>NC_064820.1:169822500-171022500 GCF_024166365.1 Elephas maximus indicus | reverse complement strand
TGATACCCATGCCTTTTATTGTACCTCTCAGCTGGCAGGATGTAGGTTTAAAAAGATTGTGACACACTGGTTGTAAATGGGTCGCCTTAAGAACCAAACCTTTGCGGTCGAGTTGATTCCAACTCATAGCGACCCCCGTAGGGTCTCCAGGGAGCAGCTGGTGGATTGGAACTGTTGACCTTTTGGTTAGCAGACTGTTAACAAGTGTGCCACAGGGCTTCCCTTAAGAACCAGATAAAGTAATACCCTTTGCCAGCCAAGCCTATTGGTTATTCCCAATTCTATGTAACAGGATGCATTTCCTAAAGTATAATACGTATTGTTCTTAGTTGCTGTTGAGTCGATTCCGATTCAGGGGGACCTGATGTGTGCATAGTAGAACTGCCCCATAGGGTTTTCAAGGCTGTGAGCTTTCAGAAGCAGATTGCCAGGCCTGTCTCCTGAGGCACCTCTAAGTAGGTTCAAACCTCCAATCTTTCAGCTAGTAGTTGGGGACTTAGCCATTTGTTCCACTCAGGTATAGGAAGACACAATCTAAAAGTGCATATCTGAATTTGAAATATCTTAAAAATGGAGAGGAAGGTAAATGTCTCCAGGATAGTATAACTATACCTCATCCCCTTGTGTTGCAGAGGTCTGGCATTGTTTACTGGGTACGGGTTCATTTTGAAATCTCTGAAGAGGATTAGGATTCCTGGAAAATTGTATTTGCTGTACCAGCTTGAGAACAACTACCTTCAAATGGAGGGCAGGCAGGATCCAAGTCTCAAAAACCCTTATGTCCCTTAGAGTGCTGACACATCTAGAGGCCTGTGGATTGATTCCATTTTTTTTTTTAATTCCCGCCTCCCCACCCCCGCCCCCCCCCCCCCCGCCCCGAGACATAGCCAAGTTCTGCTATTTGGTATAAAGTTTTTGTTTTGTTTTGTTTTTATCAGATTTCACATTAATCTTTACACTCAACTGCAGAATGAACCCAGCTCACTTTTTCCTCAGGGTAGCTCCTTTCTAAGTGTGTTGTCTCGGTTTTTCCTACATAATGGAAAAACCTTCTTCTGGCTCTAGGAAATTATCAACAGATCATCAAACTTCCTCTGAATATAGAGCAAGGGTCATTTTTCATGACTGTTTGAGTATTATTTTGCTCTTTTGTTTACAACCAGAAAAACTTTCTGATCTCTGATGACTTTGGGTTTCTAAAGAGTTTTCAGAGTTCTTTTTTAAAATTTGGAAATAGATATCAAATCTGTTTTATTTGTATCTCATTCTATTTTCCCTCGCAGAGTTTACTAAAGTCACAGCATTTCAAAACATACTGGTACAAATCAGAGACCTTTAATATTCCAAAGCCAAAGAGGTCTATAAAGACATTCTAACCAATACATTTCTCTAACTTCACAGAAAGGAATTAAATAACTTGTTCAAGGTCACTCAGCCCCCAGAGATGGGACCAAGATTGGACTTTTCTGATTCTAGTCCAGTATGGAATTATGTGTTCAACCACTCAGTGTTCGTTTATGGTCCCTTTGCTATGGTCCTGGCCCCATGCCAACAATGGGGATACACTGGCGAATGAAAGAGACTTGGTTCCTGGCCTTGTGGAGCTTAATATTTGGTGGCAGAGACTGACAGGAAAACAAGCAATCAAACAAGAAATAGAGGGATAATGAGAAATTGTGATAGCTATCATGAAGGAAACTAATGGGGCAAAGTGACAGAAAATAACTGAATTGGGAGAAGATAGGGAGAAAATCAGATGGGATGGGAGGGCGAAGAAGGCGGCATTTAGGTGGAGATGAGAAGGACAAAAAGGACTCAGGGGTATGTATATAGAGAGAGACAGAGAAACATGATGACTTGGTGTCAGTACATTTCAGGCAGAGGAAGAAAAAAAAAGTGAGCTTTCCATGTTAGAATTTGTGAAAGGAGACCAGGGCGGCTGCAGAGAGATGGACCAAGGGTCGAGTGGCCCAAGATGAGGCTGGAGAGGAAAGCAGAGGCCAAGTGAGGCCAGGGCTGGAAGGTTTTAAGACTGTACACTGAATTGTACATGTAGAAAAGGTAGAATTGGTGTATGTTTTGCTGTGTATATTCTAAAAAAAAGTGCAGTGGGAAACCCAGGAGGATTTTACTCAGAGGAATGACATCATATGATTTATGTTTTTAAAAAGATTTTTTTACTTTGACTGCTGTGAACATAGACCAGGGGAAAGGCAGAGACATTTTAATTTTAATTACACTAAATTTGACAAAGGGAGAAAGCTAGCATCTCCCAGGCATGGTAAGTATGCTGGCTAAGGAAATGTCAGATAATACTGATTAAGAGCTCAACTGCTAACTAAAAGGTCTGCAGTTGAAATTCACCAGCCACTCCTTAGAAACCCTATGGGGCAGTTCTACTCTGTCCTATGGGGTCACTATGAGTTGGAATTGACTCAGTGGCAATAAGTTAATACTGATTGAGCAAAAGCCCAAGGAAAAAATACTTTCCTGAGGAGTCCAAAGAATGTTGCCACTAAATTCTTTTGATTATTATTGTGAAAATATTCAAGGCTGCTAACTAAACACTCCTCAGTCTTTAAAATAAGAAAGTTGATCTCTGCCTCTACAGAGCTAAACAGATGGAAATATAGACCAGTGGAAAGACAGCATATAAGCACATTAATATAGATGAGTAAACTTATCTTTTGGGACTCACTGGTTGGTTCTGAAGTGCTCTGCCTCTCTTTCTGTGTGTTACTCCAGATATCAAAAAAAAAAAAAAAAAAAAAACTCTGTGTGATTTTTTAAAATATGGTCAGCATTGAAAATCTTCTTTTGAACTTCTTTAAAATTCTAGGAGCAATGGAACCTAAAGGCCTCAGAATTTCCTCTCAATATTCCAACCAGATGTGTGTGTTTTTGGGGTAAGGGAAGGGGATGTATTAGAGAGACATTGGTAAATATTATAAATTTCAACTCCAGATTAATTGGACCTTAGAACTGGGAGGGGCCTCGGGGATTCATCAACCCACACACTCCTTTTCCAGAGGAGGAAACAAACTCTGGCGGAAGTCACACAGCTGGTAGGTGGCAGTACTCATTGTGCAGACCCACTTTCTACTAGCAAAAGGCTCCCAGAGTCTCTCCTCAGGAGCACTTTCTTTATTAAAGGAGATCAGCCAGAAGGGTTCTATCTTACACAGTCTTGAGGTTCCAAGTAAGCTGAAATCTCCCAAGGATAAGATGGAGAGAAAGCCCAGGAGGACTGGAGAGGGATTCTCATTTGTGCAAGCTCTTCTCTGTAAGGCTTGCCAAGCAACCAAAATATTTACTCAGGACCTACTATGTGCCAAGTTATTAGTGCCATGCAATTACATAAAGTTCCTACATAAAATGATTACAGAAAAATTGCCTGCTTCTCTAGGGAGTGTTGACCACATATGCCAAAAAAAAAAATGGTCACAAGGAAAAGAACTGGAGGCAGAATAGCAGACAGGAAAAGGAAGGAAATTCAGAATGGGAGGATCAGCACCAGCAAAGACATGGAGGTGGAGATAATAGAAAATAGAAAAAAAGTTTCTACATGTTGTAAGTGACCAATGAATGTTTGTATATGACAGTGATACTGGGAGTATTAGGAAGTAGTGAGACATAATGTTGTCTAAGGCATGGATTGAATTATGTCCCCCTAAAATGTGTATCAACTTGGCTAGGCCATGATTCCCAGTATTATGTCCACCATTTTGTCATCCGATGTGATTTCCTTATGTGTTATAAATCCCACCTCTATGATGTCAATGGGAAACCCTGGTGGCGTAGTGGTTAAGTGCTACGGCTGCTAATCAAAAGGTCAGCAGTTTGAGTCCGCCAGGCACTCCTTGGAAACTCTACGGGGCAGTTCTACTCTGTCCTATAGGGTCGCTATGAGTTGGAATTGACTCGATGGCAGTGGGTTTTTGGTATGATGTCCATGAGGCAGGATTAGAGGCAGTTATGTTAATAAGGCAGGACTCAGTCTACAAGATTAGGTTGTGTCTTGAGTCAATCTCTTGAGATATAACAGAAGGGAGCAGAGAGAGGTACCTCATGCCACCAAGAAAGTAGTGCCAGGAGCAGAGTTTGTCCTTTGGATGGGGGGGGTCTCTGTGCTGAGAAGCTCCTAGACCAGGGGAAGATTGATGACAAGGATCTTCCTCCAGAGCCAACAGAGAGAGAAAGCCTTCCCCTGGAGCTGGTGCCCTGAATTCATACTTCTAGCCTACTAGATTGTGAGAGAATAAATTTTTCTTTGTTAAAGCCATCTGTTTGTGGTATTTGTTTTAGCAGCACTAGATAACTAAGACATCTAGAAAGGAAAGAGGAACCAGATTAAGGGAGGCCTTGGAGGCTAGGTGATGAGGTTTGATCAGTGCACAAAGCAGGCTTGGTCTGCCAGAGAATATATATCCACATATAAATAATTATCTGGAATACCAAAAAAAATACTGGTATCTGTGAAAGGAGAGATGTGGAAAAAAATGAACAAGCTGTACAAAATTAATTTCCGAGCAAGCACTGAATGTTTACTGAGCCCTTACTTCCTGCAAGGAATTGGGCAGGAGAAGATGACCAAGACATGGTCCTTTATTGGCCAAATAAAGTTTGACACATCTATACACTGGGCATCACGCAGTCGTTGGAAAGAACATGGCAACTCTAAAAGGCACTGTAACAATCTCCACGTTTGAGTGTTACGTGAAAAATGCAAGGTGCAGAACAAGCACATACGTTGTGTGGTTTCTAAAAGAGGAGGGGAAGACATATGTTTGTATTTATGTAGACAAGATCTGGAGGGATATACAAGAAACTCCTCACAAGGGTTGCCTCTTGGGAAAAGTAGGGGCTTGGGGAGGAGTGAAAAAGACTTTTCAAAAAAAAAAAAAAAGACTTTTCACTGCCCACTCTTGAATCTTTTGCATTTTATACCATATGTACATATTGCCTAATCAAAATTAATTTTTAGAAATTAAAAATTTTACATCAGTTCCTTTTCCCAAGAGTGCTGAGCATTTCACGTCATGGATCCTGCATCCTAACTTCAGACCGGTTTCAACCAAAGTGTAAACTTAACCTGTACAGGTGTGCTTTTCCTGCGTCTAGACTGCTAAGTAACAGCTGATGCATCTTCCACCCTTGCTGCGGCCTCTGTTGCCCTCAACAGCATCAGAAGCAATGAAAAATGAAAGCACAGCCCTCTGGTCCAGGTAACCTTTTTTATCAAGTCAGACTGCCTGCCCCTCTGCCTTAAACATTCTCTGATATCCACACCTTTTATTGAACTTATCTCCTATGGGACAGAGGGGCTGCGATACCTTTTCTCAAACTGAGGAAGGTGAAGGCAGTTAAAAAAAAAAAAAAGAGCCCACCCTCTAACCAAATGCGCTTTTTCCAGCTCCCATTTGAACTGTGTATTTCCTCTAGGCTTTTTTTTTTTTTTAAGGAGATGTGGTCTACCATCTCTTCCGCCCTTTAGGAAGAATGTCGTTTTTGTTTCCAGCCCACAGGGACTCAAAAAAACTTTTCTCTTGTCTCATCACGTGCCTGGCCGGAACCAGTCGGCAGCTCTGTCACGCAATCTCATCGCCTGCCTCTCCACCCACCCGAGCAACCACTAGATTACAAGGAAGAGCGGCCGGGAGGAGAAAGCAGGCCTGAGCTCTGGCTGGAACCTCGGGGGAGCTTGGAAACAGCCGACTCCGGAGGTAAACAGGAGCTTCTGGGGGTTGCTGGGAGGGAAGCTGTTTACGAATGTCAGGACGGATCCAGGTTCATGTAAACAAGGGCGAAGTACATTTCTTGCTACCTCCACCATCCCCTTCCTTCTTCACTTACAATACAGGTTGGATTTGCCTGTGGACGAGGTCCTGGGACGTTTTCTTAGCACACCAAAACCTCCTGTGGTCCAGTCAATTCAAGCTCATAGCGACCCTAAAGGATAGAGATGAACTGTCCCCTAGGGTTTCAAAGCCTGTAAATTCTTTACAGAAGCAGACTGCCACATCTTTCTCCCACAGAGAGGCTGGTGGCCGGTGGGTTTGAATTGCCGATCTTTCCGTTAGCAGCTGACCGATTAAGCACTGCGCCAGTAGGGCACCTTAGTATACAGAATACCCTAAATGCCTCTCTCTGAGGTCTGCTCGGTCTGCCTGTGTTTATACCAAATACTGCCTCTGTTATCTTGTTTTTCTAGCAATTGACAGGTAATTACATTAACTCTGATGGACTGAGTTTGGCTTCAAAGTCATGTGAAGAAGCAGCTCCCAAGACAACACAAAAGAGGAAAATCAGACTAGAAGAGACTTTTGAGAAGCAACAACATCTAATTGCTTCTCTTCTTTAACCTGCCAGGGTCACCTGGAAAGGATGGGCAAATTACAGCAAAGTCTTAAAACACGTCTGGAGAGAGATGAGATATGGGGTGAACAACCAGTCAGAGCTGTATTGATGTAACAGACTGGAATTTATTGTCAGTGGCTCTGGTTTTAGAATTGTTGGTGGCCTACTGAAACCTATGCAAGGACCTCCACAGAGGTCATTGGGTAAGGGGCATGCAGCCAGGGTGGGCAGACGGAGGTGAACAGGAGGCCAGTGTTTTTCAGGATGCTCACTCAGGCTTTGAGGGCCTAAAGCAAGCGAGACAAGATGCAGACCTGTGTGTTGCTTCCGTTTCATGTGCAATTCCAACTAAATTTCTCTGGTTGGGATATAGAGATTCAATTCCATTTGCTAAAACAAAGTCTCAGAATATGAGTTTACTTAGGTAAAAATGTCCTTGGCAAAAAGGGGACAGGGGCTGAAAAGTTCAATAGCAAATGTTGGACTTACTCTGAGGGCAAAAAAACAACGGTTTTAATTAATTTCTCCCTTCTTTCATTTATTCAACAAATACATCCTGGGTATCGGTCACATGTCGGTAGTGTGCTGGGGGCTGTGAATCTCACAGTAAACATGAGAGGCAGGCTCTGGGCCTTGCGGGGCCTGCAGTCAAGAGGAGGAAGCAAACTCTTAAAGGGTGCAAGTGCCTTGTGGCAAAAGGAATAAAGGGAGCATTGCTAAAAGTGTTCAGAGTAAGTAGTTTTTGCCTGAAAGTTTAGCCTTTTCCATCATGTGTTCCAGCCACTCTTTTCTCTCTATAAGCCTCAGAAATGTACAGACCTTGGTCATAGCTGCCCCTCAAAACCCTCTTCACCAGAGGTTCTGACTGTGTGATTATGTTTGAGCCAATCTGCTCAGCCCTGGACTACAGACAGCAGAGCCTGAAGGCACAAGGGTTCTAGTGTTTGTGTCAGCGCTACCACAAGCCACTAGTAGCCAAAAACCTTCTTCTCCCTATGTCATTTCCCCACTTATGAAATAGTATTTGCACAATTCAAAAATCACATGTAGCACCAGGCCAAGAGTTAGAAAACCTGGATTTTTCCAGAAACCTTGTGAAATTTAGAGCATGTCATTTATGCTATCTAAGCCAATCACCTTAGTTATAAAATGGAAGGGGTAGACCAGATGACCCATGAGGTCTTTTCCTCTTGAATAAATGAGTCTAATTTCATAAACTGTTTAGGAAAAAACAATACACATGTACATAAAAATGATTTTTTTTTTACCAATAAAATGGGAACATTCATCAACAATGCTGATTATCTAGAATCTGAGAGAAAATCTGAAAGAATCAGGCTGCAGACAAATAAAATTAAGTTCTCTCTTCTCCTCCCAATCCTGCCCAATTTCCCTGTTCTATGTTCTGAGGTCATGAACATCAGATGTAGCCTCATCGTGTCATTTACCTAGATTGGAGACTCTTTAATAACGAACTTTCACAGTCAGAATCATCTGCCTTCAACAGGGCCACATTAAAATTATCTAATTTGAATAATCTCACAATGTGTCTTAAATGCCCTGAAAACTCATTGCTGTCTCGTAGATTCCGACTCATAACAACCCGATAATACAGAGTAGAACTGCCCCATAGGGTTTCCAGGGAGCGGTGGGTGGATTAGAACTCCCAGCCATTTGGTTAGCAACCGAGTTCTTAACCACTGTGCCTCCAGGGCTCCAGTTCCCTGTAAGGGGAGAATCAAATTGATATTATAAAGTGTTAGAATCTTATTTTTAATTCATTTCATTTCTTCCTCTTTCTTGAGTACATTTCCCTCCCTGAATAACTATTTCATATTCTCCTACATACCTTCTCATTTGGAAAATCAAAGTTATTTTGTATTACTTTATAAAGCAGGTCAAGAAGCATGTCTTATTCATCTTCTTATCACCTGTGTAACATCGTGTCTGGCATGCAATGTTTCTTGAAAGAATGGTTAATATTTTAGAGGAAACATGTCCCATTTTCCCTTTGTTATATATAAAAAAACTAATCCATTATCCATGGCTAATATAGGTCGGCAGTTCAAATCTACCAGGCGCTCCTTGGAAACTATATGGGGCAGTTCTACTCTGTCCTATAGGGTCACTATGAGTCGGAATCGACTCAACGGCAGTGGGTTAATACAGGTCAGTCTCATTCCTATGTGACTCTACAATCCCTGACACCCACTATATTCATCAACATCAGTACAGTTTTAGTCTCAGTTGGTATAATGGGCACTGGATTCAAATCTACCACTAAATAATTACGTAATTTAAAGCCAACTACTATTTTTATACCTTCATTTCTTCAGAAGGAAAATGGGAGTATCAGAATAGATGAGGCTAAGACAACTTGTAGTTCTTAGATGGGAGACTTCAAAGAGTAGAGGAAAAAAGAATTAGAGAGGAAACAGGAATTAAAATGTAATAATTGTAATATTTTAATATATTAAATCTTTACTAAATGTTCTAATTGATTTTATTTACCAAAAATTTTAACTTGACAAACAATGTTAAGGAACTTTGGGTGAAGACCCACCATGTTTGAGGTCTCCCTCAGAACCTTTCTGACTGACTCTGTTCACATAATGCTGAAAGCATGTCTGCAGGCAGGTAGAGAGGCACAGAGAGCAAGCTACTTTGGTATAAAATATTCAGCAGAATGACACGGTATATAGTTTAGAGGAGGCAGCCACCTAGGTAAATATCTTGGGAGATGGCATATGGGCCTACTGGCTTAGCCAAAGAATAAATGGCATGATAGGAAATGCTTCATTGCTTCTAATGAAGTCAGATGTCAGTAGATAAAAGCTGCCACTCCTACAGCCAAAAGGACCTTCCCACAACCAGAAAATAAAGTCATTTTTCCCTTTGGCCAGAACGTTTACATGGAGCAGAGGGGTCTAAAGTCAAACTTACGTAATCATCCCCTAATCACCAGTCTTAGCAACATCTCATTTCCATAAAACAGACACAATGGGCCTCAGTGCCCCACCCTGTGGGATAAATCACAGCTGCCAAGGTCAAGATCTTATTGTACTGACAGCCATACTAGTCTCTCTTGGCTTTTAATTTTGATATCTATTTATACCCAACCTACATCTCATAAAGGCTTGAAGTAGCTTCCAATAAAAGATATGTACAACAGCTACAAATAAAAAACAAAAGCTGATTAAAAATCACTAAGTACCTTTTATATTGTTTTGATGGGGTTGTGATCACAAGAAAATAGCCAGGTGCTTTAATTGCTATTGCTTTGATTTTTGAACCAAAAAAAGGAGAGGATGGAGGAGAAGAAATCATTAGGGCTCTGGTTCTTAATCATAGTTACCTTTAATAATCTAATGAAAGTGATGAATTCTGTTTTAGTCATCTAGTGCTACTATAACAGAAATACCACAAGTGGATGGCTTTAACAAAGAGAAATTTATTTCTTCACAGTAACATGGGCCAAAGTCCAAATTCAGGGCGTCAGCTCCAGGAGAAGGCTTTCTCTCTCTGTAGGCCTTCTCATCAGTCTTCCCCAAGACCAGGAGCGTCTCCGCACAGGGACCCTGGGTCCAAAGGACAGGCTCTGCTACCTGCACTGCTTTCTTGGTGGTATGCTGGCCCCCCTGTCTCTCTGCTTATTTCCCTTTCCTTTTATCTCTTGTAAGATAAAAGGTGGTGTAGGCCACACCCCAGGGAAAGTCCCTAGATCAGGGAAGTGACCTTAGTAAGGGTGTTACAATCCCACCCTAATACTCTTTAACATAAAAATATAAAATTACAATCACAAAATGGAGGACAACCACACAATACTGAGAATCATGGCCCAGCCAACTTGATACACACATTTTGGAGGGGGATATAATTCAATTCATGACAGATCTCTCTACCCTGAAAAATAAATATGGAGAAATTTGTATACAGTTTCAGGGGAGACAAAGACTTCTTGAAGCTCTTCAAGGACTGAAATTAATCTGATTTAGAGTAATTAGTTGCCATCAAATTGATTCTGACTCCTAGTGACCCTGTAGGACAAAATAGAACTGCCCCATAGGGCTTCCAAGGCTGTAACCTTTACGGAAGCAGACTGCCACATCTTTCTTCTATGGAGCGGCTGGTGGGTTCAAACCACTGACCTTTCAGTTAGTAGCTGAACGATTAACCGCTGTACCACCAGTGCTCCTTGATTTAAAGAGAGAGCGAATTACTCCAGAATCTTCAATAAAATGCTTCCTACATTGAGTTCATTTTTAAAAATTTTAAATGCGTCTGTAGTTTTCTGAATAGTTAAAATATGCTCATGGTACAAACTTCAAAAGGCACAAAAGGGCATATAGTAAAAGGATAGCCTTTCTTCTAACCCTGTTCCCCAGCCACCTCACACAATAAGCAACTACTGTAACTACTTTCTTAGATATTCTTCCAGAGATAGTCTGTTATTCTATCCATTGTTGTTGTTATTCTGTGTATTATTCTATGCATACATGAGTAGCACGCACATACCTGCACACTTGCATATGTTCCACACATTGCTTTTTTCATTTACTGGTTCTGGAGAGTACACACAGGGTTGCCTTGTTCCTTTAATAGCTGCAGAGTGTTTCGTTATTGAAGGTACTATAACTTATTTGGAACCCTGGTGGTGTAGTGGTTAAGAGCTACATCTGCTAACCAAAAGGTCAGCAGTTTGAATCTACCAGGTGCTCCTTGGAAACTCTATGAGGCAGTTCTACTCTGTCCTATAGGGTCACTATGAGTCAGAATCCACTCGATGGCAACAGACAGACAACTTATTTTAACCAATCCTCTATTGATGGGCATTTAGATTGCTTCCAATCTTGGGCCATTAAAAACAGTGTCACAGTGAACATCCTTGTACATATATCATTTTATATATACAGGATTACATCAAGAAAAAAATTCTAAGTGTAATTGAGCGTTAAATTTAACTCTGAGCCTACTGGCAGTCAAAGCAAAAACAAAACAAACAAAAAACCAAATTGCCTAATTGTCTTTGCATTCCACAAGAAAACATGCCATTTCTTCCAGGGAGCAAATCTTCTGTGCACTGATTTCTTTATAGGAATTTATCATCTGAATCCTCCCAAGTGTATTGCTTCTCTTGGGGAACTAAGCAATGGAATGAGGTATATCTTCAATGGCAGTTCTGATATTCATGTGGCAGATTCTTACATCTATCCTTGATTTAAAAAAAAAAAAAAATCAAGAAGTATAGTCTGACTAAAAATTGGGCATTCCTTGGAGATAAACTAAAACAGTGTAGGAGGGAAAGGCTCAGTTCTGTGGTTGGAGGCCATGTATCCAAGAGCATGGAGAAAGCCTGAGCATTGTCCTTCTTTAAAGATTACTTGGGTGTAGATCTGCTGTCCTACTCAGTCCTTAGCTCTGGCCCAGATCGCTAGCCCAGTACTTTCTATATGTTTTTGGAATGTTGGGTTTGTGTATCTAGACTCAGTTTCAGTTTGCATCTCCAGGGCTTACCACAGCTCCTTGCGGATAGTAAGATCTTCATAAAGGTTTGTAGAAAGAGCGGATGAGCTCCTAAAAATCCGAAGTCATGTCTCTTTAGCATTGTAAGTTCATGGCAAGGATATAAGGTGGTGATAAGACACTTAGAAAGTGTCAAAGGACAAGACTTTGACTCCTAAGGGAAGTTACTGTGGCATAGTATAGCAGGGGCCTAGAAGCTTAGAAAGCAAACAAACCAAAACTCCCCTCGGCTTTTATCCCAAGCAGGCAGTCATCTCAAAAGAAAGATCAACAGACCCTTTCACATTTCCAAACAAGCACTAAAGAGGTAAATCCATGGTGATATGAGGGCTGTCCCTGACCACAACCCATTTGCAGATATTTCGTCTCCAAATATTTCCCAGTTTGAGGTATTTCCTTTGATGCTTGGTTTCTTTCTTGTCATTAAAACTCGTGACAAGCTTAGCCTTCAAAGGTACCTAGCACTGCCACCTCCCTAGTGTTTAATGACCCATGTTTTTCAAGATTGTAGCAGCAAACTGCCAGATTGAAAATGACCCTGGGTCATACCAGGATCCTATCATTGTATAAAGGACGGATTCCTGAATGGGCCATTATTGTCCTTGGGGATCCAGGCCAAACTCAAGATCAGCCAACAGGAATTGCTCAGGACAATAGAGGCAAGAGAAAATGGTTGCTTAAAAGAGAATTATTTGGAATCCTTGTAAACCCATTTATTAGGTAACATCTGTCCTATGGGGCATGGGTCTTTGCAATAGGTTTGGGCTCAGACTTCCTGTCCTGAAATCCCTGCCCAATTATTCTTCCTCTGGAACCCTCATGTGGTACAGAATATGACTACAGAACACCTCCTACCACTCAAGTATGCAAAGTAATCCCAGCTACCTTCTTGTATTGGGACAAGGAGTGAATGCATGTAGCTTCACTCTACCACTTCTCTTTGGTTGTCATGAGAACTCGCACTGAAGCAGAAATTCCACACCTACAAGTCACAACAGGTTCCCCTACTGTCAGCCAGAAATAGATGGAGTAGGAGGAGGGAACAGGAGTGGAACAGACCCAGGGATATGGGCAGGGCCCTCTATTATCAATTGTTGTTGAGTGCCATCAAGTCAAATGCCAACCGATGTGACAGAGTAAAACTGACTCACAGGATTTTGTAAGCTACGGAAAATAGCTTTGTATAATGAAACAGATCACCAGGTCTTTTCTCCCGCAGAGCTGCTGGGTGGGTTCAAACCACCAGTATTTCCATTAGCAGCCAAGTGCTTAACCATTGTGCCACCAGGACTCCTTTTGTTGTTGTGCCTGCCTTCAAGTCTGCCCCCAACTCATGGTGACCCTGTGTACCACAGAACTAACTGCTGCCTTGTCCTGTGCCATCTCCATGACTGGTTGCAGATTGGACTGGTGTGATTCATAGGGTTTTCACTGTCTGATTTTCAGAAGTAGATCACCAGTCCTTTCTTCTTAGTCCTTAGTCTGGAAATTCCACTAAAACCTGTTCAGCATCGTAGCAACACTGATGGATGGTGGCTGCATATGAGGTATTGTGAAAAAATGGCATGAGGGTGATATCCGACCTCCTGTCTCTTCACAAGGGGGAAGGAGAATCAAGATTAGCAGCCCAAGCCTGATTCCTGAGGCGGAGGTCGGACATACCCCCTCTCTCTGCCATCTTTACCAATTCGGATGCCAACCATCCCTCCCATATATTAGAACTCTTTAATTCTCTGCTGCCTTCAATAATTCATGGATAATTCACTGCAATGGCCACGCAGAACTCACAGACATTACTCACAATTATGGGGTTTATTAAGGAAGTAACAGTTACAATTCAGGCTCAGGAACACTCAGGATACAGTTCTTCCATCAAGATAGCCTCTTCCAAAAAATAGGGATAACGCTAGGAGCCCAAATACATGGCACAAACAGTATACAAAACATTATTAACAATGCAGAAGAGAAACCAGATAACTGGGAGCTCCTACAAATCAAACACCTGTGCTCATCCAGAGACTTCTCCAAAAGAGTAAAAAGATTACCTGCAGACTGGGAGAAAGTTTTTAGCTATGACATTTCCGATCAGCGCCTGATCTCTGAAATCTACATGATACTGTAAAAACTCAACTATAAAAAGTTAAATAACCCAATTAAAAAATGGGTGAAGGATATGAACAGACATTTCACTAAAGAAGACATTCACATAGCTAACAGATACATGAGGAAATGCTCACAATCATTAGCCATTAGAGAAATGCAGATCAAAACTCCATCTCACTCCAACAAGGCTGACATTAATCCAAAAAACACGAAGTAATAAATGTTGGCAAGGTTGTGGAGAGACTGGAACACTTATACACTGCTGGTGGGAATGTAAAATGGTACAACCACTTTGGAGATCGATTTGGCGCTTCCTTAAAAAGCTAGAAATAGAACTACCGTACAATCCAGCAATCCCACTCCTTGGAATGTATTCTAGAGAAATGAGCCTTTACCCAAACAGATACATGCACACCCGTGTTCATTGCGGCAGTGTTTACAATAGCAAAAAGATGGACGCAAACAAGGTGCCCATCACCGGAGGAATGGATAAATAAATTATGGTATATTCACACAATGGAATACTACACGTCGATAAAGAACAGGGAGGAATCTGTGAAACATTTCATGACATGGAGGAACCTGGAAGGCATTATGCTGAGTAAAATTAGTCAGTTGCAAAAGGACAAATATTGTATAAGACCACTGTTATAAGAACTCGAGAAATAGTTTAAACAGAGAAGAGAATATTCTTTGATGGTTACGAGAGGGGGGAGGAGAGAGAGGGGTTTTCACTAGAGTGGGATGCAGACCTCAAATTCTGATAAAAAGACCAGACTTAATGGTCTGACTGAGACTAAAATGACCCTGGAGGTCATGGTCCCCAGACCTTCTGTTAGCCCAAGACAGGAACCATTCCCAAAGCCAACTCTTCAGACAGGGATTGGACTGGACTATGGGATAGAAAATGATACTGGTGAAGAATGAGCTTCTTGAGTCAAGTAGACACCTGAGACTATGTTGGCATCTTCCATCTGAAGGGGAGATGAGAGGGTAGAGGGGATCAGAAGCTGGCCGAATGGACATGAAAAGAGAGAGTAGAGGGAAGGAGTGTGCTGTCTCATTAGGGGGAGAGCAATTAGGAGTATATAGGAAGGTGTTTATAAATTTTTGTATGAGAGCCCAACTTGATTTGTAAAGTTTCACTTAAAGCACAATAAAAATTAAAAAAAAAAAAAAAAAGCCTCTTCCTGGCTGTGCTTGAAGGCACACCTCTCCCTGACCCTTGATCTCTGCCCAAAGGCACTCAGCTTTCTTTCTCCATGAGCTGGGAAGCCCACCATGCTGTCTCCTGCTGCTGGGTCTCTGCTGCCAGGTCTCTGCCACCGCCTATCGCTACCTTCAGTGCTACAGCTCTGTCTGTCTCCTGCTTCTTAGAGCATCTCAGCACAAGGTCCAAAGGACAAGCTTTCTGCTCCTGACTGTTCTTCCTTGGTGGTGGTGGGATCTTCTCTTTCCTGCCTCTGGGAAAGCCAGAGCCCAGCAGTATGGCAAAATTGACCATTCCCTTTGGTGGGTCACCATTACCTTATCACACAGTCCTGCCCAATCACTTGGGTGAGTTAAAAGACCATGGTTAGAAAGACCATGCAAAAGTGATCCATTGCACTGCAGGCCACCCCCGGCTTATAATTTAATGTTTAAATTGCCCGTCCCTATCAAACCAGTACTCAGAGGAGACAAGCATGCTTCTTGATCTTAAAGACTCTTCTGTTCGGGTTAGAACTTTGAGCTGTCTCCTGCTGCCGGTCTCTGCTACTACTTCTCGCTGCCTTCAGTGTTACAGCTGTCTCTCTCTGTCTCCTGCTTCTAAGAGTTTCTCAGTGCAGTGTCCAGAGAACATATTCTCTGCTCTGGCTGTTCTTCCTTGGTGATGGTGGGATCTTCTCTTTCCCGCCTCTGGGGTGGCTCATTTTGAGCCCAGCGGGATGGCAAAACTGACCATTCCTTTTAGGAGGTCACAATTACCCCAGCACACAGACCTGGCCAGTCACTTGGGTGGGAGTTACAAGACCATGGCTAGAGAGGCCACACACACACACAAAAAAATGATCTATCACACTGCAGGTACATTGGGTGATAATCGGTTATGTTGTTGTTGTTGTTTTTAGGTGCCATTGAGACAGTCCTGACTAAGCAACCCTATGTACAATGCAATGAAACACTGCCTGGTCCTGTGCCATCCTCACAATCATTCCTATATTTAAGCCCATTGTTGCAGCCACTGTGTTAATCCATCTCCTTGAGGGTTGTCTTAGTCATCAAGCACTGCTACAACAAATACCACAGGTGGATGGCTCTAACAGAGAAATTTATTCTCGTACAATCTAGAAGGCTAGAAGTCCAAATTCAGAGTGCCAGCTCCAGGAGAAGGCTTTCTCTGTCAGCTATGGGGGAAGGTCCTTGTCATCAATCTTCGCCGATTGAGAAGCTTCTCGGCTCAGGGACCCTGGGTCCAAAGGATGTGCTGTTTTCCTGGCTCTTGTTTCTTGGTGGTATGAGGTCCCGGTGTCTCTCTGCTCACTTCTCTCCTTTATATCTCAAAAGAGATTGACTTAAGACACAACCTAATCTTGTAGATTGAGTCCTGCCTCATTAACATAACTGCTGCTAATCCCACTTCATTGACATTATAGAGGTAGGATTTACAACACATAGGAAAATCACATCAGGTGACAAAATGGTGGACGGTCACACCGTACGGGAAATCATGGCCTAACCAAGTTGATACACGTGTGTGGGGGACACAATTCAGTCCATAACAAGAGTCTTCCTCTTTTTCACTGACTCTCTGCTTTAGCAACCATGATGTCCTTCTTCAGGAACTGGTTCCTCCTCATAACATGTCCAAAATATATGAAACCAAGTCTTGCTGTCCTTGTGTCTAAGGAGCATTCTGGCTCTGCTTCTTCCAAGACAGATTAGTTCTGCTGGCAGTCATGGTATATTCAGTATTCTTTGCCAACTCCATAATTCAAAGGCATCAATTTTTCTTCAGTCTTCCTTACTCCTTGTCCAGCTTTCACGTGCCTATGAGGTGATTGAAAATACCATGGCTCGGGCCAGGCACATCTTAGTCCTCAAAGTGACATCTTTGCTTTTGAACACTTTACAGAGGTCCTTTGCAGCAGATTTGCCTAATGCAATACATCGTTTGATTTCTTGACTGCTGCTCCCATAGGCATTGATGGTGGGTCCAGTAAAATGAAATTTCGGTAACTTCAGTATTTTCTCCATTTAACACAATATTACTTATTGGTCTAGCTGTGAGGATTTTTGTTTTCTTTATGTTCAGGTGCAATCCCTACTGAAGGCTGTAGTTCTGGTCTTCATCATTAAGTGCTTCAAGTCCTTTTCACTTTCAGCAAGCAAGGTTCTATCATCTGTATAATGCAGGTTGTTAATGAGCCTTTCTCCAATACTGATGCTGCATTTTTCTTCATATAATCCATCTTCTTGGATTATTTGCCCAGCATACAGATTGAATAAGTATGGTGAAAAGATACAACCTTGGCACACACCTTTCCTGATTTTAAACCACACAGTATTCCCTTGTTCTGTTCAAACAACTGCCTCTTGGTCTACGTACAGGTTCCTGATGAGCACAATTAAGAGTTCTGGAATTTTGATTCCTTACAGTGTTATCCATAATTTGCTATGATCCACACAGTTGAATGCCTTTGCATAATCAATAAAACACAGGTAAACATCTTTCTGGTATTCTGTTTCAGCCAAGATCTAGCTGACATCAGCAATGATATCCCTTGTTCCATATCCTCTTCTGAATCCAGCTACAATTTCTGACAGTTCCCTGTGGATGTATTGCTGCAACTGTCTTTGAATTATCTCCAGCAAAATTTTACTTGCATGTGATACTAATGATATTGGACTTCGTCAAATATCAGCTGCTCAAACGTGGATGAATTTACATTTGGATTCTCAATTCTGTTCCATTGGTCTATGTATCTGTTGTTGTACCAGAACCAGGCTGCTTTGAATACTGTGGTGGTATAATATGTTCTAAAATCAGGTAGTGTGAGGCCTCCCACTTTGTTCTTCTTTTTCAATAATGCTTTACTTGTCCGGGGCCTCTTTCTCTTACATGTGAAGTTGGTGATTTGTTTCTCCACCTCATTAAAGAATGTCATTGGAATTTGGATCAGAATTGCATTCTATCTATGGATCGCTTTGGGTTGTTGTTGTCGTTAGGTGCTGTTGTGTCGGTTCATACTCAAAGTAATCCTATGCACGACAGAACGAAACACTGCCCGGTCTTGGGCCATCCTTACAGTCGTTATGCTTGAGCTCATTGTTGCAGCCACTGTGTCAATCCACCTCATTGAAGGTCTTCCTTTTTTCCGCCAACCCTGTACTCTGCCAAGCATGATGCCCTTCTCCAGGGACTGAGCCCTCCTGACAACATGTCCAAAGTATGTAAGACACAGTCTCGCTATCCTTGCCTCTGAGGAGCATTCTGGCTGCACTTCTTCCAAGACAGATTTGTTCGTTCTTTTGGCAGTCCATGGTATATTCAATATTCTTCGCCAACACCACAATTCAAAGGCGTCAACTCTTCGGTCTTCCTTATTCATTGTCCAGCTTTCACATGCATATGACGCGACTGAAAATGCCATGGCTTGGGTCAGGCGCACCTTAGTCTTCAGGGTGACATCCTTGCTCTTCAACACTTTAAAGAGGTCCTTTGCACCAGATTTACCCAATGCAATGCGTCTTTTGATTTCTTCACTGCTGCTTCCATGGCTGTTGATTGTGGATCCAAGTAAAATGAAATCCTTGACAACTTCAGTCTTTTCTCCGTTTATCATGATGTTGCTCGTTGGTCCAGTCGTGAGGATTTCTGTTTTCTGTATGTTGAGGTGCAATCCATACTGAAGGCTGTGGTCTTTGATCTTCATTAGTAAGTACTTCAAGTCCTCTTCACTTTCAGCAAGCAAGGTTGTGTCATCTGCGTAACGCAGGTTGTTAACGAGCCTTCCTCCAATCCTGATGCACCGTTCTTCTTCATATAGTCCAGGTTCTCATATTATTTGCTCAGCATACAGATGAAATAGGTATGGTGAAAGAATATAACCCTGATGCACACCTTTCCTGACTTTAAACCAATCAGTATCCCCTTGTTCTGGCCGAACAACTGCCTCTTGATCTATGTAAAGGTTCCTCATGAGCACAATTAAGTGTTCTGGAATTCTCATTCTTCGCAGTGTTATCCATAGTTTGTTATGATCCACACAGTTGAATGCCTTTGCATAGTCAATAAAACACAGGTAAACATCCTTCTGGTATATTCTCTGCTTTCAGCCAGGACCCATCTGACATCAGCAATGATATCCCTGGTTCCACATCCTCTTGTGAAACCAGCCTGAATTTCTGGCAGTTCCCTATCAATATACGGCTGCAGCTGTTTTTGAATGATCTTCAGCAAAATTTTGCTTGTGTGTGATATTAATGATATTGTTCTATCATTTCCACATTCGGTTGGATCACCTTTCTTGGGAATAGGCATAAATACGGATCTCTTCCAGTCAGTTGGCCAGGAAGCTGTCTTCCATATTTCTTGGCATAGACGAGTGAGCACCTCCAGTGCTGTATCTGTTTGTTGAAACATCTCAATTGATATTCCATCAATTCCTGGAGCCTTGTTTTTTGCCAATGCCTTCAGAGCAGCTTGGACTTCTTCCTTCAGTATCATCGGTTCCTGATCATATGCCACCTCTTGAAATGGTTGAATATTGACTAATTCTTTTTGGTATAATGACTGTGTATTCCTCCCATCTTCTTTTGATGCTTCCTGTGTCATTTAATATTTTCCCCCATGGAATCCTTCACTATTGCAACTCAAGGCCTGAATCTTTTCTTCAGTTATTTCAGCTTGAGAAACACTGAGCGTGTTCTTCACTTTTGGTTTTCCATCTCCAGCTCTTTGCACATGTCATTATAATACTTTGCTTTGTCTTCTCGAGACACCCTTTGAAATTGTCTGTTCAGTTGTTTTACTTCCTCAATTCTTCCTTTTGCTTTAGCTGCTCGATGCTCAAGAGCAAGTTTCAGAGTCTCCTCTGACATCCATCTTGGTCTTTTCTTTCTTTCCTGTCTTTTCAGTGACCTCTTGCTTTCTTCATGTATGATGTCCTTGATGTCATTCCACAACTCGTCTGGTCTTCGGTCGCTAGTGTTCAATGTGTCAAGTCTATTCTTAAGATGGTCTCTAAATTCAGGTGGGATATACTCAAGGTCATATTTTGGCTCTCGTGGACTTGCTCTGATTTTCTTCAGTTTCAGCTTGAACCTGCATATGAGCAATTGATGGTCTGTTCCACAGTCGGCCCCTGGCCTTGTTCTGATTGATGATATTGAGCTTTTCCATCGTCTCTTTCCACAGATGTAGTCAATTTGATTTCTGTGTGTTCCATCTGGTGAGGTCCATGTGTATAGTTGCTGTTTATGTTGGTGAAAGAAGGTATTCGCAATGGAGAAGTCGCTGGTCTTGCAAAAGTCTATAATTCGATCTCTGGCATTGTTTCTATCACCAACTAGTATTTTCCAACTACTGATTCTTTTCATTTCCAACTTTTGCATTCCAGTCGCCAGTAATTATCAGTGCATCTTGATTGCATGTTCAGTTAATTTCAGACTGCAGCAGCTGATAAAAATCTTCTATTTCTTCATCTTTGGCCCTAGTGGTTGGTGCGTAAATTTGAATAATAGTTGTATTAAGTGGTCTTCCTTGTAGGCATATGGATATTATCCTATCACTGACAGCATTGTACTTCAGGATAGATCTTGAAACATTCTTTTTGATGATGAGTGCAACACCATTCCTCTTCAAGTTGTTGTTCCCAGCATAGTAGACTATATGATTGTCCAATTCAAAATGGCCAATACCAGTCCACTTCAGCTCACTAATGCCTAGGATATCGATGTTTATGTGTTCCATTTTGTTTTTGACGATTTCCAATTTTCCTAGATTCATACTTTGTACATTCCAGCTTCCGATGATTAATGGATGTTTGCAGCTGTTTGTTCTCATTTTGAGTCGTGCCACATCAGCAACTGAAGGTCCCAAAAGCTTACTCCATCCACGTCATTAAGGTCGACTCTACTTTGAGAAGGCAGCTCTTCCCCAGTTGTCTTTTAAGTGCTTTCCAACCTGGGGGTCTCATCTTCCAGCACTATATCAGACAGTGTTCTGTTGGTATTCATAAGGTTTTCACTGGCTAATGTTTTTCAGAAGAAGACTGCCGGGTCCTTCTTCCTAGTTGGTCTCAGCCTGGAAGCTCAGCTGAAACCTGTCCTCCATGGGTGACTCTGCTGGTATCTGAATACCAGTGGCATAGCTTCCAGCATCACAGCAACACACAAGCCCCCACAGTATGACAAACTGACAGACACTTGGGGTAGAATAGACATTTTTACAATGTTGAGTCTTTCTATCCATGAGCAAGGTATGTTTTTCCACTTATGTAGGTCACTTTCAGTTTCTTGCAGTAGTGTCTTGTAGTTTTCTTTGTATAGGTCTTTTACATCTCTGGTTAGATTTATTCCTAAGTGTTTTATCTTCTTGGGGGCTACTGTAAATGGTACTGATTTGGTGATGTCCTCTTCGATGTTCTCTTTGTTGGTGTAGAGAAATCCAACTGATTTTTATATGTTTATCTTGTATCCTGATACATTGCTGAAGTCTTCTATTAGTTCTGGTAGTTTTCTTATGGATTCTTTGGGATTTTCTGTGTATAAGATCACATCATCTGCAAGAAGGGATACTTTTACTTCTTCCTTACCAATTTGGATGCCCTTTATTTCTTTTTCTTGCCTTATTGTTCTGGCTAGGACCTCCAGCACAGTGTTGAATAAGAATGGTGATAAAGGGCATCCCTGTCTGGTTCTCCTTCTCAGGGGGAATGCTTTCAGGCTCTCTATTTAGGATGATGTTGGCTGTTGGCTTTGTATAAAAGCATTATGTTGAGGAATTTCCTTTCTATTCCTATTTTGCTGAGAGTTTTTATCATGAGTGGTTGTTGGACTTTGTCAAATGCCTTTTCTTCACCAATTGATAAGATCTTGTGGTTCTTGTCTTTTGTTTTATGTGATGGATTACATTGATCATTTTTCTAATGTCAAATCATCCCTGCATACCTTTTATGAATCCCACTTGGTCATGGTGAATTATTTTTTTGATATGTTGTTGAATTCTATTGGCAAGAGTTTTGTTGAGGATTTTTATGTCTGTGTTCATGAGGGATATTGGTCTGTAATTTTCTTTTTTTGTGGTGTCTTTATCTGGTTTTAGTATCAGAGTTTTGCTGGCTTTATAGAATGAGTTCAGGAGTATTCCATCCTTTTCTATGCTCTGAAATACCTTTAGTAGTATCGGTGTTAGAATTCTCTAATGAGTCCATCAGGGCTGGTTTTTTTTTTTTTTTTATTATTGGGAGTTTTTAAATGATCTCTTCAATCTCTTCTATTCTTATAGGTTTATTTAGTTATTCTACCTCTGTTTGTGTTAGTTTAGGTAGGTAGTGTGTTTCTAGAAATTCCATTTCCTCTAGGTTTTCAAATTTGTTGGAGTACAGTTTTTCATGGTATTTCTGTTATGATTCTTTTAATTTCAGTTGAGTCTGTTGTGATATCACCCATCTCATTTCTTATTCAGATTATTTGCTTCCTCTCCTGTTTTTCTTTTGTCATTTTGGCCAGTGGTTTACCAATTTCGTTGATCTTTTCAAAGAACCAACTTTTGGTGTTGTTAACTCTTTCCATTGTTTTTCTATTCTCTATTTCATTTATTTCTGCTCTAATTTTTATTATTCCCCTTCTTCTGGTGCCCATGGGGTTCTTTTGCTGCTCTTTTTCTATTAGTTCGAGTTGTAGGATTAATGCTTTGATTTTGGCCCTTTCTTCTTTTTGGATGTGTGCATTTGTTGGTATAAATTGACCTCTGAGGACTGCTTTTGCTGTGTCCCAAAGGTTCTGGTAGGATGTATTTTCATTCTCATTTGATTCTGTGAATTTCTTTATTCTGTTCTTGATTTCTTTTATAACCCAGTAGTTTTTGAGCAAAGTGTTGTTCAGCTTCTATGTATTTGATTTTTTTTTTTCCCCTTGCTTTTTCTGTTATTGATTTCCACTTTTATGGCTTTATGATCAGAAAAGATGCTTTGTAATATTTTGATGTTTTGGATTGTGTTAAGGCTTGCTTTGTGACCTAATATGCATCTTGATTGCAGGTTTGATCAATTTCAGACAGCAGAAGTTGGTGAAAATCTTCAATTTCTTCATCTTTGGTATTAATGGTTGGTGCATAAATTTGAATAGTTGTATTATTAACTTTTCTTCCTTGTAGGCATATAGATATTATCCTGTCACTGACTGTGTTGTACTTCAGGATAGATCTTGAAATGTTCTTTTTGACAGTGAATGCAATGCCATTCCTCTTCAACTTGTCATTCCTGGCATAGACGACCATATGATCGTCCGATTCAAAATGGCCAACACCTGTCCATTTCAGCTCACTAATGACAAGGATATCAATCTTTATGGGTTCCATTTCATTTTTGATGACTTCCAGTTTTCCTAGATTCATACTTTGTGCATTCCACATTCCATTTATTAACGGATGTTTGCAGCTGTTTCTTTTCATTTTGAGTCATGCCACATCAGCAAATGAAGGTCCTGAAATCTTTATTCCATCCACATCATTAAGGCCGACTCAACTTTGAGGAGCAGCTCTTTCCCAGTCATATTTGCGTGCCTTCCAAACTAAGGCGCTCATCTTCCAGCACTGTATCAGACAGTATTTTACTGCTATTCATAAGGTTTTCACTGGCCAATTTTTTTTTTTTAGAAGTAGACCGCTAGGTCGTTCTTCCTAGTCTGTCTTTGTCTGGATGCTCTGCTGAAACCTGTCCACCATGAGTGACCCTGCTGATATTTGAAATACTGGTGGCATAGCTTCCGGCAACACGCAAGCTACCACAGTACGACAAACTAACAGATGGGTGGTGGATGATCAGTTATAGTGTGGCTGAAACCCATTTTCTGTCTCCATGTGGAAGTTCGGTCTACTCAACACCAAACATCCTAGTTACTTTTCCTAAGTTAGATGCCATCTCCCTGGCTGGGTATCAAATATCCCAGTATTTCTCTCTGAGAGGCTTTTCCTCAAACCTGACTGTGCTTCTCTTCTGCTGTAAGATAATTCACATTGGAAGTAGTGGTGGTGAGCACCTTGCTTATCATTTCCTTCTGGTGTCCTACCTCCTGAAACACTTGAAGTACTTAGTAGGTCATCATGCCCTCTTCCTTTCTCCAGCCTAAGTGATCTCCAAGAAATAGGAGCCTTAGCTGGTAAAAATATATCTGGAGTAATAAAGCCAAGTACAATCTCACAAAAATAAAATATCCCTGAAGAGGAAGATTAACGGTATAAAGTCCAGCTTGAAAATTAGGTCCTGATTCTGGCTGTGCCACTTGTCACTTGTAAACTTTGGGACCTGACCTGCCTTTATCTAGGTTACTTCATCTTTGTCATCTGGCATGATCAGATGATCTGTAAGCTCCTCTTTAGCCAGGTTATAGCACTATCCGAGAGGGAGTAGCAAATGGGTTAATGTGCCGAGTCCTTCGTTTTGGCAAGGATGTAGAAAAATTGGAATTCTTATATGTCACTGTTGGGAATGTAAAATATTGCATCAACATTGAAAAACAGGCAGTTTCCGGAATGGTTAAATATAGAATTACCGTATGGCGCAGCAATTCCAGTATTAGACATATATCCAAGAGAAATGAAAACATGTCCACACCAAAACTTTTACATAAATGTTCATAGCAGCATTATTCCTAAGAGCCAAAAAGTGGAAAGAATGCAAGTGTTCATCAGCTGAGGAACAGATAAACAAAATGTATTGTATTCATACAATGGAATATTATGCAGCCGTAAAAAAAGAATGAAGTTCTGATATATGCTACAACATAGGTGAACTTTGGAAACATTATGCTAAGTGACATAAGCCAGACACCAAAGAACAAATACTGTATGATTCCGTTTAAACAAAATGTGCACAATAGGCAAATCTGTAGATTAGTGATTGCCTGGGGCTGGAGGCAATGGGGAGCGGGATGGGGAACTATGATTAAGGGGTACAGGATTTTTCTGGGGAATAACAAAATTGTTCTAAAATTAACTATGGTGATGGATACGCAACTCTATGAAAATACTGAAAGCCATTGTATACTTTAAATAGGTAAATTGTATAGTATGTGATTTATAGCTCAATAGAGATTTTTTAAAAAGGAGGGAAGAAATATAATTTTAAAGCCTCCTTAGCTCCACCAGCACAGCATGTAGACTTTTGGGTTTTTGCCATCTGGTGGGCGAGAAATAGTATTTTTGTGTTGTCTTCATATTTCTGTTTTTATGAGGGAGGTTGAGCATCTGTTCAGTTCAAAGGGCATTTATATTGGTATCTTTTTACCATATACTAAATTCCCAAATTTCTGGAGTTTCTATTATATTACATATATCAGCCTATTCATATGCAAGCACCACAATCTTAAGTATTAAAGCTTTATAATAAAATAGCAGAATACCAAACAAAGTCAAGCAGGTGGTAACTCAGGGCCAGAATGGGTCCTCCCACCAAACACATGCCACTGTTCAGGGCTGCCACCTTCCCCGAAAAGTCACAGGACCATTTCCAATGTGGAGAAACACTTGGCATGTGTTACAAAATAATAGGAACACCAAGAAATGTGATAAAGAAGAAAAGGCTAAACAAGGCCAGGATTAAAAAGGTCATTCAGAAAGCCATATAGAAGTTGCAGGAATACTTCTAAAGATACAATCCATCATTAAAACTATGCAATTAATTTCTTGAGAATAAGGGCTAGGGATGATGCTGTAGGAGGCAGAGTTCAAACTACAGCAAGGACAAGCAAAGTGAAGACCTTGACAGGTATGGTCAGGTCTATGGATGCTACATTATATAGAGTATGAACCTGGAAAAAAGGGCCTTCCTTGATGGACAAATCCGAACATCAGTTTGCCACACTTGATGTTCAAACTCAACGAACAGAAGACACAATGAAGAGCACTATAACCCTACCACCACCACAAAACCAAGATCTGTTCCTCTAAAAAATGGCAGATGATGCTGGCCTTGACCTCACTATGGGGTCATCATAGGCTCAGACAGACTGCGTTGGTACAAGTGTTGCTTTGACAAAATGGAATGAACTGTCCCAGAGGCTTGTCCACTTCAGTGATCGAGTGTAATTTAAAGAGTGGTGCTACTGTTTGTTTCTCTTCTGAAATATTCCTTGTGTGTCTGTGTACATACGTTGTACCTGAGTGGCACTGGAAACACTGTCTGTACCAGAAGGCTTCTTTGTCTACAGTGCTTTCTTTCTTTTAGCTTGCTGTACTTTGCCAATACATTGGAAAATCTCAGAAACCAGACTTTATAGTTCTGTAGAGCATGTATAAAAGTGTGAGGGTCATATTTTTATAGATACCTGACAGAACTAACATTAGCTAGTTACATATGAAATATCTTCTTCAAAAGTTAGGTCAAAATGCTGGTAACAAACAAAACAAACAAAACAGAAACAACCAAACAACCCTTTAATAACAAAGTATTATGTAATCTATTTAGAATAAAGGTTTCTTGTGTTTTAATTCAAAGTAGTTTTTAATCTCTGTACTCCTTGATTTGTGATGCATAAAAATGAAAGCAGGGAAAAGCACATTGACCTCAAATGCTCACATGACCAAGCACCTCATTCAGCGTATACAGTGGACAATGCTATTTTTTGTGGGTTTTGTTTGTTTTTACCATCTATTTTTTTTTTATGCAGAAATACAGGTTTTTAACCTGTGTTCAGCAGCTGTTAAGTTTAACATTGGAATTTTTATCCAGTAGTCTAATGACTACAGTTTTTTAAGGTTTTTGTTTGATAATTTTCCTTGACTAACCAGAAGAATTCTGCAACATCACATTAGAAAATAAAAATGAGCAAACCTTAATTGCTCCATTTGTTAAATATCAGTTTCAGTAAGATTGTCAGAAAGATGTATCCTTTCACACTTTCAAATGAAGTTCTCAAACACCTTCCTAGTGATTCTTCTTCTAGACAATCCTTGTTGCTCTGCATTTTAAAAGGAGGTTAATTTGCATGGGATTTGCACACTCACTTTTCCATAGAACTGTTGATTGGTTTTAGAAAATCTTGGCCAGCGTTTTTAAATCAACTCGTTAGAATTACTCTTAAATTCTGGTTAAATATGTTCATTCTTTTATCTTAAAGCAACAACCCTTTAATAGCTAGAAGAAATTAAGTGGGAATAAATACGTTTTTTAAAAAACCTTATTTTTTACAGTTGGTAGACCAAGCGTTCCTAGCCTACTCTCCCACACCCCACTACTCTCCCTTTCTGGCATTTTCCTGGCTATTTTTGCTTATTTCCCCATATAAATTTTAGAATCAATTTGTCTGGTTCTGGAGAGGGGGAGGACTTTTTGGTATTTATATTGAGATAACTTTGAATTTGCAAATTAATGCAGGGAAAATTGCTGTCTTCTGTGATGCTGCATCTTCTTACCCAATTACATGGTTTATTTTTGTGTTTGTTCAAGTCCACTTTTGTGTCCTTCAGGAGTATTTTAAAGTTCTTCTCATATAGGTTTTGCACATTTCTTTAAGTTTATTATTAGTTTAGCTTTTTTTTCTTGTCTCATCTATTATTTCTTCTAACTAGTTATAGATATGTAAAGAATATTGATTTCTGAGCCTTAATTTTATATCTTGCTACTGGTGGCCAATTGCCATGTAGTCAGCTCCAGTCCCATGTTTGTCACATTAGAACAGTGCTCCATAGAGTTTGCAATGGCTCATTTTTCAGAAATATATTACCAGACTTTTCTTCCAAGGCATCTCTGGGTGGACTTGAACCTCCAGTCTTGCAGTTACCCAGGGACCGCCAATGAAGGATACACAAATAAGACACAGACCCTACCCTCGTGGAGCTAACCACACACCTGCAGAGATCAGTCCTGTGCTGTGTTTGGCCTCAGAACAACCCTGAATGATGGGCACTATTTTTATTCCCCTTTTTACAACTAAGGAAACAGGCAGGATCAGAGAAGATAATTTGACCAAGGTCACACAACTAGTAGGTGATACGTACAATTGAGATTTGACCTTGAGAAAGATGTCAGCCCAAGGTTCACTGTCTTAATGACTTCTGTATATAAACTTATCTATGGAGTCCTGGTGGCACAGTGGTTAAGAGCTCAGGCTGCTACCCAAAAATGGTTGGCAGTTCTAATCCATCAGCCACTCCTTGGAAACGCTGTGGGGCAGTGCTGCTCTGTCCTATAGAGTTGCTTTGAGTCGGAATCAACTCAACAGCCGTAGGTTATAGAGTCATCAAAGGAGCCCTGGTGGTACTTGGCTGCTAACTGAAAGGTCGGCGGTTGGAACCCACCAGCCGCTCTGCTGGAGAAAGATATGGCAGTCTGCTTCTGTAAAGAGTACAGCCTTGAAAACCCCATGGGGAAGTTCCACTGCAGTGGGTTTGGTTTTTTTGAATGGGGTTGTCATGAGTTAGAATCAACTGAACAGCATGTACATCATGAATAGTCTACCAAGCACTTTCCTTTTAGTGAGCATTATGAATCTAGCCCGTGTGTGTGGTAACTGGACTTCACAGTGGTTAAGAAAGCTGGCCAAGTAAGTCTTGGGCAGAACCTGGCTCATAGTTCATTGGTGCCATAGATGAGGGATAGTTTGGTAGAGTGAGGGCTCAGAGGACAGAGTTCTTCTGACAGAGGGAGTACAGAGGTAGAAAGTCAAGCTATTCAAAAGCAGATTCTAGCACAATCCATTTATTAGAAAGCCAGTTCTAGGTAGACAGAAGTCCCATTCCCAGCCCCCTGACTCATGTTACTGAGGCGCAGACCTCACTCCAGACCAACTCAGGCAGAATCTCCAAAGGTGGGGCCCTGGCAGGGAGTTTTGTAAACTCCGCAGGTGATTTTAATGAGTGGAGGATCACTGTTAGCCTAGCCAAGTTCACCTTGACTTCCCTGGTTGCTTGTGAAAACCACATTCAGGCTCACCTGTGCTTTCTTATTCCAGATGAAAGGAGAAGCTGGAAGTATGCTACACAATGAGAAGCCAAAGCAGGTAAACGTCAGCACCCTACCCACCAAACTGCTGAGAAGGTAGCCAGTGGCTCTTTCCATACCTGCAGTTGCCTGAGGTCTCCCCCAGGGTTTCGGGGTGGTTGGCATGGGGGACGTGCTCCTTTCAGTAGCTGGGCAGAGACCACTGGACTTCAAACTTCCTTATACCCCAAGCCCCTTTGCCTACATGAGAGAGTGCATATGTACAAAGCCTGATAACTGTCCCACCATCATTCCTGGCCTATCTGCTGCAACACTTAGAATACCCCCAAGCCCCAGGCCTCGAGAACCACCCCTTCAGTAAAGTCTCTGGAGACAACAGAGGCCCACTGGGGCCTGGAAACAAACAGAGCCTGGGAACCAGCTCTTGACCCCAGTAACTTCTGCCCTGCATGTTCCCGTGCGTCACAGGAGACCTTTGTCCTGTTTATAATCCTTTCCTTTTGCCTGGGCACCTGGAGAGATGAGGAAACACCACCATCCCTGGAAAAATATTTTAATCCTGTACGTGAAGTTGGGGCTTTTAATTTGACTGTTTAGTTTAATTAAGAAGATGAAAAATTACTCAAAAGATTAGCTAGTAAGCTTAGGGGGCAGTGAGTTTATGTTATGGAGGAGGAACAACTCGAAAAAGGAGGATGAGAAGAGTTACACAACTCGAAGAATGTAATTAATGTCACTGAATGGTACATGTAGGAACTGTTGAATTAGTGTATGTTTTGCTGTGTATATACACAACAACAAGAATAAATTATTAAAAAAAGATAAAAAATTAAATTCAGAAGAGGAAAAATTCCCAGTGAGTCTGGAAAAATTCCTGAAAAGGACCCTCAGAATCCAAAAAAAGAAGAAAAATTGCAAAAGCTCCAGGTAACCAGACTGGCATACTTGGGGTGACCTCTGGCCCATGTTTAAAAAAAAAAAAAAAAAATTCACATTCTCTGATTGGTATGGGCAATCTAGCCCTCAAGAAAAAGAGAGGGAGGAAGAGAAAGAGAGCGAACTTGCTTTCAGAGCTCAGGATCCTGATGAGCACTGGTCCTCCAAAAGCTTTTTACTGGTCATGGAAAATAACTGACTTTTTGGTTATTTGATAAGACATGGAACAGGGTAATGTAGAGAAGAAATGATTCAGCACAGATTCACGTTGTTCAGAATGGAGCAATCAAAACACAGCTGTGCACCTTCAGATCTCAAGTCTGGGTTAAAACGTAGTATCCTATTAGATCACTTCCCCCAGGACAATCCCCCTTGCCTTCTGTACATTAGCTAACTGCAGAGAAGCCCCAGGTGCACACCTTTTGGGACTACCAGCTCCAGTTCTTTGCATTGAAAGAAGATGAGCAGACCTCATTTGGCTCAGAAACACATCATGTGAATGTGATGTGTGTGACTCTTGACCAGCCTGCAGCCCCAGGTAATCTCCCTGGAAGGCAGAGCAATAATAAAAGGCAGGACATGTGTTCATTCACTCTCCTTCAAGGGCAAGAAGGTGGTGTGGGGATGGGAAAATAAGGCCTGGCCTATGAACTCAGTGAAGTTCCTATGGCTGGGCAGGATTTCCTTATCCAGGATTCTGCAGCTCTTTCAAGGACAGCTGTTTGCCACCTGGCCTGCCCGTTGGAATCGCCTGGGGAGGTTTAAAAACCATGGCAGGCCAGGCCTGACCTCCAGAGACTCCTGTAGTTGGGTTGGGAAGGAACCTGAGCATAGGGATTTTAAAAAGTGCCCAGGTGATTCCAGTGTGCAGTTCATGGGTCTCTGAGTCAGCCAGACGCAGTGAAAGCTCTGCCTGTCCTCCTCTGAATGATACAATTGGCTGCTAATTTCTCTGGAATCAGGTGAGTTCTTTTCCCTGCCCCAACCCCAAGCTCTAATTTTCATAAGCACATATACAGCCAGAGAGCTCGTGGTAAGGAAGAGCCTCCCACAGAAGCTGGGAACAGGCCAGCAGATGGGAACAGGCCAGCAGATGGGTGTTGGCCTGGTTGAGATCCTAATCTGCATCACTCCTGCTCTGCCTCAGCAGCAAGCTGGGTATGAAGACAGGAGGCTCACTGGGGCCTGACACTTTCTTGTTCTGACCTAGGAGGGACACATCTGGGGTTCCATGAGAAGGACAGCTTTCATCCTAGGCTCTGGTCTTCTCTTGTTAGTGGCCTTATGGAACTCAGTCACGTGGTGAGTCTGCCTGGCCCCATTTTAACTCAGGACCTGGGGGTAATGTGGTGGTGGTCTGGGGGGAGAGTATGGAGTGAGGGGCTGTCTGCCCACCAGTCTTCACCCAGCAACCTCAATGGTTTTTCTTCCAAGGCACCTGCAGAGATTTTGGGGTGCTTCTGGCTTCTTTTGGCAAGCCCAGTGGGAAAGGCTGCTGTCTACATTTGAAGGGAAGGAGTGGATCCTTTTCTTTATAGGTGAGGCTGGCAGATCACTAATTCTTAGGGTTTGGGTACATGGTTGTAGCTTAATTCTTTTTCTATTGTTTTGTTCTCTACTTTGGGACTTCTCGGTTCATTATTCCAAGAAATGAGGATTTGAACTTTAAAAATGTGGTAACCGCAAAGACTGTTAAAATTGTGGGCAATTTGGAAACAGGACGTCTAAGGAAAGGAGCTGAGATGTTGAAAGAAAGAAAAGAAATGGCTTGTATAAAATGAATGCACTTAAAGCAACAATCCTACTTATAGCTGTAGCCCCATGAGAGCAGAGAGGTGCTCTATCTTGTCGGAAGCTGGGTCCCCTGTACCTGGTCCAACCAAGCTCTCAGTGTTTGACACAAGTAGTCACTCAGTATATATTTACTGACTGCATGAATGGCTGGAAACAAGTCTAAGAAAGTATAATAGAAGAAAAAGTTATTTAAACGTATTTATAACAGCAGTATCTACCATACGGAATTTCCTCAATCATACATTCATTTGATCAAATAATATTTATTGATGTTACTGTGTGCCAAACCTGCATGAGGATACATATGTAAGATGACGTGTTTGCCTAGTCCATTAAAAAACTATGTCACAGTCTCCCAGCCCTGAGCTGTATTTTCAAGAGCTCAAGTTAGATTTGGCTTTTTGTTGCACGTCTCACTGTATGACAAATTCAGACAGGTTTCTCTGCTGTTGGAGGGGAGATAAAAAGTATCAGTTGTTACAAAGCAAAAGTGCAAAAAAAATGGCCCTGAGGATTGTTTTCAGCCAGAAGGAAAACTCTGAAATGGGTTGAGCATTAAATATGACAGACTGAATGGAATCTTAAGCAGTTACTGGAAAGATCAACGCAGATTACAGATGTATGTGGGAAAAGGTATTATATATTGCTATACCCTCTCTATAGGATCACTATGAGTCAGAGTCGACTCAATGGCAGCGGGTTTTTTTGGTATTACAATAGGAGAAACTATACATCTTGGTGAAAATTTTTTAACTTGTTCCCCCCCACCCTTTAATTAGATCGTGGACATCTTTCCCTACCAATTAATAAAGACTTCGTTAATATTTAAAGTTGCTCAGTCTATTCCATTGTATGGAAATATTGTAATCTGTTTAATCACTTCACCACAATGGACATTTAGGCTGCTCAAATGTTTTACTATGATTTAAAAAAATGCTGCCTGCCTTTCCTTCCTCTTTCCCTTTGGCTGAAGGGTGAATCTCAGGAGTGACTTCATTACTAAGTTAAAAGGGTATCTGGGGGCCATACTCTCAGGTTTTTCCAGTCTCTGTCAGACCAGTAAGCCTGGTCTTTTTTTTTGTTAGAATTTTGTTCTATATTTTTCTCCAGCTCTGTCCAGGACCCTCTATTGTGATCCCTGTCAGAGCGTCGGTGATGGGAGCTGGCCACCATCTAGTTGTACTGGACTCAGTCTGGTGGAGGCTATGGTCCATTAGTCCTTTGGACTAACCTTTCCTTTGTGTCTTTGATTTTTTTCATTCTCCCTTGCTCTAGATGGGATGGGACAAGTGGAATATCTTAGGTGGCCGCTAACAAGCTTTTAAGATCCCAGACACTACTCTTCGAAGTGGAATGTAGAACATTTTCTTTATAAACTATGTTATGCCAATTGAGGTAGATGTTCCTTGAGACCATGGTCCCCAGTCCTCAGCCCAGTAACTCGGTCCCGCAGGGAGTTTGGATGTGTCTATGAATCTTCTATGACTTTGCCTGGGTCAAGTCCCTTTTTATTTTTTTAACTTCAGATACTGTCAAATTGCCCTCCAGAATGTTTATACCAATCCATATTCCCTGACGGTGCTGGCCAAATATCTTTCAAGGACCTACTACCACAAAGCAGTGTGGCTGATGGGGAAGAAATGGTACTGGAGGAAGGATACAGAGTCAGAGTTAAGTAAAGCATTGTCTTTGCCCTCTTGTGGTTTTGAATCTAGAGGAAGCGGCAAAACATGGACAAATAAAGTAAATGATACAAGAATGAGGTAACATGGTAATGTCACTTGAGTAAGTGCTAACTGAGGTGGGCAAAGTGCTGTTTGTTTCCAGTAGGAGACCAGTAATACGGAATAACTTCATGGAAAAGTAAGATGTGCAGCAAAAAGCCAAATCAGGCTTGTAAATCTTGATCCAAATTTCCTAAAATATTCTGTAGATCAGTGTTGTGGGATATTAGCAAGTATGGTGACCATATAATTTATCATCCACATCAGGACATTTGTGAGAGTGGAAGGAAGTGTCATCAATAACTGCTGTAATGACAGATATAAATTGAAATTGGCCTGGGCAAACAAGGATGCCATCCTATTCTTAGGTGTTTTGAGAAAAACGGGTTCTAGGGTCAAAAAAGTCTGCGAAATGTTGAGTTTAACAAAGTCTAACAGGTTTCTCTGCTGTAGAAATTCTTAGAGCTTTTAATATATAAATATGGACCATCACTCCAAGAGAGTATGATGACTCTAACCAAGGCACCCTGGAGAGAGATTTCTGCTGTGATAGATGCTGACTAGATGGCATCGAAGGTCCCACCGCTGAGTTACCAGGCCATCAGGGAGTAGGTTTCTTGACTGATTCCTAGTCCAGTGCTCATTTTGAACCATACCATACCACTTTCCTTGCTTCTCCCTTCCTTGACAATTCATAAATGGCTCAATGAATACAAACCCCAGACATCAAACTGCTGTTATTAGTTACCATCAAATTGATTCTGACTCATGGAGACCCCACGTGTGCAGAGTAGAGCTGTTCCAGAGCGTTTTCAAGGCTGTGACCTTTTGGAAGCAGATTACCAGGCCTGTCTCCCAAGGAGCCTCTGGGTGGATTCGACCTGCCAACTTTTTGGACAGTAGTCAAGCGCTTAACCATTTGCCCCACCCAAGGACTCCTAACATTAACCTAAATTCATTTATATTTTAGAGTCCATGATTTATCTCAGCATCCTTTCATATATATATATTTTGTTTCCAACCATCTTGAGACAAAGTTGTTGTTCCCATTTTACAGTTAAATTCAGACACACCCTAAGTGCCTTGTCCAAGTTCCCACAGCTAGTTTGCCACCCCAAGACTGAAGGTAGGCCCCTGATCCAGAACACTAAGACCTCCATGGTAAGGTGCTGTCTGCAGTCACCATGGAACATGTACTCAGTTAATACATGTGCTGCAAGAACCTGAAGTCCTGATTGTTCCCTTCTGTTTCCCAACCTTAGGTGCCATCCAAGTGCCATTTCTGTTCTTCTGGAGCTTCAATGGACTTCTTTTGGTGGTAGACACAACTGGAAAACCTAACTTCATCTCTCGCTACCGAATTCAGATGGGCAAGAACGAACCAGTAAGTTTTGCTGTAGCTTCTCCTGGTCAGAGCAAGAAAGCAAAAGCTAAACTCTTAAAATTCTCACCACTGGTTCAGGAGAGACCATGACCCCAGTGGGCCAAGTTAGCATCTACACCACCAGTTGCCAAGCTGATTCCAACTCATGGCGACCCCACGTATGTTGGAGTAGAACTGTGTTCCGTAGGATTTTCAACGGCTGATTTTTCGGAAGTAGATCATGAGGCCTTTCTTCCAAGGCACCTCGGGGTAGACTCAAGCCTCCAACGTTTTGGTTAACTGAGTGTGTTAACCACTTGCATCACCCGGGAATGCATTATCTATAAGGCCATCCCCAATTTAGAAGCTTAGAGAGAGGGGATAATTTGCTGAACATCTCAGAACCTGCTGGTGGCCAGTCAAGACTATGTTCCAGTCTCCTGATTCCCAGCCCAGGCTCTGTACCTGACTGTACTGCCCCAATTACTGTGGTCAGCATTTTAGGAACATAAGTGACCACCTCTGCTTGGCTCTGAGCTAGAGTCCCAGAGATGTTAGGTAGCTCCCCTTTATCCAGGGGATAGAGACAACAATGGCCCCTGCTGGACCCTGAAATCTGGATACCAGCTGTTGTCCTAAGTGAAGGGTACAGCTGCTGAAACAGTGGAGGAGCCTGCCATATTAGATGGGTGGTATAGATTCTCAATGTGTCGGGGGGTGGTTTTTTAAGTTGTCGTTAGGTATTAGAAATCTCATCAGCCAGATTCCAGGTTCATCACTTAAAAATTCTACCTTTCACCAAACATTTGAACATAATTCAGACAAGTTCTTTGCCACTGCTTAGAAGCATCATCCTTCCTCCATTGTCATGTTCTTCGTTTTCTTTAACGCCTCACCGGAAGCACATTTAACATCCACGTTTTTAGCAACATTCTGTTGCTTGTGCCATATGTACTCTCTAAGACTATACTTCATAGCTTTCCTCACTTCCTCCTGAGCCCTCACCAGAATTGCCTTTGATATCCGTAATTCTACCAAGTCTCTATATGGCAATCTAGGCTTTTACTATTGTTGTTGTTGTTAGGGGCTGTTGTTATAGGGACCATATCTATAACAGAACGAAACACTGCCCAGTCCTTTGCCATCCTCACAATCGTTGCTGTGTTTGAGCCCATTGTTGCAGCCACTGTGTCAGTCCATCTCCTTGAGGGTCTTCCTCTTTTTTGCTGACCCTATTTTATACTTTACTAAGTATGATGTCCTCCAAAGACTGGTCCCTCCTGATAACATGTCCTAAGTATGTGAGATGAAATCTCACCATCCTCACTTCTAAGGAGTAATGCTGGCTGTACTTTTTCCAAGGCAAATTTGTTTGTACTTCCAGCAGTCCATGGTATATTCAGTATTCTTTATCAACACCATAATTCAAACGCATCATTTCTTACTCAGTCTTCCTTATTCATTGCCCAGCTTAAGTTAGGTGAGGCCAAAACTAGGCTTCCCTGAGTACCCTAATGCATGCACCATGTCTTTCCTTGCTTGCCTCCTCACTTCCCATCTGGAAAAACTATTGGCTCTATTTTCAAAGCAGACCAAGAATCCAACCAATTCTCACAAATCTGCTGCTACTACCCTGGTCCAATCACCATCATCTCTTGCCTGTATTATTGCAATTCTAACTGATGTTCCTGTTTCTCCCCTTACTCCCCTATGGTCTGTTCTCAACAAAGCAGCCAGAATAATCCCGAGCCATCTTGTCACTTCTCTGCTCACAAGCCTCCAATGACTCCCCATTTCCCTTGGCTTCAAAGCTAAAGTCCTTACGTAACAATAGCCCTATATGATCTGGTCCCTCCCCATCTCTTTGACCTCACCTCCCACTTCTCTCTACTTCACACACTATTCTCCAGGCACATATGCCAGGAATGTGCCTGTCTCAGATCCTTTTCACTTTACCTGAAGGCTTTCCCCCCCCCCCCGATGTGTGTTAGGCTAACTCCGTCACCTCCTGAGTATCTTTGTTCAAATCTCACAATCTCAATGAGGCCTACTCTGACTTCTCTTATTTAAAATTAATGGCAACTGACCCCCTACCTGGCACTCTCAATGCCCCATTTCCCTGCTGTACTTTTTTTTCCCCCAAAGCACATAACCCCTTTTATATTTTTTTAATTGTGGTAAAGATATAGGTAATAAAACACTTGCCATTTCTGCATTCTTCACATGTACAGTTCAGTGACATTAATTACATTCATCATGTCGTTCGACCATCACCATTAACAGTTCGCAAATTTTTTCATCACCCTAACGGGAGCTCAGGATTCCTGGTGGTTCAATGGTTAAGTGCTCAAACCCACCAACTGCTCTGTGGGAGAAAGATGTGGCAATCTGCCTCTGTAAAGATTTATAGCCTTGGAAGCCCTATGGGGCAATTGTTCTATACGGTCGCTATGAGTCAGAATCAACTTGATGGCAACAGGTTTTTGGTAACAGAAGCTGTGGTCCCTAAGCATTGTGTCTTCTTCTCCCCCTTTCTTCCACCCACCCCTGCTGACTACTAGTAAACTTTGATCTCTATACACTTGCCTATTCTACTTAATATTAAGTGGGATCATACAATCAATATTTGTCTTTTTGTGATGGACTTATTTCACTCAGCATGTTTTCAAGGTTCATCCGTGTTGCAGCATACTTTAGGACTTAATTTCTCTTTATTATATAGTTTTTTATATTTGTTTTTATCTCTGTTATCCCCATTGGAATGTAAATTCCACAAGGGCAAGAATTTTTTTCTTTTGTTCATTGCTGTATTCCCGGCACCTAGAACACTACCTGCTATATACATGAAGTGGGCACTCAGTAAATAGCAGTGGAACAAAAGAGTGAATAAACAAATGCAACTTTCCTGTCTTGGTCAAGGTTTCTAGAAGGGTGTATGGCCTCGTCTTACAAACCAGGCTGGCCAGACCTGGCCTCACAATGGAATGGATCCCAAAGCTTGAAGAGTGAATTCTGAAGTCAGTTAACGCATGTCATGCCTGGGAAGGCTGGAGGAAGAGGAAGGCCTCAAGTCGGGGACCACTGTGAACCCAGGCCCATCTTAGGGCAGAAACCCTTTCTGCTTGTCGAGGGAACTCAGGGAGAAATCCCTTCTGACCAATTCCAAACCAGTTCATCAGGACCTAGGAGGTGGCCCCAGTGCTCTGACAAAGGAAAGGATCAGTGGTTACTGATTCTTGGAGCAATGCAGGCTGCACTATTGAGGTCCAGTGGAGCATTTGGGGCCAGCCCTCCACACCAGAACCTGGGGTGAGAGCTCAGGCAGGCCCCTATCCTGACAGCTCTGCCATGAAAACCAGGTCACAGGAAGTTAAGCAGTAGGGCAGATAGGCAGCTCCCTAGCTCACTTCTGTCTTGGTGCTGGAGGCTAATCCAGTGAGGCTGGATCACATGAGGTGGCAGAAGACCTTGAAGTCTGCATAAGGAGGGGCTATACGACTGAACTGAGATATCACCCCGAGAGTACACAGCCTTCTTCAAGTACCTGGAGGCTCCCCAGGGGTCCCTGCCAGGAATACATGGGGCCTGGCCAGTTTCAAGTCCCATCTCTGCTTTCATCTCGTCAGAGAAATGAGGAGAGTGTAATATTTGCAGAACCACAAGGGAGAAGCCAGACTCAGGCAGAGACTGAAGGCTGCTGGGAGGGGAGTTTCCAAAGGGAGGGATTTCCAAAAGCAGGGACATTACTCATCCACCTAATAAAACACAAACCAAACCCACTGCCCTCAAGTCATTTCTGACTCATAGTGACCCTACAGGGCAGAGTAGAACTGCCCCATAGGGTTTCCAAGGAGCAGCTGGTAGATTTGAACTTCGGACGTTTTGGTAGCAGCCGAGCTTTTAACCACTGTGCCATCAGGGCTCCATTCACCTAATAATAGTCAGGGCCTTATTGCTGCAATGGTTCTAAACCTGAGCGGGGTGGCAGTCAAGGGCTGCTGGCGATGACTAGGTATCACTCCCAGCATCCAACCCGTGAGGGCCTCCTGTGAGCTAGTCACAATGGAGCCTGTTTTCTAGAAGGTAAAGACTGACTTCTCACATTGTCGCCAATCTCCCTCGTTCCTTCTCTCGGGCAGGTGGACCCTGTAAGACTACGCCAGTCCATCTGCACAGTTCTCTTCAACCAGTGTGTGGTCTCTCTCCCCATGGTGACCTTCCTCTATCCATTCCTCAAGTGGTGGGGAGACCCCTGCCGCCGAGAGCTACCTACCTTCCACTGGTTCCTCCTGGAGCTGGTAATCTTCACCCTGATTGAGGAAGTCATGTTCTACTACTCACACCGGTGAGCAGGGTCCCTGCCTGAGCACAGTTGGCTCCTCACCCTCCCTAAGGTTAATTTATAAACAAGGAAATTCAGGCCTCTGAATTGTGGGTATAGGATCAGCACCCCCTGGCCTCAAATGCATTATGTGGTTAACAGGGAGGCAACTATTTGTCCCACGCTGACCACTTGAGACAGCTGAGGAATGCCCAGAAAAGAGCCTTGTCCATTTGCATGTGAGGCAGGGCAGTTCCCTACCCATTTCCTTATTAAATCCTTTCTGGGCACTATCCCTACTTTACAGTATATACAACTCAGGTAAATTGGCCAAGTAACTCCAAATTATGCAGCCTAAAAAGTGGGCCTGGGGCTTCAAGGCAGATCTGAGTGGTATGGTTTTTCATCGTATGGCGGGGGGTGGAGGACTGGCAAATTAACTTTTTTCCTCCATGTTCCAGGCTCCTTCACTACCCAACATTCTACAAGAAAATCCACAAGAAACACCACGAGTGGACAGCTCCCATTGGTGTGATAGCTCTCTATGCCCACCCTATAGAGCATGTGGTGAGGAGCGCTCCACTCTCCCCAAAGGCAAAGGGCAGAGGACCCCAATCACTTTCCCTCGACTTTTTCCTCTTCCCATTAAACAGCTACCATTTATTGCTGACACACCATAAGCTAGGTGCCAGGTTCTCTCATTTAATCCTCCCAACAGCCTTTTAAGTCTTCATTATGCTAGTGGGAAAGCTGAAGCTCAAACAGTTAATAATCTGTTCAAAGTTGGAGCTGAAAAATCTCTAGTGAATCAATGTCCTGAAACTCAGCTTCTCCAGATGTGTCAAGGAAGTCTTGTTGGTGCCACTCAGGGACAAAGTGGACACCCAACTGGGTCCCCTCCATCTCCCTGGGCCCTGCCTTCAATCATTCCTCCCCTTGCAGGTCTCCAACATGCTGCCAGCAATGTTAGGTCCTGTATTAATGGGCTCCCACTTGTCATCCATCACCATCTGGTTCTCCTTGGCCCTCATCATCACCACCATCTCCCACTGTGGCTACCACCTACCTTTCTTGCCTTCGCCTGAATTCCACGACTACCACCATCTCAAGTAAGGTCCCACTCCCCATAGCGAGTCCCTGCGCAATAACCACCACCCTCACTCCTGGGGCTTCTGATGGCAGACACTAGTGGGTGCTAGTGAGGGAGGGGAAGTCTGGCAGTGAGAAAAATCATCATACTGGGACCAGACCACCTTGCCTTTTGCCCTTTTCCTGACACTCGGTCCTCCTGTAACTGGTTTTTTACCTTTAAGTTCTGGATCCTTTCAGTGTCTAGTAAACTGTGCTGACTCTCCTCAGAAAAATGTATATATCCGTAAAAACCTTGCATGCACTTCAAATGGAGTTGTGCACTCTGAGAGCCCCCAGGCTTTTTCAGGTGTGGTCAGTGATTGTCCTGCACCAGAAATCACCTGGGACCCTTGTTTAAAATGCAGGCTCCAAGAATCTGGCAGGTAGGGCCTGGAAATCAGCACCACAATCAGCGTTCGAAGGATGCAGAACAAGCCTAGCTCTGCCAGGGGTTCTCCAACATGTGTGCATCAGAATCATCTGGGCAATGTTGCAGAGGAAGACTCCACTTAGCAGGTCTGGGGTAGCCCCAGAAGTAAACACTTTTAATAGGTCCCCAGGTGATTCTGATGCAGGTGGTCAGGATGATGGGAGAGGTGTGGGGGTACAAGGGCTTTGAAATGCCTGAAGCCCCACAAATGAAATGGAGGTCAGCATGAGGACTTCCGGCACCATGACTGCAGCACCTTCCTCTCTCTGCCAGGTTCACCCAGTGCTATGGGGTGCTGGGGGTGCTGGACCACCTCCATGGGACCGACACCGTGTTTAAGCAGACCAAGGCATATGAGAGACACATCCTCCTGCTGGGCTTCACCCCGCTCTCTGAGAGCATCCCCGACTCACCGAAGAAAATGGAGTGAGGGAGGGCCCGAGTGCCATCCTTCCTGTCCCCTTAGCAGTGGGCTGCCAAGGTGGCCTGAGTCCTAATGATTGCACCTGACAACTTACTTCCTATAGCCATGCACTCTAACGGCATCACGAGGATTTACAGGGCAGGGGGAGTGCCAGCTTCCTGGAAAAGCAGGGCCAAGGATGGGGCCAGGGCTCCCTCAAACTACTGCCCCTGATATTCCTTTAACGGACCAAGAATTGACTCAAGAAGGAAAAATAGCTCCCTAGGTTGGAGGCCAGCTAGAGGGAGGAAGCCACCTTGAGGGCTCCTGGCATGCCCCCGTGGCCTGCTGCTGTAGGAGAGAGGTTCCACCCCAGATGGCTCCTTGTGGCCTAGAGACAGAATGACAATGGTGATTGGGAGACCAAAGGCTAGTGGCTCCAGGGAGAGCTCCTTCCAGTGGCAAGGGATGGGGGAAAACGGGATAATGCTTTGCCACTTCTCGTACCAAAAAGTTTTCTCACTCCCTACTCCTGGCCAGGGCACCCTGGCAAATGGTTACGGGGAGTTCCAGTTCTTAACATTCCAGTCCCCACCACCCCCAAACACACACATAGTGATGAAGGCCCCAACTCAACTCTGCTCACCACCACCTTCTTCCATCTCTGAAAAGAAAAATACCAATCGCGAGAGCTCTTCCCTGGATTAAAACAAATACCAAAAAGATGCAGACCAAACCTCAACTTCAGCTTTATGTGGGAAAATAAAAAGACTGAGCACTGAGGGCCCTGCTAAGCTGGAGGCCTTTTATATACAAAACAGAGTGGCTGGCCTTCAGGGACACCCAACCCGGGTGCCCTTTTGGCCTCTCTGGAGCAGGGCCACAGAGGTTAGCGCTCTCCTCCCGTTTGGAGCCCAGAAGGCAAGTCCTCACTTCTACTACTGCCCCCCACCCCAAGTGGTTAACCAGTTGTCTCAACTGCATATGTTGATTTTTGCAGTGGTACCTTTTTCAAATGCAATCTTACCTGGAACCTCATTATATGAAACCACCAGAGCTAGTGGGGCTGAACTGAAGCAGTCCCCACCCTGGCCTCTGTTTCAGAAGCCACTGACGCTACCAGGAACCCTGTGGCTCCCAAGAGCAATTTGATCTGAAAGAGCACCGTCATCAACTGAATTTTTATATATACTACTACGTAATAACTTTTCATTCCTTTCTGCCAAGAAAACCACCTACCATTTTTATAAAGTATTTCAACTCTGATAAGACTAAGTCTCCAGGCAGAACTGCCAGAAAGGACTTGCTCCTAAGGGACCTAGGACCCTGGAGGACCTGCCCAGTAGGCCAACAAGGCGCTTACCAGGCAGCGTCTCCCCTGGGCCTTCCAAAGCTCTGCCAGCACACCTCTGACCCGGGTGGACCCAGGCTCCCTCCCCAGGACAGCTGGTGCCTGAGCTCTTCCTTCTCACAACTACAGGCCTGCATATATTACTTGTGCTGACAAACACTCGGAAAAGAAAGTCATTCTTTGGTGCATTTAAGAAGGGCAGGGTATGAGGAAAGAGTAGATAAGGAGGAAGGGAAAAAAATTTTTTTTTTCCCTTAAGGTCTTTACATGTTGAGGTACTGTGGAGGACACCTTGACAGGGGCAGAGGGACCTGACCCTATCTTCTGCATCAAGCAGGAATAGCCCTGAGGTGGGTAAACAGAGAATCAAGAGGAAAAGGCTGAGACTCTGAAATTTCCAGCAGAAAATGTGAATGTGAAAAGAGGAACCAGGTAAAATAAACTAGTCTCCTTTTAACTCCAGCGGATATTGTGGTTTCTTTCTCTCCACTGACTCATTCCAATGCTCAAGAATATATGCCATTCGCATTACACCAGTGCAGTTTAATCAGTGGCCTCTGTGTGTGTGGAAGTGAAGTTGAATTTACTCGTCTTCTGCTTCCAGAGTACCAATCGATTTAGTCAGTCTACAGGAGACCTGGGCACTATTTCCTTTGGCCTGTGGATGCCACTGGTGTGTTAAAGTACCTGCGCACCTGGACAGTAGAAAGGAATTCTCTGGAAAGTCATTTCTAATGTAATGTTCTGGTGCTGGCCATAGGAGACAAACAGTTGTCAGATGAATGAATAAGGCCATGCCTCATTTTAAATTCTGTAATTACACATCCAGGCCAGCAAATAAACCTGGATGGGAACATTCAGAATGTGTTCCTACTGCCAGCACCTGGCCTCCTGGATGGGAGGAAGCCACCAACAGCCCTAGGGACCATCATTGGGTGGGGGCTCATTGTCCCACCCTGCTCCAGCTTGTCTCAGGGCCCAGTGCTGACCTGGGTTCCCTAGGACCATGAGAGTTTGAATTGTTAGTCACGCCCTGCAGGAAAATCTGTTCAGTGAGGGGCTGGGGCTGTACCAACCCTCAGTGAGAAGCTAAAAGCACCCTTTCTCTTCCAGGCTAATACAAAGCCAGAAAACTTGAGAGCAGGCAAGTAGGCTGAAGCCCTGAAATTCCATCTTTAGGGTGCTGTGTCTGTCCCTTTTGTGGAGTTATAGCTCCCCGTTTTTCACAAGACACAATGTGGATGGGAATTTAAGCCTGGGAGAAGCTCTAATGACCACTAAGGAAGTCACCTGGACGCACTAGCAGCCTTAAAAGCTCTGTAAGGAGCCCCTGGCCTTAGGCAGACTCCCAAAAAGTACAATGGCAGAGTTTCCGCCAGTGTTTCCTTTTCCATCTGGGGCACTCTTCTCGCCAGCACTGCCAGTCCTCTGGGTCTGGAGAAACCCTTCCTGGGCTCCATCCTCACACCCAGCAGCTGTAACCCCGATGGGAGCCAAGCCAATATTTTGCCTTTTCAAGTTTTTATTTTTATACATTTTTTTTTGTATTAAAAAGAAAAGCATAATTACCACAAATTACAAAGGACTAAAGCAGGACTAGAATAATGAATGAATCACTTCAGCCTGGAAAGCAGATACTCTCAATAATATTAATGTTATAATACAAGCTCATTCAAGTATTTTACATGTTTTTTCTTTTTTTGTCCTTTTAAATGTGATATCCTAGCACAGGGTAAAGATAATGTACTATGAGCATAAGGTGGAACCTTCTCTGCAAAGCCAGATGACAAGTTTTCCTCTCCAGTGAGAAACGGGCTCTAAGTTCTTATCTTCTCTGCCTCTGCCATCAACATGGCCGAAGGAGAGGGTGGGGATGGGGCAAAGCTAGGGACCCCAGCACACAGAAGGCACTCTGGGTCCCATTCAGGAGGGGGCCAGATGATCCACACCACTCTACCCAGCCTTTTGGCAAGCCTCCCCACTGCCCTCCCTAAGACATTTTCCTTGCCCCTCTTCCCCACTTCCAGGGCCTTCTAAGTGGCTTAATTTCTTTCTGTCATAAAATCAAGGAAAGGGGGAAAAAAAGAGCTACAACGGAACAAAACAAAAACAAAACAACTGTGATATCGGGGCTCAGCACCACTATCTGAGCCCCAGGGGTCCAGGCTGGGGCAGGGCTGGTGGCCCTTCTGTACTGGTAGTGCATTTGCTCCCAGTTTCAGGGAAGGGTGAAACAGAAACCCGCCCCTCACCAGGGATGACACATACAGACCTTCTGGTATCTGATGCCCACAGGTCATGTTGGCATGGACCAACCTTGGAAGGGTGGACAATGAACAAAGGAATTTGGGGCAAGGTGTTGCTTTGTGTTTCTGGTCTTGGATCCCCAAGGGAGGATGGTAGGTGTGAAGTGGCTAGTCCTGATGGCCCTGCCACTCCTGAAATGCTTGTCACAGATACATCGGTCCTAAATTCAAGTGTCTTCAGAAAGTGAAGATGTAAACTACTCTTTGCAACATTAACTCCTAACATGTTACAAAAAAAGAAAAAAGCCCTCCCCTCCAATCCTCAGCCTATGTTGAGATGAAATCCTCACCTCACCACCCCAAAGGGGCTTCCTCTTTCTGGGATGTCTGTGGGGAGGATCAGGAAGAGGATGGCAGCCCCCAGGCCTGGGGATCAACTCTAGATAACAGCAGACGTTTTCCACCCTCAATGTTTCCTTATGCTCCCAAACCCAGCACAGGACAAGCACTGAGGTTTCCGTGGTGCTGGATACAGTACAGGGCTGAGTGATCCAAAGGAAAGAAAGAGGAAATGAAAGGGGGGAGGGGGTCCAAGAGTCCGGTGTTTGGTACAATGTGGGGCAGGTGCCAGACTGGACAGGGAAAGGCCTTAGATCCCACTGTCCTAGCAGAGACCAGACACTCACCTAACATCCTTGGCTTTTGAGAGGATTGCATCAGAGACAAAAATGGGCTTCCCACATACCAACCACTGGAAAGGCGGGTGCAGGCTAAAAGGAATGAAGTGCCCAAGACAGAGGGCAAGCATGGGATACTGTCTCCTACCCCCGACCTTTCAGCCCACCAGGAACCAATGGAGAAAGAGGGCCAAGGAAGTTCTAGCAATTTAGCAACAAGACCATAAACTCCTCTCCTGTTGCCCAGTTCCCACTGGGGGTGAACAGGCAGTCATGCCCTTACCCAACACACATCCCAAAGTCTGTGTTGGTCAGTCCTTCGTCACCCTCCCTAGCTTCTGAGGACAGTAGACTCCAGCCATTCCACTGTCATTCACAACCTAAGCAGTTAGTGGCTGGAGAAGAGAAGTCAGGTATACTCTATGTCCACATATACCTTCCTGCCATGGGGCTTCAGCCATTGGCAGGGTTCCCCCCAGCCCCCAACTCCTCCTCATCCCTTGTTCCCAGGCAGGGGCAACCGGAGGGTGGGCAGAGATAGCTCACATGGGGGGGATGCAAGATGGGGAGACCCCACCAGACCTGAGGGAAGAGAAGTCACGTCTTTCTCCACCTTTTATGAGGGACAAAGTCTCCTTGAGGTCTTAGAGATCTTCCAGGCCAATATAAGAAACGATGCCAAGCCTCAGCTGTCAGGTGTTCCATTTTCCCCTCTGGGGCGGAGGAGACATTCAAGCTGAGGACAAGAGTGTTCCAGATCCAGGCCAACTCTGTTCTCCAACAGTCTGAAGCAAACTTGGCTTTGGGGTTCCAAGGGTAGGATGAAAGATGTCACAGCAAGATGGGGCCTGGCGTGAGACAACAGCAAGCAGAGCGAGGACACAACAGAGGCAGCAGTGTACAGACACAGGACATCAGCTTCAAACGATGCAACAGCACGGATATTGTGGGCACAGCTCTGACGGGAGCTGCCCCCAACTCTCTTGCCTCCAGCCAGGAGGCATGGTACATGCAACTCAGTCCAGAGAAAGATTCTAGCCAATCCAAGCCCAGGCACATCCAGAGAAGGTGGGAGCTCTTCAGGTTGACTCCATCGAGGAAAACAGGCATTTGGGTATTTCAGATTCCCGCTCCACAATAAGGCAACTTTTAAAAAAATATTATTTCCAAGAACAAAAAGAAAAAAAATCCAAGGGTAGAGGAAAGACATCACTTTTCAGTGGATTAGGTGGGGGGTTTCTGGAAAAAAAAAAATTTTTTTTTTTTTTTGGTCTTTTATGGTCGATTTTGTCTTTTTTTTTTTTTCTTTCCTTTTTTCTATTTTTCCAAGGATGGAAAGGTCAGAGAAAAATAAAATAAATCATCTTTCAATAGTCTTTTCTGGTATGAGCAGCGTCTCTCTGGGCTGGGAAGTAAGGGCGTGGGGAAGAGGGGAGTGGGGAGAGGCTGAAACCTTCCTCCAAACCCCACTTTTAGATCCTTTGGTTTCCTTCTCCCAGACGCTGGCAGAAGGGTATGGTGGGGACAGCAGGCAGAAAACACGGTGATGGCAAGCCCTAGATGACCAAGGGGCTAGTGCTCCTGGGGCCCAGGGGTGCTGCCAGAAGCTTCCATGGGACATTGCTGGACAACGGGGCCCGCAGTGCCTTCTTGTGGGCTGCATAGTTGACTTGAGGGGGAGCAGGAAGAGGCTGCGGGTGGGGAACAGGGGTGTGGCCTACCAGCCACGGGTAGGCTACAGAGTGATTTTGGTAATCCAGACGAACTATCAATAATTTAAAACTTGATATATATATATATATATATATAAAAAAAAAAATCTCCCCCCTCTCCCACCCCCCCTTAGAAGAAGCTAGGGTATGAAGAGTCATGGGAGGGGGGGAGGGGGAGGGAGTATGTGGAGGCTCCTGCCCAGAGAGGTACCTCTGATAGCCCAAATGGTATTCACACCACTACTCAGCACAAGAGCCTGTCCCAACAACTCCAGGCCTATCCCTTTAAGCCCCCTCTCCTGGGACCAGACACCCCCATGGCCTTTCACCCAACCCACCCCCTTCCTCCCCAACCCCAGGGCTAAAGGGCCTTTCACTTTCCCAAAGTCTGTGTGTCTGAGTGCTGGCTTGTCCATTTGGCATCTTCTCGGATGGGCTGGCCGGTAGGGGTCGTAGGGGGTTGGTTGATCATGGTGGCGGGCCTGATGGAAGACTGGGAAGGGCACCTCTTTCTGCCCTCACCGCTGCCACCTCCTGCTGCCACTGGGTGTCGCTTGTGGTTGCCCTCCTCACCCATAGGGGGCTGCAACAGAGAAGGGTGTCAGGTGATTAGTGAGTACACTACCTATACCCACTGTGTGCCAGGGATGACCACCTAGAGACCATCTACTTCCTACTTCCAATGTAGACAATGAATAGGTTTAACTTTAAAAACTAGTTACCAGTTACACTTATGAAGCACTTCTCCACGCAAAGCATTGTGCTATTTTATGTACATTATCTCACAGGGTCCACACCATCCTTTGATGTAGACATGATCATTCCACCTTATGAATGAATAAAGCACAGAAAAAGTAATTTGTCCAGGGTCCCACACCTGGTAAGAAATGGAGATAAAACTTGGACCAAATTCATCCACCTCTGAAGCCCAAGCTTTCATCCAAACACGTTTCTGCTCCCCTTCTGAGAAGGGCTAGGTTGGTTCAAAAACAAAAAGCCAAACCCGATGCCATCGAGTTGGTTCCGACTCATAGTGACCCTATAAGACAGAGCAGAACTGCCCCATAGGGTTTCCAAAGAGTGGCTGGTGGATTTGAACTGCTGACTTTTGGTTTGCAGCCGAACTCTTAACCACTGCATCACGAGGGTTCTGGATTGGCTAAAAAGATGTTAAACGTGGAATACAATATGCTAAGATGCCTCAGAAGGCCCAGAGGCTCCTAGGAAGTGCCCCATTCCTCTCAAGGCCCTAAAGAGCACCATGAACTAAGACTCAAAAAACCAAGCTGAGCACTTCCTGCTCCACCCTAACAGGCTGGCCTAACAGGGGTTCTCCACATGTGTCTTCCCCCAACCCCACAGGCTGGAAGTACTCAGGATGGAAAAAACAGACTCAGCTTCGTATTGGGCGGCCTGATCGGCCCTGTCACTATCTTGTTAGGTGGTCACAGGCCTCTGTTTACCCATCGGTGCAATGATGATACTAATGAGCCCTGCCGACTTCATATTATAAGGGTTAAATGACGCCTATATAAAGTGCCTAGTACAGAGGCTGGCACATCGTAAACATTTCAATAAATGGCAGCTTTTAAAAATAAATGTGTAGGACTTATTTCTTGCTTTACTGCTAAAACATTAGAAGAGAATAATGACTGGCATTTCCTACTACATCATAAACTCCTTCAAGGAATAAGAGTCCTTCACTCATCTCCGGGGCCCCTGAAGCACCAAGGACAGAAATGTCCCATCAGTATCTGCAAAATCAATTGAACAAATAACTCCAACCACCACTTCCCTAGATTTACCCAAAAGCAATAACCAAGATCCACCACTAGATGTCATCGTTGAGACATTGTTCCAAGAATGGAAGACAATTGGACATCAATTCATAAACCCCTGCGGTTGGCCTCTCTCCCCCAGGAAGAGCAAATACATTTTATTTTGGGTGTCCATCCTAATCAACTAGTGGTGGCTAAATGGGGTAGAGCAGCAAGGAGGATTTTGAGATAAGAGGAAAAGAACATTATGATGGTTTAGCCACATGAGAAAGAAGGGTTGGGAAGAACAAGTATACAAACCCTGCCAGTTAGTCCTCACTGTCCATTCTCACTCTCTATTTTACAGAAAAAAAAAAAAAAAGAAGGCCCAAATGGGCAAAGCGTTCCCGGGTTTGTGGCAGAGCTGGGACCAGACCCAGGTATCCTGATTTCTGCTCCAGTTTTCTTTTTCAGGACAACTAGGGTGAGAAGGATTTTCACTTACATCTACTCGGAAGTCTTCAAGACGTCGGAATTTCCCGAGGTATTCTTGCAATTTGGGGTCAATGTCCAAATTTTTGGCTTTGGAATATTTCAAGAAGGCCCAGAACTTCTCTAGCCCATAGAGTTGGCCTGTAGAGAAAGAGGTGAAGAGGAGCTGAGCTGATGAGAAGAGGAAAGTGAGGCTCAGAAGAGAGGGAGGAGTGATGTGACAGACAGATCCCGGTCAAACCAGGCAGTGAGGGTGGAAAGTGGTCTAGATGACCACAGCTCACAGAGATCCAACTCTGGCTCTCACCAGCTTCGTAGTCCTTTACGGTTTCCTCCTGAAAATCCTTGAATATGTCTAACCGGAACTTCTTTTCCAGGCCATAACTGTAGTATCGAAAAAGGCACTCCAAACCATATCTGTAGGAGAACACAAGTCAGCAAAATCAGGACGCAGTTTCTTCATCCATGAAATGGGGAGTTAAATGTGTCTTTGCATAAGAGATGAACTAGGGAACACTTTACACACAATGAGCTATTCCTGGGAAGTGTACTAAAGCCTTCCAAAGGGGCAAATATTCTTTAAGAAGGGCTAACCCTTAATGCTGGTCTAAGTCGGTCCAACATTAAATAGCTTGCCAGAGGTCAAAAAGCTGGCCCATCCAACTCCAGCCCGCCACCCACACCCATTTATTTACTCCCACTTGTTTATACATATTGTCTCTAACTGCTTTCTGCTACAAAAGTGGAGTAGTGGCAACAGAGATCTTATGGCTCACAAAACCTAAAATATTTACTATCTGCCCTTTAGAAAATTTTGCCAATCCTGGAAATAAATTCTCTGCCAAGTCATGCCAATTCGTAGGTTTATTCATTTATCAGACTCAGAAATTTGGCTTCGAGGACTGTATGTTAAGTCCTGGAAATGATAAAAAAAAATCGAGATTTAGATTTTATAAATGTACAGAGATGCCTATGGCAGCATTACTCAACAAAATCTAAATGACTTATGGAAGAAGTTAAGAAAAATCATGGTAAATCCATATAATGGGATGATATCAGCAATGAACAATTATAATGTAAATGTATACTTATGGATCCTAAAAGATGCTTATCTTATCAGGCGGAAAAGACATGCACCAAAACACAGTGTTATATGTAGAACGATCCCATTTTTAAAAACCCAGACCAAACCCGTTGCCATTTGGTCAATTTTGACTCATAGCAACCCTATAGGACAGAGTAGAACTGCCCCATAAAAATCTCCAAGACTGTCATCTTTACAGAAGCAGACTGCCCCAACTTTCTCCTGCGGAGTGGTTAGTGTGTTCAAACTGCCAACCTTTCAGTTAGTAGCCAAGTGCTTAACCACTGCGCCACTAGAGCTCCTTCCATTCTGAAATCATGTATGTAACCTTTCCATGTGCATATGCACACAGGCTGGAAGGAACACACTTAAATATACTGACACTGGTTATCTTGGGGCGGTGGATGTTCAGTTGGTCTTGTAACGAAAAGACTGGCAAGAAGCCTGATGCAGAATGTTAACAATGGCAGTCTCTGGACTGAGGGATATCTCACCCCCACCCCAGCTTCTTTAAATGTTTCTGTGCTTTTCAAATAACTTAGAGTACATTTTACTGTGAAAATCAGGGGAGAAAAAGCAGCAGGAGTCATAAACTTTTTCAATAGCAACATATTGGAACCAACCTTTTTTTTTTTTTTAATTGTGCCTTAGATGAAGGTGTACAGAGCAAATTAGTTTCTCATTAAACAATTAATACACATACTGTTTTGTGATATTGGTGGCCAACCCCACGACGTGTCAACACTCTCCCCTTCTTGACCTCGGGTTCCCCGTTACCGGCTTTTCTGTCCCCTCCTGCCTTCTCGTCCTCGCCCTGAGGCTGGGATGCCCATTTAGTTCCGTTTTCTTTTACAGGCCTGTCTACTCTTTGGCTGAAGGAGTGAGCTTCTGGAGTGATTTCAGTACTGAGTTAAAAGGGTGTTTGGGGGCCATACTCTTACGGTTCCTCCAGTCTCTCTCAGACTAGTGAGTATGGTCCTTTTTTGAGAGTTAGAATTTTCCTCTATGTTTTTCTCCAGCTCTGTCTAGGACCCTCTATTGTGATCCTGGTGCTGGACTCAGTTTGGCGGAGGCTGTGATAGTTGCGGTCCATTAGTCCTTTGGACTAATCTTTCCCATGTGTCTTTGGTTTTCTTCATTTTCCCTTGCTCCAGATGGGGTGGGACCAGTGGAGTATATCAGATGGCTGCTCACAATCTTTTAAGACCCCAGATGATACTCACCAAAGTAGAATGTAGAACCTTTTCTTTATTGAGCTAGATATTCCCAGAGACCATGATCCCTGGCCCAGTAATTCAGTCCCTCAGGGAGTCTGGATGTGTCTGTGAAGCTTCCATGACCTTACCTTGGTCAAGTTGTGCTGACTTCCCCAGTACTGTGTACTGTCTTACCCTTCACCAAAATTACAACTTATCTATTGTCTAGTTCTAAGTATCTATTAATAGGAGATTGGTTAAGTAAATTATCCATACAGTGTAATACCACGCAGGATATAAAAAAGACCAAGGAACAAAACAAACAAACCCAATTAAAAAAAGGGCAAAGGATTTGAACAGACATTTCTCCAAAGAAAACATAAAAAGGCCAATAAGCACATGAAAAGATGTTCAACATCATTAGTCATTAGGGAAATGCAAATCAAAACCATAATGAGATACCACTTCACACCTACTAGATGGCTATCAAAAAAAAAAAAGAAAAGAAAACAAGCAGTGACAAGGATGCAGAGAAATTAGAACCCTTGTGTATTGCTTGTGGGAATGTAAAATGGTGCAGCTGCTGTGAAATAGAGTTTGGCAGTTTCTCAAAAACTGCAGAATTACTTTATGACAGATCAATTCCACTCCTAGGTATATTCCCAAAAGAACTGAAAGCAAGAACTCAAACAGACACATGCACACTAACGTTCACAGCAGCATTACTCACAATAGCCAAAAGGTGGAAACAATCCAAATGTTCACCCATGGATGAACTGATAAACAAAATGTGGTACACACATACAGTGTTTACAGTGTATACAGTGTACTATTCAACCATATAAAGGGATAAGGTTGTTACATGCTATGACATAGATGAACCTTCAGAACAACATGCTGAGTGAAATACTGCAGATGCAAAAGGTCAAATATTATATGATTCTACTTATCTGAAGTGTTTAGAACAGGCAAATTCACAGTGACAGAAAGTAGAACAGAGGTTACTGGGGACTGGGATAAGGGGAGTTATTGTTTAATGGTATAGTGTTTCTGTTGGGGATGATAAAGAAAATCTGAGAACAGTAGTGATGCTTATAAAAACTGTAAATAAACTTAACACCTCTGAACTGTATACTCAAAAATGGTTAAAATGGTAAGTTTTATGTATATTTTACCGCAACGAAAGAACAAGGAAGTTACTTATGTACAAATAGGGAATAATCTCCAAAATACAGAATTAAGGAAAAAAAGAGCAAGGTGCAAAAAGAGAATGTAATGTAGGCTATCTCTTGTGTAGAAAAAAGCAGTAGGGTATGGGAGACCACATAGATTTGTATTTGCTTGAAGTATTTTTAGAAAGGACCCATAAGATTCTAACAATACTGGTTGCCTTTCGGGAAAGAAACTAGATGGCAGGGGAAAGGGATGAGGAGATCTTTCATTATGTAACCTTTTAAACTCTGAATTTTGCACCATGTGATGTATTACTCATTCAAAAATAATAAAATTTTAATCAAGTGGATACACACACAAGGGATTTCCAACTACAGTCTGCACGCAGGCCCACCAGCACCAGTCAGCCTCCCACTCCAACCTGCTCACCTGTACCCTTCTCTGGCATCCTCCAGAGCCAGCTGCTTGAACTCCTCGTACATCTTTTTGTTGAAGTGATCTCGGAGGAAGAAGGACCAGAACCGGAAAAGAGTGTTCATCTCCTGAGACTGGCCAATGCCCAAGCGTTTCCGCTCTGACAGGGTAGAAAGGAAGAAAGACACCACATGTCTCAGAGCCAGGCTGGCTTTGCTTTGGGGGGTGGCGGGGGGTGCTGCAGCAGGGATGAGAATCCTGGGGCCTAAGGCTTTGTTCCCTTTTCTTACACCTCTATATCCTTGGCTCATCACCTACCCCTTCAGTCATTCAGCAGTAATTTACAGAACACTATTCTGTGTCAGAAACTCCAGTAGCGTAGCGGTTAAGTGCTATGGCTGCTAACCAAAAGGCTGGCAGTTTGACTCCACCAGGTGCTCCTTTGAAACTCTACAGGGCAGTTCTACTCTGTCCTATAGGGTTGCTATGACTCGAAATCGACTCAACAGCAATGGTTTTTTTTTTTTTGGTTACTCTGGGTCACGCAAGTGGGTAAGCACTCAACCATTAGCCAAAAGGTTGGCAGTTCAAACCCACCCAAACGTATCCTGGAGAACAGGCCTGGTGATCTGCTTCTGAAAGGTCACAGCCTTGAAATCCCTATGGAGCAGTTCTAGTCTGCACACACTGGGGTGCCATGAGCCGGAATCAATTCAATGGCAACGAACAAACAACTACTCTATGTCAGGCCCTGATGCTAGGCATAGGGCCTGGGCCTCACCAGAAGCATGTGGTATGAGCTTCTGAAACAGGTCATCCCGGCCTAACTCTCCGCCTCAACTGGGACTGCTCTCATGTGAAGTCAGAACATGCCAGTGTGTGAATAATTTATATAGTTCAACAAATTACATTCTGTTTATTATTACCAATAACTATTTCAGGAGTCCTACAATATTAACAAGTATAAGATACCAGTATTAAAAATATAACACACAATACCAAAAAAGCATAAGCAACAAAAGAAAAACATAGACATACTGGATATCATTAAAAATACAAACTTTTGTGCTTTAAAGGACACCATCAAGAAAGTGAAAAGATAACCCACAGAATCGGGAGAAATACTTACAAATCATGTATCTGATAAGGACCCATATCTAGAATAAAGAATCCATATAACTCAATAATAAAAAAATAACCTAGATAAAAAATGGCCAAAGATCTGAATAAACAGTTCTCCAAAGGAGATATACAAATGGCTAATAAGCACATGAAAAGATGCTCATCATCACTAGCCATTAGAAAAATCCAACTCAAAACCACAATGACACTAATTCACACCCACTAGGGTGGCTGATAAAAAAGACAGTAACAAGTGTTCGCAAGGATGTGGAAAACTGAAACTCTTAAACATACTGCTGATGGGAATGTTATAGTGCAGCTGCTTTGGAAAACAGTCTGGCAGTTTCTCAAAAGGTTAAACATACAATTACCCTATGACCCAGCATTTCCATTCCTAAGCACATAACCCCACCCCCGCCAAAAAGAAAACATACGTTCACAGAAAAACTCCTACATGTTCATTTCGGCATTATTCAAAATAGCCAAAAATTTGTAACAATGAGTGTTCAAAAACTGATGAACGGGTAAGTTAAATGCTGCGAATCTACGCAATGGAATATCCAACAATAAAAAGAAACAAAAGTATTAATACATGCTATGACATGAATGAACCTTGAAAACATTGTGCTAACTGAAAAAGCCAGTCAAAGGACCACATATCATATCATCTTATCCTATGAATGCCCAGAATAGGCAAATCCATAGAAACAAACAAACAAAAAAAGTAGATTGGTGGCTTAGGGGCACAGGGTTTCTTTCTGGTGTGATAAAAGTCTAACACTGATTGTGGTGATGAGCTGCACAGCTCTGTGAATATATTAAAAACCATTTAATTAGACACTTTAAATGGGTAAATTGTATAGTATATGAGTTACATTGCAATAAAGCTATTACTTAAAAAATCACACACCCACCATAAGAAAGAGTTTGGCAATGAACTGTTATGGACTGAATTGTGTGCCCCTAAAATATGTGTATCAATTTGGTCATGATTCCCAGTACTGCGTGACTGTCCACCATTTTGTCATCTGATGGGATTTTCCTCCGTGCTGTAAATTCTACTTCTGTGATGTTAATAAGATGGGATTAGTAGCAATCATGTTAACGAGGCAGGACTCAATCTACAAGACTGGATTGCGTCTGGAGCCAATCTCTTTTGAGATACAAAAGATAGAAGTGAGCAGAGACAGGGGGCCTCATACCACCAAGAAAAAGCAAGGTGAACAGCGTGTCCTTTGGACTTAGGTAGGGTTGCTGCACTGAGAAGCTCCTCGACCAGGAAGATTGATGACAAGGACCTTCCCCCAGAGCTGACAGAGAAAGCCTTTCTCTGGAGCTGGCATTCTGAATTCAGACTTCTAGCCTCCTACACTGTGAGAGAATAAATTTCTCTTTGTTAAAGCCATCTACCTGTGGCATTTCTGTTCTAGCAGCACTAGATGACTAAGACATGAACCAAGAACTTATGAACCGCCATTTGCCAAATGAAAGGGGGTCAGAGAGTTAATTACACTCAAATATTAAAATTGGTTTTGAGCACCTTAACAACAAAAGCAAGAGGGAGAGTATCTACAGTTAAAAGGCATCTATCTCACTTCGTTACAAAAGGAAAACAAGAACATCTCTAGAGGCTCTTTCCTCACACTATCTTTTAGGTCAGGTATAAGCAAACATTTTCTGTAAAGTGCCAGAGAGGAGTTTAAGCTTCCTTAGCTACATATGGTTTCTTACCTACGTACATATAACATACCTCTTAAAACGTAAAAACTGTTCTTAGCTTGACGGCCTTATAAAAACAGGACGTTTGCTAAATTTGGCCCAAAGACCATAGTTTGCCAACTCCTATTTTAGAGAATATATGCCTCACGCATATCCTTATGTGATGAGCAGTGGCCCACACTGGACAACAGCTGACTTGGCATTTTGTCACCTTACAAAAACACTTAATAGACATTTCTAATATCAACAGGTCAAAGAATAGGTATGCTCTCAGTACCAGATTTCCTTAGCCTCCTTCCAAAGCTATTCGGCCTGAGTCTAACTTTATACTTCATGCTGTGATGCCATGCCACTCTGTTCTGAGGTCAGAGAAAATAGTCACCTGCTCCACCAGCTCTCACGCTCTGGGAAAAGTGGTGGTCCCAGAGGCTCAGTCCTCCTCCCACCTCTGTTTCTTACCGTTAAGGCAGCGCCTACGATACTTATGGTAGACGTGTTGTGTGAAGCCATTTTCCTTGAGCAGTTCATGGGAAGGATGCTGGAACTTGGGCAATGACTGAGGGGTACAGCCATAGCTGCCAACTGCAGGTGTCCCTTCCGAAGGGCTGGAGCTGCAGAGGCCATGAAAGACAGTGTCACCAGGTTCCCCACAACAGCTAACCACAAGTTTAGGGAGGGCTCATCTAGTCTCTTTCATGAGCCAAGATCCAGCCTCTCATAGGGCCTTAAACAAACAGGCCCAGGTACTGTATTGGGTCTAATTTATTTTTTGCATCAACCCTAGGAGGTTTACAAAGGATATCACTGAGGCTCACAGAGATTGGGAGGCCTGACCACGGTCACGGAACTATTTAACGGCAGAGATGTGTCCAGTGCCAAAACCTGAGCTTTTAATCATTTATTTATCCCTAGGCAACATTTAAGGAGCCATGTGGTTTTTTGTTTTGTTTTGTTTTGTTTTGATGGCTCAACAGTCAAGCACTCAGCTGCTAACCAAAAGGTTGGCTGTTGGAACCCACGCAGTGGCTTCGCAGGAGAAAAAACTGGCAATTGGTTTCTATAAAGATTACAGTCTAGAAAACCCTATGGGGTGCTTCCACTCTGTCCTATAGGGTTGCTATGAGTCCAAATCAATTCAATGGCACCCAACAACAAGGTAACGGTCAGTCCACATTAATGGGTCACTCCATCTATACATGGTGGAATCCCTGGCGGCAGAGCAATTAAGAGCTACGGCTGCTAACCAAAAGGTTGGCAGTTCAAATCCACCAGCACTCCTTGGAAACCCTATGGGGCAGTTCTACTCTGTCCTACAGGATCGCTGTAAGTCAGAATCAACTCGACAGCAATGGATTTGGTTTTTTGGTTTATCTACATATAGTTTTCTCAAAACCATGCCATTTTTAGTCTCTATCACCTCTGTAGGGCGTAAAGTACATAGGCCAGGGGCTCCCAAATCTTGCTTCAAAACAGGGAATGCTGGATCCATTATACCGAATATAAATAAAAAGGACCTGGGCCCTGCCCCCAAAGATAGTCAGTAAATCTGGGGTAGGGCCTAGGAATCTGAATTTTTATTCAACTACTAGGCTATCCTGAAGCAGGCAGCAGATACCCACGTTTGGAAGTCAACTCACAGACAGTCTCTCTGGGAGGAGGTAAAATCTGGTCCTGTCTGGTTGTATCACTTCTTTAGAAAGAAGCCTTCTCCTTCTCAGACCCTGAACTAAACTCTCCATACTACTCCTGATCTAAAAATTTTAGATTAAGGTCCCTTTCTATTCTCTAATTTACAGACCATAGAAGTTCTTTTTCCTTGGTACAATCGATGTCATGGCTCGTCCATCCAACCCCCAGCTCACCTCCCTCCCTACTGCCCACGGTACCTGATAGAAGCAGTCCGGGGCCTGTGCTCGCGAGAATCCATCACCCAGCCCACATGACTCTCCAAGGGTGGATTTGAGCTGTGTCTTGTCTTCCTTTTCCGAGGCATCTGCAAAAGTCAGTCCAGGATTTGTCATTAATGCTATCTCCTACAAAGGCGGAGCAACAAGCACTCGTAGGACTAAGATCCCCTCATATATATTTACAAAGTATTTTCACATCTATTTTCTCATTTAAGTTTCCTAGCTATGAGCTAGGAACCTGTATGCCTATTTCACAGATGAGAAAGATGAAGCCTGGGAATCAAGTGATTTGTCCAAGATCTCACAGCTGGCCAGCACTCCTTTAGTCTTATCATGGCTACACGGGGCCACCATGCCTGCACACAGTCTATTTTGCAAATGTGGTCACTCAATTTCAGGTGAGGTCACCAGCTTAAGAACACATAGGGAAATGTGGCATTTTCTGGGTTCAGACAGGTAAGAGAGAAAAGCCAAGCACTGGAATGCAGTGAAGTAGGCCCAAAACTCTTCGCAGCCCAGCAGGAGCTCCTCACCTTGGCATCTATTGTCCGTCCTTCCTTCACCACCGGGTAAAACCGTGATGTCTGGCTTGAGTCTTTGAGCTGCGGTGTGCGAGGGGTCCGGGGAGTCCTGGCATTACGGTAGTTTGGCGACTCTGGGACGGTGGTTGGTAGAGAGCGGGCGATGGTGGAGGGCTCAGGAGCACCAAACAACTTGTTGGCCAGAGCATCCGTGGGAACTAGAAAGGCAGGGAGAGGTCAGGGGCAGGCCTGTCACCATCCATTCCTGGAAGGCCCCCAGCTGGAGGGTTCTGGATCCTCCCACACAGGCCAGGGTCCCAGGTGTCTGCCCCTCACCTTGCTGGAACCGGGGTGGCCCAGGAGGGACCTCCTGGTTGGGATCCACAGGAGGCTCAGGGGTCAAAGTGTCAAACTGCTCCCGGCTGATCATGTTGACTTTCTTGAAGTTCTCAACTTCTTGCTACATAGGATCCAAGACGGGTGGGGAAAGGTGTTAGTAAGATGACTGCCTCGGCCTGTTCTGAGATCAGGCCTTACAGGAAGTTGGAGGGAGAGCTCCCACGTCCACATACGTGGAATTCTGGTCCCCACGCTTTCAGCTGCCCAGTCACCATTCCTCAACCCCAGTTACCTTGGCACAAGTGTGCTAAGCCAGAAGAGGTTACTACCTGCCCTGCCCTCTCTGCAGTAAGGCTAAGATCAGGTTGACACCAGCTCCCCAGGAACTGACTGCAGACTCTCCCCAAGATGCTCCAGTACCTCCACAATCTATTCCTGCCACTGTCTTCTTACACAGTGGCTGTGTGACTCTCTCCCTGGCTCCACCAAACACACCACTTATCACATAAGCCCAACATTACCGACCACCAAACATATCCACTCTGTGAAAACCTCGAACAGACATGTCTTGACTGTTTCCAGGCAGCAGCAATCTGTTAAAAGAGCTATCTGTTCTCTATCTTCCATGCTTAAAGCAAGCTCCTTAAACTAAAGGCTTTTAAACTTTGACACATGCCCAAATATTTAAGAACAGAAATGGCAATCTAACTCACTGTATTCCCCACAAAAGTATCACCAACCGCTGGGACCTTAAGTACAACTGCTCCATGAGACAGTTAACTCCCCTGACACATGCATAGCTTCTTGGAGTTTACAAAGTACTTATACGTTTCTTCTCTCTCTTAATGCCCCAGCAAGGTATCAATTATCATTCCCCTTAGGCTCTGGATCAGAAAGACCTCCTCAAGGTCACATGGCCAATCAGCCTTCCTCTTCTCCATACATCACAGGCACCCCAGGCCCCACACTCACAGAGATGTCCAGGACTCACCTTGATCTGGGAATATTCAGGTTCAAACTTCTCAGTCCACAGGTCCTGCTCATAGTAGAAGAGCCCATCATTAATGACCTTGGCCAGCTCAGCGCTCATCTTGGCACGTGAGGTGTGGTTGCCTGTGCGGTCCCCCCCTGGGTGCCGGCGCATGTAAGGTGGTGTCTGGGTAACAATGAGGATCTTGTTGACGTCCCGGTCGTCAATCTCATAGTCAGAGTCCTCATCAGACCAGGCGGTGAAGGTGTTCTTCCGCCCATCCATCTGCTCCATCTCCTCATCAAACAGGAAATCCAGTTCCTCTTGCTCATCCTGATCCTTGGACAGCAGCTGCTGGGAGGGCAGTTGCTGAGGCACAGAGGTCTGGTGGAGGAACCTGGGCTCTTCTGATTTCTAAATTAGGAACAGACCAAGGGGAGAGGAAGTCACTAGCATGCCCTTGGGCCAGGCTTGGGCTTTCACACAAGAGGGCCCCAGCCCCTCAACATGAGTCTGTCAGAACTGTGGCCCTGGTCATTGGTGTCCTCCTTGGAGTCAGCCTGATGGGGAAAGCATGTCCCATAGGAGTTCAGGCTCCTCCACTCACAGCCCACAGCACAGTCATTCACAAACAATTAGAGGATAAGTTTCTTATAGGTAGGGGCTTGTGCCCTTATTTACCTTTATATCCTACATAGCATGGAATTGGGCACATAGCAGACGTTCAACAGGTTGACTTAACTATTTATCCACCTACTCAGCATCCCCAATAAATGGGAAGCTCCAAGAGGCAAGGACCACAGCTGCCTTGCTTTCCATTATATTCTTGGTACCTAGGCTGGGACCTACCAAGTGCAGACGTTCAATTATTTGATAGACGAGCAAGTACATACTACTACCAGGCCCTGTATGAAGAATGTAAAAACAGAATAATGAAGACAACTAGGTCTCTGTACTCAGGGAGCTCACAGTTTAGTGGGAGAGAAAGTCAACCAACCAGCCAACTGCAATGTGGTATAGTAAAGACATAAACAGGTTTCTAGAGTCACAGAGGCTGGATGAACCCTGAAACTATTGTCTTAAGATAATCTTTTTTTTTTCCTGTAATTTTTATTGTGCTTTAAATCAAAGTTTACAAATCAGATCAGTCTCTCATACAAAAATTTACATACACCTTGCTGTATGCTCCTAATTGCTTTCCCTCTAATGAGATAGCACAGTTCTTCCCTCCACTCTCTCTCCTCGTGTCCATTCGGGTAGCTTCTGGCCCCCTCTGCCCTCTCATCTCCGCTCCAGACAGGAGATGCCAACACAGTTTCATGTGTCCACTTGATCAAATAAGCTCGTTCTTCACCAGTATCGTTTTCCATTCCCTATCCCAGTCCAATCCCTGCCTGAAGAGTTGGTTTTGGGAATGGTTCCTGTCCCAGGCCCTAAGATAATCTTTAAACCTTAAACCAAAAATATTCTTCTAAATATTCTTAAAACTAAACAATAGTTTAGCTTAAACTGACAACAGCAACTTGAAAAATTAGATAGGAACCTTAGGGGGCAGTGAGTTTATATTAATAGCAGAGGAACAATTCAGAAAAGGAGGGTGAGAATGGTTGCACAACTCGAAGGATGTAATCGATGTCACTGAAATGTACATGTAAAAACTTGAATCGGTATGTTTTTGCCATGTATATTCTCAGCAACAACAAAATAAAATTAAAAAGATACAAATAGGAGCATGGGAGCACACAGGGAGGGGCACTTAATCTACCGGAGGGAGGGGACAGTGGTGGTTAGGCAAGGCTTCCTGGAAGAAGTGGCTATTAAACGGTGATCTAAACAATGAGCACAATAAACTAAGGTCATCTCTGAAGCCTCACAAGCCCCAGACCAAAGAGGCCCCCAAAGCCCAAGATAGACAGGATGCGGATAGCGGTATGAACACAGAATAAGCCCACACCTGGAAAAAAGGCAGTAATTTTAGTTTGAGAATGAAACAATTCATTAACATTGGCCTCATTCTGTACCATACGCATAGTGTTTTATTATTTCTGTAGCAGTCTAAGTCTTCTGTCCTATCATTTTAAGATGGGAAAAGTGAGGCCTTGAGATATTAGACAAGCTCTGCAAAGTCACCCAGCAAGTCAGCAGGCAGAAGACCTGTGTTCTAGTCTAGACTCTAACTCCACCCTCTGGGCCATCCATCTGTTCCCTCTCCCTTCCCTCTTCTGAAGACCAGAGGGGCTTATATGGGGACAGAAAGGACAAACTCCAGGAAGGTAGTTAAAATGAAGTGATCTAAAGAATGAGCACAAGTAAGCCAGGTGATGAGCATGTTAGGCAGAAAGAACAATAAATACTAAGGCTTAGATAAAGCAAAAAACTGCTAATCATCAAGAAACCTGGGACAGGGCTTCCGGAGGCTGCATGATCTCTTCCTATGAAAAATGCCACTCAAGAACTCATTGGGCTAGGGCACCCTAAGAGATGGTCCCCGTGCAAAATAGAAGTCAGGCCACACAAATCTTCCTGAATGACTGAAGACCTGAGCTCACATTATGACCCTGCCAGCCCCTCAGAGCCCAGAGCTCTGTGCCTATGTATTATCTCCTTCAAACACTCCAGCCAAGGCTCCTATATGCCAGGCCAAGAGACAGACCATACCCACCTTCGGCCGTGCTGGGGAGGGACGAGGCCTCTTCTTCACTTCAATCCAGTTCTCAGAATCCAGGTCAGGTAGACTGGCAGACAGGCCCTTGGGCAGTGTCTTCAAGTTGCTGACCTCCTCCGTTTTGGTTGGCACTGGGGTGACTGCCCGAGGAGAGCCAGGGGCTGATTCTAAAGGGTAGAAAAGTGAGGTCTTCATCCCTCCAGTTCTCCTTCTGCCGCTAGCCCTGAGCAGGACTGTTGGCCAAAGGACGGGCAACTGGAAAGCATCCATACGTCAGCCGGGTACCCACCTGTCTCCTTCTGGTAGTGCTGGCGAGGGACAAACTCGGGGCAGTTGAGAAGCTGGGAGAAATCGGTCTGGGAATAGTCTACTATCGGAGGACCAGGAAGAGGCCACTTCTCAGGCTCTTCCCTTCTGCGGACCTTCTCATCAACTATCTCCACCACCTTGCTGTCCTTCAGGGCCTGCAGTGGGGGAGAGAGGGGAGAAGAAGATGAAGAGGAAGGACTGGGACAGGCTGACATCTGGGAAGCTGGTAAGAGGGACTGGTCCCTGCACAAGCCCAGGAATGAGTCCAGTGCTGGCAAGGGTATAAGAAAACTGGCACCATGATCAATCTTCCATGACTGGTGGACACGTGAGATGTTCAAACTTATAGGAGGGGAACAAGTGAAAGACACACCTACCCTTTGACCCTACAATTCTACTTCCAGGTATCTGCCCTAGAGAAATACTTGTACAAACAGGTGACAATGTGTGTAAGATTTAGGCAAAGGCTATTCACAGCAACAATGTTTGCAATAGGAAAAAAAAAGGAAACTAACTTGTACACATAGACAATTTAAATAAACGACGGCATACAATTCAATGGAATACTACCCTCATGTCATAAAAACAGCTCTCTACACGTGTTGAGGTGGAGAGACCCACAAAATGTATCATTACGTGAAAAGTGCTGTGTACAGGTCAGTGTGCATAAAATCCCTTCTGTGTTTGAATTTTTACATGTATACATACATACATATGTATAGACCAATCTTTTCTAAGATCACAGGTTAAGTGTTATAGGTGTTTACCTCTGTGAAAAAGGATGAGTAGTGGAGGAGTTTTTTTTTTTTTTTTTAATTTTTATTGTGCTTTAAGTGAAAGTTTACAAATCAAGTCAGTCGCTCACACAAAAACTTACATACACATTGCTACATACTCCCAATTGCTCTCCTCCTAATGAGACAGCCCACTCCTCCCATCCACTCTCTCTTTTCGAATCCATTTCGCCAGCTTCTAACCCCCTCTACCCTCTCACCTACCCTCCAGGCAGGAGATGCCAACCTAGTCTCAAGTGTCCACCTGATCCAAGAAGCTCACTCCTCACCAGCATCCCTCTCTAACCCATTGTCCAGTCCAATCCATGTCTGAAGAGTTGGCTTTGGGAATGGTTCCTGTCCTGGGCCAACAGAAGATCTGGGGGCCATGACCACAGGGGTCCGTCCAGTCTCAGTCAGACCATTAAGTCTGGTCTTTTTATGAGAATTTGGGGTCTGCACCCCACTGCTCTTCTGCTTCCTCAGAGGTCCTCTGTTGTGTTCACTGTCAAGGCAGTCATCAGTTGTAGCCGGGCACCATCTAGTTCTTCTGGTCTCAGGCTGATGTAGTCTCTGGTTTATGTGGCCCTTTCTGTCCCTTGGGCTCATAATTACCTTGTGTCCTTGGTGTTCTTCATTCTCCTTTGATCCAGGTGGGTTGAGACCAATTGATGCATCTTAGATGGCTGCTTGCTAGCGTTTAAGACCTCAAACGCCACTCTCCAAAGTGGGATGCAGAATGTTTTGTTAATAGATTTTATTATGCCAATTGACTTAGACGTCCCTGAAACCATGGTCCCCAAACCCCTGCCCTTGCTATGCTGGCAAGAAGAGGAGTTTTTAAAAAACACTCTCCTATACTCTTTTTTTTTATACTCATAGGGTTGCTGCTATGAGTCGGAATCGTCTCGATGGCACTGGGTTTTTTTTTATACAGTTGTAATTTGTAATTTTTTTTCAATCTAAGCATGTTTGCTTTTATTTAAAAAACTTAGAAGGTTTTTAAATCGAAGAGGCAAAAAATGTCAACATTTGACAACATTTGTTGAGGTTATGAGGGAAGAGGCATTCTCACGTACTGCTGGTGGCAATGCAAAGGATACAACCCCTACAAAGGGAATTTGGTAATATCTAGCAAAATCATATACACGTTTACCCTTTAATCCAGATATCCCACTTCTAGAAATCTAGACTAAATACACGCTGGCAAAAATATGAAAAGATATATATACAAGGCTATCACTAAAGCACTAATGCAGTTCACGTATTAGTAAAAGACTAGAAACAACCAAAATGCCCATCCATAGGGGACTAGTTGAATAATCTATGGAGTATCCACATAGTGGTGTACACTATGCAACTGCGAACAGGAATAAAGAATCTTTCTATATACTACTACACAGTGGTCTCTAGATACAGCAAGCAAAAAAAGTCAAGAGATGCAAGTATTATATGCTACCACTTATCTAAGAAAGGGGAAGGATACAAAAAAAAATTAAAAACCTCTAGAAGCAATAACCAACCAAGGTGCAGTAAGCACCCCTTATAACTCAGACTGTGGCATGTAAACACCATAAATACCACACCCCCAGACCCTCCTCCCCTAAAGGAACTATAGTTCCTCAAAAAAAAAAATGGCCAATTTCAGAATTGAGACAGGAAATGTACAAGATGAATCAGGGTATGGGGTCCCACTGGCCAAAGATGGGACAATTTGATCCAACATATCAACTGCCATGGATTGAAATACATAAAACATGTTTGATTCCATAAGCTTGTAATCATACTAAAACAAAACAAAAGCAAATAAACCTTACTGATGACCTTTGAAGATTACTAGGGATTCAACTCATAATTCTGAAAACTGGTTAAAAAAGGGAAAAATCAAGCATTTATCCTGCTCTTCCTGTATAAACTATACCTCCTTGGTAACTGAATAGTGAATAAAGAAAAATTTCTCTTTAAAGAGGTATTCCAGATAACAAAATGTTGACACGTGGACAAAATTAGAATATTTCCATTTTGCAACCCCCACTGAAACAGGCAATGATCATCAGTGGCAGCGTACCACAAGAAGAGAGACAATCAAGCATTATGCACCACCGTAAAGAACACATCGTTATCTAAAAAGTATTCCTGATGACGGAGAAAGAAAAAACAAACAAACCCGAATCTGTTCAGGCCTCTAGATCTACAAAAAATTATGTACTGAAATATTTGTGGATGCAATGCTAGGTTATCTGGAATTTTCTCCAAAGTAATATGGGGGGGGAGGGGAGGGAAAGGAGATGGGGGTATAGATGAAACATGATTTGACCATGAGTTAATAATTGCTGAGGCTGGGTGATGGGTTCATTATACTAGTCTGTCCACTTTTGTAAATGTCTGAAATTTTCCGGAAAAAAGCAGAGAAAGAAAAAAAAACACAGCTAACCAAGCCTTGGGATTTTAGTAGAAGTACCTTTTTTTTTTTTTTTTTTAACCCAGAAGGGGGCTCCCCTCCAGGGTTTTCTGCCTTTGCCCAAACTCCAGCTCCATAATTAAGGACCTTCCTCTCCCCTTCACCCTAGCCCCGGGGAAGCAGACATACCGCAAAGATGAGTGAAATGTCAGTGGTAAGGGCCTGCACTCGGTGGAAGGAAGCAATAAGGGTGATGGGAAGAAAACCGTTGGCATCCATTTTTCGTCGCAGGAAGAAGTCTCGCTCTAAATTGTCCACGCTGAAGTAGTATTCACTGAGTGGAGGGGAGAAGAGGCATCACTGAGGGGTTCCTGCACCATTTACATATGTGCCTTCCGGTCCTGCTGTACACCCAGGTGACTTAGACAGGCTCTAACCTACCTGCTTCCCCACTGTACAGTCTTAAAGGCTAAAAAGAAATGACTTTATTCTTTCATGGCCCCTTGACCTTGGTTCAAACCATTTTCTGTGCCCTTCACTCCCCTGTACATCTGGTAATCTGCTCATCCTCCTTTAAAACCCAGTTCAAATGCTGTCAGTCGCTTTCTCCTCTGCTCCTAAAACACGTATCACGCTCCACTGCAATCAGTCTCCCTGCATGACTCTCACTCCACTATGGACAATGTATCACAGTGGTTAAGAGCAGATGCTTTACAATGAGACTGACACGTGTTCAAATCTGTGTTTTATCGTTTACTATTCTGTGAGACTCTGGGCAAATTACTGGTTCTGTTTGCTTGTCTATAAAATGGGGGTGGGAAAAGCCCCACCTCATCGGAATTAAGTAGATAAAATGTGTAGGATTAAATATGGTAATGCCTGTAAAGCACAGAGCACTGGGCCTAGCCAATAACAAGGACTCAATAAATGTTTGCTAGCATTTTTAATGGCAGCATAAAAGAAGAAAACCACCGCCACCAAACAGAACCTAAATGCCCATCTGTGTTAAGATTATTCTACTTTAACAGAAAAAAAAAAAAAAAAAGGCGGCGGGGGGTACAACAACATAATTATAAGCTTCCATCTTTTCAAACCAAACATTACCAGTTCTGGGTGGTGGGTTCTAGGCATTTTCCCTTTTTGTTAGTGATAATTTCTAATATTCTGAAGGTAAATACGGTATTGCTTCTGTAATAAAATGGTAACTTTATGGAAACTTAGTTTAAAGGATCAGAGAAAGGTTATCCCTCCTGGTGCCAGCCAGAGGTGGCAATGCTACTAGTTCCAGAAGGGCTTGCCAGTTTTGCTCAGCCTAGCTGACACCCTCGGGTGGTCCCCAGCCCCCACCCATCATCTCTCCAGGAAGAAGGCTCCTGCCCACTCACATCTGGCGCTTGATGTAGTCTTTGAGCAGCTCCTGGTCCACGCTGTAAAGCTCGGTGCTGCTGACATTGTCAAAGTAGTAGGTGATGTTGTTCATATACTTGGGAGTGCGAGGCCCCTCTGCAGTATCAAACTTTCGGTAGCCAAACTGGTAGTCAAAATGGGCTACAGGGAAAATGTGTACCATGAGGGAGAGGAGATCCCTGCCTGCCACTCCCGCCGCACCCCCTTGGACATCCCGGAGCCCAAAGGGGCCTCACGTACTTCGAGTGCCACCCCGGCCGCGTCCCCGGCCGCGACCACGCCCCCGTCCACGGCCACGGAAGGAAGCCCGCGCCCCACCAGCCCCATCACTCTTCACACTCGATGTCTCATCCTGGTCGTGCCAGGCAGGCTCCGGTTTGGTCTCTGGTTGCCAGGCTGGGGTGGGGGGGGCCACGGGCACGGGCACATAGGTGGCAGGCTCAGACCCTATGGGGAGAGGGGGCACTGGGTCAGGCCTGAGAGTGACCCCCATGCCCAGGACCTCCATAGTGGTTGATGCATACCTTTGATCTCCCCGCGGCTGGCAGGTGTGTGTCGAGGCTCTGGTGGCCGAGTGGGGCGTGAGGCCAATTTCTCCCTGGGTGCTTCAGGCTTCATGTCTATTTGCAATGGAACCCATTTGTGTTTGTTCCCTGGGAGATAGCAGGGGCACGTGAGAAAGGCTTGAGGAAGAGGCTTTGGGTGAATCACAATCTGGTGACCTAGGGAAAACACCTTCCCCACAATGGACCTCTTTTCCACCTCTAAAATAAGAGGCTGGTAGACCTCGGTGTGATAGTGACTCCCAATATCAATTTCTCCATAGTCATAGAACCCCTTCTAGAGCTAGCCACAGGGATGCCCAGAATCAACACTACACTTTCCAGTCTCCCTGCAGACACATGCCAAGTTCTGCCTATGAGATCCCAGTGAAGGTAGCCAATTCCAGGTTGTGTCCCTAAAAGGAAAGGAGCTGCCCATCCCTATTTCCCCTCCTGATGGCTGGAATGAGAAGGGAACAGCAAGCCATCCTAGATGATGAAGAGCCAAGGACCAACAAGACACAAGTAATTAAAGAGTTGCCATACTTGGCCTTGTCTACTTACACTGAGCTATTAGAATAGAGAATATCTTGTTTAAACAACTCTTAATTTGGGTCTCTGTTAGAGCAGCTGAACCCATATCCTAACCATTTCAGCAGGTCTTGGAAACTCTTGTTTTTTAAAAAACCTTACATGGGACACCAGTACATGAAAAGACAGCAAAGAGTACTCTGCAAGCATGGACCTTGTCATCTTGTTCACTGCTATAGACCTACTGCTGAGACCACCACTAACCAAATGCTTGTTAATAAAGAAAGCCATGCATGGATGGGTGGCTGAAGTGAGGAGCTCTGCCCAGTGGCCTATACTAATTAGCCTCCCCCTGGCTTCTCAGGGGTGCCTGAAATCCACCAGCCCCCATAGTTCCGACATTGTACAGTTTTGCCCTGACACCTTCTCCCAAGTCCTGCTCAAAGTTACGTACCTTTCTTCTTCTGCCCTCCTCGTTGGCAGTCTTCATCCCCATTCTTCTCCTCCCCTGATTCATCTGACTTGGTTTTTGGGCTCTCCTTACTATCGCTCCCCTCTCCTTTCTCCTGTTCCTTCATGTCCTTCTTGGGTGGTGGCTTACGGGCAGGCTGAGGCTTGTGGGGCTGTGGCTGCAGCAAGAAGTAAAGTAACAGGGAGGCAGGACTTGTATGAGAGCCTCCTGGGATGGGAGGAAGGGAGCTCCCTGTCACTAGGACAGGGCAGAAGAAGCGGTAGCATAAGATGGCAGATTAGACTCGGGTATATTCTAAGATCCTATTTTCATGCCTGAGATGCTTTTACCGGGAAGCCTAGCCAAATAGACTAGGAAGTTTGAGAAAAGAATTTATCTCCCCAGTTTCTCAGATTCTAAGTGATGGGGACAACCCCCAGCACAGATGGGCCAGGACCTAGAGGGGCCAAATGTTTACTCCTTGCCACAGGACACCATCTAGGTAGAATCTGTGGGATGGAAGAAATGCTGGCTCCTGGTCTGTTCACACCAAGCCTACCTTTGAACTGAAGTTGGCCACAGCCAATTAGGACTACAGGCCACAAGTCCAAAACAAAAGCATTAAGAGGGAGAGGACTGAGCAGGAGTTCCTCCTCTACTGGGGCCCAGGAGAGCTATTCCTTTTCCTCCTAGCTGAGGAAGAAGGAAGGTTCCAAGACATGTGGACTGGAGGTACCTACTCGGCCTAATAACCACTCTCCTGTTTCACCAATAGGCAATGAAACGTAGTGGTGGAAAATACAGACTTTGGATCCATACAACACATCTGATTTCCATTCCCCACCTGCTCATCTACTCTGTATAATCAAGGGCTAGTGATTAACCTCTCTGAGCCTTAGTGGTCTCATTTATACACCAGAAATTATTAAAGGACCTATCTCAGAGTCCACTGTGGGGGTTAAATGAGATGATGAATGGACAGCACTTGACAGTCCCTGACACTACAAAGGCTGAAATGACGATAATTCTTAGCTATTTTGATGCTGCTCATATTGCACCAACCACTCCTCCTACAAAGACTGAGAAAAGGTGGAACCCAAGGTTCTGGAAGCTTGTGAAGGCCCCAGATGTGTATGTAGATAGAGTTCAAATCTGCCCATCCCTCCCCAGAGACTCACCTGCACACTCTTGTGGGCTATCTCTCCCGGTGTGGGCCAGTTGATTGCATCTCCAAAGTCACCAACCTGCAAGGCACATTTTATGAGAATCCTGGGGGTGACCTTGCCTCTGTCATTCAGCCCCTCACCCAAGATCCAGTTCTACCAAGAGATCAGAGGCCAAATCAGTCAGTCTACCAGAACCATCCACACTGGGGGCCCAGAAAGGGCTTTTCTGCTATTCAGAGAGGATCCAGAACTAGCTGGCAGCCCAGGGGCACTCACTAGGGCAAGAAAGATGCCACTATCTCCAACAAGTCCCCTCAAACTGCCCACTCCTACTCCTTACCTTGCTGCCTTTACGCTGTTTTGGAATTGCTGCTCTCACAACCTTGGCCGGCGCGGAATGTTCTGTGGAAACAAAAAGGGGAGAGTGTGGTTATACTGAGCCCAGGGCGGGGAGGCCATTACCAGCGCCTCACTTTTATCCATCCCATCCCCACAACACACTCAAGTGACTTGCAGGTTTCCAAAGGAGGAAGACATAATGGACAGGGAAAGGAAACCTGCTCAAACACCAGTAACAACTTCATCATCCTCTTCCTGAAGAATCTGTGGAAAGTGAGACCATGGAAACAGCAGGGAGCAAAAGCCCTGGAAGCCCAGACTCTGAGGTTGAAGGGCCCTGACAGAGTGTGGCTCTATACCATCTTGTAAAACGAGGACTGAGGCCTGGAGAGGGTAAGTCTGTAGCAGAGTCGGCATAGTAATTCAGGGCTTCTGAATCATGGAAGGTTTCATTACCTCTGAAAGGGCTTTTGTGGCTCTAACATTCTAGAAGTCTGTGTGTAAGCAGATCAGGACTAGTGGTCATAAGGAAGGCAGTATAAAACTTCTAAGCAGGCAATCAAGAAGTCCAGGGACCTCGCTAAGCCACCAAACCCCAGGGCTAGATCTGTCCTTGGTGGCTGACCTGTACTCAAGGGAAGGGCTGGCCACTCAGGAAACGCTTGCCTGCCTTTCAAGTTTTCAAGGAAAAAGTGGGCTCCCATGTGACCCAACAATTCTGTGTTTAGAAATTTATCCTCATGATACAAATTAGACAAGTGTTTAGAGCTACATATAAGGATGCCCACCAATGTTCTGTGTATACTTTAAAAAACCTGAATGCCCCACATGTCCAACAGTAGAGAACTGGCTAAATAAATCAAAATTCATCAATTGTTAAATAGGTCATTAAAACGGTAATGATCTCTACTAACATAAAAAGATGAACACAAGGAACGAGAGAAGGTTATGAAACAATTCTGTTTTATAAAACAAAATAAAAAATGGGTATATGTACATACACACAGTAAGAACTATAACGATATTACTTTAAGTATTATCAGTAGTTATGTAGTATGCTTATGATAGTTTTTTCTGTTTGAAATTCTCCAGTAGTTTTTGAAGTTTTAACAATGAAAGACATGGGGCTTTATAAAAGAAAACAAGTTTTTTTTTTTTTTTTTTTTAAGGAAGTGGTTCTAATAGGTCCAGTCCCTTCTACACCCACACTTGTTTTCCCAATATGATTCTGAGCCCTTCCTCCCCCAGAGACCCACCGGAAGAGACATCCTGGGGCTCTGCTCACCCACTCTCCTCCCATCACCTTGCTTCCACTGTTTGGCAGCCACTGCCAGGACAAGAGCTGCCCCTAGTCCCTGAGCAGAGAAATTTGCCCAGCCGGTCTCAGAAGGAATGCTGTACTCCTTGATCAGACCCATGATCCCTTAATGAGTAGAGAGTGTCCTTGCCTGACTCCTTAACTACGAGGCCACTGCATTCCTGGCCTCCACCTCCTGCCAGGCCACTTCCCCCTCAAGACACCTCACATACCTTCTGAGAGCTGGAGCTGTGGAACTCCAGCCAACAGCATCCCCACCCCTAGTGCTGGGTGTTGGAGAACTAAAATATTTCCTTCAGTCCCAAGGGGATGAAGCCCCTAAGTCTAGAAGGCTACTCTGTCCCCGCTCTCCTGCTAATCCTGGGATGTCACACACAAGCCAAGGCTGAGGATCAAATGAGGAACAAACAAAGACCAGGTAAAGGCACCTTACAAGAAATATGAAATCTCCCTCATTTACACCTGAGCTATGGACCCACCCTATGCCCCCTAACAATACTCCATGCTACCAGGAGGGGGGCAGGCCAAAGGATCTGCAACACCAAGTTCATTAACAGGAAATCGGAAAGGGGAATCAGGTTCAGAGGGTGAGCTGTTCCTGAAGACTTTCCTCAAAAAGGTGAGGCAAAGTTTTTTCTGGGGTTGCCTGTTTCTTCTTATAAAAAACCCTTTCAAAATTGAGGAGGGCCACACACTGTGATCACCCTGACCGGCATTTTATTCACCAAGATCACAAAGGGGCATGGTGAAGTACTGAAAGTTCAGGCTCCAGACCAATCAGTGCAAGAGCCCTCCCGCCACTAAAAGTCTCCACGGATTCCCTAATCCCTACCAACCCCAAGTTGATGAGGGGCATGTGGCTAGTCTGTGCAAACACAGAAATATTTTTAAACTAGTCCTGTGCAGAAGCCCAAGTGAAGTCTGTTTAAAAGCTCCATCTCCAGTTAGGGTCCCCAGCTGTCCCAAGGATTCAGAGTCCTGATCTTGCTCTGTTCCCAGCTGGGACTCAGTCTACCACTGCCCCAAGAAAGAACAAACTCCTCAAAAGGCAGAAAATCCACTGGGGACAGAAAAACACTTCTGCCTTTAAGCAAAATTCACAGATCTATAAAAATCCAACAGGGCCTCAGGGAAACCGAGGAAGCCCTGGAGGCTCACATGAGGGGCCATCAGGCTGGGAGCGGGGGGCAGGGAGGCCCTGGAAACAACACTAGGTCTGACTTGACTTCAATTACACTGGAACCAAATGAGGAAATGAAGCAAAGCTGAGATCTCTTTCTGGGTCCCCTCCCAGCCAACCACGCTCATCAGGCAGCTGCCACTGTATGCATGTACACACACAGGTATACGAACACACACACCAGTTCCAGCCGGACCTGGCATCTCAAACAGCTCACAACGAAAACCAATCCCTGCTCAGGCACCAGTTCCCACTTCCAGTGCCATCACAGACAAATCATCTCAAACAGCTCACAACGAAAACCAATCCCTGCTCAGGCACCAGTTCCCACTTCCAGTGCCATCACAGACAAATCAGAGAAAGTAAAGCCCCCTGCATTCTGAAGTTTATGGCTGCCACCACCCACCAAAGCCCAGCTCAGGAAACACTAAACACGCCACCCCTTACTTGCCCAAGACAACAGCAAAATGTTGTTAGCTGCTATCAAGCAACCCCACGGAACAAGAGAACATCGAAACACCACCCCCATGATCAGTTGCAGATTCATCCTTTGTGATCCATAGGTTTTCAGTGACTGTTTTCAGAAGTAGATCGCCAGGCCTTTCTTCCCACTCCATCTTAGTCTTGAAAGCTCTGCTGAAACCTGTTCAGCATCGTAACAACAGGCAAGCCTCCACTAACAGACATGTGGGAGCTGTGCATGAAGTGCACTGGCTAGGAGTCAACCCTGGGTCTATCCCATTGAAGGTGAGAATTCCACTACTGTACCACCAATGATCTCACTGTAGAATGTTACTACAGGAAAAAGGACAATATAGATCTAGTCCAACCTTCTCTATTTGCAGTTAGGGAAATGAGGCCCAGAAAGGTGAAGGCCCCAGGGCTAGCTGCAGACTCAGAGTGGGAGCTAGATGTCCTGACTCCCTTTCCAGTGCTCCTTTTAAGCTCATTAGCAATCCCAGGGAGCCTAATGGCTCACATGTGGCCACTGGTAGAGGAATGGGTTAAGAATCTTTCTACAGGAATCTTAGGGCACTGGTAGAGTTACTGACGGCAGGGGGAGGTTCTGACACTGAGGTAGAAGTGTGGAGAGGTGGACCCCACTCAGGGGCCTGGCAGAAGGGAGCCACACCCAGCCAGCCTATCAGTCCACGGGCCTCTGGGGCCCAGCATGCTAGCAGGGAGGATGGCCGACTGAAGCTCCAGGAGGGTCTTCCTCGTCAATTAAGGCAAATGGAAGACTAAAGGATATCTGGAAGAGGAGGAAAGCCATGTTCTGTCCCATAGGACCATGGTCAGTCAGGAGCTAGTACTGACTCTAGTTCTAGGGATAAAGGGGCTTGCTTCCTAAATACACACATGCATTTGTGTATTAAACAAAGCACACAGGAATTTCTATATGCAAGAAGCAATCTGAATTTGGTGGTAGTGCCTACGGAACCTTCCAGGAAGCGCAGATTTATGCCAAATTTACTTTGCTTAAGATTATTGGGGGCAGCGGCTAAACCACTACATATTGCTAGTGAGTGCCAAAGGATGCCAGGACAGAGAGAAATTAATGATTGGGGTGGTGGAAGCAGGGATGGCTGCCCCGCTATAAAACAGAGTGGCTGAATCATACCCCTATGAGCATCTACCTCTCTGAGATTTTGCTTCTTGGCACCTCAACTTTCAAATGCATAACAACGTCCTTTCATTCAAACACTATACTGTACAGGAAAGCAGGACAGCTCCGTGGTTAATTAAGCACATGAACTTTGTTCTGTGATGGTCTTGTCCCTTGCAGGACCTCTTTGAGCCTCAGTTTCCTCATCTATAAAAATGTCATAGCTACCTCCTAGGGCAGTTGTGATGTTTCAATGAACAGAGTATAGTAGAGCACTCAGCACACGGTAAACGCAAAATATCAGAATTCAAATTCACAAAGGAAGCTTAAAATTTCCCCGCAATCCCTTAAAGAGAGAGAAAAACCATCACAACCATCTATCAACATGAAAGAAAAGAATCAGTAAGCATGGGGAAAACTCCTGGGGACTAACTAGTCCAGTTCACCCAATCCAGTTCACAAAACTGAGGCACCTTCAAGCAAGGCCCTGCCTTTGGGCAGTGGTTCCCTGGGGTTCCGCCCCAGACTGACCTGCAGATACAGGAGATTCAGGGCAAGTTTCCACAAGAAAGAGAACAAAAAAGGAGGGAATTTACCATAAGTTCCCAATGGGGGGCTCTGGCCTAAAACCTCTGCTGTGCTAGAGAGGAAGAAAGACCGTGAGGGAAGCCTGGAATTCCTTTGAGTGGAAGAAGTCTAGTCATTCAGTCAGGGAGAGAGTTCAGGCCCCAAGGAGTCTCTCTTGGCCTATATATATATATATAAAAAAAAAAAATCCAAACCCACTGCCTTCAAGTTGATTTCGACTCATAGCGACCCTATAGGACAGAGTAGAACTGCCCCATAGTGTTTCCAAGGAGCACCTGGCAGATTTAAACTCCTGACCTCTTAGTTAGCAGCCATAGCATTTAACCACTATGCCACCAGGGTTTATAGAAAGGAATAAACCTGTAAACACCTGGTACCGGGCCAGATGAAAAGATAGCATTTTTCCACATTGTTGTGTTTTAGAAAGGTTCTAAGGCTGCTGACCTTTTCAAATAAAAGCTATCAAGAAGGGCCAGATCTAAGAGGGCTAAGAAGCAAGAAACTGGTTTAATCAATGGGAAGCCAGTGAAGGTTTTTAGGGGACAACACGCATGGGTGAGTCAAATTCATTCAAAAAAAAAAACTAAGAAGAAGGAAGAGCTGGAATTGAGGGACCTGTCAGGTGAAAGGTGAGACAAGGCTGGGCTAGAGCCCTGGCTGTGGGAATGGGGGCAGGCGTGGATGGGAGAAAGCCTTTAAGGACGGAGAGTGGTTGGCAAAGGACAACCAGATACTAGGCCTGACAAATGCCAGGGAGAATGGGGAAGACCAAATGTTTATTTGGGGGCAAGCATCATCTTCTATATATTGGCATCTGAAAAGACTGAGTCTACCCTGACTGCAAAGAACTTCTTTTAGGGGTAGGGGCTGCATTTTCCAGGGTCCACTCTTACCTACCCTGCTGCCCTTCATGTGGCCAACTCCTGCAGTCAGCAATTAGGTCTCAGGGCAGACACTGCCTCCTTGGGGAACAGAAATGCTCCTTACTGCACTGTAAACATCAAATGTCAGGTTGCCTCTCTGTCCCCATCCACCCCCACCAAAGCATGTGCTCCCAGAGGATACGGACCACTTTCAGAGCAGTAGCCCCAGGGCCTACTTCACAGACACTTGTTTAATAATGGTGAGTTCCTGGCCAACAGCCTCAACCCCCAGCTGGAGCCCCCCAGTGGCAGAGAAACAAGCGTCCTTGAAGCTGCTGGCTTCCAGAGCAACCCAGATGCTAGCCTGGCCTTGACTCAGAGGTAACCAGTTGGCTGAAATCAGCGCTGGGCCCTAGTCCAGATCCCAACACTCATCAATTTCATAACCTTGGGGATACCACAACACCCTCCCTGAGCCTCACCCTCAACTAAAGATGGCTAACATTCCTTCCTTCTCCTATGTTACAGAGTTGATATGAGGACATGTGAGATGGATGAAGTACTTATTTGATGACAAGGTTGTGGCTGAACAAGGTTAAGTAATATTACATCTACACGAGTGAGGGGAGAGGGTTCAAGATCATCAAAGCAGAAGAAGAAAAATGCTAGCAGCAAGATGTACTCATTAATTACAACTGCAGATAATATGTAATGAGTTGTTTACTAGATGCCACACACTGTTCTCAATTCCTTGCACAGATTTTCTTATTTGATCCTTAAAATAGCACCGAGTTTGTTTCTGTAATTGGTACCATTTTACAAACGAGAAAACCAAGGGGCATGACGGAAACGTTATTTGCCATGATCACAGCCAGCAAGCTGTGGTACAGAATTTGAAGCCAAACAGTTTGACTCTAAAACCTGTGCTCTTAGCCACTAAAGAGGGTGGAAGAGACCCAGGGGTCCCAAGTTACCACCTCATTATGGCAAATAGAGCAGGCTCTCAAAGGCAGAACTTCAAGGGCATCACTGTACACATGGGGAAAACCAAGGCCCACTGGAGGGATGTCTAAGGTCACAGAACAGGGCGAGTGATGCCCCTGAGATCAGACACCAGTGACCTGACAATCCTCATCCCTGCCACCAGGCATACTCAGCTAAGGTCCCTTACCTCTAGCACCCCGAGAGCCCCATGAGGAAAAGGCATTGTTTTATGCCCACCTCCCAGTTCCTCCAATCCAGCCATGCCCTGGGACCACAGCAGAGGCTGCTCAGAGGGGCTCTAGGTGACATGGACTCAGGAGTTCTGACATAAGGGAGGCTGCCACCATCTGCCTGAGCTGCAGCCTGGGATCGTGTTTATGGAAGGCAGCTGAACCATCTAAGGGGAGGGTGAGGTGGGTGGGAAATGGAGTCTGGGTTATACCGTCCACCTGTGCCCGTCCCTCTTGGCCAGCCTCAGGGCAGAGTCTGTGAAAAGCCTGGCATTTTCTCAGCTGTCGCCGAGCCTTGGGATGGGGTGAAGTCATACAGAAGCAGCTTGAGACTGATAGGCCTTTCACCCCATCCCCACTGGCCCTAGCACCCTCTAAGCAGAAACATTCTTCCACAGAGTAAAAGAATGCCGGGGTACCTTGCCTCACCTTGTTCATCAGTTCACACCGCCACAGTCACCTCCCAGAGGCCTCTCTCTGCCCAGCCCTCAAGCCCCTAATCCCCCAGACCTGCAGATGAAATACAGGAGGGGGCTGAAGGGCACTCTCAGAGACAGTGGGCAGAGAGAGAGAGGAGGAGAAGGAAACTTCAGAGGATCAGACTATCTTGAGGCCCCGCTGAAAAAAAAACTGCCCAGCAGCAGCCAGCCCAGGAGTGCAGAGTCTGCGTTCCCTTGGCTGGGAAGGAGGAGCAAAGGGCGGGCAGAGCTCTGGTCACATGATACTGGCCAGCCCAGCCGACCCAACCCTGCCCGGGCAGTCTATCTTTAGCCCTTGGCGACCCAGGCATCTCAATGCCCCACACTCCCTGTCCAGAAATGGCTCCTGCCCAGCTCTCAGGTACCACCCCCACTGCTGGTACCAGTCCTTGAAGCCCTGCCCAAAAAATGATTAAATAATAATCATGACAGCTTAACCATATCAGTGACCACTGCTGCTAACAGAAAGGCTGGTGGTTTGAACCAGCCACTCCAAAAGAGAAAAGACGTGGCGATCTGCTCCCATAAAGACTGCACAGCCTGGGAAACCCTATGGAGCAGTTCTACTCTGTCATACGGGGTCGCTTTGAGTCGGAACTGAATCCACAGCAGACGACAACAACTAAAGCCTCCGGCCTCCAAGTGGTGGCTCTCAAATCCAGCCTTTCTGAAGAGTATATTCAGTTCCAGTTAGACCAGTAGTAACAATAACCATCTTTCAGTGAGTGCTGAGTAGGTGCCAGGAGCTGGTCTAAATGCTTTATACATGTGTGATTTCACTTAAGAACTTCGAAGAGACACTTTATTATCCCAGTTTTTCAGAAAGTGAAACTGAAGCAAGGGACTTGTCCAAGGTCACACCATCCATGTTGAAGCAAGATGGCTGATTCCTCATTATTCACAAGTCCCAGTGTAAACTCTCCTCAAGGAGGCTTTCACCGACTGACCAATGTAAAGCGCTACCCAACTGGCAAGCCTGGATCAAGTTCTAATCCAGTCTACAACTTAGTGCCTTCAGAGAAATTATCTTCAGAGCACTTACCGCTACCTGAAATGGCTGCATTTGTGTGCCTCTCACCCTCGCTAGACTGTAATCAATTACTAAGCCCTTACAATATGCCTGCTGTTGTTTGTTAGGTGCTGTGGAGTCAATTTTGATTAATAGTGACCCCATGTGACAGAGTAGAACAGCCTGATAGTATTCTAGACTGTAATATGTATACAAACAGATTGCCGGGTCTCTCCTGCAGAGCCACTGGGTGGGTTCAAACCACCAACCTTTTGTTTCACATGTAGTAGCTCATTTACTTTTCATAACCACTCTAGGAAGTAGGTATGATGATTACTTACTTCCAGTTTACAGATGAGGAAAACTGAGGCTCAGAGAGGCCTCCACACCCCAAGAAGTACTGTAAAATCATGAGAAGGCTGGCTGGCAACCCTGGCAAGCTAGAAAGCACAGCCACTAGAGCTAAGGGGGCAGCACCCACTCAATAGCAGCTGAGGCTCCACCCATGAACACAGGCATATTAGCTCTGCCAGATTTTCTGAGTTTTCAAGAAAAGCAGAAAAACAGTTTTCTATGAAAAATTTCATTCTCAACAAGAGAGTCAGGCCAACCACCAGGCACAGAGCTGGGGCCTGGATTTCATGAGTGAACCCTCTCGGGCAGTCTTGAGGCACAAAGCATTGTGCTGTTGCATGCCTGACAGGAAGCTGCTGACATTAAAGCAGTTTTCCCACAACCCCAGAAGTCAGTAACCACCTCTGGGGTTGCAAACTCATTTTTATTGTCCTAAATCTAGGGTACTATCTGCTGGAAGGAAAAGCTTCTGAATCTCCAAGAAATTATTCTGGATCACCCCCATTACTGTAGTAGAGAGGTTGATCCTGGACCCAGTCTGGGCTACAACACAGTTAAGAAATCTCAATGTACAGATAGGAAAACTGAGGCCCACAAGGGACCAGGCTGTGCCCAAAGTACCAGGGAGTTTTTAGTGGAGATCAACACCGAGTTCCTGACTTCCAATCCAGGGCTTCAACTACAGATCTGAAAGCCAGTTTCCCCCCCTCAACAAATATGCTGTGTACATCTAAACCCACTCTCAGGTGGGAAGGGGGGGCAGGGCCTCAGGGACCCAAAAGCGTTAAGGAGCTGATGGTGCTTGTAACAGAAAACCAAAACCAGACCCATTACCCCAAAGTTGATTCTGACTCATAACGACCCTATGGGACAGAATAGATCTTCTCCTTAAGGTTTCCAAGGTTGTAATCTTTATGGAAGCAGACTGCCACAGCTTTCTTCTGTGGAGCTGCTGGTAGGCTTGAACTAACTTTCGGTCAGCAGCTGAAAACTTCAACCACTGTACCAGAGAGCCCTGAGATTACCATCTGCTTTTAAGAAACACGACTTCTCAAGTGGAAGTAGAATAGATGTCAGAGAAAAGGAGTGCTCTGGTTGAAGTGGGTCTGGGAGGGGCCCAAATGCCATTCCCAACTTTTCCTCTTTACACTGTGCCAGGAAAAGCTGAACCTCTCAGCTCCCTCTGGAAGATATTGGGAAGGCAGGCCCTGGAAGCCTCAGGTACTCTCCTGGCTATCACTGACCTGCTATGTATCAAGCCTTGGCAGGCTGGGCACCCTCACTAAATCTCTGTTTCCTCCTCTCTAAAATGATCAAGTGATAACAGCTTCCACCTTGCCCTGCTGGCTGGGAACACGTGGTAACCTATAAACTCTACAAATGCTGGGGGGTCCCAGAAGCTGATGGAGAGCTATATAGTTCTTGGATAGAGACTAGTTCCCCAAATCCAGGTCACCTAAGCCAGTCCTGCTCCCCAGAAGCCGCTAATTTGCTTCACTCAGTGGAGTTTGGGTCAGCCTGGAAACCTCTCAGAACCCTGGTGGTGCGTAGTAGTTAAGAGTTCGGCTGCTAACCAAAAGGTCTACAGTTCAAATCTACCAGGTGATCCTTGGAAACCCTATGGGGCTGTCCTACCCCATCCTATAAGGTCGCTGTGAGTTGGAATCGACTCGACTGCGGTGGGTTTTTTTTTGGAAGCCCTGTCAGTGCTACATGCTACACCTCAACTGAAGAAAAACAGAGCCCCGGGACCCCACGGATGTTGAACAGGACATGACTCAGCAACCAGGGCACCACTCCAAGTGCAGATCTCCACTCCCTACTTGAAGCATCGGCAGTTACCTTATTCCACCATACCCTTTCCCTTCAGCATATATAAAGGCGTCTGAGGTCTAAGCCCTGATGTGCAGTGGTTAAACCAGTCAGCTGCTAATCAAAAGGTCAGTGGTTGGAACCCACCAGCTGCTCCAAGGGAGAAAGATGTGGCAGTCTGCTTCCGTAAAGATTTAGAGCCTTAGAAATGCTATTAGGATCTCTATGAGTCAGAACTGACTTGACAGCAGTGGGTTTGGTTTGGTGGTTTTTGACCCCTATCCAATGCCCCACCAACAACTTATTATTAGGCTGCCCTGGTGGCGCAGCAGTTAAGAACTCGGCTGCTCACCAAAAGGTCGGCAGTTTGAATCCACCAGCCGGTCCTTGGAAACCCTGTGGCTCAGTTCTACTCTGTTCTATAAAGTCGCTATGAGTCGGAATCAACACGACTGCAATGGGCTTTTGGTTTGGTTAGGTTAAGAGGCAGGGCAGAGCAGCAGTTAACAGCATGGACTTTGGAGTCCATGCTTGGATGTGCCAACCGCAGCTATCGATAAAGTAACTCACAAGGCCGGGGCAGATGGGTCAAATCTGACCAATCTCTCATGCAGCTTCTAACTTGACAGGCATTAGCTAAGCCACACATCAACGAGTGCCAAGCAACTAGGTTCATGAGGAGGCGAGAGGTACCTTAGGGGAAGCTCCTAGGAATCAGACTTATCCTCTCATTTTCCTGAACTATGAAAGGGGTACATGATAGCTTGCTCACAGGATAGCTTGACAGCAGTAATTTTTTTCTTCATTGGGGCAATCCTCGAATCTGTCTGGTGCAACTGCAGGAAGGAATAAACTTGCAAGATTTAGCAAATAAAAATTCAGGATACCCAGTTAAATTTGAATTTCAGATAAACAGTATATGATTTGCTTTTACTATAAATATGTCCCTTGCAATGTTACAGATATACTAAATTAAAAAAAAAAAAGAATTGGCTGCTTATCTGAAATTCAAATTTAACTTAGTCTCCTGCATTTTCTATTTGTTAAATCTGGCAACCCACAAGAAGGAAGGACCACTGACTGCCTCATGTTCCAAATGGAGAGTGGGGGAGTGACTAGAACCCTGGGCTGGGAGTCTGGAGACTGGGTGCCTGTCCTAGTTCAGGGACTACAGCCCTTGCTATAGGAGTTCTGGGTGTGGAGAATCCTGTCCTCTGCAAATCATCGTCCTATTCTTGTACCTGTTGATCACCCTAACCACGTAATTTTAAATACACCCAGGTTTCTGAGGGGACAAGCTACCTCAGACACTACTGCTACAAAGGACTTTAGCCTTAAGATTTTAGTATGCACAAGAATTATCAACCGAGGAGCTTGTCAACATGTAAATTCCCAGTTCCTCAAAAAGCTGAACATGGAACAATCACATAACCCAGCAATCCCAGTCCCAGATATAAACACAGAAGAAGTAAAGGCAGGAACACAAACAGAAACCTCAACACCAATGTTCCCTGGAGCACTTTTAATAGTAGCTAAAAGGTGGAAACAACCAAAATGTCCATCAACACATGAATGGAAAAACAAAATGTTGTATATATACACAATGTAACACTACTCAGCCATAAAGAGAAATGAAGTCCTGATGCATGCCACCTCATGCCGAATGAAATAAATTAGTCACAAAAGGGCAAATACTGTATGATTTTACTTACATGAAATAAGCAAATATATAGAAACCAAAGACTACTAGTGGCCACCAGAGGTGGGAAGGAGGGACAAAGGCGAAGTTTTTGCTTACGGAGCAGAGTTTATCTTATTAGTGGTAGAAGGATTTGGAAAAGGATAGCAAGAATGGTTACATAACTTGAAGAATATAATCGATATTACTGAATTGTACATGCAGAAATTGTTGAGGTGATGTATGTTTTGCTATGTACATTTCACCACAATTAAAAACAAAATAAGTGGATTCCTGGGTAGCACCTTCCAGAGATGTTTGTGTCTGTCCCCGTCCCCGTCCCCGTCCCTGGGAATCTACTTTATAAACAAGCACCCTAGGTAATTATGAGGTAGCTTCTCTCTGGACAAAGCTGAAGTTACTCTGACTTTACCCAATGTTTTTCAGCTGTTAATTTTGGCAAGGGTTAACCAAATCCACAGCACTGCATTTAATACTTTTAAAACAAAGTTAAGAGTTTTAAGCCAGGTAGTATGTGCATGGGTTTTTGTCTTAATATTTTTCTTTACATCCTACACTTATATTCTTTTGTATGTATTAAGTATTTAAGAGTTTCTTGAATAAAAAAATAAAACAGCACAGCTGCATGATGGAGGTGGGCCCCAAACCCTCTCTCTACTCTGCCTCCCCACTCAGCTAGATAGCGGTCCTGAGCATAAGTCAATTTGAAAATGTTTCACTTTACCACTGTGGAAACAGGGGACCAGTGAGTAGTACTACGTTGCAATACCATACCTGTGGTCTAAGCAGCACCTGGTGGGGGGTGGGAGGAGGCTAGGTTAAAATGCAGGTTCCTGCCTCCCCCAAGTTCTCGTCATCAGTTTTGGGGGCAGAACCTGGATATCTGCAGTTCTAACAAGCTTCCTGCACAATGCTGATGTCAATTAATGAATGTCTGACAACCAAGTTGCCAGTGAGACTGCCAGGAAGGGACCCTGGTCTTTAGCTCCAGCCTATGGTTTCACACATGCACAGCTCACAAGTGCAGGAGGTGGTAGCACGTTCTAATTACACACACATACAGCACTAGAGGAGGGGTATGTGAGGCACTCATCCCCTCCATTTGCCCACCAGCCCAATTTCCAATATCAGAAACCAAGAATGGTCAGGCCAAGAAGCCATTAACTTGAGTGCCTTGACAGTAGAGAGGTCACAAGGAATACGTCTGGGCTGGAGTTAGCCCAGAGTTGAAGAACAAAGGCTCTGAAGCAAACTGTCCATCTGCTTCCTCCTTACAGCTAAATGCCAACCACCCTCCCTTACCCCTGCTGTTTGTTCACCCCCAATCCCTGAGGTCTGGGTCATTAAATTAATAATAATGGCTACCTCTCACTAAGCATTTCCCCAGGAAGCCAGGCCTCCTGCTATGGGCTTTTGGTGCATTATGTTTTTTAATTCTCACAACTAAGGAACTGTTATCCCAGTTTTACAGAGCAGACTCAAAGAGTAAGTGATTAGCCAAAGGTCACACAGTGAGGTGTCTGACCCCAAGGATCTGAAATCCCAGGGTACCCCAGGCCTCTCTCAGCACTGCAGGAGATAAACACCAGTTTCCTCAGGTCCCCAAAGGGCTCCAGCTCAAGCTTGTAGACCCTACAGGAGACTGAACCCACCAGTATGCAGAATCCACTTCTCTGAGCCTATTAGCTCACCTGCCAGGTGGGGATAAACTGCTCAGCACACAAGAAGGGAAAAGCAATTAGGAACCAAAGCACTGTTTATTGCAAAGGCAATGCTCTAGGGCCACCTATAACATGAAGGCCTAGGCTCTGGCCAGCTCCAAAGCCTCAAGGGAATTTTAACCTCCTTCAGCTGAGCAGAAAAGAATGGATGGGGGAAACTGCAGAGATCCTGCAGGCAGGAGGGGGTGGGGAGCAGGGATTTTGTATAGGCCCCACTCTATGGTACAGGAGAGAATTAAGCAGAGCATAAACCACCCAGCCAGGTAAATCACCTTTCCTTACTCTTGGTGACCAGGGCTAATCAGTTCATAAGGTACTTTCTCATCCATCACTACATCTAAGCCTCACAATAACAATCCGAGGTACATACAGTAGACAAGGCTCTCTCCATTTTACCGAATGCAGAACCGAGGCACAGTGAGCTTCCCTGGGTTGTCTCAAGAGTATCAAACTGATTTATGGATCCCAGTCCTGGGATCCTGCCACTGTACCATGAGGTAAAATAAACTTAATCATTGGTATCTTGGCTAATTTGTGGCAACAGTGGTGAACAAGACAGCCCCAATCCTGAGAGTTCAGTCTATATAAGGTCTTCAAGCCTTTTTTTTTTTGTGCTTTAAGTGAAAGTTTGTAATTCATCAGTTTCTCATACAAAAACTGATACATTGTTACATGACCCTAGTTGCTCTCCCTACAATATAACAGCACACGCCTTCTCTCCACCCTGTATTTCCCATGTCCATTCAACCAGCTCCTGCCCCCATCTTCTCATCTCGCCTCCAGACAGGAACTGCCCACATAGTCTCATGTGTCTACTTGACCTAAGAAGCATACTCCTCATCAGTATCATTTTATGTCTTACAGTCCAGGTTAACCTTTGTCTGAAGAACTGGCTTCAGGTATGGTTTTAGTTTTGGCCTAACAGAGAATCCAGGGGCCATGACCTCTGGGGTCCCTCCAGTCTCAGTCAGACCATTAAGTCTGGTCTTTTTACTAGAATTTGAGGTCTGCATCCCACTTTTCTCCTGTTCCATCAGGGATTCTCTGTTGTGTTCTGGGTCAGGGCAGTCACCGATGGTAGCCAGGCATCATCTAGTTCTTCTGGTCTCTGGCTGATGGAGCCTTTGCTTTATGTGGTCTTTTCTGTCTCTTGGGCTCATATTTTCCTTGTGTCATTGGTGTTCTTCATTCTTCTATAAGGTCTTTAATCTTAAACCCCGCCCTGTGATCCGTTGACCTTAATAGCCTCATCTTACACTGAGGACCCTTAGCCAGCAAACAGCTCAGGAAAAGCCTGGGATCAATCAGTGATAACTGCCATGGGAAGGGCGAGAGAAGGGACAACAGCCACAAACATGAGTATAATTCCAGTCTGGTAATGACTTTAAAAAAGTTCTTCATCTCAACAAGTATTTATTTAGCCTATACTTGAAATCGCTATGGCACAGTTCTACTCTGTACACAGGGGGGTCTCCATGAGTTGGATCAAATCCAAGGCAACTAACATATTATATGCCAGGTACTGTGCATACAGAAGTGGGTAAGGTTGCCTAGGGTCTAAACTGTGAATCCAGCCAGGCTGATATGAGAGCTTATATGGGTGGTGCTGGGTTTAACGCACTCTTCAGGCGCCTCTCTGTCCCCAGGCAAGATCCGCAAACCTTAAGCCTGGATTCTTCCAGCGGAATCAGGACAAGGCCTAGGAACAACAACACTCAGAAACCCATGCGGGAATTGCGCAATCGGTGCCTCTGTAGAAAGAGCACTGGCATGGGAGTCAGGAAAACGGCATACTTTCTCAAACTCAGCCTCGGATCACCCTACCTCACCACCACCAAGGCAGTGCAGTGGCTATAAGCCTGGGCTCCAACAACCAGGGCCAGAGTCCTGGGTCTGCCACTTGTACCTGCATGCCTTTGGGTTTCTAAAAATGAGAAGAGAGTTCCTGATTGAATGAGATTGTGAGGATTAAACGACCTGATATTTGTAAAGTGCTTGGAAGAGTGCCTGGCACTCAATACTTTCAGTCATTATTTTGGAGGTTTGCAAAGCCTCCTGAATATCTGATTAAGGCCGTGGACAAATCTTTCCACCCAAGCCCACTGGTGAGCCTCCTGGTAAGTACCTTGTTCTGGATGTTTGCTTAGTGCCCCCTTCCAGCTCCAATGCTTTAAAATGTGGCTCTGCCTCAAGAGCTCAGAAGTAAGGCAAAGTGGAAGGGTGGGGCTTGTTTTCCGGAAATTTAGAGCATTTCTGGGCAACACCTCCTCCATCTGGGCAGGACTTCCAGGCCCTCTCAGGCTCAAAGTGTGTCAATGGCTGGCCAAGCATGCAGGAGGGCAGAGAACTAAAGGCACACGTGTGAAGGAAGAGGAACTACAGCACCCGCGCTGGATATGCTTTGGGGTTCATGCTGCCAGGCCTAGTCCTCTTCTAATCTACAGCACCATCAATGCAAAGGATCCCCCCATTTTTCCTTCCCTTAAAGCAATAAGGCAGAATGAAGAGAGACCCAGGTTGGGTACTGTGTTCCCCTTCGTGCCACCTGGGAGACTCCGGCCAAGAGGCAGTCTCAGTTTTCTATCAAATGAGAGTCTACCGGATGGCTTCCAAAGCCACTTTCAACCCTGACCTGCAAGTCTAAGGTCTCCAAAGAGCTGCCACCTCAGAGGGGCAATGGCAATGATGATTCAAGTCAAGAGGTAGAGCAGGGAAGGCTTAGAATGGCGGCAAACATCCCAGAGCAACTAACTACAAGCCTAGCTGCAGAACTCTACTCCTAGCCAGCAATCAAGGCATTGCCAGTCTGCGCTGACCGCACGATCCTTATCCAATTCTTGGCAAGGGGGCATCCCTCTTTAGTGGACAAGCTGCTATGCCCACAGCTCCTGAACAGGAGAGTTAGCAAAGTCAAAGGACTTCTTTTTTCTATATGGGTACAGAATGACCATTGAGTTCTCAGTATCATTTATGACTGGGCTAAGTGCCTCCCTTGTGTTATTAATAAGACTGATGCTTATATTCATTGCACTCTCCTGGATTTTTTCCTGATTAGTTGTGTTTGAAAGGCGGAAAAAAACAAAACAAAAATCTGGCTCTTCCAGTCTGAGCTCTGACCCTGGACAGATCCCTTAATCTCTCCAAAGCTCAGGTTCCTTCTCCATAAAAGGGGGTCACCACCCCCTACCTCAGGGGCATTTGTGGGGATGGCAAGAGATATGAATAAATGGTTCTGAAAAGTCTTAAGAGCTATCCCAAAGGCAGTACCAATCTTTTCAATCCATGAGCTTCACTACTAGATCCCGAGAAAAATCAACAGATGGTGGCCTAGAATCCCCAGCTCTTACAGGTGCCATCTTGGACAGCATTTTGCCTCAGGGTAAAAGAGCTCCCACGGGAATGCAAACCAAGTCACCTCCTTAGGCTACTAGCTCTCTGGGACAAGCCGCTTCCCAGCCTGTGGAGACCCGGCTCAGGGCTGTTGTTCCCTGCCATGCAAGAGCATGGGATGGGGGTACAATGAAGGCACGTAGGCTTTCTGGACCCATGTGGTATTCAAACCCCCAACCATCAGTAGGCTAGTCCCTTTCATCATCGCCAGCCCTCCAACTGGGTGGGTGGGTGGGTGGGTGGGGAGGGACAGCAAGCAGGTGGTGTGCTAAGAGGCAGCCCAATTTCACAGGCTGAAAAACTGAGGAACAGATTTGAGTGTCGGGGAAAAAGGAAAAAAATAAAACTAGGCTCCTGCAAATCTCAGTTCTGCTGAGGAATAGATTAGGTTCTTGCCACACAAGTGGCCTGGTGTAAAGCACACGTGTCCCTGCAGTAGAGTGCAGAACTGTCTGACAAACCACTCAATCATTTAGAGATTTTTAAGTCCCGACCTCACCTGTGCCAGCCCATGTTCCTTCCTGTATCAGCGCAGGCCCCACTTGTCTTTCTCCCACTGCTTATTCACATTTTTTGTCCCCATGAAGCACAGACCAGTGCCAGCCAGCCTCCATGTGGATTCCCAGGACAAACCCAAGTGGGAGGCCTTTGCCCATCCCGCAGCAGTTTCCTCTTTGAACTTTGACTAGTTCCTGAACTAAGCATTAAGCTCTTAGAAGGCAGCCGAGTGTGGTGGAAAGAGCACTTGTCTGGGAGTGAGGGTGCTGTGTTTTAAACACTGCATCCCTGTATGGCATTCTTTGTACGGAGCTTCCCCTATCTGGGCCTGCTCTGCTTCCTTCGGACAACGCAGGTGTGAGCTAGTATGTGCATGTGTGAATCCTGGACCAAGCTCAGTGTTCTCAGATCAACCCCAGGGGGTCTGCAGGGGGCAGTGAAAAAAGGTGAGGCCTCCCAGGCAGACAGAGCTGGGGTGTGTGCACCTTTACTCCCTAGCGATATAACTCTGGGTTCAGGAAAATGGGGAAAACGTTACCTTCCTTACCGAGGCTGCTTTGAGGGTTACAAGAAGGTAAGTGTCAAGAAAGCCTTTGTTTTTAAGTGAAGGAAAAAAAACAAGTCACAAACTAAGATCTCATTTTGTTTTTTTAAAAAAAAAAGAAGTATACACATACTACACTCAAAGAAAAGTCCAGAAATGTGTTAATATGGTAGTCACTACTCACATGTGGAACTGAGCACTTAAAAAATGTGATTACTAATAAACATTATAAAAAAAAAATTGTGGCTACTGTGAACTGAGAAGTGTTTGAAGTGTAAAATACACACCGGATTTTAAAGGCTCAGTACGAAGATTACAAAATATTTCATTAATAATTTTTATACTGATTACATGCTAAACCCCCACGTCTGTCAGCTTGTCGTACTGTGGGGGCTTGTGTGTTGCTGTGATGCTGGAAGCTATGCCACCGGTATTCAGATACCAGCAGGGTCACCCATGGAGGACAGGTTCCAGCTGAGCTTCCAGACTAAGACAGACTAGGAAGAAGGACCCAGCAGTCTACTTCTGAAAAGCATTAGCCAGTGAAAACCTTATGAATAGCAGCGGAACACTGTCTGATACAGTGCTGGAAGATGAGCCCCCCAGGTTGGAAGGCACTCAAAAGATGACTGGGGAAGAGCTGCCTCCTCAAAGTAGAGTCGACCTTAATGACGTGGATGGAGTAAGCTTCCGGGACCTTCATTTGCTGATGTGGCACGACTCAATATGAGAACAGCTGCAAACATCCATTAATCATCGGAAGCTGGAATGTACGAAGTATGAATCTAGGAAAATTGGAAATGAAATGGAACACATAAACATCGATATCCTAGGCATTAATGAGCTGAAATGGACTGGTATTGGCCATTTTGAATCGGACAATCATATAGTCTACTATGCTGGGAATGACAACTCAAAGAGGAATGGCGTTGCATTCATCGTCAAAAAGAACGTTTCAAAATCTATCCTGAAGTACAACACTGTCAGTAATAGGAAAATATACATACGCCTACAAGGAAGACCAGTTAATAGACCATTATTCAAATTTACGCACCAACCACTAGGGCCAAAGATGAAGAAATAGAAGATTTTTATCAGCTGCTGCAGTCTGAAATTGATCGAACATGCCATCAAGACGCATTGATAACTACCGGCAATTGGAATGCAAAAGTTGGAAACAAAGAAGGATCAGTAGTTCGAAAATACGGCCTTGGTGACAGAAACAATGCCAGAGATCGAATGATAGAATTTTGCAAGACCAACGACTTCTTCACTGCAGATACCTTCTTTCACCAACATAAACAGCGACTATACACATGGACCTTGCAGATGAACACAGAGAAATCAAATTGACTATATCTGTGGAAAGAGACACTGGAAAGCTCAATATCATCAGTCAGAACAAGGCCAGGGGCTGACTGCGGAACAGACCATCAACTGCTCATATGCAAGCTCAAGCTGAAACTGAAGAAAATCAGAGCAAGTCCACGAGAGCCAAAATATGACCTTGAGTATATCCCACCTGAATTTAGAGACCATCTCAAGAATAGATTTGACGCATTGAACAATAGTGACCGCAGACCAGACGAGTTGTGGAATGACATCAAGGACATCATACATGAAGAAAGCAAGAGGTCACTGAAAAGACAGGAAAGAAAGAAAAGACCAAGATGGATGTCAGAGGAGACTCTGAAACTTGCTCTTGAGCATCGAGCAGCTAAAGCAAAGGAAGAATTGATGAAGTAAAACAACTGAACAGAAGATTTCAAAGGGCCTCTTGAGAAGACAAAGTACAGTACTATAATGACATGTGCAAACAGGTGGAGATGGAAAACCAAAAGGGAAGAACACGCTCGGCGTTTCTCAAGCTGAAAGAACTAAAGAAAAAATTCAAGCCTTGAGTTGCAATAGTGAAGGATTCCATGGGGAAAATATTAAATGACGCAGGAAGCATCCAAAGTAGATGAAAGGAATACACAGAGTCATTATACCAAAAAGAATTAGTCGATATTCAACCATTTCAAGAGATGGCATATGATCAGGAACCAATGGTACTGAAGGAGGAAGTCCAAGCTGCTCTGAAGGCATTGGCGAAAAACAAAGCTCCAGGAACTGACTGAGTATCAATTGAGATGTTTCATCAAACAGATGCAGTGCTGGAGGTACTCACTTGTCTGTGCCAAGAAATATGGAAGACAGCTTCCTGGCCAACTGACTGAAAGAGATCCATATTTATCCCTATTCCCAAGAAAGGTGATCCAACTGAATGTGGAAATTATAGAACAATATCGTTAATATCACACGCAAGCAAAATTTTGCTGAAGATCATTCAAAAACGGCTGCAGCAGTATATCGACAGGGAACTGCCAGAAATTCAGGCTGGTTTCAGTAGAGGATGTGGAACCTGGGATATCATTGCTGATGTCAGCTGGATCCTGGCTGAAAGCAGAGAATACCAGAAGGATGTTTACCTGTGTTTTATTAACTATGCAAACGCATTCGACTGTGTGGATCATAACAAACTATGGATAATGCTGCGAAGAATGGGAATTCCAGAACACTTAATTGTGCTCATGAAGAACCTTTACATGGATCAAGAGGCAGTTGTTCGGACAGAACAAGGGGATACTGATTGGTTTAAAGTCAGGAAAGGTGTGTGTCAGGGTTGTATCATTTCACCATACCTATTTGATCCGTATGCTGAGCAAATAATACGAGAAGCTGGACTATATGAAGAAGAACGGGGCATCAGGATTGAAGGAAGACTCATTAACAACCTGCGTTATGCAGATGACACAACCTTGCTTGCTGAAAGTGAAGAGGACTTGAAGCACTTACTAATGAAGATCAAAGACCACAGCCTTCAGTATGGACTGCACCTCAACATAAAGAAAACAAAAATCCTCACAACTGGACCAATGAGCAGCATCATGATAAACGGAGAAAAGACTGAAGTTGTCAAGGATTTCATTTTACTTGGATCCACAATCAACAGCCATGGAAGCAGCAGTCAAGAAATCAAAAGACGCATTGCATTGGGCAAATCTGCTGCAAAGGACCTCTTCAAAGTGTTGAAGAGCAAAGATGTCACCCTGAAGACTAAGGTGCGCCTGACCCAAGCCATGGCATTTTCAGTCGCATCATATGCATGCGAAAGCTGGACAATGAATAAGGAAGACCGAAGAGCTGACGCCTTTGAACTGTGGTGGTGGCGAAGAATATTGAATATACCATGGACTGCCAAAAGAATGAACAAATCTGTCTTGGAAGAAATGCGGCCAGAATGCTCGTTAGAGGCAAGGATGGCGAGACTGTGTCGTACATGCTTTGGACATGTTGTCAGGAGGGATCAGTCCCTGGAGAAGGACATCATGCTTGGCAGAGTACAGGGTCGGCAGAAAAGCAGAAGACCCTCAACGAGGTGGACTGACATGGTGGCTGCAACAATGAGCTCAAGCATAACAACGATTGTAAGGATGGCGCAGGACCGGGCAGTGTTTCGTTCTGTTGTGCATAGGGTCGCTATGAGTTGGAACGACTCGACTGCACCTAACAACAACAGCAACACATGCCAAAACAATAATATTTTGGGGTTAAATATATTATTAAAATAGGTTTCACCTGTTTACCTTTTTAAACTAAGGCTACTAAAAAAAAAAAAAAAAGAAATTTAAATTAAATGTGTGCCTTGCATTATATTTCAACTAGACGGTACTCATCTAGAAGAATATACACCCCAACAATGCTCGATAATATTAACGGTGGTTGGTGGACCAGATTATGAGGGGATTTTATTTTTATTAATGAAACATATTTCAACATTTTCCTGCAATGGATTGGTGTTGTTTGAGTAATTTGAAAATGTTCCCCTACAAAAAAAAGTTAAAAGGCCTAACACATATTAATCTTCCCCATCCCCTTTGGTAACCCAGAGCCAGGGAACTTCCTTCACCCACCATGCCTGAAAAACCACAAGGTCAGCATAGCTCTTTCCAGCAGGCCTGCACGTGGCCTGACAGAGCTGAAGAGGAACATATCTGGAGCAAGGGGTGTTAGGGCTTCCCAGCAGGGTTAGAAGTTCCGTGGCTTCTAGCTGGCCACAAGGGCCCCATATAGATCCCTGCCCTGTGAAGACTGATGATGTGGGTCCTTTCTCTCCCAGGAAGTTTTTCTAGCGGGGTGTGGTCTGGGAGAATGTAAAACCAGAAGACATATAAGGCATGAACTCTGAAGTCAGCAAGCCAGAGGCTACTGCACAGCCTCGAACAAGTTCTCTGAGCTCCTGTTTTCCAGTCTGTAAAATGAGGAACCCACAGGGCTGTTATAAAACGAACTGAGATGATATATAGGGTGTGCATGGTGTGCAGGATGACCTCGGCACAGTCTGGCATGCTCCCTAGGGCATCTGTCCTCAACAATGCAAGCCACACGTGAGGCAGATTCTAGGACACCTGGCTGATCCATGGACGTGACAAAAACACACCAGGGATGGATGAACAGATGGTGCACTAGGAAGCAGCCCATTTTACAGGCTGGATTTAAGAGCATGGGATGCAATCCCTTCTTACAAGTTGTGAGAAACGTTCAGCCAGGAGAAATTTAAGAGCAGGGCTGAAATCAGCACTCGGATCCCCAGACTGCCAACCCAGGGAGCGTGCTCTGAAACCCACCCTGAAGGAGATTTTACCTGAAATAAAAAGCCCACACAAGTTTCTGACAAGAAGAACATTCAAGATTAGGCTCATTCCCCACTTCCAGGCCCCACCACCAAGACTTTGTAGCCAGCATATCCCACTCCCACCTGCACTCAACTGTACCCTGGGGCATGGGCCTGGGAGAGGCCAGGGAAGCCCACAAAGAGCCCTGGAACCCAGGCCAGGAGGCACCAGCACTCATTCTGCTTCTGGGGTCAAGAGACCCAGAAACAGGGGAAGACTTCTGCCTGCCTCAGGCTGCTCTGGTCAATGGGCACAGTACTAGTTCAGCTTCAGGACAAAGTTTGAGAGAGAAGAAACTGTAATCAGAAAACTTCCTCTTTAGATTCAAGGCAAAACAGCAAGGTACTTTACAAAAATCAGGCTTAACTCACTATGCTATCACTCACTCCTCTCCATCTCCCACATGGAGTACTGCACAAGTCTGTGCTTTCCTTCTCCCACCCATTCTAGAACTGAACTGAACCGAGTAATCCTAAAGCTGAGATCAGGAGCCCTGGTGGTACAAAGGATTAAGACGTCGGTTGCTAACTGAAAGGCTAGGGGTTCAAACCTACCCAGCTGGCTCCATGGGAGATAAACCTGGTGATCTGCTTCCATAAAGATTACAGCCAAAAAACCCTACAGAGCAGTTCTACTCTGTCACCACGGGGTCACTGAAAGTTGAAACTGACAGCACCTAACAAATAACACCCAAAAACCCAGTGCCTTCGAGTCGATTCCGACTCATAGCAACAAAGCAGAAATCGGATCATGTCACTTCTTCCCACTGCTCTCAGAACAGGATTCAAACTCCTTAAGCTGGTTTCCAAGACTTCCAAATTCTGATTTTTTGAGTCCCTCTCCCCACTCTGCTCCATTCACACAGGACCTCTCTCCATTCCTTGAAGAACTCTAAACTCATACTGCTTAGTACTTGGCTGCTCCTCCAGGCTAGAATACTCATTACCTAGCTCCTTATCAATCCCATCTTGGGTCTCTTTTGGAGGCATTCCTTGACACCTTGACTGAAGCTGACCCCAAATGCATTCCAAGCACTCTCTATTATGTTGCCTCACTTTGTTTCCTTCACAGCACTTAACACTACTGGAAACTACCATGTAGTGTTAAAGACAATGGCAAATTAACATTCCTCTCTTGAAAAGGTGGGGCCCATGTCCCCTTCCCTTCAATCTGGCAGGATCTGTGCTCACTTTGATCAAAACAGTATGGCAAAAGCGATGTTGTGCCCAGGCCCAGGGTCACAGAATACTTGGCAGCATCTACTTCCTGTCCCTTGAAACACTCTAGGAGCCCGAAGCCACATGTAAGAAGCCTTAGTCCGAAATTTCCATGCTGAAGAGGGCTTCTGCAGGTACTCCACTTAACAGTTCCAGCTGAACTAGGCCATTTCTGCCAAGGTATCAAACATGAGAATCAAGCTGTGGTGTGCCCTCCAGACCAGGCTATCGGCCACTTCTGTCACTGCCATGTGGAACATAAGAATCACCCAGCTGAGACCTGTCTGAATCCTGACCCACAAATCAGTAAATAACATGGTTTTATTCTATTCACTAAGTTTTAGATGATTTGTTACGCACCAATAGATAACTCGAAGTACCTTGCTGGTTTACTGTGTCTCCCACTAGAATGTAAACTATTAGGGTAGGCCCCTTCTGTTTTTCCCAGCAGTATTCCTATGGGCTAACAAATAGGAGATTGCTCAAATAAATGTGTTCGATAGGTAATTTTCAATTTGGTGTGAGCTAAGTTAGTTCCTTTCATATAAACAAAGGTTAGCCTCAAGCCCTGGTGCTTTTCTAGACAAGCCTGGCACTCTGAATACTGAGACATCTCTTGAAATGATCTACTTCCTTTTCCCTGAGTTGGCTGGCACTTTGACCCTGGCCTCCACCAGATCTAGGTTCTAAGTCTCAGACCCAGAAGCGAGTCTCAGCAAGCATCCAGCCCAGCCAGATACAAGATGTCAGAATCCTCTCAACAACATCCCTGCCAAGAGATGGGCCACCACTGTTTGCACACTCTGCAAATCTTATGGGGCAGCTCATCTCCACTTAGATAGAAGATATTTTCAAAAAGCCTAGGGCAGAATGCCTCATCCCTAGGGAAAAGAGTCTCAAAGCCTTGACCATTCTCAGGGATGATACTATAAAACTAGTCCTAACTGAGTGGGCGAAGTAAGCCCCATAAGATGAAATCCTTCATTTCAACAAACTAGATCTCCAGTTCAATACATTAAACTTAATCCTAGTGGGAAAGGGCCTTAAAAGATCTTCTAGTCCAACCACTTCATTTACAGACAAGGGAAAGAGGTCCAAAGAGGTTCAATAAGTTACCCAAGGTGTCTCACTCAGCAAGTAAGCCAAACAGCTGGGGACAGAAGGCTGGTCTCCAGCCTCTCCTGTCCAGAGCTTCCTACACTACTACAAAACTCAGACGAACAACTGTGCAGAGGAGCATGGCTGCCTTGTAGAAGGCTCTTTCTCCAAAAAACCTTAATTTGAAATCCCCAAACAATAGGATCACATGCACAAGGTCTCTAGCAAGGACCTTTCCCCTTTGCACCCTGAGGCTATAAACATTTGACTTAGCCACTCTCGCTCCTACATGGTATCTCAGCTGGAAGAGGTCTTAGAAATTGAGGTCAAAGATGCTATACCCACTTCACAGATGAGGAAAGGGGTAACTAAGGCTCACTGGAACCTAAAATAACCCAGGTCCCCTGGCAAGACCATCCCTCAGCTCCCAGAGGGCATTCTACTGCTGCTCAAAGGCCTCAGACCACAATGCCCAGAGGTCTCTTGTTTCCCCCAACATATCCACTCTCCTTGAAAGAACTCGGTAAGGAAGCCAGAGTGGCCACCCCTCTAGGGAGTGCAGTTCCCCTGTCCTTGGCCTTAAAGTTGTCTTCACCCCCTCCTCTTAGGCTCTTCTCCCATAAGGATGCTCCTCTGTCTGTGGGTTGGACAGACTGCTGTCCATTCTCTTCTTTATGATAAAACATACAAAAGGCCCATAGGCTTCAAAAGAAGCTTCGATTAGGGACAGCAAACTCAAAGGCCTACCAGGACCAGGCCATGACATCCCTCATCTAAAGGGGAGCTAGGTCCTGTCACTGGACAGCAGTCATGAAGGAAAAGCCCCAGTGCGGTCAGGTCATCTAATTTTTTTTTTTTTCTTAACAGTTTTATTCAGATATAATTCATATACCATGCTATTCATTCGTTTGAAGTACACAATTCTATGGTTTTCAGCACACCCACACCTCACTTATCCATGTTAGATTCCAAAGACCAGGTCGTTATATGAAAATTGCTGTTAATGCTAAAATGGAGGATGACCACATCAGATCACAAAATGGAAAATAATCCATTTGGGGGCACGGTTCAAAGTTATTACTTGACCACAGCCAAAAACCTACTGACCCTCCACCTCCTACCTGCCACCAAGAGCTTTATCTATAGCGCAACAAGAAGCACGTCTATGCAAATGCTGTATTTCAAGACAACCTGCTTTTCTACCCACTCCAAGCTTTGAGTCTCTGGGCAAAATAATCCTAATTCATCCAATCATTTCTTTCTTATAGAGAGGTGTGTGATTTACTGTCCTGTGTGCCACCTGCTCAGTGTGTTCCTGATTTCCTATCTCCCTTCCACATACCCTGGAATCAGCATCCAGCATCCTGCTTCCAACTTTGCTCTCAACCACATCCAAACTCCATCCCTACGCTAGGCTCCACTTTAGGCAAAACACAAACCAGGCTATTCCACAGACATCATTGGTCTGTCTACCAATGGTCACTGTTGAAATATATACAGAACAGGAAAAGCAAAGAGCCTGCCACTCCCCAAACAAACCCAAAGCTGCAGAAAGAAACTAAAGGTGGAGTGGGAGGGTTTTATTGCAAAGAATCTGAGCCCATCTCTTACTCTAACATCCTACCAGTAGGGCATTCCTAGGAGCCACAATTTGGGCTTCTTACTGCCAGGATGACAGCCCTCACTGATTCCTTAGAGCCCCCTCCACTGAGGAGTTGCATAAGAAGCCTGGTGGCACAATGGTTAAGCGCACGGCTGCTAACCATAGGTTTGGTGGTTCTAACCCACAGGCTGCTCCGAGAAAGATGCTGGCAGTCAGCTTCCGAAAAGATTTAGAGCCTTGGAAACCTTACGGGCAGTTCTACTTTGTTTTATAGGGTTGCTATGAGTTGGAATTGACTCAACAGCACACAAAAACAATATGGAGCTTAGAACAGAGCTAGAACTGGCTTTAAGAGGTGACACGGGCTGCTTAGTCCTGTGAGTGCTCACGACCAAACAGCAGGGACCAATGGGCAGAGGATCCAGGAAGATAAGAAAGGGCTGGCTTTAGCACCTGACTTCTGTTAGCAAAACTGAATGTCTGGGCCAAATTCAAAGCCTCAAAAGAGGAATAATCAATACCTTCTCGATTACTACTTATTACTGTGTGCCAGCCTCCCGTCTAGCACTTACATATCTTCATCTAGCTCACCTTCAGCAAGGATCCTAGGAGGGTGGGTAATGCAGAAATAACCCCATTTACTGAAGTCCAGAAGTTACGAACTAGTCCAAGGATAATGAGCTGCTAATGCCTGGGCTAACTCAAACTGTGGCTGACTCCAAAGTTCATGCTCAACAATCCTGTTCTACTTCCTTCCCAGAACTGAAATGAAAACACAACTGCAATGGAAGTCAAAGGCTTGGGTTCAAGTCTCAGCCTTGCTTCGAACTGACTGATCTTGACCAACTCATATTTCTTTTCTGGGCCCAAAGTAAACCAAAAACCAAACCCGTTGCTGTCAAGTCGATTACAACTCATAGAAACCCTACAGGACAGAGGAGAACTGCCCCGTAGAGTTTCCAAGGAGCACCTGGTGGATCTGAACTGCCAACCTTTTAGTTAAAAGCCATAGGTCTTAACCACTACGCCACCAGGGTTTCCGGGCCTTAAGTACCTAACCTATAAACGAGGGGTTTAGAATTCAACGTCCTCTGGAGTCCTGGGCTCCCTTCTAGCTCTAAATACTCCCTCCCCGAGGGAAGGGAAAACCAAGCCCCTGAGGACATAGCAATGGGACAGAGCTGACACCTTGAAGTTGAGCTGGGGAAACCCGATTTCTATAGTCCAGCATCCTTGGAAACTCACCCTAGCAGCCTATCTTTGGGCAAATGCAAACCCACTATTCTCAGCACAGGTTGCAAAAAACCGCTGCACTCAGCTGAGGGAAGATGGCTTTGATGGGAAAGAAACCTTGTGCACGTGGCTTTGTGTGGAAAAGCCTGCAAAACCAAACTGCAGAGAGCAGCTGGTGGCGGGCAGCCCAGCATGTGGTCCTAGGAAGTCCTCCTGCACCTAGGAAGTCCTCCTGCATGGGTGCCTCCCCTGGTAGATGTGGAAGATTGCCACCTGGAAGTTTGCCCTCCTACTACTTTCTGGGCTTCCTTCTCTTCCCACTCACCAGTGGCAGCAGGAACAAGCAGCCTGGTGGCTTCTGATGGAAGCATGAACTCAGTCTGGGCCAGCCCATTAGCAATCATGCTTCTTCTGGCAATTGAGACGCGTTCTGGTTAATCCAGACTTCTGAAGGATCAGAGAAATCCCATAAACCATAGCCACTTCCAACATCTAAAAAGGATGACAGCTGATAACTGCCTAAGATCTGAACAAGAATGACTCAGAAATCTGCTCCCTATTGTAATCTGGGAATTTAGCCCCAAAGGATCAGGCAGGAAATCCCAAATCTTCCATTCTTAACACTCACTACAAGGCATGACTGCTTACCCTTCCCGTCATCTACACTGTAATCACAAAGAACTGAGTTCCCTGAAACCAAACAGTGAAAGGCTTTCCTGCCCCAAGGCCTCTCCTCAACCAAGAAGGAGGTCTCTTGCCAGGCCTTTGCTCAGTTTAGCCATCGCTTCCTCCAGGGAGGCTTCTCTGACCTAAAGTGACATGGGTTCCTTGCTACATGCCCAAAGAGTCCCACACTTCCCCAGAGTACACTGGATTGTGAGTATGTCTGCCCCCTGACAACAGGGATTTTATTATTCACTGTGGACTCGACAGCAACGGGTTTGGTTTTTGGGTGGTATCCCCTATGCCTGACACACACAGTCAGCACTCAAAATGTGCTGAATGAATGCTGTTAAAAGCATGAGATTCATTCATTCATTACGTAATCAAATGTTCTTCGAGCTGCCTACTATATGCCAGGCACTGTTGTAGGTGCTAGGGATAAGCAATGATCACATATCAAAATGCTGTGCGACAAAAAAAGAAATTTGGCAACCATGGTGATTGTTGCAAAACATGGTGAATGTAGTTAATGTCCCCGAATTGTACATGCAAAAATGAATGAAATGGGAGAGGGTTTTTTATTGATTAATCAGTAGATAAGAACTGCTTTGGGTGAAGGGAAAGACAACACTCAATACATGGAAGGTCAGCTCAATTGGACTGAACCAAAAGCAAAGAAGTTTCCGGGATAAAATGAATGCTTCAAAGGTCAGCGGAGCAGGGGCGGGGGTCTGGGGAACATGGTTTGAGGGGACTTCTAAGTCAATTGGCAAAATAATTTTAGTATGAAAACATTCTGCATCCCACTTTGACATGTGGCGTCTTGGGTCTTAAATGCTAACAAGCGGCCATCTAAGATGCATCAATTGGTCTCAACCCACCTGGAGCAAAGGTAAATGAAGAACACCAAGGTCACATGACAACTAAGAACCCAAGAGACAGAAAGGGCCACATGAACCAGAGACCTACATCATCCTGAGACCAGAAGAACTAGTTGGTGCCCGGCCACAATCAATGACTGCCCTGACAGGAAGCACAACAGACAACTCCTGAGGGAGCAGGAGATCAGTGGGATGCAGACCCCAAATTCTCATAAAAAGACCATACTTAATGGTCTGACTGAGACTAGAGGAATCCCGGCGGCCATGCTCCCCAGACCTTCTGTTGGCACAGGACGGGAACCATCCCCGAAGACAACTCATCAGACCTGAAAGGGACTGGTCAGCGGGTGGGAGAGAGATGCTGATGAAGAGTGAGCTAATTATATCAGGTGGTCACTTGAGAGTGTGCTGGCAACTCTTGTCTGGAGGGGGGATGGGAGGATAGAGAGAGAGGGAAGCTGGCAAAATTGTCTCGAAAGGAGAGACTGAAAGGGCTGACTCAATAGGGGGAGAGCAAGTGGGAGTAGGGAGTAAGATGTATGTAAACTTATACGTGACAGACTGATTGGATTTGTAAATGTTCACTTGAAGCTTAATAAAAGTTAATAAAAAAAAAATGAATGAAATGTTGTTCCATATATTTTCCACAATAAAAATTAACAAAAAAAAAAACAAAGTCCCTGACCCAACGGCGGTAAAAGCTAAGAAGAAAAATGAAGCACGGTAAGACTGATGGGGATAGGGAGTACAGGGGTCACACCTGGTCATTTTCCACAGGGTGGTCTGGGAAGTCTTCTCCATGACAGTGATAATTGAACAGGGACCTGAAGGAATGAGGGTGTGAGCCACTTGACTATCTGGGCACAGAGTACTCCAGGACAAAAGCCCTGAGGTGAGAGGAGTGTCTGATATGCTCCAGGAAAAGCAAGGACAGGTGTAGCTGGAAGGGAATGGGGAAGGAGGATGCGGTGAAGGATGAGGTCACAGGTCGGGGGGTGGGGGTGGCGGCAACAAAATCATGCGTGGTCTTAGAGGATACCAAACGACTCTGGAGACGCTATCAGGGTTTTGAGCAGGAGTGGTAAGATCTGACTTTTGTTTTGTCAGGGTTCCTCTAGGTGGTATGTTGAGGGCAGACTGTTGTGTATCTGCAGGTGCACACGCAGGCAGCAACAGGAGCAGAAGGGAAACCATTAGGAGGCTGCTACAGCAGTCTAGGTGAGAAGTGATGGTGCATAAACCAAGACGGTAATAGAGCAGGAGGTGAAAAGGCGCTTAGATTGGACATATTTTTTCAGGAGTCAATAGGACGTACTGGTAAATTAGATCTGGGGCTACAGAGAAACAGCAGTGTTAAAGACGAACCAATGTTGTTAGTCTGAGCAACTAAACAACAGAGTAAGTCTGAGCAATCAGAAGGACAGAGTTGCTTAACCTCTCTGAGGCTCACTCTCCTTATCTATGAAGCAGAGATAAAAAGAACACTTACTGGGCAGATTTCATGCCACAGAAAATGTAAAGGACTCAGTAAATGGTGCCCTATAGGGTCGCTATCAGTTGGAATCAACTTGACAGCACGGAGTTTGGTTTTGGTTTTTTTATTCCACTGTATTACTTATGTCAGGGCTATCAGGAGCTTTAATAAGTTTGTTGTTGTACACCATAGAGTCAATTACAACTCAGAGAGAACCCGATAGGACAGAGTAGAACTACCCCATACGGTTTCCTAGGCTGTAACCTTTACGGGAGCAGATTGCCAGGTTTTTTTCTTCTGTGGAGCAACTAGTGGGTTCAAATCACCTATCTTTTGGTTAGCAGCTGACTGTTAACCGTTGTGCCACCAGGGCTCCTTTTAATAAGCTCCTACATGTGAAAAGCAGAGTCCCTGTAAGGATGATACAGTTAACACACACAGTTGCTAACCAAAAGTACGGTGATTTGAGTCCACCCAGAGGTGCCTCAGAACATCTACTTTCAAAACATCAGCCATTTGAAAACCTATGGAGCACAGTTCTACTCTGATACACATGGGGCTGCCATGAGTCGGAAATGAGAGGACAGCAACTGGTATATGTGAAAAACAGCGAAAACCATGCAGAGCCCAGGCAGACCATTCATCCAGATGGTTCCCAGCCACTGATAGACTCTAGTTCCTGGGAGAAGCTTGCAAGTTCATTTCTAAAGCAGGGAAGAGAAAAAGGCTATCTTGAGTTGCTGGATTGTCATGTCTTAAGGGCAAAGCATCTACTACAAGTCTGAAATGTTATTACAAAGTACCCTATCAACAAGGGCCTCTGATGGAGGGGTCATCTGGGTTTACTGATAGTACCTCAAACTGATAGGGAACCCCCTCACCACGCATGACAGATTTATCCAGCTGGTGTTACAAAATTCATCAATAGAAGTCCACACCCCTCACCCTCGGCTTTGTCAGTCCAAAGGCTCAACCAAAAGAAAAAAGATGCCACATCAAGACTGTCCCTCTAATTCTGGGAAAATCCCCCAAGGATGTACCCCAGGCTATCTGTCATAGGAAGCTGGCCAGTTGGCCCTGGTAACTATCACAAATAGCCCTTCTTGAAAATTAAGCAAAATTCTGATTATCCACCCCCACTTAGGAAAGGCATGGATAACCCCTCAGAATATGTAATCACCTCAGACTACATATACCTGGCTTTGGAATATAAACCACTCACATCTGTATAAGACTTTTTAAGGTGCTCTGGTAGCTCAATGGTTAAGGGCTTGGCTGCTAACTGAAAGGCTGGCACTGACTCAGCAGTTTGAACCCACCAGCCGGCTTCACAGGAAAAAGACCTGGCTTTTTTTTTATCTACTCCAGTAAAGATTACAGCCTACAAAACCCTATGGGCAGTTCTACTCTGTTCTATCTATGGGGTCACTTTAAGTCAGAATCCATTCCACAGCACACAGCAGGGCTATTTAACTGATGAACTAGGCTACCCCATACTTGGTATCAATTTGATTGTCAAAACAACCTCTGAACAGGGATTAATTCCATTCTGTGAATAAGGAAAAGAAGTTAGGCAAGCTGCCCAAGGTCACAAAGTGAGAACGAAGTGGGCCGTGTTCTTGATTTAAATCCCTCATATTCCCCCTTCCATCTTATGTTTTTTATTAGTCAGGTATCAAAATTTATTTCATGAATCCCAAGCAGGGTAAGGCCATTCTCCTTCCTGGCCACTCCCTTAGTCACTCCAGACCAGCCAGGGAGGTTTGTGAGGCCGACTGAGGCACCTGTGAGCCCTCCCGAGGCAACACCCTAATTACCCCCCTTCGAGCTTGTCTTGGTTTTGCAAACGGGGCACTCCCATCTGCCAAGCTCTTCATTTTAAAGAGGTTTTCACGGTTTCAGGCCTGCTGCTCCACCCCCACTTCCCAGAGGGAGGGAATCCGTGCTGAGTAACAGCTATAAAATGCTTACTCTAGCCTAGGTCCCACTGAAGAAGGGGGTTGGGGGGGTGGGTCATCAGGACTCTGCCCCTCGGAAGGTTCAGGGTTCAAGTCTATCCGTAACTTTCCTCCCACCCCCAAAGGTCCTGGAACCACCTGCTAAACACCTCCCTTCTCTTCCCTGGCAGGCACTTGCTTCCCCGTTTCACCGTTAGAATTCAAGCGTAAAACTCAAATTCTCAGCCTAGCAGAGGAGAGGGGCCAGGCCAAAGGAAGGCTCCCTGCGAAGGCCACCTCCCCTTCTCCCCTTCAGAGGGTGTCCTAATCGTGTGTTTTTAGAAGAGAAAGTGAGTTGAGCTATAAGAAAAAGAACTTTAAGCCCTCATTTATCAACTCTTAGCCTTGAAGTTCTTAGACAGGGGAACACAACAGAACTACTTACAGAATTTAAAAAAAGGCATAATGCCTTTATCATCCCTGAAGAAATAATTCCTTGGTGTAGTGGTTAAGTGCTACAGCTGCAAACCAAAAGCTCAGCAATTCAAATCCAACAGGCACTCCTTGGAAACTCTATGGGGGCAGTTCTACTCTGTCCCATAGGGTCGCTATGAGTCGGACTCGACTCGACAGCACTGGGTTTGGTAATCCAAAGTGGTCAAATCTCATCAACTGTCGAATCGTCTTCTCACAGTTGGTCTATTCACAGCAGAATCCAAACAGGGTCCACACACTGCATTTGTCTGACTGCTTAACTTTTTCTCATTTATAACAGCTCCCCTTTAAAAATGACATTTATTGAAAAATCATATAATTTGTCCTGTAAAATTTCTCACATCCAGAAAGTGGTTAACTGCTTCCTCACAGTCATTTATTCCTCTATCCCCGTTTTCTCTCTAAACTAGCAATTAGATCTAAGGTTCTTTTAGATTTGGGTTCAATTTTTATTTAGCAGGGGGAAATTTTCATAGATGCTGCTATGTACTTTCTATTATTATATCACAAGGCATACAAAATCCCATTACTTCACAGGCTATTCATCAATGCACCGCCAAACAACCAACCTAGGTCCTGAAGCCAAAAGTCTCCAGCCTTCATGAAGGCTTGAGGGAGCTGGGATTCATACTGGAATTCCTAACCACGACGGCAGATACGGAAACCCTGGTGGTGTAGCGGTTAAGTGCTACGGCTGCAAACCAAAGGGTCGGCGGTTTGAATCCACCAGGCGCTCCTCGGAAACTCTATGGGGCAGTTCTACTCTGTCCTACAGGGTCGCTATGCCGACTTGAGGGCACCGGGTTTGGTTTTTTTGGTTATGGCAGATATAGGGTCACTGTGAGTTGAAATCAACTCAATGGCAATCAGTTTAGTTTTGGTTTATGGCAGATATATACATATACGTATATAAAGCTCTACTATGGTTTCTTCTGTGGAGAAAGGATTTATTGGGGGGGAAACAAAAACAAACTTTGACGACATTTAGACCTAATCCAATTCCCTCACTTTGCAGATGAAGAAACAGAGGCAGAGAAAGCATGGGGTTTGCTGGTAGCCACACTGCTGGTCATAAGCAGAAATCAGAAGTGGAACTAACACTTCTAATTACGACATTTATTATAAAACTTAAAATAGAAAATTCTCATCAAATGAAATAGGCAGCATTTACTAGATGCTTACCCTGAGCCTGGCGCTACGCTAAGGGCTTCATAAACATTACCTTAATTCTCACAACCATTTGAAATACAAACACACACACACCAAACCCACTGCCACTGAGTCGATTACAACTCAAAGCAACCCTATAGAACACAGTAGAACTGCACCATAGTGCTTTCAAGGCTGTAAATCTTTATGTAAGCAGGCTGCCACATCTTTCTCCTGCAGAGCTGCTGGTGGGTTCGACCTTTTGGTTAGCAGCTGAGTGTTTAACCACTGCACCAATTATTCTCATTTTGAGGATGAGGGAATGGAGGCTCAGAGACGCTGAGTAATTCACCCAAGATTACACTGCAAGTTAGAAGCAGAGCTGGGACTGAAAAGTACGCACTATAATTCCAGAGGCAGAAGCCTTACTTCCAGTCCACTTCCCATGGTGGGAAGAAGGGGACCAGGATCTGAAGCAGCTCTGAAACTGTGAGGTCACAGAAGACCGATGGATGCCCCAACTACTACAACTGGTGGAATCTGGGGAAGGGCCCAAGTCCAGGAAGGAAAGCAGAAAAGGAGAGCAGAGGTTTATCTGGGGCCAACTCAGCAGATCCCTAGGGTTGCTGTGGGTTACTGGGATTATAACCCTTTTTATTTTGTGCCATCAGTGTGTTGCACTTCAAAAGACCACAGAAAAACATGATGCCCAGACCCTGACCCCTCCCCCATGACTTTTCTTTAAAGAGAAAGTGAGAGAAAGGCTATAGTAATAGTTTTCTTACCACACCAGGTTAGAGGAATACACAACCAACCCACTGATTACCCTGCTGGGGTGGGTGGAGGCTTCTGATGATGATACACTCTCAAGTCTCAACCCACCGCATGTGCACCAGCCACAGTGAACTTCTGGTTCTGTTAGGCTGGCCTTCCCTCACAGCTCTGAGAGCACGTGTGCACTCCCCCAAAAGATAATCTTTATGCAAGACAAATTAACAATTAAAACATTTTTAAACACTCATCATGCCACATTCCTAGCAAAAATAGCCAAATCCTTCATGTTAGAAACCTTTAAGATTACACATACCATGCCCTTCATGTCTGTGCACAAGCAAAAGCCCATTTCTAGGGTGACAGATTCCATACAGTTAATGGAATACTGATACAACACCAGAGGCTGCATTCTCCAACCTTTCCTTTTACAGGTAGAGAAAACAGAGACCCAGAGGGAAGAAGCCTCTTCAGGAAAACTTCCACAGTCTCCCGATATCTAACAGCCACATGCCAGGCACTAGGCTAAATGCTTTACAAGTAGGATCACAATGAATGTTCACAATAACCCCAGGAGGTGGGTAAATCATAATTAAATCTCAATTTTACAAATGGGAAGCTGAGGCACAGAATGGTTAAGTAATTTGCCCAAGGAGGCATGGCCAGCAAGTGAAAGAACTGGCACTTGAACTCATGGGGTTTGGCCCCAGAACTTTCACTATATGTTATCTCTTTCATACTTAAAAGCGGTGTGACTAGGACAAGGAAAAAAAAGCTTTTTTTTTTTTAGTGTTCTCAAAACACTTTGCGGGGGGAGCCGAAATATAAATCCCAAAACTTAAAATGACAAACGTAGACTTGGGAGCTTAAACCAGAAGAGAGAACCCCACAAGAAAGGAGGAATGTCTCAAAACATCTTTTATTACTAGTTACTGCATGTGTCCCTTAAAGTACTAAAACACTAGCATCTGAGCCAAAAGCAGGGCTAAAAATAGGCATTTGCAGCAAGCTTGGAAAGCTTGTAGCTTGCTTATGAGGCATTCACTTCTGTAGACTACTAACACATGCATCACAGAACACAGAAATTCACAAGACCACACAGCCACTCCACTGGTGTCACATTTAAACTTGTCCAGGCTACAAATAAAATGAAGGCTGGAAAAAGGGCCTTAGAGGTCCATGTAGACTCCAGAGAAAGCCACCATCCAATCACCCAACAGACAGTCCAATCACAGAATTTTCTCTTAAAAAGCACCCAAGCCCTAACAACAGGCTTAAAACAGAGAGGCTACTGGATTAATTTGGAGTTAATCTGTCAAACACTACCCCAAAGGTACAAGATCAACACTCTTGCCTTAAAGTTCCAGGAAGACAAGAACACGGCAAATCTACCCCACTCAGAACTGTGCTCTGGGTACTTCAAACAAGTCTGCTCTTCCACTCAGAGGGGAAAGCAAGATGCCAACCAAGTTGTCTTCTTCCCACAATCAATAATCCCAGTGACCTATCAAGGGCCCCTGGACTTACACAAAATGCCAGCTCAGGCACTCAATACCACCTTATATCACGGCTGATTTAAAAGCCACAAGGCAGATTCACCATTAGCTAAGCAGCAGCCCGAGGTGAGAAGCCCAATTTAAACTTCTGAAGAGTGCTCTCTCTCCTGGGGATGATTATACCCCTTTGAGTTTAAGGTGGGGGGGGGGGCGCGGGGAGGGACCAAAGAGTGTCTTAAAGTTGCTCTCCCTCCCTCTGTGGGTGGATCAGGGAAGGATTTGTAAGAAAATGGAGGTTTCAGCACTGCCCTTTGCATAAGAGGGTTCTAGAAGGGGCATGGGGGAAGAGGAGGAGGGCAAAAGGAAGAGAACATGGTTTGAGGCATTATTAGTAAACCCTAAATGTCCCCTCCCCTAAATGAAGCAACCTTGAAAAAAATAAAAATTGCAACATGCCATTTTCAGGTTTGGTTATCATAATTTCCCTAAGACTAAAGGAGTGATCTTACTCCCTTTGATATGAAGGCATAAAGCTCCCCCTTCAACTTTCCCCGTTTTGATCTTCTAAACCATACTGCCTCAGCCAGCACTCTGAAACGGAGTTTTGAAAGAACACTAGGGCTAAGGCCACAGGCCATCATTCTAACTGCAAACAAGGTATTAACACTGGCCCACATCAAAAGGGCCCAGAATTAAAGAATCGAGGCCCACTGTGCCCCCCGAGTCCCAGCAAAGCGGGGACGGGAAGTGCGCCCCATTCAAGCTGAAGATCTATTCCCGGTAAAAGGAGGCCAAAAGCAAGCTCCATATTCTGCACCGCTTCTCTCCTCACGCTGACGAGGCTCTGCTGGGATTTCCTGCACACTCCTCTGAAAGGACAGTGTCCAAAAAGAAAAAAATAAAAGGGAGGTGGAAGGATAGACTCGGGGTGCGCCCGGGGCCCCAGCTTCGGGGCCCCAGCTCCGGGAGCGCCGGCCGCCGGTCACATGCCGCTCCCCGCGCGGGGAGGCACCACGTTGTCCCGGCTGCGGAGGAATGCCGGGAAGGGGGAGACGCGCACTTACACTCGCGCACACGCACACTACAGGACGCGCCGCGCCGGCGGCCCGCACCCGCCAGTCACCCGGAGCGCGACGACCCGCGCGGAACGCAGAGGCCGTGCGGCCGCAAGCAGCCCGCGAGTCGCGGGCGAGGCGCATGGCGCCCAACTGTCACCCGCCCGCCCAGCCCGGCCACTCCCTCCCCCGCCGCCGCAAGCCCCTCGTGTCGCCGCGTGCCCCTCACTCGTCTCACATTTTCCGCCAACCCCCTAAACGGATCCCCCCGCATTTGCCATCGGCTCCCTCTCAAGGCGGAAGGCCCCTGGGATCCGAGAGGGAAACTACCGAAGTCAGTGACACGTTGGGTTTCCTCGTCGCCCCATTCTCCCTGTAACTGACCCCTCAACCCGTCTCCAAATGGCGGTTCTACCGCCTACTATCATCTACTCGAAAACAAAACTTGTTAACTTTTAAATCTCGAATCCCTATACTCGGTGTGAACTCATCGCTGAGTGCTTTGCTGCCCATGACATATGCTCATTAAACATTTACAACATGGGGACTATTGCAACGCTACCAAAACGGGGAGCGTGGGGCGGAGTGAGAAGAGGGGGCTTCCCGAGTAAGGGAGGTTTAAACCAGAAACCGCCTTTTACACCAACATGCGATGGGGAAAACAGGGCCATTTTCACCGAAGCCAGCGCCCACCCTCTCCCGGTGAGGTAGGCCCGGACCACGCCGTTGCCCACTAACCGCTGCGGCCCAGGCGGTGTCCGTGGCCTCCGGGAGGCCGGGCCTCAGGCAGGAACAGGTTCCCGAGTGTGCGGCGGGAGCAGGGCACCACGACCCGAACGAGGCGTGAGACAATTCAAATAAAAAAAAACGAGGCACCACGACTCGTGGCGGACCCCCGGGCCCTGGAAACCGCTGGGGGAGGGGACGCCAATGTCCCCGGAAGAGGCCCCCGGACCCAGAATAGCAGGCTGGGAGACCCACCTGGAGGGGACTGTCCGTTCACCGTGGCCAGGGCCTGCGGCAGCGCGTTCTTAGTCCACGGGTTCACCTTGGGCGGGGGGGCCTCCACGAAGTCTCGCCGTCCGCCGCCGCCCGCGGCTCCGGTTGCTCCTCCGCCAGCGCCCGGCTCGCCGCCGCCGCCCTCCTCCCCGTCGCTGACGGCCGGGCCTTCGGCGCCTAGCGGCTGCAGCGGCCGCAGATTCTCGCGCTCCTGCTGCCCGGTGCCCTCCTTGTACGGCTTGGCGCAGGGCGGCCGGGGTCTCCGGGTGCCTCCGTCCGGCTCCCCCACTCCGACGTCGTTGGCGCCAGGCTCGCCCTTGCCCTCGGGCGGCGGCGGCAGCTTCTTCCTCACCAGCCCCCCGTGCTCTTCGGCCTGCAAGAGCTGGGCGCCCCCCGGCAACAGCGGCTCCACCTGAGTGGCCATCTGCGCGCCCGCCCCCCCGGAGAAGCCGGGCGCGCCCGAGGCTGCCTCCCCCGCCTCGAACTTGGCTCGCAGAACGCCCGCGACTCCTTCCTCCGGGGCGCTGGGCCCCAGTCCCTGCAGAAAAGGGTCGGGGTTCACGCTAGGCGCGGCCCCCCCTTCCGGTCGGATGCGGCCGCCGTAGATCCAAGGCCCGCTGGCGGGGCGGGGGGGGTGGGGGAAGGAGTGCCCCCCACTCTGCGGTCCAGGCCGCCTCGGCGCACGTCCCCCCCCCGCCCGTTCCTCGTAAGGCGCCCCCACCCCAAGCTCAGCGGGCTTCTCGTCCCGTCCCTCCCTCCCCCCCGCCCCCGGGGCGGCCCGGGCTTCCCGGCTCGGGGGCTGCAGCAATATGGACGGACGGGGGAGAGGCGCGGCGAGCCAAGCAGACCACGCGATCCGCGGCAGGCGGCGGGCGGGCGCGCGCCTCGCGGCGCGGCGGGCGAGGGGAGGGGACAACGCAGCGGGAGCGCGCCCGCCGAGGCCAGCCCTTGGCGACGGGCCGGCGGAGGCGACGGGAGCGCGCGCGCGAACGGCCTCGCGTCCCCGCCCCTCGTCCTGCCCCGCCCCTCGCCTCCAAGTCCTCCGTGCACCTCCCTGGCTGGGGTGGGGGCGCTCAGACAGGACGGGGGCGAGCACGTGCCTGATGCAATTCGGTAGAGGGGGGCGCATCCAGGGGGGGTAGGAGAGACGGGGGAGAGAACACGGAGGACTCTTAAAGGGCCAGCGCGTGAGAGAGGCCGCAGGTGGAGCACATGCGAATGGGCCACGCGGCCGGCTCGGCCTGCTCTCGTTCTTTAGGTTGGGTGTCAGATTCGGGGGAAGGAGCCATAAAAGTCACCCCCGCCTCCCAGGATGCTGGTAGAGGGTCCGCATCCTCCCAAAAGTCGCGCCTACACCGCCCCCTCTCCGCATCCCTCTATCCTGGCCTTTCCAGGCCCCGCATGGGTGACCTTGGGCAAACCGCTTTCAACTCCACCGGCTGCGCTGGGTTTCTCCCCTCCAGGCTGACCCGGACGTTGCCGGGGGACCGGGTTCGACTCCAGGCCCGGCAGGCGGGCCCTTGCCCTTGGGCGCTTCGGGTGCCTAGGATGTGGGAGTGGAATTACCAAGGTCCTCACTCCAGTCAAGCCTCTGAGTATTTGTGAGCAGGAAACAGCTTTTCTTTCTAGTGGATTGTGGTTTCTACATAGTTGCTTTGGGAGGAGTTGAACTAGTGCCGATTCGAGACTCTAGGGATTGAAATTTTGTCCTGGTCTTGCCTCTTATGAACTCTGCCAGTCAGTTTCCCCCACCGTAGGCCTCAGTTTCCCTATTGTAAAATGAAGAAATGGTCTATGACAGTGGTTTCATGCTTTAGTGTATATTCAATTCAGTTAATATTTATTCACTCCGTGCTCTGGGTGTCTCTACAGTGCTAGGAAACAGGGTTTGGTAATAAACCAGGCTAACAAGGTCCCTGGCCTCATGGAGCAATTTACATTCTAAACGTGGGGAAAGACAAAAATGATAAACAAGTTCCTGTGTAGAATTAATGCATAAACTGTAGTAATAGGCTAGAACAGATTTGTCCTTCTAGTTTGATGAGGGAACACCTCCCTGAACACAGGTTCCAAAGTGTTTAGAAAAATCAGGCATGGTCTGGAATTGAACCCAGAAATCTGTTTGTCTAACATAATACCCTTAGAACTTCTACACCAGGTGGTCCCATGCCTCACTTGGAGAAGTTGTGTCCTGTGCATTCTGAGGGTGGTCCAGGTTTAACAGAGCTGAGATCTACCTACTTAAGACATAAAAGCCAGGAATGTTGATCTCCAAAATAAGAACACATGACCTGCTGGACAGGGGAGAGGATTTATCAGAGAAGACTCTTGTAACTGCTCCACCTGGGAAGTCTCGGTTGTACATTGTAACCAGGAGTACTGGGGAGAAGTGCTGGTGGGGATAGCCAAGCTCTCCCATAACTTAGCACCTGCCTTCACTTGCTCTGTACATTTGCCTGGAGCCCCCTTTCCTGGCGTAAAAATTGTAATACATAATGCCTGATTTGTTCTCACCCTGTGGGCTTTTTTGAGGAAGCAAATGAAATGCTTCAAAAAGAGGTACCAAGGAAGGTAAGGATTAAAGGGATCACAATCTAAGCACATTCTTCAAAATTGTGTTATATCTACCCTTAATCCTTCCACCACCCACTGCTGTCAAGTCGATTCCGACTCATAGTCTACCCTTAATAAACAAAAAAAAAAAACAAACCCAGTGCCATCGAGTCGATTCCAACTCATAGCGACCCTATAGGACAGAGTAGAACTGCCCCATAGAGTTTCCAAGGAGGCCTGGTGGATTTGAACTGCCTTCCTTTTGGTTAGCAGCCGTAGCACTTAACCACTACTCCACCAGAGTTTCCCTACCCTTATTTATTGATAAATATTTCCTGAAAAAAATTATTCACTCAAAACCTCTCTGAACTTTGTAAAAAGGAACATAGTCATCGTTGTTGGCTCTTTCTTCCAACATTTCTGTAGTTGGTCATGGATGGCCCCCAAACAACTTGTAAGGGGGCCAGGTCTCTGTGTGGACAAGTAACTGGTTCATGCTACCCAGCAGTCAGAGTTGGAGCCAAACAAGCACTGCCAGACCCTGTTATGTAGAGACTGGAAGGGCACAGAGATCCATACACCCCCAGGCTTGCCCCAGAGAGGGGCCCTTAAACACCGATGCGCCATTTTACAGATGGGCAAACTGGGCCCAGAAAAGGCAAGATACCTACATGAGACTACATCTTGAATTTAGAGGCTGTTAGAGGAGGAGTCTTAATGATTGCTTAATGTCTTTGTTTTGCAGTTGAGGAGACTGAAGTTCAGAGAAATGAAGCTACTTATCCAAGCTCACACAGCTAGTCAGTGGCAGAGCCAGGCCTTACACCCAAATCTCTTGATCCTAAGTCACGGAGCTGTTCTACACAAAATGATGGAATTGGGGTTTGAATTCAGGTGATTTGATTCCTGGCCCATTATGTCATTCCATGAGTGCATTCATTTCTAAATATTAATAATGACCAAATAATTAAGAGTGTTAACAAATGGGTAAGCACTGCATTACCAGCTGACAACTTGGTTATTCAAAGACACCCATAGGTGCCTTGGAAGTAAGGCCTGGTGATCTGCTTCCAAAAGGTCAAAGCCTTGAAAACCCTATGACGTACACAGTTCTCGGAATGCAAGTGGTCGCCGTGAATCAGAATAAACTTGATGGCAACTAACGACTTATATTGAACAATTACTATATGGCATGTTCTGTGAGAAATACTTGATATTCATTATCTCATTTAATCCTCACAGTTACCTAATGTTATAAAATTGTGCCCCTCAAAAATACGTGTTGGATGAGACTAAATGGGTAGCTCCTGTCCAGAGGTGAGATGAGAAGGCAGAAAGAGATAGGAGCTGGTTGAATGGACACAGGAAATCAGGGGTGGAAAGGAGGAGTGTGCTGTTACATTACAGAGATAGCAACTAGGGTCACATAGCAATGTATGTATACATTTTTGTATGAGAAACTAACTTGAGCTGTAAACTTTCACCTAAAGCACAATTAAAAAAAAAATATGTGTTGGAATCCTGACCACTGTGCTTGTAATCCTGTTTGGGAATAGGGTTTTCTTTGTTATGTTAATAAGGCCCTATCAGTGTAGGGTGTGTCCTAAAAGTAATCACTTCTGAGTTATAAAAATAGCAGAGTAGACACAAGCAGGCAAAAAGGGGAAAGGAAAATGCCACTTGGAGATCATCAAGGAACAGAAGCTGAAAGAGGCAAAGATGTTCCCTCAGAACAACAGAAAGAGAGCCTTCCCCTAGATCCAGTGCACTGAATTTGGACTTATACCCTCTAAAACTGCCAGAAAATACATTTTTGTTCATTAAAACCACCCACTTGTGGTATTTCTATTACAGCAGCACTAAAAAACTAAGATACTTAATGAGATAGGCATTAATTATTGCAAAGTATCTTTTTTTTTTTTTTTAATCTATTGAGCCTCTACTAGGTGTCAGGCACCAGGCCAGCCCCTGGAGCTGTTATTATCTTCAGTTACAATGGAAGGCCACTGAAGTTCATAAAAGAAAGTGAGAAGGGTGCCTGGTTACAGCTAGCAGCTGAGTATCGGAGTAAGGTTTTTCCAGGGCGGTTTAACTCCCCTGGTCTTGTTCTTACCCACAACACCACACTACCTCCCTTCCCTCTACTGTCACATCCACAAGTATTTATGAAGTCATTAACTACTCAGGCCTGGGGAAGATACTAAAAAGTCGAATGCTGTCTCTCTAAAAGGTAAACTCTAACTGGGGGGACTTAAGTAATTAAGCAATATGTGACCTCAGGCCAGAAAAAGGTAAGATAAGATATGCTTTAGACAGAAAGTGACAAGGAAACAAGTTGGCTTGTGGCCAGGACTTAAAAAACAATGACAAAATCAAACCAAAAAAATAAAAATGATAAAGTGGGTCCAAATACCTACTTGTAATTAATTGTGTGCTTCTTTGCCCCTAGTGTAGACAATTTCCTGAGGAGAAACAGAGGAGGCCAAATGAGGGACTAGAGAGCTGGGAGAACTGGTTTATAACCTGGGCCCCATTTCTTGGTTTGCTGAATGACTTTGAGCAGCCTCCTGAGTCTTCATTTCTCCATCCACAGAACGGGATGCATAATACCTGCTCATCCGGCTTATGGGTGTGAAGAAAGATGCAAGTGCTCTTTAATCTATAAAACATTATTCTGTCTTTTTATGAGGGGGAGAGATGGTCCCTTGAGTTATTTCATTTAATCCTTACTAACCCAGCCCAACCCAGTGCCTACTAGGAAGGAACATTTAACACACTTGGATGTGCAGTTTTATTCCTCTTTGTGTTTGATTTTCCAAAGACCTTGAGTTTTTGGAAGAACTTGGATTGTATTGCTTATCTTTCTCCTGAGTTTTTGGAAGAACTTGGATTGTATTGCTTATCTTTCTCCTGATATCTTTTGTACTTGAGGCTTTTTTACACTGAGATGGAAAAGGAGGGGCAGGGTCAGCAAAGGGAGGGACCTTGAAACAAAGAGACCCTGAAGACTCCTGGGCCTTCTGGCAGATGCCATAAAATTACTTCAGTTCATGGAAGGAGACTCTACCAAGATTTCCTTTTGTAAAGTAGATGTAAACAGCAATAGCTAACATACAGAGAAGAGGAAATGGAAGGGGAAGGGGGAGGGCATTGGACTATTCCCACAATGCCTTGCTTAACCCTTTTGAGTAAATATGACTATTCCCATTTTACAGATGAGGAATGTGCTAGCAAACCTCTAAAACTGAGGCACTTGGCATAATAAAATAGCTGACATGAGGTCTGAATCAAAACTCCATTTTGTTACAAGCTCCTGTTTCTGCATTCCTGAGAATGTAACCTTGACTTCTTCCCATACATATGAATATTGTCTTGGGCCTCTGGTTGGGTGGGACCAGAACACCCTGGCCCAGACTAATCATATTGTTTAACTCTGCCTGGCTCTTGCCCCAGGTCACTCTTAAGGAAATAAGGGTGGGGGTCAGGAATGTGATTGTAGTAAAAGGAGTTTACTCAAGATGTTCCAGGAAGAAGGTAATTAAAAATCGAGTTGTTGATGATGTACCCACCTTGTGTCCATGTGACCATCACATACTTCCCTTTTCCATCTTTACTATAAAGGTACACCTCTCCCTCCGTTCTTTGGAGCACTTAGTAGATCCCTCTCTCCCCTGCGTTTCCCCAATTTGAGAATTGTATTACCCTCAATAAATCTCTTGGCTTTTTACTTTAATAAAGTAAGTGCTCCTGCTCTTAGAGATTTCTTGGTGCCAGAGGGGGATCAAAGGCACGTTATCTTTGGTGGCCCCCTGGGACATTGGGGACCCAGAACTTTGGTACTGGCACAAGCCCCATGAACCCCTTCCATCTCCATGGATTCCTGGACACCATCCCAGGTAAAATGCTTCTCCAGTCGAGCTCCACTTCTTTTGTTGATGTTCTTCAAGATTTATTGTTGGATTCTTTCTTTTACTTTCATTCTCAGTTTAGGCTCTAAACATTTAATGAGTTCATTGCCATGTTAAGTCTGGTAGGGCTGTTACTGCAGTACTCCCAGGTCTGTACTGACTCTAGTTTGACTTTTGGAGGACCAAAGGTTTTAGCCCATTAAGCCTGAACTCACTCTTTGCTTTCTTTTGAGTACTCATTTCAGGTCTAAGTGCACCATTAGGTTTTGGTGTGCATTCAGGTTTCAGTAACATGTGTGAATCCACTGTGTTAGTAGAATGGGGAATGCTAGTTCTAAGGACTTGGTAGGGCCGCCCTTGGGATCCCTGGATGTTTATATGAACAAACACTTCGGTCCTCATACCCTCCTATTTTTGTAACACTGGCATGCTTTTACTAAAGACAATTTAGAGAATAGTGGCTACTGTGGGGCTCTTTTGAACTGGATAAATTAATTTTCTGCACAGTAAATTGGAAAAGGAAGGTTCCCGGATTTGGCAACCACAATGGGATGCCTATTTTGATTGGTATTTGGAAGCCTCCAAAAGAAGTCAAGAAAGTAAAACTGCCTCTGTGCAGAATAAAAGTAAATTGGAAAAGGAAGGTTCCCGGATTTGGCAACCACAATGGGATGCCTATTTTGATTGGTATTTGGAAGCCTCCAAAAGAAGTCAAGAAAGTAAACTGCCTCTGTGCAGAATAGCATTCCAAAATTGACCAAATGATGAAAGGAAATTAAATTTCAGATGCCTGCCCCCTATTTCTTCTACCCCTGTTCCTTCTGCCCCTCTGCTGGCTGACTCTATATCCTTCTCTACCTTCTTACTCCTCTACTAATACCCCTCCTGAGCTCCCTTTCTACCCCAAGGAATCTGCTAAAAATCAGCTAGAAAAACCAGTTATGACATGGTACCAGAAATGCCTTTTAAATTAAAATACTCTTTTCTGAACCCCGTGAAGACCCTCAAAACTTTGCCCAGGAATTTAGAGTTCTGATGAAAATATACGAACCTGGTTCACCAGACCTGTATAAATAAATATGTCAGTAGGAGCAGGAGAGGCTTTGAGATGGATGGAAAATACAGTATGGAAATATCCAGAAAGGTCATTAGCTATAAAAGCCAATGCCTCTGGCACAGAACTAACTCACAGATTCTATCCCCAAAGTTCTTTCCTAGGAAGATAGTTTAAGCCAAAGTCCAAGGTTGTAAACAAGAAAAACATGAGAATATTGATAATTATAGGGACTGCTTAAGCAAATTTTTTGCTGAACACTTGGGCTTAAATCCAACAGCCTGGAGTGGAATAGCTTTCAACTCCATATTCCTAAATGGACTTCACCCTGAATTATCTGAGCTAGTCAAATGCCACAGATTGGACTGGGAAGCTATTCCAAACACTGCTAGAAATTTTATTTGACTCTGGGAGACCAAAGTTTACATCCTCGATAAATGAGCCTGGATTTTCCCCTACCAGGGCACTGGTTTGGGGTTTGTGTTCAAAAACACTATAAGCTGAATATACTAGAAGTAATTTGGAATTTCAATGATCACTTTGGGAAAATGAGTTCCCATCTACTCTGTTATTTTTCCTTCCACTTTGGAAAAATGAGCTTCCATTTGTTTTGCCTTTTCTTTTCTCTTTAGGGAACTTTTGTTTGGTGCTCAGGGTTGTTGGAGGATATGAGACCCCCTCCATTTGAGACTCTGAGAAGTTAAAAAGTTTTGCCTGGAACCTGTTTTTCTGTTGAATTGGATCAATCTTACCAAAGAATTGCTGTATACATTTTAAGAAACTGGGTTGTATACATTATGTGATTTTGTATAAGCCTGATCTTTGAGCTGGCTGCACAGACTGGTGAATTTATATGGTTTTCTGTCTAATTTTGTTCTGAGAGTCTGCCTCTAGTCTAGAGAGTAGTGTATGACTTTCTGTCTTGTATTGATTTGAAGGCTATGGCTGGTGTTTTTCACAGGGCTATCTAAAATCTCAGTTCTTTTCCCTCCCAAGAAAAACTGCTTCTTGCATCTATCTTATGATCTAGACTTTTAGTAGTTACTCTGAGAAACTTGAATTTAAACTGGTCTATTTGAAAAGTGCACTAAAAAAAGGATGGATTGCTTATTTCTGGTATGACAAGGCCTTAAAAAGATAAAAATTATTCCAAATTGCATCTCTAAGTGATCCTATAAAGCATGCAAATGATAGGGTTATGAAAATGCAATGATTTCCTACCTCCAGATGGTATTAAGTTAGAATTGGTTTAACGATAAATAAGTGCTTATATAATTTAATAATCCAAGTATTTCTGGGAACTAATGAAAATGAATTTGTTTTGACAAAGATTTTTATGTTCTGTAGTATGTCAATCTTAAACCTTTCTAAGTAACTTAAGCTAGATATTATATGAAATATGTTTTATTTAAGAAAAAGGGGTGATTTTGTCTTAAAGTAAAATAGGAAAGGGAGGCATAGGACAAGCCTAGAGGGAAAAAATGACTAGCCAAGAATTGATAGGGTCATTTACAAAATTGCCATAGAATTTTATTTACTGGGTGTGATGGTTTGCATTGTGTCCCCCAAAAAATATGTATCAACTTGGTTAGGCCATGATTCCCAGTAGTGTATGGTTGTCCTCCATTTTGTAATTGTAATTTTATGCTAAAAAGGATTCAGGTGGGATTGTAACACCCCCCTTACTCAGGTCACCTCCCTGGTCCAATGTAAAGGGGGTTTCCAAGGCATGGGGCCTGCACCACCTTTTATCTCTCAAGAGATAAAAGGAAAGAGAAGCTGAGAGTGGGGGACATCATCCCACCAAGAAAGCAGCACTGAGAGCAGAGTGTGTTCTTTGGACCCGGGATCCCTGTGCCTGAGAAGGCCCCTGACCAGGGGAAGTTTGAGGACAAGGAATCTTCCTCCAGAGCCGACAGAGAGAGAAAGCCGTCCCTTGGAGCTGACACCCTGAATTTGGGCTTTTAGCCTACTACTGTGAGGAAATAAATTTCTCTTTGTTAAAGCCATCCACTTGTGGTGTTTCTGTTATAGCAGCATTAGATAACTAAGATACTGGGTAAATAAAATTTGTGATAAAGAGAAGGCAAAACTGTGTACCAAGAGAATAGTAAAAGGGAATGAATTTGGTTATCTTTTGTCTTTCAAAATACTTAGGCCAACTTAAGCATATGTAAATGAATTCAGATGACTAATTCTTGTCTCTGACAATGAGCCATAAGAAAGGGGGGTGGGACAGGATTAGGCCTCCTGAGCTCCAGCCTCTGAGGCCATGCAGCTCCAGGGAAGCTTTTAAGGGACTAGTCCCAACTAGATAAAGACCTTTAAAGAGAAAAGAAAGTAAGAAAAATGCTGTCTTACTATAGTTATCAGAAATAGACTGGATGCCCATCATAAAAGAACTGTAAACAAGTTCTCCGCTATTGTAGAGGAATTCTATGAAACCAGAAGGTAGAAATCACAATGAGACACACCGGAAATGGCCTGGGGAAATGTTTACAACCATAGCCAGAGACTTAAGGTTATATCCATATCAATGAATTGGTCAGGTTAAGCAAAGGTGCTGATTTCTAAAACGAGTTGACAAAAATCTTAAAGGGCTAAAGTTAGATTTGGGAAACTATAGGAAATGGTAAAAGTTTGAATAAAAACTTAGAATATTTAAACTTTATTTCAACAGTAATTATGTTTTATGGTATAGAGGCTAAAAATAATTTCCAAAATCTTTGGAATATTATATTGAGTTAATAGATATTTGTTATAATTTAAGTTTATATACTTTTGCTTCTTATGCCACAGAGAAAGGACATATATATTATATATATATATTCAAGTCTGCTAACAAGTATGTTTATTTTTGCCACTTGAAGTGTTATAAGAGAGACGCAACAAAAACAATGCTTAAAAGGTTTATTTAAAGGGAATGTTTGATATGTTCAAAGCTCTTATCTGTTGAGGCTAAAGTTTGATGGCTTAGTTTATCAGATTATTAAGAACTTGAGTGTCAAATAGTATACAGAGCAAAGAGTCGGATTTCTTTCTGTTAAAATATCAAAATGTTCTTTAATTACTGAATTGAAGAGTTAATTTATTCTCCACGTAGTCTGCCTTGAAACTAAGAGTTTCACCTCTCATTGGAATAAAATTCCTGAGTTGAAAACCAAGTTGCATGGCTTTGGGAGAAAAAAAAAACTAAGGCTTTTAAGATCTGTGGTTAAAAACTCAAGTATTGTTTCTTGGTGACCTATGATAAACTCCTGACAAATCTGAAACTTTGTGGAAAGCCACAAAAGATTTGTTCCTGCTTTATAAAAGTAAAAATGCTTAAAAAGGGGTTTATTTAATGTGTTCTAAGTTACATGGAATGTGAGAAGTGCATGATTTTCTTTGGGTTAAAATTTTTTTTCATGTGTTAGTATTTCCTCTTATGTTATTACTTGATGTTAGACAACAAGCACATAATATTATGTCATAATTTTGTTCTTTCAATTGCTAACTTAGCTACAACTTTGTTTCCCTTAAACCTAGCATCATCAAAGCCAATGATTTCAACTGGGGAATTCATATCATTTACCCATGGAGTTTTTATTACACATATTTAGAGACTTGATAATCTTGGTATATTCTTGGTTTATGCTGACTGTATGGTATTATGTCTCAAGATTATCATGTGTTATATCTGAAGCTCTTTGAACATAAGGTTAATCATTATATTTAGAGATATTTTTATCTAAAGTTTTTTAAATTGACTCTATTTGGCTTTGCATTAGTTTTGTAATTAATCCACATCAAGCCTTTCATCTTTAAGAAGTATTATTATGATAAGTTAATCATGGCCGTATTAAATTTTTTCATCTGCAGATAAATTTAACTTTGCTGGCTTTGCTAAAAACACTGGACCAAAATATTTCAACAAAAGATGTACTATATTGGACCTAGGAAAAAAGACTTGATATTTTGAATGTGAATATAACTGGATTAAATCAAGATTTTTAGAACCCATGCAGAAGCAGATGGGGTTTTCAGACCCCTGTTGATCCAGAATTATAGGGAACCAAAATCAACTACACAGGTATGAGTAAACTAAAAGAACTACTATAAGGTTTATATGAGAATATTGCCGATGTTCAATGTTCTATCAACTAGATATAAGAAATGATTTTTTTTCCTTTTTTTTTTTTTTTGGTAAGAATCAGCTATTTTAGTAATTAACAACACTATGCTGGCTACAGAATATCTTACAGTAAGGGCTCTCCTCATCTATTTGGATAGCCCAAATGGCACATCTTGGTTATGTGGCTCTAACTTTTGGCCTTGGCTGCTACCCATTTGACACCCATTTGGATTTGTCACTTATCCAAAGACTTAAAACAAAAACTAAAACACCCTTGCAGCCAGATGCAGACAATTGCAGAGGTAGACAGCTGATCTCAAGATCATAGAGGAAGACTTCATGCAAGTTACTAAAATTTATGGATTTTGCTTAGTGATTGAGGTTATTATTATAATAGCTTTGCTGCATGTTTGTAATCTTATTTCTTAGTAGTTCTATTCATTATGAAAATCCTTTTAAGTTCTATCCTATTCTTTCTAACAACAATGACCTCTAAAGTTTGGAGAGAAAATACATTTGTTAAATTACTCCAATTGGCAGCTAATGCCAGTAATTTGACTGAATGTTGGATCTGTCACCTCTCTCCTTAATCTAGAAATGAAGGTTCATCAGAAGGCTACTTGGTTACACTCAATACCTCCCATGTCTGGATCTCCCCTTTCTGATATTTTTAGCTGGTTGCTTGAAGGTATTGGTTCCTGGTTATGCTCATTGATACAGCATCTAATATATGTAGCTCCGCTGCCACTCCCCTCACTATGTAAAAAATCATGCACTTAGAAGAAACCAAACTTGCAGGAGAAACTGATTTCACAGCTTGAGTTAATTTTTTTTTGTTTTTCTTCTTCGTGTTCCCCACAGCCTTCAGCCCATTAATTCAGTACCTCAGGGAGTTTGGATGTGTCTATGGAGCTTCCATAACCTTGCCTTGTACAAGTTGTAGTATTGTGTACTGTCTTACCCTTCACCCAAGTTACCACTTATCTATTGTCTATTTAGTGTTTTTCCACTCCCACTCTTCCCCTCCTTCATAACCATCAAAGATTGTTTCTTTTTGTGTGTAAACCTTTTCATGAGTTTTTACAGTAGTGGTCTCATACAATATTTGTCCTTTCGTGATTGGCTTATTTCACTTAGCATAATACCCTCCCGATTCATCCATGTTGTGAGATGCTTTGCAGATTCATCATTGCATAGCACTCCATTGTGTGTATGTACCATAGTTTGTTCATCCGTTCATCTGTTGATGGGCATCTTAGGTTGTTTCCATCTTTTTGCTATTGTGAACAATGCTGCAATGAACCTGGGTACGCATATGTCTATTTGTGTGATGGTTCTTATTTCTCTAGGATATATTTCTAGGAGTGGGATTGCTGAATCATATGGTATTTCTATTTCTAGCTTTCTAAGGAAGTGCCATATCTTTTTCCAAAATGGTTTTACCATTTTGCATTCCCACCAGCAGTGCATAAGAGTTCTGATCTCCCTGCAGCCTCTCCATCATTTCTTATTTTCCTTTTTTTTTATTTGTGCCGGTAATGCTGGGGTGATATGCTATCTCTTTGTGGTTTTAATTTGCATTTCTCTAATGGCTAGTGATCGTGAGCATTTCCCCATGTGTCAGTTAGCCACCTGAATATCTTCTTTGGTGAAGTGTTGAGTTAGTATTTTTGATTGCCAAGTTGTTCCTCCAAATTTGGCCCTGTTTGCACCACTGACCTGATGAAAGTCAACTCACCCTGAAGATAAGCCCTATCAATGTGACAAGGTGAAGAAGAAAACTAGCCCAATAACCTTAAGGTCTGGTACTCTTGATACTTGGGCCTGTGACATACCCAAGAAGTCCTTTCAGAACAAAGGTAAGTCCATTGTGGATGTTTAGCATGCCCTAGCAAAGGCTTGAACAAAAGGAAGAAATGTGCTAGCAGACCTCTAAAACTAGGCATTTGGCATAATAAAATGGCCTGACATGTGGTCTGAATCAAAACTCCATTTTGTTACAAGCTTTTGCTTCTGCATTCCTGAAAAGGTAATCTTGACCTCTTCTCATTCATATGCATATAGCCTCGGGCTTCTGGCTGGGTGAGACCAGAAGACCCTGGCCCCTAACAATCATCTAGTTTAACCTAGCCACTCTTAACCCTTTTTTGACTTGTGCAACATATGGTATCCTACCTTTTTTTAAATTGTGCATTAGGTGAAAGTTTACAAATCAGTCTCTCATACAAAAAGTTACACACATCTTGTGCGTACTCCTAGCTGCTCTCCTCTTAATGAGACAGCACATTCCTCCTCTCCACCCTGTATTCCCTGTGTCCATTCAACCAGCTCCTGTCCCCCTCTTCCATCTCATCTCACCGCCAGACGGGAGTTGGCCACATATTTTCAAGTGTCTACTTGAGCCATGAAGCACACTCCTCCCCAGTATCATTGTCTATCTTATTGACCAGGCCAATCCCTGTCTGTAGGGTTGGCTTTGGGAATGGTTCCAATCTTGGGCTATCAAAGGGTCCGGGGACCATGACCATCGGGGTCCCTCCGGTCTCAGATTATTAAGCCTGGTCTTTTTACAAGAATTTGAGATCTGCATCCCACTGTTCTCCTGCTCCATCAGGGATTCTCTGTTGTGTTCCCTGTCAGGGCAGTGATCGGCGGTAGCCTGGCACCATCTAGTTCTTCTGGTCTTAGTCTGATGGAGTCTCTGGTTTATGTGGCCTTTTCTGTCTCTTAGACTCATCTATACCACATGTCTTTGGTGTTCTTAATTCTCCTTTGCTCCAGGTAGGCTGAGTCCAATTTATACATCTTAGATGCCCGCTTGCTAGCATTTAAGACCCCAGACACCTCTCACCAAAGTGGGATGCCCAATGTTTTCTTAATACATTTTGTTATGCCAATTTACCTAGATGTCCCCTGAAACCATGGTCCTCAGACCCCTGTCCCTGCTACTCTGGCCTTCAAAGCCTTTGGTCGTATTCAGGAAACTTCTTAGCTTTTGGTTTAGTCCAGTTGTACTGACTATCCTTGTGTTGTGTGCTGCCCTTCCCTTTACCTAAAAAAATTTATGTCTACTATCTATTTAGTGAATACTCCCTTCCCTCCCTCCCGACGCTCGTAACCATCAAATAATATTTTCTTCTGTTTTTAAACTTTATCTAGAGTTCTTACAATAGTGGTCTCATACAAATTTGTCCTTTTGCAATCGACTAATTTCACTCAGCATAATTCCTTCCAGATTCCTCCATGTTATGAAATGTTTCACAGATTCATTGCTTTTAATCATTGCATAGTATTTCATTGTGTGAATACACCATAATTTATTTAACCATTCATCTGTTGATGGGCACCTTGATTGCTTCTATCTTTTTGCTATTGTAAACATTGCCACAATGAACATGGCTATGCATATATCTGTTTGTGTGAAGGCTCTTATTTCTTTAGGGCATATTCCAAGGAGTGGAATTGCTGGGTTGTATGGTAGTTCTATTTCTAGGCTTTTAGGGAAGTACCAAATTGACTTCCAAAGTGGTTGTACGATTTTACATTCCCACCATCAGTGTACAAGCGTTCTAGTCTCTCCACAACCTCTCCAACATTTATTATTTTGTGTTTTTTGGATTAATGCTAGCCTTGTTGGAGTGAGAAGGAATCTCATTGTAGTTTTGATTTGCATATATTTTTTTTAATGGCTAATGATCATGAGCATTTCCTCATGTACCTGTTAGCAGCCTGAATATCTTCTTTGGTAAAGTGCCTGTTCACATCCTTTGCCCATTTTTTAATTGGGTTATTTGTCTTTTTGTTGTTGAGTTTTTGCAGTGTCATATAGATTTTAGAGATCAGATGCTGATGGGAAATGTCATAGCTAAAAACTTTTTCCCAGTCTGTAGGTAATCTTTTTATTCTTTTGGTGAAGTCTTCGGATGAGTCCTACCCACTTTGTAATGTCTCTGGAGTTCTTTAGAAGTATAATTTTCCCTTTGAAAGTTTTGCTTCCCTCTGATGAGGACTTGCGTAATAGTGAAAGGTGAAAGAAACATTCGTTGAAGCAAAATACCTGGAGTATTAGGAAAACCAGAGGTGCCCCACATACCCAAATGGAAGGTGCCCCCAATAATGCCTGCTACCCAACACCAGTGGGCCAGGTGGGCTTCCACAAATCATGTGTTTTCACATATTTCTCAAAATCTATATTACCAATCAAATATCTAAATATACTTAATGATTCAGCATGCATTCCACTACTGAAAACACACGGTCTCAACAAAAAATTCAAAGCAGAAAATAATTGGGTCTCGAAAGGATTAAGTAAATATTGGTGAGGGTCAGGCAGTTTAGCAGCTCTTAGTAAATAAGGGTGGGGGGTCAGGAATGTGATTGTAAGAGAAGGAATTTACTCAAGATGTTCCAGGAAGAAGGTAATTAAAAATAAGTTGCTGATGATGTGCCCACCCTGTGACCACATAACCATCATGCACTCCTCTTTACTATCTTTACTATAAAAGCACATCTCTCCCTCCATGCTTTGGAGCACTTGGTTGATTCCTCTCTGCCCTGTGTTTTCCCAGTTCACAAAATGTATTACCCTCAATAAATCTCTTTGCTTTTATTTTAACAGAGTGAGTGTTCTTACTCTAAGGAAGGAGCTCAGAGGCAGTCCAAGCCACTCAAGGAGGATGGTAAAGGACAAGGATGGACATGCAATGAAGCTCTGATAATTCACTTTTAATACACTCATCACTCTTAGTTGGATATTGGCCCCATTCCAGCCTGTTTCTCATTATTTTTTTTTTTCTTCTATCCATGAAGCCTCTCCTTCTGCAGTGTGATAGATCACTTTTCTTTTTGCCATGGCCTTGTAACTCCACCAAAAGACTGGCTGGGACTACGCAAATGAAGTGATTGTGGCCCACCAAAAGGATTGGATAGCTTACTAATAACGTAAATAAGGTGCATGGCACCCTTGTGGTGGTCAAGACCATGCAAACAAGGTGTACAGAACCTTAATAAGGGGATTGGTCAGTATTGCCATCCAGCTAGGTTTAAAATGAACCAGAGGCAGGAAGGGAGAATCTCAACGCAACCAAGAAAGAAGAGTCAGGGGTGGGGCATGTCCTTTGGACCCAGGATTCCTGCGCTGAGAACCTCTTAGATCTAGGAGACAGAAGAGCTATAACATGAAAGACAGCAAGAAGCAGCGGCATGAGATGGCAGGGATCAGAAGACCAGTGCAGGGCTTCCTAGCCCACAGAGCGAGAAAGCTGAGCACCTGTAGGCATAGCGGAGTGGGTGCCTCTGGGACCTTATCGGCAGAACTAAAAGAGCTTTGTAACTCTTGCCTGAGCAAGGCAGAGGCCAGGCCAAGGGACTGAGGGCCAGAGACAGACCTGCCTGCGGCATGGCTGAGAAGAGGCTGTTCTGATAGAATAACTGTATCCTGAACATTCTTGAACATGAATTATAACCTGTTAGTTCCCTACTAAACCCAGTAATTGTGAGTATGGTCTGTGAGCTCTGTGTTGCCATTGCAATGAATTATTGAACCCAGCAGAGAAATAGAGAGTACCATGGGAGAGCCATATGGTATCAGAACTGGTAAAAAGTTTGGAGGGTGGAGGCATGTCTGACCTCCACCTCATAGGAATCAGTCTTGGGCTGTTGATCTTGATTATCCTTCTCCCTAGTGAAGTCAGAAGCAGTCAGATGCCATCCACACCACACCATTGTTACATTCACCCATCCCCACTGCTCCTCCTGAAGTTACTGGACTTCTTGAGAGGTCCCATGATGGAATTCACCACTAATTGTTCTCCTCCTTGCAATCCAGCCTACCACAGCTGCCAGAGTCAGCTGACTCTTTGATGTGTTTTGATGGGCCCTACCTCCCAGAACACTGGATTGTGCTCACGAGTCAGCAAAAAAGAGGAAGATACTCAAGGAGATGGATGGACACAGCAGCTGCAAGAAGGGGCTCAAGCAAAACAATGATTGTAAGGATACTGCAGGGCTGAACACTGTTTGGTTCTGCTGTACTTAGGGTCACTATGAGTTGGAATCTACTTGAAGGTGCTGTCATGGACTGAATTATTTGGCTGGGCCATGATTCCCTGTATTGTGTGGTTGTCCTCCATTTTGTGATTGTAATTTTATGTTAAAGAGGATTAGGGTGGGATTGTAACACCCTTACCAGGTCACATCCCTGATCCAATGCAAAGGGAGTTTCACTGGGGTATGGCCTGTACCACTTTTTATCTCTCAAGGGAAAAAAGGAGAGGGAAGCTAGCAGAGAGTGGGAACCTCATACCACCAAGAGAGATGCACCAGGAGCAGAGAGCATCCTTTGGACCTGAGGTTCCTGGGCTGAGATGCTCCCAGACCAAGGGAAGACTGATGACAAGGACCTTCCTTCAGAGCTGACAGAAAGTGTTTCCCTGGAGTCGGTACCCTGAATTCAGACTTCTGGCCTACTAGACTATGAGAGAATAAACTTCTTTGTTAAACCTATCCACTTGTGGTATTTGTTATAGCAGCACTAGATGAATAAGACAGGTGCCTAACAACAACTAACCTCTGCTTAAAATCTCCACCTTCCCACCCAGTGTGACCTGACCCCAACCCTTCTGTCCTACTGCCTTCTAGCTGCACACCCTACACTCCAGCAACACTGGGCCACTCACCATTTTTTTCATGTGACAAATTTTTATTGAGCATCTTCAGTGTACCAGGTACTTCCCCAGGCCTAGACATAGAGAGGAGAGGAAGACACATATGGTCCCTGGCTCCGGAAGCATACTTTCTAACTCCCTATGGGCCCCATGTTTACCTGCCTCAATTCATATTCTTTCTTTCACTATGGCATCACTGTTAATAGTGAGGTCCTGAGTATGAACCCCAGCTTGATCACCACATAACTTTGGGGAAATATCTAACCTCTTTCTAAACCTCAGTTTTCCCATCTGTAAATTGGAGATGCTACTACTACTTATCTGACGTAATTTCAGTGAAGCTTAAATGAGATAACATGTGCAATGTAATCAGCACAGTGCCTGGCACATAGTATGTGCTAAATAAACATAACTTTTCATTAGTTCTGGTATTGCCAAAAATGCCTTTTCATTTCCACTTGTCCAGAATTCTACTTGTCCTTCAAGGCTCAGCACAAAATGGTAACTTATTCACAAAATCTTATTTAATATCCAGAGCTAGAGTAGATTTCTCCTTGCTCTTAACACCTAGTGGCAATTTCCTTAAATTATACAGTATTTTTTTTCTTTCTACGCTGAATTATGGTTACTTACGAGTATGCCAGGTCCCTGGGTGGTGCAAATCATTTGCACTCGACTACTAACTGAAAGGTTGGCAGTTTGATCCCATCCAGCAGCACCACAGAAGAAAGACATGGCAACCTACTTCTGTAAAGATTATAACCAAGGCAATCCTATAGAACAATTCTATTCTGTAACACATGAGGTCACCATGGGTCAGAACTGACATGATGGCAATGGGTGTTTTGTTTATGAGTATGCCTGGAAGAAAGGCCTAGCAATACACTTTCAAAAATCAGCCAATGAAAACCCTATGGATCACAATGCTGCAAGTTGTACATGCAGTCGCCATGAATCAGGGGCCAACTGGATAGCAGATAACAACATGAACATGCCTTATCCTTTAGTCTGGATTATAATGTTTCTTAGTGTCCTTTATAGTACACATCAGTGGTACCTTCTACACAGCAGGCCCTCAGTATTTTCTGAACAAAGGAATGAATGAATGCATCCAGGATCACTCCTGGTCACATCAGTGTTTTAGTAACTAGAGCAACACTGTTGAGGGCATGCAGTGAAGGTCTGATGGTGCTAAATAACACACACTTTTTATACTTTTAAATGATAAAATACAATATAAAAGTAAAATGTGCTAATTTTAGTAAACAGAAAAAATTTAAAGTCTAGCAAAAAAAAAAAACCAAAAACCCATATATAGGCCCTACAGTGGAGTGAATTACCTAATATGGCCCTTCTAGCTGTGGTCTTTGTGACTCAAACATAATGATTGAGTGGGACTATGCAAATAAGGTATTTGGAAACTGTGATAGTTGGGGTTATGTGTCAACTTGGCCAAGCTATGATTCCCAATATTGTATAGTTGTCCTCCATTTTGTGTTGTGGATCCTGACCTCTACAAGTTGATGAGGCAGTATTGGTGTAAGGTGTGTCTTGGGTCTAAGCCTTGCAGGAGGGTGTGACTCAAGTCCCACCCTTACTCAAGTTATACCCTTCCCTGGAGTGTGGCCTACATCTAACATGTACGTTTAGATGGCCTGGTGGGTCTTTCTCTGCATCTGGATCCCACATCCAGTTCATGATCAGTTGACCTCAGGCTCTTGAAACTTGAACCAGAGGCCTGCTGTCTGACCTGCCAATTCTGGAGTTCACTGGCCTCCACAGCCCCATGGGCAGGTGGCCTATCATCTGACCTGATTTGCTGGTTTCTGAAGTCTTGTGAGCCAGCAGCCTGTGGTCTGAGCTGCTGGTTTGGGTTTATCAGCCACTGCAGAGAAGCCTATGCTTGACCCACGGATTTGGGGCTTGCCAGCCTCCGCAACCACATGAGCCATTCCTTTATACAGTTTGTGAGTTCTGTGAGATGCTGCAGTGAATTACAGAACCCAAACACATGAGTACTGAGGGGAGAGGGAGTAGCTGATGTTAGAGATGACGGACTGGTACAGCAGTTTGGAAAGTTGGGCACTTGGGACATCTTTAACCTCTGCCTCACAGGAACCAGTTTTGTGCTGATACTTATAAAAGAAATTACTCATTTAGTCCACACCTGGAAGCAATCACTGACCACATGTTGGTGTATTTTCTTCTAGTCCTTTTTCTATATATATTTTTACATACTTGTAAGCTGTTTTTTTTTTTGCTTTTCCCCTTCATTCTGCTTTATGAATGCTGTCCTCACATCACTGCAAATTCTCTCCATGTAGCCAATTAAGTCTCATTAATTGAGCACCTACGGTATGCCTTACATTACAGTGACCTACCTTTTATTTGTATCACAACATACACTTTCCAAGGAGCCCTGGTGGTGCAGTGGTTAAGAACTTGGCTGCTAACCAAAAGGTTGGTGGTTTGAATCCACCAGCTGCCCTGCAAGAGAAAGATGTGGCAGTCTGCTTCCGCAAAGATTTACAACCTTGGAAACCCTATGGGGCAGTTCTGCTCTGTCCCATAGGGTCACTATGAGTTGCAATCAACTCAACAGCAGTGGATTTGGTTTATGGATACATTTTCCAAAGATCTTTCATACAGACGGACAGACATGGTTGTTCCCAGCTGGCAGCTGAAAAGCTGAGGCCCAAAGAAATTAAGTGACTTGCTCCAGGATTCCAAGGCAGCAGAATCAAGATCAGAACCGGGGTCTCACCCTTCCCATTCCAAACACCTACATCGCACAACAGACACAGACAACACACATAGAAAATGCAAAAAATTCCACGGTCAGCCAAACCCGGGTAACCATGTTCAAACATTCCAGTGTCAGGAAGCATCCAAGTTCACAGAGACAAGTGGAAATCAGCAGCCAAAATAAGGCAGGAGGCAGATTTTCCTGGAAACACGAACATGACTAGTCATAGGGTAGGACCGGCCAACAGACTGTCACTCAGTCAAAATGTCACCAAACTTCCAGGACAGAAGGGCCCTGCCCTAGGGGCTGAGGTGGAAACAATGAAGGGCATACTATGATTCCCTGCCCTGGGGAATAAAACTCTCTGTACCAACACTTTGTTCTCTTCTTCCCAGACTGCTTGCCAGTCCTTTACACGTGACACAGAAAAAAGGGCAAATAGTTTGGGGTCAGAAGAGTTGGGTTCAGGCCCAGCTTTGCCCACGTTCTAGCTGCATGACCTTATGCAAGTCACTTAGCTTCTCTGAGCTTTAGTGTCTCCATCTATAAAACGGTGGAAAAAATTACTTGGCCTTACAAATTTCACTACGATTTTGAGAAGACTGTTGTTGCCTTCAGTTGATTCCAACTCATGGCGGCGACCCCATGTGTGCAGAGTAGAACTGCTCCAGAGGTTTTTCAAGGCTGTGACCTTTCGGAAGCAGACCACTAGGCCTGTCTTCTGAGGTACCTCTGAGTGGGTTCAAACAGCTAACCACTTGGCCAGTAGTGGAGTGCCTAATCATTTATGCCACCAGGCGCTCCACTTGAGAAGATTAAATGAGCAAATACTTGTAAAAGTGCTTTATAGTTCCCGTTCTGCTACCCACTATCTCTATAACCTAGGGCAAGTTCTTTTGCTTCTCTGCCTCAGTTTCTTTATCTGTAAGATAGGGATAATAATAGCACTTACCCCCTAGGCCCCCACATGTCTGTCAGTCTGTCATACTGTAGGGGCTTGTGTGTTGCTCTGATGCTGGAAACTACGCCACTGGTATTCAAATACCAGCAGGGTCACCCATGGCGGACAGGCTTCAGCTGAGCTTCCATGCTAAGACAGACTAGGAAGAAGGACCCGGTGGTCTACTTAAAGAATTAGCCAATGAAAACCTTATGAAGGAAGGCCAGTTAATATGACTATTATTTAAATTTACTCACCAACCACTAAGGCCACAGATGAAGAAATTGAAGATTTTTACCACCTTCTGCAGTCTAAAATTGATCAAACATGCAATCAGGATGCACTGATAATTACTGGTGATTGGAATGTGAAAGTTGGAAATAAAGAAGAAGGATGGGTAGTTGGAAAATATGGCCTTGGTGATAGAAATGATGCTGGAGATTGCATAATTGAATTTTGCAAGACCAATGACTTCTTGTTCACCAACATAAATGGTGACTATATACACGGACGGAAACCCTGGTGGCATAGTGGTTAAGTGCTATGGCTGCCAACCAAAAGGTCGGCAGTTTGAATCCGCCAGGCACTCCTTGGAAACTCTATGGGGCAGTTCTACTCTGTCCTATAGGGTCGCTATGAGTCGAAATCAACTCGACAGCACTGGGTTTGGTTTTTTTGGTTATTATATACATGGACCATGCCAGATGGAATACACAGGAATCAAATCAACTACATTTGTAGGAAGAGATGATGGAAAAGCTCAGTATCAGTCAGAACAAAGCCAGGGGCTGACTGCGGATCAGAACATCAATTACTCATATACAAGTTCAAGCTGAAACTGAAGAAAATAAAACAAGTCCACGAGAGCCAAAGTACGACCTTGAGTATACCACACCTGAATTTAGAGACCATCTCAATGATAGATTTGACGTGTTGAACACTAATGGCCAAAGACCAGACAAGCTGTGGAATGACATCAAGGACATCATACATGAAGAAAGCAAGAGGTCATTAAAAAGACAGGAGAGAAAGAAAAGTCCTCAGTGGATGTCAGAAGAGACTCTGAAACTTGCTGTTGAACATAGAGTAGCTAAAGCAAAAGGAAAAAATGATGATGTAAAAGAGCTGGAAAGATTTCAAAGGGGAGCTTGAGAAGACAAAATAAAGTATTATAGTGACATGCAGAAAGACCTGGAGGTAGAAAACCAAAAGAAAAGAACATACTTGGCATTTCTCCACTGAAAGAACTGAAGAAAAAATTCAAGCCTCGAGTTGCAATAGTGAAGGATTCTATGGGGAAAATATTAAACAACGCAGGGAGCTTCAAAAGAAGATGGAAGGAAGTCACCATACCAGAAAGAATTGGTTAACATTCAACCATTTCAGGAGGTAACATATGAACAGGAACCGATGGTACTGAAGAAAGAAGTTCAAGCTACACTGAAGGCATTGGTGAAAAACAAGGCTCCGGGAATTGATGGAATACCAACTGAAATGTGTCAACAAACAGATGCAGTGCTGCAAGTGCTCACTCATCTATGCCAAGAAATTTGGAAGACAGTTAACCTGGCCAACTGACTGGAAGAGATCCATATTTATGCCTATTCCCCAGAAGGGTGATCCGACTGAATGCGGAAATTATCGAGCAATATCATTCATATCACATACAGGCAATTTTTGCTGAAGATCATTCAAAAATGGCTATAGTAGTATATCAAAAGGGAACTGCCAGGAATTCAAGCCAGATTTAGAAGACAACACGGAACCAGGTATATCATTGCTGATGTCAGACGGATCCTGGCTGAAAGCAGAGAATACCAGAAGGATGTTTACCTGTGTTTTATTGATTATGCAAAGGCATTTGACTGTGTGGATCATACAAACTATGGATAACACTGTGAAGAATGGGAATTCCAGAACACTTAATTGTGCTCATAAAGAAACTTTACATAGATCAGGAGGCAGTTGTTTGGACAGAACAAGGGGATACTGATTGGTTTAAAGTCAGGAAAGGTGTGCGTCAGGGTTGTATATCTCACCATACTTATTCAATCTGTATGCTGAGCAAATAATCCGAGAAGCTAGACTCTATGAAGAGGAATGGGGCAACAGGATTGGAGGAAGACTCATTAACAACCTGTGTTATGCAGATGACACAACCTTGCTTGCTGAAAGTGAAGAGGACTTGAAGCACTTACTGATAAAGATCAAAGACCACAGCCTTCAGTATGGATTATGCCTCAACATAAAGAAAACAAAAATCTTCACAACTGGACCAATAAGCAACATCATAATAAATGGAGCAAAGATTGAAGTTGTCAAGGATTTCACTTTACTTGGATTCACAATCAATACCCACAGAAGCAGCAGTCAAGAAATCAAAGACACATTGCATTGGGCTGCAAAAGACTTCTTTAAAGTGTTGAAAAGCAAAGATGTCACCTTGAGGACAAAGGTGCACCTGACCTAAGCCATGGTGTTTTCAATAACCTCATATGCATGCGAAAGCTGGACAATGAATAAGGAAGACCAAAGAACTATCACCTTTGAACTGTGGTGTTGGTGAAGAATATTGAATATACCATGGACCGCCAAAAGAACGAACACATCTGCCAGAATGTTCCTTAGAAGCAAGGATGGAGAGACTACGTCTCATATGCTTTGTACATATTATCAGGAGGGACCAGTCCCTGGAGAAGGACATCGTGTTTGGTAAAGTAGAGGGTCAGCGAAAAAGAGGAAAACCCTCAATGAGATAGATTAACACAGTGGCTACAACAATGTGCTGAAGCATAGCAACAACTGTGAGGATGGCAGTATTTTGTTCTGCTGTGCATACGGTCACTCTGAGCTGGAACTGACTCGATGGCACCTTACAACAAAAACAACCCCTTAGGGTTATTGTGAAGGTTAAGTGAGTTAATATGTTCAATGTGGTTACAACAGTACCTGTCATATAGGAAGTGTTGAATACATATTTGCTATTATTGTGCAGTGGTTAAGAGTTCAGGCTGCTAACCAAAAGGTCAGCATTTTGAATCTACCAGCTGCTCCTTGGAAACCCTATGGGACAGTTCTGCTCTGTCCTATAGGGTCACTATGAGTCAGCATCGACTTGATGGAAATGAGTTTGGTTTTTGCTTTATCATTATAAAGGGACGTAGTGGTCATTGGCATAGTCAAGAGAAGCATGAAGAAGGCAGAACAAGTGTTAACCCATTTTATAGATGAGAAAACTGAGGCTCAGAAAGATGAGGTGTCTTATCTGGAGTCACACTGCTAGCTGGTGGCAGCTCCAGGATTTCTAAAGTTTCCAAACCCAGCGCACTTCCCCATCAAAAAAACATTTCAGCCATTGCAGGTTGTTAGCCCTCTGGCCAATTTTGGCCCAGAGGCATGTTTTGTTTGGCTTATATAATATTTTTTAACTGAATTTAAATGTGATTAGATGGGCCCAGCACATGCTAGTCAGCCTCAGCACCACCTCCCCATCCCCCCCACCGACACTCGGTGTTACTCCCAGCCAGCCAACTACTCTCATGTAGGTCCGTGTACAGGCTGATGCCACACCTGGCTCCAAACCCCCAGGAACAGACAAGTTTGGTAGGCTGAAGAGGAGGCAGGGAGGATCACAGGTCAGAGGGATCGTGAAGACATAGTCAGGGAAGCCTTCCTGGAGATGGCTGGACTTGAGCTAGGGCTTGAAGTTGGGGAGTAGGATCTGTCCAGTTAAAAGGCAGGGCAGTGGGTAGGGCAGATTCCTTTACGGTTGGTGAACTTCAGGGATGTTTAAAAGTTCCCTTTCCAAAGTTTCCCCAGAAGTCTTCCTTGGTGGAGGAAAGAAATGAGCGGTCCTGAATTTCAGATAAGGCCATGTGACCCAGGAGGTCTAGAATCCACATGTATTGTCAGTGTTTGTTGACTGAGTAACCGATCTGTGTCATTATCCCTGAGGATTTAGCACTATGCCAGGCACCTGGAAGGAGGTGCAGTCATGTGAGAGAAGTGTAAACTATGGCCCCTACCCTCAATGATAATAATAATAATATAATGGCTAACATTTATTATACCAAAAATTAAAAAAAAAAGGGTTTTTTTTTTTTTTTTCTTTTTTTTTTATGAGCCAGGGGCTGTGGATCACAGAGTTTTATGCTTAGGGTGGCACTTCCCAAGGAATATTCCCCAGAATGTGAATGGAGAGTATACTGAGTTGGATTCTATTACCAAATCATCCGGGGAAACATTAGGTTAAGCTATGTTAGGTGAGTGTTTTGCTGTAGCACTTCTCAGGGCCTCTAACACTCATGGCAAATCTTTAAGAAAGAAATAGTGATTGCGGCATTCTTATGCGACACAGAACACATCTCCCTCCTACCCCTATTTTATGTGTGTACCAACGCCTGAGTCTGGTGTTCCTCAGAACCCCCTTTGGAAAACACTGGCTCGAGTTTGTCATGCTGCCTCTCCTTTGCTAGGGCAATACTGGAAAATGGGAAGTAGGAAGAGATCTGCCTTGCAGACCCAGCTCTGCTGCTACTTCCTGTGAAACCTAGAAAGGTTGTTTTTCTTCTCTGGGCCTCAATTGTCCCATCTCTAAAAAAGTCTAGGTGTTCTGGATGCTTCTTCCTATCCTAGCAGTCTTGACAGCAGTTTCTAACATTTCAAACCTCTCTGGCAAAAAGGATGGATGCTGGTCACAGGGGTGAGGTGAGGAAAGGCTGTTGCAAGCTGATGTGGCTGCCTGACTGCCTGACCCAGTGACAGTCACTGGATCAAAGAAGTGGTCAATCCCCATGGCTCTTGGGTCTCTAGTCCCACAGGGTCCCACACAGGGGTGGATTATCCAATAGGCAAGGTAAGCACGGTGCTTACCTTGCTTACCAGGTCATCTGTACTGAACAATTTCACAATTTTTTCCTTTTTTTTTTTTTTACCACTTCAAAGATTTTGCTTCTAGATATGGCTGGCATCTGTCCCTCTCCCAACCCCACAGCACCTTCCTACAGAATCAATGCCTCTTTTCAAATTTACAATCCCTGACAGGGATGGGGAGCTCTGGTGGCACAGTGGTTAAGAGCTCGGCTGCTAACCAAAACGTCAGTAGTTCGGATCTACCAGCCACTCCTCAGAAACCCTATGGGGCACTTCTACTTTGTCCTATAGGGTTGCTATGAGTTGGAATCAACTTGACAGCGACAGGGTCAGGGGACAGGGATAGATCACTCAGTAAGCAAGGTAAGCATGGGCTTACCTGTGCTTGCTTACTAATCTATAGTGACCAATTTCACATGGGTTTCATCACATCTTTGAATGGTTAAAAACATGTGAGATTGTTCACTAGGGATTGGAAAGTAAGCACAAGTAAGCCTGTGCTTACCTTGCTTACTGAGTAATCTGACCCTGGTCCCACAGCACTTGGGTCTCAAGGTCTGTTCGCCGTACATGATAGGAAGAAGAGACTTCAAATGAACATGAGTAGCCCCGTTTTACCTAATGTTCGTAAAGTGCATAGAGATTGCTAGAGGCAAGGAAAAGCAGGCCCGTCTTCTGTGGGTAGCATTGCTTGGTGTGTTTTCTGCCAGCCTCCCAGGGAGACCCTCAAAGGGAAAAGCAGGAGGTGTGCCAGCACCTCTGCCACTCTTTTGCATCAAACCCTCTAACAGCTTTCTATTGTAGCAAGAATAAATTCCAAACCTCTCATGTCAGCCCAGAAGACCCTGTGTGCTCCAGACTCCCTCTACCTCCTGACCTCCCTTCCCTGCCATATGCTAGCCCCTCAAACACACAAAGCTCATTCCAGCCTGGGGGCCCTAGGGCATAGCATTCCTGCTGTCTGGAACCCTTCCCCTCTTCCCACCACACACATACCACAAACTTCTCATCCTTCAAGCTTCAACTTAAATGGTCCCTTCTCAGAGAGGCCTCCCTTGTTCAACTTGGCTGAAGTACTCTGTGCTCTTCATAGCCCAGATCACAATCTCTGATTTTATGTGACTACCTGCTTTTTGCTCATTTCCTCCACTAATATGTAACCTCGGTGAGACTAAAGATCATGGCTGTCTTGCTACCCTTAGTATCCTCAGTGCCAAGCTACTGTTTGGCACAGAAGATACACAATAATTGTGGAATAAATGCTGTGTGGCCTCTGCAAGTTGCTTCCCTCTCTGGGCCTTGTTTCCTCATGTGCGAAATGAAGTAGTTAGATGAGGTGCCTGCTGAGAGCCCTTCAAACTCTGACTGTGCATCTGTGACTAATATCTGGGCCTTGTGCCCAGGAGCGAATCTGGCATTGAGTCTCTACAGCGCTGATCACGGTGCACTGATTTAATCAGGCAGCAGACACCCTGTAATTTAGCATTCTATTGTCCCTCCTCCCCAGTCCCCAGGCTGGGGACCACGCTGTCAGATTTCCAGGATGATCCATTCACAGCCACCCATTTCCCCAGCTCACACAGCCCAGTGCCACGTGGAGAGGACAGCAGACAGGCAGGGGCAGGCTGGGAGAGGATGTCCAATCTGAAAGCCTAAGCCAAGAGGAGGTCTCACCATTATCTTTAGCTGAAAGGCTGGAAGCTTTGAGAGATTTCATCAAATTCTAGAATCTCTGAGTTGGAAAGGGCTTTTGAAGACGCTTGACCCAGCCCTCTGCCTGACTGCCCTCTAAACATTCCCCAGCTGTGATCACCCTGATCCCTGGTGAAGCACTCTGAACGGGGGCTTCAACACCTCTCAGGGCTGCTCATCTGACCAATGAATGCCATTGCTTAGAGAGCTCTTTCATCAGCAGCATGGTGCAGTGTAGTGAGTCAGTACAGCATAGGAGAGAAGGGCCTGGGCTCCCAGCCAGGCTACCTAGGTGCAATGCCAGTTCTGCAACCTCCTTGTTGTGTGAGCTTGAGCAAGCCACGAAACTTCTCTGTGCCTCCATTTCCTCTTCTGTAAAATAGGGAGACTCCTCATTGGACTGTTGGGAGAATTACAAGTGTTAATACATAGTGGAGGGCAGTAAATGTTCATTACTTATTATGGATTGAATTTTGTTTCCCCAAAATGTGTGTCAACTTGGCTAGGCCATGATTCCCAGTATGGTGTGGTTGTCCACCATTTTGTGATGTGATATGATTATCCTATGCGTTATAAATCCTGCCTCTATGATGTTAATGAGGCAGGATTAGAGGCAGTTTTGTTAAATATATAATTTAATGAGGCAGAACTCAATCTACAGGATTAGGCTGCATTTTGAGTCAATCTCTTTGGAGATATAAAAGAGAGAACTAAGCAGAGAAAAGAGGGACCTCATACCACCAAGAAAGAAGTACTGGGAGCGGAGCATATCGTTTGGTTCTGGGGCCCCGGCATTGCTCCTAGATCAGGGAATATTGATGGCAAGGACCTTCCCCAGAACCAACAAAGAGAGAAAGCCTTCACCTGGAGCTGGTGCCCTGAATTCAGACTTCTAGCCTTGTAGATTGTGAGAGAATAAATTTCTGTTTGTTAAAGTCATCTACTTGTGGTATTTCTGTTATGGCAATACTAGATAACCAAGACATTACTATTAACTGCCACCTACTGAGTGTTGTTACTGTTGTTGACGTTGCTGTTTTTAGATCCTCTTGGGCTCTGGTTCTTTAGGTTGGTTGGTTTGCAGAAGAGACAGTGGGGCCCAGCCCAAAGAACATGGGGCTGGATATTCAGTGGGGTGGCTTGCCAGTAGCCTCACTTCATCTTTCTGGGCCCTGGGATCCTAATCTGAAAAACAGGATATTCCCTGTTCTGCTTCCTGTCATAGAAGCAATGTACAGATCAAATGAGAAAATGGACAAGAAGGCTTTGAAAAGTGAAAAATTCTACATAAATGAGAGGGATTCATCTTTTTTGTTGGTGGTGGAAGAGTCCTTTCCTCTTTTAGGCAGGCACATTAGCTTCCAGACAGCAAATAGCTAAACTTGACCTATTTGGCAAACAATATGTTTTTGGTGCTTTCCATGAATTTGGAGCTGGATGTTAATCCCTTCAGAATCTTTTTTTATTGTAAAAAATTGAGAAGGGTTTGATTATAAGCATTTGGGCACATCCCTACAGGATGCAGGGCTTGGTTTAGCTTATTTCTGCCATCTTTGTTTATTATTATAATTATTATTTCTCCAGTTTTTTCTTCTTTGGGAATTTGATTGGAAGGATCCAGATGGAGGGCATTCACTTTGCAAATGTCAGCAGGACAGGGTAGCTCTGAATACTGTATTTTTGAAAATAACGTGCCCACGTAAAAAATGTGTGCACACATATAACACACATAGCTCACTTATGAAAATAGTGAGGGGGGTTGCACAGTTGGCAAAAAACACATAATGCATGCGTTATTTGAGTAAAAATACAGTAATTTCAGGAGGTCTTATGTGACCTTTATTTAACACCTGTCATGTCATTTGGACCAACAGCTGGAGGAGGCCTTAGAGTCAGCCTTCTCACTGCACAGATAAGAAACTGAGGCGCAGAGAGGGGAAGGGGTTTGCCCAAAGTCACACAGCTAGTTAATGCCAGAGGCTTGACTAAATAACCAGAGTTCTTGATTCTAAACTCCATGCTCATTCCAACTGTTCTATGGAATCTTGCAATTTCTCTAAATAAACTTGTATACAACTCTTTAAATTCATAGGAGCTTACATATTGCAAAACTTATTGAACTATATACTTAAAATCTGTGCAGTGTATTATGAATTTAACTGAATTAAAAAAAAAATGATGACCTGGTACAGCAGAGTTTTATTTCATGAGGAGGTCAGCGTCCAAAGTCAGCAATCAGAGCCTAAATAATGGATACTTGAAGGGACTCAAGAAAAGGGACTCCACAGCGGAGGCAGCGTTTTCTAGGATGTTATAACAGCCTGCTGTGTCTTCAGAGGAGGCAGATTAAGTCGTTGGCTGGCGTGTAGGTTCAGATTGTGGGAAAAATAATGTATCTCTATAATAAGGTATTGTTCAATGTGGTGAGACGTGAATATGGTAACCAAGACTGCTAAGGGACAAACAGATTCACATATTTTACCTCAAAGATTCACACACACATATACACTCACTCACCCACACACTACCACACCATATACACAATTTACCTTATTGTGGTTGCGTTTGACAAATCTGTAGAGCCAAGGGTACGTAAGTTAGATATGCCTGTGCTGTGCCTTCATTGCATTCCCTCTGTTTCAGAGAGAACCTAAGGGACTTTGTATTGTAGGACCCTGGGGCTCAGCAGGGGAGTCAGGCCAGAGACAAGGATCTGTGGGTTCGTAGGATCTGGTGGCAAGAGTGAGGTCTAGCCATGTTCAGGGCCCTGAGGGGAAGCTTGGGGAGCTGGAGTAAGAAAACTGGAACAATGGAGAACACCTCACTCAGGGGGAGAGGTTAGGGGTGGGGAACTAGGGAAGAAAAAAAAAATTTTTTTTTTTTTTTTTTTAGGGAAGAAGAAGGAGATAAAAAAGCAGGAGATCAAAGAGAGAGATGAAGGCAGTAGCTTGGGGAAGAGGGTTTTGACGAGGAGAAAGCAAGCATCAAGAACTGACTTGCAGTAGCATTTAAAAAAACAAACAAAAACAGTTGCCGTTGAGTTGATTCCAACTCATGCAGACCCTATGTGTGTTAGATTAGAGCAGGGCTTCATAAGGTTTTCAAGGACTAATTTTTTGGAAATAGATCACCAGGCTTTTCTACTAAGGTGCCTTTGGGTGAACTCGAACCTCAAAACTTTCAGTTAGCAGCTGAGCTCTAAACTGTTTGCCCTACCCAGGCACTCCTGCTGCAATATTATAGAACTAATAATTGTCCTGCACTGAGTAAACACCCTCAAATTTGGAGTGATGGTGGTAGGGGAGACACAACAGAACATGTTTAACAACATGAAACTGGATAAGTTTCAGAACTGTTTGTTAATCATTTACATATTAAAAAGAAAATTTCATGCTTCTAGCTTTTCAAAAGGGTTTGTTCTTTTGGGGATTTTAAACATGCTTTCTAGAATCGTGTTTGCCTGTACACCACCTTTACTCACTGAAAACCAGCTGGTTACAAAATAGTCTGTTCAGTATGACCCTATTTTTGTCAGAAGTCCTTTTCTAATACATGTAAATTATTGCTGTTGGGATATACACCAAAAGATTAACACTGGTTATTTGAGTGCTGATTTTATTCTTTTTGCTAATCTGTATTTTCTGACTCTTTTTTTTTTATGGAGCATGTTGTTACTTATTAAAACAACAACAAGGAAAACTTCACCCCATCTCAGCCTCTGTCTTGATGTCCATAAAATTCACATAAGTTGAGTTTATACTTGTAAGGTTTTATTTTACATATAATTCAAAATCATTGCTAATAATTCATTTTAAGATAACACATAATATTTCCTAGGTAGGGTGGGCTTACTCTGTGCCAGACTTGTGCTTTACATGAATTATCTCATACAATAACCCTTTGAGATAGACACTATTATAAAACCCATTTTGCAGATGAGAAAACAGGGCTAGAGAGGTTAAGCAGCTTGTGCAAACTCGTTTATAAATGTCACACAATGGTCTGACTCCAGGCTGTGCTCTTGACAGCCTGGTGATCGTGCTAGACCGAAATGGTGCAAATTTACATGTCACCCTGTTCATGGGTCTCTTTATCAGCCATGACTAAACCAAAACCAAACCTATTGCTGTTGTGTCAGTTCCGACTCATAGTGACCCTACAGGACAGAACAGAACTGCCCCATAGGGTTTCCAGGAAGCATCTGGTGGATTCGAGCTGCCGATCTTTTGGTTGGCAGCTGAACTCTTAACCACTCAAACAACACTCCTACTGCCTTCCCAATGGCTGCAGGATATTTGGTTCAAAGATATGACAAAGGTCAACCTCCCATCAGAAATCTCAAGCCACTTAACATTCCATGTGAGTCCAGACAGGGCCAACGACTGAGATCAACCCAGGAATCCTGAGTGGACTGGGACTGTGGGACTGTACCCAGGACAGTCACCTTCTCATTTATATATTAACTCCACTGCCCACTCTGACCAACCAGGATACCCACCCACTTCCTAGAACCAACTTCAACCTGAGAGGAGAGCAATGTGCACACAGGGAAGGCTGTTTAATTGTAATGATATAATTTATCTCAAAAGAATGATTATGACTATATAATTAACACCTTGTATTCAGACACTTTCATCTCTAAGAAGCATTGAGAGTCTTACAGATTATCTAAATAGGTATCACATACAATTGCTGGAACCAAAGTCTGCTGTTTTAAAGATAATTAAAATTCCTTCCTCTTTGGAATTAAGAGCCTTGCCTATGGGATAAATAGTGTGCCCACTAGACACATGAATAGATCTAAACCTGGGAACTCTGAACATAGGACTGGAAATGATCTTGAAGAGTCATTTGCCCAAGAAAGATAAATAAATGATCTAAACATACAGAATAATTTCAAATCCCCTGCTCATGGCAGAAATTATTAATCAAACACAGCACTCTTCCCTCCTAGGCCTGGACTTGTCCCCAGAATCTTTCTTAACAGAGCATTTTAGGCAGCCACTACCAACTAATCAGAGTTCAACTCCATTTGCCAGCCTGGAAATTACCCACTGCCATCAAGTCATCATAGCAACCCTATAGGACAGAGTAGAACTACCCCATAGGATTTCCAAGGCTGCAATCTTTACGGAAGCAGACTGCCAAACCTTTCTCCTGCGCAGTGGCTGGTAAATTTGGACTGCTGACCTTTCGGTTAACAACTGAGAGCTTCACCACTGTGCCACCAGGGCTCCTAACCTGGAAATTAACCCATTGCCGTTGAGTCAATTCCAACTCATAGTGGCCCTATAGGACAGAGTAGAGCTGCCCCATAGAGTTTCCAAGAAGCGCCTGGTGGATTTGAACTGCCGACCTTTTGGTTAGCAGCCATAACACTTAACCACTACGCCACCAGGGTTTCCAACCTGGAAATTAGTTCACCCTTATCCTTCCAATGTACAGATAGGGGACTGAAGTTCAGAGAGTTAAATTAACTTGTTCAGAATCACACAGCCTAGTAATGCAAAGCTGGAGATCCCAAATTCTTGCTTTTTCCTTAATCCCCACCCCCGCCTCTTTTGCTGTGTTCAGAATAAACTTGATAGGTTATATATTTTGCTCCAGATTCCTCTTTCTTGGATGGGCTGTTTAGAATGCCTCTATCAATGATTTGCTGAGTGACTATGGGCCTATTGCTCAGTCTCCTTCAGAGTGAGGTGTTACAAATTCAAATGCAGATAGTAATCCAGGTACCGATTTCCGGTTCATTTAGCGGCAAGATGGGGTGTGTTTTTGAGAAATGTGAGCTGCTGTTGAAATTTCTGTAGTTGTAAAGAATGGATCAGACATTTCTGGAGCACCTTTTCTAGGTGATGTACTGTGCTCCTGATAGAATGTGTTTATGCTCTAAAAAGTATACAAATCCAGTAAGACATCGGCTATGGTAAGGCTACTTGGAGGGAGGTGGCGTTTGAGCTAGGTTTTGGAGATCCATAAAATTAAATATTTTTTCTAATTATAAAAGGGTCACATGGGCATTACATAATTATTGGGAAAGACAGGCTGTCAAGAGGAAAAGTCACTCATTTCTTTTACCCATCAGTCATATCAATGTTTTGTTTTATTTTCTCTAATTTCTTTTTACTCCATGCATAGGTATGTGGCTTTTTTTGTTTCATGTTGTTCTCAATCTATGCATGTCATTTTATATCTTTAAAAAGTTTTTTTTTTTTTTAATTTTAAATTTAAATATACTACGAGGATGTTCTGGAAACCCTGGTGGTGTAGTGGTTAAATGCTACGACTGTTAATCAAGAGGTCGGCAGTTCGAATCTGCCAGGCACTCCTTGGAAACTCTATGGAGCAGTTCTACTCTGTCCTATAGGGTCACTATAAGTTGGAATCGACTCGATGGCAGTGGGTTTTGGGATGAGGATGTTCTATAACCCAGTAACACTGCTCCTAGGAATAACTCAACAGAAATACATATATGTACACCAAAAGGCATGTATGAGCAGCACTTTTCATAATAGTCCCAAACTGGAAACAACCCAAATGTCAATCAATAATAGGATGGATAAATAAATTGTGATATATTCACACAATTAAAAAACTATACAGCAATGAAAAGAAACTACAGCTACACAGAGCAACATGGAAGAATCTCACAAATATAATGTTGAGCAAAAGAAGCCAGATACAAAAGAAAACATACTGTATGAATCCACTGATGTCATGTACAAAGCCAGGCAAAGCTCATCTATGGCGTTAGAAGTCAGAACAGTGCTTACCCTTTAGCGTGTGGTTAGTGACTGGAAAATACCATGAGGGGGCACCTGGCTGTAGGTTACACAGGTATGCACACTTAGTAAAAATTTATCAAAGTATACATTTATGATTTGTGTACTTTTCTGTATTTGTGCTACAGGTCAATAAAAAACACCCATATTGCCACATGAACCAGAGACTACATTATCCTGAGACCAGAAGAACTAGATGGTGCCTGGCTACAACCAATGACTGCCCTGACAGGGAACACAATAGAGAACCCCTGAGAGAGCAGGACAGCAGTGGGATGCAGATCCCAAATTCTCATAAAAAGACCAGACTTTAAGGTCTGAGTGAGACTAGAAGGACCCCGGTGGTCATGGCCCCCAGGCCTTCTGTTGGTCCAGGACAGGAACCATTCCCGAAGCCAACTCTTCAGACATGGATGGGACTGGACAGTGGGTTGAAGAGGAATGCTGGTGAGGAGTGAGCTTCTTGGATCAGGTGGACGCTTGAGACTATGTTGGCATCTCCTGTCTGGAGGAGAGATGAGAAGGCGGAGGGGGTTAGAAGCTGGCGAAATGGACATGAAAAGAGAGAGTGGAGGGAGACAGTGGGCTGTCTCATTAGGGGGAGAGTAATTGGGAGTATGTAGCAAGGTGTATATAATTTTTTGTGTGAAAGACTGACTTGATTTGTAAATTTCACTTAAAGCACAGTAGAAATTATTTTTAAAAACCCATATTAATTAATTGAAGAAAAATAAATCCATCAGTCAGGGATGACCAAGAATGTCACTTGGGGCAGAGGGAATAGCAAGAACAAAGGAAGGCATAACAATGGGAACATGTAAGAATGGTTAGGAAATGGAAAATAGGCCAGCTTGCTTGCAACATTGGTATTACAATATTTTGCTTAGTGGACACAGTGGGGTACAGAGTTGAGGGTTTCTATATGCCGAGTATGGTCTTTGGAAAGTGATGACAGTCACAGACACTTCCCCAACTCCAGCCTATCTCATGGAAAGTTCCACAGTCAATGGAGCATGAGTGTGGACGGTTCAGCACTGATTAAGCCCACTGCTTCTGTGGCTTCTTCTCTGCTTTGGGCAATTGAAAATGTGCTGGGGAGGAGGAAGGTCCTGAGGGCCTGGGTGTGCTTTCTCATTCCTCTTGCATTCTTTCCCACCCTTCCTATTTCCCATCCAAATGTTAGGCAACTTGAGGGAAGCCACACCATGGGAGGCTTAGAAGAATCTCCCTATCTTCAAGTCAGCTGATTAGCAAACTTAATTCCATCTGCAACCTTTATTCTCCTCTGCTCTGTAACCTAACATATTCACAGGTTCTAGGGATTAGGACATAGCCATCTTCTGGGACCATTATTCTGCCTACCACAACCTACTAGCACAATCAAGGGGGCTAACCTGTGGTTTACAGCCCTAACATTTCCCATGAGTCCACATTCCAGATAGTATAGGCATTCCAAGGTCCTTGTGTTGGAAGGAACCTGGATTCTAACCTTGGTTCTGTCAAAAATCCTCTGTGATTGTGCTGGAGGTCCTAGCCAGAGCAATTAGGCTAGATAAGGAAATAAAGAGCACCCAGATTGGTAAGAAAGAAGTAAAAGTATCTCTGTTTGCAGATGACATGATCTTATATACAGAAAACCCTAAAGAATCCTCAAGAAAACTACTGAAACTAATAGAAGAGTTCAGCAGTGTATCAGGATATAAGATAAGCATACAAAAGTCAGCTGGATTCCTCTATAGCAACAAAGAAAACTTCGAAGAGGAAATCACCAAATCAATACCATTTACAATATCTCCCAAGTAGATAAAATACTTGGGAATAAATCTAAACAGAGATGTAAAAGACCTATACAAAGAAAACTAGAAGACACCGCTGCAAGAAACCAAAAAAGATCTACATAAGTGGAAAAATGTACCTTGCTTATGGATAGGAAGACTCAACATTGTAAAAATGACTATTCTACCCAAAGCAATCTACAGATACAATGCAATCTCTATCCAAATTCTTATGACATTTTTTAATGAGATGGAGAAACAAATCACCAACTTCATATGGAAGGGAAAGAGTCCCTGGATAAGCATTACTGAGAAAGAAGAACAAAGTGGGAGGCCTCACACTACCTGATTTTAGAACATATTATACTGCTACAGTAGTCAAAACAGCCTGGCAATGGTACAACAACAGATACAGGGACCAGTGGAACAGAATTGAGAATCCAGACAAATCTATTCAGCTGATATTTGACAAAGGCCCAAAGTCAGTTAAATGGGGGAAAAGACAGTCTCTTTAACAAATGGTGCTGGCATAACTGGATATCCATCTGCTAAAAAATGAAACAAGACCCATACCTACACCATGCACAAAACCCAACTCAAAATGGATCAAAGACCTAAATACAAAATCTAAAATGATAAAGATCATGGAAAAAAAAAATAGGGATAATGCTAGGAGCCCTAATATATGGCATAAACAGTATACAAAACATTACTAACAATGCACAAACACCAGAAGAGAAACTGGATAACTGGGAGCTCCTAAAAATCAAACACTTATGCTCACCCAAGGACTTCACCAAAAGAGTAGAAAGATTACCTACAGACTAGGAAAAAGTTTTTACAAATCTGATCAGCATCTGATCTCTAAAATCTACATGATACTGCAAAACCTCAACCACGAAAAGACAACCCAATTAAAAAATGGGCAAAAGATATGAACAGGTACTTCACCAAAGAAGACATTCAGGTGGCTAACAGATACATGAGGAAATGCTAACGATCATTACCCATTAGAGAAATGCAAATCAAAAATACAATGAGATACCATCTCACCCCTACAAGGCTGGCATTAATCCAAAAAACACAAAATAATAAATGTCAGAGAGGTTGTGGAGAGACTGGAACACTCATGTACTGCTGGTGGGAATATAAAATGGTATAACCACTTTGGAAATCAATTTGGTGCTTCCTTAAAAAGCTAGAAATAGAACTACCACACAATCCAGCAATACCACTCCTTGGAATATATCCTAGAGAAATAAAAGTCCTCACATGAACAGATATATGCACAACCATGTTCACTACAGCACCGTTTACAATAGCAAAAAGATGGAAGCAATCAAGGTGCCCATCAACAGATGAAGGGATAAATAAATTATGGTATATTCACATAATGGAATACTACACAACGATTAAGAACAATGATGAATCTGTGAAACATCTCATAACAGAGGTATCTGGAAGGCATTATACTGACACTAGTCAGTTGCAAAGGGACAAATATTGTATGAGACCACCATTATAAGAACTCAAGAAAAAATTTATACACAGACAAAAATATCTTTAAGGTCACAAGGGTGGGGAGGGAGGAAGAGGGGTATTCACTAATTAGACAGTAGACAAAAACTATTTTATGTTAAGGGAAAGAAAATACACGGTACACGGGAAGTCAACACAATGGGACTAAACCAAAAGCTAAGAAGTTTCCTGAATACAGCCAAAAGCTTTGAAGGCCAGAGTGGCAGGGACAGGGGTCTGGGGACCATGTTTTCAGGGGACATCTAGGTCAACGGGCAGAACAAAATGTATTAAGAGAATGTTCTGCATCCCACTTTGTTGAGTGCTATCTGGGGTCTTAAAGATGCATCAATTGGTCTCAACCTACCTGGAGCAAAACAGAATGAAGAACACCAAAGGCACAAGGTAAATATGAGCCCAAGAGACAGAAAGGGCCACATAAATCAGAGACTACATCACCCTGAGACCAGAAGAACTAGATGGTGCCCGGCTACCAATGATAACTGCCCTGACAGGAAACACAACAGAGAATCCCTAATGGAGCAGGAGAACGGTAAGATGCAGACCTCAAATTCTCATAAAAAGACCAGACTTAATGGTCTGACTGAGACTACAGGGACCCCAGAAGTCATGGTCCCCAGACCGTCTGTTAGCCCAAGACTGGAACCATTTCCAAAGCCAACTCTTCAAACAGGGATTGGACTGGACTATAAGAGAGAAAATGATACTGGTGAGGAGTGAGCTTCTTGGCTCAAGTACACACATGAGACTATGTGGGCAGCTCCTGTCTGGAAGTGGGATGAGAAGGCAGAGGGGACAGGAACTGGTTGAATGGTCATGGGGAATATAGGGTGGACAGGAGGAGTATACTGTCTTATTAGGGGGAGAGCAGCTAGGAGTACATAGCAAGGTATGTATAAGTTCTTATATGAAAGACTGGCTTGATTTGTAAACTTTCACTTAAAGTACAAAAAAAAAATTCTGTGTGACTTCAGACAGATTAGTTTCCCCCTCTGATCCACAGTTTCTCCATTAACATTAGGGGAGGGTTAGACTAGATAACCTATAAAGGCCCCTCCAGATTGCCCATTCTAGGAATTTGTGAAAATGTCCTATGATTTTCATTTCATTTTCATATGCAAACTAGTCATACCATGTGGTCCCAAGTGAATGTTTTATGGCCAGTTTTATAGGGTCATCAGTTCTTCATTCCTGTTCCCTGTTGCTCTTATCTTGACCTGAATTCACAGAAGGTAATCACGGAGAAAGGATGCAGGCATGGGAAATCAGGAATACAAGAGGATGCCAAGGTCCTCTATAAGCCTTTGCCACCGAAGGATTTCAGGAAGGAAATCGCTGCAGACTTGGGTCACTCAATGTCCAGTACCAATATATCAGCCTCCATTGAATTCTACGTTTCCCTGCTAAGGTAGGTAAAGGAAGGAGGACACTCACCCCTACTTTATAAATTAAGAACATGAGAGGCCTTCAAGCAATCTAAGTTCTAATTCTAAGTGTCTTCTCACAACATGGTGGGAATCAAGAGAAGGGACCTAGATGGGCGAAACAGTGGTAAGGAACTGCCAACCATGTTTCTTCTACTAGATTAGAAACCACTGGAGGGCAGGGTACCAGTTTTGTCCCTCTTTATATTCCTAGTACCCAGCAGACAGTAGATACTTAGTGTTTGTCAAGTGGGTGGATCAACTAATATTTATTTTATATCTGCAATGTGCTAAGTTCTATACTCATTGGTTTTACCAAAATTTCACAATCACCTCCAGAGGTTGTTATCAAGACCTCCATTTTCACAAACGAAGAAATGAAGACTCAGGAAGTCAAAAGACCAATGTGTAAATTATCTTCTGTTTGCCTACTTGTTTAATGCTTTGAGTCCTTCAACTAGAATAATAGTTCTAAGAGAGTAGGAACCGGTCTATCTTGTTCACCTCTGCATAGCCCCAGCACCTAGGAAGATTCCTCACCACACAAGGTCTCAATAAATTTGTTAGCCAAAGGACAGAGATGTATAACTTTGTGTGCCATATGCACACACGTGTATGTTGGGGTGAATAAGTACACGAGCGCATAGAGGTGTCATAGTGATTTCACGTATTAAAATGATATATGAACAAGCCCTGTGAGGTCCATCAAGTGGTATGTAATCATAGCAGAGTGGTTAAGAGTGCAGGCTCTGAACTGAGTCCACTTGGGTTCAGATACTAGGTTCTGGCAGATGGTAAACGCTCAACATTGCTGTTGTTATTGTTATTTCAAGATGGGCTCAGAGGGGTGTGCAGATCATTAGTGGCAGAATGTGAACTGTAACCCAAGTGTTTCAATTCTCACTCAGGAGCTCTTTTTTATGTAAATTCACTGAAGTATTCTCTGAGTAGAAGATAAAAAATAATGAAGTAATCTTTTTTTTTTTTTTTTTAATATCTACATGGTATTTCTCGAAGTGTGGTGTTCAGATCCTGTTATGGATTGAATCGTGTCCCCCAAAAGTACATGTTGTAAATCCTAACCTCTATGCCTATGGTTATAATCCCATGTGAGAATGAGTTGTCTTTATTATGTTAATGAGACAGGATTAGTGCAGGGTGTGTCTTAAATCAATCTCTTTTGAAATATAAAAGAGATTAAACAAGCAAGGGAAAGAAGCAAGTATGGCAAAAGATAGATGTCAAATCACATGGAGATCTCCAATAGGAAACAGAAGCTAAAGAGACAAGGACCTTCCCCCTGAGTTGACAGAGAGAGAAAGCCTTCTGCTAGAGCTTGCACCCTGAACTTGGACTTCTAGCCTCCTAAACTGTGAGAAAAAAATTCTTGTTTGGTAAAGCCATCCACTTGTGGTATATTTGTTATAGTGGCCCTAGATAACTAGATAGACCCTATCTAAATTATCTATTGCTAAATAACAAACTACCCCAAAGCTCAGGGTTTAAAACAACAACATTCATTTTGAGGGTTATTTGGGCTGTACTTAGCTGGATGGTTCTTCTGCTAGTCTCCACGAGAATCACTCATGCAACTGTACTTATGCAGCTTGACAGGGGCTGAATGGTCTGTGCTGGTTGTTGATCTACTGCATCTTATCTCCAGATTGACCCTTTGTGCCTGCTTTATGACAATCTCTGGCAAAAACCAGCATTTGCATTGCCCAGGAGTGACAGATTAACCCATTGTTGGTAAATCCTTCCTGGACCAGTTACTCAGTCTCCTGGTTGGAGTCCGGAGGTCAGAGTCCAGAACATGGAGATTAGGAAGAAAATTAGGAAATGTCATCTCCAATCTAGCCTCTGTCTCAAACTCCCCATGTGACCATAAGCAATTCATTCCCCTTCTCTGGGATTTACTTCCCTGTCTGAAACAGAAAGGAGTTGGACCCGAGGAAAGATCACTGAGGCCCCTTCCAGCGATGACAGTCTAAGAATTAGGATTCTATGAGCTCTCCACTTCTGGGCTATAGTCAGAACCCATGGTGGGGTAGTGGTTAAGAGCTACAGGAGCTAACCAAAAGGTTGGCAGTTTGAATCCACCAGGCACCCCTTGGAAACTCTATGGGGCAGTTCTACTCTGTCCTATAGGGTCACTATGAGTCGGAATTGACTTGATGGCAACAGATTTGGTTTTTAGAGGCTATATTCCGTTCCTGGTGACCTGGCTCCTGCCTCTGGTTTGAATCAGTGTAGCAAATGGGATTGTGCAGGTGCTCCTCACTCTCTCCAGTGTTACTGGCTGGCCTCTGAAAATATCTTTCGTCTGTCCCAGAGAGAAGGCAGAATTTACCTGCCCCTCCTCCAGCAACTGAATTCTTCCGAGCCCTGTGCCTGTACAGCCTTACCCTACCTACCACTACCAGCCTCTAGGAGAGCTGTATTCCCAGTTTCCTGAACCTCCTCTTCTTCCCATAGCTCTCTGGGGCCACACTATTGACTGGGTAATACAGAAGGCAGGGAGGACTCTACTAAAGGGGCATGGCTGTCTCCCTGCAGGAGGAGGTAGGGAGGCTGGGGGAAGAGGGAAGTGTAAGGAGGCTGGAGGCAGGTCATGGGGAGTCTGGGTTGATATGCTCTCGAAGTTGGACTTGGCCTTGTGGGCAGTGAGGAGATACCTGCGGCCTTAGAGTAGATGGGCATGGTCAGAACGTGTGGTCAGAATGTATTTTGGTTCCATGCAAGGCAGACTGGAGCAGAGAGATAGATTGGGAGTTGTTAGAGAAATCAAAGCCAGAGATAAAGATATGGGAACGGGGACAGCAAAGAGGAGGTATTTAGGAGGCAAAATTGGCAAACTGGGTGACTGACTGATTGGCTGCCCAGCCACAAATGTGACTGCATTATTGTGGTGGGTAAGTGGAAGTATACTGTCATAGGCTGGAGAGAATATCCGATTTGTCCCAGGGACAGTTGAATAAAGGGTCTCGGGGTGCAGAGACAAATTAAAATCCCTCCAATCATGCTTTATCCTTCTTATCACTTCCTCTCATTTGGTATCCTCACACCCACGTATTACTGTCTCCACTTTGCAGGTAAGAAACTTGAGGTGGTGACAGATCAGGACCCTTGGGTTTAGGTCCCCTGACTCTCGGCCCAGTGCTTTGCCACAGAAGACTGCTTTCCTGAAATAGTGGGCAAGAAGAGGTATAGGAAGTTTGCCCTGCCTAGCTGATTCCCAGAGCCCTGATGGTGCAGTAATTAAGTGTTCAGCTGCTAACCAAAAGGTTCGCAGTTCGAATCCACCAGCCACTCCTTGGAAACCCTATGGGGCTGTTCTACTCTGTCCTATAGGGTCACTATGAGTTGGGATTGACTCTAAGGCAATGGGTTTGGTTTTTTTGTTTTAGCTGCTTCCTACTTCCTCCCCCTGGACTCAACAGCCCCAACCCTGCCACCAAATGGCAGTATGCCTCTGGCTTCACTTCTCTCTGCTTCAGCTTTGCTTTATGTCATATCAAGGGGGTGGGTGGGGCCAAGGGGGAGGTTTTCAATGTTCAGACACAAACAGGAAAACCCTTTTTTTTTTTTAACAAAGAAATCTTACATGAAGCACTAAAATGAACTCAGAAAAGAACCTTCTCAGGCTTAAGCAGAGGTGGTGGGTTCAGAGGCTGTCCGGGTAGACAGTTGTTCCACTTCCCCCGCCCCCCACCATTTGGCAGCCTCCAAGACACTTTCAGAATCTCCAAGGATCCATGGCCTTGAGTCTGCAAACCATTAGACTAGAGGACTTCTGCTCAAACGCTCTGGAACGGGGGTGCTCAGCCTGGGACCACAGATAGAATTAGGGTATCTCTGCACTTGGATGGAAAAAATTTCATCTTTATCTTCACTAACCTCTAACTCAAACTAAGCATTTTCTTCCATTACGAAGATAGGCAACACATCATAGCAGTATTGGCAGTTCCTGTGACTTTGTCACCAATAGAAATTACAGGTATGTTCACATCACATTACACTTGTGTTACAGATCTTTCAAAATAACATTTATGCTCATTACTTTGAAATTATAATAGTTATTATATCTGCCATCAAATCTTTTTACTGTGTTAATAAACACATATTACTATAACATAAAATTTAAAAATATATTTTGATAACTATTTCGATATGATTGAAATATTTCAATATGATTGAATATGAATATATTTCAATATGATTGAAATAACTATTTCAATATGATTGGTTTCCTCTGTAGTTCAGTGTATTTTATTTTATGCATTTAAAAACATTCTGAGAAGGGGTTCACAGGCTTCTCCAGACTGCCAGAGGGGTCCACGGCATCAAAAAGGTTAAGAACCCCTGTCCTAGGCCTTCACTCCCAGAACAGAAGGGGGCTGGGGAGCTCGTTGAAGCCTGCCAAAAGAGAGTATGTAGGGCCTAGCATCCCTGGAGGCCCCTCTGCTCCGATGTGCACTCTCTGAGCCCAAGGTAAATGAGACAAGAAACCGGGGCAGCAGCAATGGGACTCTGAGAAGTGGAGCAGAAGCCAACAGCCTGGGTGGCGGGGCTGGATCTAGTGGAACCGAACTGAATTCCTTCACCCCCACCCAACCAGGCTTTTGGGGGGAGCCAGACCCCAGGGTCCTAGTCTTGCTTCTTCCATTTCTCCTCCCAGTCTTTTTTCTTTCTGAGCTAACCAACAGTGGCTTCAAGGTCAGGAGATCCTGCTTCTGCATCTGACTCTGCTCTGCCTTGCTCAGTGACCTTGGGCAAGTCAGCTCCCCTCCCAAACCAGTTTTCACAGCTGTATATGAGGAGGTTGGGCTGGCTCTTGAAGCGCAAATTTTTGATAAGTACTGCTGCTGCTTGTTGCCATGCCTGCGGTAGACATTGCTAATAAATATCAGCTTACGTTCATTTCATTTCATGATGAAGCTTCAGAAGCCGTTTCAACACTCTACCAATTGACTGGAATTGGCACATGGTGTAAAACTGACTTGCCCTCACTGGACTAGTTGTTCTACATCAAAGGTACCACCCACATTTCCATCTCTGATATTCCATGGCTCTGAAGATCTCAGAAACCCAAGTAAGACACTAGATAGATGTAAGACCTAGAAAGCTTGGCTATTTCTGGCCCATAGATATGTGTGTGTGTATCTGTATGTAACAGAAAGAGAAAATGTTCTCAGCTGGGCTGTAGATGTTCTCTCATGTACCCTATAGCAGGAATAGGGTCAGAATAGGACACTCAGATGCTGACATCTCAGTAGGACTCCCCATGGTTCAATCAGGCCTCCTAGAACAGATGAACCAGGGCACATGGAAGTAGGCTCTTTGACCACAGTTGTTGGGAATGGGCATTCTACTAGGACTGGTGGCTCCAGGTCCTACTTGTCCCCAAGTGTCCTGTGTCACAGAGAATATCAGACAGGTGGTACAGCATAGACTCAGATCACACAGCCAGATGGCCAAGAAGTGGATGAGCTAGAGGCTGTGCCTTCTCCCCTAAGCAGCACAGAAATCCACACAGGATTTATTTCAGAGTATACCTAGCCCGGATTATAGCTAAAGCCCAGACAGGTGGCATAACTTACCTAATGTCACAATCAGTCCAAGCAAGTGCTAGGACCAGAGCCCAGGCCGGCAAGGAAGGCAGAGAATGTAATGCAGAGCCTATAAAAATCACAGGTCTATGGGGACCAGGCTGGTATCATAAACAAGAAAGTGGGCTGGGTGGATGGATGCTGGTAGGAAGTGGTGGGGACTGTGGCAAACTAGAGGTCTCATGTCCTGTTTAAAGGAAGCAGCTAACAGTCAATTCAAGTTGATTGTTGGCTATGAGAATGCGGACCCAAATCCTGATTTTTAAAGCCAAGTCAGAATCTAGATTTTATGAAATAGCCCATTTTTAAAAGTTGGCATCTAAATTTTTTTAAGTGTTAGAAAAACACTATGAAGGTGAAATAAAACTCATCTGGGGGCTGCAGTATTTGGCCTACTTTCCCACTTCTGATGGAATGGGTAGGACCTCTAGAAAGGTCTGAATCCCAGTTCTACCGCTTGTTAGCTGAGTAATCTTATTCAAGATTTATAGCCTTTCTGAGCCTCAACGATCTCACCCATAAAATGGGAATAATAAGCTGAGGTACTCTCAGGTTTAAGGTAATGAGTGCAAAATACCTACCACAATCCTTGGCCCATAGTAGGTGTTCAATAAATGTAGTGACTCCACCAAAGTGCCTCTAAGCTTTATGCTGATTTGGAGGAGCCCTCAAACCCCAACATGCCCAGTCCACCTAACCAACCATTTTTCTCCAGTATCTGGGTTTTCAGTGACCATGGAACTGTAACTCAGACACCTGAGGCACTCAAACATGCTCACACACACCCTGCATACACCCCTGGGAGGATTTTGAGATGCCAAGGCTGGTTACTATGGAGAGATGTTTAGGAGCCTTCCCTGGGGTTCAGCTGCAACCTTCCAGTGTTGGTTTAGAAAACATGTCTGCTGGCTAACACGACCTTTAGGGGCCTTCTCAACCTTACAGTTTCTTGGCTTTAATTTCATTAACCCCTGCGAATGCACACACTCACACAGATCATCTACCCAAAGACCTGAGCAAGACTAGCCACTTTTCCCTCTTCCTGGGAAGCTTCTGGTCTGGCTCTCACTCCACCTCATTCTCCCATCTCCAGTGGGAGGGGAGGTGTTGTTGTAACAGCCCTTAAAACCGGAATTCCCTGACATTTATTTATTCAGTAGGGACCTGTGGGAGAGAGGAGAATAGGGTGGCTGGAACTCATAGGACCAAATGGAAGGGGCTCAGTGCCGGGCTTGACTAGTTCCAAGGACCTTGCTCACCCAGAGTCTCCCTGGAGCCTCCTGTTGCCCAGGTAAAGTGTCAGGGGTGCAGGGGACCCCATTTTACAGATAGGGACACTGACTCGAGTGTCTTGTTCTGAACCAGTTTATCCAGCCCACTCGAGTCCCCCAAGATCAGGAACTTTAGGGACCTGGGAATCTCTAGTGGAACATGTATGGGGTTCTGTGTCCCTGTGTCCTAAGCAGAACCCCAGCTTAACAACAACAGTTACTACTTAGCCAGCACTTTCTATATCCCCAGTAGCTCCCCCATTTTAAAATTTACAGGAGATTGAGGTGTAGAAAAGAAAAGGGACTTTTACCCAAGGTCACTAGTAGGTCTTACGGTATTTGAACTCAAGGCTGGCTGACCCAAAGTGTATGCTCTAACCCTGTATTATACAGCCTCATGCATTAGGGCCAGGTTCCAGGACTGAATTTCAATTCCAGGAGTTGCTAGAAAATCCCATGACTCAGCAAGCTGCTTTCCCCTTTTTTTCTGTTTATGTGATTCTACATCTCAAAAAAATCCCATTAGATGTTCTTTTTTAAAAAGTAAAAGGATTGAAACAACAAAGCAGCCATGATTTTGCCATAATTGGAATAATTCTTTATCACCGGGGTCATGTGTTACAAATCATCCTTTACCTTATTTTGTTGATTCTAAAATGCATGTGTTTGTTTTTTTCATCTTTGAATTTGGGATACATCTTAGAATCAGTGGAACCTAAACTCCTGTGAACTATGCTATCTTATTTACCCCTAAGAATAATCCTGGTAAACAAGCACTGCCAAGATTATAATCCCCATTTTGCTGTTGGGAAAACTGAGGTTTACAGAGAGGTTAGGCTACTGGCCTGAGGTCACAGAGTGAGTCAGTGTAGAGACAGGACTGGAACCTCATCTCCTGATTCCCAGCAAAAGCTGTGTCCACCATCCAAACCTGGCCTCCAGCCCCTGTGCTCATGCCTACCTGTTCCCATCACCCCTGGTCACACCCTAGAGAGGCCTGAGGAGGACCTCAGCCCCTCATCCACTGTTTTCCAGCCTTGGCCAGTGATGGGATGAGCCCATTATGGGGACTCCTAGCACCGTCCACCCCAATACAGGAAGTTTTCAGGCCAAAGGATCTCACTTTTAAGACTGCACCCCATGTGTGAGCAGCAGTATTTCTGCCTTGTACCCTCACAAACCACGTGAGCTAACTCCCATGGTTCCCTGCCTGGGGTCCCCATTCTCTGGAAATAGTCACAAGTGTCCTATTTCTCATACTTCAAAAGGCCAAATGAAAATCAAATATTGACTCTAGATAAGACCTCACAGACAGACTAAAACAGCACATTTCCTTGCTGTTGGCTAAACTTACATCAGCTCAGTGGTGTGGCTTTGGTTTTTTCCTGTCAACCAGAAAACAAGGATTGGCTAGTATAGCGCCACAATTAACGTAAAAGGGAAAAAACCAATTAACAAATTATTACGTAACAGGTACAACTTGGCAGACAAAAATCTTTCAAAACAAGAGGTGTGACAGGGAAAATAGTAAAATGGGAAAGCTGACATGGAAGCTTGAGCACGTTTTCCCAGAAGGGGAATGGGAGGTTCAGAGAGCTGCAGTGGCTTGTTCAAGGTCACACAGCAGGGCTGGAACTAAAAAAAAACTAGCACCCACCTTTTCTGCCCCTTGGGAGGGTAAGATTTCCCACCACACCCTGCTGCCCTGAGGCCCAAGAAGCCCAGTATATCAGGACTCACCAGGGTTGCTGAAGGGGGTCAGGACAGGGAAAGTCTTCTCCCTGGCACCTGTGAGCTCCTTTCTGGTGGGCAGCTGCCAGGGCCACGCTTCTTTCCTCCTTGGGAGTCTGCCAGGGCAGCTAGACTAGGGAGCCTCCTGGAAAACTGCCTCTGGCCAAGATGAAGGAGGCCTCCCTGAAGAAAGTACCCTCCAGGACATGAAGCGACCAGATCCCAGGGTCACGGTGTGGCCAAGGAGGGCTTAGCTACTTCCAGGTGCACAGCTGCTTCCTGGCACCCACGGGGCAGCTCTCCAGCTCCCGAGGCTGCGTTTCCTGCCGGCTGCTGGGCGCCTTTAGGAGAGCAAACACAGTGCATTGGCTGAGCGAGGCTCCTCCTACCTCTTTACCTGGGCAGGTGAGAACAACTAGGTTAGGAGCAGGTCAGGGATTCAGGTGAGTAAACAAACTGTGGCAACCAGCTGGCTCTCCTTTCCTCCACAGCCCTGGCCCTGGGATCCTTCTTCGCCACCCTCTCTGTACCTGGGGTGAAAGACCTGGAGGTAAGAAATGGCAAAACATTCTGCCATTTGCTTACTGCTGCTCAGTTTGCAAAGCTTCGCTAACTGGTAGTAACCCTAGAATAAAGTTATTAGTGTCTTCTCTTTTGGTTGGAGAAGCTGAGACATTGAAGGGGTAAAGTGACTTGTCCAGCTCACACAGCTCTTGAAAGGAAGGTTGACAGAGTGGAATGGTGCGAGGATCCAAAACCAGGTTTCCTGCTTTCAACTTCCCACACAGTGTTACTGACTATACCACTTCACTTTCTTTGAGGCTTTTGGCAGGTCACTTACTGCCTCAGTTTCCACATCTGTAAGACGGTACGGTCATGCTTATAAGTGAGTCTACAGTACTATACCAGTTACTATCAAGTTGATTCCGACTCACAGTGACCCCATGAGTGTCAGTATAGAACTGTCTGTGCTCCAAAGGGTTTCCAATGGCTAATTTTTCTTTTTTCTGAGGTGCCTCTGAGTAGACTCAAACCTTCAATCTTTCCGTTAGCACTGAGCGCTTTAATCCTTTGCACCACCCAGGGACTCCACAGTCACTATTGTTGTTGTGTGCTATTGAGTCCATGAGTTCAATTCTGACTCGTGGTAACCCTATATGACTGAGTAGAACTGCCCCACAGTGTTTCCTGGGGCGTAAATCTTTACTGGAGCAGATCGTTGTGTCTTTTCTCCCACAGAGTGGCTGGTGGGTTTGAACCACCAACCTTTCAGTTAGCAGCCAAGTGCTTAACCATTGTACCACCAGGACTCCTTAAATAGTCACTATCAAAAAAAACCCTTTGCCATCGTGTGATTCTGACTCACATTGACCCTATAGGACAGAGTAGAACTGACCCTTAGGGTTTCCAAGACCAATCTTTCAGGAAGCAGAGTGCCACATCTTTTTTCAATGGAGCGGCTGGTAGGCTGGCTGGTGGGTCTGAACAGCCAACCTTTCAGGTAACAGTAGAGTTCAGTCATTATACTGAGTGTATTTCCTTGGATTTACAGCTGAAAGGGACTTTGGAGATTATCTAGTTTATGCATTTGTTCAGCAGGTAGTTATTCAGCAGCTATTATGTGCCAGGCTCTGTTTGAGTTCCTGAGGTTACGTCAGTGAACAAGAAGTCAAGGACTCTGCTCTTACTGAGTTTACATTCTAGAGAGAGGGGAAATAGACAATAAACAAGTAAACAAATTAGACAGGTATTAGTGATGTTGTTATGTGCTGTCCAGAGGATTCGAACCAACAAACTTCTGGTTAGCAGCTGAGTGCTTAAACATTGCATCATCAGGGCTCCTTACTGTTATCAGCAGCTGGAAGAAATGAAATAGGCCGATGTGCTAGAGTAACAGAGGGGTGCCGTTTTAGATTATGTGGTCAGGGGGTCCCTTTTTGAGGAGGTGACATTGGAGCTGAGATTTGAATAATGAGAAGAAACCAGTCATTGGAAGAGCAGGAGCAAGAGTGTTCTAGGTACAAGGAAGGGTAAATGCAAAGGCCCTGAGGCAGGAAAACAAGCTTGGTGTGTCTGGAGAACAGAAACAAAGTGGCTGTGGCTAAATATAGTCCAGTCACTGCACTCCCTCATTTTTTTTAAGGAAACTATTCAGAGGGGCCACTTGTCCAAGATCACACAACTAATTAGCCCCTCTTGAAAGTTCCTCCTTCCTTTCTTCCTTTTTTTTTTTTTTAATGGCTTAACATATTTAAAAAAAAAAAAATTAGGATTTATTTTTCACATAAACCATTTATTTTTCACGTCTCTAGCTGGTATGGAAACTCCCTAAATCACCACAGGAGGCCTCAGGTGCCCGTGTCTTTCTGTTTCCCTATCCTCACCACTGGCTGCACCCTCAAGATCTCTGTTCCAAGATAGACGCTGAGACTTCAGCCATCACCTCAAAATTCCAGGTTACAGGAAGGGTAAACGAGCTCTCCCTCCAGGTTTCTATGAAACCTTCTGGAAATTCCATTGTTTCGTTGGCCAGAACTTAGTCACATGACTACACCCAGCCACAAGACAGCAAAATGCCCAACTAAAACCAAGAAATAACATTATTAATGAAAAAAGAGATGCATATTTGATAGGCAATGATCAGTCTCTACAACAAGCCCCTTTTTATTCCTCTACCTCTTGAATCTAAGTTTTTTTTTCTAAATTTTACTTATTTTGTTGTTGAGAATATACACAGCAAAACATATACCAATTTAACAGTTTTTACATGTGCCACCTCCTTCTTTTCTTGATCCTCAAGTATTAGTGAGGAAAACTGAAGGCTGGGCCTCCTTAGCATATTTAGTTATCAATCCATCAATCATTTCACTACTCTATACTGCTATGTGAGAGGCACTGGTGGTTCAGTAAAAGAATTCTCACCTTTGCTGAGGCTGCAGTGTAGCAACGATTGGGCTCAAACTCAGCAACAATTGTGAGGATGGTGCAGGACCAGGCAATGTTTCATTCTGTTGTACACAGGGTCACTCACTATAAGTTGGAAGTGACTCAACAGCACCTAATGTTAATAACAACGAAGGAGACTCAGTTTGATTCCCAGCCAATGTACCTCCTGTGCAGCCAGCCACCCCCGTCTGTCAGTGGAGGTGTGTGTGTTGCTATGATGCTGAACAGGTTTACCCATTATAATGGACCAATCTGGAACCCAGGGAAGGTGAGAATTCTACCTCTGAACCACCACTGTCCCAAGGGTTTCATTACTTAATATAAACTCCAGACCCTCTCACCTAGGGTGGGTAAATATCACTAGGTGATCATGAGGTGATCATATAGTTGGTATTACAGGGTGGTCTTTCTGGCCTGGCCAGTCACCTCACTAGTATAAATCTTCAGGAGTGGTCTGGAGGACTCCTAGACAACAAAGATACTTCAATTGCTGGGGAAATTCAAAGGTTTTAGAGGCTATCTCTCTGGAATCAAACACAAAGACTAAATTCTTTGGGTAAACTTAAACTCTTTACTACACAGTCCTGAATTTGAACCAGAAGTTTTAGTATAAATTTTTGATATAGCTTACCTGAAAACAAACAAACAAATCATATTTCCTACCTCGGCCTACTGAGCTAGAAACCATGAACAACAGAGCAGCAGTGAGCAACTTTAGTGCCTAGACTGTGGTCTCTAAATACTATTTCCACTAAGAGGGACCAGGACTCCTTGAAAAAAATAAAGAGGTATGGAGCAGAAAGTGTACGATATATTCTTGTTGTCGTTGTTGTGTACCATTGAGTTGATTCTGACTCACAGCGATCTTTCCGAGGCTATAATCTTTACAGCAGCAGACTGCCACATCCTTCTCCCATGGAGCGGCTGGTGGGTTCGAGCTGTTGACCTTTTGGTTAGGAGCTAAGCACTTAACCACTGCACCACCAGGGCTCCTTTTACAATATATCCCTAGGCTAACTTTTAATGCTACAAATCAAGGACGTAGGGTCCTGTCAAAGGGACTCAGGAGACAAACTGACAACTCACATTGGAAAAAGTCAGGCCAACTGGAGCATCAATAAAGAAAATAACTGCAATGGACTGAGAAACATCAAATATATTTAAATCCACATGTTCATAATGACATTTAAAAAACAAACGAAAAAACCCTCAGTGATCCTCTCTGGAAGATACTAGGAAATCAACTAATTATTTTGAAAACTAGTAAATAAAGGGAAACAAGTAAGCATTTGTTCTGTCTTTCCTATAAGAACTCTGCTTCAGGGCAACCAAATAGCAGAAGAGAGGAAGTTGATTCTGACAGAAGCATTCCAGCAAATAAACAAAAAAAGGAATAAAGAAGGATTGACTCAGAATATCACCATCTGACAGCTCCTTATGAATTAATCAATCTAACCGATAATATTACAAAAAGAGAAACAACCAGACAGAATGGACCTCCTAATGGAATTAAACACAACCTCCTATGAAGAAGCCCTAACGGTGCAGTGGTTAAATGTTCGGCTGCTAACCAAAAGGCTGGCAGTTCAAGTCCACTAGCTGCTCATTGGAAACTCTATGGGGCAGTTCTACTCTGTCCTATAGGGTCACTATGAGTTGGAATGGACTCAACAGCAACTGGTTTTTGGTTTATAGAGGACTGAAGGAGCCCTAGTAGCACAATGGTTAAGCACTAGGCTGCTAACCGAAAAGTTGGTGGTTCGAACCCACCAGTCACTCCTAGGGAGAAAGATGTGGCAGCTGCCTCTGTAAAGATTACAGCCTATAGACAGAGCTGGAGGAAAATGTAGAAAAATTCTAACTCACCAAAAAAAAAAAAAAAACCAGACTCACTGGTCTGACAGAGACTGGAGAAATCCCAAGACTATGGCCCTGGATACCCTTATAGCTCAGTAATGAAGTCACTCCTGAGGTTCACCCTTCAGCCAAAGATTAGACAGGCCCATAAAACAAAACAAGACTAAATGTGCACACCAGTCCGGGGACAAGGACGAGAAGGCCGGAGGGGACAGGAAAGCTGATAACGGGGAACCCATGTTTGATAAGGGGAGAGTGTTGACATGTCAAGGAGTTGGCAACCAATATCACAAACAATATGTGTATTAATTATTTAATGAGAAACTAGTTTGCTCCATAAACCATCATCTAAAGTACAATAAAAAAAAATTAAAAAAAAAAAAGACTACAGCCTAGGAAAACTTGTGGGGCAGTCTGCTCTATGAGTTGGAATTGACTTGATAGCACACAGTAACAACAACATGGGAGAGTGAGGAAAAATTAACCTGATTTCTTTAACAAATGAATTTCAAAACATTAAAAAGAGAAAGACAGATACAGAGGAGGTAACCCACAGATTAATTTTTTTTTTTTTTAGTGGCACAACAAGGAAGCCTTGGTGGTGTAGTGGTTAAGTGCTATGGCTGCTAACCAAAAGGTTGGCAGTTTGAATCCACCAGGCGCTCCTTGGAAACTCTATGGGGCAGTTCTACTCTGTCCTATAGGGTTGCTATGAGTCGAAATCGACTTGACAGCAACGGGTTTGGGGTTTTTTTTTTTTGGTTTGGTGGCACAACAATTAAGTGCTCAGCTGCCAACTGAAAGGTTGGTGGTTCTAGAAAACTCTATTGGTCAGTTCTACTCTGTCACATGGGGGTCACTATAAGTGCAAATCGACTCAATGGTACCTAACAACAACAACCTATAGATTAAAAAGAACCTAAGAGATATTAACCAATCACAATGTATGGACCTTGTTTGAACCCTGATTCAAACAAAGTATATATAAAAGGGAAAAAACTATAGGGTACTTGTAGAAATATGAACACTGACCAGAACATTTGGTGGTATTAAGGAATTATTGTTGACATTCAGGTGTGCTTAACTTTTAAGATATATGCTGAAATATTTACAAATGAAACAGTATGATGTTTGGGATTTGCTTCAAAATAATAGCTGAAATTTAGCATTGATTAAGGGTAATGGTTGCACAACGTGATAAATGTAATTGATATTACTAAGTTGTATACCTGAAAAATGTTAAATTGGCAAATGTTGTGTTATATACATTTTTACAACAAAGAAGGAAAAAATAATGGATGGGAGATATCAAGGGAACATGATTGGTAGGGAGTTGACCATTATGGAAGGTAGGTATATACAGGTTCATTATAGTGTTCTACTGTTGTAAATAGTTGAAATTTTTCCAATAGTTATAAAAAGTTAAAATATATTTATAACATTTCATACTCATCAAATTAACAAAATATTAAAAATCTGGTGAATCCAAATTTTGGAAAGGATATGGGGAAAGGGGCTCTCACAGCTGGGAGAAGTGCAAATTTTTGAGACCAATTCTAACACACCCTGTTACAGATAGAATTGTGTCTCCCAAAAATACCTATCAACTTGGCCAGACCATGGTTCCCAGTATTGCGTGATTGTCCACCATTTTGTCATCTGATGTGAATTTTCTATGTGTTATAAATAATCCTACTTCTATGATGTTAATGAGGCTGGATTAGAGGAAGTTGTGTTAATGAGGCAGGACTCAATCTACAAGATTAAGTTGTGTCTTAAACCAATCTGTTTTGAGATATAAAAGAGAGAAGCAAGCAGAGAGACAGGGGGACCTCATACCACCAAGAAAGCAGCATAGGGAGCAAAGCTCATCCTTTGGACCCAGGGTCCCTGCACTGACGAGCTCCTAGACCAAGGGAAAATTGATAACAAGGACCTTCTCCCAGAACTGACACAGAGAGAAAGCCTTCCCCTACAGCTGGGATCCTGAATTTGGACTTCTAGCCTCCTAGACTGTGAGAGAATAAACTTCCCTTTTTTAGAGACATCCACTTGTGGTATTTCTGTTATGGCAGCACTAAATAACTAAGATAGAATTTGGTACTGAGAGTGGGGTGCTGCTCTAACAAATACCTAAAATGTGAAAGTGGTTTTGAAAACTCTGAATGGGTAGATACTGGAAGTGCTTTAAAGTGCCTAATAGAAAACCTTAGATTGCCTTGAAAAGACTGTTGGTGGAATTATGGACATCAAAGACAATTCTGGACAACTCAGAATGAAGTGAGGAGAGCTGTTACATGGAAGACAGTGTAGATAGCAAGAAACAGCAGCAGAGAAGTGGCAGCAATAGAAATGGCAGCAGCAGAACCAGGAGACCAGCGACAACACAGCACTGGAGCCTGCCCACAAAGCGAGAGAGCTGAGTGCCTTTGTGCAGGAGGCTTCCTGGAGGAATGGGGTGCCTTCGGGCACTTATTGGTGGAGCTAGGCTTGCCAACTCCAATGTGTCTGTCAGTTTGTCATATTGTAGAGGGTAGTGTGTTGCTGCAATGCTAGAAGCTAAGCCACTGGTATTCAAATATCAGCAGGGTCACCCATGGCGGACAGGTTTCAGCTGAGCTTCCAGACTAAGACAGACTAGGAAGAAGGACCCAGCAGTCTACTTCTGAAAAGAATTAGCCAGTGAAAACCTTATGAATAGCAGCAGAACACTGTCTGGTATAGTGCCAGAAGATGAGCCCCTCAGGTTGGAAAGCACTCAAAAGGTGACTGGGGAAGAGCTGCCTCCTCAAAGTAGAGTTGACTTTAACGACATGCATGGAGTCAAAGCTTTTGGGACCTTCATGTGCTGATGGGGCAAGACACAAAATAAGAAGAAACAGCTGCAAACATCCACTAATAATTGGAACCTGGAACATTTGGAGTATGAATCTGGGAGAACTGGAAATCATCAAAAATGAAATGGAATACATAAACATTGATATCCTAGGCATTAGTGAGCTGAAATGGACTGGTATTGGCCATTTTGAATCAGACAATCATTTGGTCTGCTATGTCAGGAATGACAACTTGAAGAGGAATAGCGTTGCAGTCTTCTTGAAAAAGAACATTTCAAGATCTATCCTGAAGTACAACGCTGTCAGTGACAGGATAATATCCATACGCCTACAGGGAAGACCAGGTAAAAAAAAAAAAAAATTTGTACTATGACTATTATTCAAATTTATGCACCAACCACTAAGGCCAAAGACGAAGTTGAAGATTTTTACCAATTTCTGCAGTCTGAAATTGACTGAACACGCAATCAGAATGCATTGACAATTACTGGTGGTTGGAAAGCAAAAGTTGGAAAAAAAAAAAAAAAAAAAGGAAGGATTGGTAATTGGAAAATATGGCCTTGGTGACAGATATGATGGAATTTTGCAAGACCTATGACTTCTTCATTGCAAATACTTTTTTCATCCACATAAATGGTGACTATACACATGGACCTCACCAGATCGAATAGACAGAAAACAAATCGACTACATCTGTGCAAAGAGATAATGGAAAAGCTCAATATCATCAGTCAGAACAAGGCTAGTGGTCAACTACAGAACAGACCATCAATTGCTCATATGCAAGTTCAAGTTGAAACTGAAAAAAATTAGAACAAGTTGACAAGAGCCAAAATATGACATTGAGTACATCCCACCTGAATTTAGAGACCATCTCAAGAATAGACTTGATGCATTGAACACTGATGACCAAAGACCAGACGAACTGTGGAACAACATCAAGGATATCATATATGAAGAAAGCAAGGGGTCTTTAAAAAGATGAGTAAGAAAGAAAAGACCAAAATGGATGTCAGAAGGGATTCTGAAACTTGCTCTTGAACGTAGGGTAGCTAAATCAAAAAGAAGAACTGATGAAGTAGAAGAGCTGATCAGAAGATTTCTACGAGTAGCTTGGGAAGACGAAGGAAAGTACTATGATGACATGTGCAAAGACCTGGGAGATGGAAAGCCAAAAGGGAAGACATTTCTCAAGCTTCAAGAACTAAAGAAAAAATTCAAGCCTCGATTTGCAATATTGAAGGATTCTATGGGGAAAATACTAAAAGACACAAGAAGCATCAAAAGAAGATGGAAGGAATACACAGAGTCACTATACCAAAAAGAATTGGTCAACATCCAACCAATTCAGGAGGTAGCAAATGATCAGGAACTGATGGTACTGAAGGAAGAAGTCCAAGCTGCACTGAAAGCGTTGGTAAAAACAAGGCTCCAGGAATTGATGGAATACCAATTGAGATGTTTCAACCAACAGATGCAGCACTGGAAGTGCTCACTCATTTGTGCTATTTGGAAGACAGCTGCCTGGTCAACTGAATGGAAAAGATTCATTTTTACGCCTATTCCAAAGAAAGGGAACCCAGCTGAATGCAGAAATGATCGAATGATGGCATTAATATCACATGCAAGAAAAATTTTGCTGAAGATAATCCAAAAATGGTTGAAGCAGTATATCGACAGGTGTCATGGATTGAATTGTGTCCCCCCAAACTATGTGTGAACTTGGTTAGGCCATGATTCCCAGCATTGTCTGGTTGTACTCTATTTTGTGATCTTCCTATGTGTTATAAATCATAATCTCTGCCTGTGGTTAAAGAGGATTAGGGTGGGGTGTAACACTATTGCTCAGGTCACGTCCCTCATCCAATGTAAAGGGAATTTCCCTGGGGTGTGGCCTGCACCACCTTTTATCTTACAAGAGATAAAAGGAAAGGGAAGCAAGCAGAGAGCTGGGGACCTGATAACACCAAGAAAGCAGTGCAGAGAGCAGAGCGAGTCCTTTGGACTGGGAGGTTCCTGCCTGGAGAAGCTCCCAGTCTAGGGGAAGAGCCAACAGAGAAAGAAAGCCTGCCCCTGAAACTGATGTCCTGAATTTGGACTTGTAGCCTACTAGACTGTGGGAGAATAAATTTCTCTTTGTTAAAGTGATCTACTTGTGGTATTTCTGTTACAGCAGCACTATAGATAACTAAGACAATTGCAAAGAATGGGAATCCCAGAACCCTTAAGAGTGATCATGAGGAACCTATACATGGATCAAGAGGCAGTCGTTCGAGAAGAACAGGTGGATGCTGCACGGTTTAAAGTCAGAAAGATGTGCATCAGGGTTGTATTCTTTCACGTTACTTAATCTGTATGCTGAACAAATAATTTGAGAAGCTGGACTATATGAAGATGAACAGGGCATCGAGATTGGAGGAAGACTCATAAATAACTTACGTTATGCAGATGACCCAACCATGCTTGCTGAAAGTGAAGAGGACTTGAAGCATTTACTGATGAAAATCAAAGACCACAGCCTTCAGTATGGATTACACATCAACATAAAGGGAACAAAAATCCTCACAAGTGGACCAATAAGCAACATCATGATAAAAAAACTGAAGTTGTCAAGGATTCCATTTTACTTGGATCCACAAACAACACCCATAAAAGCACCAATCAAGATTTGCATTGGGCAAATCTGCTGCAAATGACCTCTTTAAAGTGTTAAAAAGCAAAGATGCCATCTTGAAGACTAAGGCGCACCTGACCCAAGTCATGGTGTTTTCAATCGCCTCATATACATGTGAAAGCTGGATTATGAATAAGGAAGACTGAAGGATTGATGCCTTTGAATTGTAGTGTTGGCGAAGAATAGTGAATATACAGTGGACTGCCAAAAGGATGAACAGATTTGTTTTGGAAGAAGTACAACCAGGATTGTCCTTAGAAGCAATGTTGGCAAGATTATGTTTCGCATACTTTGGACATGTTACTAGGAGGGATCAGTCCCTGGAGAAGGACATGATACTTGGTAAAGTAGAGGGTCAGCAAAAAAGAGGAAGACCCTCAATGAGATGGATTGACACTGTGGCTGCAACAATGGGCTCATACACAATGATTGTGAGGATGGCGCAGGACCAGACAGTCTCATTCTCTTGTACACAGGGCATCTATGAGTTGAAACGGACTCAATGACACCTAACAACATCAACAACAGGCTTGCGAACCCATGGAGCAAAAAAGCTGAGTAAACTTCTGGCAGAGTCAGATGCCTCCAGGCACTTATTGGTGGAGCTACAGAGCTTTGGAACACTTGCCCTAGCAGGGCAGATGTGGGCAGCAGGGCCTGAGGGACCAAGAAGCTAAAGAACCAGAAAGTAGAAGCTTAAGAGACAAGGAACACAGGCAGCTGAGCTGCCTCAGTTTCAAAGGGTAAGGCCACGACCTCTGGGGTCTCAAAGGGTGGAGCCATGGCCTCTGGACTTTCTAAGGGTGGGGCTACAGCCTCCTAGATTTCATAGAGACGGATCTTCACCAACTCAGTTCCGGAGTGTGCGGCTGCTGTTCAGGAGTGCCAGTGGGACAGGGCCAGATCCACTGTCTAAAGCTGCGGCAGGGGGGTGGGGAGGGGTGGGGGGAGCTGCCAGGGGGCAGAATGGGGCCTGTGCAGGGCCAAGGGGGCAGGGTCGTCACTCAGATGGACTAGGAGAATGGGGTTGCTCAAATGTGAGAGAGCAGAGTTACTGTTCCAGTAGGCCTGGAAGGTAGAGCTGAAGCCCTGGGCTGAGGGACCTCCACCAGAATCCAGAGATTGCGGCCAATACCTAGAGTCTGGAGGGCAGAGCCATTGTGTAAATGGTCTTAGAGAACTGAGGATCATTTTCAATCCTTGAGGGCTAATGTAATGTGTTCTGCTGACTTGCTAGGTGCCTGTTATACCTTCTTTCTGTCCAATTTCTCCCATTTGTAATGGAAATGTCTAGCTTTTGCCTGGTCCACCATTGTACTTTGGAAGCAGTAACTTGTATTCTAGATTTCACAGATGAAGAGGAATTTTTGGATTTGGGACTTGGAGTTGATTTAAGACTTCTGCTATGATATAATGGGGTGAATGTGTTTTACATGTGGCAAGGATTTGAACTTTTGGGAGCCAACGGTGGAATATTATGGATTGAATTGTGTCCCCCCAAAATATCTGTCATCTTGGTTAGGCCATGATTCCTAGTATTGTGCAACTGTACACCATTTTGTCCTCTGATGTGATTTTCCTGTGTTGTAAATCCTACCTCCACGATGTTAAGGAGCCCTGGTGGTGCAGTGGCTATAAGTCTGGCTGCTAATCAAGAAGTCAGCAGTTCGAATCCACCAGCCACTCCTTGGAAACCCTATGGGGCAGCTCTACCCTGTCCCATATGGTGGCTATGATGTTAATGAGGCAGGATTAGCGACAGTTATGTTAATGAGGCAGGACTCAATCTACGAGATTAGATTATGTCTTAATCTCTTTTGAGATATAAAAGAGAGAATCGAGCAGAGACGGGGGACCTCATATCATCAAGAAAGCAGTGAGAGGAGCAGGGCAGGTCCTTTTGACCTGGGGTTCCTGCACTGAGATGCTTCTAAACCAGGGAAAAACTGATGACAAGGACCTTTCCTCAGAACTGATAAAGAAAGCCTTCCCCTGGCGCGGGCACCCTGAATTGAGACGTCTAGCCTCCTGGATTGTGAGAGAATAAATTTCTCTTTTTTAAAGCCATCCACTTGTGGTATTTCTGTTATAGCAGTACTAAATAAATAAGACACACCCAGTGATCTAAAACCTCCATTTTGGGGTACACACCCAAGAGAAATTCTAGCCCACTAGGAGATGTAGAAAAGCATTAAAAAAAAAATCAGAAATATTAGGAACAACCAAAATGAATAAATTACAGTATCTTTAAACTTTAGATAAGCGGTAGAGGGGAGTGGGGCAGATTAAAAAATGCAGAAATTTCTAAATGGCAGCTACAAGTAAAGCTAGGAACCAGGGATCCATCAGGTCAGTTTAGCTCAAAAGACATTGAGCTATGCCCACGCTGGGCTCAGGCTCGCCACCAAGCACTGAGGATACAGAAGTAATGTCCCTTAAGGGGTTAAAAGTCTAGATATTAGAGCTGGTGGGGGCCCAGCATATCATTTAGCCCAACCTCTCTATTTTACGGATGTGGGAACTAAGGTCCAGAGAAGCTCAACAACTTGCCAAGGGCATACAGTTGTTTTGTGGAGGAACCAGGAGCTGAGCCAGGTCTCCAGATACTGAGCAGAATCAGGAGATCTTAGAGCCACACATTCTTATGTCTGAATGCTGGCTCTGTAACTCACTAGCTGTGACCTTGGCCGAGTTATTTAATGTTCTTTCCTCAGAAGGATAATAATCCCTTTTTCATAGATTGATGTGAGAATTAAATGAAATGATATACATAAAGCACTTGACCCAGTTAAGAATAAGACCTCAATTGATAGGTCATTTATTCTTAGTTTTATTGACATAAGGAGTCCCAGCAGTACAATAGTTAAGCACTTGGCTGCTAACAGAAAGGCTGATAGTTTAAACCCACCCAGAGGCTCTGTGGGAGAAAGACCTAGTAGTCTCCATCTGTAAAGATTACAGCCTAGAAAAAGCTATGGGGCAGTTCTACTCTGTCACACAGGGTCGACAGGCATCAAAATTGACTCGATGGCACCTAGCAATAACGTTATTGGTGTAAAGTAATGCCTTAGCAAAAAAACAAAATGCTACATTCAATGTTTTTCTAAAATAGTTAAATTCATACTTGTTAGATCCAGGATGGCCAAGGCTCTGTACCTGGTTAAAGGCTTGTCCCAGGGCAGCTCCTTCTTTTCCAGGCCCTCACCTAAGTAGGTTGTCATCAAATGCTTACTCTGAACCAGGAGAAGGAGTACAAGGGACTCCTCACCACCTTCCCACTCTTCTGATGGTCTTTGCTCCTGGAGCCCCTTATTGAGACATTACATGGCAGCAGAGCTCTGTAATCTGTTTGCCTCCTGCTCCACCAATCTCTAAGCCTCTGATGTTAGTTGCCATTGAGACAGTTGTGATTTGTGGTGACCTTATGTGTTTTTTTTATGTATAAGAGAACAAAACATTGACCAGTCCTGTGCCATTTCCATGATCTTTGATATGTTTGGGCCTATCGTTGAGGATACCGTGTCAGTGAATCTTACTGGGAATGTCTTAGTTATCTAGTGCTGTTATAACAGAAATACTACAGTCAGATGGCTTTAACAAAGAAAAACTCATTCTCTTACAGTCTTGGAGGCTAGAAGTCCAAATTTAGGGTGCCAGCTCCCGGGGAAGGCTTTCTCTCTGTCGGTTCTAGAAGAAGGTCTTGTCATCTATCTTTCCCTTGTCAAGCAGCTTGTCAGCACAGGGACCTCAGATCCAAAGGATGTGCTCCACTACCAGTGCTTCTTTCTTGATGGCATGAGGTCCTTCTCTCTCTGCTTGCTTTTCTCTCTTTTTATCTCTTGTAAGGTAAAAGGTGATGCAGGCCACACCCCAGGGTAGCTCTCCTGAAGTAGGATCGGGGAGTGACCTGAGTAAGGGTGTGGCATCCCACCCTAATCCTCTTTAACATAACCTAATTTTGCCTTATTAACTACAGGCAGAGATTAGGATTTACACAGCATAGGAAAATCACATCAGATTACAAAATGGAGGACAACCACATAATACTGGGAATCACGGCCTAGCCAAGTTGACACACATTTTTAGGGGACATGGTTCAGTCCATGACAGAGGGTTTTCTTTGTTGTCACTGACCCTCTACTTTATCAAACATGATATCCTTCTCTAGCGGTTAGTCTTTCCTGATGATGTGTTCAAAGTAAGCAAGATGAACTCTCCCCATCCTCGCTTCTAAGGAGCATTCTGGCTGTATTTCCTCTGAACTGATTTGTTCATTCTTCTGGCAGTCAATATTCTATGCTAATACCACAGTTCGAATGCATCAATTCTTCTTCTTTTTTCATTGTCCAGCTTTCTCATGCATATGAAGCAATTGAAAAGACCATGGCTTGGGTCAGGTGTACCTTAATCATCAAAGTGACATCTTTGCTTTTTAGAACTTTAAAGAGGTCTTTTGGGTCCCTATAAATGAGAATAATAGTAGAACCTACCTCATGGGGTTGTTGGGCGAATTAAATTAACTAATGACTGGCATATAATAAGCCCTCAATATATGGACGCTATGAGGATGAGGATGCAAGAAGCCTGGCCCCTCAGGTGTCAGGCCACAGAGATACAGTAGTAAGTCTACTGCCCAACCTCAAAGTGCTTCAGTCCAATGGGGAAACAGTCAGGCATAGATCAGCGCCCAAATGATTCCAGCTTCTGTCGCCTCCAAGGAGGCTGGCTCTAAGAAGCACCCAGCCATACTCCCATGTCTGAACTCACCCACATGCTTACTTTGGCTACTTAGAGCCCCTTCTCCGGCTCTATAGAATTGCTGACTGCCCCTGGCTGCTACCAACACATCATGTGCACTTAATATTAAAGCCATCCAGAAAGTTCTCCATGGGGACTTCAGCACCGCTCTGGTCTGCACATTTGGGGCCTGGTGGCCAGAAATACCACAAAAGGACTATCCTCAAAGCCAAGTTCCTGTCCCAGTACCTGGAGCCCTAAGGCCCAAGGAGTTTAGATCCTTCCCTTTCCTGATGTCCTCTTCTCCCAAGGAGACTATGTGTGTTTTTCACCAAAGGCTTCATTTTTACAGAGCCTAATAAACCATTCCCAGTGGGCTCAATGACCATTTCTCACAATTTTCCAACCCTACAAAGCAAATGTCAAGGATTTCATTTTATTAGGATCCACAATCAACACCCATGGAAGAAGCAGTCAAGAAATCAAAAGACGCATTGCATTGGGCAAATCGGCTGCAAAAGACCTCTTTAAAACGTTGAAAAGCAAGGACGTGACCTTGAGGATTAAGATGTGCCTGACCCAAGCCATGGTGTTTTCAATCATCTCATACGCACGCGAAAGCTGGACAATGAAAAAGAAGACCGAAGAAGAGCTGATGCCTTTGAATTGTGATGTTGGTAAAGAATGCTGAATATACCATGGACTGCCAAAGAATGAACAAATATGTCTTGGAAGAAGTACAACCAGAATGCTACTTAGAAGCAAGGATGGTGAGACTATGCCTCACATAACTTTGGACATGTTATCAGGAGGGATCAGTCCCTGGAGAAGGACATCATGCTTGGTAAAATAGAGGGACAGCGAAAAAGAGGAAGACCTTCAAGAAGATGGATTGACACAGTGGCTGCAACAATTGGCTCAAGCATAGCAACGATTATGATGATGGCACAGGACCAGGCGTTGTTTCATTCTGTTGAGCACAGGGTCATTATGAGTCGGAACCGACTCGATGGCACCTAACAACAACAGAGAGCAAAAACGTGAAGTGTCAGGAGAAGATATGGTAAGACCAATGCAAAGCGAATGTAACCAGTTAAATATATTTGCTTGTCCTGTGGAATCATAATGGTTCCGGAATGGTGTAAATGGTTTGCAGTTGACTGCTAAATAAAAAGTTGGTAGTTTGAACCCACCCAGTGGCACCGTGGAAGAAACGCCTGGTGATATGCTTCTGTTAAGATTACAGACAAGAAAATCCTTTGGAGTAGTTCTACTCTGTGATGTATGGGATCACCGTGAGTCGGAATCGACTTCATGGCAACTAGATTGGTTTTTAGTGGGAGCAGGCGTCGGGGTTGTTCTTTTAAGGTGATGCCAAAGTTGTTAACTGCAGATGCTCATAGGCTGGACAGCCCATTAGACAGTATAATTGCCATGCACTGTGACCTCCTGGCAGGCAGGGGTTGTGCCTTGTTCCCCATTCTTTCCCTGCACCTAACACAGTGCCTGGCACTGAGTGGTCAATTAATAAGTATTTGCAGTCAGCTAACGGGCTTAGATGCCCCTGTTGCACACTCCCATAACAGCTTCAACTTTTCCTTGCCAGTGTTTACCACACTTGCAATTAAAAAATTGTTAAGTACAATTATTTGTTTAATGTGTGCCTCCCTGACAAGACTGTCAACTGCCTAGGGGCAGAGACTCCCCTTAGTGTTGTTCATCGTTGTATCTCCATGCTTAGACTGGTCCCTGGCATATAACTGGCACTGAATAAATGTTTGTTGAATGAATGTATGAGCTCAGATGGCAAAGATGAAAACAGTCAGTGGGTTAATCAATCTGCCAACCCTGAAGGCCTGGGCTACACTAAGTGTTGAGCCTTCTACCAGGCCAAACAAAACTGGTATAAGGTTGTTTATTTCAAGATGCTCACAGTGTTATGGGAGAGTGTGGGGTAAGTCTTTGGTAACTTCCAGGTTCAGCTATTCTTAAAAACAGCCTGCCTCCTGGAGTCTGTATCTATTTACAAAGGAGGCAAAATGGAGTGAGAAGCAGACTCATCTGCTGGCTAACTAGGGCCTTCTCTTTGCCTACAGTTGGGGATTTGGGACATTTGGCCTGGGAATCGAGACATCGCCTGGAGTTAATGATGGAACCTACTTCATAGAATTGTTATAGGACAAAATGAATAAAAAGATGTGTAAACATTTACTAACAAACAAACAAAACTCATTGCCATCAAGCTGATCCTGACTCATTGCAATCCTATAGCATGGGGCAGAACCACCCCATAGAGTTTCCAAGGAGTGTCTGGTGGGTTTGAACTGCCAACCAGCTCTAGCAGCCAAGTTCTTAACCACCACACCACCAGGGCTCCAACACAGTACTGGTACTGTTTTCAAACATTTAGTACAGGGCTTGAAATGGCACCAGTGCTCAGGAATGCTAGCTAGAGTAGTTGTTGTTGCTATCAATACTTTTTTGCCTTCTAAGGTTGCCTCATGTCCACTGGGATGAAGAGCTTTGGGGTAGGACTCTGGTGATAGGTGCTGGGCTTAACCAAGGCATCTCCTGGGGCCAACCTGGCCAGGCTGCCGATAAAAGGGAGTGAACCACATGAGTGACAGAGACCCAACTCAGACTGAGAGGCAACAGTTGGTCCAGGTATTCCATAAGTCCAGACGGTAGACTTACTTCATGCACAGCTGGATTCAGGGGCTCAAGCACTATCATCAGAACGTTTCTCCCTCCACTGCTCTACATTGCTGTCTTCTGTGGACACTCTAGTCTCAGGGAGGTTCCCAGCTCCCATTAGTGGGTGACATCCTATGCTCTCAGCCACCACAGACAAAAGAGAGAGTCTCTTTCTTCCCAAAAGTTCAGACAAAACCCCAGAATTGAGTCTTATTGGCTATAACTGAGTATAACTGATTACTCCTGAACAAATCACTGAGGCCAGGGGATGCAAGGTTCTAATTGGCAGAGCTGAGTCACACGTGCACCTGGGCTACAGTTGGCTCCACATGAATCACATGTATGACAAGGGGAGAGGAAGTTCCCCAAGCAACATATGGGTGCTGCTGCTAGAAGTGAGAATGTTGCTGAGTCCGCAAAACAAACATCCACTGCCGGTTGCAACCTCCCTGCAGGTTAGGTGAAAAGGGCAATGTCACAGCAAGAGCAAACAAACATCAATTCTGTTAGACAAATAACAGAGATGGGATCTGGAGGGATTCCTAGAGGGCAATAGGGCATTACTCAGCCGTCTGCCAGAACTCTTTTATAAGGCCTGGATTAGGGTGAGGGGAGTGAGGCACTTGCCTCAGGTGCAAAATTTTAAATGTGCAAATTAGTAATCTAGATAAATTATACTTTAATGGAATATTTTCAAAATCAAAATTAATACAAAAAATCCATGATGAACAAAATACAAAAATTCTAACTAAAAACAGGGTTAGTAACCATATAAGCACCACACAAGCCATAATGGAGCCTGGGGCAAAAGGAAAAATCAGTGCTACTGATCTGTCTTTAGTTTATTTAGTCATTTAGCTTCTCTTGTGGCCAGTAGTCCCCTGTATCAGAGACGCCTCAGATACTTTATAAAAATGCAGATTCCATGGCCCCATCCTAGTCTTCCAGAATCTGAATCTCCAGGGATGAGGCCAAGAAATCTGCATTTTGAACAAGTACATCTTCCCTGCCAAGTGACTGACAGCCATTGAAGGTTTTAGATCCTCCCCAATGAAGTTATTCCCATAGAACCTCACTGGATACTTTATTTTGGAACTTCCATTACAACAATCCTGAACAACAGCGGTAAGGGGCAACAAAACGGGAATGGTTAGAGAAGCCCAGATAAACAAATTAAGGTTTGCCAAGTAGCAAGAGACCACATTGAGATCTCTAGGGACACTTTTTCAGACAGGACATCGTGATGGCCCCTCACTCTACAATCCCACAGTTGGTATCTAGAAGAAATCATCCGCGTATTTTTCTCTTCTGGAGTGGTGCTGGCAACTTCAGGAACTATTTATTGAATTACCGAGTTTCTGACCAGTACAATAATTGGTTCTTGGGTGCTAGGAGCAAGCATGCCCATGAAGCTGTCCAGGGAATTCATTTTAGACTTTGGAAATATGGCAGATTTTTTCCAACTTTAAGGGAAATAGCTATTCGTTCATTCATTTTATTCACTCAACTAGCATGGGCCAATTCACTGGTGTCTTAGTTATCTAAAAAAAATCTAGTGCTACTATAACAGAAATACCACAAATGGATGGCTTTAACAAACAGAAATTTATTTTCTCATAGTTTAGGAGGATAGAAGTCCAAATTCAGGGTGCTGGCTTTAGGGGAAGGCTTTCTTTCTCTGTTGGGTCTGGAGGAAGGTCCTTGTCTCTTTGAACTTCTGCTTCTCGGTGGTCTTCATGTGGCTTGGCATCTCTATTTCCCCACCTCTGCTTCTGGCATGCTTGTTTAATCTCTTTTATATCTCAAAAGAGGTTAACTCAAGACACACCCTATACTAATCCTGTCTCATTAACCTAACAAAGACAACTCATTCCCAAATGGGATTAACCACAGGCATAAAGGTTAGGATTTACAACACATATTTTGGGGAGACACAATTCAATCCATAACATTCTACCCCTTGGCCCCCAAAATTCATGACCTTCCCACATGCAAAACACATTCACCCCATCACATCATCCCAAAAGTCTTAAATCAACTCCAAGTCCAAAATCACATCTTCTGAATCATCTAAATCAAATATCAGTGAGACTTTAGGCATATTCCATCCTGAGGCAAAATTCTGCTTCATCTGTGAACTTGTGAAATCTAGAATGCAAGCTATCTGCTTCCAAAGTGCAATGGTAGAAGAGGGACAAGGTGGGTACAAATGGGAGAAATTGGAGGGAAGAAAGGGATAACAGGCACCGACCAAGTCCAAAACTCAGCAAAACAATTTACATTAGCTTCCAAGGTTTGAAAATAATCCTCTCTTCTCTCAGACCATCTGGGCAATGGCCCTGCCCTCCAGACTCTGGGTGTTGGTCATGCCCTCTGGATTCCTGGGGGAAGTCCCTTGGCCCCGGGCTTCAGCACTGACTTCCAGGCCCACTGGGGTGGCAACTCTGCTCCCTTGGCTTTGGGTGGCCCCATTCTCCTAGTTCACCTGAGTGGTGACCCCACCCCCTCATCACTGGCAGGCCCCATTCTTCTGTACCTTGGGCATGGCAGCCCTGCCCCTAAGCTTTGGGCACTGGCCCCATCCCTGTGGCACTTGTGAATGGCAGCCCCACACTCCAGAACGAAGCTGGTGAAGATCTGTCTCTTTGAAACCTAGGAGACCATGGCTCCATCCCTTGAAACTCAACAGGCCATGGTTTCACCTTTTGAAATTGAGGCAGCCCTTCTTCCCATGTCCCTTCTAACAGTTCTGCTGATCTTTGAGTTGCTCCAGGGATGGTCCTTTTTTTTTTTCTTGGAGGACAACAAATGTAGTTCCTTAACCTGTTTCCTGCCTATGGAATTCCAAGAGGCAGATAGCGTTCTTTCCTTTTGTTCTTTCTCTGCCCCCTTCAATCTAAACTGATGAGTTTTCTGCTGTGGTCACTGGTTAAATGCACCTGTTACAGGCTTAATCTCTTTAACAAAGGATTGTGTAGACACATCCTTGGTAAAAAATTCTAGAACATGTGTCCTTAGTTTGTACAACAGAATTTTCCAAATTTTTAAGTTTTGTTTTCATTTTGCACAGTTCATTTTTAAGTCCATCTCTTTTCTCTTGTGTTTTACTATAAGCGCCAAGGAGAAACTACGCAGCCTTTTAAAGATCTTTCTTAGAAATCTCCTCAGCCAAATATCCAAGTTTATCACATACAAGTTCTACCTTCCACCAAACATTTGAAAATAATTCAGACAAGTTCTTTGTCACTGCATAAAAAGCATCGCCCTTCCTCCATTGTCCAATCACATGTTCATCATTTTCTTTTAAAGCCTCACCAGAAGCACATTTAACGTCCACATTTTAGCCACATTCTGCTGTTTGTGCCTTATGTATTCCCTAAGATGACAGGGACTTTCTCTATAACACTCCTCTCTTCTTTCTGAGCCTTCACCAGAATTGCCTTTGATGTTCATAATTCTACCAACAATCTCTTCAAGGCAACCTAGGCATTTGGTATGAGGCACCTTAAAACTCTTCTAGCCTCTACCCATTACCCAATTCCAAAACCACCTCCCCATTTTAAGCATCTGTTAGAGATGTACCCACTCTTCCGGTACCAAATTCTGTCTTAGTTATCTAGTGCTGCTATAACAGAAGCACCACACATGGATAGCTTTAACAAACAGAAATTTATCTTCTCGAAGTTTAGAAGGCTAAAAGTCTGAATTCAGGGTGCTAACTCTACAGGAAAGCTTTCTCTGTCGGCTCTGGAGGAACGTCTTTGCCTCTTTGAGCTTCTTCTCCTGGGTTATCTTCATGTGGCTTGGAACCTCTCTTCCCCCATCTCTGTTTCTTGCACACCTCTTTAATCTCTTTTATCTCTCAAAAGAGATTGACTCAAGACACATTCTACATTAATCCTGCCTCGTTAATATAGCAAAGACAACTCATTCCCAAATGGGATTATAACCACAGGAATAGAGGTTAGGATTTACAACACATATTTTGGGGGGACACAATTCAGTCCATAACAGTTGGTGAATAAGATAATTACTCTGCTTTTTTTCCCCCAGGTTTATTAAGATATAATTTACATACCATATGCAGTGTGATGGATCACTTTTATAGGGCTACTCTTGCCATGGTTTTGTAACTCCCACCAAAAGACTGGGTGGGACTATGCAAATGAGGTGCTCATGGTGCACCAAGGGGATTGACTAGCTTGCTACTTATGTAAGCTTGTGGGGGTTGGACCATGCAAATAAGGTGTATGAAAACCTAACAAGGGGATTGGTCAGTTTGCCATCCTGCTAGGCTTAAAAGAGAGCCAATTCCGGAGCAGAGACAGAACATGACTACCACCAAGAAGAGACGGGAGCAGAGCACATCCTTTGCACCTGGGATCCCTGCACTAAGACCCTCCTAGACCCAGGAGACAGAGAAAGCTGAAACACCGAAGATGGCATGATGGTGAGAAGCAACGGCAGAGAAAAAGTGGCAGCGGAACCAGCAGGAGGCTTGCTGGTGGGGTGCCTCTGGGCACTTGTTGGAGCTAGAAAAAGTGGTGGCAGAACCAGGAGACCAGCAGGAGGCTTACTGGTGGGGTGGGGTGCCTCTGGGCACTTGTTGGAGCTAGCTTGCTGACTCACAAACTGACACACTTGGCAGTAGAGCTAGGTTCATCTACCCAGGAGCAAGAGAGCTAAATGCCTTCAGGCCAAGGATTACCGGCAGAGTAGGGTGCCTCCGGCACTTATCGGCATAGCTAAAAGAGCTTTGTAACACTTGCCCAAGCAGGGCAGAGGCCAAGGGGCCAGAGAGAGGTGTGCCTGTAGGGACAGCTGAGAAGAGGCTGTCCTGACTCAAGAACTGTATCCTGATCATTCCTGAACCTGAACTTTAACCTGTCATTTCCCTAATAAACCCTATGTTGTTGTTATGGTTAGGTGCCATCAAGTAGGTTCTGACTCATAGCGACCCTATGTACAACAGAACAAAACACTCCCCAGTCTTGTGCCATCCTCACAAACACTGTTATGCTTGAGCCCATTGTTGCAGCCACTGTGTTAATCCATCTCATTGAGAGTCTTCCTCTTTTTCCCTGATGCCCTACTTTACCAAGAATGACGTCCTTCTCCAGGGACTGATCCCTCCTGATAACATACCCAAAGTACTTTACCAAGAATGATGTCCTTCTCCAGTGACCGATCCCTCCTGATAACATACCCAAAGTACGTGAGATGTAGACTGGCCATCCTTGCTTCTAAGGGGCATTCTGGTTGTACTTCTTCCGAGACATATTTGTTTGCTATTTTGGCAAAACCCACTGCCGTCGAGTCGATTCCGACTCATAGCAACCCTATAGGACAGAGTAGAACTGCCCCATAGAGTTTCCAAGGAGTGCCTGGAGGATCTGAACTGCTGACCTCTTGGTTAACAGCCACAGCACTTAACCACTATACCACCAGGGCTTCCACTATTTTGGCAGTCCATGGTATATTCATTATTCTTCGTCGACACCACAACTCAAAGGCATCAATTCTTCTTCTGTCTTCCTTATTCATCATCCAGCTTTTGCATGCATGTGAGGCAACTGAAAACACCATGGCTTGGGTCAGGCACATCTTAGTCTTCAAGGTGACATCTTTGCTTTTCAACACTTTAAAGGGATCTTTTGCAGCAGATTTCCCCAAAGTAATGAGTCTTTTGATTTCTTGACTGCTGCTTCCTTACGTGTTGATTGTGAATCCAAGTAAAATGAAATCCTTGACAACTTCAATCTTATCTCCGTTATCGTGATGTGGCTTACTGGTCCAGTTGTGAGGATTTTTGTTTTCTTTATATTGAGGTGTAATCCATACTGAAGGCTGTGGTCTTTGATGTTCATCAGTAAGTGCCTCAAGTCCTCTTCACTTTCAGCAAGCAAGGTTGTGTCATCTGCATAACGCAGGTTGTTAATGAGTTTTCCTCCAATCCTGATGCCTCATTCTTCTTCATATAGTCCAGCTTCTAGGATTATTTTCTCAGCATACAGATTGAATAAGTATGGTGAGAAGATACAACCCTGACGCACACCTTTCCTGGTTTTAAGCCATGCGGTATCCCCTTTTTCTGATTGAACAACTGTCTCTTGATCCATGTACCGGTTCCTCAAGAGCACAATTAAGTGCTCTGGAATTCCCATTCTTCACAACGTTATCAATAATTTGTTATGATCCACATGGTCGAATGCCTTTGTGCAGTCAAAAAAAACACAGGTAAACATCTTTCTGGTACTCTCTGCTTTCAGCCAGGATCCATGTGACATCAAAAATGATGTCCCCTGGTTCCATGTCCTCTTCTGAATCCAGCTTGAATTTCTAGCAGTTCCCTGTCTATGTACTGCTGCAACTACTTTGGATTGTCTTCAGCAAAATTTTACTTGCATGTGATATTAATGATATTGTTCCATAATTTCTGCATTCAGTTGGGTCACCTTTCTTTGGAACAGGCATAAATATGGATCTCTTCCATTTGGTTGGCCAGGCAGCTGTCTTCCAAACTTCTTGGCATAGATGAGTGATCACTTCTAGTGCTGCATCCGTTTGTTTAAACATCTCTATTGGTATTCCATCAATTCCTGGAACCTTGTTTTACATTGATGCTTTCAATGTAGCTTGGACTTCTTCCTTCAGTACCACTGGTTCCTGATTATACGCTACCTCCTGAAATGGCTGAACACCCACCAATTCTTTTTGGTATGGTGACTCTGCATATTCTTTCCATCTTCTTTTGATGCTTCCTGGGTATTTTAATATTTTCCCCATAGAGTCCTTTAATACCGCAACTTGAAGCTTGAGAAATGCCGAGTGTGTTCTTTCCTTTTGATTTTCTATCTCCAGGTCTTTGCACATGTCATTATAACACTTACCTTTGTCTTCTCGAGCTGCCCGTTGAAATCTTCCATTCAGCTCTTTTACTTCGTTTCTTCCATTTGCTTTAGCTACCGAATGTTCAAGAGCACGTTTCAGAGTCTCTTCTGACGTCCATTTTGGTCTTTTCTTTCTTTCCTGTCTTTTTAATGACCTCTGCTTTCTTCATGTATGCTGTCCTTGATGTCATTCCACAACCTGTCTGGACTTCGGTCATTAGCGTTCAGGGTGTCAATCTGTTCTTGAGATGGTCTCTAAATTCAGGTGGGATATACTCAAGGTAGCACTTTGGCTCTTCTACAATTTTTCTAATTTTCTTCAGTTTCAACTGAAATTGCATAAGAGCAATTGAAGATCTGTTCTGCAGTTGGTCCCTGGCCTTATTCTGACTGATGATATTGAGCTTTTCAATCATCTCCACAGATGTAGTTGATTTGATTTCTTTGTATTCCATCTAGTGAGGTCCATGTGTATAGTCGCCTTTTATGTTAGTGAAAGAAGGTATCTGCAATGAAGAAGTCGTTGGTCTTGCAAAATTCTATCATGCGATCTCTGGCATCGTTTCTATTACCAAGGCCATATTTTCCAACTACCGATCCTTCTTTGTTTTCAACTTTCACATTCCAATCACCAGTAATTATCGATCCATCCTGATTGCATGCTCAATCAATTTCAGACTGCAGAAGTTGAAAAAAATCTTCAATTTCATCATCTTTGGCCTTAGTAATTGGTGTGTAAATTTCAGTAATAGCCATATGAAATGGTTTTCCTTGTAGGCATATGGATATCATCCTATCACTGACAGTGTTGTATTTTAGGATATATCTTGAAATGTTCTTTTTGAAGATGAATGCAATGCCATTCCTCTTAAAGTTCTCATTCCTGACAAAGTAGACCATATGATTATCTGATTCAAAATGGCCAATACCAGTCCATTTCAGCTTGCTAATGGCTAGGATATCAATGTTTATGTGTTCCATTTCATTATTGATGATTTCCAGTTTTCCTAGAATCGTACTTTGTACGTTCCACATTCTGATTATTAATGGATGTTTGCAACTATTTCTTATTTTGAGTTGTGCCACATCAGCAAACGAAGGTCCCAAAAGCTTGACTCCATCCATCTCATTAAGGTCAACTCTACTTTGAGGAGGCAGCTCTTCCCCAGTCATCTTTTGAGTGCCTTCCAACCTGAGGAGTTCATCTGCCGGCGCTACATCAGACAATGTTCTGCTGCTATTCATAAGGTTTTCATTGGCTAATTCTTTTCAGAAGTAGACCGCTGGGTCCTTCTTCCTAGTCTGTCTTAGTCTGGAAGCTCACCCGAAACCTGCCTACCATGGGTGACCCTGTTGCTATTTGAATACTGATGCCATAGCTTCCATCATCACAGCAACATGCAGCCCCTACAGAACAACAAACTGACAGATGCGTGGGGGAATAAACCCCATAATCATGAGTGTTGTCTGTGAGTTTTTGTGTGGTCATTGCAATGACTTATTGAACCCAGCTGATGAGTAGAGAATGCCATGGGAGGGATGGTCAGAACTGGTAAAAAGGTTGGAGCGTGGAGGCATGTCTGACCTCCGCCTCATAGGAATCAGCCTTGGGCTGCTAATGCTGATAATGATTCTTCTTCCTCCTTGTGAACATAGAAAAGGTCAGAGGACACCTCCCTTGCCACATCATTTTTACACCATATAATTCACCAATTTAAAGTATACAATTCAACTGTTTTTATCATATTCACAGAGTTGCACAACAATCATCACTGTCAATTTTGGAATATTTTCATCAACTCAAAAAGAAATTGCTTAACCTCTCTGTATCATTTTTTTCACCTGTAAAATGGGATCAATATTTTACTTATTTCATAGGATTGCTGTGAAGATTACATGAGAAAACGTATGTTATGGGTTAAGCACCAAAACTGCCACTTTAAAAAAAGAATAATTTATTTTGTTGTTGTTGTTGATGAAAATATACACAGGAGAACATACACAAATTCAACATTTTCTACATGTACAATTCAATGACACTGATTACATTCTTCAAGTTACGCAGCCACTTTCACCCTCCTTTTCCAAATTGTCCCTCCCCATTAACATAAACTCACTGGCCCTCTAAGCTTCCTATCTAAACTTTCAAGTTGCTGATGTCAATTTGATCCCATATAGATAGTTCTATGTATAGATAGCTCTTTAAGACAGCATAATGCTCGAAGCAGATATTCTTTACTAATTAAGCTAAACTCTTATTTGGTTTTACGAAGACTTCGGAAGGTATTTTTAGTTTAAGGTTTAAAGATTATCTCAGGGCAACAGTTTCGGGGGTTCATTCAGTTTCAATGGCTTCAGAAATTCTGGCTTTCCACCAGGATCTGAAATTCTGTTCAGCATTTCCCCTTTGGATCAGGATTCTTCTATAGAATCTTTGATCAAAATACTCAGTAATATTCAGTAATAGCTAAGCAAAATCCAGTACCAAACCTGCCACTTTTAATAAAAGTTCACCATTATCAATTTTCATTTTGGAGGTTCCTAGGCGTAAGGTTGTCAAGGATTTCATTTTACTTTGATACACAATCGATACCCATGGAAGCAGCACTCAAGAAAGCAAAAGACACATTGCATTGGGCAAATAAGCTGCAAGGGATCTCTTTAAAGAATTAAAAAGCAAAGATGTCACCTGGAGGACTAAGGTGCACCTGACCCAAGCCATGGTGTTTTCAATTGCCTCATATACGTGCAAAAGCTAGACAATGAACAAGGAAGATGGAAGAAGAATTGACGACTTTGAATTGCAGTGTTGGCAAAGAATATTCAATATACCATGGACTGCCAAAAGAATAAACAAATCTGTCTTGGAAGAAGTACAAACACAATGTTCCTTACAAGCAAGGATGATGAGACTACGTCTCACATACTTTGGACATGTTATCAGGAGGGATCGGTCTTTGGAGAAGGACATCATGCTTGGTAAAATAGAGGGTCAGCGAAAAAGAGGAATATCCTCAATAAGATGTATTGACACAATGGCTGCGACAATGAGCTCAAGCATAAGAATGATTGTGGGCATGGTGCAGGACCAGGCAGTGTTTCATTCTGTTGTACATAGGGTTGCTATGAGTTGGAACCGACTCAACAACACCTAACAACAATAGCTGACGAAACATGCACTATGGTAATAGCAAAGTTTCATTCATTCAACAAATGTTTATTGAGTACTTACTATGTACTCAGCACTGAGAGTGAAGTAAATTTGATCCAGACCTAGATCCTGCTCCTCACCCCCACTCCTCACCCCAGGAGCTCTTAATCTGTAATCTGAATGGGAAGACCCACTGGCAAACATCACCTACTATACTGTCATTCACTGGGCCTTAGAAAGGCCCAAAGTACTGCTATGGGAGCCCTGGAGGAGGAAAAAAAATTATTATGAGAATGCTGGAACATACAGAAAAGTAGAAAGAACACTACATTGAATGGCTATGTATCATATATTTAACAATTGTCCTCATTTTATATTTACTTCATCTCTCTATACATAACATTTGTGACTGAATGATTTTAAAGGTAATTACAGATATAGGCATAACTTGTCTTATTGTACTTTGCTTTATTGTGCTTCACAGATATTACATTTTTTAGAAACTGACGGTTTGTGGCAACCCTGCATTAAGCAAGTCTTTTGGCACCATATTTCCAACAGCATATGATCCCTTCATGTCTCTGACATATTTTGGTAATTCTCACAATATTTCAAACTTTATCATTATATCTGTTATGGTGATCTGTGATCAGTGATTTTTTATTTTAATATTACAGTTGCTTTTGGGCACCATGAATTTTGCCCACGTAAGACGGCGAACTTAATTGATAAATGTTGTATGTGTTCTGACTACTCCACCAACCAGCCGTTCCTCCATCTCTCTCTCTCTCTCTCTCTTTGGGCCTCTCTATTCCCTAAGACATGACGATATTTAAATTGTTGCTGTTGTTGTTAGGTGCCGTCGAGTCGGTTCCGACTCATAGCAATCCTATGCACAACAGAACGAAACGCTGCCTGGTCCTGTGCGCCATCCTTACAATCGTTGTTATGCTTGAGCTCATTGCTGCAGCCACTGTGTCAATCCACCTCATTAAGGGTCTTCCTCTTTTCCACTGACCCTGTACTCTGCCAAGCATGATGTCCTTCTCCAGGGACTGATCCCTCCTGATAACATGTCCAAAATATGTAAGAAGAGGTCTCACCATCCTTGCTTCTAAGGAGCATTCTGGCCGCACTTCTTCCAAGACAGATTTGTTCGTTCTTTTGGCAGTCTGTGGTATAGTCAATATTCTTCACCAACACCACAATTCAAAGGCGTCAACTCTTTTTCGGTCTTCCTTATTCATTGTCCAGCTTTCACATGCATATGATGTGATTGAAAATACCATGGCTTGGGTCAGGCACACCTTAGTCGTCAGGGTGACATCTTTGCTCTTCAACACTTCCAAAGGTCCTTTGCAGCAGATTTGCCCAATGCAATGCGTCTTTTGATTTCTTGACTGCTGCTTCCATGGCTGTTGATTGTGGATCCAAGTAAAATGAAATCCTTGACAACTTCAATCTTTTCTCCATTTATCATGATGTTGCTCATTGGTCCAGTTGTGAGGATTTTTGTTTTCTTTATGTTGAGGTGCAGTCCATACTGAAGGGTGTGGTCTTTCATCTTCAATAGTAAGTGCTTCAAGTCCTCTTCACATTCAGCAAGCAAGGTTGTGTCATCTGCATAACGCAGGTTGTTAATGAGTCTTCCTCCAATCCTGATGCCCCATTCTTCTTCGTATAGTCCAGCTTCTTGTATTATTTGTTCAGCATATAGATTGAATAGGTATGGTGAAAGAATACAACCCTGACGCACACCTTTCCTGACTTTAAACCAATCAGTATCCCCTTGTTCTGTCTGAACAACTGCCTCTTGATCTATGTAAAGGTTCCTCATGAGCACAATTAAGTGTTCTGGAATTTCCATCCTTCACAATGTTATCCATAGTTTGTTATGATCCACACGCTCAAATGCCTTTGCATAGTCAATAAAACACACATAAACATCCTTCTGGTATATTCTCTGCTTTCAGCAAGGACCCATATGACATCAGCAATGATATCCTTGGTTCCACATCCTCTTCTGAAACTGACCTGAATATCTGGCAGTTCCTTGTCAATACACTGCTACAGCCATTTTTGAATGATCTTCAGCAAAATTTTGCTTGTGTGTGATATTAATGATATTGTTCTATCATTTCCACATTCGGTTGGATCACCTTTCTTGGGAATAGTTGTAAATATGGATCTCTTCCAGTCAGTTGGCCAGGAAGCTGTCTTCCATATTTCTTGGCATAGACGAGTGAGCACCTCCAGTGCTGTATCTGTTTGTTGAAGCATCTCAATTGATATTCCATCAGTTCCTGGAGCCTTGTTTTTTCCCAATGCCTTCAGAGCAGCTTGGACTTCTTCCTTCAGTATCATCGGTTCCTGATCATATGCCACCTCTTGTAATGGTTGAATATCGACTAATTATTTTTGGTATAATGACTCTGTGTATTCCTTCCATCTTCTTTTGATGCTTCCTGCGTCGTTTAGTATTTTCCCCATGGAATCCTTCACTATTGCAACTCAAAAGGCTTGAATTTTTTCTTCAGTTCTTTCAGCTTGAGAAACACCGAGCGTGTTCTTCCCTTTTGGTTTTCCATCTCCAGCTCTTTGCACATGTCATTATAGTACTGTACTTTGTCTTCTCAAGAGGCCCTTTGAAATCTTCTGTTCAGTTGTTTTACTTCATCAATTCCTCCTTTTGCTTTAGCTGCTCGATGCTCAAGAGCAAGTTTCAGAGTCTCCTCTGACATCCATCTTGGTCTTTTCTTTCTTTCCTGTCTTTTCAGTGACCTCTTGCTTTCTTCATGGATGATGTCCTTGATGTCATTCCACAACTCATCCAGTCTTTGGTCACTAGTGTTCAATGCGTCAAATCTATTCTTGAGATGGTCTCTAAATTCAGGTGGGATATACTCAAGGTCATATTTTGGCTCTTGTGGACTTGCTCTGATTTTCTTCAGTTTCAGCTTGAACTTGCAAGTTCAAATATTGAAATTAGGCCAATTAATAACCCTACAGTGGTCTCTAAGTGTTCAAGTAAAAGGAAGAGTTGCACATCTCTCACTTTAAATCAAAAGCTAGAAATGATTTAATAAGGAAGGCATATCGAAAGCCAAGGTAGGCTGAAAGCTAGGCCTCTTGTGTCAGTTAACCAAGTTGTGAATGCAAAGGAAAAGTTCTTGAAGGAAATTATAAGTGCTATTCCAGTGAACACATGAATGATAAAGTGAAACACCCTTATTGCTGATAAACGGAGAAAGTTTTAGTGGTCTGGATAGAAGATCAAAGCAGCCATAATCTTCTCTTAAGCCAAAGTCTAATCCAGAGCAAGGCCCTAACTCTCTTTAATTCTGTGAAGGCAGAGAGAGGTGAGGAAGCTGCAGAAGAAAAGTCTGAAGCTAGTAGAGACTGGCTCATGAGGTTTAAGAAAAGGAGCTGTCTCCATAACATAAAAGTGCAAGGCGAAGCAGCAAATGCTGACGTAGAAGCAGCAGCAAGTTATCCAGAAGATCTAGTGAAGATAACTGATGAAGGTGGATATACTAAACAACAGATTTTCAATGAAGATGAAACAGCCTTATATTGGAAAAAGATACCTTCTAAGAGTTTCATAGCTGCAGAGGAGAAGTCAATGCCTGGCTTCAAAGCTTCAAAGAACAGGCTTTCTCTCTTGTTACAGGCTAATGGAGTTGGTGACTTTAAGTTGAAGCCAATGCTCATTTACCATTCAAAAAATCCTAGGTCCCTTAAAAATTACGCTAAGTCTACTCTGCCTAAGCTCTATAAGCGGAACAACAAAGCCTGGATGACAGCACATCTGTTTACAACATGTTTTACTGCGTATTTTAAGCCCATTATTTTTTTTTTTATGCGAACTCTGGTGGCATAGTGGTTAAGAGCTATGGCTGCCAACCAAAAGGCTGGCAGTTTGAATCCACCAGGCACTCTTTGGAAACCCTATGTGGCAGTTTACTCTGTCTTATAGGGTCGTTATGAGTTGGAATCAACTTGACGGCAATGGCCTTGGTTTTTGGTTTGGTCGAGACCTACTGCTCAGAAAAAAAGATTCCTTTCAAAATATTACTGCTTATTGACAATGCACCTGCTCACCCAAGAGCTCTGATGGAGATGTACATGAGATTAATGTTGTTTTCATGCCTGCTAACACAACATCCATTCTGCAGCCCATGGAACAAGGAGTTAATTTCAACTTTCAAGTCCTACTTAAGGAATACATTTCATAAGGCTCTAGCTGCCACAGAGAGTGATTCCTCTGATGGGTCTGGGCAAAATAAATTGAAAACCTTCTGGAAAGAATTCACCATTCTAAATGCCGTTAAGAACACTGGTGATTTATGGGATGAGGTCAGAATATCAACATTAACAGGAGTTTGGAAATTGATTCTAACCATCACGGATGACTTTGAGGGGTTTAAGACTTCAGTGGAAGAAGTAATTGCAGATGTGGTGGGCATGGCAAGAGAAATAGAATTATAAGTGGAGCCCAAAGATGTGACTGATTGCTGCAATCTCATGATAACACTTTAATGGATGTGGAGTTGCTTCTTCGGATGAGCAAAGAAAGTGGTTTCTTGAGATGGATCTACTTCTGGCGAAGATGCTGTGAGCATTGTTGGAATAACAACAAAGGATTTAGAATATTACATAACCTTAGTTGTTAAAGCAGCAGCACGGTTTGAGAAGGTTGACTCCAATTTTGAAAGAAGTTCTACTGTGGGTAAAATGCTATCAAACAGCATCATATGGTACACAGAAATATTTCGTGAAAGGAAGAGTCAATCGAAGTGACAAACTTCATTGTTGTCTTATTTTAAGAAATTGCCACAGCCACCCCAGTCTTCAGCAACACTACCCTGATCAGTGAGCATCCATCAATATCAAGGCAAGGACGTCCACCAGCAAAAAGCTCAGATGATGGTTAGCATTTTTTAGCAATAAAGTATTTATTAATTAAGGAATGTATATTTTTTTAGTCATAATGCTATTGCACTTAATAGACTACACTATAGTGTAAACATAAATTTTTTAAATTGGGAGTTAGCTGAAAGTTTACAGAGCAAATTAGTTTCTCGTTAAACAGTTAATACTCAAATTATTTTGTGACATTGGTTGCCAATCCCATGATGTGTCAACACTCTCCCCTTCTCCACCCCAGGTCCCCTATTTCCATTCGTCCAAGTTTTCCTGTCCCTTCCTGCCTCCTCATCTTTGCTTTTGGGCTGGTGTGTCCATTAGTCTCGTATACATGATTGAACTATGAAGCATGTCCCTCATGCATGTTATTGTTGGCCCTATAGACACGTCTAATCTTTGCCTGAAGGGTAAATCTTAGGAGTGACTTCAGTACTGAGTTAAAAGGGTATCCAGGAACCACACTCTGGGGGTTTCTCCAGTCTGTCTGACTAGCAAGCCTGGTCTCTTTTGTGTGTGTAAGTGAATTTGAATTTTGTTCTACATTTTTCTCCTGCTCTGTCTGGGACCTCTATTGTGATCCCTGGCATAGCAGTCAACATAACTATTATATGCACCGGGATACCGAAAACTTCATATGACTCACTTTATTGCAATACTCGCTTTATTGCAGTGGCCTGGAACAGAACCTGTAATATCTCCAAGATATGCCCGTATTCTAATACTGCAGCCCAAAACACTCCAGCATGCACTTCCAAAAAATAAGAGCATTCTCCAATATAACCACAATACACTTAGCACATCTTACAAAACTAATGTTAACTTCCTTATCTCTAATACCCAGTTCATATTCAAATTTCCCTCATCATCTAAAAAAGTCTTTTATCTTTTTTTTTAATAATCCAAGGTACAATCAAGCATCACATATTCTATCTGGATGTTAGACACTCTGTTGTTGGGTGGGTGCTTTCTAGTTGATTCCAGCTCATAGTGACAGAGTGGATCTGCCCCATAAGGTTTTCTTGGCTGTAATCCTTATGGAAGCAGATCACCAGGACTTTCTCCTGCAGTGTCACTTAACCGTTGTACCATCAGGGCTCCTAGGTCTCTTTAAATCTAGAACAACCCCTGCTTCCCCCTCCCCCAAAGGTCATTCCACCATTGGTGATGCTAAGTGAGTTAGGTGGTGATGGGAAGATAGATGTCTAAGGCTAGGCTCTCTAAACCTGAAAAAACCAAACCTGTTGCCGTCAAGGCAATTCCAACTCATAGCAACCCTGTAGGACAGAGTATAACTGCCCCACAGAGTTTCCAAGGAGTGCCTGGTGGATTTGAACTGCCGACCTTTTGGTTAGCAGCTGTAGCACTTAACCGCTACACCAGCTAGGGTTTCCCTATGCTTCTCTAGAGAAGCAAAACCAGTGAAGTGTATAAATATCTATATAGGGAGATTTTTATCAAGGAAATGGCTCACGTGGCTGTAGAGGCTGGAACATCCCAAGTCTGTGGGTCAGGCTGGAGGCTTCTCCTGATTCATGTAGCCACAGGGGCTGGCGAACCCAAGATCGGTGCGTCAGACAGCACGGCTCTTGCTCACAGGCTGTGAAGACTGACAAATCCCAAGATCAGCAGGCAAGACCACAGGTAAACTGCTGGCTGAAGTCCCAAGAACCGGAGGCCAGATGAATAGGAGCCAGCTGCAGGATCCAAAAGGAACAAAAGCCTGGGAACCTTGCCAGATGGTCCACCTATATTAGATGCAGGCCACACCCCCCAAGGAAACTCCCTTTCAACTGACTGGCTACTCACAGCAGATCCCACCACAAAGGTGATCACATTATATCAATTCTCACCATGGATGTGATCACATCATCATATGACCACCAAACTACATCATAACTGCCAAACCACTGAGAATCATGGCCCAGCCAAGTTGACACACAACCTTAACGACCAGAAGACAGGAAGGTACTAGATTGCTTTATATGTAAAGGTTTAACTCTACTGGGGACGGGGACGAAAAAATCTTCAAGAAGCAACAATATTTGAATATGGCCTTAAAGGGTATGTAGGAGCCTACTGGGTGAAGAAATGGGAAGGAAAAGGGCTTTCCCGGTATCAGGAGGCACAGAGTTGGGAAAAGGTGTGACAAGCTTGAGGAAGTAGGAGGTGATAGGCAAATGTGCATTAAGAATTATAATAATAAATTTACTATGTTCCAGGAACTATGTTAAGTGACTCATTTAACCTTCACAATGTTCTACAGAAAGGGTGTTTCCCCTTTTTTAAGGATGAAGAAACCAAGGTTTAGTGATATGTAGTAACTTGCCTAAGGTCATATAGCTAGGAAGTGACAAACTCAGGATTTGAAGCCAGTTGCCTGATTCCTGAGCCTCTGCTTTTAAAATTACTAAATCCTGGTGGCGTACTGGTTAAGTGCTATAGCTGCTAACCAAAGGGTCAGCAGTTCGAATCCGCCAGGCGCTCCTTGGAAACTCTATGGGGGTAGTTCTACTCTGTCCTATACGGTCGCTATGAGTCGGAATCGACTCGATGGCACTGGGTTTGTTTTTTTTTTTTTGTTTCTTAAGCTCTACTTTAAACAGAGAGGAATGAGGAGGTGGAGAATGGAGCTGGAGAGGCCGACCTTCTTGGCTGTTCTAAGGAGTGTGGAAGTAATTCCAGGGCCAGTAAGGAGCAAAGCAAGATTTCCTCACTGGGGCCGCCCTGGCTGTGCCTAAGAAGCTCACCCTGCTATAGCTGAAGGATGAATGGGGGCACTGCATGGGTGGGTAAACTATTAGACTGAAGGCTGGGTGACCCTCCAGGTGAACTGGGCCCCAGGCAAGAGAGATGAAAGGAGGAATTCAAGAGTCCCACTTCTTGTATACAACCCTGTGTCCATGTGCACAGGGGGATGTTTACAACCCTTTAATATCATCGGCCTTGGGGGGCGGGGCGGTCAGGTGTCCAAGAGGCCCTGGTGTCTCAGGACCCCTGCACTCTTTAAAGAGCTCTAGTTTCCACATCATTACCAAGGCCCTGCTTCCAACTGGCCACACAGACCACATCACAAAAGCCAGATGAAAGGACCTGCCTGAACCTCTGAGGCAGACAGAGGAAAAGCAACTTGCCCAAGATCACAGCCACATCATGGCCGAAACAGGGCTAGAACTCTGGTCGTGCCTTCTTGATGGGGTTTATTTCAGAATCAAAGACCAGTCAGGACACAATCGCTGAGGACTGGCCGCTGGGATGCCAAATGTCCCAGGCAATCCTTTAGTTATTTTATATTTCCCCATTTGGGAGTCCTCTCTAAATGAGACAGGCAGCTGTGGAAGCAGTGGCTCCAGGCACAGCCTCCTTCCGGGTGCCCTCCCTGGCCTGGCTGTCCTTGAACTGTTCTTTGGCAATTCCAGGGCATCATGCTCAGCATGGCCTGTGCTTCACCAAAGCACAGCAGATGGACAGATGGACACACACACACACCTCGGCCTGGTCTTCCATCTCCAGTCGGGAGTGGGGCCCACTTGCCTGCTGTCTGCTGAGGTAGCCATGGCAAGCCTCATCCCTGCTGGCTCATCCTTCCAGCCTAGGGCAGGGAGGGTGTATGGATAGTCAGGTACCTCCACTGGGGCCAGGCTGCCTGGGTTCAAATCTCTGCCTTGTTACTAGCTGTGTGACCTTGAGCAGGTCACTTCACCTCTCTGTGCTTCTGTTTCTTCCTTCTTAAATCAATGAAAATAATGGGGCTTCGTAAAGTTGGGTGGGAGGATTAAACAACATAACAAGTATTAAAGAGCTTACAAGGTGCTTGCCACATGATAAAAACCAAACCTGTTGCCGTAGTATGGATTCTGACTCATAGCAACCCTATAGGACAGAGTAGAACTGCCCCATAGAGTTTCCAAGGAGTGCCTGGTGGATTCAAACTGCCAACCTTTTGGTTAGCAACTGTAGCACTTAACCACTACACCACCAAGGTTTCCTGCCACAAGATAAAACCTGGTTATTATTCGTTTAGGAGTTAGTAGGCTTAGGTGCCTGCCCTGAGCCCTGCTACTAACCTTTGCATTTGCTATTCCGACTGCCAAGAACACCCTCCCATTCATCGTGGTCTAGTAATTTTTGCAAACGTTTCAGATCCTGCATAAAATCTGCCTCTTCCACACAGCCCATCCAGATTAACTGCACCAAGTTTAAGGCCTTCCTTCACTCCTAGAAGTTAAAGCTCAGCTGGCACTGGCATTATCTAAACTAACTAATAGGAGGGGGCCAGGTTTGGGGATGGGGAAGTTCATAGTGGTAACCTAGACTCAGAAGGTGGTTACAGTCCAGGCTTCAGCTAACTGCTGGTTACATACTTTTGGGTAAATCACTTCATAATTGTGTCTAAATTTCCTCTGTAAAATGGAGGTGATAATCTCTGTTTGACCTGTTTCACAAGATGAAAGAAGTCAGATCCCTGACTGTACTTTGAGAATGGATGGAAACAAGCAAAATGCTTTTTCAAGGAATATTTAATAACCTGGAAAAACAATAGCAATGAATAGTGTCTCTTCTTCTTCTCTGAATTAAAATTTTAATTTCAAAATTTTACAAAAGGAGCTCATTAATATATTCACAAGGTAAAAGATTCACAAAATACTGTTAAGTGAAAAAACATAATCCACTGTATAGGAACTATGATTCAAACTTTATTTTTAAACAGATATAAGTTAAAACACTAGAAATAAAAAAAAACTGTAAGGAAATCCACCAACATGTTAACAGTGTTATCTCCGGGTGCTAGGATTACTAGTGATTACTATTACTTTCTTTAAATTTTTCTATATTTTCTTTTTTCTAATGAGGCTATATTATTTTTATAGACCAAAGAAAACTACAGTCATTTTTAAAGAAAAAGCAAACAATGTAACTTGAAAGCATTCTAGGTGTGATGCAGTGAATTACTTAATATGGTCCTTCTAGCCATTTTAGCCATAGTCTTTATAACTCCCCCCAAATGACTGGGTGGGATTATGCAAATCAGGTGCTTGTGGTCCACCAAGGGGATTGGATAGCTTGCTGATAATTTAAATAAGGTGCATGGCACCCTTGGTGGGGGGGGACCACGCAAATAAAGTGTATGGAACCTTAACAAGGGGATTGGTCAGTTTTGCCATCCCAATAGGCTTCAAATGAGCCATCCCAGAGGTGGGAAGGGAGGATCTCACCACCACCAAGAAAGAAGAGTCTGGAGTGGAGTGCATCCTTTGGACCCAGAATTCCTGCACTGAGAAGCTCCTAGAGCCAGGAGACTGGGAGAGAGAGCTGTAACACCGAAGACAGTGCAAAGTGGCAGCAGAGAAATTGTGGCAACAGAGACAGGAGACTGGCAGGGGGGATTGTGGTGGGCTTTCCGGCCCACAGAGCGAGAAAGCTAAGTGCCCTTTGGGCAGGAGACACCTGGTGGAGCTAGGTTTGCTGACCCGCAGAACTAGAGTTGAGTACCTTTGGGCTGAGGCCTACTGGCGGAGTGGGGTGCCTCTGGGCACTTATCAACAGAGCTAAAAGAGCTTTATAACATTTGCCCAAGCAGGGCAGAGCTAGGCTGAGTAGCTGAGGGCCAGAGATACCTGCCTGAGGGCATGGTTGAGAAGAGGTTGTCCTGATCAAAGAACTATACCCTGAGCACTCCTGAACCTGAATTGTAACCTATTACTTCCCTAATAAATCCCATAACTATGCGTATGGTCTGTGAGTTCTGTGAAGCCGTTGCAACAAATTATTGAACTCAGCTGCCATGAATTGCATTGTCTCCCAAAAATATGTGTCAACTTTATTAGGTCATGATTCTCAGTATTGTGTTGTTTCCCTCCATTTTGTGATTGTAATTTTATGATAAAAAGGGTTAGAGTGGGATTGCAACACCCTTACTAAGGTCACATCCCTGATCCAATGTAAAAGGAGTTTTCCTGAGGTGTGGCCTAGGCCACCTTTATCTTAAGAGAGATAAAAGGAAAAGGAAGTGGGGAGTCGGAACTTCCTACCACCAAGAAAGAAGCACTGAAAGCAGAGCCGGTCCTTTGGACCCAGGGTCCCTGTGAGGAGAAGCTCCTAGCCCAAGGAAAGGTTGATGAGAAGGACCTTCCTCCAGAGCCAACAGTGAGAGAAAGCCTTCTCCTGAAGCTGACACCCTGAATTTGGACTTCTAGCCTACTAAACTGTGAGAATATAAATTTCTCTTTGTTAAAGCCACCCACTTGTGGTATTTCTGTTGTAGCAGCACTAGATGACTAAGACACCAGCAGAGAAGTAGAGTGCTGTGGTTGCTGTTGGAATTGGTAAAACGGTTGGAAGGTCAAGGCATGTCTGACCTCCACCTCATAGGAATCAGCCTTGGGCTGTTGATCTTGATTCTCCTTCCCCCTTGTGAAGTTAGAGGAGGTCAGATGTCTCCGCGATGCCATTTTTATACTAGGTTAAGCAAAAGCAAGTTAGATGCCACCGATGTATCAATTATGAGTCCCTGGGTGGTCAGTGCTCCCATCTGAATACAGGGATAGTAATACTTTCTTTGATCCAACAGGTGGTGCAAATAGTTAATGTGCTTGGTTGCTAGCCAAAACACTGGAGGTTTGAGTCCACCCAGAGTTAGCTTTGAAGAAAGAACCGGTGACCCACTTCAGAAAAAAATCAATCTTGAAAACCCTGTAGAGCACAGTTCTACTCTGACACTTACGGGTTGCCATGAGCCAGAAGAGACTCAATGGCAATTTTTGTTTGTCTGTTTGTTTATGCATCAATTATGAGAAATCTTGTAGAGGAAAATTTTGCCTTCTAGAAGCACCACTCCTTTCCAGGATGGTGACTCTGAGGGTTCCAGTCCTCCCTACCTTCTCTCCCTTAGAAAGGCTACCAGTAACATCTGTCCAAGAGCAACAGGTTCAGGTTTTTGTCTCTTTGAAACCCTCATGCAGAGCTCCCCACTCCTCTGGTTTCCAGAACGTCACCAGCATCCTTGGCATGAAGTTCCTCCTTTCGATGTCAGGCCCAGCAAGGCCAGGGGAGGCACGGGCAGTGCTCCGTGGGGGCGGGGAAGACCCTTAAGCCCCTGCAGAGTTACCAGGTTACCTCTTAATTAGCTGAGGAGAGAGTCATGGCTGTCTGTGACTAAAAAAAAAAAAAAAGCTGTGGCATTCATGCCTCCTCTCTTTGGTTTATCATGCCTCTTCTACATGTTTGTTACAGTCCATGAGGCCCTTCTTAGAATCTTCCACAGCCTTACTGAGCCTAGACGCCCAAAAACCTTCAGTGACTCCTCATTTCCTTCAGGGTGGGCACTGGCCAACGTTCTTATTCTGGCATTTAAGGGCCCACAGAATCTGACCCAACTTTCTTTCTGGACATGCCTTTTTGTTGTTGTTGTTACTGTTGTTGAGCTGCTATTTCTTTCTTTACAGTTCCTGTGTGCCAATCAAAATGACCTTCTGGCCAGCTCCAAAGCCAAACCAGGAAGGGACAATAATGAATGAAGAGAGCTGGATGTAAGAAAGCAATGGGGAAAGGTGGAGACTGTGGCAAACTGGAACAGACGCCCACTTCTTAGTGCCAGTGAATTGCTACCTAGTAGGGTCTTCCAAATTTTCAAGAGAATTGCCAAATTGGTTTCTTTATGCTAAATATCCTGATTTTTTAAATATTGGTAGCTAATTCACAAAACACATTTAGTCAGTCTGCTGATCACAGTTTGTAATTCATCTCAGGAACACATCGAAATTTTCTCCCTCTGCACCTTTGCATTTGCCATTCCCACTGCCAAGAACACCCTCCCACTCATCTCCATCTAATGAACTCCACCTATTCTGTCAGGTGCAACCGGAACACCACCTCTTCCGTGAGCCTCCCCCTGTTACCTCAGCTGGAAGTGACATCTCCCTCCTTGGGTTGCACCACTCATTCAGCTCTTTGCCTGCCCTGCTCCATGCCACAGTTGTTTCAATGAGTCCTAGCTCTACTGGTTGACAATAAACTCCTAAAATACAATGTGCAGGCACCATGTTAGGCACTGGGGATACAGCCTGGAACAAATTGGTCAAAGTCTTTGCCTTGCGAGGGTTTGGGAACCATGGTTTCAGGAGACATCTAAGTCAACTGGCATAATAATATTTATTAAGAAAACATTCTGCATCCCACTTTGGAAAGTGGCGTCTGGGGTCTTAAACGCTAGCAAGCGGCCATCTAAGATGCATCGATTGGTCTCAACCCACCTGGAGCAAGGAATAATGAAGAACACCAAAGACGCAAGGTAATTATGAGCCTAAGAGACAGAAAGGACCATATAAACCAGAGAATACATCACCCTGAGACCAAAAGAACTAGATGGTGCCCAGCCACAACCGATGAGTGCACTGACAGAGAAGCCCCGATGGAGCAGGAGAGCAGTGGGATGCAGACTCCAAATTCTCGTAAAAAGACCAGACTTAATGGTCAGACTGGGACTAGAAGGATGCCGGAGGCCATGGTCCCCAGACCTTCTGTTAGCCCAAGGCAGGAACCATTCCCAAAGCCAACTCTTCAGACAGGGATTTGACTGGAATATGGGATGGAAAATGGTACTGGTGAAGAAGAAGCTTCTTGGATCAAGTAGACACATAAGACTATGTTGGCATCTCCTGTCTGGAGGGGAGATGAGAGCAGAGGGGGTCAGAAGCAGACCGAACGGACACGAAAATAGAGAGTCGAGGGAAGGAGTGTGCTGTCTTATTAAGGAGAGAGCAATTAGGACTATATAGCAAGGTGTGTATAAATTTTTATATGAGAGACTGACTTGATTTATCAACTTTCACTTAAAGCACAAAAAAAAAAAAAATCTTTGCCTTGACAGAATACACAGCCAGTGGAGGAGGCAGATTTTAAATAAATAATTCCCCAAATACCTAATTCCAGTTGTGATGAGCTTTATGGAGTGACGAACATTTATAAAAGGGATTTAATCTAGGTGGGAGGATTAAGCAGGTGCTGGTCATGAGGCATCTTGGCGAAGCATCAACACTAGAGCTGCCATATCACGTTGTACTGTTTGTACACTGCACAAAGGTATCCAGCTGAGGGGGCAGGTGTGAGCTGAAATCCAGTCTCTGCTCAACTGACCAAGCTGTGCCTTTTTCTGATCTGCACAAAGATGCTGTGTAGGCTAGCAGGGGCATTAAAAATTTTTTGTATTTTGTTCTTGTTGTTAGTATACGCAGCAAAATACACACCAATCAATGGTTTCTACATGTACAATTCCATGACAGATTACATTCTCAAGTTGTGCAACCATTCTCACGCTCCTTTTCTGAGTTGTTGCTCCCTCATTAACATAAACTCACTGCCCCCTGAGGTTCCTATCTAATCTTTCGAGTTGCTGTTGTCAATTTGATCCCACATAGATAGTTCTTAAAAGAGCGTAATGCACAAGGCAGACTTTTTTTACTAGTTAAACTACTGTTCAGTTTTAAGATGACATCAGGGGATATTTTTGGTTTAAGGTGTAAAGATTATCTCAGCCTCCATGGCTCCAGAAAGTCTACAGTCTATGAGAATTTGAAATTCTGTTCTCCACTTCCCCCCTTTTGATCAAGATTCTTCTATGGAATCTTTGACCAAAATATTCAGTAATGGTAGCCCGGCACCATCCAGTTCTTCTGGTCTCATGGCAAAGGAGGCAGTTGTTTATGCAGGCAATGAGTCACACATTCCATATTCTCCTTCTATTCCTGACTCTCCTTCTTCCTGTGTTGTTCCAAGTGAATAGAGACCAACTGTGGTGTCTTGGATGGCTGCTTGCAATCTTTTAAGATTGTTTTAGTTATCTAGTGCTGCTACAACAGAAATATCACGAGTGGGTGGCCTTAACAAAGACAAATTTATTTCTTCACAATAAAGTAGGCTAAAAGTCCAAATTCAGGGTGTCAGCTCCAGGGGAAGGCTTTCTCTCTCTGTTGGCCTTCTCTTCAATCTTTCCATGATCAAGGAGCTTCTCAGGCACAGCGACTCTGGGTCCAAAGGACACGCTCTGCTCCTGGTGCTGCTTTCGTGGTATATGAGGTCCCCCTGTCTTTCAGCTTGCTTCTTTTTTTAATATCTCAAGAGATTACTTCAAAACACAATCCAATCTTGTAGATTGAGTACTGCCTCACTAACACAACTGCCGCCCACCCTTCCTCATTAACATCACAGATGCAGGATTTACAACATATAGGAAAATCACACAATATTGGGAATCATGGCCCAGCCAAATTGATACACATATTTTTGGGGGGACATAATTCAATCCATAACAAAGACGCCAGGCAGTACGCAATGAACTAGGAGGTAGAACAGAAGCACTAAACACATTATTAGGCCAGTTACCTGGGATGTCTAGCAGGGCTACATTTAATTTCTTCCTTCCCACCTAGAATAAAGCCTTTTCTAAATAAACTTTCGATCTAAGCAAAATCAGTGACTTTCTAAAGTGCAGTGAATTACTTAATACAACCTTTCTTGCCATAATCTTTGTAACACCCACCAAGTGACTGGGTGGGACTATGCAAATGAGGTGCTTGTGGACCAACAAGGGGATTGGATAGCTTGCTAATAATGTAAATAAGACACAAATAAATAATAATGTAAACAAGGGTCCTATCCAGGGTGGGATCATGCAAATAAGGTATATGGAATCGTAATGAGGGGACGGGTCAGTTTGGCTATCCCACTAGGCTTAAAAGGAGACATGGACAGAGAGAGAGAGGAATTGTAACATGGAAGACAGAGAGAGACAGCAGAGCCAGTAAAACCAGGACAGAGAGGGAGAATTGTAACACCAGGGACAGTGAGAAGCAGTGGCAGGGAAACACTGGCAGCAGAGGCAGCAGGACTAGGAAACTGACAGGAGAGTGGCAGAAAACAGCACAGTGGGCTTTCTGGCCCATAGAACAAGAGAGTTGACTGCCTTCGGGCTGAGGCTTACTGGCAGAGTGGGGTGTCTCTGAGCACTTACTGGCAGAGCTAAAAGAACTTTGTAACATCCGAGCAGGGCAGGGGCCAAGGGATCATAGACAGGCATGCCTGCTGGCACAGCTGAGAAGAAGCTGTCCTGGTCGAAAAACTGTATCCTGAGGATTCCTAAACCAGAATTGTAACCTGTTACTTCCTGTGAAGAGCCCTGGTGATGCAGTGGTTAAGAGCTACGACGGGCTATGGCTGCTAACCAAAAGGTCGAGAGTTCGACTCCACCAACCGCTTCTTGGAAACCCTATAGAGGAGTTCTACTCTGTCCTATAGGGTCACTATGAGTTGGAATGGGATACAAATGAAGCCTGCTTCCCCTTTCTACCTGATACTTCCCTAAATCCCTACTATAGAGACATCTGGGATCAGGGAAGGCCTCTCTGAAGAAGTGACACGGGAGCTTGGACTAAAGGGCAAGAAGGCGCCAACCAGTGAAACAGCATGCAGAGAATGTGGAACAGCATGTGTGAGGCTTCTGAGGGGAGAAGTACCATCGCTACGGACCTGGTAGGCATTAGGGTGGACAAAGGGGGGAGAGCAGTGAGGGGTGGGGCAGGCAGCAACCATACCATGCACGATCTAGAAGGCTACAATGATAGTTCGATTCTTATCCTGAAATGTTGTAGAAAGCCCCTTCCCTAATCACATCACTGGTAGTGTAGTGGCTAAGTGCTGCAGCTGCTAACCAGAAGGTCGACAGTTCGAATTCGCCAGGTACTCCTTGGAAACTCTGAGGCAGTTCTACTCTGTCCTATAGGGCCGCTGCGAGTCAGAACTGATTCAATGGCAATGGGTTTGGTTTTTGGGTTTTAATCATGTCACTACGAGCATCACCCCCCATGAGTGTGCCCACAAAGAGTGCACAGTAACAGATCCACCTCAACAGAGCGCTTACCACAAGCAAGACACTGGGCTAGAGCTGCAGGTTCATTCTACCTTACCCTCCTAAAGAAGGAAGTACTCTTTGATTTCAGTGGAGCAGATGAGAAAACTGAGGCACAGAGGGTGAGCAGCCTGCCTAAGGTCACCTGGCTAGTAGGGGGTGGCTGGGATCCATGCCCAGGGATGTGGGATTCTCAGCCCCTGCTCTTGGCTGCCATACAACAATGACCCTTATGAATAAACAGGAGCAGAGTCCAAGTAGGGCCTGGTAGCCTGAAGCACTGGCATCAAGTGGAAGCTTATCAGAAATGCAAGAGCTCAGCTCCACCCCAGATAAGATTTACAAGAATCTTGTGCACATTACAGGCTGAGCAGCACTAGAAAATAAGCCATTCAAAGAGGCATACTGCCTTTGCAGCCCTTATATGACAGACTAGTGCCTCATAGGCCAGATCTTCAATGTCCTGAAAATAACTTATTCTTACCAAACTTGCCAGAATTGTCAACTGTTCCAGTCAGCCAGCTGCCCCAGTTTTGTCTTTTATTAAGACTCCATGGGGAAAGCTGTGAGAAGCTATCGTTAACCCCCAAAATGGGGCTGCTGTACAGTCTAATTCTGCTTCATATGGATCTGCCTTCATCCAGGAACAAATCTAAAGTCATTTGGGGTCCACTTTGATCTCTGGATCATTTTCTGGGACCCACTTTTCGCAAGACAATTCCTTATCTTAATCTGTATACCAAAGGAGGCAGAGTGGATTAGTGGTTGAGGGAAAGCCGGGTTCCCATTCAGCTCTAAGGCCACATGCTGTGTGACTTTGGGAAACTTCCCACTCCAATCCAAAAAAAGGGGTGAGATAAACTATATCAGGAATCACTAGATCAGGGACCTGGCAGGTAACATCAAGTCAGTACAATGTCCTAGGTGACAATAGGGAGTAGTGGGGACTGTGGCAATCTAGAGGGTGTAATACCCTGATTAAAAGGGGCAGCCCCACTCAGCAATAGGCCACTGCTGTCATGGAATTGGGGTCCAGTGTTGCCAGATATTCCAATTTTTCAAGAGTTGGAAATTTGGTTTCCCCTCTCTTAAATATTTTGATGTTTAAATACTGGCAACTACGTAGTTTAAATTTAAGGGACTCTGGTTGTGCAATGGTTAAGCACTTAGCTGCTAACCAAGAGCTTTTAGTTAGAACCCACCAGCTGTTCTTTGGGAGAAAAGACCTGGCTATCTAAAAAAAAAAAAAAAAAAATTTTTTATCTGCTCAAAGGTTAATGCTTAGAAAATCTATGGGGCGGTTCCACTCTGTCCTGCAGGGTGGCTATGACTTGGAATCAACTTGACGGCAACGGGTTTGGTTTTGGTTTTCATGCATGGGAATCGACTCCACGTCACGTAACAATAACAGTTTAACACTAAAAAAAAAACAACAACAACAATACTATGTGGACCAAATAAAACTCAGCTCTCTACAGGCCAGATCTGCCCACGTGCCGCGTCTGCGAGCCATGGCTTGGATGCCACCTTAATGTTATGTGTAAGTTTGTAATTCTGTGTCTAAGTCTTGCTCTTTTAAAATGCTGCAAAGCGACTCCCTGGCTCCCCGGAGGGCAGAAGGAGATTCGTAGTCCCCTCCCCCCCGCCCCCGCGTCCCTCGCCCCCATCGATGTCCCCTCCCCAGGTCTCTCCAGGAGAGGGCCATGCGCGGGGACCCAGCACTGTACGTGGTGACGGGTCTCAAGGCGTCTCTTTCTTCACACCCTTCCCTACCTGCTCGCCTGCTCCCCGGCAAGGCCAGCACTGCCGCAGCGATGACTCAGCCTTTTGCGGCCCTGTCTCCAAGGGAGGGGTGACGGGGAGGCAGGGCACGGGTGGGGAGGGGCAAAAGGAGAAGGTGGAGGAGAGGGGGAGGGAAAGAGCGAGTAGGCGACTGGTGAGGGGAGGGAACGAAGGAGGGAAAGCAGAGACCAAAGGAGGGTAGAAACGGAGGAAAGGGGAGCTCCTGGGAGCTGGAAGCCCAAGCCCCAGGCTCCGTCTCCAGCCGGCTGAGGTGGGCTGGGCCGGAGGAGCCCAGAGGTGGAGAAAGGAGGGCTGCGTTCGTCTCCCATTCCCCCCTGCCGTCCGGTCAGCACCCGGGAGCTCCCTGTGCACACGTGGTTCACAGCCACACCCACGGACCCACCCCCTGAAGTTGTGGTCTCTGCCTTCTCCGCTTTTGACTTTTTCCTGTGTTGGGTGCTCTGTGGAGGGAGGAGGGGACAGGGAAGCACTGGCCTGTGCGTCTTTAGATACGAAACGCTTAGGGAGCACCTCCGGGCGGCGGCCTGTGGGGAACTGGGGACTTAGAAACGGATAGAAACGGGGGAGACGGGACCCAGCTTCCTGGGTGCTTGCAGGGGAGCGAGAAAATCCACACCGCATATTCACAAGTGGAAAATTGAACGGAGAAATGATCCTACTGGTCGTATTTTGCTGGTCTACACAAGTAGCTATAACACAAGGTTGAATTTGGAGGGCACTACACGGAAGTTTCCTTAGCAATATTTTGTAATATAAATGAATTGGTGAATGAATAAAATGTGCTATGGAAACATGTCTATGTTTATATAAGGGAATGAGTGGGTTTTTGTGTGTCTTTTTGTATGTCTGTTTATATGTGTATTTCGGAGGATATACTGGAGTGTATGTGTATGTAGCAGTTCGAATCCACCAACCTCTCCTTGGAAACCCTCTGGGGCAGTTCTACTCTGCCCTATAGGGTCACTATGAGTTGGAACCAACTCGAGGGCACATAACAACACAACATGTGTGTGTCATTGAACAATGTATGTTTACGTATGCCTTATGTATGTAAGCACATTTTAACTGTGTATGGGTACCCTCTGTGTGTCCTCTGTGTGCCAGGCTGATTTTTTGAAGTAGATTGCCAGGTCTTTCTTTCTTTCTTTTTTTGAATATTTTATGGCTGTTTATGTGAAAGTTTACAGAGTAAATTAGTTCCCATTCAGCAATTTACAGTATACACAGCTTGTTTTATGACATTGGTTGCAAACCCCTGAATGTGTCAGCACTCTCCCCCCTTCTTCCCTGAGTTCCCTGTATTGCCAGGCCTTTCTTCCTAGTCTGTTTTAGTCTGGATGCTCTGCAAAGAACTGTTCAGCATCCATTGCCACACACAAGCATCCACTGACAGACAGGTGGTGGCTGGACTTGAGGTGCATCCAACCTGGGTCCTCCACACGACCCAGAGAATTCCACCACGGAACCACCACTGGACCCGCACAAAATTTGTACATACAAATTTAAACACAGACTTAGGAAAACCATAGGTCTCATGTATACCAAACCCAAAAAAACCAAACCCGTTGCCATCAAGTCGATTCCCACTCACAGCACTCCTACAGGACAGAGTAGAACTGTCCACAGTTTCCAAGGAACAGCTGGTGGATTTGAACTGCCGGCCTTTTGGTTAGCAGCTGAACTCTTAACCACTGAGCCCTCGTGTATACACACATGCTCAATATTTACACACACAACACTACACACTTACATGACAGCAGCCTTGGTGCTATTTACATGTGGGGCTGAACAATTCTTTGTTGTGGGGGCTGTTCTGTGCATTTGAAGAAATGCCCCCTCCCAATGGTGACAACAAAAAATGTCTCCAGACATTACCAAATATCACCTGGAGGCAAACTGTCCCCAATTGAGAATCACCACGCTAGACAACTCTGCCTCCCCAGATACATGTTTTCTGTGGGGCTGCGCCACCTCCACCCTGTCTGGTAACTTCAGCTGTCCTTTTCCTTTCCCAGTGATCCTCTCTTCCACACGCAGGTAGCTTCTTGCCTCTGCCACAGCCAAACAGAGGGCTTACGAGTTGGGCTACCTTGCCCAGCAGCTCAATCTCCCTGAGCCCCAGCCACAGAAAGCAAAGTGCTTGGCACCTTGTCAGCACCTCTATAGATCAGCTCTTATTATTCTCATTTGAGTCACGGGGTCCCCTGGGACCAGAGCCTGGAGGAAGAAGGCCCTGAGCCAGCTGACCTTCTCTGGCCCAGAGCTGTGGACGTTGCTGGTTTTACAAGTTTACTTTCCTGGCTCAGCAAGAACACAGAGCTACAGTGTTGGGTGAAAACTTGCCCCTTTTTGTTCTCTCATATTTTATGCGACTTCATCTTTGCCAGTAAAGCAGCCTGGCTTTCCCTACTGGCAAAACCTGATTTTAATGAGCAAGTGCTGCATTTAGGGCAAGTTGGAGTCCTCAGCAGGGCTCTCAGCATGTCAGAACCTGGTCCCAGGCCTGGGCAGGGTGTCCACGCTGCTGCAGTCTGGCCACCCCCTGGGCAGGGCCTGAGGCAGCAGGTGGAGGAGAGTATGGCAGCCCCATCACACACACAGGAGCCCTGAGACTCCGAGCACAGACACAGACATGACACTGGTGACAACACCCTCAGAGCCCTCACAGAGGACTTCCCCATCTCTGCCACTTAGAAAACTCTCTTCTCCTCTTGAATGTTTGTACCTTTGCTGCACCATCTCTCCTGCTCCTTCTATGTTCTGCCACCCCTACAGCCGTTCCCAAGGGTACAGGGCCCTCCATCCCCTTCCTCCTGGAAGCCTCCAGCTTCCTCTGGAGGCTGCAGAGCAAAGTGGTTAAGGGTGAGGGTTCTGGTACTAGATTACTGTGTGACATTGGGCAAGACACTGTGCCCCAGTGTCCTCATTTCTAAAATGGGGACACTAAGAGGCCTTACTCAAGGAGCCCTGGTGGTGCAAAGGTTAAGTGCTCGGCTGTTAACTGAAAAGTTGGTGGTTCAGATTCACCCAGCCATTCCACAGGAGAAAGACCTGGCGATCTGCTTCTATAAAGATTAAACCAAAAAACCAAACTAAGCCTGTTGTTGTCAAGTTGATTCTGAGTCATACCAGCCCTATAGGACACAGTAGAACTGCCCTGTAGGGTTTCCAAGGACTGGCTGGTAGATTGGAACTACTGACCTTTTTGGTTAGCAGCCTGAGCTCTTAACCACTGCGCCACAAGGGCTCCTCTGTAAAGATTATAGGCAAGAAAACACTGTGGGGCAGTTCTACTCAGTCACCTGTGATCGCTATGAGTTGGAATTGACTCAATGGCACACAACAAGAGGCCCAATATCTCACAGGATTAAATGAAATAGTACATATAAATGATACTAGCCATGTAGTAAGCCTTTACTAAATAGGAACTATCAGGTATAATTGCTGTTTTTCTTAACAGTAGAAATATGAATGAATACTTACTAATTGCCAGGCATTGTGGTAAGTCCTGGAAAATTCTTTTCTCATTTGATCACCTCAACAGCTCTATGAGGAAGGTGTTATTATTAACTCCATAGCAGAGAAGAGGAAGATCAGGTACAGTGGTATTAAGTAACTTACACAGGGTGACAGGGCTAAGAAGCAGTAGCTTTGAATCGGAACCAAAGTTGTGTCACTGCAAAGCCGAACCACTCTACTCTTCTCCACTGAAAGTTCACAATAGGAAGGAGGGGTTCATTTCCGGCTGGCATGTCCTGGGTAAATTTGAGAAGTCTAGAGAAAATTGGTGATCCTAGGTGTAAACATGGCGTGAGAGCGGTATCTGACCTTCTCTAACTTGACAAGAGGGAAGGAGAATCAAGATCAACAGCCCCAGACTGATTCCTATGAGGCGGAGGTCAGACATGCCTCCCCTCTTGCACCATCTTTATCAATTCTGACACCAACCTTCCCTCCCACGGCACTCTCTACTTCTCTGCTGAGTTTGATGACTCATTGCAATGACCACACAGAACTCATAGACAATAGTCAAGATTGTAGGGTTTATTAGGGAAGTAACAGGTTACAATTCAGGATCAGGAATGCTCAGGATATAGCTCTTCAATCAGAACAGCCTCTTCTCAGCCACAAGCAGGCCTTTCTCTCTCTGGCCCTTGGCCTCTGCCCTGCTCAGGCAAGTGTTACAAAGCTCTTTTAGCTCTGCCTATAAGTGCCCCCAGGCACCCCACTCTGCCATTAAGCATTGGCCTCCTGCCTGAAGGCAATCAGCTTTTTTACTCCGTAGGAAGGGAAGCCCACCACGCCATCTCTTGCCAGTCTCTCCTGCTGCCCTTTCTTTGCCAGGGCTTCTCGACGTCTTCAGTGTTACAGCTCTATCTCTCTCTCTATCTCATGGTTCCAGGAGCTTCTCCGCCCAGGGCTCCTGGGTCCAAAGGACATGCCGCACTTCTGCCTCCACTTCCTTGGTGGTGGTGAAATCCTCCCCTCCCACCTCTGAGGTGCCTCATTTTAAGCCTGGGGGGATGGCAAGACTGACCAATCCCTTCATTAGGGTTCCATATACCTTATTAGTGTGGTCCCACCCAATCATTTGGGAGTTACAAAGACTATGGCTGGAAGAGTCATATTAAGCAATTCATTGCACTACACTAGGTAGCACAAACAGCTAAGCACTTGACTACTAACCAAAAAGGTTGGTGGTTCAAATACACCCAGAGGTTCCTTGAAAGGAAGTCCTGGTGATTTATTTCCCAAAGATCACAGCCACTGGTAACTGTATTTTCGCACGATTCTACTCTGACACGCGTGAGGTCACCATGAGTTGGAGTAGACTAGATGGCAATATTTGTTTTTTAAGAGAAAAAGGCAGTGACGGGACAAGGGCCTAGGCAGAAGGAGGGGTTTAGGCTCAAAGGAGGTGAAGTTTCCCTTTTTCAGCTATTGGTGAAACCACTCAGCGGGTGGCCTGGGTCTCTGGCCTCCAAAAATTGTCAAGATTTTACTAGTGAGTAAAGTTATTTCTACTTCAAGCCAGGGTATATAGTGTTCCGGTGATTTTTGTTTGAATTAGACTGTAAGAGAGGTACAGAAAGGCATTAACTTGCTACAAGTCAGAGGGCAGATGGGAACCATTATAGAGTTGGTGCCAGAGAAAGATGGCGTGTTTACCAGGAACTGTGAGAACTTGGCCAGGTAAGTATATAAGAGTACATAAGACAGGACAGAAGGCTTAATTTGCCCGACACAGTAGCTGTGTGCCAAAGGGGACAAAGGGAGCTATGTGATAACTATGGGGATTTTACAAATATTTGTAGCATTATTTTACTTTGTATTGTGATTGTGTGTTTGTATTAGTTATCTATTGCTGTGTAGCAAATTACTCCAAAGCTTAGTGGCTTAAAACAATAAATATTTATCATTTCACAGTTTGTGTGGATCAGGAATTCAGGAGTAATTTAGCTGTGAGGTACCAGCTCGGAGTCTTTCATTAGGCTGCAGTCAAGAAATCAGCCAGGTCTGAAGTCATCTGAAGGCTTGAGCAGAGCTGGAAGATCTTTTTCCAAGATAGCTCACTCATAACGCTGTTGGCAGAAGGCCTCAGTTCTTTGCCACGTGAACCTTCCACAGGGCTTCTTGGGTGCCCTAACATCATGGTGGCTGGCATCCCCCAGAGCCAGTGATCCAAGGGAGAGCAAAGCGGGAGCCACAATGTCTTTAATACCTAGCTTCAGAAGTTACACACCATCATTTCCTCAACATCCCATTGGTTACAGGGGCCAGCCCCCCTCAGTGTATTAGGACATGAATACTAGGAGGCAAAGATCATTGGGGCCATCTTGGAGGTTGGCTACCACAATGGTCATCATTGCTTACTTGTTTATTGTTATATTGAATATTCTGGATTTCAAAATAAATCCAGAATTCAAAAGTATGCTACAAACACCAAAAATTTAGGAGCTGCTCGTTCAATGGCTTCATTTTAGCTAGACTTGCCTGTGGTGCCCTCTTGGGGGGATGACTCTACCAATGTGCCAGGATGACTGCATCGGAAATAAAGCTCTACAATTCTGTGACACTGGAAGTTTGTAACCAGCAGGGCACAGTGGTTAAAGAGCAGGAGCTTTGCAGCCAGACAGAACTGGGTTCAAATCCTGACTTACCTATTGATGACCTAGGAGACTTGGAGCAATTGGCTTAAACTCTTTGAGCTTCAGTGTTTTCACTTGAAAAATGGATTAAGATTAACTTTACAGGGCCCAATGGGGAAATGAAATACAAGATGACAGAGCTACAATGATGGGAGTCAGGGGCTCAGCCAGTATTGACCTATGGATTTATTATTAATAATGACAGCAATAAGGTCCATAATAATACCAACCAGCCAACTAGTTGCTGTCCAGACAATTCTGACTCATGGATGATCCTATGTGCTTCAGAGTAGAACTATGCTCCATAGGGTTTTCAATGGCTGTGACCTTTCGGAAGTAGATCACCAGGATTTTCTTCTGAGGCTCTCCTGGGTGGATTTGAACTGCCAACCTTTCGGTTAGTAATCGAGTACTTAACCGTTTGTACCACCCAGAAACTCCTATCAATAATAATAATAGCTAAGATTAATTGAGCTTCTATTATTGTCAGGCTCTAAAGTGTACAGCAGTTAAAAACCTTGCCCAAGGATGCATAGCTAGGGTAGTTTAGACTCAAACCCAGGAATGCCTGTTTCCAAAGCTCATGCTAAACTTACAACATACTCTTTTCACTTAGTGATTGTCTGTATTGATCTACCTATTACATGGGTCTACCTCATTCCTTTTAGCCTGCTCTGTTTTTGGCTGCTTAGTAGTTTATGGATATACCATAATGCAGTGAACTATTTTCCCTGTTGGATACTTACTTTCTAATTGTTCACTATTATCAAGGAGCTTCAGCGAACATCTTTGCCACCGAGGCACTTGCTGAGAGCTCACAATAGGCCAGGGGCTGTGCTGTTCCTTCATTTAATCATCCACCAGCCCAAGGACACTCAGCTAGGAAATGACTCATTCAAATTCTAATTTGTCTAACACAGAGTGCCTTCTAAGGATGGAGGAGCCTCTGATTTCTCAATCCTGAAGTTCTTCATTCCAATCAGCCCCTGAGGAGTACCTTTATTTCCTCTAAAGCAGTTTCACCAGAGAGACCAGGGAGACAGGTTTAGAGTCTCCAAACTCAAGTTTAACAAAAGGGAAGCTCTTGGTAGGTTATTACCAGGCTTATAGCAGCCCTGTCTCACCAGACTTGGCACTGTATCAGGGTAGGCCAGGTTATGCTGCAATAACAAACACTCCCAAATCTCAGTGGTTTAAAACATCCCTTGTGGGACTGCTGCAGGCTCTGTTTGTGTTGTCCTTATTCCAGGCCCCAAGTTGACAGAGCAGTCACCAAGCCGAGCCTTGCCAGTCACCATTCCAGGAGGCAAGAGAGAATGTAGTGAATTGCACATTGTCTCTAAGAGCTTCCATCTGGAGGTGACACATGTTACTTCTTTTTACATTTTTTTGAAAAAAGCAAGTCCTGTCACCACACCTAACTCTGAAGGGGCAGGGAAGTGCAGTCCTACCAAGTGCACAGAAGCAGGGAAAACTGGAATATTTAGTGAAGAGCACTGATGACGGCCACAGGCCCCATCTTCTGCTGATCATTTAGAAGAAGAGACAATCCTACCCACATCTGGGAACAATTAAGTCCAGGCAGAAGAGTCTGGGGAGCTCTTCACATGCTGTCCTGGATGATCCTTGCATCTTAAACCCCTCTTGCCCACACCCTGATATTCAGTTGGCCCTAAATCTCTGGGCCCTAGGAAACAAGGAGAGCAGAGGTGTGTGGCTCCAGGGAGATGGTTGATGAAGTTCACCCATGACCATGGGTAAGCATGGGTAGAACTCTGAATTCTGAAGTGTGATGGCTCATGGAGTGACTATGAGCCTATGGCCTTGGACTGAGAAAAAGGCCTTTGACTCCTCTGTGGCTTTAGAAAAGTCATCTGGAAAAAACCTAAATGTACCTCAAAGAAGGAATGGATATACCAGCTGGAATACTAAGTGTTAAAGGAAAAAAATTTTTTCAAGAGATGAAGTAGTTAAGATCTTATTGGTGTTATATTCAGCCATTCACGAATTAGGCAGCATCCATTCTAAAAGTAGAAAGGAGCTCTGAAGAACAGTACAAAACAGGAGGGTTTTATAGACCACAGACACAGGAACAAGGAAGCCATACTAGGCACGTTTGGATTAGTTGGTGCTCATTTTCTACTGGGCAATGCAGATTGGCCTGCAGGCATTTTCTTTTCTTGTTTGGGATAAAGGGGAAATTTTGAAGTAGGTTAAACTCAGCAGGCAAATTCTGATTGGTTCGTTTAGTTTTCCATTTCTACGAGAACTGAACACGAGAAATAAAAACGTAGTTAAGGTTCTGTTTGTTGACGTAAGCCTTAGCACGAGTAATTCCTTCTTGGGCCTAACAAGATTTGCTTAACAAAAATAATAAAGAGAAATGATCCAGAGTTTCTACAGCTATATCTCAAAACCATAATGTTGAGAGAAAAAAGTATGGGGCAGAATGATATGTGCAAGGTGATAACATTAATGTAATTTCAAAAACACATACACTAAATAATAATATGTATATTGTTCCTTGAGGCTTATGCTACATATGATGTGGTGTAGAGGGTTGAGGGGGATTGAAGAGCAGGGGTTAAGACAGAGAATGGAGAGACAAATGGGGTTTTGGCTATTCGTACTTAAAAAAATCTAAAACAAGAGATTAAGTTAAAATAGCAAAATTTTAACCATTGTCAATTGTGACTGGTGAGACATGGATGTTTGAGGTGTTATTGTTTACAGTTTTTATGTTTTTTAGACTGGAAAGGGGGAAACCTTGCTTGGCCTCTTTGAAGGATTGATTTGTGTCCCCCAAAAATACATGTTGAAATCCTAACCCCTGTACCTAAATATGACCCTGTTTGGAAATAGGGGTTGTCTTTGGTGATGTTAATGAGGTCATACCAGAGTAGGGTGAGTCCTAAACCTAATCACTTCTGAGTTTTCAAAAGAGCAGAATAGAGACACATACAGGAAGAAGATACCATATAAAGATAGACACACATGGCAGATGCATCAACAAATCTAGGAACTCCAAAGATTTCTGGATACTAGAAGCTGGAATGGAGCCCTGGTGGTGCAGTGGTTAAGAGATCAACTGCCAACCAAAAGGCCAGCAGTTTGAATCCACCAGCCACTCCTTGGAAACCCTATGGGAACAGTTCTACTCTGTCCTATAGTGTCAGTTTGGGTCGGAATTGACTCGACAGCACCTGTTTTTTTGTTTGTTTGTTTGTTTTAGAAGCTGGAATAGACAAAGAAAGACCTCCCCCAAGAGCCATGCCCTGAATTTGAACTTCTAGCCTTCTGAGCTGTAAGAAAATAAATTTCTGTTCTTTAAAGCCACCCATTTGTGATATTTTTTGTTGTTGTGGTTACATGGCAGCATTAGATAATTAAGGCAGACTCTTTGGGTCTCAGTTTTCCCATCTCTAAAATTTTGGGAGTTGGACAAGAATAGAGGGTGGTTGTCAGACAACTGGAAATCCTGGTGGCATAGTGGTTGAGAGCTATGGCTGCTAACCAAAAGGTCAGCAGCTGGAATCCACCAGCTGCTCCTTGGAAACCATATAGGACAGTTCTACTCTTTCCTATAGTGTCATTATGAGTCAGAATCAACTCAGTGGCAATGGGTTAGGTTTTTTTTGGTCAGATAATTGGACTTCACAGACAGACCAATGAAATTTCACCAAAAAAATTGAAGACTGATGTAAGAATGTCAATTTTTAATTTTTCCCATAATGGACTTTAGAAATTTAATTATCATCTATCTATCCTCACCATGATTCTATAAAAAGAAAGGACATTTTAACATGGGAATAGTGGGAAGAACATAGCTTCAGAAGAGAGAATTAAATAAAATTTTATTTTTATTTTCAAATAACTTATTTAATAAAATAAACACAAGCTCATTGCAAAACATTTGGAAAATTTATCATGAACAGAATAAAAATTACATACCCCTATTCTCACCACCCAGATGTAATTACTATTGATATTCACCTATTTCTTTATAGTTTTTGTTCTGTATATATGTGCATATTCTAATTTTTTAAATTTTATTTTATTTTGTGGTTGTTGAGAATGTACACAGAACATACACCAATCCAACAATTTCTACATGTACAATTTAGTGACCAAAAAAAAAAAAGACTGTTGCCATCGAGTTGATTCCAACTCATAGTGACCCAATAGGACAGAGTAGATCTGCCCCATAGAGCTTCCAAGGAGCAGTTGGTGGATTCAAACCTTTTGGTTAGCAGCCTTAGCTCTTTGTAGCTCTTAACACCTTGTCATGGATTGACTTATGTCCCCCCCAAAATGTGTGTATCAATTTGGCTGGGCCATGATTCCCAGAATTGTGTGGTTGTCCTCCATTTTATGACTGTAATTTTATATTAAAGAGGATTAGGGTGGAATTGTAACACCCTTTCTAAAGTCATATCCCTGATCAAATGTGAAGGGAGTTTCCCTGGGGTGTGGCCTGCACCACCTTTTATCTTATAAGAGACAGAAGGAAAAGGAAGGAAGCAGAGAGTGGGGGACCTCATACCACCAAGAAAGCAGTGCCAGAGTACAGTGCATCCTTTGGACCCAGGGTCCCTGCATGGAGAAGCTCCTATTCGGGGGAAAATTGATGAGAAGGCCAGCAGGGAGAGAAAGCCTTCCCCGGAGCTGATGCCCTGAATTTAGACTTTTTGCCTACTTTACTATGAAGAAATAAACTTTTCTTTGTTCTAGTCATCCACTTGTGGTATTTCTGTTATAACAGCATTAGGTGACTAAAACACTCCTGCACCAAGAGGGCTTCTACAATTTAGTGACGTTGATTACATTCGTCAAGTTGTACAACCATTCTCACCCTCCTTTTTCGAGCTATTCCTCCCCCATTAACAAAACTCACCACCCTCACCAAGTTTCCTATCTAACCAATGGAGTCGCTATTCTCAGTTTGAACCCGTATAGATGGATCTTGAAAGAGCACAATGCTTAAGGCAGACATTCTTTACTCATTAAGCTAAACTATTGTTTGGTTTCAAGAAAGCTTCAGGGATATTTTCGGTTTAAGATTTAAAGATTATCTCAGGGCAATAGTTTCAGGGCTTCATCCACCCTCCATGGCTCCAGAAAACCTGAATTTCATGAATATTTGAAATTATGTTCCACATATTCTCCCCTTTTAGTCAGGATTCTGCTATAAATTCTTTGATCAAAACGTTCTGTAATGGTAGCCAAGCATCATCCAGCTCTTCTGGTCTCATGGCAAAGGAGTCAGTTGTTCATGGAAGCAATTAGCCACAGATTTCATTTCCTCCTCCTATTCCTGAGTCTCCTTCTTTCTTTGTTGCTCCAGGTGAATAGAGACCAATTGTTTTACTTTGGATGGCCGCTTGCAAGATTTTAAGACCCTAGGCATTATACAGCCAACTAGGAGGTAAAATAGAAGTGCATATTCCAATTTATACATGGCTTCTGTACCCTTTTTCCTATTACAAATGGATGAGAATTTAAAGGAAAAAAAGGTGAACAAACAGAAGAAAATGGAGATATTAATTAATTGAGCTTTTTTCCCATTTCTATTTTTCTCACATCACTTGATTCAATGCAAACTTCTCCATGGACGGCATTTGGGGATAATAAGTAAAAATAATAAGAAGAAATTGTATTCATTGAGCTCTTACTCTGTGTCAAGCTCTACAGGCCTTATCCCATTTAACCCTTAGAACAACCCTGTGGAGTAGATAGTATTATTGCCCCATTTCACACATGTGGAAGCAGAGGTTCAGAAAGGTGAAGTAACTGAAAGTCAGACATCTACTGGAAACTGTCACCCAGAGAGGTCAAGTAACCTATGTCAGTTGGCACTTCACTTCTCAACTGATTTGCCCTCTGCCACTGTGTGCCTCTGAGAACCAGAGAGTATTCTGTCTGGAGTTCAAGACTTAGTCCAGGGTCAGAGGATAGGGAGGACTCTCACTTAGGGGCCAGTGGTGTGTGGTCAGGAGCATGGTGGCTCTTACTGGAGAAGTCTTCTGCAAGAGATGCTTTTGTGGTTTAGCAATGGGAGTGGAACCTGTTCTCCTTCTCACTGAACCCAAAACCCTTTGCTGTCAAGTCAATTCTGACTCACAGTGACCCTATAGGACAGAGTAGAACTGCCCTATATGGTTTCCAAGGAGTGGCTGGTGGATTGAACTGCCAACCTTTTGGTTAGAAGCCCGACCTCTTCACCACTGCCTACCAGGGCCCCTTCTCATTAGCCATAGTTAAGTCCATCTCATCTCTTCCTGTCTCTGAATCAGCCCCTGGGGCCTTGGTCCAGGGTCAGCCTTGCCCAGAAACCTCTGGGAAAGCTCAGGCCAGCCTGCTCACACACTGTTACACCTTCCACTTTGGTCCCCAACTCCTTTCTCCCAGAAACCAGGCAGCAGCAGCACTGTCCATTCACTCATTCCTCACTTGTGGACTAAAGGCCTGCTATGTGGCAGTTGTATTTGGTGAGTGCAATGTCAGGGTCCAATGAGGGACAAGAGAAGGTCCCCACCACCATGGAGCTCAGTTGAGAGGTGGAGTCTGAGGTGGGAAGAGAGAGGACTTCAGGTACCTGCTGGCTTTGCTGGCGAGTTGGCCCCAGATTAGGCGAGGCTGCATCATACCCTTCTCCATTCATTAATGGTAAATCAGGCTAGCAAATGCTGCCAAGCTAGCCAGGACAGGTGCACGTTCTAGAGATCTGAAGCTCACACAACCCTAAGAGCCCCCTTCAGGGGGAAAAAAAAAGCAAAATTAGAAATACAAAATTAGGTGCAAAAGCAAATGTTTACTTAGCTTGGGAAAAGAAAGCCCAACAAATAAATTAAAAAGCTTGTATATTCTGTAAACATCATAAGATTCAGACAAATAAAATAATATTTGCATTAGTTAACTGCCTGACACATCTCTATAATATTTTGTCCTATATTCTTGGCTGTACACCCTTTGATCACTGTATGAACACATTCTGAGGGCCACTCCCAGGACCTTGAAAAAGGCCCTGAAGTTTAACTTTCATTAGCTTCTCAGTAAATCCACCCTTAGATTTATATTCTTTACCTCAGTGAATCCACAGAGCAATCCTATTCCATGGGCCCCCTTACTACCTCATTTTATGGGTATGGCAACTGAGGCTCAGAAAGGGAAAACCTTGACCAAGGTCAAGTGCTCTCCTTTGTGACGTTTATATCACCACCACCACCACCACCTATTGCCCCACGTGTGCCAGAATAGGACTGTCTGTACGGTTTTCAATGGCTGGTTTTTCAGAAGTAGATGGCCAGGCTTGCTTTTCTTTTGCAGCACCTCTGGATGGACTCAAACCTTCATCCTTTTGGTTAGCAGCTGAGCATGTTCACCACTTGCACCACCCAGGGACTCTAATCTTTGCACTACCATGCCCTAAACATAGATCCTGGGCTTGGGAATAAACTCAGCCCAAAGTGCTCCCAAGCTAGAAAGAAAAGGCAAGATTTGAAATCTGGAGAAAAAGAAGAAATATTACAAGACAGAATGTGGTGTATGCCCCTTTCCTTCCCCTTTTCTATCCCGATTTTGATTAACTTCCGCCTCTTCCAGGATGGCTCTTGAACTCCGTGGTCCACTCTGCCTCTTCCTTTTCACATTATTGAATGAATATTTTTCCCAACCCGGCTCCTCTTTCACGGCGGTGGGGGTGAGTCAAGTTCCCTCTCTGTGACACAGTTTCCCCAACTGGAAAATGATCTCTTTCAACTATAGAATTACAGGACTGCCTTTTTTTATTTTTCTGTTTTGTGAGAGCCTTGTACTCTGATGGTCTAGTGTCAAAGGTACAATACTCGTCCCATCCATCTATCAGCAAGGCCTGTGCCCTCTTTGACCTCTGCTCCCACCCACAGCTATCGTCCTGCCCAAGCCACCCCCACCCCCTGACTGGTCCTGTTGTCTCCATTTTGCTCCCCTACAATCCAATCTCCATCCAGCAGCCTGACCAATTTTTTAAAAACATGTGAGACTATGTTATGCCCTGTGCAAACCCCTTCAGTGGCTCTTCTTTATTGTTAAAATAAAGACAAAAATTCTTCATGTGCCCTCCCTTTCCTCAGAACCAAGTTCAGCTTTTTCCACCCCCTTCCCATCTGCTGCCAGGTCCACTGGCACATAGCAAGCTCTTTCTCTCCTCAGGCCTTCCCACATACTGTTCCCTCTCTCTAGGACACTGTTCCCCATTCTATACAAAGCTAACTCCTACTCATTCTGTCCATCTTGGGTGTAGCATCTCTTCCTGGGACAGACCTCCTCTGAGCCCCCCAGTTTAAATGAAGTCCCCAGGAACAGAAACTGGTGTTACCTATGTAGTAGGACGAAAAAATTGCCCTCGAACACATCAAGTCTAATTCTGGAAATTGCACATATTATCTTCTATGGACAAAGGGTAACATTTGCAGATGTGATTTTGAGATGGGGAGATAGGGGGATTATCCTGGATTATCAGGGTCACGTGTATCCTTATGAGAGGCAGGTAGAGGCAGATTTGATACACAGGAAGGAGAAGGCAGTGTGAAGACAGAGCAGAAAGGGATTTGAAGATGCTGGCCTTGAAGATTGGAATGATGCAGCCACGTGACAAAGAATGCCAGCAGCCACCACAAGACAGAAGAGACAAGGAATGGATTCTGCCCTAGTGCTCCAGAGGAAGTCTGGCCCTGCTGACACCCCCGTTTCAATCAAGTATACTGAGTTTCCACCACTCATCTACCAGTTTGTCATACTGTGGTGGCTTGCTTGTTCCTGTGATGCTGGAAGCTATGCCATCAGTATTTAAAAAACCAGCAGGGTCACCCATGGTGCATGGGTTTCAGCAGAGCTTCTAGACTAAGCTAGACTAAGGAGGGCCTGGTAGTCTACTTCTGAAAAAGTTGGCCAATGAAAACCTTACGAATAACAGCAGAACATTGTCTGATATAGTCCTGGCAGATGAGCCCCTTAAGTTGGAAGCCTCTCAAATACGACTGGGAAGAGCTGCCTCCTCAAAGTAGAAAAAAAAGTTGAGCTTAATGACGTGGATGGAGTCAAGCTTTCGGGACCTTCATTTGCTGATGTGGCACGGCTCAAAATGAGAAGAAACAGCTGCAAACATCCATTAATAATCAGAACATGGAATGTATGAAGTATGAACCTAGGAAAATTGGAAGCTGTCAAAAATGAAATGGAATGCATAAAGATGGATATCCTAAGCATTAGTGAGCTGAAATGGACTGGTATTGGCTCTTTTGAATTGGACAATCACATGGCCTACTATGTCAGGAATGACAAATTGAAGAGGAATGATTACATTCATCATCAAAAAGAATATTTCAAGATCTATCCTGAAGTACAATGCTCTCAGTGATAGGATAATATCCATACGCTTACAGGGAAGACCAGTTATATATGACTATTACGCACCAAACACTAATGCCAAAAATGAAGAAATTGAAGATTTTTACCAACTTCTGCAGTTTGAAATTGATCAAACATATAATCAAGATGCGTTGATAATTGGAATGTGAAAGTTGGAAACAAAAAAGGATTGGTAGTTGGAAAATATAGTCTTGGTGATAGAAATGACACCAGAGACCACATGATCGAATTTTGCAAGACCAACCACTTCTTTACTGCAAATACCTTTTTTCAACAACAGAAACAGGGACTATACACATGGACCTTGTTGGACAGAATACATAGGAATTAAATCATCTACATCTGTGGGAAGAGACAATGGAAAAACTCAGTATCAGTCAGAACAAGACCAGGGACCAGCTGCGGAACAGACCATCAATTGCTCATATGCAAGTTCAAGTTGAAGCTGAAGAAAATTAAAACAAGCCCACGAGAGCCAATGTACAACCTTGAGTATATCTCACCTGAATTTAGAGAACATCTCAAGAATAAATTTGATACATTGAATGCTAATGACCAAAGACCAGACTAGTTGTGGGATGACATCATAGATGAAGAAAGCAAGAGGCTGTTAAAAACACAGGAAAGAAACAAAAAAACAAAATGGATGTCAGAGGAGACTCTGAAACTTGCTCTTGAATGTAGAGTAGCTGAAGTGAAAGGAAGAAATGATAAAGAGGTGAACGGAAGATTTCAAAGGGCAGCTTGAGAAGACAAAGTATTGTAATGAAATGTGCAAAGACCTGGAGTTAGAAAACCTCAAGAGAAAAACATGTTCAGTATTTCTAAAGCTGAAAGAACTGAAGAAAAAATTCAAGCCTTGAGTTGCAGTATTGAAGGATTCTATGGGAAAAATATTGAATGATGTAGGAAGCATCAAAAGAAGATGCAAGGCATGCAGAGAATCACTGCACCAAAAAGATTTGGTTGATGTTCAGCCATTCCAGGAGCTAGTATATGATCAAGAACCGAGGATATTGTAGGAGGAAGCCCAAGCTACACTGGAGTCATTGGCAAAAGACAGGGCTCCAAAATTGGTGGAATACCAATGGAGATGTTTTAACAAACGGATACAACGCTGGAAGCACTCATTCGTCTATGCCAAGAAATTTGGAAGACAGCTACCTGGCCGACTGACTGGAAGAGATCCATATTTGTGCCCATTCCAAAGAAAGGTGATCCAACAGAACAAGGAAATTATCAAACAATATCATTAATATGACATGCAAGTAAAATTTTGCCAAAGATAATCCAAAAATTGTTGCAGCAGTGCGTCCACAGGGAACTGCCAGAAATTCAAGCCGGATTCAGTAGAGGGCATAGAATAAGGGATATCATTGCTGATGTCAGATGGATCTTGGCTGAAAGCAGACAACACCAGAAAGACGTTTACCTGTGTTTTATTAACTATGCAAAGGTATTCCACTGTGTGGATCATAACAAATTATGGATAACATTGTGAAGAATGGGAATTCCAGAACACTTAATTGTGCTCATGAGGGACCTGTATATAGACCAAGAGGTAGTAGTTCGAACAGGAGGATATTGTGTGGTTTAAAATCAGGGAAGGTGTGTGTCAGGGTTGTATCCTTTAACCATACTTATTCAATCTGCATGCTGAGCAAATTATTCAAGAAGCTGGACTTTATGAAGAAGAATGGGGCATCAGGATTGGAGGAAGACTCATTAATAACCTACAGTGTGCAGATGACAGAGCCTTGCTTGCTAAAAGTGAAGAGGACTCGAAGCACTCACTGATGAAGATCAAAGACCACAGCCTTCAGTATGAATTATACCTCAACATAAAGAAAACAAAAATTCTCACAACTGGGACAATAAGGAACATAAAGATAAACAGAAAATACTGAAGTTTTCAAGGATTTCGTTTTACTTGGATCCATAATCAACACCCATGGAAGAAGCAGTCAAGAAATCAAAGACGTATTGCGTTGGGCAAATCTGCTGCAAAAGATCTCTTTAAAGTGTTAAAAAAAACAAAGATGTCACTTTGAGAACTAACGTGGGCCTGACCCAAGCCATGAGGGTCAAGCCAATCGCCTTACGTGCATGTGAAAGCTGGACAGTGAATAAGGAAGATTCAAGAAGAACTGATGCATTTGAATTATGGTGTTGGTGAAGAATATTGAATATACCATGGACTGCCAATGAGACATAAACAGAGGTTAAAAGGGGGATAGAGAACCAGGCCCTGCCCATTTGCTCTCCCTTCCTGTTTTCTGACTGGAATAGGAACATGAAGGCTGGCCCTGAAGGAGCCATCTTTGGGACTTGAGGTACCACAGAGATCTTCATCCTCAGCATCCCTGAACTGCTGAACCAATACCAGCAGCCACTACCCCTAGAGTTCCCATTATGAGAGGAAAGTAAACCCTATGCACTTATGCCACTCTCCTCAAGGTCTATGTTACTAGCACCTCTACACAATCTCTTCTGAAAAACCTTTCCTATTATTCTCTCGCATGTCACTTTTTTCCGTGTAAGTCATCAGAATGTGTCATAATATCTGTAATTGTGTGTTTATCTGTTTAATGTCTGCTGCTTCTGCTAGTCAGCAGTGTCCACCAGGGCAGGGCCTGGGTCTGTTTTGTTTATGGCACAGGGCCTGGTGCCTGGTGGGTGTGGACAAGTATTTGTTGAATGAATGAATAAATGAATGAATGAATGAACAAATGCCTCTCCCGATGAAGTCCCAGGCTCCTTAGAGGACAAAGACTTCACTTGATTTCTCTACCTCTAGCCTGGCCCTGGGCCCCTAATTAAGTGGAATAGAATACAGAGGATTGAAAGGATCCATTTTCTCTCTTCTGGGCTCCAATCTGCCCTGTGGCCCGGCACAGTAGGTGCTAAGCAAATGTTTCTTGAAAGAATTGGGAATGCCTGGTTCTCTGGAGGGGATAAGGGGTTGGGCATGGCATTTCGGCCTGGGATATGAGGCCCTGAGAGCCCAGTGTTGCCCTTCAGATTTGCAGCAGGGAGGATGGAAGCCAGGTCTGAGGCCCACCAGGCTGTGCCTGTTTTTAATTCCTGAGAGCCAAGGCCCATAGAGGGACAGAGACTTCCCGAAGGTCACGAGGGATGTTTGGCAGAGCCAAGATTGAGGCTGCTCAGCTCCAGATCAAGCCCTCCACCTGTTCAGTGCTCTCTCCACCACACCCTGCCACCTTCTATGTGAGAAGACAAAAGGAAAGGAAGGCTTCGGTGCCTGGGTCTCCCCAGGTTCCAACTAGAACATTGGCAAGCAAGAGTTCAACCTTCCCATTTCACAAATGCTATCACTGAGGCCTTGTGAGGCTGTGCGTCTTGTACCACGAAGAATTCGCTCAATGCCCAGAGCAGGTGAACCCTGTCAAAGCTTTTCCTCTATTCTTTTACTGTCTCTTGACGGCCCAGAGAGAATCTCACGTTCAGGCTGAGGCAAATTGCTGCATTCTGGGTGGTGTTCTCCAGCAACAACCTGACAGCTGGTGGATTTAGGATTTACTATTCACATATTCTCTGCTTTTCAGAAGTTCAAAGTGCCTGAGAAATCTGCTTGGCTGACTATGCCAAGCTTTCAGGTAAAAAACAAGAGCCCAGAGTGTCCTGGGCAGGGGCAGATTAACCAGTAAGCAAAGTATGCACAGGTTTACATTAAGGAAGGTATGCATGGCTTCTTATTGGGTAATCCGTCCCTGGTCCCAGGACTAGTCCAGGGTCACGTAGCAATCGACCACGGCAGAACACAGAGCGTGTCTTTTCTGGCCATTGTTCAGCCACCTGTGGTCTAGTAATGACCTCCAGCAGGTCCGGCAGGGGAGGAAAGACACGGTACTGGGAAAAGGAATGATGCATTTTTGTGAACCCAAGGTCAAGGGCACCTTCTTTCCGCAAATATAGCCAGTGCCTTGCACACACACCGAGTAGTTCTCGAACTTTCTTATCTCAGGTCCCCTTTTATACTCTTTTAAAAATTGTTGAGGACTTCTTGAACCAAAACTATCCCTTGGAGTCATCTTTGAACCAGATGATAGTTTAGCTAATTAGAAAAAAATGTCTGCATTAAGCATTATACTCTTTTAAAGAATTATCTACACATGATCAAATTGGCAACAACAACTCGAAAGGATAGATGAGAAGCTTAGGGGCGTAGTGAGTTTCTGTTAAAGACGGTGAAATAGTTTGGAAATGGTTGTCAAGAAAGGCGGCACAACTTGAAGAAGGTAACCAATCTCACTGAATTATGCATGTAGAAATTGTTGAAGGGGTGTATGTACTGTTGTACATATTTTCGCCAAAAAAAATAAAAATAAGTAAACAAAAACTAAATGATCGAGGACTCCAAAGAGCAATTGTTTATGCAGGTTATATCTATTAATACTAGAAAAGAGAGATTTTCTGTGTTAGAAATTACAACCAAGAAATTTAAAAAAAGTTATTAAAGTAAAAGCCAATAAAAACTCATTCTATGTTAACACAAACAATATATCTTATGAAAAGTAGCATAATTTTTCAAAACAAAAAATAAATTAGTGGAAAGAACAGCACTGTTTTACGTTTTTTTGCAAATCTCTTTTATGGCTGGCTCAATAGCAGGCAGCTGGATTCTCATATCTGCTTCTGCATTCCATCTGCTGTGTTATTGCAGCATATAACCCTGGAAAATGCCACTGTATGCTGATGAGAGAATGAAAATGAAAAAGGGAAATAACATCTTAGTCTTATTACGAAAATAATGACCTTGTGGACCCCTGAAAGGGTCTTGGGGATCCCCAGGGGTCCCCAGACCATACTTTGAGGACTGTTGCACCACACTATTGATTTAATTTTCACAACAACTCTGTGGGGTGGGTCTCGCTCTCATTCTCATATTATGGATGAGCAAAGTAAAACTCAGAGAGGTCATGAGGTTTGCTCAAAGACCTACAGCCAGTGAGCAGCAGGGTCAGGATTTGAATTGAAGATTGTTGACATTGGGGTCTGTGCTTGTAAGGGCAACACCGTACTCCAGCCCCTGGCTGATGGATGGATAGTAGCTGTAGGAGAGACAGAATCAGGAATGAGTCAGAGCTTCCGGAGTACCCTAAGAGAAGAGGCAAATGTACTGTGGTAGTTAAGAGCATAGGCTTTGGAGTAGACTGCCTGGATCCATATCCTGGTTCTGTCTTGCACAAGCTGTGTGACCTACAGCAAAGCACTGAACCTCCCTGAGCCTCAACTATCCCATCTGTAAAGCGGGATAATTATGATACATCATAAGATTCTTAAACCCCAAAACCAAACCCTGCTGTCAAATTGATTCCTACTCATAGCAGCCTTATAGGACAGGGTAGAGCTGCCCCGATAGGATTTCCAAGGAGCAACTGGCAGATTCGAACTGCTGACCTTTTGGTTAGCAGCTGTAGCTCTTAACCACTGTACCTCCAAGGTTTCCATAAGGTCCTTAGGAGGATTAGATGTTAATTTATATAAGTTACCACAGCGCTCAATATATTTTGTATATAGCATATATCTTTAATTTTGTATATTTTTAAGAACAGGGCCATGGAGGTAGTTTCCCTGAAGCTGGAGAGAGGTGGGAGGTGCCTACACACAGATTCAGAAGGCAGGGGTCAGGGGAGGGAGAAAATGGGTTATTTGTCTTGTCATTATTACGTTGCAAGAGTTCTTTATACCTTCTAGATACAAGTCCCTTATCAGATATATCACTTGCAAATATTTCCTCCCATTTTATGGGTTACTTTTCACTGTCTTGGTGATTTCCTTTGAAGCACAAACATTTTTAATTTCGAGGAAGTTCAAATTTCTTTTTTCTTTTGTTGCTTGTGTTTTTAGTGTCATATCTAAGAATCCTTTGCCAAATCTGAGATCATAAAGATTTATCCTTATGTTTTCTTCTAAGAGTTTTATAATTTTAGTTCTTACATTTAGGTCTTTGATCCATTTTGAGTTAATTTTTGTATATGGTAGGAGGTAAGGCTCCAAATTCATTCTTTTGCACGTGGCTATCCACTTGGCCTAACACCATTTGTTCAAAAAACCATTCTCTCCCTACTGAATGGACTTGACAACCTTGGAGAAAATTCTCATTGGGGTTTTAAAACAAAGGATTAATAGCCTTGTCATAGATTGAATTATATCCCCCCCCAAAATTGTGATTCAGTTTGGCTGGGCCATGATTCCTGGTATTGTGTGATTTTCCTATAGGTTGTAAATCCTGCCTCTATGATGTTAACGAGGGAGGATGGGTGGCAGTTGTGTTAGTGAGGCAGGACTCAATCTACAAGATTGGATGGTGTCTTGAGGCAATCTCTTGAGACATAAAAGAAAGAAGTGAGCAGAGGGACAGGGGGACCTCACACCACCAAGAAAGCAGCTCCGTGAGCAGAGCGCATCCTTTGGACCTGAGGCTCCTTTGCTGAGATGCTCCCCGACTAAGGGAAGATCATGACAAGGACCTTCCACCAGAACCGACAGAGAGGGAAAGCCTTCCTCTGGAGCCGACGCCCTGAATTTGGATTTGTAACCTACTAGACTGTGAAAGAATGAATTTCTCTTTGTTAAAGCCATCCACTTGTGGTTATTTCTGTTATAGCAGCACTGGATGACTAAGTCAGCCCTAAACTGCAAACAATCCAAATGTCTATGGACAGGCGAAGGCGCTCGCACGTTGTGCAGTTGTGTTAACTCTCAAAAAAAATGCTGACTGACAGAAGCCTTATCCTAAAGGGTACCTACAGTATGATTCCATTTATGAAATTCTAGAAATGGGAAAACTAAACTTCAGGGACAGAAAACAGAGGTTGCCTGGGGTTTGGCTGTGCTAGTAGGGGAATGGCTGCAAAAGGGCAGGAGGGAACTATCTGGTGTGATAGAAATGTTCTAGATCTTGATTGTGGTGGTGGTTATATGACTGTATAATTTTCCAAAGTTGATTGAACTGCACTCTGAAAATGGGTGCATTTTATTGTTTTTAAATGATACTATAATAAAGTTGGTTAAAAAACAAAACAAAAGATTTATCTATACAAAAAAAAACCTGAAGTTGTCAAAAGGAATGGGCTACATGTCTACATGCTGATATGGAAAGGTGGCCACGTTACGTTGTTAAATGAGAAATAGAGAAAGCAAGTTGTGTAGTGACGCTGATGAAACCTCACTGTGGGCGGGTCCTGGGCTATAAGCCTCACAGGTGTTATTTTACTTAATCTAGACACTATCCCTGTGAGGTTTTACAGATGAGAAAATTGAGGCTCAGAGAAATTAAGTAACTTTCCCAGGTATGAAGCCAAGGAGTCACAGCTGGGACCTGGGACACGTAGGAGCCAGCCCTCCGGGTGCTGTTACTCGATTCCAATTCAGTAAATAATCAGCAACGTTAGTCCATGTGCAGAAAAAATCCAGAAAGATGACCCCAAACTGGATCTAGGGATTATGTCTGGTGGGGATGGATTTATAGGCACTTTTTTTTTTTCACTTTCAATATTGTGTATTTCTGTCATATTTGAATTTCTTGTAACCTGCCTGAATTATCTCTGTATTCAGAGAAAGCAATGGAGAATTGAAAAAAAAGAAAAACTAAAAAAACTGTCCCTGTCCTGTATCTCATCTGCTCAGGACCTAGGCACCCTCTCCCCACAGATGGTAAGGCGGGGGGCACATGCCTGCTCCAAGCCCAGCCTGGGAGCCTCAAGCCCCACTGATAAAGGCCCAGGCCTACAGCCCATATCAGGCCCCTGCAGCCCTGTAGTCCCATCCATCTGGTCTCCCCAGGGAGGACAAACCCTGTCCACCCCCGTCTTCCCAGAGATAACAGGAGCTGCAGTGGTGTGCAGGAGGCTGCAAGGACCAGGGGGGCCAGGGTCTGCAGCAGCAGGGAGAAGTGAGCTTCTTCTCCTGGTCCCAGGAGATGGGGTGGTGAGTGGGACTTCAATAGAACTCTCCTCACCGGGCAGATGAGGCCGCTGAGTCCCCAAGAAGGTCTGACCTGCCTGGCTTATACTTGTGGACCAGGCTCTGTTTGCTGTGCGGACCTGAGGACACGTCATTCCCTCTCTGATCCTCAGGTTCCCATCTGTAAGATAAATGCACTGTTTAGATGACCCCTGGGATTCCTTAGTTCTAGCCTGGTCCTCTTTCAGGAACTAACCAGCAACTGAGGTCCCTGGGAGTCCCCCAGTATATGAGCATGATGGACGAAGTGTGCCCCCCCCCCCCATTCCTAGGACCAACCCTGAAGTGGATGTGTGGAGACCCAAATGCGATTTCAGGGCCCTGGACACAGGCACGCAGCCCACTTGGGCATGCACAGGTAGGTCTGCAGGCCCAAGGACAAGCCGAGCTACTCCAGGTCAGGCCAAGGCTTGTTTACATGTCCAAAGGTCAGGCGCGAGCAGCTGGGGAGGGCCTCAGCTGGTGAGAGTCTGCAGCTGTGTCCCCAGGATGCAGTTAACAATGCATGCCCTGGGACCAGGGGCAGGCCCCGGAGAGGGTGGGGAGAGAATGGCACTGGGTGGCCTTCCCTAGTAGAACCTCTGCAGCTCTGCAACTTGGGGTTTTACACGGTGCCTCTGGGTGCCTGGGTGTTTGTACTCCTCTGTAGGTCTAGGAGTGCCCTCGAGGGAGGAAAGATCCCACAAGGCCAGTTAGCTCAGTTTCCTGAGCCTATCCCTGCTCTTTACTGCTGACTACTTCCTTTATGCCATTGGGTGCTTTTCCTCTCTGTGCCTCAGTTTCCTCGTCTGTAAAGTGGGAAAAATGATAGCAACTACCTGAAGGGAGTGCTGTGAGGAATGAATGAGCTAAGGGGTAGCACGATCTCAGGCGAGTGGAAGGTGTGTCACAAAGCTTCTGGTCTCCATTTTCAGGGAGAACTGTCTTCTGGATCCCACTCCCACTGGAAGGAGACTTAGAGAACTCCCATTTGACAATGTCTCGAAGTCACAGGTTAAGCTTAGAAGTCCCATCTGTTCCCTTTAGCCTTCTCCCCTGCAGCATTTCCCAACTGTTTTCAAGTCTTACCTCTTCTCCCCCATAGTGGGTCACTGCCTCCCCGCCTACATGGCACCACATACTTCCCATGTCAATGGAAACACAAACACAACCTGTTGTGTTGTTGTCAGCTGCTGTGGAGTCAGCTGATTCATGGCAACCCCACGCTCAACAGAAAGAAATACTGCCCAGTCCTGCACCCTCCCCACGATAGATTGAGGATCAGATCATTGTGATCCAGAGGGTTTTCATTGGCTGATTTTTTGGAAGTAGATTGCCAGGCCTTTGTTCCTAGTCTATCTTAGTCTGGAAGCTCCAGACTAAGACACCTGTTCAGTGCCATAGCAACACACAAACCCCCACCGACAAAGGGGTGGTGGCTGGGCATGAGGTGCGTTGGCCGGGAATTGAACCCAGGTCTCCTGCATGGAAGGTGAGAATTCTACCACTGAGCCACCACTGCCCCAAACATAACCTCGGGGTTTCTAAGCTATTTGTGATGATGGGACGTGCACACTAAGACTTGAAAAAGCGGCATGTTCTCAACGTGTATGTACCCTGTGCATACACAGAGGGGGATACACTTGGCTGGAATCAGCCTAAGAGGGACCTTAGACATTTTCTTCTTTCATCTCTCCCCTCGGAACACTCTTGGTCATGCTCTGTCTACTCACTTGTGAGAGCTGGGGGAGCTCATTTCATTTTAAGGTAAATATTTACCAGCAATTTATTTATATTAAACTGGCAAAAAGTGTAAACACTGGTAACTTCCAAGGTTGGCAAAGTCACTGAGGATGAGGATGGAAATCGGCATAACCCACCTGGGTGATGACTGGCAGCTCCATCAACTCTCAGAGTGCAGGTATTCCACAGCTCCTGGGAATCTTCTGGAGAGAAATGTTAGCACAGAAGTATCTGACCAAGGATGTCCATGGAAGCATTTTTTTTTTTTTTGTAAAAGCATGAAATTGGAAGTGGGTCAAATAAATGTCTATCTATAGAGGTTTCATCAGCTAGACATTGTATAATCCAACCACACTGTGGAACACTATTGTTGTTAGGTGATGTTGAGTAGGTTCCGACTCATAGAGACCCTGTGTACAACAGAACGAAACATGCCTGGGCCTGTGCCATGCCCGCAGTCGTTCTTATGCTTGAGCCCATTGTTGTAGCCACTATGCCAATCCATCTCGTTGAGGGTCTTCCTCTTTTTTGTTGACCCTGTACTTTACCAAGCATGATGTCCTTCTCCAGGGACTGATCCCTCCTGACAACATGTCCAAAGTATGTAAGACGTAGTCTCGCCATCCTTGCTTCTAAGAAGCATTCTGGTTGTACTTCTTCCAAGACAGATTTATAAGTCCTTCTGGCAGTCCATGGTATATTCAATATTCTTCGCCAACACCGCAATTCAAAGGCATTAATTCTTCTTCTGTCTTCTTTATTCATTTTCCAGCTTTCGCATGCATATGATGTGATCAAAAATACCATGGCTTGGGTCAGGTGCACCTGAGTCTTCAAGGTGACACCTTTGCTTTTCAAAACTTTAAAGAAGTCTTTTGCAGCAAATTTGCCCAATGCTATACGTCTTTTGATTTCTTGACTGCTTCTTCCATGGGTGTTGATTGTGGATCCAAGTAAAATGACATCCTTGACAACTTAAATCTGTTCTCTGTTTGTCATGATGTTGTTTATTGGTCCAGTTGTGAGGATTTTTGTTTTGTTTATGTTGAGGTGCGATCCATACTAACGGCTGTGGTTTTTGATCTTCATCAGTAAGTGCTTCAAGTCTTCTTCACTTTCAGCAAGGAAGGTTGTGTCATCTGCATAATGCAGGTTGTTAGTGAGTCTTCCACCAATCCTGATGCCCACTCTTCTTCATATAGCCCAGCTTTTCAGATTATTTGCTCAGCATACAGATCGAATAGGTATGGTGAAAGGATACAACCCTGACGCACACCTTTCCTGACTTTAAACCGTGCCGTGTCCCCTTGTTCTGTCCAAACAACTGTCTCTTGGTCTTTGTACAGGTTCCTCATGAGCCCAATTAAGTGTTCTGGAATACTTACTATACAGCTACCAAAAGGCACAGACTCACCTGGAACTTGGAAAGGTTTCCAAGGTTCATCATAAGCAAAAAAAAAAAAGCAAGTCAAAGAAAAATATGTGTGATCAGAATTCTTGAAAACGCATACAACGCACAAAACACTTCCCTCCCCCCCTTATTTCTCTCTCGCTTTATATATATACTTAGATACATTGGCATGGTAAAATTCTAGAAGGATTGACACCTTAGTTTGTGCCATTTTCTAGCTGCAAAGCTTTGGGAAGTGCTTAAACTCTGAGCCTATTTCCTCCTTTGTAAGTTGGTAATAAACTTCATAGGGTTGTGACGACTTTTAATACAATGAACCCTTGTAAATCATTTGTCACATAAGATGCATTCCATAAATACTTGGCAAAATAACTCAGGAATACATGATTTGCCAGTCAGCCTCTCCAATGTGGCAGTTGGCTTCGTGAAAACACGCAAGCTAAGAAGCTGAGAAAGCAAGAGAGAGCATCTGCTAGCAAAATGGAAGTCACAGTCTCTAATCTTTATGTTGCTGATGGAGTCCTGGTGGCATATTGGTTAAGAGCTTAGCTACTAACCCAGAAGTTGGCAGTTCAAATCCACCAGCCACTCCTTGGAAACTACCCTGTTCTGTAGGGTCTCTATGAATCAAAATTTGCTCTATGGCAACGGGTTTGGTTTTTGGTTTTAAGTTGGTGATGCTTTGCTGACACCTAGTGGTTAAAAGTGAGAAAGCACATGTCTCAACGCTTGCCTTCTCCCTAGCTTTATGCACAATTTATTAGGGCCTAGAACGTGTTTTTTTTTTTTTTTTTTTTTTTAGAGCGTGTCGGCACCCGCAGGGTCTGCCTTTGAGTTGGAGTCTGGCAGGCTTCGGCCCAGTCCCAAGCCTCTGTGAGCCTCAGCTTTCTCACCTCAAGAATAGGGGTAATAACTGAACCTACCACGTAAGGTTGTGAGGATAAAACGCGATAATATATGTGAAATGTTTAACACTTGCCCTAACACGAAAGAATGTTCCAGAAATGGTAATTACTGATATTTAAATGCATTATTTCATTTAGGGATGCAGTGCTATTTCATGAATGAGGAACTTGAGGCTCAGAGAAGTAAAAGCAGCTGGTCCGAGGCCACTCAGCTAGCAAGTGGAAGGGTTGCGATCGGATTCCAGGTCCGTCCTGGGCCTCCTCATACCTTTAAGATACACCTCCCATGCGTATCTGAAAAGGAGTTGTTTGGAGCTGTTTTACCACCTCCGGGACCTGAATTTTGGATTTCACAGACAAAAAAACAAATAAATAAATGTAGCTCTGTGAGCCAGGGGGAAGCAAAGAGAGGAGGAACAGACCCCAACCAGCGAGGGCTGGGCCTGCACAATGCCCCAAAACCAGTTGCCATAAAGACGACTCCAGCTCTGGCCCCGCCGTGTGTGTCAGGGTAGAACTGCACTCCCTGAGGTTTTCAAATGGCTGATTGTTCAGAGGCAGACCACCAGGCTTTTCTTCTGAGGCACCTCTGGGTGGACATGAACCTCCAACCTTTTGGTTAGCAGCCAATTGCAGTAACCATTTGCACCAACCAGGGACTCCACACAGTGCCCAGCACCCCCCCATGTGGATATGTCACATTTATCCCCAACTTCCAGACAAGGAAACCTGGCCCTATAAGGTTAAGGGACACATATAAAGTTTCAAGGCTAGAAAGGAGATTAATATTTGCATAGTGCTTTTTTTATTCACCACAAATTGCTTTCTACATCCATTAGCTAAACTGATACTCTCTTTAACAGCCCCAAGCCGTAGGAGGAGGGTTGCCATTTCTCATTTTAGCGATGAGCAAACAAGTCCAGAGAGATTAAGCAACCTGCTCAGAGTGATTCAGGTGGCTGTGGGGAAGTGGCCCCGGAGGTGGCCCAGGAAGGTTCACAATAAAAGCAGAAAGCAGTTACTATGCTCAGGGCGGCGGAGGAAGATAGTCTGAGTTCTCCCGAGGGGGCGGGGCTCGGGGCGTGTCCGTCCCAGCTGCTGTCTTTGCGTCTCTCCTGGATTACACGTGGGGGACCTGAGTGCAGCGTGGGGGCCCTGCCCAGGTCACCCGGGTGGTATGAGGCCTATGCAGGGTTGGAACGCCCGGCTCATCAGAGTGTACAGCCCTGGTTTTAATCTTTACACCTAGGAGACCGAGACCAGTTTAGAAGAGGGGCTTGCCTGGGGCACGTGGCCAGTCACCCAGCCAGGAGTCCACCAGGCCGGCAATTCTGATGCTTGCGTCCTTACTGCCCGGCAGAGGGCTGCCAGCTGTCCTTTTTCCAAAGAGGGGCCAGAGGTGACTCTGCAGCAGGCGGGAGGCAAAGTAAACTTGAGCCAGATAGCCCCAAGGCGAAGGCAGCCAGAGAACCGAGAGCTGAGAGCAAGCTGTCAAGAAACTCCGCTTCTCTCCTCAGCCCCCGCCCCCGGAGCCCCCTGCTGGGAAGGCTGGCGCTTCTGTGCTTGGGTCTTTGAACTGCTTATTGAGTTGTTTACCTCTGTCTTCCCTTCCTGAGGACTGACCCCAGCAGGACGTCTCTCTGCACTCCCCAGCCCCAGCAGAGAGCTTGACCAGTGACATGCTGGAATGACCCAGGCCACCATTTGTCCAGCACTTACTGTATCCCAGGCCTATCCACTCTCAGTGCAGCCCTATACAAAATCCTGAGGTAGAAGCTACTGCCGTTGCCTTTAAACCAAGGAACCAAAAGATTGAGCAAAGTGCCTAAACCACACAGCTAGTGTTTGGTGCCATAGTAGGAAGGTGGAAAGGCCACATTTTAACATAGTTATTGCTGTCGTTTCTTGACATGCAAGGCATTGTGCTAACACTTTCATAGACATTACCTCATTTAATCAGCAGCACAGCCTGGGCACTATCATTAACCCCATTTTAGTTTCCATTTCAGGAAACTAAAGCTTAGTGAGGTTAAGTGGCCGATGTCATCTTGTCAGGGGGAGTGTGGTTGGAGCTGGCTCTCTTCAACAGAACACCCCACCTACTACAAAACAGTGCAAAGATAGTCCAGTTATTAGACCTGTTGGAAGTTGGGGTCTTGTTTTTCAAATCACAGTATGTAGGTGGGTTTTTTTTTTGGTCACCTTTGCCATATGCTATAGGTTGAGGACGTGGACTCTAGACTCAGACCACCTGGGTTGGGACCCTGGTGGTGCCAGATTTTAGCTCTGGGGCCCTGGGCGGTTTACTCAGCCTCTTTCAGGCTCTGTTTCCTCACCTGAAAATGGCCCTAGCAATGGCACCTACCTTATAGGGCTGTTGTGGGACATGCATGAGATGATGTATGTAATGTACTTATCACAGAGTCTGGATCCTAGCAAGACTAACATATAAGAAGAATAAGAAAAAAAAAAATTATTGTTGCTGTTAATTATTCTTGCAAGACACTTCAGTTTGCATTGTTTTATTTGAGAGGGTGTGCAGAGCAGGAATTACTATTCCTATTTTTTCACACGACACAGACAATAAGCTAAGGGGCTGATTCAAGGTCACAGGGCCATGAACTAAGGCCAGGCTCACTGGCTCCTCCCACTCCATTCTCTAGAAAGCTCTGTCCAAAGGAAATACAAAGTAAGCTCCAAATGTAATTTTAAATGTTCTAGTCTCCATGTCACGTTACCAAACCAAAACCAAAACCAGTGCCATCGAGTCAATTCCGACTCATAGCAACCCTAAAGGACAGAGTAGAACTGCCCCAAAGAGCTTCCAGGGAGCCCCTGGTGGGTTTGAACTGCCGACCCTTTGGTTAGCAGCCATAGCACTTAACCACTATGCCACCAGGGTTTCCAGGTCATGTTAAGAAAAGTAAAAAGAAACAGGTGAAAGTAATTTTAATAAGATATTTTATGTAACCCATGACATTTAAAATATCATCCCAACATGTGATCAACATAAAATTATTGATGACATTTTTTACATTCTTTTTCTGAACGAAATCTTCAAAATCTGGTTTGTATTTTGTATTTACAGCACATGTCAATTTGGACACTAACTTTTCCTTGGAAATACTTGATTGGCATTTAGATTGTATAAAACTTACAGTTCAAAAATAGATTCAGATACCCAAGTTGTTTCAAACATACTTAAAAGTTTTCCAATGACTGAATCAGTGATAACTTTTAGGATTTAAATTAGTTAAAATTAAATAAAATCTAAAATTCAGTTCTTCATTTGCACTAGCCACATTTAAGTACTCAATAGTTACGCACGACTAGTGGCTACTGTGGAAACCCTGGTGGTGTAGTGGTTAAGAACTATGGCTGGTAACCAAAAGGTTGATGGTTCAAATCCATCAGGCGCTCCTTGGAAGCCATATGGGGCAGTTCTACTCTGTCCTGTATGGTTGCTATGAGTTGGAATTGATGCAACAGCAGCGGGTTAGTGGCTACTATATTGGAGAGTGTAGATACAGAACATTCCCATTCTTGCAGAAAAGTCTATTGGACAGCAGAACTCTAGAATTTAGCACTGTTTCCGTTATTCCCTGCGTAAATTGATATCAGGACAGAATGACTGGATCAAATAAAAAGGTAGTTTTCAGAATACTGAAAATTGGTCTTTAAAGGCAAAGATAAAATCAGGAATAAAGTAATGGCAAATGTATTTCACGGAGCAACATTAGAAGCATGCCCACTGATGTCAGGAAAAAGAAAAGAACGTCTACTGTTACTGTTTCTCTCCTACATTGTCGTAGAGATCTTAGTTAATGCAATAAAACAAGAAAAAAGAAAAGTATAAATCATTGCAAGGAAAAGAGAAAACAAATTCACTATTTGTTCATGATTGAATCAGGCATCTTAAAAATCCAAGAGAATCAACTCACAAACCTTTAAAGCCAATAAAAGATTTCAGCAAGTGGTGGGATATGAGATCAACATGGAAAATCAATAGCCTTGTTGAAATCCTTAAGTATGTAATATGGAAGAAACCACTTCACAAAAACAAAAATAAAACGGAACAACAACAACAAAAACCCAAAACAGAACTATACCCATATAGAAACAATCAAACCAAAAAACATGCAAGACCTTTATGAAGGCAATTGCTGAAGGGTGTTAAAAAAAAAAAAAAGTTCCAAATTATGACAGAATATAGCATGATCATGAGCAAAAGATATCAATTCTTCCCAGTTTAATCTATAAGTACAAAAACAAGCCCAGTCAAAACTCCATCAAGGCATGGAAGAGTGAAGAACAGTCAAGAAATTCATGAAGTTGGAAGACCTAGAAGGGAGACTTGTTTTATTACCAAAAAGCAAAATTTAGTATAAAGGCTTGTTATAAATAATTCAGAGAGTATTGTCCCAGGAATGCATACTTAGAAAGGGCAAGGTATTAAGGAGAACCTAATTTCCTGCTGCATCACATCAGTCATGAAAGACCTATCAGACTGGCAAAAATTAAGAATGATGGCAATTCTCAGGGTTGGAGGATAACACAGATATTCTCTACATTGCTGGGGATGAGGCAGGGAAGTGAGAATTGAGTGAAACGTTCCTGGGCAGCAGTTTGGCAATACATACCAAAATTCAACGTGACCCAGTAGTTACCCCTCCAGATGTTTACACAGGTAAACATCTTTCTAGTATTCTCTGCGTTCAGCCAGGATTTGTCTGACGGCAGCAATGATGTGCCTGGTTCCGTGACCTCTTCTGAATCTGGCTTGGATGTCTGAAAGACCCCAATGCACTGCTGCCGTCGCTTTGGAATGATCTTCAGCGAAATTTTACTTGCATGTGGTTAACTACTGGCTCAAATTTAGTTTATATTCTTCTCGTCTTTTTTCTCCACAGGGACAAACACATGTTACTTTAAAAAGTGGAATCATATGTGATACATCAATTTGTAACCAGCACTTTCATTTATCTGTATATTGGATACTGCAAGTTTTTGCAAGAAGCATAAATTGGTTTCATACTAAACACCGTAATTATTTTGATTTCTATTTATTTTTTTAATTTCATGTAGTGCTTTCTCATCTACAAATGCAAATAATAAAGCTAAAATCTCTTTGCCTTCCGCTTCTCAGAGGTTATCACTTTGGATGTGCATCCTTTAAGACCTTTCCTGGAACTTTTCAGACCACTTACATCCATATATGAAGCACCCTGGTGGCGCAGTGGTTAAAGAGCTTGGCTGCTAACCGAAAGGTCAGCGGTTGGAACCCACCAGCCACTATGTGGGAGAAGGATGTGGCAGTCTGCCTCTGTAAAGATTCACAGCTTTGGAAATCCTATGGGGCATTCTACTCTGTTCTATAGGGTCACTATGAGTCAGAATTGACTCGATGATAATAGGCTTGAGTTTATTTTATATCCATGTATATGTCCATGTACACATATGGAGTTATATGTATATGTTATTCCATAACTTGCTTTTCTAAGTTAATAGTATGACTTGGGACCAGAGATACTTTAGTGTTTTATTTGCTGTCTTGTTCTCCACTTTCTTATTGATGGTGGTTTAATAAATAATAAAAAAAAATATATATATATAGGAAGTGTAAGGAAGGAAGGAAAGGAGGGACAAAAAGGAAAATTAAAAAAAAATGAATATTATCTTCCTTGTTAAGGAGCCCTGGTGGTGCAACGGTTAAGTGCTCGGCTGCTAACTGCGAGGTTGACTGTTGAACCCACTCAGAGACTTCGCTGGAGAAAGGCCTGGCGATCTGCTCTCGTAAAGACTACCACCTAGAAAACTCAGTGGAGGAATTTTACTCTGTCACATGGCGTCGCTATGAGTTGAAATCGACTCCAAGGAACCTAACAAATTTTCCTTGTTAAAAAAAAACCCAGCGCCGTCGAGTTAAAAAGGTTTTAAAATTCCCCTGATGCCCACTAGGTGGAGGCAAAGAAACATGGATCAGAAGCGTCAACGTGTACTTTCTAACCCTCCTTCTCCAGCTTTGCAAACGCGCCATCGCTTCCCCAGGACTCAGGATTACAAGCTTTCGTGGGGCACTGACCCGGTTCTCCCACATACGCGCAACCTCCCAAGGGCGCCCGAAGCTCTGAAGGACAGTTACCAGACGGTGACCCAAGGTCCGCTCGTGGCGTGTGTCAGGCGCCCAAACACGAGACAAACCTCAAGCATCCGTGACCTCAAACCTCCGCGTCACTCGGCATCGCGTCCTGACCGGGTTTTTCAGTGCGTCCGACTCACCTTGGCCTGCGCACGGAGCTGGTGCCAAAGTGCTACTAACCCGCACGAGCCAGTGTGGTCATGGTGATGTTTGCTTCCCAAACACACCGGATAGGAGAAATCCCTCCATTTTCCTGGATTCCCCTAAGTTGATGTGCGGGAAGAGGGGAGAGAGCGAACTTCACTACCAAGAATGGACTCCGCCAGGCGGAGTTCGGCGAAGGGTCCTGCACTCAAGTTTTTCAGTCAATACGCGTTTAATTTCCACATTTCCCACGTGCCCAGCTCCGTGCTGAGTTCTGTGTATGTACGTTGCAGAAAAGGAGCACAAAATAAGACCAGATCCGACTGTTCTCTTGAGACTTCAGGTCCTCAGCAGCGATTTATGATTATCCACCTCTGCCCAGCACCCCCCATGCTAGCACATCTGCTTTGTGCAGCCGCGGAGCAGGTGTCAGCAGCGTGAGCTTCAATGCACTCTGATCGGAGGCGTGGCTGACCCTAGTCCGGTCATCCCTCAGGATGTGAATGGAGAGCTGCCGCAAGCCAAAAACACCTCTGTGAGGTTTCCTGGGAAAGAGGAGAGAGCACTACGGGGAGCTCACGGGGCTGGGTTCTGGCCACAGGTTGGCAGTTCCTTGCTGTGTGACCTTGCAGCCCCTTTCTGGACCTCTGTCTTCTGGTTGATGAAACAAGAGGTTCCAGGGCCTTGAGAATCCCTCAAGCGTTCACATTCCCAAGTCACCTTCCACCCAGATGACCTCTTCTGCAAGCAGCTCTGGCCCTCCTTGGGCTCAGTGTTCCTTCTGGTGGGAGGGCAGAGTCGGGCCCAGAGTTGTTCCTTGGGCCCAAGGAACCTCCTACCCTACTCCACCCCAGGCGACAGGAATCAACTCAATGGCAATGGGTTTTTGGTCTGACTCTGTAGCCCTGTATTCCTTATTCCTTATGTCCCTTATTCCCATCAACAATCCTTTGAAATAAATATTATTTATCCCATTTAACGAATGGGGAAACTGAAGCTTAGAAATATGAAGCAATTTGCCAGAGGTCATGCAGCTCCTTACGGGGAAGAGCTGGAGTTGGAACTCAGACCTGTGTGGCTTTAGGTCCTGTCCTTTCCACTTGCCTCTCTCCCTGTGGTCAGTTCAGAAAAAAAAAGAAGCCTCCGTTCAATTCCTATCCATTTTGCACACAACTGCTATAGGGTCCCTGTGAGTCGTAATCAACTCGATGGCACCGGGTTTAGTTTGGTTTTTTGGCGGGAGTTGGGTGGGGGAAATTCTGCCAGGCAGGTCGTGAGGCTAGGCACTGTGGGTGGGTGGAAGAACGCAGAGAAGCATCCTGGCCCTTCCCTCCAGGAATCATTGCTCTTCTGCAGGGGAATCTCCCAAGGAGCTTGCTAAAATGCAGCTTCTCAGCCCTAACCCAGCCCTGCTGCTTCAGGCAGGATCTCTGGCCCCGAAGCCTGGGAACCTGCATTTTCACAAGCAGCCAGGGGAGATTCTGTGCACTAGCAGGCTTGGGAACCTCTGGCCTACCCTAAAGGGACTAAACAGGAGCCTCAGAAAACTTCCTATCCTACTGGGCATCTGGGAGCCTTCAGGCAGAGGTGGAATATTTGTTCACTTGCTTATTCATTTATTCACAAGGCGCTGTGTTAGGCAGTCAACGTGAGCAAAACTGACTCTGCCCTTGTAGTCTAGTTGGGGAGACTGAAAGTGATCAATATGCAATCCAAGACATGCTATGAAAGAAAAATCAGGAGAGATATGAGAGGGAACTAGGGAGATCCAGATCCTGCCTGGGTATCAGGGAACATGAGTTCAGTGGGAGGAGGAAGAAGGAACCAGGGAGAGACCCCTCCATAAGCTGAGGTGTGCAGATAGGACATTCGTAGGAAAGGAAAACAGGGCATAGGGCATGGTTTATTCCTTGTTGTTTATACTGGCTTTGGGGCAGTTTGAGCTAGTTGTGCTCAGCCTCTGGGCCTCACTCTCCACATCTGTGAAATGGGCGCTTTTGGGCAAGCCAAGGAAATTGGACAAGGCTTTATTATGTCTTATTCACGAGGGAAGTGAATCAACCTGGAGAGGGGCAGACTTTGCATCTTGCCTCCTCCTCAACAAAACAGAAAGGCCCAACACACTCTTGGCTGTGATTAGGAAGGTTCTTGGGCCTCTAGTTAGCGTGAGGCCATAAATATTTCCCCAGGCCCACTTGACGCTGATTAGCTCTCACAGTCAGGGCATTCACTCGTTTCCTTCTAGCCCCCCGGCAGGCTGTGTTTCTCTCCCTTCCCAGAGAAGCCGGCTTGGGCAGGCCCGGCTCAGGGATGCCAGCCTCAGCCAGGTCACAGAGAAACCCCACCCGCTCCCAAGCCCCTTCTGACATTTATGAGGTGCCACTGAAGGGGGCCAACCCAAACCCCGAAGGAATGTTAATTGGCTAAAGCTGTTGCCCACGCACCCACATCGGCTGGAGTTTATTAATGTTTTATTTTTATTTGTTTTCACTCAGAGGCAGAGGCCTACCTACAGAAAATAGTGCCTACGGCAATTAGTTTAAAATTGCTGAATGATCTCTCACAGCTGATTAAGGAAGCTGAGATGGCCAATAGAAACTGCTCATTAGCGCCCCTCCTCAAGCGGCGGCGCCCAGGGCACGCGCCCTTCCTGCCATGCCTTAGTTAGCCTCTGCGCCTCTGTGTAGAGGCGCCTGGGTTGGGCCCAGTGGCCCAGAGCTGCTTCTGCATTCAGCCTTCAAATGGGAAGCATCTAGGGACAGGGGCAGGAAGTGCGACAAGGTATGGAGGACCTTCCACTTGTCCCCAACTCCCATCCAGCTTTCTTCTGTTGTGGGGTTCTCAACTCAGGGAGGGGTGAGGAGAAAAGTCTGAAGTGGGTGGGTGAAATGCAGAGACTAAAACCACTGCTTTGGTGTCTGATGGACAAGGGTTCAAAAACTGTACTGGCACCCCTTGGCTGTGTGGCCCTGGAAAGACATGACCCATTTCTGAGCATCAGTTACTATGCCTCTTATTATAATATCCACCTTTCCGGGCTGTCCTGAGAATAAAGGGGAAAAAATGTGCCTGCTTGGTCCATACAGATTACACTGACATAGGAAAGGCCATCGCTGGGGTATATCTGAAAACATCTTAAAGGATGAGTCATGACTGGAAAGATCCTTCTGGACCATCAAGTCCCTCTGCTTTACTGTCCAGGTAGAGAAACTAGCCCACGTGGGGAAGGAGACTTGCCCTGCATCACTCTTCTGGTGGACGTGAGTTTGGGGGCTAGCCCTTTGCTGGTCTGGGGCTCGCTCCAGGCTCACTTGAGACTGAGAGTCAGTCCCCAGAATCCGGGGTGGAGGCATTGACAAAATGGTACCACTGGCTTCTTCCATGAGGGTGCTCTTTCCCTGGCCCCACCAGGATACAACCCCATCTCTGTGTGATCTAAGAGAGGAGGCTGAAGAGGGTGTGTGTGTTTGTGCTTGAGTTTGTTAAAAAGATTCCTCGTTTCATTCCCTCACTTCACTTCCAGAGAGAGACTCTTGAACCATCATAGATGACCTCTTCTTCCCTTTCTCCCTTCCTTTTCCTCCCTCCCTCCCTTCCTTTTCTTCCCTCTCTCCTGTCATGGATTGAATTATGTCCCTCAAAATATGTGTGTATCAACTTGGTTAGGCCATGATTCCCAGTATTGTGTGGTTGTCCTCCATTCTGTGATGGTAATTTTATGTTAAAGAGGATTAGGGTGGGATTGTAATACCCTTACCAGGCCATATCCCTGATCCAATGTAAAGGGAGTTTCACTGGGGTGTGGCCTGTACCACCTTTTATCTTATAAGAGATTAAAGATAAGGGAAGCAAGCAGAGAGTCGGGGACCTCAAACCACCAAGAAAGCAGCATTGGCAGTACAGCGCATTCTTTGGACCTGGGGTCCCTGCACCTGAGAAGCTCCTTGACCAAGGGAAGACTGATGATAAGGACCTTCCTCCAGAGCCAATAGAGAGAGAGAGAGAAAGCCTTTGCCTGGAGCCATCTCCTTGAATTCGGACTTCTGGACTACTGAACTGTGAGACAATAAACTTCCCTTTGTTAAAGCCATCCACTTGTGGTATTCTTGTTACAGCAGCACTAGATGACTAAAGCATCTCCCTTCTTTCCTTGCTTCCTCCCTTTTCCTTCCTTCTCCCTTCTTTATTCCCTTCTTTTCCCCTCCTCCCTCCCTTCCTTATTCCCTCCCCCCTCCCTTCCCCTCCGTTTTTCCCTCCCTCCCTTCCTTCTTCATTCCTCCTTTCCACCCCTTCCCTTCCAACTTACTCACCAATTAATTATTTCATCCATTTATTCAACTACTGTTGGGTGCTGTGCTAAATTCTTTCCACCATCATTTATGTAATGAATTGTGTTTAGTTTCTAGTAACAAAAGTCTAACTAAAGTTGCTCAAACAAATTAGAGTTTTTAATTTCTTATACCATGAGATGCCTAGAGGTAGACAATCCATGACTGGGACAGCAGCTCTATCATGTCATCAAGAATGTAGGCTTCTTCTGCTCTCCCATCTTTAGTGCATGGTTTCAATCCTTGAGGTCACCTTATGGTTCAAGATGGTTGTGGGAGCTCCAGCTATGACATCTAGTACTAGAGATTTACACAAGAAGAAGGAGAAAGATAAAAGGCATACCTCTCATCCTTGCCAATTGCATTTCATGAGCTTTCTCAGAAGTCCCACACAATGACTTTTGCTTAGATCTTATTGGGTCCTCTATTTGCAAAGGAGGCTGGGAAATTCACTTTTTCAACTGAGCACATTGATGAAAGTTGCAGTTCTGTTACTAAGTGTCTTAGGCATCTAGTGCTGCTGTAACAGAAATACCACAAGTGGATGGCTTGAACAAATAGAAGTTTATTCTCTCACAGTGTAGTAGGCTAGAAGTCCAAATTCAAAGCGTCAGCTCCAGAGGAAGGCTTTTTCTGTCAGCTCTGGAGGAAGGTCGTTGTCTGCAAGCTTCCTCTAAACTAGGAGCTTCTCTGCACAGGAACTCTGGATCCAAAGGATGCACTCTGCTCCTGGTGCTGCTTTCTTGGTGGTGTGAGGTCCCCCTGTCTCTCTGCTCCCTTCTCTCTTTTATATCTCAAAAGAGATTGATTCAAGACACAATCCAATCTTGTAGATTGAGTCCTGCCTCATTAGCATAAGTGCCACCTATTCTACCTCATGAACATCACAGAGGTAGGATTTGCAATACACAGGAAAATCACAACAGATAACAAAATGGTGGACAATCACACAATACTGGAAACCATGGACTAGCCAAATTGATACACATATTTTTAGGGGACACAATTCAAACCATGACACTAAGGAAGAAGGGGAGAATGGCTCTTGGATAAGAGAAGTAAGACACTAGCAGTTTGTTCCACCATCCCCAGTAACCTTCACCTTCCACAGGCTTGTGAACACCTGGTCTCGTATAACCTGCTTGGCAGTGGACAGGTGTCCCCATAAGTTTAGCTGAGGCCTCCCTGTCAATTCCATGCTCTTCCTGAGCATCTCCATGTCATGTCCAAGAGGGGACTACCACGACTGTCAGACACGTTCTTTAAAATTGTGAAATATAAATCACTTTTAATTGCTCCACAACATTGTCGAAGTCATAACATTTGCACCAAGAATGAAAAGAAAAGCAAGGACAGATCACCCCACCATCTTACGGAGATAGTGCCCTGCTGTACCCAGGTTATCTGTGGCCCAGCAGCCATCTTAGCCATGCTCCCCTGAGGCTGGAGGGTCAGTGGCATCTGTTTGACATCCCAGAGGATGTGTGTCCCAGCGATTCTCCGTATTACTGTTGGTTGGTCAAAGCCCTTCGTGTTTATCCTGTCAATTCTTAGAACGCTTCTGGGGGTGTAAGAATGTCTTCATGTTGCTGAAATGAAACTGAAGCTCAGAAATTTTAGTCTATTTTTTAATTTTTATTATTTTTTTAATTAACTTTAGATGAAGGTTTCCAGAGCAAACTAGTTTCTCATCAAACAGTACACACATTGTTGTATGACATTGTTTAACAACTCCACGACATGTCAACACTCTCCCTTCTCAACCCTGGGTTCCCTATTACCAGCTGTCCTGTTCCCTCCTACCTTCCAGTCCCTGCCCCAAGAAGCTCAGAAATTTTCATAGTAATAATAGGAATTATAATAGCTAAATTTATTGAGTACTTACTATGTATCGGGCAAAGGGCCAAGACCTTTACGTGCATTCATCCAGTAAATATTTACCACTTGGGAAGAAAGGCTTGGTGATCTTCCAACGAATCAGCCACTGAAAAACTAGGGAGGACAGTTCTACTCTGATATACATGGGGTTATGGTGAGTCTGAATCAGCTTGACACCAACTTTTTTTTTTTTTTTTTTAGTATGTCAGGCACTTGGCTGGGTACTGGGAATAGAATTGCAAATGACACAGCCCAAATACCTGGAGCTTAAAGTTGGGGGCTGTGGTAGGGAGACACAGGGAACAAATAAATAGATTGCAAACTGGACAAAGTACTGAGGCAGGAATAGCAAACCAGTGTGACCAGTGGAGATCAGTGAGGTGGCATTCAGTGGCACCTCAGAAGATCCCCGTTTGGTAGAAGAGGAAACTGAGGCTCAGACAGGAAGAGTAGGTTACCAAAGGTCACCCAGCCAGTGAGCGGAGGAGCCTGAACACCACTCACTTGTTCACCAATGATTAGCACTCCGTCTGTTCCCGGCCTGTGGGACCCCAGAGGCCCTCCTTCTGTGCTAAGTGCCTTGCCCAAGATCTACCACAAGAAGGTGCATAGCCAGGTCTGGAACTCAGGGCTCCCCACCCAGTGCTCCTTCCAGCCCCAGATGTTTCTTTCACCTTATCTAAGCCAGGAGCTCTCCAGGGGCAGGTCAGGTACCCCAGTGAGCCACATGGAGTCACCAGGTGTCTGTGGCAAATTTCTCAAACATCGGGCACTTCTGACCTGACCACAAATTCTGGACACCATCATAAACAGCCAGTTTGAAATGAGCCTCTAGCCTGAATCAATAATTTACTTGAGATATGTCATCACAACTAAAACCAAACCAAACCCACTGCCTTTGAGTGGATTCCAACTCATAGCAACTCTATAGGACAGTACAACTGCCCCATAGGCTTTCCAAGGCTGTAAATCTTTACGGAACGAGGCTGCCACATCTTTCTCTTTAGAAGAGGGCTAGTGGGTTCCAACTGCTGACCTTTGCGTTAGCCGCCAAGGTCTTAACCACTGTGCCACCAGGGCTCCTAATCAAAACTAGGCCTCTTCTAATTAGGGGTCGCATCAAAATCATCCCTGGTTTTCCACTAGTCCTTCGGCTGGTTTTGTGCCTGTCAAAGTGGGTGGGGAGAGATTTGCAGGGTCATCTGTCAGCCTGTGTGCCTTGCTGATCAGAAAACATGGACTACCAGGAAACCCTTGCCCCCACGGGGCACTGTGGCTGAGCACTCCTGGTCCTGTGTTCCTCCTCATCCCAGAAAACGCTAGGCTTAGCGGTTGCCAACTCCTGGACTGGGGAAAGCAACTCACTTTCTCTCGGACAGCTCAAAGTCAACTTGAATCATTTCTTTGATTTTCACTTTTTTTTTTTTTAATTTTATTTCCAAATATATGCAAAGATAGAGAGTGCAACCAACATCCATGTACATACCCACTACCCGGCTTCAGCAACCATCAATATTTTGCAACGCTTGTTTCTTCCATCTCTTTGAATCAGAATCCACTTGATGGCAACGGGTTTGGTGTTTCTGGTCCCCAGTTTTGGAACCCTGGAAGCACAGTGGTTAAGAGCTCAGCTGCTAACCAAAAGGTCAGCAGTTTAAATCTACCAGCCACTCCTTGGAAACCCTATGGGGCAGTTCTACTCTGTCCTATAGGGTCGTTATGAATGGTAACCGACTCCACAGCAATGGGTTTGGTTTTTTGGTATTAGGGAGCCCTGGTGGCACAGTGGTTAAAATGATCAACTGCCAGCCGAAAGGTCCCAACAGAAAGGTCGGTGGTTCGAAACTACCAGTGGCTTTGTGAGAGACAGATGTGGCAGTTGGCTTCCGTAGAGATTTACCATCTAGGAAACCCTATGGGACAGTTCTACTCTGTCACATGGGGTCGCTATGTGCTGGAATGAACTCGATGGCACCTAACAACAACAAAAGAAGTCAGCATAGTGGTACTTTTCGGGAGGAAGGATGGTGGTGTGATTGTAAAGGGTTGATAATCAAGCTCCTGGGGTGTGGCTAATTTTCTGTTTCTTGACCTAGGTGCTGGACTCATAGTTTCACCTTATGGAAACTACCTGAGCTGTAGACTTAGTTTTTGTGCACTTTTCAGCATGTGTATTATACTTCACAAGAAAAAAAAAAAGTTGGGGAAAAAAACAACAAATTCTTGTGTCTCACCCTAGAAGTCACCCTCAAATCTGTGTTTTTAGCCAACTCCCAGGTGACTCTTATGGAACCCCTAAGCATTGTTTTGAGGATAAGCCTTGTATAATTTTATGTTTTTTTTTTTTTTTTAAAACACTGATTTTGCTTAAAACATTTCCAAGTTCTGCACACTGTTTCCACCAGGGGGCGCTGGCCACATCCAATTCTATTTAATACTTAGACGTTAAGGGGTGACCTGTGTTTGTGTTAGGTAAGTGGAGGTAAGTACCACTGGAATAGAAATGGAAAAGTAAGACTGTTAGAGGGCTTTAGCTGAAGGGCTCCCAGGGTTCTTCACAATATCAGGGTTATAGATGGGGAAACTGAGGCCCAGAGGAAAGAGAGATTTACTGATGGTCACATAGGGTTGAGCCACACTTGAACCAGATCTCAGGCTTGACTTGCAGTACAGGGCTCTTTGTGCCCTCCACAACCTGGATGGTTGCTTCTCTTTCCCTTGGAGGGACAGGAGCAGTGTAGTGTGGACCAGTGCTTCACAGCCTGTTACTACATGGTTCACCGGGGTATCTAATTGAAATTAACACCTTAGTCAGAAGGTCTGGGATGGGCTTGGAATTCTGCATTTCTCACAAGCCCCCAGGTGTCTCCAATGCTGGTCCCCAGACCACACAGCACAGTGTGACTGGTGAGGGTGTAGCGGGAAGTGTGCTGGGCTGGGAGTCTGGAGACATGAAATTTTCTGTTCCCTGGTGGTGAAATGATTAAGCAATTGGTTGCTAACTGATAAGCTGGCAGTTTGAACCCACCCAGTGGCTCTGTGAGAGAAAGACTTGGCGATCTGGTCCTGTAAAAATTACAGCCACGAAAACCCTATGGGGACCATTCCACTCTGTAATATGGGGTCACTATTTTTTTTTTTATGAGTAGAAATAAATCAAGGGCACCTGACAACAACAATCTAATTTACATACAGCAAAATTCACCCTTTTCAGTGCCCAGTTTCTTGAGTTTTAGCGTTTTTATAGAGTATGTAACCACTACAATCAAGACAAAGAATAATTTAGAAGTTGTGGGAAGATTGGAACTCTTATGCACTGCTGATAGGAGTGTAAAATGGTTCAACCACTTTGGAAAATGATATGGCACTTCCTTAAAAAGCTAGAAATAGTAATACCATACGATCCAGCTATCCCACTCCTAGGAACATATCCTAGAGAGAAATAAAAGCTGTTACACCCATGTTCATCGCAGCATTATTCACAACAGCAAAAAGATGGAAATAACCTGAGTGCCCACCAACAGATGAATGCATAAACAAATTATGGTACGTACACACAACGGAACTAGGTAACAATAAAGAACAATGATGAATCCACGAAACAGCTCACAACATGGATGAATCTGGAGGGCATTAGGCTAAGTGAAATAACTTAATCACAGAAGGACAAATACTATATGAGACCACTACTATAAAAACTCAAGGAAAGGTTTACACGCAAAAAGAAAACATCTTTGATGGTTATGAGGGAGGGAAAGGGTGAGGAGGGAAAAACACTACCTAGGTAGTAGATAAGTGGTAACTATGATGAAGGGAAAGACAGTACACAATACAGAGGAATTCAGCACAACTTGACAAAGACAAAGTCATAGAAGCTCCAGAGATGCATCCAAAATTCCTGAGCGACTGAGTCCTGGGCTGAAGCCTGGGGACCATGGTCTCGGGGAACATCTAGGTCAATTGGCATAACATAGTTTATAAAGAAAATGTTCTACACCCTGCTTTGGTCTGGCTGTACTTTTTCCAAGACAGATTTGTTTGTTCTTCTGGCAGTCCATGATATATTCAACATTCTTCGCCAACACCACAACTCAGAAGCATCAGCTCTTCTTCAGTTTTCTTAATTCGTTGTCCAGCTTTCACATGCATATGAGTCAAATGAAAATACCATGGCTTGGGTCAGGCGTACCTTAGTCCTCAAAGTGACATCTTTGCTTTTTAAAACACTTTAAAGAGGTCTTTTGCAGCAGATTTGCGCAACGCGATATGTTGTTTATTTCTTGACTGCTGCTTCCGTGGGTGTTGATGGTGGATCCAAATAAAATGAAATCCTTGACAACTTCAGTATTTTCTCCATTTATCATGATGTTGCTCATTAGTCCAGTTGTGAGGACTTCTGTTTTCTTTATGTTGAGGTGTAGTCCATACTGAAGGCCTTGATAAGTGCTTCAAGTCCTCTTCACTTTCAGCAAGTAAAGTTGTGTCATCTGCATAACAGGGGTTGCTGATGAGTCTTCCTCCACTCCTGATGCCACCATTTTCTTTATATAGTCCAGCTTCTTGGATTATTTGCTCAGCATACAGATTGAATAAGTTTGGTGAAAGGATACAACACTGAAACACACCTTTCCTGATTTTAAACCACACAGTATCCCCTCGTTTTTTTTGAACACTGCCTTTTTTTTCAGTCTATGTACGGGTTCCTCATAAGCACAATTAAGTGTTCTGGAATTGCCTTTCTTCTTAACATTATACATAATTTGTTATGATCCACACAATTGAATGCCTTTGCATAATCAATACACAGGCAAACATCTTCCTGGTATTCTCTGTTTTCAGCCAAGATCCCTCTGACGTTGCAGTATCCCTTGTTTCGGGTCCTCCTCTGAATCTGGCTTGAATTTTTGGTAGTTTCTTATCAATGTCCTGCTGCAAGGGTTTTTTAATTATCTTCAGCAAAATTTTACTTGTGTGGAATGTTAGTGATATCATTCAATAATTTCTGCATTCTGTTGCATCACCTTTCTTTGGAATGGGCACAAATATGGACCTGTTCCAGTCAGTTGCCCAGATAACTGTCTTCCAAATCTCTCTGCATAGATGAGTGAGCACCTCCAGTGCTGCAACCATTAGTTGAGACATCTCAGTTGGTGTTCCATCAATTCCTTGTTTTTCACCAATGCCTTCAGTGCAGCTTGAATTTTCTCCTTCGGTGCCATTGGATTTTGATCATATGCTACCTCCTGAAATGGCTGAATGTTGATCGGTTCTTTTTGGTACAGTGACTCTGGGTATCCTTTCCATCTTTCGGTGCTTCCTGTGTCATTCAACATGTTGCCCACAGAATCCTTCAATATTGCAACTCGAGGCTTGAATTTTTTCTTCAGTTCTTTTGGTTTGAGAAATGTGGAGGATGTTCTGTCCAGCTGGTTTTCTAACCCCGGGTCTTTGCACATTTCATTATAATACTTAATATAACACCCCTAAAACTCCTCTGCACCCTATTGTAGTCAACTCTTCTCCCACTCCCTTCATTCCCTATAGTTTTGCCTTTTCCAGGTGTCATAAAAGTAAAATTATAGAAGATGAAGCCTTTTTTAAAAAATTATTTTATTTTGTTGCTGTTTTTGAGAATATACACAGCAAAACATACACCAGTTCAATAGTTTCTACATGTATGATTCAGTGACACTGATATCATTCTTCGAGTCGTGCAACCATTCTCACCCTCCTTTTCTGAGTTTTTCTTCCTCCATTAACCTCAGCTCACTGCCCCCTAGGTTCCTATCTAATTTTTTGTGTTGCTGATGTCAGTTTGGTCCCATACAGATTGTTAGTTCTTAAAAGAGCACAATGCTCAAGGCAGACCTTTTTTTACTAGTTAAGCTAAACCACTGTTTTTTTCTACACACATACTGTTTAATTACCATTTAAAATTTCATTAAAAATTACAATATGGTTCAGTATGGAAAAAAAATTGGTGTGGGTGCAGAAAGGCATGGAAATAGGGCAGTGGGGCATATATTTAATGGTAAGATAGCAAATATTTGCTATCAAGGGAATGACCACAATTCTGTATATTCTTGCAAAGCTAGAACCAAGCACTTATGGGTTGTAAGGAAGAAACTAGAAGAGAGAGCGTTAGAATAAGCTGTGTTTTGTCACCGAGCGACGTGGGAGAGGAGAGCCGACTGCACACCAAGCAACACCAGGGAAGGCAGAGAAAACTGCTAAATCCACTGGGATAATGAAGGAAAGCTGGTGTGGTCATTGCACAAGCTGCACAGGACTGCCATCGACACCTCAAACATCCGTGACCAGCTTCCCACCGACATCATTGACTTAAACTTCTAGCAAAAGCCAATTTCCTTCAGGAAAACACAAAACTCTGAGTTTAATTAAAAAGGAAAATGCAGACTTGAACTTCGTATTCTTCCGCTTGCCTCAAAAATACATCAGCAATGTAGGCATTCTAAGGGAGAAGAAAGCACTGTGTCATAGATGAACTCACAATGTGTTCTCTTTCTTAGTGGTAAATAATGTGCTTCTTACCATAGATAGTAGCTTCGATTTACTGAAATACAGCATGTGTAATGAGAGTGGAAAATGGACTGAGTTCCATTAGGAAAGTACCTTGATAAGGTAAGTCTTTAGGGAACCTAAAGATGTTATTAGAATTGAGGCAAAATATTCAACACCTGTAGCTGTTAACTTCACACTGAAGAGACAACCAGAGAGTGGGTGCCTCCTGACAGAAGTCCGCAACCCTACCCCTGAAGTGGTCGAGCTGGAAAAAAAATCAAACATGAAATAATCTGATCAGGACTCTAGATCCAACCACCAGTTTGTAGGAAATACAGAGAGCAAAGAAGCATGTGAAATGACACCAGACTTCAGGAAACAACACAAGACAAATGACCTGGATTCTCCAACAAACACATCTGAAGGTGGAAAAAAAAAAAAAGATAGAAGGTGAGTCTATAGATTAAAATAAATTTAAAAGACAAGAGACTTAGTGGCTCACTTCCAAAGAACAGAGTATGAAAGGGGAAAAATAATAGTTTTACAGTGGAGAAACCTAGCAGATACCACTTTAACCAAGTGATCAAGGTTAATGTCACCACTGATGTCATGGGGGTATCGTGTACCCCTGACATGATGTGATAAGAAGCGTATGTCACCTCTGTGAAATTCTTCCCAAAGGTTCTTTTGTGTGTGTGTGTGAATTAGGTGAAAGTTCACAGGGCAAATTAGATTCCCGTTTGATAGTTGGTACATAAAGTGTTTCATGGCCTTGGTTTCATTCCCCACAATGTGTCAGCACTCTCCCCATTCCCACCCTGGGTTTCCTGTTTCCTTTAATGCTGATTTTCTACCCTGTCCTGCCTTCTTGTTTTTGTTTTTGGGCAAATATTGTCCTGTTGGTCTCATATAATTGATTGTTCTAAGGAGCAATGTCCTCTCACGTGTTATTGTTCATTTCATGGGCTTGTCTATTGTTTCGGTGGAAGGTGGTCTCCAGGAATGGCTTCAGTTCCAGATTAGAAGGGTGCCTTAGGGCCATAGTCTCGGGGTTCCTGCTATCTCTGTCAGATCAGTAAGTCTGGCCTTTTTTTTATGAATTTGATTTTTTGTTTAACATCCCCCCCCCCGACTCTGTGTGGGACCCTCTATTGTGATCCCAGTCAGAGCGGGTAGGTAGTGGTAGCTGGGCATCAACTAGTTCTTTTGGTCTTGGGGTCATGTAGGCTGTGGTTCATGTGGTCCGTTAGCCCTTTGAACTAAATTCTCCCTTGAGTCTTCGGTTTTTTTACTCTCCTTTGCTCCAGACTGGAAGAGACCAATAGCTGTATCTTAGGTGGCTGCTTGCAAGCTTTTAGGATCTCAGACTCTACTTACCAAAGTAGGATGTAGAACATTGTCTTTATGAACTATGTTGTGCTAATTGACATAGATGTCCCCCAAGTTTATGGTCCTTTGCCTTAGAGCCTAGGAACTTCATCTCGTTAGGTGTTTGGTTATGTCTGAGAGGTTTCCCTGACTGTGCCCCTTGTGTGCTCTCTTGTCTATATAAATATCTGAGAAGCACCTATATTCATGTATCTAGAAATACCCACACCCAACCTGTATCTGTTGTGGGTATGCTCCCTTACACCCTCCTACACCCCTTGACATATTTATGTATCCATTCGTAAATTATCATTCGTTAATACTATTATTGTAGGACTGTATATGCTATTGTACTTACCATAAAAACCAAAACCAAACCCATTGCCAATAACGACATAGTTGCCATTTATTCCTGTGTTCCTCTCAGTGTCCTCGCTTGACTATTGCTCGGTTTTAAGAAGCCTTCAGGGGATACTTTTGGTTTAGGTGTAAAGATTATCTCAGGGCAATAGCTTCAGGGGTTCATCCGCCCTTCCTGGCTTCAGGAAGTCTGGAGTCCACGAGAATTTGAAATTCCGTTCTGCATTTTCCCTCTTTTGATCAAGATTCTTCTGAGGAATCTTTGATCAAAATGTTGAGTAATGGTAGCCAGGCACCAACCAGTTCTTCTGGTCTCATGGCAAAGGAGGCAGTTGTTCATAGAGACAAATTAGCCACACATTCTACATCCTTCTCTTGACTCTCCTTCTCTATTGTTCCAGGTGAATAGAGACCAACTGTGCCTTGGATGGCCGCTTGCAAGCTTTTAAGACCCTAGGCACTATGAAACTAGGAGGTAGAACAGAATCACTAAACACATTATTAGGCCAATTAACTGGGATATCCCATGAAACCATGACCCTAAACCTTTAACCAAGGAACCAAATCCCACGAGACATGTGGGTGAGCATGAGTAGCCTCAGGAGCTGTATGTAGGAGCTTGAGGCTGGCTTCTTTCACTTAGCACTACATATTTAATACTTATCCTTTTTATTACTGACTAGTACTCCGTTATATGAATGTACTGCGGTTTGTTCATACATTCACAGGTTGAAAAGCATTTGGGTTATTTTTAATGATTGTAAATAAAGCTACTATAAACATTTGTGTACAGATTTCCATATGAACATAAATTTTCCTTTCACTTGGGTAAATACTTAGCGATGGGGTTGCGGGGTTTTATCATTAAGTATATGTTTAATTTTATCAGAAATTGTGAAACTATGATTCCAAAGTAGCTGTACCATTTTGCATTCCTATCAGTAATGTATGAGAGTCCCAGTCACTCCCTGTCCTGTCAGCACTTGGTATTGTCAGTTTTAGCCATTCTAGTAGGTGCGTAGTCATACCTCCTTGTGGTTTTAATTTGCATTCCCCTAATGAGTAATGATGAGCAGTTTTCATGTGCTTCTTTACTGTCCATTTTTTTTTTTTTTTTTGGTGAAATGTCTTTTCAACATTTCTGTCCATTTTTAAATTGGGTTGTTTCTTACCGAGTTTTGCAAGTTCTTTGTATATGCTGGATACAAGTTATTTATCAGTTATATGATTTGCAGATATCATCTCCCATCCTCACAATTGTTGCTATATTTGACGACATTGTTGAAGCCACTCTGTCAACCCATTTCGTTAAAGGCGTTCCTCTTTTTCTCCGACCCCCCACTTTACCAAACAAGATGTCCTTCTCCAGGGATTGGTGCCTCCTGATAACATGTCCAAAGTACATGGGATGAAGTCTTGCCATCCTTGCTTCTAAGGAGCACTCTGGCTGTACTTCTTCCAAGACAGATTTGTTCATTCTTCTGCAGTCCATGGTATATTCAATATTCTTAGTCAATACCATAATCCAAAGGCATTAATTCTTCTTTGGTCTTCCTTATTCATTGTCCAGCTTTTGCATGCATATGAGTCAAGTGAAAATACCAGGGCTTGGGTCAGGCACACCTTAGTTCTCAAAGTGACATCTTTGCTTTTTTAACAATTTAAAAAGAGGTCTTTTGCAGCAGATTTGCTCAATGCCATATGTTGTTTAATTTCTTGACTGTTGCTTCCATGGGTGTTGATGGTGTATTCAAGTAAAATGAGATCCTTGACAACTCCAGTATTTTCTTCGTTTATCAGGATGTTGCTTATTGGTCCAGTTGTGAGGACTTTTGTTTTCTTTATGTTGAGGTATAATCCATACTGAAGGCTGTGGTCTTTGATCTTCATCAGTAAGTGCTTCAAGTCCTCTTCACTTTCAGCAAGCAAGATTGTGTCATCTGCATATCACAGGTTGTTAATGAGTCTTCTTCCAATCCTGGTGCCACCTTCTTCTTCATATGGTCCAGCTTCTTGGATTATTTGCTTAGCATACAGGTTTAATAAGTATAGTGAAAAGTTACAAGATAACAACCTTAACACACACCTTTCCTGACTTTAAACCACATGATATCCCTTTGTTCTGTTCGAAACTCCCTCTTGGTCTATGTACAGGTTCCTCATGAGCACAATTAAGTGTTCTGGAATTCTCATTCTTCACAATGTTATCCACAATATTATATATAATATAAAAATACTATATATAATGTAATATATATGTATGTGTATATACATATACACATAGATACATAATATTGTAATGTACACATTTAAAAAGAACTCACATCACGGATAGCTAAGACATATATATATATACGCGCATGTGTATATAAAACTCACATATTCCATTTGCATGCAAGCAGAGGAGGGGACACCACAGATTATCAGTGTTCAGGGCTCTCACATGCCTTAATCCTGGCCTGCCCCAGTGCCACAGCCCCAGTCACCCTCTCACCACACCCTGGCATGCAGTGTGAGTCATTCTGCAGTGTGGCCAGTAGGTGGCACTAAAGACCAGGGATAGGCAGGCAGCCCGTGGGATTGGGAGCCTTGGGCTCTGAGGAAGAGCTGGGAAAATAGCCATTGCAGTTACAGTGCGCTTGCTGTATGCAAACGCTGCGCTCTCACCCTTCACACATTAGCTTGTTCAACCTTCCAATTATCTTGCGTATTATCCCATTTTATAGATAAGGAAACCGAGGCTCAGAGATTATTTTTAAATAACTTTTCTAAGGTCACCCAGCTTGTGTGTAGTGAGACCATGGCTTAAGCTCAGTCAGAGGGCAAAGCAGTGCCCTCATTACAACTATACAGGGGAAAGCAGGAGTTCAGAGCTGCCCTGGACCTTGCTGGAAATGGGTTGGAGGAAGGCTACAGGCTGGTGTCTGATGCCAGGTGATGTGAGCTGAGGGGCAGAACTGCATCTGTCAAGGATGCCTGGAAGCTGTGGGATCCCGGGGGACGGGTCTGAAGCCAGGCCCAGCTTCCTATCTCAGGGGCCTGCCTGGGCCCTTACCACATGTCACCTTGGGGTCTAGGACTTGGGGGCAAGGGAAGTGCCCTGATGCTCCTGGCCTTCCACAGATAGACTAGGCTTCTCTGTGACCCTCTTCTTCTCCCTCCCCCACAGGTTACCTGTCCACAGGTGTCCCAATACAGCTCTTCTGGGAAGCCTTCCCTGACTGATGGGGCCCAAGAATTCCTCAACTCCCACATGATCCCTGGAGCCCTCTCTAGAGATCTCGACCGGGGGATGGGGGGGGGGTGGCCCAAGGGAGGTTCTGGTAACCATGTTTGTAACAAGCTATGATCTCCCAGGAATTCCGACACACAGCCAGGTTCAGAACCACCTTCTCCAAGCCAGCTCTGGGCTGGACCGGAAACCAGCAGAGTGCTGCTTGTCTTTCTTAATATACCCGTCCAGTCTACTCTCCCACAATGGGAAGGACCTGGGTACCTCAGGTCAGGGACCCTGGTTTAGTCACCCTCTACCCCCGACCCAACCCCAACCCAGAGCCTAGGGTTCTGGCTTGACTGGTCCAGAGCCCTCATGCAGGGTCATGTTACCCAGTAAGCAAGGTAAGCACCGGCTTACTTGTGCTCACTTACTAAACTGTAGTGAATGATCTTCGACGTGGTGAAACCCATGGGAAATTGTTCACCAGAGATTAGTAAGTAAGCACAATAAGCCTGTGCTTACCTTGCTTACTTGGTAATCCATCCCTGTCAGGAGTTATAAATTTGAAAAGAGGCTTTATTCTGTAGGAAGTTGCTATGGGGTTGCAAGACAGATACCACTCATACCTGGAAGCAGAATCTTTTTTTTTTAATTGAAAAATACTGGTTTTATTTTAATCTAAGACAATTATTTATTGGTAAGTTCAACAGCAATGTTTCTAATAAATGGGATCTTTTATTCCATAAAAACCATCCAGAAGATGTGTCCGCGTTAAGAACGGCAAATTGAATAGTTTGGCTCTTCGCCCTTTGCAGTTAGGAGTTCCTCAGTTTTCTGGGTTGTTTTAGTTTTTAAAAATGTTTTTGTTTTGAATTCATGACGTTTCAATTGAATATTATATGCATTCAGTCTTGTCCCAAAGATTTTTTATGATGTAGGCTACTCAGTTTATTGGAATTTCTGGGTGGTGTAAACAGTTAAGGCACTTGGCTGCTAACTGAAAGGTTAGAGTCCACCCAAAGGTGCCTTAAAAGAAAGGTCTGGCAATCTACGTCCAGAAAAATCTGCTACTGAATGCCGTATAAAGTGCGGGTCTGCTCTAACACATATGAAGCCTCATGAGTCAGAATCGACTCGACAACAACTAGTTTACTCAGTTTATTGGGTGTAGAAGCAGAATCTTTGATGTGATGAAAAGAAATGTGAAATTGTTCACTACAGATGATCTGGTAAGCAAGGTAAGCACTGTGCTTACCTTGCCTATTGGATAACCTGTCCCGGCCCTCATGCATCCATTCGACAAATGGTTACTGAGCCCCTCTATGTGCTGGGCACTGCTCTAAGTACTGGGGAGAGAATCTTAGCTCCCATAAACAGATACTTATTTCGGCCTCTGATGAAAAAATAAAACAGGGAGTTATGATAAGGTACTGGTTGGCTGGGGAGGGTGTACCTGAGAAAGGTAGCAAGGGAAACTCTTCCTTGTTTGTGAAATGAGATGTGTGGAGATCTAGGAAGGGTGTCTGGGGGGAGAACAATTTGTGGGGAGGGGTGTGGACGGGAAAGAAGGCCAGTGTGACTGGAGCCTCCCTGCATGCTGGCTGAGTTCAGAGAAAAGGCAGGGCCTGTGGGCCAGGCAAGGGTTTGGATTTCATTCTAGATGCCAAGGAAGCCCCTGGAGGGTTTTAAGCAGGAAAGTGAAGTGCTCCAATACAGCTTTCATGTCCCTGGCTGCTGGTGGTTCTATATGGAAGATCTCTGAGGGTCCCCCTCCCTGAGGGATTCCCCCCTTCCCAGGAATCTGACAGGCAGCCGAGGCCCCTGAGGCAGAGCTGGTAGCCAGGACAGCTGACCCGAGCCCAAGGTCCACAGGGTTAATCTCCTGGGTGGTGAGCGGCCTCTGATTAGCAGGCCCTGCCACTGCCCACTGATAAACTCCCTGGCAGGAAGGGGCTGGATTCAGTCTGGGAGGATGGTGGAGAATCAAAGCAGGAGGAGGAGCTGGGGAGCACTACGGGAGGGCTTATCTCTCTTGTTTCTCCCCATTTCTACGGGGAAGAGAGGTTCCTAAGAGAGAGGGCCCACTTTATCCCTCATTTGACACTTCATAGCCATTTTTTTCCATCAGGACCCGGTCCTGACTCCATGGGCCGTATTAGAGAGTTCAGAGCCCTGGTAGTGCAGTGCTTAAGAGCTTCGTCTGCTAACCAAAAGGCAGAAGCCCCACCTTTGAAACCCTTTGGGGCAGTTCTACTCTGTCCAATAGGGTCGCTGTAAATAGGAATCAACTCAACAGCAAGGGGTTTAGTTTGGTGGCACAGTGGTTGAGTGGTCGGCTGTAACTGAAAGGTTGGCAGTTTGAACCCACCAGCTGTAAAGATTACAGCCTTGGAAACCCTATGGGGCAATTCTACTCTGTCCTATAGGGTCACTATGAGTCGAAACCCACTTGATGGCAACGAGTTTTTAAGGAAGAGAAAACAAAATTAGGTGAAAGGCTGTGAGGCTTAAGCTTCATGAGCTCCATGGTAAGTGCCATCAGTGCCCGAGGCCCTGAGAACTCAAAGTTACACAGTGAGAAGTCTCCATTGCAGTTTTCTGACTCCCAGTCCAGTGTTCTTTGTACCACTCCAACCCATCTGAAAACACTGCTGCTCCTTCTCCTCAGGCTGCCAGGCAGCGTGGAGAAGGTGGTAAGGGGCATCCTGAGGGGGGAAAGAGCTTGTCTTAGGGAAGCATCCCTGTTTGGGACAGGGTCCTATGTGTTCCAGATAGCTGCATATCTAGGGAAAATGGCAACTATGGCAATTAGTTTTAAATTGCTGAATGATCTCTCAGAGCTGGCAATGGAAACTGCAATGGTCATTTGAAACTGCTCATTGGTGCCTCTCCCTTCCTCTCCCCAGGCGGCGCCCAGGGCACGCTCCCTACCTGCCATACTTTAGATACACCCAGGAACCCCCACATGCCTACCAAGCCCTCCAAACGGGCACATTCTAAACAAACTGGAGTTCAGGGCAGGGGTTCAAGGGTCTGGCTGAGGATCAGATTCAAGGGAACTCATTAAAATGTAGTTCCTGGGGCTCCAATTCAGACCTACACAATCAGAATTGCCAGGGGTGGGGCCAGGATCTGTCTCTGAACACACTTGCTGGGCTCTTCCTCAGCACAGCCAGGGCTGGGGATGACTGATTTAACCAGCAGCCCTGAGTCCTGGGGGTTCTGTCTACCTGCCTCAGGGTGGGGCCTCATGGGAGTTATCAGGGACAAAGGTGTCCCTCTTTCCTGATGGGGGGAGTGTGTGTGTGTGTGTGTGTGCTTCTAGGAGATGGGCACAAGAGGAGGCTGGATTGCCTGTATTTATAGCCGGGCAGTTTCAGCTGTGGCCAGAATCACTCTGGCAAGAAGGAAGGTCCAGGGCTTGGTCAGGATGGACTTTGGGATTCAATCCTGCCTCTAGAACTTGCAGTGGAACCATCTCAGGCTCTCTATCTCAGCTCTAGAATGGGGTTAATAAGACCCACTACAAGGGATTATTAAAAGAATACTGTCCGTCTGATGACCCTTAAGAGACCTGTACTGTGTGCCAACCCAGTACTATGATAAGATTATCATTCCTGATGACAGATGAGGAAGTTGGGGTCCTGAGAGGTTAAGTAACTTGTTTAAGATCACTCAGCTAGCAAGTGGCAAGACTGGCATTTGAACCCAGGGCTGTCTGATTCCAGAGTGTATTTTTAAAAGCCATTCTGTCCTTTCCTGCCCCTTTTTCATTTCCTGTCTTTCCTTCGCTCAGCAATATTCATTGACTGCCTCCTAGGTGCCAGTCCGAGAGCCTGGTCCTTCCTCTCCACCCTTTTGCTGTGAGGGTTAATGAAGCGCAGTGCATGGCAGGCCCCTGGATGCTGCAAAGTGCTCTCTGGCCATGGGAGGTTCCTGTCAGCCACACAGCCCTCACTGAGTTTTCATTTGCAGCCTAGATGTGAATGGGGAGGTCTGTCTCTGGCAGAGAAGGCCTCAAAGCTCAGGGAGTAACAGGGTTACCTGGGAACTTGTTAAAATGCAGATTTCCCGGCCCCACACCCAGAGATTCGGATTCAGTTGGTTGGGGCTGGGCCTGGGATCGTGCATTTTTGACAACTGCCCAGGCTGTCTGCTGCAGGTACGCCGCAATAGAAGGGCTCACCCAGTGCTGTCAAGTTGATTTTGACTCATGGCAAACTGTAGGACAGAGAAGAACTTCCCTGTAGGGTTTCCAAGGAGCGCCTGGTGGACTCGAACTGCTGACCTTTTGGATAGCAGCCGAACTCTTAACCACTATGCCACCATGGCTCCAGAAGGACAAAAATGAGGAGGATATAGAAACCATCCGGTGGCCCAAGTATTAAATGATGAAAATTAGGACTTTCTTCTCAGAAAAATGCACAAACCCACCTACACACAAGAGTTTGCATAGAGTTTTGGGGGGTTCCTGGATCCTTGAAGCCCAACACAGATCCCTGGAACCCTGCTTAAGGACTCCTGGTCTACTTAAACAGTAAACCAAAAATATTCCTGAAGTCATCTTTAAATCAAAGAATAATTTAGCTTAATTAGTAAAGAATGTCTGCCTTGAGCATTGTGCTCTTTTAAGATCTATCTATATGGGAACAAGGAAACCCTGGTGGCATAGTGGTTAAGTGCTACGGTTGCTAACCAAAGGGTCAGCAGTTCGAATCTGCTAGGCGCTCCTTGGAAACTCTATGGGGCAGTTCTACTCTGTCCTATAGGGTCGCTATGAGTCAAAATTGACTCGACGGCACAGGGTTTGGTTTTTTTTTTTTTTTTTTATATGGGATCAAACTGACAAAAGCAACTCAAAAGAGTAGACAGAAAACTTAGGAGGCAGTAAGTTTATGATAATTGGGGAGGAACAATGCAGAAAAGGAAGATAAGAATGGTTGAACAACTTGAAGAATGTAATCAATGTCACTGAATTGTACATGTAGAAATTGAATTGGTGATGTTCTGCTGTGTATATTGTCAACAACAATAAAAAATAAAATAAATTATTTAAAAAACAAAATAAACAAAAAGGAAGAGCTCCTGTCTAAATGCTAGGCCTTGGCCCAGATATCCTGAGGAAGGTTGCCTCTCCCCCGTGCCCCACATCTTACACATAACTCTATCAGTTTCCGTATTTTCCTCCCTTCTGGACTGTGGGGGATGCAGCATTTTCCCCCTCCTTCCCATCACAAAAAAAAAAAAAAAAATTTTTTTTTTTTCCCAGCACATGGTAGGACTATACTTCCCTGCTCCTCTGAGCTGAAGTATAATCATGTAGCTTACTTTTGTTGTTGTTGTGGGCCCTTGAGTCAATTCCGATTCACAGTGACCCCACAATGACAGTAGAACTGCCCCATAGGATTTTATAGGCAGTAATCTTTACGGGAGCACATCACCAGGTCTCTTCTCCCAGAGTGGCTGGTGGGTTCCAACTACCAACCTTTCCATTAGCAGCCAAGCACTTGACCATTGCGCTACCAGTGCTCCTTGTGGTTTACTTTAGCCAATGAAGTGTTAACGGTAGAAGCTTTAGGAGCTAGTGTGGGACTCACCAGTTCTTGTCACCTCACCTTGCCACAGGGATCTTGGAAAAGGATAGTAAGGTGGGAGGCCATCAGCCTCTGACCCTGAAGGACTGGGTGAACAGAGACCCCTGCTGACCTGTGTCAGACTTGTAGCACAAGTGAGAAACACACCTTTGTTATGCAAAACTGCACCATAAACTGGCTTGTTCTGACTGTTACCGATTGAATTGTGTTCCTTAAAACAATATGTTGCAATCTTAATGCCTGTAGTTTTGAATGCGACCCTGTTCAGAAAGAAAGGTCTTCTTTTATTATGGTAATGAGGTCATACCAAAGTAGGGTAGGTTCTAAACCTTATCCTTTCCAAGTGGTTTCTTATAGGGATAACGGAGAAAAAAACGGAGAGAGAGAGAGAGAGAAACACAAAGAGGGAAGGTAGGTGCCATATGAGGACTCATCTATAAGAAAAGGAACACTAGAAACTAGCAGAGAGGCCCACAGAAGGAACTGACACAGGTAAGACCCTGTCTTCTAGCCTCCAGAACTGTGAGAAAATAAATTGCTGCTCTTTAAAGCCATCCACTTGTGGCATTTTTTGTTACTGTAGCTCTAGGTAACTAAGGATCCCTGGGTGGTGTAAACGGTTAAGTACTCGACTACTAGCGGAAAGGTTGGCAGTTGGAACCCATCTAGAGTTGCCTCAGAAGACACGCCTGGCCATCTGTTTCTGAAAGATCACAACCTTGAAAACCCTATGGAGCAGTTCTACTCTGTACACATGGGGTCGCCATGAGTCAGAATTGACTCGACAGCAACTAACACCAATGACAGGTAACTAAGGCACCAATGAACACAGATGCTTTGAAGGCAGAACCAAACCTTCTCTGACCGAGCTTTGGGCCTTTAGTTCCCAGCACAGCTGGCACACAGTAGGTACTCAGTAATCTATTTATTAAGCCCTTGCTGAGTGCTAGGTACTGTTCCTTGTTATGTAATACTTCCAACAGCCACGTAGGTCAGGTATTATTATTCCCATTTTATAGATGAGGAACACTTCCGGTTAGCAATGGTCCCAAGGAACCTGAGCCTCTAACCTCCAGCACCCTACCTGAAGCACCACGTGTTATAGGCCCAGGAGACAAGCAGGCCAGGGGTTTTTCTTGCCACTCACTATGCAAATCACTTCTCTCTGACCCTGTTTCCAGAGTGTCACATGGTTTAATAAGAATGCCTACTTACCAGGCTGGCTGTCACATATGAAGTGTTTTGCACAGTGCCTGGCACATAGTAAGTATTCAATAATGGTAGCTGTTATTTTTATTATGATGTTCCTTTGCCTCTGACATAAGTTATTTGAAAGAACAAATTAATAGAAAAAGGTGGAGCGAACTGGAAGCTGGGGTTAGGCATCTGGGGGTGCACTGGGAGCCAGGTGTCAAGAAGTAAACTTGATTCCTTCTTCCAGTGTCCCCAACTGTTATTAGTGGCCAGCTTCCATCTATCGAGTCCCTACTGTGTGCCAGGTTCTGAGTAAGGCACCTCATGCAAGTGTATCAGGTTATTTAACCGTTTTTTTTTTATGAGGGAGGTGCTGTTGTTCATTCCCATTTTACAGGTGAGGAAACCTAGGCTTAGGGAAGTCAAGGGTCTTTCCCAAGGACTCACCAAAGAAGAGGTGGTGTTGGCGGGGTGGGGAATCTGGCCTCTTTGACTCTGCAGCCTGGGATAATACCTTCTTCAAAAGACGTGCTTCTCTTTCCAGTGGAAAAAGAGGGCAGGGAAGACAGAGGCAGAATCTAGGCCGCTGGACTCCCAGTCCAGTGCTCTTTCTCTCCTTTAGAATCATTGCTTATCCCAAAAGGTGTGAAAAGCGCATATGAGCACGCTCCTGCGCGCGCGCGCGCGCACACCCCACTTCCCCCAGAAAAAGCAAGCAAGCACAGGAAATCCCCTCAGTGGCTGCCGGGCGGCCCCCTCCCCGCCCAGCGCCGGCAGAGCCCCCGCCCTGTGCCAGCACAGACTCCTTGTCACCACCGTGATTGGTAGACTAAACAGCTGGAGCGGAGCTGGCCTCCTCGCTCCCTCTCGCCAGGGCGGCCGGGGCTTTCAAAGACTGGCCTCGCCTCCTATCTCCCCCATCAGCCCCAGCAGCATTTAGCCACTTTCTTCAAACACCCAGCCAGGGCATGATGGTTAACGTCAAATCTGGCAGCAAGTCATAACCTATAGGGCTGGGACATTTATCATGGGCCGGGCCCCTGGGGACTTCAAAGGGGTCTGAGGGGTGGGGGCAGGGGTGGGGCGGGGCCTCGGAGTGGGGATTTTCTTCCACCCAGAGCCTCAGATGGCTCGTCAGGGCTGGAAGGGTCAAGGCACTTCCTCAGCTGACCAGCCCAAATAATAATAATGATCATAATAGATGCTGATTACTAATAATAGCTCTTGTATTGAGAGATTACTATGTCCAGGGCACCTTATATGCTTTATCTTATTTAATGCCCCTAGTCACTCTGTGAGGCATTTATTATTATTTATTATTTTCACCCCCATTTCTTTAGAGATCAGAAAGGGGGGGGAGGGCACAGAGAGGTTAAGCTCAGAGTCACACAGCTAATAACAAAAATAGCATTAATGATAACAAGACCAGCCATTTACAGAGTGATTGCTATGTGCCAGGTGCTTTGTAGGTTACTTCACTGTATCCTCCAGGTGCTTTATGAAGTAAGCATTATTATTCCTATTTTAGAGATGAGAAAGTAGTCTAGGAGATGTTAGATGGTGTTGTGAATTGAACTGTGTCCCCAAAACTCTGTGCTGTAAATCCCGTTTGGGAATGGGGTTTCTTTGTTATGTTAATGTAGCAGTGTTAGCCTGGGGTGTGTTTTTAAGCCAATCTCTTTTGTGATCTAAAAGAGCAGATTGAGCAAGCAACCAAGAAAAAAAAAAAAATCAAGCAGAGGTGGAGGAAGATAGGTGCCATACCACACGAAGATGATTGCCAAGGAATAGAAGCTGGAAAGCTGAGAGAGAGAGAAAGCCTTCCCCTAGAGCTGGTGCCCTGAATTTGGACTTCTAGCCTCCTAAACTGTGAGAAAATAAATTTCTGTTTGTTAAAGCCACCCACTTGTGGTATTTCTGTTACAGCAGCATTAGATAACTAAGAAAGGAGGCTTGCCAGAAGTGACATGACTGGTAAATGGTAGAGCTGGGATTTAAAAGCAGACCTACTCCAAACCTAGTCCCCCATCAGCTTCCAGTGCTGCCTCCTGAGGTGCAGCTCAGGCCTCCCCATCCTTGTCACAGCCTCTCTCATGCATCTGGAAGCCAGAGAGTTGTCCTGGGCATCCTGCTGTTGGATCTGAGGTCTGACCAGAATTCTCAGCACATCCCTGGGACTTTGCTTGGGGAACTCAGGGCTCCTTAGGGACAAAGTGGAGAAATTGAGATAGCTGGATGCTCCATGTAGTTGCCTGGTAAAGTCTGGGAGGGAAAAGGATCTCTTTAATCCAGGTAGCCCCAAAAACTTTTTCTGGCTCTCAGTTGAGAGTGGGGTAGTCCATGAACAGGGCGTGGGGAGAAGGGTGTGGGACTTAACACACACATACCTGTGGTTCTCCCTTGAGTCAATTTCTGGTGTGGGGATGCCACTCAACTAATCGACCAAATTCCACAACCACTGTATACACCGCAAAGCCCAGCTACCCCAGCACCCACTGAGAGAAGGCGGAGTCAAATGAATGTTTGAAACAAGGAGCAAAAACGGTCCCTGCTGGCAAGAACTAAACTCCTCCAAGGGCACATATGACAATTGTGGCACAAGAGGCACAAGAAGAACACTCTGGAAGGTTCCTGGAGGGGGTGATATCTTGCTTGATGGAGGAGATGGGAATAAGTTCGATGTGGAAGGAGGAGATCCAGGAAGGGCCTGAGCAGGAAAGGATGTTGGAGAGGCACGGCACCTTGTGAAGTTCACTCACTCAATTTCTCACCCACAAGATATTTTATGTTAAGCCTACACATGCTAAGACTGTGCTAGAGGTTGGAGAGTGTCATGGATTGAATTATGTCCCCCCAAAATGTGTATATCATCTTGGTTAGGCCATGATTCTCATTATTGTATGGTTGTCCTCCATTTTGTGATTGTAATTTAATGTTGAGAGGATTAGGGTGTGATTGTAACACCACCCTCACTCAAATCATCTCCCTGATCCAAGGTAAAGGGAGTTTCCCTGGGATATGGCCCGCACCACCTTTTATCTCTCAAGGGATGAAAGGGAAGCAAGCAGAGAGTTGGGGACCTCATACCACCAAGAAGCAGCACTAGGAATAGAGTGCGTCCTTTGGACCCCGGGTCCCTGTGCCTGAGAAGCTCCTCATCCATGGGAAGATTGAGGACGATGACCTTCCTCTGGAGCCATAAGAGAAAGAAAGCCTTCCCCTGGAGCTGATGCCATGAATTTGGACTTGTAACCTACTAGATTATGAGAAAATAAATTTCTCTTTGTTAAAGTATTTCTATCATGGCAGCACTAGATGACTAAGACAGGGAGACAGCAATGAATGACAAAGTAACTACCACTGCCATCTGCCAGTTAGAGTACTAAGCCCTTCATATACTTTATCTCATAATCACAATGAGCCATGATGGAAGGATATCAATATCCCCATGTTACAGATGAGGGAACTGAGGCTCAGAGAGTCCCTCTGACTCACTCAAAGTGAGTCAGAGTGGCAGAGTCAGGACAAATTCAGGCCTGTCTGATGCCCAAGTCGTTGGTTGGGTGCACCTACTGGAAAAGACACATAGAATCCTTTTTGCCCCAAGAAGTTTGGTGGTGAAATAAAGGAGAAAGAGGAAGTGGTTGCTTGGAGGAGAAAAAGAATGAAGGAGGATCTTCTTTTGAAAAGGGGAAGACTTGAGAATGTTTGTGGACTATGGGAAAGAAGTCCACAGAGGGAGAAGGTACAGGGTGGAATGGGTGAGGGGGCGTGACCGAAAGGAAGATGGCAGCATGTGGAAAGTAGAGAAGTTCTGAAAAGAGGTGGGGGCAGCACAGGGTCAAGGTCTCTCCTCTGTCAGGCAGGAGCCCAAGGCCCTAGCACAAAGTATGGGCAAGACCGGGGCAGGGTTGAGGACTATTAGGATGCGGTGCAGGAGGACACAGGGAAGGGGCCTGGGCCCCAGAGTCAGAGAGATGCAGTCTCAGGCTTCAAGTCCCAGCTCTTACTGCTTAGCCATTGTAGGCTTGGGCATGCCACTTAAGCTTCTGGGCCTCAGTTTCATCCTTCATGGTTATAGATTGATTTGTGTCCCCCCCGCAAAAGATATGCTCAAGTCCTAACCCGCATACTTGTGAATGTGACCCTGCTTGGAGATAGTGTCTTTGCAGATGTAATTTAGTTAAGTTCACATGAGGTCACACTGGAGTAGGGTGGGCTGTAATCTGGTTGGACTGGTGTCCTTATAAGAAGAGGACAGAGACACAGAGAGAAGACGGCCATATGCAGACAGAACAGAGATTGGAGTGATGCTGCTACAGCAAAGAAGGCCTGGGGCTATCAGAAGCTAAAAGAGACAAGGAAGGATTCTTCCCAAGAGCCTTCAGAGAAAGCATGGCCCTGCCGACACCTTGATTTTGGACTTGTAGCCTCCAGAACAGTGAGAAGATAAATTTCTGTTGTTTTAAGCCACCCAGTTTGTAATACTTTGTTACAGCAGCCCCAGGAAACCAATACACCCATTAGATGGGAATAATAATAGATCATGAGTTTGTTGTGAGCATTAGGTAAGACATTGCATCAAAAGTGCCTGGCACACAGAAGGTAGCTGGGTCAACAGGAGAGGACAATCGGGATGTTTGGGCATCTGAGAGAGCCTGGATGAGGTGTTGAGAACATTCCAGACAGCCCAGATTGGCAGCCTTCCCCATCTCAGGAACCATGTAGGGTTGAAGGGGCTTAACTAGGGCTGGGAATTGGCAAGAAAAGCATCTCTGCTGGTTGTGCACAGAGCCTATTCAGTCCCTCTCAGGTCTACACCACTTGATCCAGCCTGGGCTCGACCTGGTATAAGGGGAACTACAGCTCCAAGAAATAATCTCTAAGGGCCATAGAGTTGGAATGAACACCTACCCATCCACCCATCCACCCGCCCACCCACCCACCCACCCACCCGTCCACCCGTCCACCTGTCTGTCCGTCCATCCGTCCGTCCATCCATCCATCCACTCACCTCTCTATCCATCCACTCATTTATCTGTCCCTCCATCCACCATATTTAAGGGAATGGACAAAAAAATCTGACTCTGGCGTTGAGTAACTGTGTGACCCTGGACAAGTCTCTTAGCTTCTCTGGGCTTTGGTTTCTCCATCCATTAAAGTGGAAATTTTAACCCCAGCACAACCCTCTCCACCAGTAAATATCTCAGGGTGGATGCTTATAGGGAGAATTTCACCTTCTAATTTTTACCCTTCAGTGTCAAATAGAAATTTTGCAACACTTTTATTTTTATTTTGGCAATACTTTTGATCAATACAAACAATAAAAATATTTCTATTGTAAGAAAAAAAATTAACCAACTGTCTTTCCTGCCAACCTTAAGTGTGTGCAATGGAATAATGGACGAGAAAGCCCTTTGTGCTGTGTAAATCGTGAAACAAATTAGAGAAAATATTAGCATTATCATTTGTAGAGCACTTTTTCAATTTCAGCTAAGAGACTTCAGAGATTTCTACTATAGGATCTCATCCTTCCTTCCTAACTGCTTTCCACAGCCTTCAACTCATTCAGTAAATATTTATTGAAGGACTACATTGTGCCAGCCCCTGTACTAGGTGCTGGAGATACAGAAGTAAGTGAAACAAAGCATCCGACACCATGGAGCTTACATTTGATATCTATATGCTAGGAAGTAATATACACTATGAAGAATAAAGGAAGGTAAGAGTCAAAGTGGATTCTATTTGAGATTGGATGGTCAGGGAACGTTCCTTGATGAAACAGCATTTAACCAGGGTCTTAAATGAAATAAGGGAGCTAAGTCAAGGGAATATTTTCAAGAGGAACAATTCAGGCAGAGAGAACTCTGAGGACAAATGCTGTGAGGTGGGAATTCACTAGGCAGTTACTTTCATGTATCTGTCCTTCAGCCACACTCTCATCCATGCATGCAGCCATCCATCCACTCACCTATACATACATCCAACAAATATGCATCCTCCTATTCACCTATTCACCTGTCCACCCACCCATTTACTCACCAAACTAACCATCTACCCATCCACAATACACTCATCCATCCATTTACTCACCTATCATCCATCCATCCGTCCGTCTGTCCATCTGTCCATCTGTCCATCCATCCGTCCATCCACCTACGCACCCATATGTCCATCCATCCATTCATCTATCCATTCATCCACCCACCCACCTATTCATTCACCTGTCCACTTATTCATTCAACTACCCACTCACTCATCTATCCATCTACACAACTACCCATCTATCCATCCATCCACCCATATGTCCATTCATCCACTCATCTATCCATCTACCCACCCAATCTACTCACCTGTTTACCCATCTATCTACCTACTCCCTCATTTGTATCCAACCAACTACTCATCTGTCCTTCCACCCACTCATTAATCCTTCCATTCAACATATCCTGGGATCTGTTATGAGTCAGCCATGGAGAGATGTCGGGGAGACGTTGTGAAGAATTAGACATCACCCCTACTGATAGACTATTCCAGCCAAAGGAGGGAGACAGGCACAAACAGGGTCTAGGGTGGCAGTTGATAGTCTGTGCTCCATCATTCACCATGTGCTTGTGCTAAGGATGCTCTCTCAGTGTTTCCCTGCTTTCAGAAATCTTGCTCAGGTTTCACAGCTCAGGTCTCAGCCACCTTATCCATGAAGCCTTTTTGGTTCTTCCTCTTAGAATTTACTGCCCCTTCTAGGTGACCTCCATTGTGCATTATTATTTTCCACTGTGTTTGGAATACCTTGTATAAATATGAATCTCAACTAATGGCTCATCAGTTCCTTAATATCAGGGTAAAGATAAATATAATACTACTAGGCTACCATTGGAGCCCTGGTGCTGCAGTGGTTAAGAGGTTAGCTGCTAACCAAAAGGTCAGCAGTTCAAATGCACCAGCTGCTCCTTGGAAACCCTACGGGGCAGTTCTACTCTGTCCTCTAGGGTCACTATGAGTCAGAATCGACTCGGCAATGGGATAGCACATTGTGCTAAGCATATTTTTAATACATTACATTATTATTTTTTTTTATATTATTTACTACTCATATATACTTATACAGAAGGGGACCTGTCCTCTAATGAAGGTGGTACTACTACTATCCCTGCTTTACAAATAAGGGAGCTGAGGCGTAGAGAATCAAAGTGACTTACTATGTCACAAGCTAGTAAGTGGCAGAACTGGGATCTAAATCCGGGCCATTCCAACTGCAAAGTCCATCTCTTAAACACCACACCATTTATTGCCTTAGTCATCTTCTATCCTTTGAATCAGGAGTCCCCGAATGGCACAAATGGTTAAGTACTGGACTATTAACCAAAAGGTTGGTGGTTCAAATCCACCTGGAGGAGCCTCAGCTGGGTGCAAGCAAGGCCTGGTGATCTGCTTCTGAAAGGTCACAGCCTTGAAAACCCTATGAAATAGTTCCAGTCAGCACACATGGGATCACTGTGAGTCAGCAACTAACAACAAGAACAATATCCCTTGTATCACTATCAACAAGTGCACTGAATAAACAGAAGGAAGAGTGCTGTCCACTGTAGAGGTTAAGTTCATGGCTCTAGGGGCTGACTACCTGGGTTTGAATTCCACTTTCACCACCAGGATTCAAGTGTTGTGATTGATCTTGGCCTGGGTCAAGTCAATGAACGTCTTTGTGTTTCAGCGAGCTGGTCTGTGAAATGGGAACAATGGCAGTACCTATCTCATATGTTTATTGTGAAGTTAAATGACAATTCATGTAAAGAACATAGATTGGTACCTGGCAAGTGGTTGTTGTTGTTAGTTGCCATCAAGTTGGCTGCTACTCATGGTGACCTTATGTACAACAGAACAAAACATTGCCTGGTCCTACGCCATCTTCATGATTGTTGGTACATTTGAGTCCATTGTTTTAGCTATCATGCCAATTCATCTCGTTGAGGATTTTCCTCGTTTTCGCTGACCCTGTACTTTATCAACCATGATGGCACATGGTAAACAGCCAATAAAAGTTAGCTATTTTTTAAATTTTTATTAGTGTTATTTAGTAAAGCTTTCAACCTCAGTTCCCTCACAATTTGGCCTCTTTATTCTTTTATAATTTGCCTACCATTTTATCATTCTTCTTTACACTGTCTGGTAGAAACCGTTTCTAAAACTGCCAGAACCTTTGCCTTCAGAGCCTTTAAAATATGACAGGAGCCTGCAAGAAGAGGACCCTACTGACACAATGATTAAGCATTTGGCTGCTAACCAAAAGGTTGGTGGTTCAAACCCATCTAGTGGCTCTGGTGATTCGCTCTCAAAAGGATCACAGCCAAAACCCTGTGGGCAGTTCTACTCTGTCGCACTGGGTCACTACGTGTCAAAATCAACTCGACAGCACCTAACAACAGCAGAGTGAACCGCCTGGTGGAGGCAGGTAGAGAAGGAGAGGAGGGTCCCCGCCATTGGTCTTCACCCCTCACTGTGATGGCGCTTATCTGCCTCTCCCCAGGGGCCACGTCAGCCTGCACCTTCAGACCTTCCAGGGCCTCCCAGTAAATCACCCTGGGTGATTTATACGGAGCCGCCCGGTCCGCTAATCCAGTAAACAGGATAAGCAGGACCCAGCTGGATTTATGGGCTGCCAAAAGGGCCTTTCACCACGGGAGATGCACACAGCATGACCCTTCTCCTCCTGACTGCCTCCCCGAGCATCCTAATGGGCAGGGGTCATGTGCCCTGGGTTCCTGGCCCTACTCTGCTCCTTCAGTGGCTGCTGTGTGGTGTTGGGCTGGTCTTTTTCCCTCGCTGGGTTCCAGCTCCCAACACTAGGTGTTCGTTGAGCAGTTGGCATGCAGTCAGCACACATGGGGAAGCTAAAGGAATTGTAGCCGGGTTCTGATGTCCCCAGTGGGGACAGGCTCTAGAGTGCAGTGAGACAGCACAAAGGCACTGAGCCAGGCTGCCCATATATTCTGGCTCAGATGCTTCGTCCTTGTGTGACTCTCTGAGCCTTAGTTGTCCCATGTGTTAAACGATGATAGCATCAGTACATTTGTCTCAGAGTTGGTATTGTAATAATCCAGAAGGCATATAAAATGCTTTCATAGCACCAGACACCTAGTAAGAGGTCCCTAAGTGTTAGCTAATTATAACTGTAACCATTGTTGAATGAGTAACTGGACTAGGGATGTATCACAGAAGAGAGGCCTGCCCAAGGAATGTGTTGCAGTGTTACTGTGGTCACAGGGAATTGAAAGGAAACTAGGACCTTCACTGGGGGCAGAGGCTGGGTTGCCATGGAGGACTCTGCAGAAGTTAGACATGACAGACTAAATGTGACATAGCAGCATGGATGGACCTTAAAAGTAGAATGAAAATAGGTAGAACAATGACACAGTGCCAATCACGTAACTTAAAAATACACGCATACAAAACACTGATGCATATTTCATTTTTAAAAGGTGCACGTTAAACCTGAAAGAATATTTGCTTTTGTGTGCGTGTGGTGGGGCAGGGAGAAGGGGAATGAAGATGAAAGGGAATTAAAAAAATATATATATATATGTACAATCAGACCAAGGGTGGTAGTATGCCATGAACAGTAGGGTGGTTAATCAACCTTTCTAACTTGAGGAATAAGAAACACACAAATCCATCCTGGAGAACTGAACAAGAGGTAATGAAGTAAAATACCCAGTCCACCAAATGGCCATATGGATGTCTATTGTACTGTTCTTTTTGGTCTACCCACCAAACCAACCCCTATGTTTGAAAATTTCATAACAAAAAATTAAAACAGTGGACTACTAGGGCTGGAGTTCACAGATTGCAGAGCCTGGGGTGAGGACTGTTTTGTGCCTGCTCCATCAGTCTATTTAGACAGAGTAAAAATTTTTTTATTTTTATTGAAGACTTTGATCAGAAAAATGGGCCTAATACCACTGCATGCCTTGTGTGTAGTGCATTTTGTTTTTACGTGTGCCTGCTGTCCAGGAAAGCCTGCGGGGGATGGTAGGGCACTAGAGTAAGAGGTTTAGATGTTTGGAGGGGTAGAGAGCTTTGTGGGCTGAACCTATCCTGGTGGGCTTCATTGAGGCAGTGGTAGTGGGGCACATACTGGCCTTGCAGGAAGCATGTGAAGAGGACAGGTAGAAAGGAAGAGAGATGAAAGGAGTAAAACATCTGGCAGCTAGAATTAACATGGCAGATGAGGACAAAGCAAGGGGAGAAGCAGGAGGCAAGGAAGGTAGAGGGAGGCAGAGAAGGAGGGAAGAGAAGGAAGAAGCTCACCTGTGGGGTGTGGCCCACAGGGCACCACCAACCGAGTTCATTTACTCATTCATTTGTTCATTCACTCATTCATCCAACATGTGTTGAATGCCTACTATGTGTCAGATCGTGGCCTGGGGAGTCAGGATGCGGCAGTGAACAAGACAGACAGGGTCCCTGCCTCATGGAGCTGACACCGGCCAGTGGAGACACATGTTACACAGGAATCAAACAAATCAAATGATAAATAACCTCCCCTGGTGACCAGTGTTGGGAGGAATGAAATGGGTGCAGGGAGGTGGCCAGGAAAGACTTTCAGGTAAGGTGATGTGTAAGAAGAAGCCTTAAGGATGAGAGGGGTCAGCCTTGTGTAAAGCAGGCAGAAGATCGTTCCTGGCAGAAGAAGGAGATGTAGGAGAACTTTGGAGATGGAGAAAGTGGTTGTTATGGAAACTAGGCCAGGTTGTATCAGGCACCTCCACCCAGAGACATCATACTCCTTTTCTTTGTTTTAACTTTACTTCCAGAAATGCCCCCAGGGATCAGGCAGTCCATTACAAAAATGGGGAAACCAAGTCACAGAGAGGGAAGCAGGCTCCCCCGATGCCACAACTTGTCCATGGAGGAATCCAGTTCTCCTGACCTCATTAGGATTCTTTCCTTCTTCCTTCTTTGAGATGGAAACTTTTCTCATCTGGACATGGCCTTGAGAGGAAGGTGGAACTAATGTGGAGAGTCTGGCTTCCCACGTGCGTCGGGCCGTGTGCCACAGGAGTCCATGGACTCAGGGGTGGGACAGCTCACACCACCCTTGCCAGTTATAAACATCAGATTCACACAAGCCCAGGAGTGCATTTCAACTGCAACAACAGTTTTCCAAAATTTCCCACTTTTGGTCTGATAAGAATTTGGGTTGGGAAATGGGGAGGGAGGAGCAAGTCAGGAGAGCTATTTTGACATAATGCAAAGGCTCCCTGGGGAAAGGATAGCAGGAGACTGGAGAAGTCCTGAAGGGTGTGGGTCACCAGTGGATGGACATTTCAGGAAGGCAGATCTCAGCCCGATACCAGAATGCGCTTTCTGACTCCTCATTGTGTCAACAGTGGACTCAGATGCCTCAGGAGATAGTGAGTGCCTCATTGCTGGAGGTATTCAAGTTGCTGACTGGCCACCCATTAGGAACGTGTCTGGGAAAGGTAGGAAGATGAACTTCTGAGATATTTTCTAACTTGGATCAATGACTCCACAGGTTTATGACTCAGCATCCAATGATAAAATTAATAACGTAACAATAACTAATACATATTAGTTCAATTTCTAAGTGAATCAATTATTCCTTCCAATTCCCATTTTCTGTGGTTCTAAGTTGCTTGGTTGTCTCCCAAAAAACATGCTGTTGGGCATACAGATTTGAGGGCTCATAATTTGTTGCAAGGAGAAGGAGTATTGGCTGAAAGAGACAGCCTCAAGCATTTCCTTCCTATTATCATGCATTCATCAAATATTTACAGAGCTCTCACTATATTCCAGGCCAAGCTATGGGCATGTAATCTTCACAACAGCCCTATGTTCTAGAAGGTCCTATTAATGTCCCTGACTCTTAGAAACTTTGAGTCTATTATTCCATGTTGTTTGGAGATAGTCAAGCAAATTCAAAGGGCCCTCTGGATTCTCTCCTGATGATTGGAGGAGATTTTATTTGCACAAATAATTCTGATGTGTGGTTGACCATAATAAGTTCCAGAAGAGAGGAACCTTCCAAGTCCTGTGAAATTAGAAGAATGGGTAGAGGGCTGATGAGAAGGCTGTTTGCAGAAGGTGGCATCAGAGCAGAGCCATGTGTGGGTGTGCACACCCACTCACTCACTCTGTCACACACACACACACAACATACACACACATACACACGCGTACTCGTCATGCAAGGAGTAGCATGTAATTTAATGACATAGCCTCATTTCCAAAAATGGATTCCAGGCCACTCCAAATACACCCAGAAATCATCCTTGAATTTCTCCTTGATTAAGTACAACTGGCAAATAGCAATGAGAGGAATTGAATAAAGATGGTGGGTGGGAGTCTCTCTCTCTCTCTCTCTCTCTTTTTTTTTTCTCTTTCCAAACATGAGCAACAGCTTACAATACTTTGCGTGCTGGGAAGACAACAGAGGTCTATGGACCTCCCACTGCCATCCTTGTGGTTGTTTCCCTTCTGTCAACTCACAGCTAAGACCATATAGGACAGACAGATAAACCCACAACCCCAGGAGATGCCAGGAAGGACCAGTTGCTGCATTTTCTAGTCCCTAGGTTTGGGTAGGAGTCCTGGGGAGGGGCAAAGGTTATGTGCTTGGCTGCTAACGAAAAGTCTGGCAATTTGAGTCCACCGGAGACACCTCGGAAGAATGGCCTGGTGATCTGTTTCTGAAAAGTCAGCCATTGAAAACCCTGTGGAGCACAGTTCTACTCTGACACACACGGGGTCTCCGTAAGCCAGAGTCAACTCGATGGCAACCGGTACTGGTAGGTTTGGATAGAGCTAGAGTGCATTTCTGCTTAATTCTTTTGAACAAACTTTTAAGAAAAGAGTTTTTTTTTTTTTTATTAAATCTGGAAAAGAATTGTAGCTGACAGGGGGAAAAAAAAGGTGTTGCTTAATTTCAAGCTCAGCGCTATTTTTCTAAGACTCGGCTCTTTAAAATGTAGAATAAACCAAATATCTATTCACCACAACTAGGCTTCCTAATTAGCTCCCCTGTGTCCTCTGCTTAAATTCAAACCACTTGTCTCCACATGAAATTGCCCGTCGGTACCGCTGTGATCACCCTTCCGAACCAAGGGCCAGCCCACAGCTTGCAACACTGGCTTGTAGGTTGCAAACCATGGAAGGTATGGGGCTCGGGAAAAGGCGTGTGCGGAGAGATTGGAATCCTGTGTCTGAGAATCGTCTTTGTTGAGGTCGGAGATGCCATCTGCAGTGAGAAGACAACCTGGGCACACACAGACAGGGACTCAAGGGAGCTGAGGCAGGAGATGTCCAGTGCTCAGGGGGAAAAGAATCCATTTGCACATTCCTCTGCCCTGGACGCGCACTGGATGTTTACACATCCCGGAGAGGTTATCTCCGAGTGACTTGAGGCAGGCCTAAAGCCAGGCCTCGGATGGGAGAACCTGGGGCTGTTGCGAAAGAAGGCTGCGTGTATGTGTGGGGTAGGGGGAGGGCAGGGAGGTGTAGGGATTTCGGGAAGGGCTCTTTGGATTCCAGAAACCCACAGAATCAGCTTGTTTGCTGGCCTCACTCCAGTTCACTTCTACCAAAGCACACAGAGCATCTTGGCGATGTACAGGGTTGGGGTGGCTGCTTCTGTCCTTGACCAGTTTTGTGAGCTTGAGCAAGTAGTTTCTCTGTTCCAGGCCACAGTTTCCCCAACCATGACAAGAACATGTTGGATGGTGGGCCCAGACCAGTGGTCCTTAACCTTTTGGGGACATGGGCCTTTTGGCAATCTGATGGTGGAATGTTTTTCTAGAAAGTGTATTTTACATGTGCAGATTCCAAGTTTTGCTTACACGTTCAGGGCATTGTATACCCCCCAAAACCCATCAGTGGACCCTCTGATTCAGCAGGACTGAAGTGATGGAGAAGAAAAGGCATTCTGGACTGGGGAGAGACCCAGACAGAGCAAAGGTCTGGAAGAAGAAACACAGAGGGCATATGTAGGTGGCCGAGGGGACCAGAGTTCCTGATGTCCCTCAAAATTGTGCTTCAGGGTCATTCAGGGTCAAAGTTGTGCCTCTGACCTACAGCAGTTAAGAGTCCCTTGTAGATGTTCTCTAGGGTCCCTCACACAGTGCTGCACACGGTAGGTGCCTAATAAATATTTGTGGAATGAATGAACGCTCCCTTCCAATTCTCACTTTCTATGAGTCTACGATGTAAACACCCTGGTTTGATTCTGCTAAGGCACGTTTTGCAGTCAGGAACAAAGTTACTCAGGAAAGAGCCTTGCCTGAATGTTAGAGGCAGGCACACTCGTGCTTTCTGATCACTACTCATTTGATATGTTTATCAAGCACCTACTATGTGCCAGGCTCTGGGGGTATAGCGCCTGCCCTCATGGAGCGTACAGTCTAGCAGTCCTGGGCAGTGAGTTGTACCAGACCTGGGCATACAGAGCAGCACAGACACAGCCCTGAGGTCAGGGTCACTTTATGACTTTCATGGATCCTAGGCATTTCTGCTTTCTTGTGCCCCTTCTTCAATTAAAAAACAAAAAACTACCTACCTACCTATCTGCCTGCCTGCCTGCCTCCCTTCTCTCTTTCTTTCTATCTATCTAAACCAAAACCAAACCAGCTGCCATCAAGTGGATTCTGACTCATGGTATGCTCTGTGTGTCAGAGTAGAACTGTGCTCCATAGGGTTTTCAATGGCTCGTCTTTTGGAAGTAGATCATCTTCTGAGGCACCTCTGGGTAGACTTGACCTACCATCCTTTCGGTTAACAGCCAAGCGACTTAACCATTTGTCCCACTCAGGGATTCCACCTATTTATCTATATGTTGTTGGGTGCCATCGAGTGGATTCTGACTCATAGAGACCCCATGTGACAGAGTAGAAACTGCCCTATAGAGTTTTCTTGGCTTTAATCTTTACAGGAGCACATTGCCGGGTCTCTCTCCCTCTGGGTGGGTTTGAACTGCCAACCTTTCAGTTACCACCTGAGCACTTAATCTTTTGCCACCAGGGCTCCGTATCTATCTATACAGATACATATATATTTAAATATTTGTGACTGCATTGGTGTAAAGGCAAATGTAATTCTGGCTGAATTCATTGTTTTATATTCACTACCATTATATTCATTTTTTTTTTCTTCTGGTTTTAAAAGACATTACAATGAAAACATGTTCCTGGGCCCCTAAATGTGTCATGGGCACTTGGCAGTGTGCTTAGGGGATAAGTCAGCCCTGTCTGCAGCTCACCTTTACCCACAAGGTAATGCATAATAGAAAGCAGGGGCTGCCAAGCATGTGTTTCAAAAACCAGAGGCTGTAAGCTGTTGGAGGAGGAAGAAGCCAGGGAAGACTTCCAGAAGGAGATGGCCCGGCAGCAGAGCCCTTGAGGGGGAGCAGGACTGAGATAATGAGAATATAAGGCATTCCGGAAAGACCCAGAGAGAGCAAAGGTCTGAAGGAAGAAACACTCAGGACATAGGCCGCAAAGGGGACCAGAGTTCTAGATGTCCCTCAAAGCTGTACTTGGGGGTCATTCAGGGTCAAAGCTATGCCTCTTAGCAGGAGCCCTACCTCACTCATGTACCCCATCTCTTCCACTCCCAAGTGTAGAGCCTCAGGATGTTGGAGTTGGATGAGCCCTGAGGTAACATCCACGACAACCACTCTTTATTAGGCACTAACTAGTGCCAGGCACAGGGAGAGCTTCATCATTATCCCATTTTACAGATGAGAAAACCAAGATTCAGGGAGTTAAGTAGCTTGCCTAAAGTCAAACAGCTAGGAAGGGGCAGGGCTGGGATTCACACGCGAGTCTGTATGGCCCTCTGAGCTCTGACTCCTGAACCAACCTCACTCTCTAAGAGGCTCACCCTGTTACCCAGCTGATGGGAAAACTGAGGCCCAGAGTGGAGACACTATTGGTCCACCTTCACTGGAGTTTTCCCACAGAATGGGGACTAGAATTCTGGCATCCTGGCTCCAGCCCAGTGGCTCTGCCCGAAGACCCGGTGCCTTCTGAATTATCCCATTGGCATCATCAGACCTTCCTTATCCTCTCAGCTTCACAAAGCACAAAGCTCCTTTCCACAATGGCTGTGGCCCCTTCCTGGGCAGTGCTTCCGACCCCACCTCTCTGTTCAGGCTCCTGCAAATCCCTTTCCTGAAGACCCACTTTCTTTAAGAGCAAGACCAAGCAAGATATTCCTTCCTCAAAAGGTCGTTCCCAGGGAGCTGGGGGGCCAGTTCTCCTTGGCGTCACCCAGCCCCCACTCCCTGCCCCAGGGGAAGGCTCAGCTTGGACAGAATGGGCTCCTCTGTGTCCCAAACCCATCCCTCCTGTGCAAGAAGCACCTGCCTCCTAGGCTGGTGTGAGATGTTATCACGGGCATGAGCTGACTCACCCTCGTGACATCTTAGCCCGCTGGGCAGGAACGCAGTTTTGGGCCCCACTGTCTCCCAGGGGTAGAGACACACCGGACCAGTCCCAGGTGGGGCAGTCGCAGGGTGGGGCAGCAGGAAGGCGAGGGGCCTCAAACCACGTCCCTGGAAAGGAGGGGTATTTGCAGAAACAGGGCTGTGGAGTCAGGGGACGTAAAAGCTATCATTGAGTCTTGGGGAGAGGCATTCTGTAGGAGAAGGATACTAAAGGTTTGGGGGTCCTTGAAGAGAGCATTTGGTCTCTTGGGCAGATGCAACAGGGGGGCTGGAGGTCCATTCAATCCCAGACTTTATCACAGTCAGTGCTGGCCAAGGAGGAAATGGGTTGTTTGGGGCAGTAGTGAGCTGCCCTCATCTGTACTGTGGAAGCAGTGTGGGCAGGAATGCTGGGAAGAGATTCAAGCACCAGAAGGGGAATCCAGGCATTTATGGTTATATGGATTGGGATCACTTTATGAAGCCCTACACTTCTCCCTCCTCTTCTCGTTTTTTAAGGAGGCAGCATTATTTAATGGAAAGAAATATCACAGGCTTTGGATTCAGACCAAACCAAAAACCAAACCGGCTGTCTTTCAGTTGATTCTGACTCATGGAGGCCCATATGCTGCAGAGTAGAACCGTGTTCCATAGGGTTTTCTTGGCTGTGACCTTTCGGAAGAAGATAGCCAGGACTTTCTTTGAGGCACTTATGGCACCAACGTTTTAGTTAGTAGTTGAGTACTTAATCATTGCACTACCTAGGCATTCCTTTGGATGCAGACCAAACCAAATGAAACAAACCCAAAAAAACCAAACAGTTGTTGTTGAATTTAACTCTGACTCATGATGATTTAATGTGTTTCAGGGTAGAACTGTACTCCATAGAGTTTTCAATGGTTGTGATCTTTTGGAAGTAGACTGCCAGGCCTTTCTTCCAAGGTGCCTCTGTGTGGACTTGAACTGCCACCAACTTTTCTGTTAATAGCCTAGCGCTTAACTATTTGTGCCACCTACAGACTCCTGAATTCAGACAGTCCTTGTTTAATTCCAGTTTCTACTACTCACATGCTAGATGGCCTTTAACCTCTTTGTGACTCAGTTTCCTCTTTTGCAAAATGAAGACAGCAATGATTACAAGGGATATGTGAGGGTTTAGTAAGATAATACATGTTTAGCTCCTAGCAATAATAATTTTCTCTTCCATTTTAATTTTTTTAAAATTGAGATAAAATTTACATAACATAAAATTCACGGTTTTTGCCATTTTAAAGCATACAATCAATTGTTTGTTATTACACTCATAACATTGTACAACCACCACCACTATCTATCTCCAGGAGTTTTTCAACACTCCAGACAAAAACCCAGTATCTCTTAAGCAATAACTCGGTATTCCCTCCTCCCTCCAGCCCCTGGTAACCACTAATAAACTTTGGTCTCTGTACATTTGTCTGTTCTAGATATTTCATATAAGTGGACTCATACAGTATTTGTCCTTTTGTGACTGACTTATTTCACTCAGCATAATGTTCTCAAGGTTCATTCATGTTGAGAACTTCATTTCTTTTTATGGCTGAGAAATACTCCATTGTATGGGCATACCATGTTTTGTTTATCCATTCATCTGTTGATGGACATGTCGGTTGTTTCCACCTCTTGGCTCTTGTTAAAAGCGCTGCGATGAACATCGGTGTACATGTGTACGTGGGTGTATACCTAGGAATAGAAGGTCCGGATCACACACTAATTCTATGTTTAACTTTTTGAGGAACTGCCCATTTGTTTCCCACAGGAGCTGCACCATTTTACATCCCCACCAGCAATGCACAATCTTCTGATTTTACAGGAAGGAACAGAGTTTTGGAGCTGTTCAGTGACATATCTGGCCAAGGTTAAGTGACTGGTAGCAGCGGTCGATTTAGAATCGGAACCTGGGTCTCTTCCATCACAGCGGGCTGTGTCATAGATGTCTAGGTGCCAACATTTCTGGGCTGAGTGAAGTCACACTGAACAGCTACTCTATGACCAGGTACAATTATTCTTCTCACTCTATACAGGGGCTCAGAGAAGTTATGTCACTTGTTCCACGTCTCACAAATGAAGAAGCAACAGAGTTGGGACTCCAAGTCTGACTCCCAAGTTCATGTTCTTAACCAGGAGTTGGCAAACTAGTCAGGGGACCAAATCCTGCCCACTGCCTGTTTTTGTAAATGAAGTCCTATTGGAACACAGTTACATTCTTTTGCTAACATATTCTCAAGGGCTGTTTTGAGCTATGACAGTTGAATGAATCATTGCAAACAGAGACTATATGACTTGCAAAGCTTAAGATATTTATTATCTTTTTGGCAAAAAATTTTGCTGACCCTTGCTCTTAGCCACCGTTTTATAGCCTTTCCTTGAGAAATTTAAAAGTGAATCTGCTGAACACCAAGACATGTTTTTAGGCAGGAGATAGGTAAGTAAAAAAACCTGGAGTGAACTCTAGGACAGAGACTCAATTGCGGCTGCTTGTTCTTCACTATTCCCCCATCTCTCCCTGAGCAGATCTTCTTGGTCAAGAGAAATGTGCCCAGGAAAATAAAGACAAAGATGTTGTTCCAATCACATTTTAGCATTTGTTTTCCATTTGTATACTGTGACAAACTCAGGGAACTTGCACTGTTTTATTTTAAAATTTTTATTATTTAAAATGATCGGATTTTATTGTTATTGATTGATACTCACTATTTATTATTAGGAGTCCTGGTGGCAAAGTGGTTAAGAGCTCAGCTGCAAATCAAAAGGTCGCTAATTTGAATCTACCAGCTGCTCCTTGGAAACCCTATGGGGCAGTTCTATTTTGTCCTATAGAGTTGCTATGAGTTGGAATGGACATGAAAGCAATGGTTTTTTTGGTATTTATTATTAATGCTATGTATTACTACTGCGAAGGAGCCCTGGTGGCACAGTGGTTAAGAGCTTGACTGCTAACCTAAAGGTAAGCAGTTCGAACCCATCAGCAATTCCGTGGGAGAAAGATATGAAGTCTGTTTTCGTAAAGATTCCTACCCACTGCCATTGAGTTGATTCCGACTCATAGTGACCCTATAGGACCAAGTAGAACTGCCCCATAGAGTTTCCAAGGAGTGCCTGGTGGGTTTGAGCTGCCGACCTCTTGGTTAGCAGCTGTAGCACTTTACCACTACGCCACCAGGGTTTCCTCCGTAAAGATTACAGCCTTGGAAACCCTATGGGACAGTTCTACTTGGTCTTATAGGGTTACTATGAGTCGAAATCGACTCGATAGCAATGAGTTTGGTTTGGTTTTGGTATTATTACTGTATCAGAACCGTATCTTCTCCCCCTTTAAATATGCGATTTACAGTGTGAATGTATACTACTTCAGGACCACTTCCTTCTCCAAGTGGACATGTGATTTCTAGTCCTAACCAAGGAGAGAATAGATTTTGATATACAAGGATTAAAGGAACAAGATCTAGTCCACAAAAAAAAAAAAAAGATATGGCTACAACAAATCTGAGCAGAAAGAGCACTGATCTAGGAGTCAAGAGACCTTGTTCTAGACAGAGCTCTATCTAATCAGTTGTATAATTTGGGCTTCTCATAAGCCCTTCTGTGACATGTTGTTGTTAGGTGTCATCCAGTCAGTTCCGACTCATAGTGACCCTATGTACAACAGAACGAAACACTGCCCGGTCCTGTGCCATCCTCACCATTGTTGCTATGCTTGAGCCCATTGTTACAGCCACTGTGTCAATCCATTTCAAGGGTCTTCCTTTTTCGCTGACCCTCTACTTTACCATGCATGATGTCCTCTTCCAGGGACTGGTCCCTCCCGATAACATGTCCAAAGTATGAGAGAAGTAATCTCACCATCCTTGCTTTTAAGGAACGTTCTGGTGGTATTTCTTCCAAGACAGATTGGTTCATTCTTTTGGCAGTCCATGGTATATTCAATATTCTTCACCAACACCACAATTTACCTTATATAAAATGGGGCTGTTGGACAAAATAATTACTAATGGCTTTTCCTAGTATGGCATTGTATTCTCCTGAAAGCCCACTAAAATTAAGTCTTTGGGGCAGTTCTGTCTAGAGACAAGGACTTAACTGAGATGACCTCTGACCTCACTATGGGAATTCTCTGTTCTGAATTTGGCAATTCCTTTGGAGTGGGGGATGGTCATTTCTGGTTTTGTCTCAGGGTCCAGGACTCTTTTATCAGAAGAAGGGGGATTTAGGTCTGATGAGGTTAGAGTGCTTCTGGCTGGGAGCTGTGGCCCAGAGGACGCCCTGGTTGGTCTCCATGATGGGGAGGAGGTGGAAGCCTGAGGGAGTAGAGACTGTCCTGTCATCTCTCCTCGGTCTCGAGATGGCTCTATCAGAGTACTGGGGACCAGGACAGGACGGACACGTCATCACCATGAGGGGCGCGGTGTCCCCACCTCCCTCCTGATCCCATCACGATTACCCTCCCTCCAGGGCAAGAACAAAAACCTTTTGGCCTTATCTAATATCTTTTTTTTTTTTTGCTATTTGATAGGCAAAAAAAAAAAAAAAAAGGAATTTGTTGTTATTTTCATTCGTATCTATTTGATGCCTCTAAGGTGGAACTTTTTTTCTGGATTAGCTATTTGTATTTCTACTCTGAAAAATTTTATTGTGCTTTAGGTGAAAGTTTACAGTGCAAATGAGTTTCTCGTTTAAAAATTTGTACACAAATTATTTTGTGACATTGGTGGCAATCCCTGCAATGTATCGGCACTCCCTCCTTTCCACTGCGGCTTCCCCATGTCCTTTCCTGCAGTTTTCTTGTCCCATCTTGCTTTTGGGTAGGTGTTGCCCATTTGTTCTTATATACTTGATTGAGCTAAGAAGCACGTTCCTCACATGTGTTACTGTTTGTTTTACAGGCCTATCTAATCTTTGGCTGAAAGTTGAACTTCGGGAGTGGCTTCAGTTCTGAGTTAGCAGGGTGTCCTGTGTATTTCTACTTTTATAAATGGACGGTTCACGTCCTTTGCTTTTATTTTTTCCTTTTTTTTTTTTATTGTAAGACTTGTCATTTTACTTTCGATTTCTTAAGGTTATGTAACTAATATGTAAACAGGGTTTCTGTTTTGTCAAGCTTTTACCAAATCAAACAGTGTAGCAAGAAAATGTTAATAGTTCTCCCTTCCTTCCTAAGCAATTCTGTTCTCCCGAGAAAACCACTGATAATTAACATTTGCTTGGTAAATGACCTCACTTTTTCTGTATTTATACAAACTTTGGAAACCCTGGTGGCGTAGTGGTTAAGTGCTGTGGCTGCTAACCAAAGGGCCGGCCGTTTGAATCCACCAGGCACTCCTTGGAAACTCTATGGGGCAGTTCTACTCTGACCTATAAGGTCGCTATGAGTCGGAATTGACTCGACTGGGTTTTTTTTTTTAATAAAACTTTATTCATATATATGTATTTTCTTTTTCCTTTATATGTAAAAGTGAAAACACACTATATCTTTTATCCTATACTTTGTTATCAAAAAATCCTACATTTTAAACTAAACTGGCTTCCCCAGACCTTCTGTTAGCCCTAGACTGGAACCATTCCCAAAGCCAACTCTTCAGGCAGGGATTGGACTGGACTATAGGACAGAAGATGATAAGGTGAGGAGTGAGCTTCTTGGCTCAATTGGACACATGAGACTATGTGGGCAGCTCCTGTCTGGAGGGGAGATGAGAAGGCAGAGGGAGATAGGAGCTGGCTGAATGGATATGGGAATACAGGGTGGAGAGGAGGAGTATGTGGTCTCATTAGGGGGAGAGCAACAAGGAGTACAAAGCAAGGTGTATACAAATTTTTGCATGAGAGACCGACTTGATTTGTAAACTTTCACTTAAAGTGCAACAAACAAACAAACAAACAAAAAAAACTGGCTTGATCCTCGAGTGGCACAAACGTTTTGCGTTCAACTACAAACCTAAAGGTTGGCTGTTCAAATGGACCGAGCAATGCCACAAAGGAAAGACCTGATGATCTGCTTGCATAAAGATTACAGACAAGAAAAGCCTATAGAACAGTTCCACTCTGTAACACATGGGGTCACCTCAAGTCAAAATTAATTCTGTGGTAAGGGATTTGCTTGTTTTTTGGTTTTAGATTTCACTTAGATTCATATCTGTCTTGTTTACTTTACAAACTTTTTAGGCCAATTTTATAGATTCGAGAAACTGAGGCTCAGGGAGGAAAACTGATTTACCCAGATCCTTCAACAATTTAGTACTGGAACAAAAACCCAGACTCCGATTCTGGAAGGTCTCCCTTCTCTATGCTGGATGAGTCAGACCTGCTCCTGGGGTACCCAGGTTCGGGTGAAAGGGACAGAAAGAGTGTAAGTGCTTAGAGAGTTAATGAAGGAACGGAAATGCAAACTGTCCCCTAGGTTCTAATTAATCGCTAATGTGCCAGGTGATCTTGGGGAGAGATGTCTGTGCCCCCTAGGCTCCCTGTGCTCGGAAGTGAGGGCTTTAGCTTAACCGGAGGCTTTTAACCAGTGCACCTTGGGGATCTAGGGAAACGCCCAAGACTTACTGGTCCTCAAACACAAACACAGGGAGGCATGTTCACAGACAGCCATTGCACCACTGTTTATATTAGTGAAAAGTTGGAAGCAGTCGACATGTCCACCTGTGCAGGTAGATTAAATGCATCAGATCACTCATTTACTCCTCTCTTCATTCACTCATCAAGGTCCATGGGTGGCACAAATGATTTGCACTCATCTATTAACCTAAAGGTTGGCAGTTCAAACCCACTCAGTGGTGCTACGGAAGAAAGATCTGGCAATCTACTTCCATAAAGATTAAAAAAATCCATTGCCATCGAGTCTATTACAACTCACAGTGACCCTATAGGACAGAGTAGGACTGCCCCACAGGGTTTCCAGGGCTGTAAATCTTTACGGAAGCAGAGTGTCACATCTTTCTCCCGAGGAACAGCTGGTGGGTTAAAACAGCCGACATTCTGCTTAACCACTGCGCCACCAGGGCTCCTTTCCATAAAGACGGTACACAAGAAAACCCTAGGGAGCAGTTCTACTCTATAACACATGGGGTCACCATGAGTCAGAACAGACTCAATAGCAACGGGTTTTTTTATTCATTCATCAAATAGTTCTTGAGTGACTACCACCAGGCCCTGTTTTAGACACTGGGAATCAGAGGTGAACAAAACAGACCCACACTGTAGGTGCTTACCTGGAAGGCAGGTCCCCATTTGGAGATGAGACGGAGCTATACATCCCAGCATGCACAGGTCTTCAGGGTCCTGGGCTGAATTGGGGAAGCAGTGTAAAAGCCCAGTGTGAGATGACTCCTTTTATATAAAATCTCTACCCCCACAAGACAGGTCGGTATGTCTGTCTGTGGCTGGACAGATGTATGAGGAGGGTTTGGGGCAATGCATCCTCCAACTGGTGGTATTGCTTCTGAAAATAGGAGGGAGTAGTCTAAGTTTGGGGGTATATTGTCTGGGGAATTTTATCTATGTTTGTTTGTTTGTTTAATAAAGAAGGCGTATTTAAGTACTGTTTTGAATACAAACATATGTATTTTTTAAACTCTAAATAAACAGAATTCAAGAGAGGAGGGAAGGACAAAAATTAATGTACAGGTTTCTGGAGACCATGGTCTCGGGTGACATTTAGGTCAATTGACATAACATAGTTGGTAAAAAAATGTTCTACATCTTACTTTGGTGAGTAATGTCTGGGGTCTTAAAAGCTTGCGAGTGTCCATCTAAGATACATCTCCTGGTCCCATTCTATCCACAGCAAAGGAGAATGAAAAAAATCAAAGACGCAAGAAAAATATTAGTCCAAAGGACTAAATGACCACATGAACCACAGCCTCCACCAGCCTGAGCCCAGGAGAACTAGGTGGTGCCCAGCTACCACCATCAACTGCTCTGCTCTGATGGGACTCACAATAGAGGATCCTGGATAGAGCAGGAGAAAAATGCAGAACAAAATTCAAATTCACAAAAAAAAGACCAGACTTATTGGTCCGATGGAGACTGGAAGAACCTCTGAGACTATGGCTCCTGGACACCCGGCTAACTCAGAACTGAAGCCACTCTCTAAGTCCACTTTTCAGCCAAAGATTAGACAGGCCTATAAAACGTGCTTCTTGGTTCCGTCAAGTATAAGTGACCAAATGGGCTCCAAACTTTCACCTAAAGCACAACGAAATTAAAAATAAATAAATAAATAAGTAAATGTACAGATTTTGACATATTGACATATTGAAGTCCCTCTATCATACTCAGCCTCTACAAGCTACCCAAAGCTAGGAAGCAGCTGGGCTTGGGGATCAGAGATTTTAAATTGATCAAACACCTGATTTCTAGGACACGCCTGGCCCCACCATCTAGGCTGGTCCACCGGGTCCATCTCCAGATGGTTCCCCGTCAGCCACTTAGAATCCTGTTTCAGAGGTGCTGAGAGGGACACAGAGCCCAAGATTTATTTTACGTATGGGGAAACTGAGGTCAGGACATTATGATTTCTCATTGTCTTAGATTCTTAGTGCTGGTGTAATAGAAATACCACAAGTGGGTAGCTTTAATCAACAAAATTATTCTCACAGGTTAGGAGGCTAGAAGTCCAAATTCAGGGCATTGGCTCTAAAGGAATGCTCTCTGTCTGATGTAGAGGGTCGGCGGGGGGGTAGATCCTTGTCTCTTTTAGCTTCTGTCCCGCTGTCCCTTGGCCATCTTCACGTGGTATTCATATTCCCTCCTTTGTGCTTCCTTGTCTCTTTGTCTAGGCTGAGCACTTGGTTTAGAACACACCCTAAAGTGACACAGTCTCGGCAGCATAACAAAGAACCATATTCCTAAATGGTGTTATATCCACAGGTATAGGGGTTAGGACTCCAAGGCCTGTTTTGGGGGGACAGAACCCAATCCATAACACTTGCCAAGGACTCAGTTAATGGCAGAAGCCAAATTACAAACCAGGAAGCCAGCCAGCCAGCCCTGCCTCCAGGTCCTGGGGGTGGGGGGGACCCCATCCTCCCACTGGAAGCCCCAATGATGAGTCCTGCTGTCCAGCACATGCTGAAAGGAAGCCTTGTCAACATGGAAGGAGATCAAGGCCGCCGGGGGGGTGCTGAAACCTGCTGTCAGGTCCAGCATCTCTGAGGCGATAGGGACGCTTAGGACTCTGCCCCCACCCCTTCCTCGAGATCTCAGCACTCGAATTCCAAGGGGCTTTGGAATCACTAGACTGTCTCCTGCTCCCAGGAAACTCCAGGCTTCAGTGGAGCCATGCGACTGGCCATCCATCATCCTTATCTCCTGGCTCTGGCGGCCCCAGGTCCCTGGCCTGGATGGGCCCAGGGGGCCAGGAGGGGCTGGGGCTGGGGGCTGTGGGGGCGGGGATTGATAAGAAGAAAAGCAGCTGTCCCCTGGGGGAACTTCAAAGTGCCTGGAGCTGAAATTTATGTGCAGAGGAGCGCACATTTGGGGCCAGAGGGCCCATCACCCCACAGCTATTTATTGAGCACCTACTGTGTGCCAGGTGCTGGGCCTGCAGTGGGCTCTTATGGACCCAGGGATTTTGCTGTTAGGTTGCTATGTCTACCCCAGTGATCTAGGTTTGATGTATGGATCAATTTATTAATTGACTAAGTATTAATTAAGCACTTGCTGTGTGCTGGTGCTATCTGGGGGCACAAGGCTGTTGAATTGTTAAATGCATAGGCCCCCTTCACTGGCAGGGTTTGAGGTCTGCTCACATGGTAGTTAAGAGCATTGGAGTCAGGGAGATCTGGGGAAGTTACTAAACCTGCCAGGGTCTCAGCTTTCTTAGCTGTAAAATGGGGATAATAATAGCATCGACCCCTCTGAAATGAAACAAGCTACTGTAGCCCAAGCCTGGCAGATGGTCATCTCCCAACAAAGGGGGATATGTTTGTAATCATGGTCGACCGATGCATTTATTAAATATTTGTTGAATTGCTGTTATGTTCTGGGCAGTTGTTGGTCTGGGAGGGTTTGCAGGAGTCCCTTCCTCCTCCTCCCTCGCCCCCTCCCCCCCTAAATCTCGCCTCAGCCGAGGCCTGCTGTTGTTGCTAGCTGCTGTCAAGGTGATTCTGACTCATGGTGACCTCGAGTGTGCAGAGTGAACGAGCTCACAGGATTTTCAAGACTGTAACCTTCCGGAAGCAGATCACCAGGACCTTCTTCCGAGGTGCCTCTGGGTGGGCTTGGATTGCCAACCTTTTGGCTAGTAGTCAATCTAGTCAATCGATGGTTTGCACCACACAAGGATTCAGCTGAGGCCTAGAGGTCGAGAATGAGAATCCTGGGCCTCTTAGAGTCTTGGGGTGAATGGATCTCAGAAGTTTGCCAAGTGTGATGCCTCCCCCTGCCACATGCAGGAGCACCGTTTAACACCCCTGGTTGTCCAATTTCTGCTTTCACATCTCCAGGGTGGGGCCTCACTCCCTCCCCAGGCAGTCCATGAGGGAGGATTTCTTCCGCAGAACTGGGCCTGCCTTCTGGCAAATTCCCTGTATTGATCTCCTAGCTCTGTCCTCTGGCCCTTACTCAAACTCTTTGAGCTTCAGCCTATTCAGCTACAAAATGGGGGTATTAATAGTGCCTAACCTGTAAAGAAAAAAAAAAAAATTTTTTTTTCTTTATCCTGTAGGGTTAAAGAAAAGTCAGCAGTTCAAACCCACCAGCCACTCTGTGGGAGAAAGATGTAGCGATCTGCTTCTTTAAAGATTTACAGCTTTGAAAACCCTATGGGGAAATTCTACTCTGTCCTATAGGGATGCTAGGAGTTGGAATCAACTCAACGTCAATAGGTTTAGTTTTTTTTTTTTTAAATCCTGTAGTGCTATTGTGAAGACAAAATGAGATAAAGATTACAAAGCACTTGGCATACTGCCTGGCATAATTAAGTCTTCAATAAAGGGTGGCCAAATAACAGGAGTCCCTGGGTGGTGCAAATGGTTAACACACTCAGCTGTTAACCGAAACGTTGGAGGTTCACGTCCACCCAGAGGTGCCTTGGGAGAAAGGCCTGGTGATCTACTTCTGGAAAAATCAACCATTGAAAACCCTATGGAGACAATAACAACAGGCGATAAAATAATCAGAAATCAAGAAGGAGGAGGAGAAGCAGGAAGAGGAGGAGGAAGGGAAAGGTTACCAGAGCTGTTTTCTATGAGGTGAAAAGGAGTTCTCAGCTCGCAGGGAACCTACCCTTTTGTGAGAGAGAGCACACAGGATTTCCAAGGATGCTTCTCAGCTCTGATATGCACATAAATATAAAACAGGAGGAAACTTGGAGCTATTGCACCTCTTCTCCACTCAGAAGGGTTGGTATTACCATTTCCATTTCACAGATAAGCAAACCGAGGCTCCTGAAGGTGAAGCAGTTTGCCCAAGGTCACAGGGCTCAGGAGAGCTGGGGATCTCCAAAGCCTGCTCTCCTCTCTCACACCCTAAAAGGCAGCAGAGATGGCCTTCCCCATGGACAGTGTGGATAGGAAGTGCTGAGGAATTTCCTAAAGACAAACTCATCCCTGCCTGCCCTGGTGAGGCAGGGGAATGGTGTGAGGAGTCATCTGACTCCTTTCCAGAGCCCTGGGACCCAGGAGTGTCACAGGGACCAGTGGCCATGGGACAGGAAAGGCCCTTCGTGTGAACACCTTTAGACCGACCTATTGCCTCACTGTGGTCCTCTGAGAGATGAAAATCCATTTTCCTGATGCCTTCTCATGTAAGTGCACCTGGATTAACCTCACCTGCTGCTGGAGGTCAGCTGCCATCCTCTGGGCAGAACTGCCAGGCTCCACCTGGCCTCCCTGGGCTGGAAGACTTGTCCTTTTCCTCCTCTCTGGGATCTCTTTACTCTTCCTTCCCATCTTCTTTCTTTGCCTTCCCTCTTCCTGGGCTGTGCTCTGTAAGTCCCCAAAGTCTCCCACATCCCACCCCAAGAATCCTCATCCTCCCAGGCCACCCTCACTAGACTGGTCCTCAGCAGAGCAAGGGACAGTCCAGGGCCTGAGGCTGCTTAGGCGGCAAAGGCAGGGAAAGTCTAAACTTGCTCCCTCAGAGCTGAGAAGAAATTATCCAGAGCTGGTCTCTCCTCCCGCCTTCCAGGGATCCTTCCCCATGTCCCTGGCCTGGATACATTATTATATTTTGCTTTAATTTCATTAAAGCAAATGACTATGACCCCCTGTGGCTTCGATCAGGTCAGGGATCTGATAATCGATCCTGGCACAGTCTAGACGGAGTCACTTTGATGCTGTTTTTAGCAGGATGAGAACAAACAATTTTTCCAACGTGGTCACATTAGGCAAACAGACATGTGGGTCATCCTTTTCAGAGAGAGCATGCCTTGGCTCCAGGCAGCCCACTGACTGACTCCCAGACCCCTGTGGGGAGGGTGGATGGTGTCCCTGGGAGGGCTGTTGTTGTTGTTGGGTGATGTCAAGTTAATTTCAACTCATAGTGATGCCGTGTGACAGAGTAGAACTTTCCCACAGTGTTTCCTAGGCTATAATCCTTACAGGAACAGATCTCCAGGTCTTTCTCCAGCAGAGGCACTGGGTGGGTTTGAACCGACAACCTTTCAGTTAGCAGCCTAGTGCTTAACTGTTGAGCCACCAAGGCTCCTTTCCTGGGAGGGTAAGGAACTTTAAAGACACCACATGCTTAGGCCTCCCATGACGTGAAACTTGGTTCAGGTGTTTCTTCCAGGGAGCCAGTCCTGACTCATAGCACCTGGCTCAGGTAGCGTTGTGCAGTGTGAGATGCCTTGCCCAGGATACGGATAAGAGGTGGAATTCACAGACAACATGGCAAAAGGCAGGCTCACATTCTGGAGATGCATTCTCCCTGCAATTTCCTTTCAGTCCTTTGGATTGCATCAACAAGAAAATCTCAGTGTGGTGCTCATGTGTCTCTAATACTTGCTAATCTTCGCTTTTAACAGAGAGCAGGTCTAGGGTGCTGCAGGGTGATCCTATCTAGCTAAAAAAAAAAAAAGAAAAAAAACTGTTTTGTTTTCATTGTATTTATTTTCTATAGTCTCTTTCAAATGATATTGGTTTTCATTTATGGAAAGTGAACCATTTGTGTTCAAGTACAATTACAGGTATTTGGGAGACGGTGATGGGAAACTCTTAGACTCAGGATCGAATGCCAGCGCTGCCACTTACTTGATGTGTGACGTCTGGCAGATAGCTTTGCTCACTGAGGCTCGGCTTCTCAGTGTACAGTGGAGTGGATGATGCTAATGCACGAGGTTACAGTGAGGACCTTGTGAGAGAATGCATGCATATAAAAGGTCAGGTGGACTTGACATGGGGCCCACACTGAGGGCCTGGTGGTTTTGTTGTCCTTAGGGGCCATGACTCCCCTCGGCCATTCTCAGAACCTTCACTTCTCCCAGAGTCAAAACCAACTAAGCTCCAGTGTGTGGTGGGGAGGAAAAGAAACTGGACCCTCCCAGTCACACTCTGGGTTTGAGTGCCTGGGCTTTGGTCTGTCCCTTCCCCTCACTGGGCCTCAGTTTCCCCATTTGTCGACAGAGGCTCAGACCAAATGATTTCTAAGATCCTTTGTAGCTTTGAATTAACAACATTTTGACCAGTAAAAAGAGACTAGCAAGCCCATTAGAGAAGAATCCCCGCTTTACCTAATATACCTTGTGCTTTACTTCTTGCAGACTGGTCTGTGGACCAGCAGTATCAGCCCCATCTGGGACCATGTTAGGATACAGACTCTCAGAAACCACCCCTGACCTTCTGAATCAGAATCTGCATTTTAACAAGATGCCCAGATGATCTGTGTGCACATTCCAGTTCGAAAAACATTGCTTTACACCACCCAGCCTGAAATGAGAATTTCAAAAAGCTTTTACATCTTCAAATGTATTAACATATTTTGGAGAAGTTTTTAAAAACAGCAAACATATAAATCTTTTTTTTCAAAAACAACAAAACTGTTACAAAAATAATGAACAGCCCCAGCCCAGTTATGAGAGGAAATGATGTGTATAAGTCTGGTCAAGACTTTTTTCCAAGGAGTTTTTTTTTTTTCCTGTGTAGAGCAGGGTCCCCACGTTCCATGGGTTCTTTCAGCCTCTTCCCAATGAGTGTATCCCTCCCGCCTGATTCCTGGTGGCAGGTGCCCACTGTGCCTCCTCACTGGGTCCAGCCCAGCTTCTCCACGGTCCGAGAGTATGAGTGTGCATGTGTGTGTGCACATGTATGTGATTGTGATTGTGATTGTGATTGTGAACGTGGCCGTTCTGCAGCTGATCCACTGAGCAGGAACGGCAGCCAAGTCAGCAAAACGAGGATGGAAATAAATTGGATTCCTAAGGGCTTCAGGACGAGCCTGAGGGGGCACGGAAAACCAATCCCTGGATAAACTGAAGCAGGGTTTGTGGAATTAGCCAGACACCCTGGCTTTCCAGCAGAGTCCTGCCCTTACATGGCTGCCCGTTTCTCCCTCTATATCCAGCCTCCTATCGCTGAGGATCCTCTGTTTCTCACCATCTCCAAGAAGTGGTCATAATGAAGGTAAAGATCTTCTTAGAAGAACACACTGTTGATAATAGTTAAGAAACCAGAAAATAATCTGATGTGCGAGAATAGGGACTTTAATTAGAGAAATGCAAATCAAAACTACAATGAGATACCATCTCACCCCAACAAGGCTAGCATTAATCCAAAAAGCACAAAATAATAAACGTTGGAGAGGTTGTGGAGAGACTGGAACACTTATACACTGCTAGTGGGAATGTAAAATGATACAACCACTTTGGAAATCGATTTGGTACTTCCTTAAGCAGCTAGAAATAGAAGTACCATAACCCAACCCAGTGCCGTGATCCAGCAATTCCACTACTTGGAATATATTCTAGAGAAATAAGAGCCCTCACATGTGCAGATATATACACGTCGATGTTCATTGCAACACTGTTTACAACAGCAAAAAGATGGAAGCAACCAAGGTGCCCATCAATGGATGAATGGATAAATAACTTATGGTATATCCACATAATGGAATACTATACAACAATTAAGAACAATGATGAATCCATGAAACATAACATGGAGGAATCTGGAAGGCATTATGCTGAGCGAAATTAGTCAGTTGCAAAAGGACAAATATTATATGAGACCACTATTATAAGAACTCTAGAAAAAGTTTAAACACAAAAGAAAATATTCTTTGATGGTTATGAGGGTGGGGAGGGAGGGATGTGGGTATTCCCTAATCAAATAGTAAACAAGAACTATTTTTGGTGAAGGAAAAGACAATACACAATACAGGGGAGGTCAGCACAACTGGACTAAACCAAAAGCAAAGAAGTTTCTTGAATACGACAAAATACTTCAAGGGACAGAGTAGCAAGGATGGGGGTCTGGGGACCATGGTTTCAGGGGGCATCTAGGTCAATTAGCATAACAAAATGTGTTAAGAAAACTTGCTGCATCCCACTTTGGTGAGAGGCATCTGGGGTCTTAAACACTAGCAAGTGGCCATCTAAGATACTTGAATTGATCTCCACCCACCTGGAGCAAAAGAGAATGAAGAATACCACAGACGCAAGGTAAATGTGAGCCCAAGAAACTGAAAGGGCCACATAAACCAAAGACTACCTCAGCCTGAGACCTGGAGAACTAGATGGTGCCCAGCTACAACTGATGACTGACTGACAGGGAACAGAGAATCCCTGTTGGAGTAGGAGAACAGTGGAACGCAGACCTCAAATTCTTGTAAAAAGATCAGACTTAATGGTCTGACTGAGGCTAGAGTGACCCCAGAGGTCATGGTCCCTAGACCTTCTGCTAGCCCAAGACTGGAACCATTCCCAAAGCCAACTCTTCAGGCAGGGATTGGACTGGACTATAAGACAGAAAATGATACTGGTGAGGAGTGAGCTTCTTAGCTCAAGTAGACACATGAGACTATGTGGGCAGCTTCTGTCTAGAAGGAAGATGAGAAGGCAGAGGGGGACAGAAGCTGGTTGAATGGACACAGAGAATACAGGGTGGAGAGGAACAGTGCACTGTCTCATTGGGGGAGAGCAGCTAGGAGTATATAGCAAGGTAGGTATAAGTTTTTGTATGAGAGACCGACTTGATTTGTAAACTTTCCCCTAAAGCACAATTGGAAAAAAAAAAAAAAAGAATAGTGCTTTAGTATACTGTAGTGGGCTAGGTAGTAAGTAACCTGTTGTTGTTAGTTGCCATCGACCCAATTCTGAATCCTGGTGACCTCATGTGTTACAGAATGGAACTGATCCATAGAGTTTTCTTGGCTGTAATCTTTATAGAAGCTGATCACCAGAATTTTCTTCTGAAGAGCAGAGTCAGCAGATCTGGACTTCAGTGATATTTTAAGCAAGTTACCTAGCCTCTCTAAGCCTTGGTTTCCTCAACTGTAAAATTAGTATGATAATAATACCAAGCTCATTTTCTTGCTTTGAAGATTAAATGAGGACATGCATGGGAAACACTTAAACCACTCCTGGTGCACAGTAAGCACTTGGTAAAAGTTAGTTTGCTGTGCTCGTGTTCAGATACGAAAATATTGTAGGTGGATATTAATGGTGTGGAAAGATATTTGTGATACAGTGAGAGCGAAAAAGGCAGATCATAACACAGAATGACCCATTTTGCAAGCATATATGTGTGTATGCACATAGAAAAAGGTATGGAACCATAGACATGAAAGTGTCACTACTGGTTATTTCTGGCTGGTGGCAATATAGACATCTTCCCGTACTTACCTGTATTTTCTAATTTTTGCTACCAAGAGGATTATTATATTCACAACAGAAACTAAAGAGTTTTAAATTTTACTAAGTGGGGAGAGAGGCCTGGTTGACCTCTTAAAATCTTGTCAGTTCAGACCTTCTAATCTTGACTCCAAGTTCTTCCACCTCCACCCCCTATAGAATTTGACGGCACCTGTCCAGGGATTGGAGCAAGAGAGGCCATGCTGAGATGAATTTGCTCCATAGTCTTCAAAAACGGCAGGAGATGATGGTCGATAGTGGGCCCTACTGCCTTCTTGACGTTCCAACTACAGCTGAGTTCCTTCATGGAGGCTTTAACCTTCCGCCTGTTTACCTCCCTCCCCATTCTCCACTTTTTCTGGCTCTCAATGGAGAGAGAACTGCTGGTGTGAGAGGCTGATATAAATTCATGGTTTTTTGTTTTTTTTTTTTTTGCCTTGTTTTAAAATAATTTTATTGTTGTAAATTATATATAATAAAACATTTGCCATTTTAAACATTTTTAAGTGTACAAGTTAAATTCACTGGCAGATAGCTCAAGATGACAGCTTACACACACCATGCCATCCCCCTACAGAATGACCTGAGAAACCAAGTGAAACAGATACAGATGATAATCTTGGAATTCTGAGCATCAAATGGAAGGATGAAAAATTAGATTGAACACCAAATGGAAGGAAAAACTGAATGAAAACAGCAAAGAATGAAATTTACGGATCATAGGCACCCTGCCAGACAGCCTGACGCAGTGTGTCCATCTTGAGACAAAGCGAGTAGCCTTCCTAGGTGAGGAGCACAGGAAGGCAACTTCAGGGAATTCCCATTAGGAGACAGAGATACTGTGGAGACAAACCTGGAGTGAAGCAAAGTGCCATCTGCACCTCTGCCCACGGATGAGCAGGAGATCCTAGTGTCATCATCTAATGTCTGCCCAGCAGCAATTTCACACATCACACACCCAGACAATTCCTGCAAGCCGACTGCACGTGCACTGAAACCCCTCGACCCCACCACCAACTACGGAAATACCAATTTGTGCGTGCACATAGGGCCTACCCCATCCATTTGGGAAGCACTTCCTCACAGCAGCTATGGAGACATCCTGCCCTGACCTCCAGAGGACGCACTAACCACTAGTACCAACCTGGAGGGGACTCATGGTCCCACAAGGGCTGTGAAGGGACCCTGACTCCCCAGCACTTGTCATCCAACATCAGGGAAAGAACCTACTCTCCTACTTGCACTTAGTCCTGTAAGGGAAGACATGTGAGCCTAACCACAGAGCACTCATGTGTGGGTATGACCCACCATACCCATCACTGAGCTGAAATTACACCCAGTCAAGGGACACCACCAAAGTCACATGATAGACCAGTACCACAAAACAGCAACAATTAAAATAATACAAAGAGAGCCATTCTAAAGAGAAAGAAAAAACAAAGCTCCTGACATATCAAAACAAAACAAAAAATTAGGACAAAACAAACAAACATACAATCAATAATGAAAAACATAAAAATAAATTAACATCTGAATGCCTTGGAGGCAGCAGAGAGAATTTTTTAAAGATATATTGGCAGAAAAGTTCCCTAATATCATGAAAGACAAGAAAGTTTCCATCTAAGCAGCTCAATGAACCCCATATAGGATAGACCCCAAAGGAAATTCACCAAGACATATCATAATCAAATTTTCCAAAACCAAAGACAAAGAAAGAATTCTGAGAGCAGCTCATGAAAAATGAAATATCACTTATAAAGGGGCACCAATAAGACTAAGTACTGATTTTTCATCAGAAACCATGCAAGCAAGAAGACAATAAGATGACATAAAATCTTGAAAGAAAAGAATTGTCAACCAAGAATCATATATCCAGCAAAACTGTCTTTCAGAAACAATGGTGAAACTAGGATATTCCCAGATAAATAGAAATTAAGGGAATTTGTAAAAACCAGACCACCCTTACAAGAAATGTTAAACAGAGTCTTTGGACAGAGAACTAATGACATCAGAAAACAACCTGAGATAAAGACACACAAAAGCATCACCCAGATACCAACTGTCATGAATTGAATCGTGTCCCCCCCAAAATATCCGTCAACTCAGCTATGCCATAATTTCTAGTTTTATGTGATAGCCACCATTTTGTCATCTGATGTGATTTCCCTATGTGTTGTAAATCCTGCCTCAATGATTTTAATGAGGTGAAATTAGCGGCAGGTGTGTTGTCTTAGGCCTAGTTCTCTAAAAAAAAAAAAAAAAAATTTTTTTTTTTTTTTGAAGCAAAATTAGTAAAGTATACACAGAAACCCTGGTGGCATAGTGGTTAAGTGCTACGGCTGCTAACTGACGGGTCGGCAGTCCCAATCCAGCAGGCGCTCCTTGGAAACTCTATGGGGTAGTTCTACTCTGTCCTACAGGGTTGCTATGAGTTGGAATCGACTCGATGGCACTGGGTTTGGTTTTTTTTTTTTTGGTTTATATAAAAATATATATATAGAGAGATTTATATCAAGGAAATGGCTCATGCGGCTGTAGAGGCTGGAATGTCCCAAGTCTGTGGGTCAGGCTTCTCCTGATGCACATAGCCACAGGGGCTGGCAAACTCATGATGAGCTGGTCAGAGAGCAGGGCTCTTAATCACAGGCTGTGAAGATCAACGAATCCCAGAAAATGGCATGCAAGACTGCAGGTAAGCTCCTGCCAAAATCCCAAGAACTGGAGATCAGATGAACAGGAGCCAGCTGCAGGATCCAGAACAAGCAAAAGCCCCAAGCCTTGCCAGAATATCCACTTATATTCAATGCAGGCCACATGCCCAAGGAAACTGCTTTTCAACTGATTGGATACTTACAGCAGATCCCATCATGGAGGTGATCACATAATATCAAATCTCACCATGGAAGTGATTACACCATCTTAACTATCAAATCTCTGAGGATCATGGCCCACCCAAGTTGACACACAACCTTAACCATTTGTTGATGAGGCAGGACTCAATCTACAAGATTAGATTTTGTCTAAAGCCAATCTTCTTTGAGATATAAAAGAGAGAATTCAGCAGAGAGACAGAGGGACCTCATACCACCAAGGAAGCAGTGCTGGGAGCAGAGCACATCCTTTGGACCTAGGATTCCTGCTTGGAGAAGCTCCTAGACCAGGGGAAGATTGATGACAAGGATCTTTCTCCAGAGCCAACAGAGAGAGAAAGTCTTCCCCTAGATCTAACTCCCTAAATTCTGACTGCTAGCCTACTAGACTGAGAGAATAAATCTTTGTTAAAGCCATTCATTTGTTGTAGCAGCACTAAATGACCAAGACACCTACCCAGATAAAGACTTCACAAAAGTAAAATAAAGTGGCAAAACTGATTACAGGGAACGAGAGATATTAAACTGTAAATGACAACAACTTCAAAACAAAAAGCGGGAGTAAATGGCATAGTTATAGAATTTCCATATGGAAAGAAAGTCAAGATGATTTCAAGGTATAACGGACTGTTTTAAACTTAGAAAGATAAAGGTAAACTTCAGAGTGACCACAAATAAAATTAATAAATCTACTCACCAAAATAAAGAAGAAAATCAAAAAGACTCAGTAAACATAAAAATAACAACAATGAGTGATAGGAAAAGAAAACTCACATGCAAAAAGGACTCAGCACAGAGAATTAAGAGGAAAGAAGAAAACATTAACACCACACACACAAAAAAAGTAACAAAATGGCAGCAGTGAATTTATACCTATTAATAATTACACTGAATATAAATGGATTAAATGTACCAGTCAAGAGGCAGAGAGTGGCAGAATGGATTAAAAAATAAAAATGACCCATCAATATGTGGCCTACAAGAGGAACTTAGATACAAAGACACAAGTAGGTTAAAAATCAAAGGATGGAAAAAAATATATCAAGTAAACAGTAACCTAAAGAGAGCAGGAGTGGCAATAATAGGTGGTAAAATAGACTTTAAATCAAAATCCATTATAAGAGACAAAGAAGAGCATTATATAATGATTAAAGGGTCAATACACCAAGAATACATAACAATAATAAATATTTATGCACCCAATGACAGAGCTCTAAAATACATAGAACAAAATACATAATACAAACACTAACAGAATTGAAAATAGTTCTACAACAATAGTAGGAGACTTTAACACACCACTTTTGATGATGGACAAAAAAAACCCCTAGAAACTCATGAAAGATACAGAAAATCTAAATAACGCAATCATCTAAATGATGTAATTGACCAACTCGACCTCATAGACAGATACCAAATACACCACCCAACAGCAGCACAGAACACATTCTTTTCCAACACACAAGTATCACTCTCCAGAGAAGAGTGAGGCTTGCTACAAAGCAAGCCTCGATAAATTAAAAAACATTCAGAGCATACAAAGCATCTTCTATGACAATAACACTATAAAAGTAAAATCAATAACAGACAGAGCCAGAAAAAAGATTAAATACATGAAAACTGAATAATACTTTACTGAGAGACTGTTGAGTAATAAAAGAAAAAATGAAATTAAAATGCTGGCACAAAATATTTAATGACTTGACAGCTGGGGATGGATGAAAGAATATACAAGTAAAGTCTATCCAAATGACTGAGGCAGCTTGACTCCTTCCTTTTATATATTCAATGCTTTCATTAAAAGTACTTTATGGGTTAAAAAAAAAAAAAGGTGAAATTTAAAAATTCTTAATTACGTTCACCGTGTTGGGCAACCATCACCACTATCTAATTTCAAAAGTTTTCCATCACTCCAAACAGAAACTCAGTACAGAGCCCCTTAAGCAATAATTTCCCATCTCCCCCTACCCCCAGCCCTTGGTAACCTCTAATCTACTTTCTGTCTCTATGCCTTTGTCTATTCTAGATATTTCACGTACATAGGATCATGTAATATTTGTCCTTTTGTGTCTAACTGATTTCACTCAGCGTAATGTTTTCAAGGTTCATCCATGTTGTAGCATGTATCAGGACTTCAGTTTTTATGACTGAATAACACCCCATTTTATGGATATACTGTGTTTTGTTTATCTATTCAACTGTTAATGGACAGTTGGGTGTACGATGTCTATTTGAGTCTCTGCTTTCAAGTCTTTTAAATCCATGTTCTTTTGTAACGATAATGATGATGATCGATACGCTTTGATTGCCTAGTATGTGCCTAACAGTATCACTCATCTTCTCACGCATTCTTCATAACGAGGACGCGTTCTCTCCTTTCCATTTTATAAATGAGGAAACTGAGGTTAAGAAAGGTTAAGCGATTTGTGTGGATCCAGGATGAATTGAGCCCAAAAAACTACAAGTCCAGGGCTCCTTCAGCATTCCATCATCATAATGGTAACAACGACGACAGTAATAAATAATAGCCAACATGTATATAGAGCCTGATATGGGCCAGGCGGAGCCCTGGTGGTGCAACCGTTAAGAGCTTGGCTGCCAACCAGGGGTTCAGCAGTTCAAATCCACTAGCTGCTCCTTGGAAACCCTGTGGGGCAGTTCTACTTCAACATACACGGTCTCTATGAGTCAGAATCGACTCAGTGGCAACGGGTTTGGTTTTCTGGCCTGGCGCTGTGCTAAGGACTCCACATGCGTTATCTCACTTAATTTTCATAGCAACCCAAGAGGGATGTGTTATTATTTGTCCCATTTTACAAAGGAAAGGTCCCTGGGTGGTGCAAACAATTTGTGTTCATCTTGTAACCTAAAGATTGGCGACTCAGACCCACCCACTGGTACCTTGGAAGAAAGCCCTGGCGATCTGTTTCCTTAAAGATTACAGTCAAGAAAACCCTAAAGAACAGTTCTACTCTGTAACACATGGGGTCACCATGGGTTGGAATTGACTCAACAACACTAGGTTTTACAGAGGAGGAAGATGAGGCTCTGGAAGAAAATCACTTCCCTGGGTCCATCATTGGTAAGTGGAACACAGGAACTGGCAACCTGGGCTGGCAAACCAGGAAAATTCCTTTGCAAACAATCACCACCTGCCTCCTATGTGTATGGCTGGTGGGGTGTGTGTGTGTGTGTGTGTTGATTTGACCCCTAGTTACGTTCCGTACCCACTCACTGCCCAAGAAATTTGGCAAGGGCACCTGTGGCAAAGGAAGGAGCCTGAGGAGACCTGGTTTCTCCCCTAGCTCTGCTCTGGTGCCCTGGGCCTGGAAGATGGGAAGAGCAGGAAGAGGAAGAGCGGGTGGCCAACAGAGAGGACAGTGGTTGATAAAAGGAGGTGACAGAGGCTCAAAGAGAGGAGCTTCTCCCTCTTCCTGACCCCAAACGATTGGAGCAAAAAGCCTTTGGAACCCTCTTGGGTTGATCAGAGTGTTTCAGAAATGAGACGAAGATTCAAGTCAACACAATTAGGTGGAAAAGGGGACTTAATGGGCCCACCCAATAAAAAGCTCATATGTATACGTGGTTTTAGGCACATTTTGCTTTTTGGTTTTATCCTTGGGCAGGCTTTCCCATTCTGTGAACTAACTTCTTGTTGTTGTTAGCTGCCTTCAAGCCACCCCCAACTCAAAGCAACTCCATGTACAACTGTACCAAATACTGCCTAGCCCTGCACCATCTCCCAGATTTGTGATCCATCAGTTTTAATTGGCTGATTTTCAGAAGGTGATTGACAGGTCTTTCTTCCTAATCTGTCTTAGCTTGAAAGCTCCACTGAAACTTGTCTAGCACCATAACAACATACAAGCCTCCAGTGTCAGATGGGTGGTGGCTGTGTATCGGCCAAGAACCAACCGGTCTCCCACGTAGAAGGCGAAAATTCTACCACAGACCAACCATTGCCCTCTGTCTTAGTTATCTAGTGCCCCTGTAACAGAATCACCAGAAGTGGATGGCTTCAACAAACAGAAGTTTAGTTTCTTACAGTCTAGTAGGCTAGAAATCTGAATTCAGGACACCAGCTCCAGGCGAAGGCTTTCTCTGTCAGCTCTGGAAGAAGACCCTTGTCATCAGTTTTCCTCTGGTCTAAGGCAGGGACCCCGGGTCCAAGGATGCGATCTGCTCCTGGCACTACTTTCTTGGTGGCATGAGGTCACCCTGACTCTCTGCCTGCTTTTTCTCTTTTATATCTCAAAAGAGATTGACTCAGAATACAACCTAATCTTGTAGATTGGGTCTGCCTTATTGACATAACTGCCTCTAATCCTGCTTCATTAGTATCATAGAGATAGGATTTACAACACATAGGAAAATCACATCAGATGACAAAATGATGGACAATCATACAATACTGGGAATCATGGTCTAGCTAAGTTGACACACATTTTTGGGGGACATTAATTTAATCCTTAACACCCTCTTTGCAGGAACTAGGACTCCGGCATATGAGGCCCAGGCTTTGAGACTCCTCAGTGCCCCCTTCAGGCAGGCCAAGGCTGCCCTTGTGGCTTGAAGACGCTGGTCTCTCTTCCCTATGGGCTGTGGGAAGGGCTGTGGGAAGGGCTGTGGGAAGGACAGCTAGCGTTTCTGCTCTGCAGCAGCCTGATCGGGGTGGGGGGAGTGCAGGACCTTGGCAAGCAAAGCAGGCGGCCCATGAAACGCCTGCACCTTCGGGCCCTGGGGCACTGTGCCCCCTCTAAATCCTGTGTAATTTAAGGCAAATGTAATCCATATGGCTCTGATTCATTTACACTTAAATCTTCAAAATATTGTGTTTTAAGAGCTGTTACTTACAAAGCCTTCAGAACCTGTTAAATAAGATTCAGCTCCCCCAACCCTTCCCCCAAACCAATCTCTGTCCCCTCCCCCATTTCTACTGGAACTCATGCCAGCATCTGGTGTGGCTGAAAAAAAACTCCATCAAGGCTTGGAAACTCGTGTACACGGACCCAAGAAGACAGTTTATCAGGGTGTTCAGAGCAGCACTGTCTGTAATCCCCACAAAGTTGGGAACAATTTAAATGTTCACCCACCAGACAGTGCATAAATAAATTGTGGCTAATTCATATAACGCAATACCACACAGCAGTGAAAACTAATAAGCAAGATCTACACATATCAAGTAGTCCCTGGGTCGTGCAAACGGTTAAGCGTTCAACTACTAGCTGAGAGGTTGGCAGTTCGAACCCCCCCAGAGGCACCTCAGAAGACAGGCCTGGTGATCTGCTTCTGAAAGGTCACAGCCTTGAAAACCCTATGGAGCAGCTCTACTCTGCACACACGGGGTCGCCATGAGTTGAAATCGACTAGACATCAACTAACAACAACGATAACACATATCAAAATGGACGAGTCTCACAAACAATGATGAAGGAAAAAAAAATTGCAGATAAATTCATAACATGACATCAATTATATTAAATTTTAAGATGCAGGACATTTTACTATATATATTGTTTAGAGACACATGTCGATAGGACGAAGAGTAGGACAGTGACAGATGCAATTGGGGGTAGGTACCCAGATGGCTTCAACTACCCTAAAAAAACCAAACCCACTGCCATCGAGCTGATTCTGACTCATAGGAACCCCATAGGGTTTCCAAGGTTGTAAATCTCTGCTGAAGCCACCTGCCACATCCTTCTCCTGTGGAGCTGCTAGTAGTTTTGAACTACTGACCTTTTGGTTAGCAGTTGATTGCTTTAACAACTGTGCCACCAGGGCTGCTTCACTACCCTGGTAATGTCTTATTTCTTAATCCGGTGGTGAGTAGATGGTAATTTGTTTTATTACATATATATTTTTGTATAATTTTGAAAAAACACGTCAAAAATTTTTTGAAAGACCTTATACTCAGTGCCGGCAAAGAAAGTTATATATTAATAGAGTTAATTCCCTTATTTCACAAAAGGGAAGAAAGAAATAATTTAATATTCACTCTCTAACACTTATGAAACACTTGCCAGGCACATCATCATTTTATTTAAATTCCATATCGAAGTGTTATTATTTTCATTTTACAGGCGAGGAAACTGAGGCTCAGAGCAGTCAAGAGACTTGCTAAGCTGTTCAGGAAGCTGAGTAGGAGCCAGCCCAGAGAGCTATCTGACTCCTTGTCTCGTGCTCTTTCTATACCCCTACCAGGCCTTGTCTGGAACATTTGGGGGTTGGGAAATATGGCCATGTTTACTACTATCTTCCTTCTGAAACTCTATGGCATTTTCTTGTTTCCGATGGGAATGAAGCTCCCACAAGTTGCTTTGGCCAGTTTTGGGGCACAGAGTTTGTCATGGATTGAATTGTGTCTCCCAAAAATATCTGTCAACTTGGCTGGGTCATGATTCCCTTGTATGATTGTCTACCATTTTATCATCTGATGTGATTTCCCTATGTGTTGTAAATCCCATCACTATGAATTAATAAGATAGATTAGCGCCAATTATACTGATGAGGTCTACAAGATTAGATAGTGTCTTAAGCCAATCTCTTTAGAGATATAAGAGAGAGAAGTGAGCAGAGAGACATGAAAACCTCATACCACCAAGAGAGCAGCCCCAGGAGCAGAGCGCATCCTTTGGACCTGAAGTTCCTGTGCTGAGATTCTCCCAGACCAAGGGAAGACTGATGACAAGAACCTTCCTCCAGAACCGGCAGAGAGGGAAAGTCTTCCCCTGGAGCTGGAACCCTGAATTCGGACTTCTAGCCTACTGAACTTAAGAGAATAGACTTCTCTTTGTTAAAGCCATCCACTTGTGGTATTTCTGTTATAGCAGCACTAGATGACTAAGACATAGTTGTACAGAAGGTGAAAACCTGGTGAACCATGGGTCTTGTAGCCTAAGGACCTATTCTTAGCTCCACTTTGATTCACAACCCACATCCCATCTCTGTTCTCCAGGGTCCCTGCAGTGCCACGGCCAAATTGGACTATTTGAGGCGAGTTTAATAAAGGGACTATTCACAAATCTGCAGGCAGGGCTTGGGAAAAGCAACAAGTTATAATGCAATACCCCAGGGCTGGCAAGATCAGGGAGCTGTTACCACCCTAGATCTGAGGAGTAGGGGAAAACCCCCCAAAACCAAACAAGTTGCTGTCAAATTGATTCTAACTCATGTTGACCCCATATGTGTCGAAGTAGAACTGTACTTCATGGGGTTTTCAATGGCTAATTTTCTGGAAGTAGATCACCAAGTTTTTCTTCCAAGGAGTGTCTGGGTAGACTCGAACCACCGATCTTTTGGTTAGCTGTCAAGTGTGTTAACCGTCTGTACCACCCAGGGACTCCAAAGTAAGGGGAGGGAATCATTATTCAATCCAGAGGAACAGCTTTCTGGAATGGGCTGCCTGATTTGAGCTGTGGCCTTTGGTAGAAGGGGTCAGCCAAGCCAGCAGAGAGGGAGTTGAGCAAGTATATACTCCAACCTCATGTTTCTCCTTACCTCACATTCCTTGCCATTACTCCTTTTGACTGCGCCCAGTAGGAAACAGCAAAAGAGACTGTTGCTGTAGTTCATTCAGCTTCCCAGTCACAGAGCAGGGTGGGGAGGACTGAAGAGTGGATCCAGAGGAGCCAAGAGAAGATGACCATGCATTCCATCAGTAAACGATGGCATTCCTTTAGAGCACTTCTACCACTTCTGCTATAGTTCTTGGTGAGCCACCATCACCCCTCAGGCTGGGTTACTGCAATAGCTGCCTAGTCGGTCTTCCAGCTTCTACGATCTGCTCTTAACTTACCAGTTGGAGTGATTCTTGTAAATCAGATTATGTCACTCCTCCACTCAAAACCCTCAAATAAGAGTGAAAGCCAAAGTCCTTACAAACTCCAAAGGCCCTGCATGATCTGCCATTTTCCCTCATCACTTCTTGACCTCATATCCCACTATTTTACTCCATTCCTCACTCTGCTGCAGCCACACTGGCCTCCTTGCTCTTCTTTGAATACATCAAGAAAGCTCCTGCTTTAGGGTTTTGCTGATCCCTCTGCCTGGAAAGCTCTATTCCCTCCCTCCTTCACATCTGTCAAATGTCTCCTCTTTACTCAAGTGTCTCTTGCTCAGTGAGACCTGCCTTGACCACCCTTTGTAAAATTGCAAACTGTCTTCCCCACCTCTCTCCCCACACTCATGACCCCATAACTCTGCTCTAGTTGTCCTTTCCTCATAGCACTTGTCACCTTTTATCATGCCATGCAATTTGCTTATTTATTATATTTATTGTCTGTTCCCACTAGAATGCAAACTTATGAGGGTAGGGGTCTGTTTTGTTCATCAATATATTTCCAGAATCTAGAAAATAGTAGGTGTTCAGTAAATAATTATTGAATGTTGTCCAATGAATCAAACAGGGTTTTGGGATTGGGTTTGGGATTTCCCCATTAGGAAAGGTAGAGGATGGATAGAGTTGGTGAGATTAGCCAGTAACCAGTTGCCATAAAATTCACTCCAACTCATGGTGACCCTGCGTGTGTCAAAGTACAACAGCACTGCATAGGGTTTTCAGTGGCTGTGATCTTTTGGAAGTAGATCACCAGGCCATTCTTTTGAGGTGCCTCTGGTGGATTTGAACTACCAACCTTTCAGTTAGTAGTCATGCACTTAATCTTTTGTGCCAGGACCACTCAGGGAGAAGATTAACCCATACCAAAACCAAACCCATTGCCAGTGAGTTAATTTGGGCTCATAGTGACCCTAGAGGACAGAGTAGAACTGCCCCATAGGTTTTCCAAGGCCAAAATCTTTACAGAAGTAGACTACCATATCTTTCTCCCACAGAGTGGCTGGTGAGTTCGAACTGCCAACCTTTTGGTTAGTAGCCGAGTGCTTTAACCACTGTGCCACCAGGGATCCTAGAAAGAAGATTTAGTGGATCCTATATGAGTGGAATGAGAACTCAATCAATCAACATGGATTTATTGATCATTTATACTTGTTAAAAGCAGTGTCTTAACAGTAGGCATTAAAGGCCTTAACATTCACGGACTGCCAAAAGAACGAACAAATCTGTCTTGAAAGAAGTACAACCAGAATGCTCGTTAGAAGCGAGGATGGCAAGATTACATCTCACATACTTTGAACATGTTTTTAGAAGAAATCAGTCCCTGGAGAAGGGACATCATGCTAGGTAAAGTAGAGGGTCAGCGAAAAAGAGGAAAACTCTCAAAGAGATGGATCGGCACAGCGGCTGCAACAAGGGGCTCAAGCATAATGATTGTGAGGATTGCCCAGAGCCAGGCAGTATTTCATTCTGTTGTACATAGGGTCGCTATAAGTCAGAATTGACTAGACAGCACATAACAACACCATTGAGCCCTGGTTGCACAGTGGTTAAGAACTCGGCTGCCAATCAAAAGGTTGGCAGTTAGAATCCACCATCCACTCCTTGCAAATGCTGTGGGGAAGTTCTACTGTCCGATAGGGTCCCTTTGAGTCAGAATTGAGTCAATGGCAATGGGTTTGGTTAATTGATCCAGCAATTTCACTTTCAAGAATTTATACTAAAGATTGTTATAGATTTTTGTACAAATCTAGACACAATAAAATTCTTCACAGTGTTTTTTATAATAGTGAAAAATGTAAACCAAACCAGATGTCTATCAATAGCTGAATAGTTAATTCAACAAAGGACCAGGCATAAGATGGAATTCTATGTAACCGTTAAATGTATTGACTTGAAAGGGTATTTATGATATATTACTTAATGAGAAAAGCAGATTATAAAAACATTATTATAATTCTGTTTTTATTATAATATATATAAGCATTTAAAAAAATTCGATTGGGCACTATACAGGGATTTTCTTTTTTTTTTTTATTGCACTTTAGGTGAAAGTTTACAGAGCATTTGTTTCTCATTAAACAGTACACATATTGTTTTGTGACATTGGTTGCCAACCCTGCTATGTGTCAACACTCTTCTCCACCTTGGGTTCCCCATTTCCATTTATCCATTTTTCCTGTCCCTTCCTGCCTTCTTGTCTTTGCTTCTGGGCCAGTGTTCTCATTTAGTCTCATACATGGTTGAATTATGTGTTTTATTGTTTGTTTTATGGGCCTGTCTAATCTTTGGCTGAAGGGTGAACTTCAGTACTGAATTTAAAGGGTGTCCAGGGGCCACACTCTCGGGTTTTCTCCCGTCTCTGTCAGACCAGTACGTCTGGTCTTCTTTTTTTTTTAATTTGAATTTTGTTCTACATTTTTCTCCTGCTCTCTCCAGGACCCACTTTTATGATTCCTGTCAGAATAGTCAGTGGTAGTAGCCGGGCACCATCTAGTTGTGCTGAACTCAAACTGGTGGAGGCTGTGGTAGTTGTGGTTCATTAGTTCTTTGGACTAATCTTTCCCTTGTGTTTTTGATTTTCTTCATTCTCCTTTGCTCCAGATGAGGTAGGACCAGTAGATGTATCTTAGATGGCTGCTCACAAGCTCTAAGATCCCAGATGCTACTCACCAAAGTAGGATATAGAACATTTTCTTTATGAACTATGTTATACCAATTGAGCTAGATGCCCCTTGAGTTTTTTTTTTTTTTTGGTCTTTATCTCCTGCATTTCCTTCAATGAACTTGGATTATTTATTTATTTTTAATATTTTATTGTGTTTTAGGTGAACGTTTACACAGAACATCAGGTAAACTTTTATACAATTTTTTCCATGACGTTGGTTACATTTTTCACAATGTGTCACCATTTTCATTATTTCCATTCTGTTTGTTCTGGTTCCATTAATCTAGCTTCCCTGCCCGTCCTTTGCATCTCATCTTTGTTCCTGGGTAAATGTTGACCATTTGGTCTCAAACTGTTGACCATTTAAGGAAACACAGTATTCATGGGTGATGTTGTTTATTTTATAAGCCAATCTATTATTTGGATGAAAGGTGGCCACCAGGAGTGGCTTCAGTTCCAAGCTCAAGAGGGCAATAGTCCTGGGAGTTTCTCTAGTCTCTATTGGTTCAATAAGTCTGGCCTTTTTTAGGAACTGGAGTTTTGTTCTACATTTTTCTCCCTTTGGATTATTTATTTTTAAAACAATTTATTTTTTAATTTTATCATGATAAAATATATATATAACAAAGTATTTGTCATTTCAGCCATTTTTACATGTACAATTCAGTGACATTAATTACGGTCACCATGTTGTATAACCATCGCCACTATTTGTTTCCAAATTTTTCTAATACCCTTAACAGAAGAAGCTTCCCAAACCGAACCCATTGCCACTGAGTCAATTGCAACTCATAGCGACCCTATAGGACAGAGTAGAACTGCCCCATGGAGTTTCCAAAGAATGCCTGGTGGATGTGAACTGCCGATCTTTTGGTCAGCAGCCATAGCACTTAACCACTACACCACCAGGGTTTCCTAACAGAAGCTTAGTGCCCCTTAAATAATAACTTCCCACCCCTCTACTCCCCACCCCTGGTAACCACTAATAAACATTGGTGTCTATGCATTTTCCTGTTTAGATATTTCATGTAAGTGAGATCGTACAATAGTTGCCTTTTTTTGTCTGACTTACTTCACTCAGCATCTAAGTTCATATTAAAAAAAAAAAAACAGCTATTTATGAGCTGTTGGCAAAATCACCTGACTTCTCATTCTTCAGTTTAATCAAAATATAAAATTAAACTTTGATAGAAATATTTGAATCCTTTTATACTTTATTCTTAGTTTGAATGCTTAAATTTTGTTAATGTTGATAGTTTATGAAGAAAATGTTCTACATCCAACTGTGGTGAGTAGCATCTGGGGTCTTAAAAGACTGCGAGTGGCCATCTAAGATAGTCTGCTAATTCCACCGTATCTGGAGCAAGGGAGAATGAAGAAAGCCAAAGACACAAGGGAAAGATTAATCCAAAGGACTAATGGAATACAACTACCACAGCCTCTACCAGGCTGAACCCAGAACAAGTAGATGGTGCCCAGCTACCTACTGCTCTGACAGGGACTACAATATAGGGTCCCGGACAAAGCAGGAGAAAAATGTAGAACAAAATTAAAAAAAAAAAAAAGACTGGACTTACTGGTCTGTCAGAGGCTGGAGAAACTCTGAGAATATGGCCCCCCGACACCCTTTTAATTCAGTACTGAAGTCGCTCCTGAAGTTCACCCTTCAGCGAAAGATTAGACACGTCTATAAAACAGCCCCAGTGGTGCAGTGGTTAAGAGCTTCGCTGCTAACCAAAAGTTCAGCAGTTTGAATCCACCAGCCACTCCTTGGAAACCCAATGAAGCAGTTCTACTGTCTTCTATAGGGTTGCTATGAGTCAGAATAGGCTCAATGGGAACAGGTCTGGTTTTGGTTTATAAAACAAACAGTTACACATGTGAGGAACCTGCTTCTTAGTTCAATCATGTATACAGACTAAATGGGCACACTAGCCCAAAAGCAAAGACAAGGAGGCAGGAAAGGACCGGAAAATTAAACAAATGGAAATGGAGAACCTGGGGTGCAGAAGGGCAGTGTTGACACATCATCGAATTGGCAACTAATGTCATGAAACAATTTGTGTATTAATTGTTTAATGAGAAACTAATTTGCCTTATAAACTTTTACCTAAATCACAATAAAAAAGAATTTGTTGATGTTGAACAGCTTTGCACATTGTATTTCCCAGTGAATAATTTCTCTAGATGAACTTTCTATATTCTGAAGTTGGTTTATATACTGCAGTTTCAAATGATTAAATTAATAGAGGTGTTCATTAAAAAAAAAAAAGTCACCTGACTTCCCTATACTTTGGTGTCCTCATTTTTGAAATGGAGATAAAAAGACAGCTTCAGGTTTTCTCAACCTCACAAAGTTGCTGAAATGACAAGATGAGGTCACAGATAGGAGGGGGGTTTGTAAACTGGAAGGTGTAATTTGGTAAAGCTGAGTTTTACAAACTACTGGAGGAATTAGCTAAAACTATAAGAGAAGAAAAAGAATTAAAAGATGTAAGGATTAAAAGGGAAAAGATGAAACTATTACCATTACAGCAGATATTTTCATTGAAACCCATTGCTGCCAAGTCAATTCCAACTCATGGTGACATTATAGGACAGGGTACAACTGTCCCATAGGGTTTTCAAGGCTGTAATCTTCACAGAAGCAGACTGCTATGTCTTTCTCCCATGAAGCAGCTGGTGGATTCAAACTGCCACCACTAGGGCGCTTTGTTACTAACCAAAAGATTGACAGTTTGGACCCACCAGCTCCTCTGTGGAAGAAAGATGTGGTGGTCTGCTTCCATAAGAATTTACAGCCGTGGAAACCCTATGAGGCATTTCTACCCTGTCCTATAGGGTAACTAGGAGTCAGAATTGACTTGATGGCAATGGATTTGGTTTTTCTGGTTTTGTGTTCATTAACTTAGAAAAATCAGGATTAACCTAGAAAAATCAATAACACTTCTCTACACCAGCAATAACCAACTAAAATAAGAAATAAAATACCATACATAAATGGCAACAAAACTAAAAGGTATTTTGGAATTAATTAACTGAAGACACAAGAGAATTCTATGAAAAAACTTGTAACAATCTAATAAAAGACACAGAAAATGATCAAAAAAAGGGAGAAACACTATATACTCTTAGTTGACATGACAATATTATAAAGATTTTATTTTCTCGAAATTAATCTTTAAATTCAATTTAATCTTAATCAAAATTCCAATTGTTATTTCTAAGAACCTGGTAAACTTATTATAAAATTTATGTGAATGAATAAAGGTCTACAAGTAAGCGTAAAGGGAAACAGAGGGACTTGGCTCACCAGATGCTAAGGCAAAGCCATGGTAGTAGTAGTATTGGCACAAGATCAGATAAATAGATCAATGGAAGAGAATAAAGAGTTCACAGTTGGTTCCATGTGGGAACTTAACACATGTATACATAAAGCTGGTACTCTGAATCATTGGAAAAGGATGGGCAATTGTATAGTAGTAAATTCTGTTGGAAAAACTGGCTCCGATGTTAAGAAAAAGAAGCTGGGTATCCATTTAAAACTACATTCAAAAGTAAATTTCTGATAGATTAAAACCCTAAATGTAAAAGATAAAACTACAAAATTAATAGAAGAAAATGTAGGAAAATAACTTCAGGATCTAGGATACAAGTTCTTAAACTTCAAAAGCACACATCAGAGATTTCTAGCCTTGAGAATGGCAGAGTAGCTTGTATTGGACGGATTTTCTGTCAATAAAATTATAAACTCTGGTGAAAATATGATAAATAAACTGTTTGAAGATACTGGAGAGTGGTTAAAAGCAGGCAGAAGCTGGAGGGGACATAATCCTTGAAAGGAGAAAATCACACTGTGTTTGATCCACTTTTATCTGGCAGTTTCCCTGAGGACATTTGCCAGTTGCATGGAATATGGAATAGAGCGCAAGCAAAATCTACAGTCTTGTTGGGTTGGAAGAGACAGAGGTAAGGGTTCAGTGTTGCCAAAGCAACTGGAAATTGAGGGGGGAAATCATATAATGGAATGAGTCACAGAGGAGGGAGCCCCCAAACCTGTAAACGAGTTCCTCACAAATCCTTGGCCAGTTCCTGAACTGCTCATATGTGGGGTGAGAGTCCAAAGAGCTCATGGGGAAACCAAGAGCTGGAGAGCTGAAAGAGCTGAACAAAAATTTCAGCAGATGATCAAGACTGAAAATAAGGAGTTTGGAGGTTAAGTTGTGCCAAGTTAGAGGGACTTGAGGTGCACTCCTGGCTTTCCGTTGACAGTCCAAAAGTCTATGCGTTAGAAGTTAATACTATGTCCCAGGAATAAATGCTACACCCCAGAACAAATGGAAAAACCAATAGACTTGCCTTAACAAAAAGCTAAAACCAAGCCTCCACAGGGTCAAGGTGATAAAAGTAGCATACAAAAAAAAAGGAATAGAAGGAAACTTCCTTAATACGGTAAGGGAATCTGTCCTAGTTATCCAGTGCTGCTATAATAGAAACACCACAAGTGGATGGCTTCAAGAAACAGAAGTTTATTCTCTCACAATCTGGGATACTAGAAGTCCAAATTCAGGGCATCAGCTCCAGGGGAAGACTATCTCTGTCGGTTCTGGAGGAAAGTCCTTGTCATCAATCTTCCCTTGGTCTAGGAACTCCTCAGGTACAAGGACCCCAGGTCTCAAGGACACACTCTGCTCCAATTGCTGCTTTCTTGTTGGTATGAGGTCCCCAACTCTCTGCTTTTATCTCTTGTAAGATAAAAGGTGATGCAGGCCACACTCCAGGGAAACTCCCTTTACATTGGATCAGGGATGTGACCTAAGTAACGGTGTTACATCTCACCCTAATTCTCTTTAACATAATCTACTCTTGCCTCACTAACCACAGGCAGAGATGAGGATTTACAACACATAGGAAAATCACTTCAATCACAAAATGGAGAACAACCATACAATGCTGAGAATCATGGCCTAACCAAGTTGGCACATATTTTTCATGGCCACAATTCAACCCATGACGGTATCTATGAAAATCTTATAGATACTATCATAGTAAATATTGAAAAATACAATGTTGTTCCCCCAAAGATTAAGAATAAAAAGCCAAGATGTCCTTCCTCTTTCACCAGTTCTATTCAATATTAAGGAACCCTGGTGGCATAGTGGTTAAGTCCTACAGCTGCTAACCAAAGGGTCAGCAGTTCAAATCTGCTAGGTGCTCCTTGGAAACACTATGGGGCAGTTCTACCCTGTCCTATAGCGTCGCTGTGAGTCAGAATCGACTCGATGGCACTGGGTTTGGTTTTTTGGTTTTATTCGATATTAAAGTGGGTAGTCTAGGTAGTGCAATAAGTTAATACAAATAAGTAAAAGGCATAAAGACTGGAAAAGAAGTAAAATTGTCTTTATTCACAGATTACATACCATATTTTTATGCAAATAACCCATGCTGTTTACGTTTGTTTGCCAACCTCAGCCCTCTCTCCATGAGGTATTTTTATAAGTGTGCTATGAAAAAAATTAGCATAGCGCACTTACAAAAATACCTTTTAGGGGAGAGGTTGAGGAAGTGGTAGGCAAACAAACGTAAAGGGTGTGAATTATTTTTGTAAAATATGGTAATTTCTTAAAAAACCTACAGAGGAAACTACCAAAGTCAGGATGCACGGTTAATATTAAAAAATCTATTTATCTATGTAGTAGCACAAACATTTAGAAAATAAAAATTTAAAAATAATACCATTTACAATAACTACAAAGACGAAATTCTTAGGAATAAATTTATCAAAAGGTGTGTAAGACCTCTACTCTAAAAACTACAAAATACTGATAAGAGAAAGTAAGGAAGATCTAAACAAATGGAAAGATATACCATGTTTATAAACTGGAAGACTCAGTATTGTTAAGATGTTAATTCTCTCCAAAATCATCTATGAATTCAGTACCATCTCAGTTAAAATTATAACAGTCTTTCTTGAAGAAATTGACAAATTAATTCTAAAATTTAAATGAAAATGTAAATAACCTAGAATATTCAAATCAATCTTGAAGAAGAACAAAGTTGGAGGACTTAACCTACCTGAACTCAAGACTTACTATAAAGCCACAATAATTAAGATAGTATTTTATTGGCCTAAAGATAGATATATAGATCGAAGAAACAGAAAAGTGTTCCAGAAATAGGCCCACACATATATATGGCCAAATGATTTCCAATAAAGTTTCCAAGGTAATTCAATGGAAGAGGAAAGACTTTTTAACAAATGCTAGAAAAATTAGATATCTATATGGAAAAAAATGAATCTCAACCTCCTCTGCACTATACCTAAAAATTAATTCAAGGTGGATAATAGATCTAAACATAAAAATTAAAACTATAAAGATTCTAGAAACAAACACAGGAGAATATTTTCATGGCCTTGGGGCAGGCAATTATTTCTTGGAGCCATGTCAATAGGCACAAACTATAAAATATAAAATTTGGTAAATTAGATTTCATAAAAAATATAAACTTCTGCTTATCAAAAGACATTATTAAAAATGAAGACAAGCCACAAAATGGGAGAAAATATTTGCGATACACCCATCTAGCAAAAGAATTGCATCTAAGATATATAAAAATCTCCTACAACTCAACAACAAAAAGACAACCCAGGTGAGAATAGTCCCACAGCTTGAAGAATATTATCAATGCCACTGAATTGTACATGTAGAAATTGTTAAATTGGTGTATGTTCTGCAGTGTGTATTCTCAACAACAGTAAAAAATTTAAAATAAATAAAAAATATTCAACTTAAAACTAGAAGAGCAAAGACTTAAAGAGACATTCTGCAAAAGAGATATAAAAATTGCCAATAAGCATGAAAAACTATTCAACGTCATTAGATACCAGGGAAAGCAAATTAAATTCAGTATGAGATACTCACTATGCACCAGAATAGCTAAAATTAAAAACATGGACAATATTAAGTGTTGGTGGGGATGTGGAGCTACTGGAACTCTCATATATTTCTGGTTGGAGTATAAAATGGTACAACCACTTTGCAAAAATCTTTGGAAGTTTTTTAAGGTAAAGTACACCTACCCTATGGCCCAGCTATACCAAAAAGAATTGGTCTACATTCAACCATTTCAGGGGGTAACATATGATCAGGAACCGATGGTATGGAAGGAAGAAGTCCAAGCCGCTCTGAAGGCACCAGTGAAAAACAAGACTCTGGGAGTTGATAGAATACCATTTGAGATGTTTCAACAAATGGTTGCAGCGATGGAAGTGCACACTCATCTAGGCCAAAAATTTGAAAGACAGCTACCTGGCCATCCAAATGGAAGAGATCCATATTTATGCCTATTCCCAAGAAAGGTAATTCAACCAAATGTGGAAATTATCGAACAATATCATTAATATCACATAGAAGCAAAATTTTTCTGAAGATCTTTCAAAAGCGGCTACAGCAGTATATCCACAGGGAACTGCCAGAAATTCAGACCGGATTTAGAAGAAGACACGGAACCAGGATATCATTGCTTATGTCAGATGGATACTGGTTGAAAGCAGAGAATACCAGAAAGATGTTTACTTGTGTTTTACTGACTATATTAAGGCATTGGACGATGGGGATCATAACAAATTATGGATAACATTGCCGAGAATGGGAATTCCAGAATAATTATGCACCTGAGGAATCTGTACATGGATCAACAGGCAGTCGTTAGAACAGAGCAAGAGGAAACTGCATGATTTAAAGTCAGAAAGGTATGCGTCAGGGCTGTATCCTTTCACCATAACTATTCAATCTGTATGCTGAGCAAAAAATCCAGGAAGCTGGACTATATGAAGAAGAATGGGGAATCAGGGTTGGAGGAAGACTCATTAACAACCTGCGTTTTGCGGATAACACAACTTTGCTTGCTGAAGGTGAAGAGGACTTGAAGCACCTACTGATGAAGATCAAAGACCATAGCCTTCAGTATGGATCACATGTCAATATAAAGAAAACAAAAATCCTCACAACTGGACAAATAAGCAGCATCATGATAAATGGAGAAAAGATTGGAGTTGTCAAGGATTTCATTTTACTTGGATCCACAATCAACACCCATTGAAGCAGCAGTCAAGAATCAAAAGACACATTGCGTCGGGCAAATTGGCTGCAAAAGACCTCTTTAAAGAGTTGAAAAGCAAAGATGTCACCCTGAGGACTAAGGTGAGCCTGACCTGATCCAAGCCACGGTATTTTCTTTTCTTTTTTATTTATTAATTGTGCTTTAAGTGAAAGTTTACAAATCAAGTCTGTCTCTCATACAAAAACTTCCACACACCTTGCTATGTACTCCTAGCTGCTCTCCCCTATTGAGACAGCACATTCCTCCTCTCCACCCTGTATTCCTTGTGTCCATTGAACCCACTGCTGTCCCCCTCTTCCTTTTCATCTCACCTCCAGATAGGAGCTGCCCACATAGTCTTATGTGTCTACTTGAGCCAAGAAGCTCACTCCTCACCAGTATCATTATCTATCTTATAGTCCAGTCCAATCCCTATTTGCAGAGTTAGCTTTGGGAATGGTTTCAACCTTGGGTTAACAAAAGGTCTGGGGACCATGATGTCCAGGGTCCCTCTAGTCTCAATCAGATCATTAAGCCTGGTCTTTTTATGAGAATTTGAGATCTGCTTCCCACTGTTCTGCTCAATCAGGGATTCTCTGTTATTTTCCCTGTCAGGGCAGTGATCAGTGGTAGTCGGGCACCATTTAGTCCTTCCACTCTCAGGCTGTTGGAGTCTCTGGTTAATGTGGCCCTTTCTGTCTCTTGGATTCATCTTTACCGTACGTTTACCGTACGTCTTTGGTGTTCTTCATTCTCCTTTGTTCCAGGTGGGTTGAGACCAATCGATGCGTCTTAGATGGCTGCTTTGAGCTATGGTATTTTCAATTGCCTCATGTACATATGAAAGCTGGACAATGAACAAGGAAGACCGAAGAAGAATTGGCATCTTTGAATTGTGGCATTGGCAAAGAATATTGAAGATACCACGGAATGCCAAAAGAACAAATAAATCTGTCTTGGAAGGACAATCAGAATGCTCCTTAGAAGCAAGGATGACGAGTACATCTCACATACTGTGGACATGTTGTCAGGAGGGATCAGTCCCTGGAGAAGGACATCATGCTTGGCAAAGTACAGGGTCAGCGGAAAAGAGGAAGACCCTCAACAAGGTGAACTGACATAGTGGCTGCAACAATGGGCTCAAGCATTAGCAGCAATTGTGAGGATGGCACAGGACCAGGCAGTGTTTCGTTCTGTTGTGCGTAGGGTCGCTATAAGTTGGAACAGACTCGATGGCACCTAACAACAACAAGACCCAGCAAATCCATCCCTAGGAATTTACTTGAGAAAAATGAGAATATATACTCATTGTACATAAATGTTTATAACAACTTTATTCATAATAGTCCAAAGCTGGAAACAGCCCCAATGTATGTAATTAGGTAAATGGGTAAACAATGATATGCTATTCAGGCATAAAAAAGAACAAACTAACGATGCATGCAAGAACATGAATGAATTTGAAAAACATATTTAATGAAAGAAGCCAACCACAAAAGCACATGTATGATTCCATTTATATGAAGTTTTAGAACAGAAAAAACTAACCTATGGCGATGAAAATTAGAACATTTTTTTAATTTTGTAGGGGTATTGGTTGGAAAGAGGCAAGAAGGAGATTTTAGGGGTGGGGTGGGAATGTTTTATATCTTTATTGTGGTAATGGTTGCATAAGTACACACATTTGTGGAAGCTCACCCAGCTGTACATTTAAACTCTGTGCTTTTTTGTATGTAAATTACAACTCAGTAGGAATTCTACAAAGCAAAACACACCCAACATAAGAAAAGAGAGTGTGAGTATATCAAAATTAAGGGTTTTTCCAATGAAGCATAACATAGATATAATAAACATGTGGCAGTTTGGAGGGAGATAATCTGCACTGTCAAAAACTAACAAGAGTAGAAAGGAACAATTGAAAATTATCTAGAAAATAAGCCTTAATAGAGAAGTGGTCAATGATATGAGAAGAGGAAACCCAAAGGCCTAACAAGCAATAAATAGAATCTCAAACTCATTGTAATTAGAGAACTATAAGTAAAACAACAAATAGATGTCCCTTTGCCCCTGTTGGAAGCCCTGGTGGCGTAGTGGTTAAGTGCTACACCTGCTAACCAAAAGGTCTGCAGTTCGAATCCAACCGGTGCTCCTTGGAAACTCTATGGGGCAGCTCTACTCTGTCCTATAGGGTTGATATGAGTCAGTATGGGCTCGACAGCAATGGGTTTCGATTGGTTTTACCCCTGTCAGAAGAACAAAGATTGAAAACTGGACCAAATAAACTGTTGCTGGAATGTGGAAATAGAGGAACCCTAGTGTGCCAGTGGAAACACTGGTGGCCTAGTGGTTAAGAGCTATAGCTGCTAACCAAAAGGTTGGCAGTTCAAACCCACCAGGCGCTCCTTGGAAACCTTTTGGGGCAGTTCTACTCTGTCCTATAGGGTCACTATGAGTTGGAACCGACTCAACAGCAATAGGTTTTGGGGTTTTAGTGTACCAATGGTGGGTGTGTAGGCTGGGGCAAGCATATCATCACTTCTTAGTCAAAGCAGATGTATGCATACGTATCATGTGGTTAAAACTCTCCTAGCCATATGTTCCAAAGAAATTTTCACTCAGGTCCATAAAAGAATATTTGATTATGTTCACTTTGTTTTGGGGGCAGAGCTGGAGGCAATCTAGAGCCTGTCATTTAGGAGCCGATAATCAACTGTACTGAACGCATATCATGTAGTACTCTGCAGCTGTTAAAAGAAAGGGAGTAGCCATACACACAGCAATACAGATGGATCTTAAAAACGTGTTAGTTGCCATCGAATTGACTCAGACTCATGGCAACCTTGTGTATGACAAAACGACATGTTGCCTGTTCGTGCACCATCTTCATGGTCTTTTTGATCTATCTGAGCCCATCGATGTGGTTGTTGTGTCACTCCATCTCATTGAAGGGTTCCCTCATTTTTTCTGACCTTCTACTTTACCCAACATGATGTCCTTTTCTAGAAATTGGTAATAATTCTGAATAAAAACATAATTCTGAGTAAAAAACAAACAGAAGGAATGAAACCTGCAGTACACTTTTAGGTCAATAAGAAATATATGAAAATCAAAACAACAATACATTTTATCAAGAATACATATAAAAAAAGGATACCCTAAATAGACTAAAATGGTTGCCTAAAGTGGGCAGAGAATGAGGACTGAGGATAAAGGTGGAAGCAATGAGTAAATTGTCACCAGTGGTAGCAATGTGCATAAACTGAAGAGTTAAATTAACTCAACACTCTATACCTGAGGACATGCACACACATACACACACAATTATTGAGGACATACTGTATTCCAGGTACAGTTGTGTGTTACATAAAGTAACCCATTTAGCCTTCATAGTAAGAAAGAACTATTGTCATCACTCCCATTTTACAGATGAGGAAACTGAGGCATAGAGAGGTCAGGTGATGTTCTGAAGGTCACACAACTAGTCACTTGTAGAACCAAGATTCAAACTCAGCAAATCTGAAGCCCAAGCTCACCCTCTTAACTGCTCTTTATGGTTTTGCTTCCTCTGTACTTACAAAGAGGAAGAAGCCCAGAGCCTTGCAGCCTGAGGCCCAGGACTGCCGACCAAGCAACATGAAAAAAAAAAAAATTTTTTTTTTTTACAAAGGCCCCTGAAAAAAGGCAACCCACAGCAAGCAGGCCTATACCTTCAGCCCAAATAAACACCCCTGCCAGCATTTCTTCAAATCCAGCATCAAGGGAGCCCAGGTGGAGCCCATGTGGTTTTGATAGAATGCCCATTCAAGCGGAGCTTTAAATATTATAGAGGCACTGTTTGCACAGTTAAATTTAAGGATCTGTCAGTTTATGATGAATTTTTATTTTTAAGGGTTTCAAGTAAGCTGTAAACATTCACTCCAGACTGAAATTTCCCCCTCCCCCCATTTAACACCTGGGAGGGGCAGGGCAAGATGGGGGGAGGGGGAGCATGAAGGGAAGAGAAGAGGTTGGGCACCCACCAGCTGGGGAGTGGTAAGGAGAGAGATTCCCTTCTAGCTAATATCTCCAGGAAGGGATGTGAGAGGCCGGCGCCCCATAATGAGGGAGGGAGGCCCAAAGCTTCCCCAAAGGAAGCAAGCCAGTCTCTCTGAAACCCAATTTAGTTTTTCCTTTCCCTCTTCCCAGCAAAGCAGGACGGTAATGGGCATTTAAGAATAACAATCCTTTGGGACTGTTTTCCATCTACTGCTGGAGGAAGGAAGGAAGTCAGGGGACGGTATGCATGGTATGGACATATTTTTTTTTTTAATACATATGTAGAGGTATATAGAGGTGGAAAGGAATTTCTTTGTACTTTTCTGTATTTTCTAGAATTTTAAATAGTAATGTGCATGATTTTTGTAATCATAAAAAAACTTGTTGCTGAACAAACCAAAAATAAACTAAAATGAACAATATACTACTACTGATGGCTAACATTTTCTGTGCTTTTGCTCTGTGCCAGGACCAATGTAATGCTCTACACGAGCTATTCCATTTCATCTTCACCATACCCTCTGCAGTGGTTACTATATACAGTAAAACCTGCCAAAGCTGGAACCCTTGTAAGGCCAAAAGCTATCAGAGAAGGAAAACTTACATATTTTCCACTAAAACAAGCAATAAACGGTGGTAAGACAGCACCCTGTCAAAGGTGGGAAACTTGGGAGACCCAGAAAAACAAGGCAGTCTAGCTGACTTCCAGCTCTCACAGGTTTCACTGTATATAGATAGACAGATATATAGATAGATACAGATATAGATATATTTTTTGAGCAGTTTTAGGTTTACAGAAAAATTGTGCAGAAAGTACAGAGTGTTCCCATATTCTCACCTCACACTGTTTCTCTTATTATTAACATCTTGCATTCTTGTGGTGCATTTCTTAAACAGTGAAACCTGTGAGAGCCGGAACTTGACAGGACTGCCCTCTTTTTCTGGGACTCACAAGTTTTCTGCTTTTGACAGGGTGCAGTCTTACCACTTTTCTAACGCTCATTTCAGTGGAAAATATTTGAGTTTTCCTTCTCTGACAACTTTCCGCCTTACACAGGTTTTACTGTAACTGATGAACTGATATTATTATTAACTCAAGTCCATACTTTATATTAGGGTTCATGCTTTGTGTTGTACAGTCCTATCGATTCTGACAAATGCATAATGTCATGTGTCTACCATCACAGTGTCATACAGAACAGTTTCATTGCCCTATAAAAGCCTTGTGCTCTACCTATTCATCCCTGCCCCCTCCCCCTGAACTCCTGGCAACCACTGATCTTTTCTCTGTCTTCATAATTTTGACTTTTCCAGAATGTCATAAGTTGGAATCATACAGTACGTAGCTTTTTCAGACTGGCTTCTTTGACTTAGCAATGTCCATTTAAGGCTTCTCCCATGTCTTTTTGTGGCTTTTGATAGCTCATTTCATTTATTGATGAATAATACTCCAATGCGTGAATGTACCACAGTTTGTTTACCTATTAATCTATTGAAGGACATCTTTGTTGCTTCCAACTTTTGGCAACCATGAACAACGCTGCTATAAACATTTGTATGCAGGGTTTTAGGTAGATGTATGTTTACAACTCATTTTGGTAAAGGAGAGCTATTGCTGGATCATGTGGTAAGTCTGTTTATTTAGCTTTGTAAGAAACTACCAGGCTGTCTTCATGGTTACTATTTTTGAGTCCCTATTTTACAAAGGAGGAAGCTGGAGTTTAGGGAGGCAAAATAAACCACTCCAAAATGCAGTGGTTAAAACAGTGAGCATTTATTATTGCTGATGAGTCTACAGGCCAGCTGGGTGGTACTTCTGATCTCGCTGGACTCAGCTCAGGTCCAAGAGAGTGAGTGTAAGCGTGCAAGGCCTCTTGAGGCCTAGCTTCAAAAATGGCCCACCACCACTTCTTCCACTTTCTATTGCACAAAGCAAATCACAAAAACAATCCAGATTCAGGCAGTGAGGAAATAGATTCCATCTCCTTTTTTTTAATTTTTATTGTACTTTAGATGAAGGTTTACAGAGCGAACTAGTTTCTCATTAAACAATTAGTACATATATTGTTTTATGACATTGGCTAACAACCCCAGGACATGTCAACACTCTCCCTTCTTGACCATGGGTTCCCTATTACCAGCTTTCCTGTCCCCTCCTGCCTTCTAGTCCTTGCCCTTGGGCTGGTGTGCCCCTGTAGTCTCATTTAGTTTTATGGGGCTGTCTAATCTTTGAATAAAGTGTGAACCTCAGAGTGACTCCATTACTGAGCTAAAAGAGTGTCTGGGGCCATACTCTTGGGGTTTCTCCAGTCTCTGTTAGACCGGTAAGCCTGGTCCTTTTTTGTGAGTTAGAATTTTGTTCTACATTTTTCTCCAGATCTGTCCAGGACCCTCTGTTGTGATCCCTGTCAGAGCAGTCAGTGGGCAGTAGCCGGGCACCATCTAGTTGTACTGGACTCAGTCTGGTAGAGGCTGTGGTAGTTGTGGTCCCTTAGTCCTTTAGACTAATCTTTCCTTTGTGTCTTTATTTTTCTTCATTCTCCCTTGCTCCCGAAGGGATGAGACCAGTGGAGTACCTTAGATGGCTGCTCACAGGCTTTTAAGACTCCAGACACTACTTACCAAAGTAGAATGTAGAACATTTTCTTTAAAACTATGTTATGCCAATTGAGCTAGATGTTCCCCGAGATCATGGTAGGTTCCAAGCCATATTTTAAGAGTATGGATACAGGAAAGGGTGGAGAATTGTGGCCACTTTTGAATTAATCTTCCGCAGGCAATTCACTGGTTTGGGTATCTCAAAGTCCAAAGAAGCTGGCTTCAGGCACAGCTTAATGCAGGCACTCAAATAATGTCACCATCTCCTGGCTTGACTGTGCTCTGTGGGTTGTTCCATTCTTGTTGTCGTCGTTTTGTGCTGTTGAGTCGATTCCAACTCATAGAGACCCTGTAGGACAGAGTAGAACTGCTCCACAGGGTTTCCAAGGAGTGGCTGGTGGATTCCAGTTGCCGACCTTTTGGTTAGCAACCTGAGGTCTTAACCACTTCACCCAGGGATCCTAGACATGCTTTATCTTTACAGTAGCAAAAAACAAAAGTGACTCCATGTAACACAAGCTCACAGCTTTACATTTACTGAAAAAAGATGGCATCTGTCTGTCACAGCTGGACAAAAGTCCTAGGCCTGGTTCTCATTGCTGGATTGGATCACATGTTCACCCCTGAGGCAATCACGAGGTAGGGGTAGGGAAAGGAAGCAGTAACTAGCTTGGTCCCTGAGCCCCAGATGGAATTACCCCCTAAACTACATGGGCTTAGAGTGAAAGAGGAACTACTCCGTCTTCCACAGGAAACTGGGGGTACTATTTTTTCAGGTAGAAGGTGAAAGGGTGCTAGGCAACAAAAAGCTAAGGTGTCTGCTACAATTGTTATTCCTATTTCACAGAGGAGAAAACTGAGGCTCAGAGAGGTTAAGTGCCTTGAGAGAGGCGATCAGTGCAGGAACATGTCTTGAACCTCTGTCCACCTCACCCCAAAGCCCGTACACTTTCCAAAACCTCTGTCTGCCTCTCAGTCCAGACAGAGAAGAATGTTCCCTAACCTAGGCTGCTCGCTAAGGCCCCTCTCCAGCTCTGGACCATCTCCCGCCCAGCTTCAGAAGGCAGCAGCCTGGACGAGGAGAGGGATCTGCTCAAGGCACTGGGGTTGGGTGGCTTGGAGAAGATTCAGAGGGCTGAGGGCTGCCCCAACCCCTGAGCAGCTTCCAAGGGAGAAGTCCACACAGTCGCAGAGAGCAGAGCTGGGGCCAGTGGTGGAAACCACAAGGAGAAAGATACAAGAAAAGCAAAAGAACTGTGAGGACACTGGTTGTGGATGGGGGGAGGTGGTGGCATAAGAGGGGAAGTGGAGCTGGGAGAGTGAAGAAGGAGGGGGGATTAAGGAGAGGGTGGAAGCACAGGGGAGAGGGAGAGGGGCCCACTGAGTACCCCTGGGGTGCCCAGATGACTCCCAGGGGACCTTGTCCATCAGATCCATAAAGCCAACTCTGTGATGTGGGAATTCTCATACAGTGACTTAGCCAAGTCAGGGGCAAAACCTAGGCAAGAATCACCTTCCCCTGATTCTCTGTCTCTGTGCCAGAAAACACTCCCTAAATTCTAGCATGTGATGGTTAAATTTATGTGGCAACTTGGCTTAGCTATGGTTCCCAGTGGTTTTGCTAAACACTAGACTAGCTGCTGTTCCATAATGTAATCTAATGCAATATAATCAATCAATCAGCTGAAAGAGGAGTTCCTTAGGGTGTGGCCTGCCTCCAGACTATAAATAAATATTTTGGCAAAATTTGCTCTCTCTCTCTCTCTCGACTCTGCACTCTTTCTGTTGCTTGACCAACTGTTCTTGGGACGCAAGCTTGCAAAAGTCTGCAGCCTGTTACCTGACCTACAGATTTTGTAATTGCCAGGGCCCCACAATCCCAAGGGCCAGCAGGAGTTTCCAGCCTGTCACTGGATCTATCAGTTTTAGCCTTTCCTGACACCACAATTGTGTGAGCCAGTTCCTTGAAGTAAATCTCTTTTTCTCTTGATATACGTGTCTCACTGGTTCTGTTTCTCTAGAGAACCCTGACACAGCCCAAATGGCTTCCATGGAGTTCCAGTGACAAGAAAGCGTGATGATGAAACCATAGCTTTTGTGCCAGTCAGAGGAGGGTTTGACCCTACTCCCCAGCTGTGTAATAGGGAGTAAATCACTTCACTTCTCTGAGCCTCTGTCCTTATCTGAAAATGAGAATAATCCTGATGCCCAGTGTTGTTGTGAGAACCCAGTGGGTTAATGTATACCCTGTCAGCATAGAACAAGAGCCCAGCAAACCTGTATAGACATGTATATGCAACCCCTTAGGTTCCTCCCACTTCAGCACCCCCCGCCCCACCAATTCAGAAACGGGTTCCAGGTGCCACAGACAGGAAACCAAAGGGCCCCTCCCCAGCCCTCCTCCAACCCGCCCGTCTCCGTTCTTCCCCTCGCCTCCTGGTGCCCACCGACACACAGATCTCTTTCACTTCCAACTGCAAGAGCCCAGCAGCTGATTTAGGAGCATGCTCAGGACCCAGAATGTAAACCGTTTCTCACCAGGAATGTGTAAACAACCCATAAAGCAAAGGATTTGGGGCCTGGTCACGTGGCCAGGCTGCCCATAAAACCAAAGCATTGATCTCGGCTCTCCTGCAAGCCTCTAAGCCACGGGAATGATGGAGGAGCTGCGTCTTGGAAACCTGTAATCTCCTTCCATACATCTGAGGTGGCATGTTTGAAGTCCTAGGATGAGTTATTTATATTATTTTTGCAAGACGTACTGAAAGGGCATTAGCCAAAAGTCCTGGCAATGGGGCTTACAGAGGCTTGGCCACTTAAAAAAATGGGGAGAACAAGGGGTCCTCTGACAAGTCACTCATAAGCCTGAGTTTCTCTGGGCAGCTATATAATCAAACCCAGATTATCTAGACCAGAGTTCCCCAAACTCAGGCTGTTCAAGGACCACTTTCTCAATTTCTGTCATGTCTTCGTACCACCTGATCTATTATTTACTTAATATTTTTATTTTAATTGGCTGCTAACCAAACGGTCAGCAGTTTGAACCCACCAGCTACTCCTTGGAAACCCTATGGGGCAGCTCTACCCTGTCCTATAGGGTCGCTATGAGTTGGAATCGACTCAATGGCAATGGGATTTTTTTTACTTTTTACTTAGCATCATTCTAAACAATGTTAGTGAAATCAAGTGCTTGCCATATTAGTTTTATTTTTTCTCTTATACATTAAAATATATTCATAGCTATTAAAATAGCAAAATCTTACTTTGTACCACATAATATCATTTACCTTACTCCCAGTGTTCCACACTTCAGGAAACACGAACCTAGTCAAGTACATTCATTGTACAAACTGAGAAACTGAAGCCCATAGAGGAAGGAATTTGCCCAAGGTCACACAGGTATTTAGGGGGCTGAACTGGAAGCAGGAGGGGCTAATAAAAATGGCTATTTATTAAGCATTTACTATGCACTCAGTACTGAGCTAAGCCCTTTGTGCATATTTCTTAATTCACATAACAACTTTATGAGATAATGTCTGTCCCTGTCCCAATTTGCAGATGGCAGAACAGAAGCCCAGAGAGGTTAAGTGGCTTGTCCAAAGTCACACAGCTGTAAGTGGCTGAACCAGGGTTTTAACCCAGATCTGCCTGACTTCAAAGTCTGGGCTGTTAATCATCCAAGGGAAAGAGGGAGGGGAGAAAGAAAGGAAGGAATGGAGTATTTATTAAGTGCTAGCAGCTTTTATATCTATTGCTGTATCCTTCTCTGCTCACCCATATTAAATTCACTCAGTATCCTTGCCCCGTAAAATCCTCACCATAGCCTAGCATTGCCATAAAAAAACTGTCTCACCTCCACAGCCTTTGGTCTTAGGAATATATGTTTGACTTTCAAGGTCCCAGTGTGATTTTACAAAACGAAGCCCTTCACCACACATATCCCCGGCAGAGGCCTTTGCAGAGCTGTGGCTATGGATGCTTATGTTTGGGAAAGGTGGGCTTTGGACTAGCCAGACCTAAGATCCAATGCCAGCTCCTTTGTTCCATAGTGAAGTAAATTAGGCAAGTGTCTCCGAGCTTCAGTATCCCATGTATCAAATGGGAATAATGTTAGTACCTGCCTCATAGGATTAGTTTTTTTTTTCTTATTGTGGTAAAAAGCATATAACATGAAATGCACTATTTTGATCATTTAAAAGTGTACAATTCAGTGGCATTTGGTACATAAATGACATTTTGTAACCATCACCGCTATCTAGTTCCAGGACTTTTTCATCACCGCAGAAGCAAACCCCGTATCATTAAGCAATCACTCCAAATTCTTCACTCCCCCCAGCCCTTGGCAACCACTACCTGTCCGTATGGATTTGGCTATTCTGGACACTTAATATAAATGGAATCATACAATATGTGGCGTTTTGTGACTAGCTTCTTTTACTCAGCATATTGTTTTCAAGGTTCGTCCATGTCATAGCATGTATCAGCATTTCATTTCTTTTTTATGGCTGAATAATATCGCATCGTATGGTTATACCACATTTTGTTTATTCATTCATCTGCTGATGAACACCTGGGTTGTTTCCAGCTTTTGGATATTGTGAATAATCCTGCATTGCACATTGATATACAAGTATCTGAGTCCCTGCTTTCAAGCTTTTTGGGTATATACTACTTAGGAGTGGAATTGCTGGGTCTTATGATAGCTCTATGTTTAACTTTTTGAGGAATTGCCAAACTGTTTCTGCATGGGAAGTGCTTAGCACAATGCCTGGGACTGGTGATCGATATCCTCATAAAAGGAAAGCGATCTTATGGCAGGGACGGTGAGCAATGGCCCCAACTCTCCCAGGCTCCAATAGCAGATCTGCATCGAGGTCATCAAGCTTGCAGCCACATAGACCAGATGTCAGGGTGACTGGACCATGGGACGCTCAGGCTCGGATGTCCTTCAACTAGCTCAGCCACAAACAAGCCCCATGTTCTTTGCCAGTCACATAGCTTACTAAGCCCATTTCTCAACTTCCCAATGGGGATTACGTGGGCCCCCCATTTAAATATACCTACCAGAAGCTTCCCCATCTTTACGTTCATGGAATTGAGTCCTTAGCTAGTTGGGGCTCCAGGTGCTGTCCAAGGTCATCGAGATCAACGTCTAATCTTACAGATTTGGGAACTCTGCATGCATGTGTGAGTACACACAGAGCCCTGTATGGATGGGAAGGGCCACACTGTGGTGTTGTGATCTTACTCTGCCATTTCCTCAGCCTGTTCTTGAGTTCCTTTCCGTGTTTTTCTGAAGACTTTTTCTTCTCCTACAAGCCATGGTTTGCAAGTCTGTATTGGTTTCAGTTTGTCTTTCTCTGCACAATCGAAGGAATCATAAATCATGCTGAAGACACTTGTCTTGCCACCAAAATTGCTAACTTTGGTAAACTTCATTTTTTCCATTTTGTGAAATGGGCATAGTCAATTCTTCTTAAAAAACTGTTTCTGAGGTTTTATGTCAAGTATGTAGTTCAGTGCCTGGCATATGGTAAGGGCTTAATATACAAGGTATTATTCCTTGTTTCTGAGAAATACGTTTCCATGGCCTAAGATTCAGGAAGAAAAAAAAAAATCATTACCCTTGTGTTGATTGCAACTCATAGCCACCCTATTGGACGAAGTAGAACTGCCCCATAGGGTTTCCAAGGAGCGCCTGGTGGATTCAAATTGCTGACCTTTTGGTTAGCAGCCATACCTCTTAACCACCACACCACCAGGCTTCCCTCAGGAAATAAAAATACTGGGAAATACTTTCTGGGTTCTGGAACGTTGAAAAATAAAAATGCAAATTTCATTAAAAACTTGAACTGTCATATAAATAGCAGCAATATCAGTTGCACTTCCCTCATTCAACACACATTTATTTTGAGAACCGTTATGGATTAAATTGTATCCCCCCAAAATACTCATTGGAATTCTAACCCTCATACTTGAGGGTGTAATCCTGTTTGGAAATAAGCTTTTCTTTGTTATGCTAATTTGCTCATACCTCAGTAGGCTGGCTTCTAAATCTGATCACTTCTGCATTATTAACAGAGATATGCATACACAGAAGAAGACAGATGCTATGTGAAGATCACCAAGAAACCAAGGAAAACCCAAGCCTACTGACAAGGAAGCAACCAATATGGCCGAAACCACAATCGGGACTTTCAGTCTCCAGAACTGTGAGAAAATAAATTTCGGTTCTTTAAAGCCACCCACTCATGGTATTTTTGTTACAGCAACACCAGGAAACTAAGACTAGGATCAACTAAGAGAAGACATCTGCTTGCTCTAGGGCAATAAGAATAAAGACACTATGCCCGCCCTCAAGGTGCTTGAAGCCTATAACCTAGAGGGGGGACAACCCAAAAAGGACCAAGTCTAAGGCAAGCAGCACAAGCCAGCACTGTTAATGAATACCCACAAGTGTTATGAGGGTGCTCAGGAAAACATGAGTAATTCCAACCAGCCCGATCCAGTAAGCAGGAAGAGTTTTAGCCTTTGAGTTGATCCTTTAAGAATGGGAAGAATTTCCTTTGGAGGAAAAAAAAAGAAAAAAGAAAATCTGACCATGGCTATATGTCCAAACTTCACCCATATCCTTCAAAAGTCACTTCCTCCCAAAAGCCTTCCGGGAGCATTCTTAAGCAGATGTGTCCCTTCGCTTCGCTTTTGAAATCACAGAGTCCTTTATCTGCCCAACTCACGTGGCCCTCAGTATCTGCTCTTTGGTATTTATGTATTCTTCTGCTCCTTTCCTCACCTGGAGCTTCTTTTTTTCTAAGTTTTTATAATTTATTAATCCTTTGGTGAAAAAGCCACACCATCACTGCAAATCAAGTCACTGTAGAATCTCTGCTTTTTTTTTACTGGCACCAGCACTGGCCTTGGCAGTTCCCCTGACTCTTCGTTCTGTTCTTGTGTTCCTTTCACTGTGTTCTTCAGGTCTTTTTCTTCTCCTATGTGTCATGTCTTGCAAGCCTGTGTTTGGGTTTATCTTTCTTTGCACAATCAAGGAATGGTAAATTATGTAGAAGGCAGTTGTCTTCCTACCGCCAAAATGGGCTCTGAGTCCAAACACAAAGATGACATCTGGTGTGGTTTTGTACATTTTGGCTAGTTTTCCCTAAATTTCTGTCATAGGTGCTGTTGTGTTCCTAGGGTGAAGGACATCGATGGGCATTTGTTTTCACTGAAGTAATTGGTTGGCCATGAACTTCTTGGTCTGGATAGTTACTGAGTCGTTCATGATGGCGATTCAACTTCAGGCAGTCAGGGAGGAACAGAGCTGGGGGTTTTTCAAGAAAACTCCCTGAGGATCTTTTTTGCACACAGTAAGTACTCAATAACTGAACTGAACAGAATGGAAAGGTGTGGTTCTAGCCACCAGGGCAGGGCACTGAGACAGACTGGGTCCCTGTGATCAATGCTATAGGCATAGGCTCCTCTGGAGGGGAGGGTCCAGCTCTTTGATAACAAATAAGGTGCTGCTCCAGGCCACCCATCCACCCCGGACCCTCTCCGTAACCCCACCCTGCCCTGATGATCTGCCTTGCAGGCTCGCAGCGTCACCTGGGTGAACCCACAAAACGTGGCCTTTGGGGTTATAAAGAGCCAACATCAGGCAGGCTCTGGTGTTACGTGGTTGGTTCATACAACATGTGGTCTTTTGTGTCTGGCTTCTCTCACTTAGCATAGTGCTTCAAGGTTCATCCATGTCATAGTACGTATCAGCACTTTATTCTTTTTATGGCTGATCTAATTAACATATTTAATTCCATTGCATTGTGTGATGGTTAAGGTTGTATGTCAGTTTGGCTGGGCCATGATTCTCAGTGGTTTGGCAGTCGTGTGATGTTGTGATCACTTCCATGATGAGATTTGATATTATGTGATCCCCTCCATGACAGGATCTGCTGTGAGTAGCCAATCAGTGGAAAGGGAGTTTCCTTGGGCATGTGGCCTGCATTGAATATAAATAGATAGTCAGTCTGTAGCTGTCTCCTGTTCGTGTGACCTCCGATTCTTGGGGCTTGAGCTAACAGCTTACCTGAGGTTTTGCCTGCCAGTCTTGGGATTCACCGATCTTTGCAGCAAGAGCCCTTCTCTTTGACCTGTCGATTTTGAGTTCATCAGCCCCTGTGGCTATGTGAATTAGGAGAAGCCTGTATCCTGACCCACAGAGTTGGGACATTCCAGCCTCTAAACTGCATGAACCATTTCCTTGATATAAATCTCTCTATATATATTTGTGTGCTTTATGAATTTGCTTCTCCAGGGAACCCAGCCCCATAGGTACACACACGGGTATACCACATTTTGTTTGTCCACTCATCAGTTGATGGACATTAAGCCCGTTTCCTCTTTTTTGCTGTTATGAGAAGTGCTGCTATGAATATTTGTGAACAAGTGTTTGTTTAAACATCTTCCATATTTTTGTCTGTACTCACTCAATCCTAAGTAGGCATATATGCATATGTTTGTATTCACAGTCACACATGCAGAGCTTTTTTTTTTTTTTATCATTTTTTCTTTTTTTTTAGTGGGACTATAGTATAGTTTTCTGTACCTTGCCTTCTTTACCCAACATCATTTCATGGAAGTCTTGCCAAGTCATCTAGTACAGCCTGCATTCATTCTCTTTAATTGCTGCATAATACTCCACAGTATGGTTGTCTCCGTTTATTCAATCACCACCTCATTGATGGTCATTATCTATTTCTAATTTTTTACTACTGGGAACAATGCTGCACTAAGTAACTGGACTACATAGGCCTCTTCATTTTAAGTAACAGAAGCCAAACCTGTTTGATTAAGCTGCAAGCTCAGTTTCTGAGATCAAAGCCCTGAACTATACCACAAAATAGCCTGATGAGCTCACCAGCTGCTGTCTCATCGAGCTCCCCGCCCCTGCCCTGCCCCATGCCATGTATACACCTGGAATTCCACCAACAATGGACTTCCTTTCTACCCTTACACCAGCACAGAATGGAAGAAGTCTTATAGGGTGCATCTGATTGGAGGAGCCCTGATGGGAGGGCCACTTCCTAGCTGCAAAGGAAGCTGAGATTTTAAGTTGTGATTCCTAAATTGGAAGGTGGGGCTTCAATGCAGGGATTTCCCCAAATATAGAGAAAAGCTTCATAGAATACCATAGCATCTACTGTAACGCCCTTCCTTTATTTCTGTGGGCTACGTTTCCACTAGTTGAACTGCCGTTTTCTAAAACATCTGTAATACTTCATGTTTTCACCAGCAGTACGTAGGAGTAACTTTTTCCCCACCTCTTCCCCACCAGCAATTGGTGTTAGAGTCTTTTTATTTTGTTTCTTGTCAGTCTGATAGATGTAAAACTATCACATGGCTAGGCTAAGCCCTAGGGATGCAGTGGTTAAGTGTTCAGCTGCTAATCAAAAGGTCGGCAGCTCAATTCCACTAGCTACTCCTTGGAAGCCCTGTGGGGCAGTTCTAAGGTGTCCCATAGGGTCACTATGAGTCAGAATTGACTCCACGGCAATAGTTTGGTTTTGGTTTAACATACATGTGAGTATCTTTCCATAAGCTTGTTGACCATTCAATACACTCAGTTGTTGTCTTAGTTTCCTGGTGCTGCTGTATCAGAAATACCACAAGTGGGTGGTTTTAAAGAACAGAAATTTATTTTCTCACAGTTCTAGAGGCTAAAAATCGAAGTCAGGGTCTTGGCCTTGTCAATTCCTTCCTTGTGGGTAGTTCCAGATGTTTCTTCATTCCTTGGCTTATAGATGGTCCTCACATGGCATCTGTCTTCCCCCTTTGTGCATGGGAGTCTCTATCTAATCTGCTCTTTTTATATCACAGAAGTGATTAGATTTAGAATCCAATTTATTTGGGTATGAGTTAATTAACATAAAGAAAACCCTTTTCCAAATGTAATTACATCCACAATTATAGGGGTTAGGATTCCAACATATTTTGGGGGACATAGTTCAATCCATAATAGCCGTTAACTGTCTAATCATAGCCTTCCCCATTTCTCTATTGGCTGTTCTCTTCTTTCAAGCCACATGCTGGATATCTTCCATCTGCCCCTCCAGATTCACATTCTGCCTTTCCCCGCCTGCTCTGTGTCTGTTACACCATATGGACTGTAAGGAGCTCCTCGTCCTCAGCTTCTGGTTAGGTTTGGCCAACGGGTGGCACAGTTGGACATTGTTGGGCAGGGGGAAAAAAGAGGGTGGAGTACTTATTCTCATGACTCTCTATTTGCTGGGCCCCATGGATCAGCCGTGTCCCTCTGCTGAAAGCCACAGCAACTGTCTCTGGTCACTCCTCTGTGACCCTCAGGCCAAGGGGTGGAGACAATTCCCTTCTGAAACCACCCTGGGATAGTGCAGCTTCCTGGGTGCATTTCCTAAACCCAGCCCACGCCTTTGAAAACAGTCCCTCTATACTGCCCCTTTATGTTGTTGTTGTCGTTAGGTGTTGTGGAGTTGGCTCCAATTTGTGGAGACCTTATATATAACAGAATGAAATGTTCCCCAGTCCTGTACCATCTTCATGATCATTGCTATGTCTGAATCCATTGTTTATACTCTTTAAACTACCAGGTTGGAGCCCTAGTGGTGCAGTAGTTAAGAGCTACAGCTGCTAGCCAAAGGTCAGCAGTTTTAATCCACCAGCCACTCTCTGGAAACCCTCCCTGGGGCAGTTCTACTCTGTCCTGTAGGGTCACTATGAGTTGGAAATATTTCGATGGCAATTTGTTTTTGTGCCAGCTGCCCCTGCCAAGATCCTGACTGATTCAGGAGAGGAGTCCTTCTCCCGTGAGCAGTGCTACAGTTAACTTCTTTCGAGCTCTATTTTTTTTGCATGGTGACTTGGTTTTTAGTATCTTTTGCTGTCATGTTAAGTAATCCTAATTTTTTATATAGTCAAATTTAATTTTTAATTAAGTTCATTTTCTTTTATATCTTCTTGGGTTTCAGCCTTGAATTGTAAGGACTCCCTGCCTCTAGATGAAGAGTTGGCAAATTTTCTCCATAAACAGCCAGACAGTAAGTATTCTAGGCTTTGCAGATCCATATGGTCTCTGTCTCAACTACTGGACTCTGCTGTTGTAGCATGAAAACACCCAAAGACAATATGTCAACAAAGGAGCATGGCTGTGTCCCAATAAAACTTAATTTATGAATACCCATTAAACCCATTGCTGTCAAGCTGATTCCAACTTGTAGTGATCCTATAGGACAGAGTAGAGCTGCCCCATAGGGCTTCCAAGGCTATAATCTTTATGAAAGCAGATTGCCACATCTTTTTCCTGTGGAGCGGCTGGTGGGTTCGAACTGCCAACCCTTCGTTAGCAGCTGAGTGCTTAATCACTGTGCCAAAACAGGTAGCAGAAATTCCACTCTTAGGTATCTATCCAAGTGTGATAGTTAAGGTTGTGTGTCAACTTGGCTGGGCCATGATTCGCAGTGGTTTGGCATTGGTACGATGTATCATTGCCATGATGAGATTTGACATAATGTGATCACCTCTATGATGGAATCTGCTGAGTAGCCAACCAGTTGAAAGGGACTTTCCTTGGGTGTGCAGCCTGCATTGAATACAAGTGGACATTCTGACAAGTCTGGTGGCTTTTGCTTGCTCTGGTCCTGCAGCTGGCTCCTATTCGTCTGGTCTCTAGTTCTTGGAACTTGAACTAGCAGCTTATCTGTGGTCTTGCTTGCCAATCTTGGAATTTGTTGATCTTCACAGCCTGTCAGCAAAAGCCGTGCTTTCTGACCTGTTGATCTTGGGTTCGCCAGCCCCTGCAGCTGTGTGAATCAAGAGAAGCCCCTATCCTGACCCATGGACTTGGGACATTTCAGCCTCTACAACTGCATGAGCCATTTCTTTATACAAACTTCTCTCTTTCTATATATATTTATGTGCTTTACTGGTTTTGCTTGTTAGAGAACCTAGCCTAAGATGCCAAGAGAAATTAAAACACATGTCCACACAAAAATATGTACATGATTGTTCATAACAGCACTATTCACAAGAGCCAAAATGTGGAAACAACCCAAATGCCCATCAGCTGATGAATGGATAAACTAAATGTGGTATATTTATATGGTGGAATATTATGAAGCTACAAAAAGGAATGAAGTTCTGATATACGCTACTATATGAATGGACCTTGAAATATTACGCTGAGTGAGTAAGTCAGTCAAAAAAGTCCACAGAGTGTACGATTCATTCGATTTGAACGAATGTCTAGAATAGAACGTAAATACGTGGTTGCTTAGGGCTGGGGGGAGGGTGGTGAAAGGATAAAGGGATAGGGATTTGATATTTAACGGGCACGGAGTTTCTTTCTGAGGTGATTAAAGTGTTCTAAAATTGACTGTCGTGATGGTTGCACATATCTGTGAAGTTACTAAAAGCTAGGAAGCTGAAGCTGTACACTTTAAATGGGTGAATTGTATGGTATCTAAATTATATTTCAACAAAGCTGCTACTAAAAAAAAGAAACAAAAACAGGCAGCCTCTGGATTTGGCCCATGGGCAGCAGTTTGATGACCCCTGTTCTAGATCATACATGTAATCTCTCAGAATTTCTTACAATATTTTATATTGGTTTAATTCTGACATTTAAATTTTCAATCCATTTGAAATTTAGTATTTTATGGTTAAAGATGTGGGTTCATTTTTATTTATTCTTGGTAGCTACAGTACTGAGCCAGCACTACTTGTGAAAAAACTCTCCTTTCTCCACTGAGATAAAGTACCTTTTTTTTTTTTTGTCAGATATTAACTTCTATATCCTGGGATCTATTCTGGATTATTTATCATGTTTCATAGATCTATTTGTCTATTCCTTTACTAATATCACAATGATTTGATTTGAGTGACTTTATTGTATGTTCTGGTTTCTGTAAAGGAAGTCTCCCCTCATGTTCTTTTCTTTCACATTTGACTTGTAGCCAGTGAGCTTATCAAAATGGACATCACTCTCCTGCTTAAAAGCTTTTAATGGATTCCCACTGCTCTTATGATTACGGCCCAAATGCTAACTGGCCCTTGAGCCTGACATGCTAAGCCCTGCCTAGCTCTCCACCCTTGCTTAGCAGGATATCTTACCCAGGTGGGAGGGTTAAGGCTGTGTGTCAACTTGGTTGGGCCATGATTCTCAGTGGTTTGGCAGTTATGAGGTAGTTTGGCAGTCATATAATGATGTAATCACCTCCATGATGAGATCTGATATAATGTGATCACCCACCTCCATGATGGGATCTGCTGTGAGTAGCCAGTCAGTTGAAATAGAGTTTCCTTAGGGGTGTGGCTTGCATCCAATATAGGTGGACTTTCTGGCAAGACTCGTTGGTTTTGCTTGCTTTGGATCCTATAGCTGGCTCCTGTTCATCTGACCTCCGGCTCTTGGGACTTGAGCTAGCAGCTTACCTGCCGATCTTGGGATACATCTGTCTCCACGGTCTGGATCTTGGGTTCACTAGCCCCTGCAGCTATGTGAGTCAGAAGAAGCCTCAAGCCTGACCCATGGATGGATTTGGGAATTTCCAGCCTCTACAACTGCATGAGCCATTTCCTTGATATATGCCTTTCTCTCTCTCTCTATGTATGTATGTATATATATATAGACTCTTCACTGGTTTTGGATCTCTAGAGAACCCAGCCTAAGACACTGGGACTCTGTACTTCAGCTCAGCCACACCAAAGTCACTCAAGTGCTCCTGCTCCCTCCTGCCCCAGGGCCTTTGCACTGGCTATTTTCTCTACCTGCAGTGCTCTTCCTTTTGATTAGCAGCCATAGCACTTAACCACTACGCCACCTATAGTTGGTTCAAAAACTACCGAAGGAGTGAATAAACAGGTAGAGACCTAATTCAGGCGCCTATCTGGCTGGCTCCCAAGCCCATGCTCTCCTCTTCATCATGCTGTGTGCTGCCCTAGGGAGAGCCCTGGCTAGGACACCCAAGTTCTAGATTCAGCTCTGCCTCCAACTGAGGCAATGCCCTAAATCCATTTGCAAAGCACTTTCCCATTTCTTGCCTCCTGTGATCTTCACAACCACTCTGGAAAGCAAACATTGTTGTTGTTAAGTACCCTTTAGTTGGTTCCAACTCCTAGTGATCTCATGTGACACTCTTCATGTGACTACAATGATTACAGCCTAGAAAACCCCACGAGGCAGTTCTCCTCCGTCATACAGGGTGACTATGAGCCGAAATCAACTCGACAGCACAGAACAACAATCTTTATGGAAGAAGATCACCAGGTCTTTCTCCCACGGAGTGGCTGTGTGGGTTTGATCCATCAACTTTCTGGTTAGAGGCAGAGTGCTTAGCTGTTGTGCCACCAGGCAAGTAGGATGGGATAATTTTCCCCTGAAGAGGTCCAAGATGAAATAAACTCATCCAAGATCACACAGTCAGAGGCAAGCTGAGAGCCCTACTCTCTGGGCCCTCAATTCAGTGTTTAGTTCCAGAAAAACATTTTCCTGAGCTAAGCCTCAGTTTCCCCATCTGTAAAAATGGTAAAGAAGCATTTGATCTGGATGATGTCAGCAGTGCTTTATAAGCCTCAGGCATTCAAATTTTTGACATATCCAAGTTCTACCTGTTTATTATTTACTTAAATTTTTTATGTTAAGGACTTAAAAAAAAACTTAATTACCTTTATTTTTAAATTTATTGTTTTGAAAAGAAACTTCTAAAAATAAGGCAAATTTTTGTTGGCTGTCATTCCTTTGTAACCATTAACTGCATTTTATCTAAGACACATTTAAATAGATATGCATCTATTAGAATTAGAATGGTTCATCTGGGAGCCATCTAAAACCCTCCCCTACCTCCCTGGCTAAAGTTCTCTGCTTTGGGAAACACTGTCCTGGGGCTGGTCCAGGTCCAGCCCTGCTTCAGGAAGCTTGCTTTCCTTCAACCCACAAATACTTTCTTAGGGCTCACTGTGTGCGCAGCACTGTGCCGGGTCCTTCCACACAAAGGCGAGGTGGGAGGTGCCCAGCCTGGGCTGTCTCATGGTGATGTTGGGGTGTCTTGGAGTCCATGCAGCTGCCCATGTGAGACTTTATGTGACCATGTGCCTGCGCCGGCATGGGACCCTGTTCCCTGGGTTTCCACCGCAGCCCTTCCTTCCCAGCCCAGGCCCAGCCCATGTGACAGCCCGGGCAGGGGTCTGCTTTCCTTCATGGCCAAGCTGCGGAGCGAGAGAGACAAGGGAGGCCTCAAAGGTGGGCACCTCACTGGCCAGATCTCCTGGAGGCCAGTGAGCAAAGGGGCCTCCCAGGAGACTAGGGCTGGGGACTAAGATGCCCTGGGACATAGACTTCTGAAATGTTCCTGGTCTCATACTCTCATCCAACCAATGGGGAAACTGAGGCCCTCAATAGGGAGAGGAATTGCCAGAGACACTAAACATGTAAGTGGCAGGGCCAGATCCCAGATTCTCATCAACTCCTCTGCAGCTTCTCCATGCACTTTGGGGAATCAGGCCAGCATCATTTGTTACAAAGACAATTTAGGATGAGCAGAAAACAAGTACTTCAAAATAATAAAAATAGAAGCTAGTGTGCACTCGTAGGGACAGAGTTACAGGATTAGTTTCTCGCTGTTGAATGATTAGGACCACAGTCTCATGGAACATCTTGGTGAACTGGCATGATACTGTTCATAGAGTTTATGTTCTATATCCTAGTTCGGTGAGTAGTGTCTAGGGTCTTAAAAGCTTGTGAGGATCCATCTATGATACAACTCTTGGTCTCTACCATTGGTCAATACCAAAGAGAAAGAAGAAAGACTCAAAGAAGAAACTAGCCTACAGGACTAATAGTCTACACGAACCACAGCCTTATCTACCCTGAGACCAGAAGAACTAGATGGTGCCCAGCTACCACTACCAACCGTTCTAACTAGGGCCACAATAGATGGACCCTGATAGAATGGGAGAAAAATGTGGAACAGAACCTTGAATGCCTAAAAACAGAACAGACTTACTGGACTGGTTGATACTGGAGGGCTCCCTGAGACTATTGCCATGAGATACTCTTTAAACCTTGAACCAAAACTAGCCCCTGAGGTGACCTGTTAGCTAAATAACAGATTGGCTCACAAAATAAAGAATATCACCTGTGAATATTGTGCTTCTATAAAAACCATCTATATAAGACCAAATGATCAAAAATTGCTTTAAAACAAAGGTGAGAATGTAAGGTGGCAGGGAAACTAGATTAATGGAAACAGAACAACCAGAATGGAAATAATGAGAAAGTTTATGCAGGTAAAGAATGTAACCAATGTCATGAACAATTCGTGTAGAAATTGTTGAATGGGAACCTAAACTGCTATGTAAACCTTCACCAAAAACACAATAAAACATTATCTTAAAAAAAAGTAATCGTTAAAAAGAAAAAAGAAGCTAATGTGCACTAAGCACTAACTCTACTCAGTCACTGTTTAAACACTTTAAATACGTTAACATACTTAGTTCTCAAACAACCCTATGCAGTAGATACTATTATCAAGCAGATGAGGAAAATGAAGCACAGACTGGTTAAGTAACTTGATCAGGGTCAAACAGCTGGTAAGTTGACTTCATGACCAACTGTCTTCACCCCTACATTAAGCAGAGAAGGGATAGTGGCCTGGGGATAGAAAGACACCTTTCTTCATCTGTCTGCCAGCAGAGAATTGCTGGAGCTATACATGTTCTTGAAGCCTAAGGTGCTGCTCTCAGTTTTGCCTGTCCTATCTTGGGGTCACTTCGCAGATGAGGAGAACAACCCCAAGGAGGTAGAGTTTCTTGCTCAAGATCACACACATTTTCCAGGCACTGGGCTTGAATATTTTACCTGCTTTATCTAATGTAATCCTCACAACAAGCCTGTAAGGGAAGAACATTTTATGGACGGAACAACAGAGGCTCAGAGAATGTCTTAGTTTCTTAGGGCTGCTGTAACAGAAATACCACAAGTGGATGGCTTTAAAGAACAGACATTTATTTTCTCACAGTTTAAACCAAAAACTAAACCTATCACCGTCGAGTCAGCAGGGCACTGGCTTTAGAGGAAGGCTCTCTGTCTCTGTCATCTCATGGGGAAAATCTCTCTCATTTTCTCTAGACTCGGCATTCTTTGATTCCTTGATGATCTCCACGTGGTATATATTTTCCACTCTGTGCTTCTTTGTGCCCAATCTGCTTCTTTTATATCTCAAAAGTGAGTAGATTTAAGACAGACCCTAGGTTGATATTGCCTCATTCACATAACAATGAAAACCGTATTCCCAAATGGGATTACATCTATAGGTATAAAACCCACCCAGTGCTGTCGAGTCGATTCCGACTCATAGCGAAATGGGATTACATCTATAGGTATAGGGGTTAGGATTCCAGTACATATTTTGAGGGGGACACATTTCAATTCATAACACTGTAACTTACCCAAGGGCACACAGCTACTATGGAACCAAGGCAGGACTTGAACCCAGATCCATCTGGCTGTGAAGCCTGTGATTTTAATCACCAGAATCTCCTGGCAAGGCACAGGCATTTCTTCATTTAGAGAGGAGGAAACAGAGGCAACTTGCCTGGGAACACAGAGCTAGTGAACATAGGAGCCAAGACTCAGACCCCCAGGTCTGTCTGACTCCCTGCGTTTTTGTTTCTTCAGGAATATTCTGGAAAAAGCCCGGCTCTATGGTTTTCTGTGGTCAGCAATGCACTATTGCCACAAATGCTTTTCAAAGCAATTTCTCACTTATTATTTTACTGGAGCTTTCCCACAAGACCTGAAGGTCAGAACATGCTCTATTTCACAGATGGACAACCAGAGGCCCAGAAAGGGGAGGAGACTTGCCCAAGGCCTTGAACGAGGGTCTTTTATTCTAAGTCCAGGGAGGAGAGGCCTTGGGGAGGGGGTCCTGCAGGGCAGGCTCCAGCTAGCTGGTCTTTCTCTGCTCTGGCCAGAGGCAGAAGGGTGAGGTCATCACCTTATCGGGCTAATTGCCACCCTGAAGTATAATCCTGCTGCTCAGCTGGAACCTTCAGGAATGGTCTCTCAGAGACAGGGGTTGTTATTGTCCAGATGAGGGGGCCGGGGTGGAGAGCAGGGGGAGGGGGCAGGCTTACACTCATAATTCCCCTTGAAGCAGTTTGCTTTGTCAGAAACCTCTGGAGACTGAGACATATCTCTGACCTTCTCACGCAGAACTGAAAGCTTCTGCCACTTTCATGTGCAGTTGGCTGAGATGCCTGCCCTATTAACAGAAACAATGTCAAGACAACCTGGCTTCCTATAAATAGACAAAAAACAAAAACAAAACTGTTGCCATTGAGTCAATTCTGACTCACAGCAACCCTATAGGACAGAATAGAACTGCCCCAGAGTTTTTCAGGGCAGCCTGGTAAATTCGAACTGCTTTTGGTTAGCAGATGTAGCTCTTAACCACTACGCCATTGGGGTTTCCAAATAGACTAAGCAGGGCTGAAATAAATGCAGGTGGGAGCCATTTCCTCCAGCCCAGAGGAGTTGATCATTGATGGTATAGACAAAAGTTGAGCAACAGAGCTTGAAAAACATTAGCACAGGTGCACCCCGCCTAGCTGGGGGAAGCCCTAAAGGGCTAAACGTTGATGGGTCATGGGTAGGGGCAACATACAGTTGTATGTTGAAAGGGGAGACTGAGAATCAGAAGGGGACTATGACACCGTGTAATAGCCACCATGGACTCAGTACAGCTGATGCCCCGGGGACAGTGTGCTTTATAAACCGCTCATCGTTGCTGAGCTCACTGTGTGGTTAAGAGTGCTGGAGTCACACAGACCTGTGTTCAAATCCCAGCTTCACCAGTTGCTAATTGTGTGGCCTAATTTAGGGAAGCCTGACCCAGAGACTGAGCATCTCCATACATTTTGCACCTCAGGTGCCCTGCTTGCCACAGATTTCTTGCCTGCTCTAAATACCAGTACCCTCATCAGGGCGATTAGGATGAGAATATCAGCTCCTGCTCAGAGGGTTGTGAGAATTAAACAAGAAGAGGCAGCAGAAGCGCTTAGTGCAGGACAGGCCCCCAGTGAGCACTGAAATGCTAACCCTGGTTCTCAGGGTGAGGCACTGTGCTACGTGCTGGGCTGACAGTGGTGAGCAAGACACACCCAGGCCCTGACTCATAGGAAGAAGATGAGGGAATAGACTGATGGTGGGGGCGGGAGAGGGAGCCAGGGAAAACACGTCAGTGAGACATGAGAAGCAGGATGAGAAAAAGAAAAACTCCTACTCTGGAAAGATGGTCACTTAGAACCAAGAAAGGCATCTTCTTACCCCCAAACTAGGATGGCAGCCAGTATCGCACTCTATCTTATTTAGCCTTCAAAATAATTTTGAGCTATTCCCATTGGATAAAGGAAGAAACCGAGGCTCAGAAAGGTGAAGTGATTTGCCTAAAGTCACACACCGTGGACAGGCCGGATTCCCTCCTCTTAATCATTGCACTCTACAACTTGATGCAGTGGCTAGCTGGATGTGTGACTTGGGCTAGTCAAGTCTCCTTTCCCAAGCCTTCCCCTAATGATCAGGGTCCAAGGGGAAGGCCACATAAGGTCATGGATATAGAAGTGCTTTGGACATTGCAAGATGCTATGACTGAAGAATTACTAGGGTACGTGATGTAGAAAGCACCAAAGGGCCCCTTATCCGTGATGATTACCCTGCTGATCCTCTCCCCTCACACCATCTCCCTCTGAGTCAAGGAACTGAGTCTCTCCAGGCCTCCCTTACATCTGTCCTGCACTTAGGAGAAGCATGTGGAAGCATTTTAGTCAGCAGTTATGGCTACCACCTCCCTACAAGAAAAATGTGGTTGGCCCCCATGTGACAGATGAAGAAACTGAGGCATAGTTTGTGAATGAGGGCGGAACCCGAGAAGAGACATCAGGTCTCTGTATATCACTGTGCTGTAGTTTACAGGCAAGCCAGACACTCCTGGCGTCCAGGTCACAGGGTAGCACTTGAAGAGGGGGCTAAGGCACCATTTTGTTCTGGGGTTGAGGTGGGGCAGATAGTCCCCACTAAGCCTTCCTGCTCCCTCCCTCCTTCCTACCATCCCTTTCCTGGATCTCAGATTTCTCTGAGGTACCAGCCCCTCCTCCACCATTCGAATGCCCCAGGTCCTTTCAACCTTCCTTCTTACCTGCTTGCGAAACATTAATCTCACATTGAGGTCACTCTCCTGTGAGAGAGGAGTCTGGAGCTGAGAACTAGGCAGCCTGATTGAAGGATAGGAAGGAGATAAACGGTGTTGGGAGATAAAACAGGGCCTTAAACTAGTTCCTGGGTGGTGAAAAGTTAAACACACGCTCGTTGCTAACCAAAAGTTTAGAGGTTCAAATCCATCAAGAGGCACCTCAGAAGAAAGGTCGGGTGATCTACTTCTGAAAAGTCAACCACTGAAAACCCTGTGGAGCACAGTTCCGCTCTGACACTCAAGAGTCAGAACCTCGTGCTATGAGTTGGAGCTGACTTAACAGCGACTAGTTACTGGTTAAACTAGCCAGGCTTACACCTTTGCAGTTTTAAACTGTTAGGAAAAACTGAGACCCAGAGAGGTACAATGTTTGCTCAAAGTTAGCAAGTCAGGGGCCAAACTGGGATCTGAGCCCAGGTCACTTGAGCTCCAAGCCTGACCAACTTGCCTTTGTCTGCTTTGTGCTGTGACCTTGAAACAGCAAGAGTCTTAGCTACCTGCAGGCAGGGTGCACTGAAAAGGACTTATTGAATGAATGGATGAATGAATGAATGATTGTTGATCCTCCTTCTAGGGGAACCAGGTGGATGGGGAGATGACTCCCCCATAAAATCCATAAAAAAAAAAAAAAAAAAAACTAGTGCCATCGATAGCCCCTCTAAAATCATCCTTCCTTCCCTTGTAATCCATTTACCTGGGATTCCCACCTTTCCCCAGAGAATTGTGTGCCACCTAGAGGAAACTGGGAGCCTAGCACCCTCAGTCCCACAGGGAAAGTGACAAGGGGAGAGGTCCTGACCCCACCACTTCTAAATGGCCCCTACCCCCTTTCAGCCTCTTACCTGATGGCAGGGAGGGTTCCAGCAGGATCAGCTTAAATAAACACCTAGTGAATGAGGACATTTTTTCAGCAGAAAAGATTTAAGGCAGAATATGCTACATGCTTTTCCACCTTCATATGTCCTACTCAGACACCATTTTTAAGAGCTTTCCTTTCCTCCTTCCCACCTCCTTGGTTCTCTTACCATTAAAAAAATGCAGATAGAAGAAACAGCATCGCTTCTGTGGTTTCCCTGCCGAAGATGCAGATCTAATTATAAGGAAACATCAGACAAAAACCTAACTGAGGGACAGCCTACAAGACAGCCAGCCTGTAATCTTCAAATTTGACTGCTAACTGAAAGGTTGGAGGTTTGAGCCCACCCAGCGGAGCCTCAGAAGAAAGGTCTGGTAATCTACTTTTGAGAAATCAGCAACTGAAAATCCCGTGGAGCCCAGAACCACCCTGACACACATGAGGTCACCGTGAGTCAGAATCAACCTGAAGACAATTTTTTTTTAAATCTTCATATGAGGCAAGACCATGGGAGTCAAAGAAAGTCTGAGGAATTCTTCCAGACTGAGGAAGACCAAAGAGACATGACAACTAAATGCAACATTGATTCTAACCCAGTTTAGCATCTTGAATGAGGTCTGAGGATTTTATGGTCGTAATTCATCATATGAATTTCCTGATGGTGATGGCTGTGTTATGGTTATATCGGAGGCTGTCTTTGACTGTTGGAAATATACACCAAAGATACGAAACATCATATCAGCAACTTATACCCATATGGTTCAGGGAAAAAACTTCCTTGTATTGTACTTACAACTTTTCTTTTTCTATAAATGTGAGATTCTTTTCAACATTTTAAAAAATATGTAGCCTTAACAATAAATTTATTACCAAAAAATGCAGATATCACTACCTCTTTCTCCTGATTAGAATGGAGGTGAAATGAAAATATAATCATGATATCATTGTCATTAGCTGCCATTGAGTTGGCCCCTGACTTATGGAGACCTTGACTTGTGGCGACCCCACCCACAACGGAACGAAATGGAGCCCAATCCTGCACCATCCCCATGATTTGTTGCAGATTGCGCTATGTATTATGATCCACAGGGTTTTCATGAGCTGACTTTTGGCAGTAGATCACCAGGCTTTTCTTCCTAGTCTGTCTTTAGTCTGGAAGCTCTGCTGAAATCTGTTCAACATCATAGCAACACACAGGCCTCCACTGACAGATGGCTGGTGGCCACACTTGAGGTGCATTGGCTGGGAATTGAGCCCAGGTCTCCTGCATGGAAGTCAAGAATCCTACCACTGAACCACCACTGCCCCCATGTAATCATGATACTTACCATTTACTGAGCCCTCACTAAATGCTTCACATACATACATCACCCCATTTCCTCCTCACATGCTCTGTGAAGTAAGTATCACCATCCCCATTTTTCAGATGGAGAACCTGAGGTCAGAGGGTTGAAGGGATTTGCCCAAGGTAGCTAAATTTGCAGCCTGTGGTCTCACTACTGTCCTGCGCTGCCCTCCCTCAAGCTGCCCTCAGCTCAGTACCTGCCCACAGCTTAAGAATCAACTTCTCCTTTCCTCCTCCCTGCCAGTCACAATCTTCCCACTCGACCAGACCCAGCTCTAAAGCCATTTCCCTAAGAAGTCTTTTCTGATCCCTTCCTGGATACGACTCTCCATCTTCTGACCTCTCAAGCATTAGATCAATCCTTCTCACAGCCAATCAATCATATCCAGAGCCTTCTGGATGGCAAGTATCATGCCAAGGACTGGGGATGTATTGATGAACAAAATGGATGCTTCCCTCTGCCCCTCGCCCCACTCCTCACGTGGAGCTTACAATTGAGTGGCAGAAACAAAGGCCGAATGAGTAAACAACAAATACACATATTAATCAGTGCCACCAAGGAAGAGACAAGGTGCTGTGACAGGTGGGAGGTGGGAGGTGGGAGTCTCTGAGGAGCAGACAGCAAGGCTGAGCATGAGCGGGGACACCATGCCAGGACAGGGAGAAGAGCATCATGGCAAAAGGAACCCTTGTGGGAAGAGCTGGCATGAGGCTTGAGGAGCTCAAAGAAGAGGGTGGGAGATAGCAGGGGCTGCAGTCTGAGCAGTGGGCAGGGGCCAGATCCCTTGGGGCCTTGGAGGCCATTTTAAGGAATCTGATCTTTATTCCGCTGCAAAGGAAGCCACGGGAGAGGGTGCGTGTGAGCAGGAGCGAGCCTAGGAGATTTACATTTTTAAAAGACCACTCTGGTGCTGCCGTGGAGGATCAGAGGGAACAAGAGTGGAAGCAGATGGGTCCTTATCTCTCCCTCCCTGCTTTCTGGTCGAGGCCAGGCCTTATCGTGTTTCTAGAGAGCTTCTTGAGGCCAGGGAGGGCGTCTGTCTCAGGATGTCACAGAGCCCAGGCCTCCCGTCCTGGGCTGTCCAGAAGTGCTCAGTCTCCTTGCCTACCCTCTGTCGCTGGGGACAATCTGGGACACCCACTGCTCTGGGCTCCCCGGGCCCTGTAGCTCCAGCACTGTGGAATGTTTGACAGAGAAACGCACGTGTTCTACAAACAGAACTTGATTCATGTTTCCAGAAGAAACTTGCAAACAGACTTGTGCCGGCCAAATCCATCAGAACAGAGATGGCCTCTATAAACAAAGGCCTTCACTGTCTCCGTCCTCCATGCACACTCCCCCCTGCAGGCAGCAGGCAGCCCTGGCACAGGGGCCACTTTCTGTGCAAGCCCCACATGACATGGCCTCAAACACACACTACCCCTCATTGCCCCCATTTTACAGATGAGAAAACAGAGACTCAGAAACATTTGAGTTACTTGCCCATATCACCCATCAAAGTCAGGTTGTTCCCCCAGATACTACTACTACTGATAACAATAACAACTCCCCACTGTGAGTGCTCATGTTGTGCTGAGCACTGTTCTAAGTGCTTTATGCAGATGAATCTGTTTAAGCCTCACAATAACGCTGTGAGATGAGGGCTCTTATCTTCCCTGTTTTTCACATGGGCAAACCAAGGCACAGAGAGAGGTCCAGTAATTGCCCAAGTCACATTGAGAGTCAGTGGGGTGGTGGGACCTGAACCCAGGCAGTGTGAGCCCAGAGCCCATGCCCTCTGCATGCTACACACTGCTCCCAGGTGCTAAGAGCAGGCTCATTCCTCTCACTTCTATCTCTGTTTGAGAGGTGAAGAAATCAAGGCCCAAAGAAGGGAAGGGCCTGTGCCCAGCCACCTGGCTTCCAAGGCAGAGTAGGGCCTGGAGTGCGGGGTCATTTTTGGTAGCCAGGTTAAGGCTAGAAACTAGGAGGCTACGGTTCTATTCCTAGAAATGCCACCGCCTTGTGTGTGGCAAATCACATCCCGTCTCTGAGCCTCAGTTTCCCCATCTGCTAAATGGGAACCACAACCCTGCCCTTACTCATCTTTTAAGGATTACTGTGAAACCAAGTTAGTGAAGGGGTGGTGGGGCAGGCTGGTTTTCCTGGCCCAGATTCCTGTCCTGTGAATGGAAGGTCCAAGCAGCGTCATTCTGGGGGTTAAAGCCCCAGGGGTGGGGCTGAGCTGGGCCTCCTCCAGCATAAGACCCCCCACCTCGGGCTCCAGCCCAAATTGCCAGACACAGGCCTGAGAGGGGGCCCCCTCCAGGCGGGGGTGACCAGGAGCCAGCCGGGCCAGGCTGGCCATTTGTCCACAGATGGGCTTGCAGATAACAGGCGTCTGGAGATAAGGCAGGGTCTGCTCACAGCGTGTGGAGCTATTGGAGAACCGGCCTGAGCCATGATGGGGCAGTGGGAGACTCAGGGCATCTGGGGCAGAAAGGACTGCACTCCAGGCACAAAAACTTTCTGCTCCCCCATGACACAGGGCTGTTACCTCCTCTCTTCTGGACATATCCCCAACCCCACCAAAACAAAGCAAACAAGTAAACAAAAACGTATACTTTTAACAGAAGTGTTGCTTAATCTGGAGAAAACCCTGGCCTACCACTGGGTCCCAGTCTAGCCCTGCCACTGACCTACTGGGCAGCCAGGCAGCAAGTCACTGCTGAGTCGGAGTCTCAGTTTCCTCCTCTGGATATAGTGATGACTTTCTTGCCTTCCTCACAAATACAAAGGAATACAAATAATAATAAACAGCTAACAGCGTGCTACGGCTGTGAGGTGGGTACTATTACCATCCTCCTCCCTTTACAGATGAAGAAACTGAGGCGCAGAGAATTTAGACCAAACAGCTAGTCGGTGGTGAGGCCAGGATTAAATTTAGGCAATCTGATTCTAGTGTGGGGCTTTTAACTGCTTGAAATGTCACTGCCAATTTTTTTAAAGGAACCAAGATAGCTGCAATTGGAGCTTATTTCTGTTTTTAAAAAACACATTTATGATTGTATATCATAGACATTTTTCGAAAAACTTACACCCAAATATTAACAGCATTTATCTCTAGGGCAGGGTTTTTCAACTTCGCCACTATCAACGTTTTAGGCCAGGTAATTCTTTGTTGTGTGTGTTGGGGTGCAGGGGGGCAGCTTCCCTACCCTCTACCCACTGGATGCCGGCAGCACCATCAACCAAAAATGTCTCCAGGCATTGCCAAATGCCCCCTGGGAGTCAAAATATCCCTGGTTGAAAACCTCTGATCTAGAGGACATAATTAAGAGGGACGTTCACTTTCTACGTCCTACGCTGAAAATTTTTCCACGTGCAGGCATGACTCATTGAAATCAGAAGAAACACCAATTAGGACAAGAAAAAAAACCCAAGAAAATCACTGTGTGGTAGGTAGGTGGATGGGTGGAAGGATAAACGATTGAATGAACAGTAACTGAAGGTGCCAGATGAAAATCAAACCTGGGCATTCTGGAGGAGCATTTTGAGATCGTCCAAGCTGTTTCTGCACTTTACAGAAGAGGAAGTGGAGGTCCACAGAGAGATGAGCTTATCTGATTCACAGAATGGGCTAGGGCAGGGTGAGATGAAAGCCTGGGGATGCTGGCTCCCAGTGCAGTGCTCTGAACCCTGGAATGTGAAAAAGCAATGAGAGAACACTGCCCTGAGAGGGCTTTCCGGCTTTTGCTGCTGAAGGTCCCAGGGCTGAAGAGCAGAGGTGCTGCCTAGCCCGATGCTTTAAATGACAGGTGGGTTGTTCCTGAGAAAAGTGACTACAACATACAGGCAGAGAAGAGAAACTGGGCAGGAGCTGAGGACCAGGGTGGAAGCAGCACCAGTGCATGCAGGCTGGGAAGGCAGACTGGCACTGAGACAGATTGGGGGAGCCCTACAGCACCAAGCTAAGAAGATGGTGGGGCACCCGGAAAGCTGCTGAGAGTAGGATGACCCAGTGGGTGAACTATGGTTTTGAGATGAGACCCTCTCTCAGTCCTTTATTGAACACTTACTATTTATTTGCCCAAGGCCCCACAATGTGTCAGCAGGTGGAAGCCTCTGGGTGCCTCTGACTCCAAAGCCTGTGCTCCTAACTACAACACTCCACTCCAGGGGAATACCATGCAGCCTTTAAAAAGAATGGGGCAATGACCCAGCAATTCCGCTCCTACCCAAAAGACTTGAAAGCAGGTACTCAAACATACTTGTACACCAATGTTCACTGCAGCATTATTCACAATGACTAAAAGGTGGAAACAACCCAAATGTCTATCAAGAGATGAATGGATAAACAAAATATGGTGTATACATGCAATGGAATATTACTAGCCATAAAGAGAAAGGAAGCCCTGACACAGGCTATGACGTGGATGAACCTTGAAAACATGATGCTGAGTGAAATAAGTCAGTCACAAAAGGACAAATATTGTATGTTCTCACTTACATGAAACAGGCAAAGGCATAGAGACCAAAGGTTATTAGTGGTTACCAGGGGCGGGAGGGAGGGTGAAATGGGGAGTTATTGCTTAAGGGGTACTGAGTTTCTGTTATGGGTGATGAAAAAATTTGGGAGTGGATAGTGGTGATGGTTGTGCAACATGGTGAATGTAACTAATGACACTGGATTGAACATGTAAAAATGGTTGAAATGGCAGATGCTTTGTTATCTATATTTCACCATAATAAAAATTATTAAAAAAGAATGGAGCAGAATATAGGGTGCTATCATCAGGGTTCCATCAGGGAAATAAACCCACTATCACACCTTTACATAAATGGGAACATGAACATTCAGAAGGGGCATTGAAACATTAGAGGAGCCCAGTCAGACTGAGGAAGGAGGCAAGTTCGATGGCCCTGGGGGACTTCAAAGAGGACCCTCTAGGGGGTCTATGGGGACTGTACCTTCATGTCTCCACTGCCTCTACGGGTCTGCCATCAAGCGTCTGGTGATGGTGATCTGGGGCCTGTGACAGTCAGCTGAGCAGTGAGATGGGAAGAGGAGCTGATTGTGAAGAGAAGAGAGTGAGGAGAGGATGGAACCCACCAGCACCTCTGTGTCTGCCCATCACCGCAGCTGACCACGATGACCTTGACCTTGACAGATGAATGGCCACTGTTTTGCTCTCGCCTTCCACCTCTTCACAAATTTCTCTTTCAGCCAACTGTAATTGGGAACCTGCAGTAAAGGAAGCTCTGGGGAACACAGTTCCGCACTTAACCTGGATGACCCAGGACAGCTACTTCAAGTGGAGATGATAGACTGATCTCCTGAATGAGTGGTTAATTGAAAACAAGAAAGGAAAATATTAGCAGGTACGTTATTTGTTAAGGGCACACACACTATCTGAGGAAGCAAGCACTTCAGCTGCCTAGGTAGGACTGAGAAGGGAAAGTCTGTGGGGGGTCCATGAGAAGGTGTCCCTCTGTGTCACTACCATCTCTATTTGACTTCATCTCTGCCCAGCTCATGGGCTTCTATACTTCTGTATACAGAGAACATCTCTGTAAAGATACTCAAGAAACTAGCAGTCGTTGTCTCTAGGGAGGAGGCCAGAAGGAAGGGGTGGGAGGAAGATCTACTTCTGGAGACTTCTTTTTTACTCTTTTGTACTGTTTGTATGTGTATTTTCGTTAATTTTCTTCCTGGGGCTGCCCTAATCCCTTAACCCTGACTGAGTTTAGAAGGAAGGCATTCTCCCTTTTTCTAAACATATCAGAGCCATGTGGCTGCCTTTTCCCACAGTTTGGTGTGGTGTAAAGATCGCTGGACTGTGTAACGCGTTGTGTGGCCTTAGGCAAGCCCTTCCCCTCTCTGGACCTCGATGTCCCTGTCTGTACAAGGAGAGGGTTGGAATTGATGGCGCCTAAAAGTCCATAATGCTCAGATTCTCTGGGATGTCTTGATTCTAATCAAAGTTTCAAACTTTCCCCTGAAGGCTGAGTCTTGATGGCAGAGGAGGGAGCCAAGATGTAGACAGATAGAGGGATTTGTTCATAGCTACCAGGAAAGACAGCAGTGGAGACGGGATTAGAAACTAGAGTTCCCAGTTACCTCCTGCTCAGAGACAGCTCTGAGCTGGCTTCAAACAAATTCAGCTTCAGTAATGAAAGCAGCTTGGTAATTACGGGATGTTTCAGGTGTCCTTGCTATCCTAGCTTTATTTTTTCTCTTCTATGTTAAAATATATTCATAACTATTGAAATAACAAATAACATCGTAAAGTAACAAAAAATACTGTACCATGTAAGGTCATCTAGTGTACCATCAGTATAGCCCACTTGGGGAAATGTTGACCTAGGCAAACAGGCTCATTGTATAACAGGGTGTGTCCGGTTGCCCTAGGAGAAGGCAGTGCACGGTGAGGTCAAAGACTGGACTTTGAATTTAGGCAGATCTCCGTTTGAATGGACTTTAGCTCTGTTCAACCCACAGTATATGCTGCATTAAAAAAAAAACAAACCCGTTGTCATCAAGAGGATTCCCGCTCGTGGGGACCCCACTTGTCTCAGAGTAGAACTATGCCCTATAAGATTTTCAGTGGGTTTTATTAACCTTTCAGCTAGCAGCCCAGCACTTAACTGTTTACAACACTCCAAAACCAAAAAAACCAAACCCATTGCCGTCAAGACAATTCTGACTCATAGTGACCTTATAGGACAGAGTAGAACTGCCCCATAGAGTCTCCAACGAGGCCTGGTGGATTTGAACTGCCTTCCTTTTGGTTAGCAGCCATAGCGCTTAACCACTACGCCACCAGGGTTTCCTTACATAAATGTCATTGTTGTTAGTTGCCATCAAGTCGATTCCGACTCATGGTGACCCCGTGTGTGCAGAGTAGAACTGCTCCATAGCTGTTATTATTATTATTATTATATACTGCCAAATGGAAAAAAGCATGTGTGTAAAAGTATAAGATACATATTGTATATACTCAATTAAAACAAAAACAACAACAACAACAAAAAACCACTGCTGTTGAGTTGATTTCGACTCATAGTGACCCTATAGGATAGAGTAGAATTGCCCCATACAATTTCCAAGGAGCACCTGGTGGATTCAAACTGCCAATCTTTTGGTTAGCAGCGGTAGCTCTTAACCACTATGCACTAGGGTTTCCATGTACTTAATCAGGCATAGAATATTTCTGGAAAGTTTCATGAAACATTGTAACAGTGGTTGCCTCTAGGGAGGGGAATGAGGAGCTTGGGGTACTGGGGGTAGAGAGATTACATTTTATGCTTCAGAAAAAATTGCTTGACTTTTAAACCATACAAATGTACTGTCTTTGAAAAAATGACTAGTAGCCTGATTCCAAACCTAAAGCAGTAGATGTACGAGTTGAGCCTTGTCGTTGTGTGTTGTGGAGTCAATTCCAACTCATAGCAACCCTATGTGACAGAATAGAACTGCCCCATAGGGTTTCCTAGGCTGAAATCTTTACAAGAGCAAATCACCAGTCTTTTCTCCTGTGGAGCAGCTTGTGGGTTCCAACGGCCAACCTTTCGGTTAGCAACCAAGAGCTTTAACCATTGCACCATGAGAGCAAGGAAGCTCTCAGAGACTACTGGGGTCATGTCAAAAGATTTGGGGAGCTAAATTGAAGAGACTCCCACTGGCTGAAGACAGGAGAGAAAACTGAATATTAATAAGGATACATAACTGCAAAGAATCCAGAATTCATAAAGAAATTAAAATACACACACACACATATGTATATATATATACGAACTTTGTTGGACATCTCTGGAGGATGCTGGGTATGGCCAATTACAAAAATGGACCCAATTATCCACTCCTCCCTATATCCATGCCCTTTGTAATGTAATTTTGCAGCTCCTCCCGTTAGTAAACCAAAAAACCAAACCCATTGCTGCCCAGTCTATTCCAACTCATAGCGACCCCTATAGGACAAAGTAGAACTGCTCCATAGAGTTTCCAAGGAATGCCTGGTGGATTCAAAGTGCTGACCTTTTGGTTGGCAGCCATAGCACTTAACCACTACGCCCAGGGTTTCCCTCACAGTAGGAGACGCAGTCTATTTCCCCACCTCTTGAACCTGGGCTTAGCCATGTGATTTGTTTCAGCCAATGGGTAATTGTGACCATGACCCAACAGAGGCTTGGAATGTACTGGCCAGGGTTGGACTTATTCTTGAGCTCCTGCCCTGGCCTCAGAGGAATAAGAGACACATGGTGCAGACTTGACCCCAACAGCAATCTGGGGCCAAGCCTCACCTGTAACAGCCAAACCCAGCTGACCCGCAAACATGTGTGAGAGAACCAAACGCTTGTTGTTGTAAGCCATTGAGTTTTGGGGTAGGTTCTTACTCAGCATTATTGTGGCAATAGTTGCCCAGTACAGGTATGATAATGGTATTATACTTATGTTAAAAAAAAAAAAAAAAAAGAGTCCCTACATTTTGGAAATATACTAAAATATTTTGCAAATGAAAAAAATTAATACATTTTAAGGGAAAAAATGTGACCTGTTGTCAGGCCATTTGTCAAACTATGTGCCCTATCTTGAGCTCACTAAGGTCTCGGTGTCCCGAAGGCACTTACCTTTTCTCCTACAGTGATTCTGACTCTAGGATCCCGAGTTCTGCAGTGTCAAAGTTGGGGGACACACTCTAGACTATACTGTCTAGTGTCCTAATTTGGGGAGTCTGTAGACCATAGAGGCAAAGGGACTTGCCAAAGATCACCTAAACTTGGTGAGCCTAGATTTGTACCCAGGACTCCTGGTGTCTCTGCTTTCCTTTCCTCCACACAACTGTCTCGAAGCATGTCCATACCCAACTCCTGACCCAGCCTAGAAAAATCCAGCATTGCCCATGAACACAAAGATCAAATCTTCAGTCTTGGGCTTTGTAAAAGTTCCACCAAAGGACCCATCCTGATCCCTGAGGGCCAGATGGGAGACTCAAGACACCCTCAATGCCAGGTAAAGAGATGGTGAGGAAGAGCGGGTCTTTAATCCTAGCCTCACCTGTGTCCCCCTCGATCACCACCTCCCTGTGCTCCCAGAGCCCCACCTGGGCCCAGACAATCACAGCAACATTAGCTGCTCCCACCTGCCCTGCTCTTTTGATCCACACAGGCTCATGTCCTCTGGAACCTCATTCCAGCTCCATGAGACTGGCAGGGGCAAATAACACCTTGGTTTTATAGATGAGGATATTGAGGACCCAAGAAGCCTTCCCTTGGGGTGCCAGAGGCCATCTCTAGGATCCTCTTATCCAGGCTACAAAGCAGCCTTTCTAGGTCCCCCAACCCCAGCTGACCAAACTTGCCCTTCCTCACTGCCTGCCAAGGCGAGCTGCCTTCTCCACGAGGACCCCAGGTCAGGCTCAGCTTGAAGCAAGGGCTTCACTTTCTACGGCCATTCAGTTTGGGGTTCACTGACCTTGTCCTCTCTGCCACAAGTGCCATCCCCCAATGTCTACATAGCTGGTTTGCTCTCCTCCTACAGGTCTCTGCTCAAAGGCTACCTTATTGTGAACCTATTATGCCTGATTCTGCTTATTTAAAATGCCCAGAATAGGCAAATCCATAGAGATAGAAAGTAGATCCACGGTTGCCAGGAGCCGGGAGTGCTGGTTATAGGAAATCACTGTTAATGGGTATGGGGTTTCTTTTGGGGGAAGATAAAAATGTTCTGGAATCCGGTAATGGTGATGGCTGTACAATTCCATGAATATAATAAACATCACTGAATTGTGTACCTTAAAAGGATGGATTGAATGGAATGTGAACTGTATCTCAATAAAACTATTTAAAAAAAAAAGAAAATGTTAAAGTGGACTTATTAATGAGGCTTTCCCTGACCACCCTATGTGAAATTGCAACTCCTCCATGCACTTCACACATATGCTCATTGTGCTCTATTGTTCTCTATCCCATTTATTATGTATGTAGGTTTTTGTTTATTGTCTCATTCCTACACTAGAATATAAGCCCTGTGGAGGCCAGGACATTTTCTGTCTTGCTCACCACTGTCCCCAGGACCTAGAACAAAGCTTGACTTGTTGTTGTTGTTAGGTGCCGTGGAGTCCATCTCTACTCATAGAGACCCTATGTACAACAGAAAGAGACAGTGCCTGGTCCTGCACCATCCTCACAATCGTTGCTATGTTTGAACCCGTTGTTGCAGCCACTGTGTTAATCCATCTCATTGAGGGTCTTCCTCTCTTTCGCTGACCCTCTCCTTTACCAGGCACGATGTCCTTCTCCAGGGACTGATCCTTCCTGATAACATGTCCAAAGTATGTGAGACGAACTCTTACCATCCTTGATTCCTAGGAGCATTCTGGCTGTACTTCTTCCAATACAGGTTTGTTTGTTCCTCTGGCAGTCCACGATATGTTCAATATTCTTGGCCAACACCATAATCCAAAGGTGTCAATTCTTCTTTGGTCTTCCTTATTCATTGCTCAGCTTTCGCATATTTATGAGGTGATTGAAAATACCATGGCTTGAATCAGGCACACCTTAGTCCTCAAAGTGACATCTTTGCTTTTGAACACTTCAAAGAGGTCTTTTGTAGCAGATATGCCCAATGCACATTGTTTGATTTCTTTTTTGCTTCTTCCACAGGCATTGATTAGGATCCAAGTAAAAGGAAATGCTTGTCAACTTCAATCTTTTCTTCGTTTATCATGATGTTGCTTTTGGTCTGTTGTGAGGATTTTTGTTTTCTTTATGCTGAGGTGTAATCCATACTGTTGGTTATATTCTTTGACCTTCATCAGTTAAGTGCTTGAGTCCTCTTCACTTTCAACAAACAAGGTTGTGTCATTTGTTGATTGCAAACTTTTTAATGAGTCTTCCTCCAATCCTGATGCCACATTCCTCTTCATATAGTCCAGCTTCTGGGATTATTTGCTCAGCATACAGATTAAATGACTATGGTGAAAGGATACAACCTTGATGCACACCTTTCCTAACTTTAAACCAAGCAGTATCCCCTTGTCCTGTTCAAAGGACTGCCTCTTCATATAAGTACAGGTTCCACATGAGCACATAAGAGCACATTCTTTGCAATGTTATCCATAATTGGTTTTTATGATCCATACAGTCAAATGCCTTTCCATAATCAATTAAACACAGGTAAATATCTTTCTGGTATTCTCTGTTTTTAACCAAAATCCATCTGACCTCAGTAATGCTAGCCCACATCCTATGTCCTCTTCTAAATCTGCCTTGAATGTCTAGCTGTTCCCTGTTGATGTACTGCTGCAAACATTTTTTGAATGATCTTTAGCAAAATTTTACCTGGGAGTGATATTAATGATACTGTTCAATAATTTCTGCATTCTGTTCGATCACCTTTCTTTGGAATGGGCATGATTATGGATCTCTTCCTGGTGGTTGGCCAGGTAGCTATCTTCCAAATTTCTTGGCATAGACGAGTAAGCGCTTTCTGTGTTGCGTCCATTTGTTGAAACGCTTCAGTTAGTATTCTTGGAGCCTTGTTTTTTGCCAATGCCTTCAGTGCAGCTTGGACTTCTTTCAATACCACTGGCTTTTGATCATATGCTACCTCCTGAAATGGTTGAACGTTGACCAATTCTTTTTGGTTCAGTGGCTTTATGAGTTCCTTCAATCTTCTTCTGATGTTTTGTGCACCGTTCAAATTTTTACCCACAGAATACTTCAATATTGCAACTTGAGGCTTGAACTTTTTTCTTCAGTTCTTTCAGCTTGAGAAATACCAAGCATGTTCTTCCCTTTTGGTTTTCTAACTCCAGGTCTTTGCACATGTCATTATAATACTTTGTCTTCTCGAGGTGCTCTTTTTTTTTTTTTTTAATTTTTATTGTGCTTTGAGTAAAAGTTTACAAATCAAGTCAGCCTCTCACACAAAAAATTTATATACACCTTGCTATGTACTCCTAGTTGCCCTCCCCCTAATGAGACAGCACACTCCTTCTCTCTGCCTTGTATTTCCAGGTCCATTCAGCCAGTTTCTGTCCCCCTCTGCCTTCCCATCTCCCCTCCAGACAGGAGGTGGCCACATAGTCTCATGTGTCTACTTGAGCCAAGAAGCTCACTCCTCACCAGTATCATTTTCTATCTTTATAGCCAGACCAATCTCTATCTGAAGAGTTGGCTTTGGGGATGGTTCCAGTCTTGGGCTAACAGAAGGTCTGTGGATCATGACCTCTGGGGTCCTTCTAGTTTCAGTCAGACCATTAAGTCTGGTCTTTTTATGAGAATTTGAGGTCTGCATCCCACTGCTCTCCTGCTCCATCAGGGACTCTCTGTTGTGTTCCCTGTCAGGGCAGTTATTGGTTATAGCTGGGCACCATCTAATTCTTCTGGCTCAGGCTGATGTAGTCTCTGATTTATGTGGCCCCTTCTGTCTCTTGGGCTCCTAATTGTGTCTTTGGTGTTCTTCATTTTCCTTTGCTCCAGGTGAGTTGAGACCAACTGATGCATCTTAGATGGCCGCTTGCTAGCGTTTAAGACCCCAGGCACCATTCTCCAAAGTGGGGCATAGAATGTTTTTTAACAGATTTTATTGTGCCAATTGACCTAGATGTCCCCTGAAACCATGGTCCCCAAACCCCTACCCCTGCTACTCTGGTCTTCAAAGCATTCAGTTTATTCAGGAAACTTCTTTGTTTTTGGTTTAGTCCAGTTGTGCTGACCTCTCCTGTATTGTGTGTTGTCTTTTCCTTCACCTAAAATAGTTCTTGTCTACTATCTAATTAGTGGATACTCCTCTCCCTTCCTCCCTCCCTGATCTCGTAACCATCAAAGAATATTTTCTTCTCCGTTTAAACTATTTCTTGAGCTCTTATAATAGTGGTCTCATACAGTATTTGTTCTTTCGCAACTGACTAATTTTACTCAGCATAATGCCTTCCAGATTCCTCCATGTTATGAAATGTTTCACAGATTCATCGTTGTTCTTTATCGATGCATAGTATTCCATTGTGTGAATATACCATAATTTATTTATCCATGCATCCATTGATGGGCACCTTGGTTGCTACTATCTCTTTGGTATTGTAAACAGTGCTGCAGTGAACACGGGTATGCATATATCTGTTCGTAAAGGACGAGCTGCTCTTTGAAATCTTCTGTTCAGCTCTTTTACTTTATAATTTCTTCTGTTCACTTTAGCTACTCTATGTTCAAGAACAAGTTTCAGAGTATCTTCTGACATCTATTTTGGTCTTTTTTTCTTGTCTGTTAAATGACCATTCGCTTTCCTTAATGTCATCCCACAACTCGTCTGGTCTTCGGTCATTAGTGTTCAAAGCATCAAATCCATTCTTGAGGTGGTCTCTAAATTCAAGTGGGATATATTCAAACTTGTACTTTGGCTCTTATGGGCTTGTTTTAATTTTCTTCAGCTTCAACTTGAACTTGCATATGAGCAATTGATAGTCTGTTCTGCAATCAGCCGCTGGCTTTGTTCTGACTGATGATATTGAGCTTCTTCATTGTCTCTTTCCACAGATGTAGTTGATTTGATTCCTGTGTATTCCATCAGGTGAGGTCCACATATATAGCCACCATTTATGTTGTTAAAAAAAAAAAGGTATTTCCAATGAATAGGTCATTGGTCTTGCAAATTCTGTCATGCAAATCTCTGGTATTGTTTCTATCACCAAGGTCATATTTCCCAACTATAATAGATCCTTCTTCTTTGTTTCCAACTTCTGCATTCCAATCACCAGTAATTATCAGTACATCTTGACTGCATGTTTTATCAATTTCAGATTGCAGAAGTTGGTAAAAATCTTCAATTTCCTCATCTTTGGCATTTTTTTTTTTTTTTTGGCATTAGTGGTTTGCTCATAAATTTGAATAGCAGTTATATTAACTGGTCTTCCTTGTAGGTGTATAGATATCATCCCATCACTAACAGTGTTGTACTTCAGGACAGGTCTTGAACTGTTCTTTTTGACAATGAATGGGATGCCATTCCTCTTCAATTTCTGGAAATTCAAAATGGCCAATACCAGTCCATTTCAGCTTACTAATTTTTTTTTTTAATGCCTAGGATATTGATCTTCAAGCATTTCATTTCATTTTTGATGACTTCCATTTTTCTTAGATTCATACTTTGTACATTCCACGTTTCAGTTACTAATGGATGTTCACAGCTGTTTCTTATTATTTTGAATTGTGCCACATCAGCTAATGAAGGTCCCAAAAGCTTGACTCCATCCACGTCATTAAGGTCAGCTCTACTTTGAAGAGGCAGCTCTTCCCCAGTCATACTTTGAGTACCTTCCAATCTGAAGGATTCATCTTCCAGCACTATATCCGACAATGTTCCACTGCTATTCATAAGGGTTTCACTGGCCAAACTTTTAGCAGTAGATCACCAGGTCCTTCTTCCCAGTTTGTCTTTCTGGAAGCTCTGCTGAAACCTGTCTACCATTGGTGACCTTGCTGGCATTTGAAATGCCAGTGGCACAGCTTCCAGCATCACAGCAACACACAAGAAACCACAGTACAACAAACTGACAGACAAGTGACTTTTGGCAGTAATCAACAGTTGTTTATTGAACTCATTTCCCAATCATTTATTGAGGTTCCCCATCAGTTGTATCCCAAATGGGAGGTCCCCAAGAAATGATGTGTTTTAAACACTGCTGAACCAAAATTTTAAAGAAGCTTTCCCTTAGTAATTCATCTGCCTACCTCCCTCCCATTTCTCTCCACCCACCCCATCCCACCTAATCCCACAAAAGAAGATCTCTCCTGAGACTTTGCACCTTCCTCCTATTTCTGCACCTGTCCACAGTGTCTCTGTCTCTCACCTTGACTACTGCGAAATCCAACCTAACCCATCTCCCTCTTGCCTCTACACTTAGCATCTCCTCCCTCCACACAGCAGATGGTGGTCTTTCTGCAAATGCAACTTTGAGCCACACAGTCCTTTGTTTAAAGTCCTTGGTGACTTCCTACCACTCTCAAGATGAAGGCTAAGCTTCAATCTGTGCCTTTGTGACTTGGCTACTGCCACCCTTATCTCCCACGTGCTACTTCTTGTTTACTGAGCTCCAGCCACAGTGAACGCCTTTTCAGTCTTTGAACTCTTGCCACTGATCTCTGCACACTCTGTTCCTTCTGCCTGGAACTCTTGCCTCTCCCCTCTTTGCTTTCAGGGCTAAGCTTAAGGTTTGCTTCCTCAGGAACCTTTCTCTGACCCCTAATAGACTCTGTTAGTCACACTCCGGGGGCCCTGTGTGTCCCTGTTTCTCTTTCCCTATTGTGTTTGTCTGCTTACTTGTCTTTCTTCACTAAGCTTAATGCTCCTTTTGGGAAGGGGTCTTGTTCAGCACAGTGCCCAGACAGAACCTGGCATATCTTATTATTGTTGTTAGGTGCTGCCGAGTCAATTTCGACTCATGGTGACCCCACGTGACAGCGAAACTGCCCATTAGAGTTTCCTAGGCTGTAATCTTTATGGAAGCAAATCGCCAGATCTTATCTCCTGCGAAGTGGCTGGTGGGCTTGAGTCACCAACCTTTCAGTTAGCGGCCGGGTGATTAACCATTGCATCACCAGGGCTCTTTTTGCACATATTAGGTGCTCATTAAACATTCATCCAATCAACAAATGGACGAGTGAATGAAAGAATGTATCCCCTCTTCCAAGTCTTCGCTCATGCCATTCATGCCTGCAGTCTCTCCTTCCTTTTTTCCCTGCTTCCCAATCCTTCCCAATCGGCCAGGTGAAGATCAAGTCCCCACCTCCTCTGGGAAGCTGTCCCTGAGGACTGTAGCAGAAATGCAGCTCTGTTCTTTCTGCCTCCCATAAGCACAAGGGTAATAATACCTGAGTGTCCCACTTAGGTGGGCCCTTAAGAATTGGGTCCAGGCGTTTTGCTGAGTGAAATAAGTCAGTCACAAAAGGACAAATATTGTATGAGACCACTATTATCAGAACTCAAGGAAAGGTTTACACACAGAAAAAAACATTCTTTGATGGTTACAAGGGTGGGGAGGGAGGCAGAGGGAAAATCACTAACCAGATATTAGACAAATGTCAATTTTGATGAAGGGAAAGACAATACACAATATTGGGGAAGTCAGCACAACTGGACCAAAGCAAAAGCGAAAAAGCTTCCTAGACACATCCAAACACTTTCAGGGACCGAGTAGCTGGGGTTCTTTATGAACTATGTTCTCAGGGGGCATCTAGGTCAATTGGCATAACATAGTTCATAAAGAAAATGTTCTACGTCCTACTTTGGAGAGCAGCATCTGGGGTTTTAAAAGCTTGTAAGCAGCCATCTAAGATACAGCGATCGGCCGCATCCCATCTGGAGTAAAAGAGAATGAAGAAAACCAAAGACACAAGGAAAATATTAGCCTGAAGGACTAAAGGACCATACGAACCAGAGACTCCACCAGCCTGAGCCCAGAAGAACTAGATGGTGCCCAGCTACCACCACCAAGCTCTCTGACAGGGGTCACAACAAAGAGACCCAGACAGAAAGGGAGAAAAACATAGAATTCGAATTAATGAAAAAGACCAGTCTTACTGGTCTGACAGAAACGGGAAGAACTCCTGAGACTATGGCCTCTAGATGGCCTGCTAACTCTGAACTGAAACCATTACTGAAGCCTACTTTTTCAGACAAAAATTACACAGGCCTATGTGTGAGGGATGTGCTTCTTGTTCAGTCAAATATACAAGACCAAATGGGCAACTTTTGTCCAAAAGCAAAATGAGAAGGCAGGAAGGGACAGGAACTGGATAAATGGACACAGGGAACCTGGGGTGGAAAGGGAGAGTGTGCTGTCACATTATGGGGATTACAACCAATGTCACAGAATAGTATGTGTATAAATTGTTGAATGAGAAACTAACTTGAGTTATAAACTTTCACCTAAAGCACACGCACACAAAGAAAGAATAGGGTCCAGGCATGTTCTGTCTCCACACAGCCAGCAACTTGAGGGAAACAATGTGACTTCCCACAGCCTCAGAGGCTATGGGTGCAGAGAGGGAAGGTGCTAAATCCTGATAGGCTGAGGGACAGGTTGGGAGACAGTAGAGGATGCTCAAAAAAGTGCATGTCACATGTCGTCCAAGAGTTCATGTGTCTAGCTAGGGGTCAGGGGGATTTACACTCAGAATGGAGACTTCTTTGTGCTCACCTCCGAGCTTGGAGACAGGGTCTGCCCTGGGACAGGCTGAGCATTGTGGGGGAAATATCTTTCTGAGCTGGAGTCTGAGTGCAGGTGCAGCTGGTTTCTTTGTGAAAGGAGCACTTGCCAGGGGCTCAAGAGCCAGGGCTTGAGTCTGTGTGACCTTGAGTGGATTCCATGTCCTCTCTGCACCTCAGTTTCCCCCACTTGAAAATGAAGGGTTTGGAACTTGCCTCCTATGGGTCTCCCAGGCCCGAAGTATGTGCATCTATGCCTCCCAACATGGGGAAGAAGGAAAACAGGAGGACTGGGGTGTTCACAGCGTACTCACCTCCCTCCATGCCCACATGCTTCTAGGCCCCTGAGAGGAAGCAGGGATGCAGGAAGGGCTTCATCCTTAATGTTAGTAATGGCCCCATTTCCTGCAGGCCCTGTTCCTGGGGACTCTTCCCCAGGACTGCCAGTCCTCTTCTGTTTCCTTTGGCAGCCAAAGCTGAGAGGAAGTAACTGTGTACCTCAGGCAGGCTCTTCACCTCCCTGGGCCTCAGTTTCCCCAGCTCTAGCCTCCCCGGTGTCTAGGAACGGCTATCTCAGTGGGTCTAGAGGCTTCATCAGGGTCGCTGTGGTAATCGCTGGCCAGCTCCTGCTCCCGGAGGTCTCAGCAGGGGCTGGAGGTCGCAGTACCAACTAGGAGGGTTGACAGTGCCTCAGTGGGCCCTTTGTCGGGGAGAGCCCACCGCAGCCCCCTATGGAGGGAATGTGCTTTACCCACAGGAGCAGACCCAGCTCAGGTTGCTGGTCTGGTTAATGCCTCCGTACATTAGGCCTGTCGCCTGTTGACAGGATTTTTTGTTTAATTGGAGGCATAAGAAAACAATAACATCTGTCTGCAGGAGAGCTACAGAAGTACAGACGGAAAGCTCTCTGTGAGGGCTTGGGGAGAGTCTGAGCACTGGGCTCCATCACGCTGGCTTTGAGACCCTGGACAAGTCCTTTCTCCCTGGGCCTCAGGCTCACCCTCTGGCAATGAGCGTGTTGGATTGTAACTGCCTAACCCAGGGCCGCTTTTCTCGAAATGTGACCCAAAGAGGTCCACCTACATCAGAATTTCCCAGGGAGCTTGTGAAATGCAGATTCCCAGGCTTTGTCCAGATCTACTGACCCAGAATCTCTGGGGGGAAGAGGTCTGTGAATCTGCTGCCTGCCCTGAGCATGACTTGGTAGGACCTGTATCATGGGGTGAGAATTAGTGCCTTGCTACTCAAACACCCTGGGAGTCCCTGGGTGTTGCAAACAATTAACGAGCTGGGCTGCTAATCAAAAGGTTGGAGGTTCAAGTCCACCCAGAGGTGCCTGGGAAGAAAGGCCTGACAATCCACTTCTGGAATATCAACCATTGAAAATCCGACGGAGCACAGTTCTGCTCTGACACGTGTGGGCCCTCCGTGAGGCAACTTTTTGTTTTATTTTTTTCTCAGCTGCTCAGCACAGGGTCTGAGGAGGTGTCAGTGGTCTGTTAGAGGTACAAGTCAAAGGGATACACACCAAAACGATAACAGTGGTACAATTCTGGTGATTTTAATGTTTTCCTTTTTACCGATCAGCCTTTGCTAATTTTTTCTACCGTGAATATGTATAGCAACGTAAGTGACAAAAATAATCATGGGGAAAAATGAGATGACTCTATAGTCTTGGATTTATAGTCAGCCTTCTTAGTAGGTGCTCAGATAATATATAGATTTACATTCTTAATTGTATGACTTTCGGATTACAACAGTCTTTCAGGCTTACTGCAACAAGTAAAACAATAGAATACAAATGTGCACACATGAAAAGTTGGTAGCTGCCCACCGCCACTCCCTACTCCTGACGTAACCAATGTTAACAGCCCAATGGGAATAATTCCACACCAGTTCTCTTGCTCATACACAGAGACAGACACCCTGGTGTCTCGTCTATTTGGTTTTTGTTGTTTTTACTGAAATCAAATCATCTTGTAAAACGACCCTGCAACTTGCTTTTCTCTCTTGGTAAAACATCATGAACATCTCTAGGAAAGAAATCTAACTCTCATGTCTTTTTTAGAGCTAGCTGCTCAATAAATATTTAATTTTTCTTTCTTGCCTCTATGAATGGAAATAAATGAAAATAAAAGCTACTCCATAACTTGAGGGTTCCAACTTGGAATAGCTAGACTACTCCATACTCATTCCCCTTCCAGCATGCACGTGTGCACACACACTCACATGCATGCACAGCGTGCACACATGCACGTATGTGTCCATACATGCACGTTCACGCACACACATGCACAGAAACAGACACTATCTTCTTTCCTCTCCTTGCGTCGTTGGTGAACACGAAATCTCAAACCACGAAACCGTACCTCCGTCAAGAGCAGGCAGTGGGTCTTAGTCACCTGTAGACCCTCCTGGCAGCACAGGGTTCGGCTCAATATAAGCTCAGACCCTGCTTTCTAAACGAGCATCTAAAACCCTGAGCAACCAGAGGCAGAAGTAGCCCCCAGAACCACCCCTGTTTTCAGGCTCTGGAGATGGGTTATATGAGTGGGAGTGGGATGAGGCAGGAGGAGTGTTTGCCTCCATACAACATCTACTTTGACCAAAGCCTCTAACCCAGAGTTGCAAACTGAGGCCCTATCCAGCCACAGATGGGTTTAGTTTGGTCCAATCAGCATTAAAAATGTGTTTTAAATTAAAACAGTTAAAAACTGGAAGCTTTAATGTAATAACCCAGATTCCTGGCTTTTCCTGAAAAATCACTGGATTCCTGAAAAATCACTGGATTCCTGAAAAATCACCTCTTGGGGCCCAGAGCTCTTGGCCCCAAATTTCCAAATAGCCATAACCAGCCAGGGTTGAGCAGCACACTGCCCCTTTGGACAGGGCACGTGCCCTCCAGCTTGGCACAGCCCCCACCTGGCTTCCTCCAGTCAATTATGTTACCTGCTGGACCCCAGTAGGCCTGCTCCTCACAATGAGGAAATCCCCCTGAATCCCACAATTAGGGGACAACTCCTTCATGGGTCCACTTGGGGAAAGGACAGAAGGCCTGGGGATAACACTCAGAGCCCAGGAAACAGGCTTTGCCATGGGCCCCCTTTGGCCCCTTCATTGCCTTAAATACTTTCCAAGCCACTCCTGTGTGAGGGGAAGTAACAAGACAACAATAATTAATAACAGCTACAATTTTTTGGGTGCTTACTACGTGCTAGGTACCAGGCTAAGTGATTTACTTTCAGGACCTCTTTTAATTCTCCCAACAATCCTACTGTTGTTAGGTGCTGGCAAGTTGGCTCCGACTCACAGTGATCTCATGTATAACAGAACGAAACACTGCCGGGTCCTGCACCATTCTCATAATGGTTGTTAGGTTGGAGCCCATTATTGCAGCCACTGTGTCAATCCATCTCATTGAGGGTCTTTCTGTTTTTTGCTGACCCTCTACTTTACCAAGCATGATGTCCTTTTTCAGGGACTGGTCCCTCCTGATAATGTGTCCAAAGTACGTGAGATGAAGTCTCACCATCCTCCCTTCTAAGGAGCATTCTGGTGCACTTCCTCCAAGACAGATTTGTTCATTCTTGTGGAAGTCCATGGTATATTCAATATTCTTCACCAACATTACAATTCAAAGGTGCCAATTCTTCTTTGTTCTCCCCTTTTCATTGCCAGGGTTTCAAATGCATAAAGGGCTATTGAAAATACAACGGCTTAGGTCAGGCTCACCTTAGTTCTCAAAGTGACATCTTTGCTTTTTAAATCACTTTAAAGAGGTCTCTTGCAGCAGATTTCTCCAATCCAATGCATTGTTTGATTTCCTGACTGCTGCTTCCATGGGCATTGATTGTGGATCCAAGTAAAATGAAATCCTTGACAACTTCAATCTTTTCTCCGTTTATCATGATGTTGCTTATTGGTCCAGTTGTGAGGATTTTTGTTTTGTTTATGTTCAAGTGTAACCTGTACTAAAGGCTGTGCAGTCTTTGATCTTCCTCAGTAAGTGTTTCAAGTTGTCTTCACATTTGGCAAGCAAGGTTGTGTTATCTACATATTGCAGGTTGTTAATGAGTCTTCCTCCAGTCCTGATGCTGTGTTCTTTTTCTTAAGTCCAGCTTCTTGTATTATTTGCTCAGCATACAGATTAAATAAGTATGGTGAAAGGCTACAACCCTGACGCACACCACTTCTGATTTTAAACCACGCAGTACTTCCTTGTTCTGTTCGAATGACTGCCTCTTGCAGTGGCGTCACTAGGGTTGGTGTCACCCAGAGCTGTAACTCATGGTGTCACCCCCCCTCCTGTGGACCTCCTCCTGCACCAGAGTAGTAATGTTTTTAGTACTAATGTTACTTGTAAATCGTAATTCCCGTATTATCACTCCTTCTTTTCCTTTAATTACTACTTCATTCTCAAAAAAGTTATTTACATAGGCTCATGAATATTAATTACGGCAATAATGTAGCTAAACACCAGAAAATTTAACAGAATCAGCAACTGTAAAAACACTGGCAGCAACAAACACAGAAGTGTTGTTGTAATTAGGTAATAATGACAGTTCTGACAGGAGCACAGGAGAAGGTTCAAAAGGTAAATTAGCATGGAGTTTTAACCTTGTAGGTATACTAATACATGTAAGCTGAGCTTACAAAAAATATTTTTGTTGTTATAACTAACTACAAGGGTATTTTTATAAAAAACAATAAATTTCTGCTGAAACACCGCACAAAAATTTTATAGACAGTCATTTTGGTGTCATCCCCTCTGGCAGTGTCAGCCAGTGCTGTCCACACCCCCTGAATTCCCCTAGTGACACCATTAGCCTCTTGGTCTATGTACAGGTTCCACATGAGCACAATTAACTATTCTGGAATTCTCATTCTTCGCAATATTATCCATAATTTGTTATGACTCACACATCCAAATGCCTTTGCACAGTCGTCAATAAAGCACCGGTAAACATCTTTCTGGTATTCTCTGCTTTCAGTCAAGATCCATCTGACATCAACAATGATGTCATTCATTCCACGTCCTCTTCTAACTCTGGCTTAAATTTCTGGCAGTTCCCTGTCAATGGTGCTGCAACTATTCCTATCTTATCTTCAGCAAAATCTTGCTTGCATGTGATATTAATGATATTGTTTGATAATTTCCACATTCTGTTGAATCACCTTTCTTTCAAATGGGCACAGATATAGATTTCGTCCAGTCAGTTGGCCAGGTAGCTGTCTTCCAAATTTCTTGGCGTAGACAAGTGAGTGCTTCAGGCATTGTACCCATTTATTGAAACATCCCCTTTGATGTTCCATCAATTCCTGGAGCCTTGTTTTTCACCACTGCCTTCAGTGCAGCTTGGGTTTCCTTCTTCAGTACCATCAATTATTGATCATGTACTACCTCCCGAAATAGGTGAATATCGACCAATTCTTTTTGGTACAGTGACTCTATATTCCTTCCATCTTCTTTTTATGCTTTATGCACCATTCAAGTTTTTGCCCATAGAATCCTTCAATATTGCAACTCAAGCCTTGAATATTTTCTTCACTTCTTTCAGCATGAGAAATGCTTAGTGTGTTCATACCTTTTGGTTTTCTAACTCCAGGTCTTTGCACATTTCATTATAATACTTTACCTTATTGAGCCACCCTTTGAAATCCCCTGCTCAGCTCTCTTACTTCATCGAATCTTCAATTTGTTTTAGCTACTCTGTGCTCAAGCGAAAGTCTCAGAGTCTCAACAATCCTATCTAGACATTATTATCTCCATTGAATTGATGAAGAAACTGAGGCTCAGGGAGCTTAAGTTCCTTGCACAAGTTCACATCCTTAGCAAGTGGTAGAGCCTGGATTCCAACTTAGCTCCGAAGTCCAAGTACTGAACCAGCCACACCGCATTGCCTCTGGGAGCAGTGACAATCTGCTCATTTTACATATTAACCTAACATAAAGGGGACATTGGGTAGGACAGAGTAAACCATCAGCCGAACAGAGATATACTCGCCTTGCAAAGGACCTGCAGGGAGGAGTTTCAGGGATAGGGGAGGGCGGAGTAGGCATTCAAAGATCCATGGAAATGCCCCATGAGAAACAGTATCTTAAATACAAGTCCAGAGAGCACAAACACTAGGCAACCTCAACAGTACCAGTCAAATAAGAACTCTCTCGCTCCACTAAGCTCTTGTCTCACTCCAATCCTGGAGAGTCAGAAATTAAGGTCGGCAAATTCTGCAGGGAGGAGGAGATGCTCAAGACAAGGGACAAAGAGAAAAAAAAAGTCAAGTATAACCCTTTCCCCACTTCAGGCTTACGCTGCGAAGAATGGGAATCCCAGAACACTTAATTGTGCTCATGAGGAACCTGTACATAGATCAAGAGACAGTCGTTCAAACTGAACAAGGGGATACTGTGTGGTTTGAAGTTAGGAAAGGTGTGCGTCAGGGCTGTATGCTTTCATCATATTTATTTAATCTATATGCTGAGCAAATAATTTGAGAAGTTGTACTGTATGAAGAAGAACAGGGCATCAGGATTGGAGGAAGACTGATTAACAACCTGAGATATGCAGATGACACAGCCTTGCTTGCTGAAAGCGAAGAGGACTTCAAGCACTTACTGATGAAGATCAAAGACTACACAGCCTTCAGTACAGATTACACGTCAACATAAAGAAAACAAAAACTCTCACAACTGGACCAGTAAGCAACATCATGATAAACGGAGAAAAGATTGAAGTTGTCAAGGATTTCATTTTACTTGGATCCACAATCAATGCCCATGGAAGCAACAGTCAGGAAATCAAACAATGCATTGGATTGGAGAAATCTGCTGCAAAAGACCTCTTTAAAGTATTACAAAGCAAAGATGTCACTTTGAGGACTAAGGCACACCCTGACCCAAGCCATGGTGTTTTCAATCGCCTCATGTGGGTGTGAAAGCTGGGCAATGAGTAAAGAAGACAGGAAAAGAATTGACGCTTTTGAATTATGGTGTTGGTGAAGGATATTGACTATACCATGGACTGTCAAAAGAATGAACAAATCTGTTTCGGAAGTAGTACAGCCAGAGTGCTCCTTGGAAGCAAGAATGGGGAGACTACGTCTCACATACTTTGGGCATGTTATCAGGAGGGATCAGTCCCTGGAGAAGGACATTATGTTTGGTACAGGATAGGGTCAGTGAAAATGAAGAAGACCCTCAATGAGATGGACTGACACAGTGGCTGTAACAATGGACTCAAGCATAATAATGATCATGAGGGTGGCACAGACCATGCAGTGTTTTGTACTATTGTACACAGGGTCGCTATGACTTGGAACCGACTCAACGGCACCTAACTACAACAACATAGCCTTGCTGGGGGTTGGGAGGCAAACCAAGGAGAAGGCTTAACCTTAAGTCAAGTTTGAAGATTTGACTATCTGAGGACACTGAGGATGTTGTTTACTGAACTAAGACTAATAGCTAGTGACTTGAAGGACTTTTTATTACCTAGTTGTTATTAATTGCCATTGAGTCAGCTTCGACTCATGACGACCCCATGTACAACAGAATGAGACGTTGCCTGGTCCTGTACCGGCTTCATGATTGTTGGTATGCTCGAGTCTACTGTTATGGCTCCTGTGTATTTTGAGTGCCTTCCAACCCAGGGGGCTCATCTTCCAGCACTACACAGGGCAATATTTTGTTGTGATCCATAGGGCTTTCACTGGCTAATTTTCAGGATTGGATCACGAGGCCTTTCCTTCTAGTCTGAGTTTGGAAGCTCTGAGGAAATCTGTCCACATGGGTGATCCTGCTAGTATTTGAAATACTGGTAGCATAGCTTCCAGCCTCACAGTAACATGTAACCACAGTGACCAAAAAACTTGTGGTTCTGCCCATGTTTTCATATGGGGCAGGATAAATGGCCCACAGAATAAGCAAAAAGGGACAGAAGGAGGCAAAATCCAAGTTCCTCTCACATTAAACACATTAAAGCTTGTAAGTCCTGTGTATTCATATGAGGAAAGGCACTGGAGACTACTTGTCAAATATGTGACCTTGGTGGATTGGGTCCTGAATGTTAAGCCTGAAGGTCCCTTAGGAAAACTAGGCTCTATTGTTTTGGGGTTTGGTGAGTCTGAGTCCAAGGTCACACTGTGTCATGACACTTAGGTTCCAACTTAGGCTGAACAGCCCCAAATCTATATAATGCCATCTGGGAAGAATTCAGCACTTCTGACACATGTCACACACCTCAGGTGAGAGAAGGGAAGGTCTCTAGAGGGAAAATGATGTAGCCAAGGTGTCCAGGCTGGGTAGGAGAGGTTTCTGGCTCCCTAACCTCCTGAATCAGATTCTCTTATTCTCGGCCATGACATGATGGCTTTCAGTGGCATTGCTCTGACAGAATAGCCTATGAATTAGGTCTGTGGGTTTATGACAGATTGGAGGGAAACCTGGGGGTGACACAAAAGACTTCCCGTAGATGGACACAGAGCAGGGAAAATGAAGTGAGACACCAAGGAAATGACCTTCCAGCTCATATTTTGGAACCAGAGGATCATTAGAGCTAGAAAGGACCTTAAAAACTGTTGTGGGTCAAATTGTGTCCCCCCAAAAGATAAGCTTAGTTCCTAACTCATGGTTCTGTGAATGTGAACTTATTGGAAATAGGGTCTTTGCAGATGTCATTAGATAAGTTAAGAAAAGGTCACACTGGAGCAGGGTGAGCCTTAAGCCAACTAACTGGTGTCCTTACAAGAAAAGAGAAGAAATGCAGAAACACAGGAAAAGCTGTGTAATGATAGGGGCAGAGACTAGAGTGATGTGTCTACAAGCGAAGGAGCGCCAAGGATTGCTACATGCACCAGAAGCTAGGTGATGTAAGCAATTCTTCCCTAGAGCCTTCAGAGAGATCATGGCCTTGCTGACATCTTTTTTTCTTTTTTTAAATTGTGCTTTAAATGAAAGTTTACAGCTCAAGTTAGTTTCTCATACAAAAATTTATACACATATTGTTATGTGACCCTAGTTGCTCTCTCTACAATGTGTCAGCACACTCCTCCTTTCCACCCTAGATTTCCCCCCTGCATTCAACCAGCTTCTGTCCCTTTCTGCCTTCTCATCTCGCCTCTGGACAGGAGCTGCCCCTTTAGTCTCATGTATCTACTTGAACTAAGAAGCATACTCTTTATGAGTATCATTTTATGTCTTATAGTCCAGTCTAATCTTTGTCTGAAGAGTTGGCTTCAGGAACGGTTTTAGTTCTGGGTTAACAGAGAGTCCAGGGGCCATGTCTTCCAGGGTTCCTCCAGTCTCAGTCAGACCATTAAGACTGGTCTTTTTACTAGAATTTAAGTTCTGCACCACTCTTTTCTCCTGCTCCACCAGAGACTCTGTTGTGTTCCCTGTCAAAGCAGTCATTGGTGGTAGCTGGGCACCATCTAGTTCTTCTGGTCTCAGGCTGGTGAAGTCTTTGGTTTATGTGGCTCTTTCAGTCTCTTGGGCTAATATTTTCCTTGTGTCTTTGGTGTTCTTCATTCTCTTTTGCTCTAAGTGGGTTGGGGACAATTAAGGCATCTTAGATGCCTGCTGACATCTTGATTTCAAACTTCTGGCCCCCAAAACTGTGAGAGAATAAATTAACATTTTAAGCCACCCAGTTTGTGGTACTTGGTTATGGCAATCCCAGGAAACTAATACAGAAACCGTCAGTGTCCCCATTGCATTTTACAGAGAGGGAAACTGATTCTCACACATGGACTTCAAGTCGCTCAGTCTAGACTCAAGTTTGAGTAGATTTCAGGTCTGGCCTTTCTTCTGGAAGTGAGCCTAGGAGTGCCATTTGGGGCAGGTAGACAACCTTGAGCCAAGGCACAGAAGGAAAGTTCAGGGCAAAGGGGAGAATAAGAGCTGTTCCCTTTTGCTTTAGCAACAGCTGGGAGTGTGAAAAGGAGATGGGTGATGGAAAGTCCCTTCACGCTAAGAAAAGTCCTCAGAGGTGGCTGGGTGGGCAAGAGATGTAATAGTAATAACAAGTGTTTGATAAGTGTTTGCTATATGCCAGCCACTGTTCTAAGAACTTTGTTGTTGTTGTTAGGTGCTATGGAGTTGTTCTGACCATAGTGATCCTAGGTACAACAGAACAAAACACTGCCCTCTCCTGTGCCATTATCACAATCATTGTTATGCTTAAGCCTACAGTTGCAGCCACTGTGTCAATCCATGTTGTTGAGGGTCTTCCTCTCTTTTGATGACCCTCCACCTTGCCAAGCATGATGTCCTTCTCAGGGACTGGTCCCTCCTGATAACATGTCCGAAGTACATGAGGTGAAGTCTTTCCGTCCTCGCTTCTAAGGAGCACTCTGGCTGTACTTCTTCCAAAACAGATTTGTTTTTCTTCTGGCTCTCCACGGTGTATTCAATATTCTTTGCCAACACCGTAATTCAAAGGTAGCAATTCTTCTTTTGTCTTCTTTATTCATTGTCCACCTTTCACATGTGTAAGAGCTGATTAAGAATACTATGGCTTGGGTCAGGTGCACCTTAGTACTCAAAGTGACATCTGTGCTTTTGAACACTTGAAAGAGGTCTTTCAAGCAGATTTGCCCAATGCAATGCGTCATTTGATTTCTTGACTGCTGCTTCCAGGTGTTGAATGTGGATCCAAGTAAAATGAAATCCTTGACAACTTCAATCATTTATCATGATGTTGCTTATTGGTCCAGTTGTGAGAATTTTTGTTTTCTTTATGTTGAGGTGTAATCTATACTTAAGGCTGTAGTCTTTGATCTTTATTAGCAAGTGCTTCAAGTCTTCTTCGATTTCAGCAAGCAAGATTGTGTCATCTGCATATCGCAGGTTGTTATTGAGTCTTCCTCCAATCCTGATGCCCCTTTCTTCTTCATGTAGTCCGGCTTCTCAGATTATTTGCTCAGCACATGGATTAAATAAGTATGGTGAAAGGATACAACCCTGACATACACCTTTCCTGATTTTAAACCACACAGTAAAAAGCACTTTAACATGTATTATCTCAATTAACCCTCACTCGACCCAGTGAGGTAGGCGCTGATATTAAACACTCATTTAATAGATGACTAAGGCACAGTCGCTATGAGTCGGAATCTATTGGACAGCAACGAGTTTTAGAAGGCACAGAGAGGTTAAATCACCTGCATGAGGTGACACTTTGGATTCCAATCCAAAAAGTCTGACTCCAAAGCCCAAGCACTAAACTCTGCCTCACTGACTGCTAATGTCTTAGAAAGAACACCCTGGTGGCAAGGATTGGGGTAAAGGTCTAGGGCAGGGAGAACACTTAGAAGCTTGTGGAATCTCCTTCACGAGTGTTATGGATTGAATTGTGTCCCCCCAAAATATGCATTGTAAACCTTAACCCCTATAGACGTGGATGGAAACCCTGGTGGTGCAGCGGTTAAGAGCTACCGTTGCCAAACAAAAGGTCGGCTGTTCAAATCCACCAGGTGTTCCTTGGAAACCCTTTGGGGCAGTTCTACTTTGTCCTATAGGGTGGCTATGAGCCAGAATCGACTCCACGGCAATGGGTTTTTTTTTTTGTATACCCTTGGATATAATCCCATCTGGGAATAGGGCTTTCTTTGTTATGTTAATGAGGCCATACCAGTGTCAGACGTGTCTTAAACCAGTCGCTTTTGAGATATAAAAGGAGAAGTTTAGGAACAGAGGAAAGGAAGCACAGATGGAGGGGAAAATGCATGCCACATAAAGATTGCCGTGGAATCTAGGAACCGAAGCTGAGAAGAGACCTACTCCCTGAGTCAGCAGAGAGCGAAAGCCTTCCTCTAGAGCAGGTGCCTTGAATTTGGACTTCCAGCCTCCTAAACTGTGAGAAAATAAATTTCTGTTCATTACAGCAACCTACTTCTGGTATTTCTGTTATAGCAGCACTAAGACAATGAGCAAAGACGTAACTAGAGCCAATAAGGACCACACAGAACTTGCCAGATTTCCTGCGTCAGAAGAATTGAAGGATAATAACAGACTGGAGATCCTAGAGGTCGGCTATTTAACTTCCTCATTATCACAGGTAGGGAGGCTGAGGGTCAGATAGGCAAAGCGAGTTGTCCAATGACACGTTGTTTTTGTTACCTGCTGTTGTGTTGATTCCAACTCATAGCGACCCTATAGAACAGAGTAGAACTGCCCTATAGGGTTTCCAAGGAGTGGCTGGTGGATTTGAACTGCTGACCTTTTGGTTACCAGTTGAGCTCTTAACCATTGTGCCACCAGAATCTGCTGCTGTGTAAGTCAGGCTTGAATCTAGATGCATGACTTTAGTGATGGGAGGTGTTTTTAAAATATGTTAACATAGGACTTCTGGCCAACATGGTGCCATAGACAGAAGCACCACACCGTCTCCCTACAGCAAAGACCCAAAAAACTAAGTAAAACAAGACAAACATCATTCCTGGAATGTCAAATGAAGTGTCAAATGAAGAGATAAAGAACTCAGCCAAGCACAGAATGGAATAAGAAACTGACAGAGGACAGAGAGCAAGGAGAGATACGTGCGGAGGGCCCCACCGCTTAATGCAGCATGGATCCGCCATCTTGGGGTCCTGTCAGGGACTGGCAGACAAGGATCATGAGAAAGCAGCTTCATGGAACTCCCAGCAGGAGACAGACCACCCGATACGTGTAACCAGCGATACACGTTTTCCCACCCCCGATTCTCTCCCCACTGCTCTACCTCTGAGCTTGCTGGCTGGCTTCAGTGGCTTTGCCAGCTGGAAAGTGCAGCATCTGTGCCACTTGGATTCGCCCCAACCATGTCAGACATTGGCGAACAGGGAGTACAGGAAAGCAGCTTCATGAAGTTACCAGCAGGAGCAGAGCACCCGGTAACAAGCAATATATGTTTTCCTAATCTCCCCTTCTTCCTGCCCCCTTCGGCCTCCTCTGCTTCCCGCCAACTGCAATCTATTAGCCGGGAGGTAACTGCTTTGGTTTCAGGTTGCTTGGATTCACCCTGCCCACACTGGCTGGGCTTCTGAGCTGGTGTTGGTTCTGTTTCTTTTGGTTTCTTCTGTGCCTCCTACCACCTCCCCCCCCCTCCTTTTTCTGGAACACCTGGCTCCGTGTGCCATCTTTGCTTCTTCTTGAAGGGCTGTGAAGCCACGCTCCACCAAGGAAACACTCCCCTGGCCTGTGACACCACGCTGGTGGAGTCCCTGGGCGTTTTGTTTGTTTGTTTGCCTTGTTTTGCTTTTTTCTGTTCTGTATGTTTGTTTTTCTTTTTTACAGCTTGGGAGCCCTTTCTAGCTGGGCTGTACTACACGGCTTAGGAGCCGCTCTCCCAATCTGTGCAGCCTCATAGGTGGGATACCTGGAGCCATTCTTTCTTTCTTTTTTCTACTCTCTCTTTTTCCCTTTCTGTCTTTCCTCATTTCTCAGTAATCGTCTCTCTACACTTCTCTTCCTGTCTCCTGAACACCTGGTGCTGTGTGACATCTATACCCCCTCTAGCCAGGCTATACTGTGCACCCTGGGAGCCACTTTCCTGGTCTTAGCAGCCCCACAGGTGGGACCCCAGGACTCTTGGGAGCTTTTCTTTCCCAAATTTTTATCGAATGATTTTTTTCTTTCTTTTTCCCTTTTTCTTTTTGCTTTTCTCCATTTCCTGGTTTCTTTTCTCTCTACTCCAATGGCAAGCTCTCTTAGCACTCTTTTTCTTCCTTTCTTTGCTTGTCTGTTTTTAGCTCCTGTTACTCTCTTCTTTTTCCCATACCCGTACTAGCTCCACACATCACAACCTTCCCCCTCTTTCCTGTCTACCTGCACCATGCACTGAACATCATACCCACGAGCAGCACAAGCACAGCCTAGTGGAACCACACAGCACTGATTCCTGGCCCACCCTGTTGGCCCTAGTAGTGCCACAAACAACCCATCCCAGCCCCTCCCCTTCAGCTGGACCTGCTCTGCTGCACCATAGCCGATTGACTGGCCCTGCCCATTGGACAAAGGGGTGAAAAATATTGTGACTACAGATGAGCAAACAACAAAGAATGCACAGCCCACCTGCTCAGACATAACCAAATAAAACAGAGAAGCAGGATGAAACAAATCTACAATCAAGAAATGAAGAAAATAACTACTGAATGTCCCAAAGGCAGCAGACAACATCAAAACATATATATAAAAAAAAAAAAACAGAACAAGTTGGTTCTGGTAGGCATCCAAAATAAAACACCAGATGACTTTCCAGTACAAGAAAATGCACTAGAACTACCTGACAAGGAATTCAAATCTCTAACATTCAGAGCAATCAAAGAGTTGAAGCAAATAGCAGACAAAAATGAGGAAAAAATAGCAAATTCATGGAAAAGGCAGACAAATTCATAGAAAATACAGACAAAAAATAGAATAATTCAGGAAAGTACCACAGGAACAAAATGCCAAAATAAACTCACAACTAGAAATCACACAAAAAGAACGAACAATTAGAAATCCAAAAGAAAAACAACAAGATTTCAGAAATGCACAGTGTCATGGAAGGGCTGAGGAGCAGGTTTGAAATGTGGAAGACAGAATCCGTGAAATTGAAGACAAACACTTGTATACAACACTGACGAAAAATCAGAAAAAAGAACAATGACGAAACCCTGAGAATTATGTAGGATACAATCAAAAGCAAAAATCTGCAAGTAATCGGAGTTTCAGAACAGGAAGAGAAAATGGAAAACACAGAGAAGATCACTGAAGAGTTGCTAACAGAAAACTTCCCTAATATCATGAATGATGAAAAGCTGACCACCCAAGAAGCTCAACAAACCCCATATAGGATAGACCCCAAAAGAAAAACACCAAGGCATATCATAATCACACTCATTAAAACCAAAGACAAAGAAAAAATCCTGTGAGCAGCTCGAGAAAAACAAAAAGTCACATACAGATGAGAAACAATAAGATTAAGCTCTGATTATTCAGCAGAAAGCATGCACACAAGAAGGCAATGGGATGACATACATAAAACCTTGAAAGAAAAAAATTGTCAACTGAGAATAATATATCCTGCAAAACTTTCATTCAAATATTATGGTGAAATTAGGACATTTCCAGATAAGCAGACATTAAGGGAATATGTAAAAACCAAACCAAACTTACAAGAATTATTAAAGGGAGTCCTTTGGTCTGAGAACAAACAACAGCAGACCACAACCTGAATCTAGGATGAAAGATTGTACCAGCCAGATACCAACCTAAGAAATGAACTCTCAAGAACTATCCAAAACCAAAACAATTGCAACAGGGAACCAAAGAGGTTAGTCTGTAAATGACAACAACGTTAGGACAATAAAAGAGGGAATAAATGTTATAGGTATAGAATTTTGTAATGGAGAGGAAGGTAAGGCGATACCAAGTAATAAGAGACTGGTTCAAACTTAGGAAGATAAGGGTAAATTTCAAGGTAACCACAAAGAAAGCTAACAAACCTACTCATCAAAATAAAGAAAAAAAAATTAAATGTCGCAATAAAAACAAAATCTACAAAAACAAAAGAAATCCATAAACAAAAGGAACTCAGCAGAGGAGAGTAAGAGGAACAAAGAAAACATTAGCACAACAAAAAAAGCACTACAAAATGACAGCAATAAATTCACACCTATTAATAATTACACTGAATGTAAATGGCCTAAATCCACCCATAAAGAGACACAGAGTGACAGAATGGGTTAAAAAAAAGGATCCATCAATATGCTGTCTACAAGAGACACATCTTAGAAACAAAAACATAAATTTATTAAAAATCAAAGGATGGAAAAAATATATCAAGTAAATAACTACCAAAAAAGAGCAGGAGTGGCAATATTAAAATAGACTTTAAAACAAAATCCACCATAAAAGACAAAGAAGGGCACTATATAATGATTAAAGGGACGAACTATCATGAAGGCATAACCATAATAAACATCTACCCACCCAATGTCAAGGCTCCAAAATACATAAAACAAACTCTAACAGCACTGAAAACAGAAATTGACAGTTTCACAATAATAGTAGGAGGCTTTACTACCAGTAAAGGACAGAACATCTAGAAAGAAACTCAACAAAGATACAGAAGAGCTAAAGTACATAGTCAGCCAACTTGACCTCATAGACATATATAGAACACTCCACCCAACAGCTGCAAAGTACACATTCTTTTCCAATGCACATGGAATGTTCTCCAGAATAGACCACATCTAATGCCACAGAGGAACCCTCAACAAAATCCAAAACACTGAGATAATACAAAGTATCTTCTCTGACCACAATGCCATCAAAGTAGAAATTAACAACAGGAAGAGTAAGGAAAAAAAGTCAATTACATGGAAGCTGAATAGCACCCTGCTTAAAAACCACTGAGTAATAGAAGAAGTCAAAGATGGAATGAAAAATTCCTAAATCAAATAAGAATGAAAACACATCATGCCGAAACCTTTGGGACACAGCAAAGGCAGTCCTCAAAGATCAATTTATAGCACTAGATGCACACATTGAAAAAAGAAGGGACAAAATCAAAACATTAGTTACACAACTTGAACAAGTAAAAAGAGAACAGCAAAAGAAGCCCGCAGTCACCAGAAGAAAGGAAATAATAAAGATCAGAGCAGAAATAAATGAAATAGAGAATAGAAAAACAATAGAAAGGATCAACAAAACCAAAAGTTGGTCCTTTGAAAGGATCTACAAGATTGACAAACCACTGGCCAAATCGACAAAAGAAAAACAGGAAAGAACGCAAATAATCCAAGTAAGAAATGAAGTGGGGGACATTACGAGAGTTCCAAATGAAATAAAAAGGATCATAACAGAGTATTATGAAAAACTATATTCCAACAAATTTGAAAACCTAGGGGAAATGAACAAATTTCTAGAGACACACTACCTACCAAAACCAACACAAAATGATGTTGAAAATCTGAACAGACCCGTAACAAGAGAAGAGATTGAAAAGGTAATAAAAAACCCCCAAGCAATAGAAGCTCTGGCCCAGAGGGCTTCACTGGAGAATTCTACCAAATATTCGGAGAAGAGCTTGCACCAGTACTACTCAAACTATTTCAGAATGTAGAAAAGGAAGCAATACTGCCAAATTCATTCTAAGAAGCCATCATAACCCTGATACCAAAACCAGGCAAAGACACCACAAAAAAAGAAAATTACAGACCAATATCTCTCATGAATATAGATGCAAAAATTTTCAACAAAATTTTAGCCAATAGAATTCAGTGTCATATTAAAAAAATAATACACTATGACCAAGTAGGATTCATACCAGGTATGCAAGGATGGTTCAGAATTAGAAAATCAATTAATGTAATCCACTGCATAAATAAAACGAAAAAAAAAGAATCACACAATCATCTCAATTGGTGCAGAAAAGGCATTTGACAAAGTCCAACACCCATTCCTGATAAAAACTCTCAATAAAATAGGTATAGAAGGAAAATTTCTCAACATCACAAAGGGCATCTATGCAAAACCAATGGCCAACATCGTTCTCAATGTAGAGAGGCTGAAAACATTCCTCTTGAGAACAGGAACAAGACAAGATGCCCTTTAGTGCCACCCCTATTTAACACTGTGTTGGAAATCTTAGCTAGAGCAATAAGGCAAGAAATAGAAATAAAGGGCATCCACATTGGTAATGAAGAAGTTAAACTCTCCCTATTTGCAGATGATATGATACTAAGAAAATCCAAAACACTCCACCAGAAAACTACTGGAACTAATAGAAGATTCAGCAGAGTAGCAGGATACAAGACCACCATATAAAAATCAGTTCGATTCCTATATACCAATAAAGAGAACGATGAAAAGGAAATCAGGAAAACAATACCATTTATAATAGTCCCTAAAAAAATAAAATACTTGGGAAAATATCTAACCAGGGATGTAAAAGACCTATACAAAAAAAAAAAAACTACAAAGTATTACTGCAAGAAACCAAAAGAGATCTACATAAATGGAAAAACATACCATGCTCATGGATAGGTAGACTCATCATTGTGAAAATGACAATACTACCCAAAGCCATTTACAAATACAATGCAATACTGATCCAAGTACAAACAACATTTGTTAAAGAGATGAAACGACTCATCATTAACTTTATATGGAAAAGGAAGAGGCCCTGGGTAAGTAAAGCACTACTGAAGAATAAAGTAGGAGGACTTGCACTACCTGACCTTAGAACCTACTATACAGACAGTAGTCAAAGGTACAATGACAGATACATTGACCAGTGAAACAGAATTGAGGACCCAGATGTAAATCCATCCACCTATGGTTGCCTGATCTTCAAGAAAGGCCCAAAGTCCATCAAATGGGAAAAAGACTGTCTTTTTAACAAATGGTGTTGGCAAAACTGGATGTCCATCTGCAAAAAAAATGAAACAGGACCCATACCTCACAACATATACAAAAACTAACTCAAAATGGATCAAAGACCTTAATATAAAGCCAAAAACTTTGAAGTTCATAGAAGAAAAAATAGGATCAACACTAGAGGCCCTAATACCCAGCATTAATGATACAAATCACAACCAACAGCACACAAGCTCCAGAGGATAAGCTAGATAGCTGAGATCTTCTAAAAATTAAACACTTACGCTCATCAAAAGACTTCACCAAAAGAGTAAAAAGAGAATCTACAGACTAGGAAAAAATTTTTGGCTATTACAAATCAGGCAAGGCTCTAATCTCTAAAATCTACAAGAAAATCCAACACCTCTACAAGGAAAAGACAAATAATTCAATTAAAAAATGGGCAAAAGGTGCAGACCCCAAATTCTCATAAAAAGACCAGACTCAATGGTCTGACTGAGACTAGAAGAATCCCGGCGGTCACGGTCCCCAAACCTTCTGTTGGCCCAGGACAGGAACCATTCCCAAAGCCAACTCATCAGACATGGAAGGGACCGGACAATGGGCTGGAGAGAGATGCCGATGAAGAGTGAGCTACTTGTATCAGGTGGACACTTGAGACTGTGTTGGCATCTCCTGCCTGGAGGGGAGATGGGAGGGTAGAGAGGGTTAGAAACTGGCAAAACAGTCACGAAAGGAGAGACTGGAAGGAGGGAGCGGGCTGACTCATTAGGGGGAGAGTAGATGGGGGTGTGTAGTAAGGTGTATATAAGCTTATATGTGACAGACTGACTCGATTTGTAAACTTTCACTTAAGCACAATAAAAATTATTTTTTAAAAAAAGGGCAAAAATATGAACAGACACTTCACCAAAGAAGACATTCAAGTGGCCAACAAACACATAAGGAAATGCTCACGATCTCTAGCCATCAGAAAAATGCAAATCAAAAGCACAATGAGATACCATCTCACCCTGGCATTACTGGCATGAATCAATAAAACAGAAAATAACAAATGTTGGAGAGGCTGCAGGGAGATTGGAACTCTTATGCACTGCTGGTGGGAATGCAAAATGATACAACCATTTTGGAAAACGATATGACACTTCATTAGAAAGCTACGAATAGAAATACCGTATGATCCAGCAATCCCACTCCTAGGAATATATCCTAGAGAAATAAGAGTTGTCACATGAATAGATATATGTACACCCATGTTCACTGCAGCATTGTTCACAATAGCAAAAAGATGGAAACAATCTAGATGCCCATCAACAGATGAATGGATAAACAAACTGTGGTACATACACAAAATGGAGTATTATGCAACTCTAAAGAACAACGATGAATCTATGAAGCATCACATAACATGGATGCATCTGGCGGACATTATGCTGAATGAAATAAGTCAACCTCAAAAGGACAAATATTGTATGAGACCACTACTGTAAAAACTCATGAAAAGGTTTACATACAAAAAGAAACAATAGTTTATGGTTACGACGAAGGGGAGGGGTGGGGATGGAAAAACACTTAATAGACAATAGATAAGTGGTAACTTTGGTGAAGGGTGAGACAGTACACAATACTGGGGAAACCTGTACAAGGCAGGGCCATGGTAGCTCCACAGACATACCCAAACTCCCTGAGGGACCGAATTGTTGGGCTGAGGGCTGTGGTGACCATGTTCTCAAGGAACATCCAGCTCAATTGGCATAACAGAGTCTATAAAGAAATGTTCTACATTCTACTTTGGTGAGTAGTGTTTGGGGTCTGAAAAGCCTGTGAGTGGCCATCTAGGACACTGCACTAGTCTCACCCCTTCGGGAGCAAGGAAGAATGAAGAAAACTAAAGACACAAGGGAAAGATTAGTCCAAGGACTAATGGACCACGTCTACCAAGGCCTCCACCAGACTGAGTCCAGTACAACAAGATGGTACCCAGCTACCACCACTGACTGCTCTGACAGGGATCACAATAGAGGGTCCTAGACAGAGTTGGAGAAAAATGTAGAACAAAATTCTATCTCAAAAAGAAAGCCCAGACTTGCTGGCGTGACAGAGACTGGAGAAACCCTGAGAATATGGACCCTTGGACACACTTTCAGCTCAGTAATGAGGCCACTCCTGAGGTTCACCCTTCAGCCAAAGATTGAACAGGCCCATGGAACAAAACAAGACTAAAGAGGCGCACCAGCACTGGGGCGGGGACTGGAAAGTAGGAGGGAACAGGAAAGCTGGTAATAGGGAACCCAGGGCTAAGAAGGGAGAGTGTTGCCATGTCATGGGGTTGTTAACCAATGACATACAACAATGTGTGTACTAGCTGTTTAATGAGAAACTAGTTTGTTCTGTAAACCAATAAAAAAAAAGTTCACAGAAAAAAAGTAGAATGAAATATGTTAACAATAATTTTCTGGGGACAACATGATATTCTGCATGGAAAGCCTTTAAAATGGGCATCTCCTTTGATACTTTTAAGCATTTGTCCTAAAGAATACTCACACTAACGTATATAATGTTCTTGTGTGCCTGTCGATTCCAATTCATAGCAACCCGATAGAACAGAGTAGAACTGTCTCATGGTGTTTCTAGAGTATAATCTTTCTATGTGGCAGACAGCCACACCTTTCTCCCACAGGCCCACTGGTGAGTTCAGACCTCCAACCTTTCAGTTAGGAGCCGAGTGCTTTAACCATTGCACTACCAGGGCTTCTGACATGTATAACACGATGTTTTATTAATAATAATAATTGCCAAAATAGGGGGATTGGTAAAATGAATTAAAAAACCAAAAACCAAACCCAGTGCCGTCGAGTCGATTCCGACTCATAGCGATCCTACGGGACAGAGTAGAACTGCCCTATAGAGTTTCCAAGGAGCGCCTAGTGGATTCGAAATGCCGATCCTTTGGTTAGCAGCCGTAGCACTTAACCACTATGCCACCAGAGTTTCCAAAGTGAATTACGATATACCTATTTGAAGAATATACTATGCAAACTTTACGAAAAAAGTAGGTCAGGAGTCCTTAAGCTGGGATATACGAATGAGTTTCAAGGAGTCGTGAACCTCCTAAAATTGTGTCTGATGTTATGGGAATGTGGATTTTTCTAGAACGTGGATCCATAGTTTGGATATGATTCTCAAAGGGATCTGTGACCAAAATAGGCTAAAAACTACTGCATAGAAAAGTATCAGGTAAAAAAAACTTTGTTCTAGAAAGGTAGACAAAAGAGTATTAACAATCACCAAGTCATGGCCAGCCTTGTTTTATCTCTACTCCCACTCAGATCTCCACTCTTGTATTATTTTGAATGGAACCCCAGACATCATTTTACCCAGAAACAGCTCAGAATGTATCTCTAAAATGTCTTTTTTTTTTTTTTTTTTTACAGCATAGGCATTATGTTATTTAAAAAAAAAATTTTATCACACCTAAAAAAAAAAAAGCAACTAAACAAGGAATAATTCCTTGTTATTATCAACTGTCCAGGTAACGTAAACAGAATAATATTCATGATACCATGCATAATCCACAGCTAAGTGAGAGGAGTGAGACAGGATACACACTATACCTCTATTTTGAAAAATATACACATCTTAGTAGTAACAGTTATTTGGAGATTGTAGGGTTATAGGTGTTTTCTTCTCTTTTCCAGGATCTCTGTATTACCTTCTGAATTAAAAAAATACAAAAAGAATGACGTGGTAAACTTATTTTTCAAAGTTGAAGCCCTCTGATTCAGATCCAGGTTTCAAGAGTTTATCCTGTTCCATCATAAGATGGAGAAGACGCAGCCATCCAGAGAAGTTAGTGGTCTCTGTCACTATCACCCAGGGAGGGGAGGCTGTGAAGGCAGATAGAAGAGACATGCTGGCTTTCCCAGGGTCTTGAGAGTTAAAGAAGAAGCAGAACTCATGGGACATTGTCTTAGTTATCTAGTGCTGCTATAACAGAAATACCACAAGTGGGTATTTAACAAACAGAGATTTATTTTCTCACAGTTTAGGAGGCTATATTTCAGAGTGCCAGCTCTAAGGGAAGGCTTTCTGTCTCTGTTGGCTCTGGAGGAAGGTCCTTGTCTCTTCTAAGCTTCTGCTCCCAGGCTGTCTTCATGTAGCTTGGCATTTCTCTTCCCATCTCTGCTTCTTTCTTGTCCTAATATGCTCTACACCCTACACTAATCCTGCCTCATTAGCATAAGACAACCCATTCCCAAGTGGGGTAATAACCACAGGCATGAAAGTTAGAATTTACAACACATATTTTTTGGCCGACACAGTTCAATCCGTAACAGCCATCTCTCAAGCTCTGGTCCCTGATGTTCTGCCACCTCCTCCCTCTCACCTTCCCATCTTTATCAAACCTCACACCTTTGGGGCACTTTGCTGCTGTAGTCGACAGACCAAACGAAACAGAGGCGGGCGGCAGATAATCAGAGCCCTTTCTTGCCACACGTAGGCCTGTTGGCTTGTTGGGCCTGGAAGAGAAAGCGTCTTGTTTCCCCAACACATTCCAGAGTCATGTCCCCAGGCGGCCGGCCTCCAGGCCAGCCCCCTTCCCAGCTGCCCAAGTCTCTCAAGATTGAGACAGGAAGAGAATGAAATACCTGAGTTGACATGCTCTTCTTTCCAAAGGTGTAAGTCCCAGCTTTGCTGTGTGACCTTGGGCAAGTCCCTCCCATCTCTGGGCCTGTGTTTCTACCTTTGGACAGGGAGGGGGCTGGGCTAGACAAATTTTGAGGCCCCCATCCCCCTCTCCCACCCACCCAACTCTGCCTTGGTTAAGAGTTCCTAAATTTGTCAGAAATAGGAAGCAGATCTACCACACCTCTAAATGTCAGCCCAGAATCTCATGGCTGCTTCAGGCCTCGGTGTAAAGGCCACTTGCTAAAACTTTTTTCACTGTGAGTACATGAGACAGACATTTTACCTCAAGACTCAGTACACACACATACTCAGAGAGAGAGAAAGTTTCATGCAACAACACTTACACTTTCTTCATGTGATTGCAACTCATGAAACTGTCTTCACAATCCATGAAAGGGCATCACTTCACTTAACTCTTTGACAAATGTTGATTAATGCAGCCATGCCCCTATTTCTGGGCAAAGTCGTAGTTGAACCAGTCCAGAAAATACAAACGGATTCCATATTAACTATTTTTTATTTATTACTGCTCCTCTCAAACTTTAACGTGCAGGTGTATCACCAGGGAATATTTTTAAAATGCAGATTCTAATTCAGTAGGTGCGAGATGGGTCCCAGATTCTACGTTTCTATCTAGCCCCTCAGTGATTCCGACGGTGGGTTAGACAACAGGTGTCTCAATCTATTCTTACCAAACGGGACTTTTTTTTTTTCTTGTCTGTCCATCCTCCCTCCCTCTCTCTTTTTTCCATCCTTCCATAAATATGTATAGACAATCAAACAATGGGTTCAAATCACAGCTTTTTCCCTTACCAGCTGGGGAATCTTGGGCAAGTTACTTAAATCTCTGTGCTTGTTTCTTTACCTGCAAAGTGAGGGTAATAACCACATTTCTGATGAAGTACTTTTGAGGGCTGAATGATATTATCCACCTAAAATACTTAATACATTGCCTATCATATGATGAGTGCCAAATAAATGTTGTTCTTGTTGTTATTGCCAAAGTTGCCTTATTCTGGGCACTTTTCCTTATTGACTGTCTTCTCTCATAGGAGTTATATTTTAGGTTGTCTCCTGAATTTGTGGAGCCCCAGTGGTGCAGTGGTTAAGAGCTGTGGCTGCTAACCAAAAGGTGGGCAGTTTGAATCAACCAGCCGCTCCTTGGAAACCCTGAGGGCAGGTCTACTCTGTCCTATAGGGTCACTATGAATTGGAAACAACTCAATGACAACAGGTTTGGTTTTGGCTTTTTGGTTTATTTAGTCTGTGAATATGAATTTATCTTTTAATTATAAAATTATAATTACAAAAAGCAATGTACAGTATTGCAATACGTTTGGAAAATCGAGGAAAGGAAAAACAAAAAGATCACTCATGATCCTACCATCCTAATCTAACAATGTTTGGTTGGGTGTCTTCTCTTCTATGCATATTTTGACAAAGCTGTTTGGAATCTGTTTTAGTTCTGCCTTAGTAATTTCAGTGAAATTTTATTTTAAAAATCCCTGAGCAGATTAAAAAAAAAACAGCTGGTCAAGGGTAAATTGTGGTAGAAAGAATTTGATAAAAACCATTGTGCTAAATGCAATGCAACCTCTGGTTTGAATCCTGGAACAGAAAAACGACATAAAGGAAAAAACTGGTGACATCGATTAAAGCCTGGAGTTTAGTTTAATATGAAAGTACCAATGTTAATATCTTAGTTTTGACAAATGTACCATACTTAAGTAAGATGGTAACATTAGGGGCAACAAGGTGAAGGGTGTATGGGAACTCTGTATTATCTTTGCAACATTTCTGTAAATGTGATATTATTGCAAAGTAAAAGCTTATTTAAAATGTATGCATTTAATGTGAATTATGTCCCAAAAAAGCTGTTCTAAAAATATGTATTTACAATTATCCCAATCATGGGTACGTGTATTGAGCATCTTTTATGTGCCAGCTCTCCTCCTAAAGGTCCCTGGGTGGTACAAATGGTTTGCATACAACTACTAACCTAAAGGTTGTCAGTTCGAATCCACTCAGGTGCACCATGGAAGAAAGGCCTGATGATTTGCTTCCATAAATATTATAATCAAGAAAACCCTATGGAGCAGTTCTACTCTGTACCACATGGGGCCATCATGAGTTGGGATTGGCTCAACGGCAACAGTTTTGGTTTTTCTTTTTTTTCTCTGCTTCTAAAAGATTGTTCCTTCAACCGCATCTTCCTGAGCACCCACCATGTGACTGGGCTCTACTGTATTGTGACTGGGCTCTACTGTATTGTTACTGGGCTCTATTGTATGATTGACTCCAGGATGATCATATCACAGCTGGCATCTCCTCAGAATTGTCTGTGTTAAACAAACTACCATTCATCCATACTACAAATATTTATTGAGCAATTTTTATGTGCAGGTGTTATGCTAGGTGCATTGGTGAAGAGGACAGATTTAGTTCCTCTCTAAACTAAATAGACTTAGTTTAGGACAAATGGTCCTTGAATATCTTTCCTCAGAATCTACTAAGGAGATGAATTGAAAATGCAAACTCCATGCCCTACCCCTCACCTACACAGGTCCCTGGTAGGAGCCAGGAACCTGCATGTGAAATGTGTTCCCCGGGGACTGTGGCCCCACTAAACATTGAGAACTAACACATACCTATTAGGATAATTGCCATGTGGCAAAGATATGGGGTTTATAGCCTCATTATGATGAGCCAAATGGATCAACCCAATGAGCAACTGATGCTACTATTAAAACTAACAAAACGAACTTTTTGTGACAAAGGATTTTTAGGATTTAATGTTTCTTAGGGGAGGGGAGGATGAAGTGGAGTTACATTGTTCGGGTGGCAGGTTCATAAAGACTCTTCTTTAATGAGACTAAGTTATTGTTGATATAACATTGTTGGAGAAATAAAAATATTTTTAGCATTTTAACCACCTACCCCCAACATGCATTAATTATACTGGTTAAAAGCAAGGACTTGGAGTCAGGGAGAGCTGGGTTTGAATCTTAATTCTCCGATATCTTAACTGAGTGACCTTGGGCATTAACTCCATATCTGTAAATGAGGTTAATCGTGTTACTGCAAGGATTAGACGAGAGATGTACGTAAAGGGCATGGCACATAGTAAGAGCTTAAGGTAATCATGGTTGTTAGCGCGCTATGGTGGAAGGGCCCTTCTTCACACAGGAAAGAATTGCACATTTGTGAACTGCAAACACTAACCTGTTTCTGGTGCTGTCTGTGCAACTCTGCTGGAATCATCCAAAACCTACCCCACAGTTCTGTTTGGTACAAGATGGGGACTGCCCCACTCAGTTCCAGTCCATGCTGATGGCAGGTCTGTCTCAGGTAAGAGCAACCCTAAACTAATACGTAGAGCAAGCAGAAACCTCTTAGACTGAGTGATAAGACATGGGAAAAAAACCATACACGTGTTTTGTTGCCAAGAGTCCAAGTGACAAACATATTTAAGTTTACAGAATTACATTTTTTTTCCTAAAACAGAGAATGAAAAATGGAATGTTAAGGTTAACATGACCTAACAAATCATCAGATCGTCTAATCCCAGGGCTTCATTTAACGAAATCCTTCCTTCCTTCATCCAATGCCTTTTGGAGGCCTTACTACATGCCAGATGAGTGCTGGGTGCAGGAGAGGTGAAGATAAGAGCTGCTCCTGCTAGGAGTCTAGAGGTTTCAGCTGACAAAACTACAGCCCAGGAAGCTCAAATAGCTTGTTAGAGTCAAGGAAACTTTTTATTTTCTTCCTTATATTTTTCTGCATTTTCCAAATTTCCCACAATATCATTCCCATAATGAATGTATCACATTTAGCTGTGTGTATGTATGTAAACTTAGCTACAGTCACACAAAAACAAAACCCATTGCCATCGAGTCGATTCCGATTCATAGCGACCCTATAGGAGACAGTAGAACTGCTCTGTAGGGTTTCCAAGGAGCAGCTGGTGGATTAGAACTACCAAGCTTTTTAGTTAGCAGCCAAGCTCTTAATCACTTCACTACCAGGGCTCCACATAGTTACATAGCAAATAAGAAAATAATTTTCATTGGTATATAGGTTATTCTTGAGTACATACTATATACATATGAACCTTATTCTCAAAGCATCGTCCTCGCAAGTATTCCATTTGAATCTGCTAAGAAGCTGTATTGAAAATGCAGACTCCATGCCCCACCCCTTACCTACATGGATCTCCGGTAGGAGCCATGAACCTGCATCTGAAACGTGTTCCCCAGCGGACCGTGACACCCACTAAACATTGAGAACTAACACATACCTATTAAGATAATTGCCATGTGGCAAAGATATCAGTAACGATTAAAAAATTTTGGCCCTAGAAATGTAGATTAACGAACTAAGTTAAAAAACACTTTTATCTTCTAGTGGAATACATTCAGCCCATGCCTTTTTTGCTCTAGTGCCACAGCTAATTGCATCCATTATGTGTTTTTAACAGGTGCTATAAATCAGTGTGCCTGTGGGAGAAGGGTGCGCTATGGAGAGGGGAGAGAGACCAGAGAGGGCAGGGACATTCTCCAGCTCACAAAATAAAATACAAAATGAGTGGCAAGTTTTCTTGAAGCAAGCAGCCCAAGCCCTGTGTCTGAGCTGTTCTCCCCTCCCGCGCGCACCCCAGTCCCCTCCGCCACACTGCTTGCCTGCCGGGGGGTTGCATAACAGCCTTTTCCGAGCCCTACAAATCACAGCCCTGTCCTAACTCTCCAGCAGGCGCCCTTTACACTGCGCAGCCTCACAGCCTTCAGCATTTGTAACCTCTCTCCTTTCCAGGTTATCATCATCTGTCAGATCTGAAGTTAAACAACAAGAAACATGTCAGGTGAGTGGCTGGGAGAGACACTTGGCTGTTTATGAGAAATATTCCATTACAATCTGACGCAAAATGTTAGGATGCATCTGCCAGCACCCAGACTCCACAGTTCTCCCCCAGGCTCTGCAAGGTTCCCCTTCTCCGTGAGCAAGCTGATTAGTGTACGGTTCCAACCGATGTTTATCGTCTCTGGCTCCGTGGCAAACGCCCTTGGAAAAACCTGGCTCAGTTGATGCCTGGTTGCCTGGTATATTCAGATTCATTCAATTAGGATACCCAGTTTGAGACATAATGGGTTTTGGCGAGCTCAGTAGACTGATTGGTTTTTACACACATGCACAGAAAGATTTGATTTCCTTTGCGGAATTTATGGCAGGGGAGAAGAGGTAATTAAATTAATTTCTGCTCTGGTTTCTGGGGCTTTCCTTTCTGTTCTCTCTTTTCCTGCCATCTTTGTTGTTCCTTTTAATAGACACTTTTGGGGGGCTTTGCTTGCATGGATGAAAATGAATTTAATAACCGCCAGGAGTTGGTTTGAGTTTAGGGGCTTGGTCCACTGTGACTTCTTGGTCTTTGCTTCATGATCTGGGTAGGTTTTAGGGCGCTAATGAGGACAATCTTGTGTCCTCTGGTGTGTGTGGATGAGGTGATGGGAGGTGTCTAGGTGGCTAGGGAGCACTGTTCACACCAGGAAGAGGTTGTCAAACCCAGGCTTTCTGGAAGGGAACTCACTCTGCTGTTTGATAATGAAGTAACACCAACACATACTTCCCTGTTCTGCAGTCGCCATTCATGCCTCTCGCCTTTCTTTTTTGAGTTCTGCTTTTTCCATCATTTGCTTATCTTCTCATCTCCCCTCTCCAAAACAAAATTTTGCTGCAGCTAACAAGTGGAATCGTAGGGAAGAAAGGGTGGAAACTGAAAAGGTGCTGGTAGAAAGGTTGACCTTGACAATTAAAATGATCAACTAATTCTCAGTTTGGGGAGTTTGCAGGTTCCTGCTCCCCTCTCTTCTCCTCCTCAAAGCTAAGACCCTCTTATCCACTCCTGACTTTTTAACAAAGGACTTCTAAAACGAAAGAGACAGAGAAGACTCCTGAGGAGGTTAGAAATTCAATGGAAAAAGCAAAAACGCTGAGCACTTAACATCTCTCCCAAAGGACAGGAGAGCCTGCCAACTCCCCCAGCAAGGCCAGGGCTAAGCATTTTCCCAGTGTCAACATTAAATCCCTTTTTTGTTTTTCTCTTTTAAAGTGTGTTTACAATTGACCATTATGCGAAAGATGACGGATCTGGCCTGGCCCTGTTTAAAATAATAAAGACTAATAATGATACTCGCCCCGCCCCCCTTTTTTTTTTCTTTGCCCGCAGACTCTTTCTGAAAGCCAGCATGCAGGAGAAAAAGGTATTTAGGAGCCCAGAATATTCTCCAGTAAATGCAGCTAGCCGTTGCTCTACTCCCCGAAACCGCTGCCAAAGACGCTTAGGAACCTTCGAACTTCTCCGTCAGATAAGCGCAGTTTTCAACCAATTTTAAAAGACCATATCTCGATCCGGGCTTGTCAGCAGCGCCTCGGAATGTGTGGATCCCACGCCACATTAGAGCAAGGACATTTCAGTTGGGAGAACTAAGGCCTTCCTCTATCTCCAGCCCCAAGTTTCAACGGGATAGTGGAAGGGGAGCGCTCTGTTCCCTCACCATTTCTGGCCCATTCTATCCGAATGAACTAGGTTGATGCGACTGCGTTTTCTCTAGCGAAATTTATTGCATTTCTTTGAACCAAATGCTACCACGTGTATATCACTCCTGGCAGGTAGTGTCTGAAGGCTCCTTCGAGCTGATGGGCTCGCGAGACAGGCGGCCGCGGGCGGAGCTGGCAGGTTGGGATGTCTCCTCTCTACTTTGTGTTCCCGCACTACGGTGCAGCCGACCTCGCGCAGAACTGCGTCTCCCTGCGCGCTCCTTTGCCTACTCTGGAAAAGGAGCCCCAAAGTTTTGAGCGAATCCCCAAGCCTTCTCCCTGAGAAAAAACCGCTCAGACCGTCAAGCCTAGAGTGGACCTAGAGTGCCCTGCTCCCGGTGTGAGTGCAAAGTGCAAGATCCATGTCCAGTAAGAAAGAAATTTAGCCCCCTCAGATGGCGCGGCCCTATTATCTCTGGGAGAAGGCAGACTCCATGATTGCAGGTGGAGCCGCGTGCGTCCAGCTCTGCCGGGATTGCTGGTCGCTGGCCAGGACTTCCCACCCTGTGAAGGGCGTTCTGAAGCCTTTCCAGCCCCGGTAGGTTATCCCTTCTGACTACTGCTGGTGGCGTCTGCCCTTGGTGGCACATTCGCATTTTCCTAGACCTCCGCAGGGATCGATGACATCAGGGTCCAGGGATGAGTGCAGTGAGTTGATTTGGTTCCTGACCCGAAATTCAAATTGGACTGAGAAGGGAGAATTTCCCCTGACTCAGGACAGAAAGCAAGGGTCAAGAGGTGAAAGTGCCCATCATGACATTGACCAGAGATAAACGTCTTGGTATAAAACAGCTCAGCATGCACTTGGTCAGCCAGTACGGGACCAACTACAAGAGACCAGCAGAGCCACGCAGAGTGGTGAAACTGACCAGTGTGGAATTCAGACCTCCCGATATGCCTAGAACAGGCTGGCATATGACAGAACATCGGTTAACTGACCACCTGCAACCGATTGCCGTGACGATGACCAGAATGAAACTGGCCAGAAAGCAGTTGAACTAGGTGAACCGAACCAGAGTAAAATCCACCTGCTTGTTAGCCCCTAAGCACTGCAGGGTTTGGGGAGGAGGCGGCAGAGGGCGGAAGGGTAGACTGGAGTGCAGGTTTGTCTCCTGGTGCTCCAGAGAGCCTGACTAGAGCTGTTGCCGGGCTGGGGATGGGAGCAGGGGGAAGAGTGTCCAGTGCATTTTGATTTACGACCGCCGCACCCCAAGCGATCCCATAAATTTGGTGACCGTTTTCACCAAAACCGTGAGTTACGATTTTTCAAATAAATACATTTTCCAATCAGACAGGGTTCTGTTTAAGTTGAACGCGTCCCGAAACAGACATCTCTCTACGCGGAAAATACACAGAGGAGGAAACGGAGCCGGGACGAAGCTCAGACGACATAAAAACTTGTGTAAACACGTTGTCATTTACGGACTTCGGAAGAGAAAGAGAATGGTGGGGGGGGGGGGGGAGGAGGAAGACAGAAAAAGGAGGAAAAAACACATACATGTTTAATTCTCCCTTGAATCCGTAGGTTCCAGCCCCGGGGGAAGACATGGAACATTTAATATTCTTTTTCCATAGTTTGATTTATGTTGCTCATTAGACAATAGGCCACAGCAGGTTTACCTTAAATAGATTTTGTGTTTTTGAGGCTGTTACAAATGCAAGAATAGGCAGGGTTGACACACGCACACTCTTAGTTTTTCTTTAGAAAAGAGTGTGTTTGGGGAGGGGTAGAGATATACCAGTGTGGATGACTTTAGCAGCGGTAGGTACAAGATTTTTAGCTGTGTGACCTTGGGCAAGTCCCTTCCTATCCTCTGGGGTGGTTTCAACACCTGTAAAACAGGAGGACTGGACTAGGAATTAGAGGCTTCCGTTACACACCAGTACATCCACGCATAATTCTGCGCACAATGGTAGGAGACACCCCCGCCCCCAAGGCGTCAGGTAAAGAGCATCGCTTCCGGTTTGGACACTTTCAGGCGGGACTTCACTCCTCATCCCAGGAAAGGGGATACAGAGCTGCCATTGAACCAAGGTTCTTCTTAGCGATGTGGGCTCTAGCCCTGTCTCTGACACTCACTGGCTGTGTGACCTTAGGAAAGACTCTTCCCCTCTCTAGGCCTCAGTTTCCCTTCTCTTTGCGGAAGTGGTTCCAACGCGATCCCTCAGTAGATTTGTCACTCCCATACCGGCGAAGGCAAGGAGGCTTCTTGCCCTATGAGCTTCCAGGAGAAATCGATTCCCCTCCTATGTCTTCACTGCCTCGACAGTTCCCCAGTCCGGGGAAGCAAGCTGGCCCAGATTGCAAAATCCTAGACACTCCTTAGATGCGGCAGAGAAATGTTTAAGGGATTTGCGCGCTCAAGCTGCGGGGTAAATGGCCCGCGGGCTGATTTATGGCGCGTTACTGTGGGACGCGATTCCCCAAGACAGCGAGAATATTTTACACCGCGCTAATATAAACAGGCGGCCGGCCGGGTCCTTTTTATGGAGTTCCTGTAATTACCCGGGCCCTGACAGGTCCTTGATTTACAGCCCTATTTAGATAAGGGGTCCGGTGCGGGGATTGCCGGTGGCGTCAAGGTCACGGGACGCGGCGGGAGAAGGTTTTGCGGTAGGCGCCGCGGTGAGGACTCTCAGAGGCCTGCCAATCTGGGGGGTAGGGGTGAGGGTGGAGGGAGGAGCCGGGAGAAGGCAGAAAAGAGACCCTCGAGGCCGAAGTCGCCGTCCCTCCCAGAAATCTGTGGCTTGAAGGACCTTGGAATCGCTGGGTACAGCCGCCCACTGTACAGATGGAGAAACTGTGCCCTGAATGGGGCAGGGACTCGCCCAAAGTCATTTAAAAAAGTGAAATGGGAGTATCTGGAACTAGAATTCTGGTCTCTGGCAACGTAATCCCCACATCTGGCGATACTTCTTGGTCTCTCCACGGTTAGTTAGCCTCAGAACTTCTGGGTCCGGTAGGGTCGCTGGGGAAACCGCCGGGACTGAAACGCCGTCAGAAACCCGGTCTGTCAGGTCAGATCAGAGCACTGCAAGGGGAGTCCGGTGGCGTGGCCTCTCGTCTCTGTCCAGGGTTATCTAGTCGCGTGGCCGCATGTAAATCCATTTCTCCTCCTGTGAAACCAATGTTCCTAAATACTGAGCCACTATTTATCCAGGTTTACTGTTGTCGTGCTAAGAGCCTTACATTATTTCGCTTAATCTTATGCCACCCCTTGGCGGCGGGTATTATTGCCCCCAGTTTACAGAGCCGGAAGCTGAGGCTCGGAGGGCTCACAAAGTGAGGTGCAGTAGTGTCCGTTTTTAACCTGGGTGGGTGCGATTCCACTGCTAGGCTCTAATACAGTTTTTTAATCTCTATGTGCTTAAACTCCCTACTCTGTAAAATGGGGTAACAAGGCCTGTTCGCGGCCTCACTTAACAGTGAGAAGAGTGCATTTGAAAATACTCAGGGCGCCAAGATCTCCTGAAGGCGCTACGGCGATAAACACGGAGGTTACAAGGCATGAGGTGGGACCCGGGAGTGTACGGGCTCCCCAGAGTACCTGGCTTCTGGGCCTTGGTTTGTAGAGGTGGGCCGGGGAAGAGTGGTGTTTTGCTCCTTGGGATCCTTGAGCCGAGTGCTAACTCAGTGTGCCTGGAGAGAGGACCCAGGGCGGGTTCAGTGCAACCGCGGGAGCTGGAAATAACTGTACTGCGGACTATCAATTCTACCCCCTTCGGCAAAAGGAGAAACTGAAGCTCAGCGGAGCTCAAACCCACTTCTCTTGCCTCTAAGCTTAAGGCGATTTCGGCCAAACACCTGTGTCCCAGACCTCTCCGCCACCACATAGCCTGGGGCAGAGGGACAGAACACCCTTGCCAGGCCCCGCCGTGGTCTGATTCTGCCACACTCCCAACGCACCTGAGCGGGTTGGAGTTAGAAGAGCTTTGGGGCTCCGGGAAGGCGGGGTCTGGAGCCTGGGCGCCTGGTAGTCTGCTCGGGCGGATCTCTCCAGCGTCCACCCAGCTGGGAGCCCGCCCAGCCCCGCTCCCCAGCGGGTCCCCTAGGGCTGTGCTCCCAGCGGTGGCGCCGCTTACCCGACGACTTCGAATCTTTCGTGGGGGTTGGCGAGCTACGCTCCCGGCGGCACCGGCAGCTAGGGGCACCCTGCTCTTTAACCAACCATCGAGGACTGCCGGGCGTTTTCAGGACCCTCGAGACGGGTCTCATGGGACTGGGACGTGTCACCCAGTACTGATAACGCATTCCCCGCCGCACTAACCAGGCCGGATATGTAGGGGGCATATTATGGCCCTGAGTGATCTGCATGACGTGGAGAAAGTGACTGGAACACATGCGGGTGGGAACATGAGCTGGGCATTTGTGAGTAAGTAGGTAATTTTGTGTGCCTCCGTGAATGCTTAGGCCTGCTGGGTGGCACAAATGGTTAAGCCATCCACTACTATCTGGAAGTTTGGCGCTTGGAACCCACCCAGAGGCACCTGGGAAGACAGGCCTGGCATCTGCTTCTGAAAGGTCACGGCCTTGAAAACCCTATGGAGCAGTTCTACTCTGCACATATGGGATCACCTTGAGTTGGAATGGACTAGACACTAACAACTGTGTTCGTCTTGTGGGTGCCTTGATCATGTGCATTTGTTATTGTTGTGTATCATTCAGTCCATTCCGACTTATGGCGACCCTAGGACAGAGTAGAAATGCTCCATAGGGTTTCCTAGGCTGTAATCTTCATGGGGAAACTCTGGTGGCCTAGTGGTGAAGTGTTAAGGCTGCTAACCAAAGGGTCAGCAGTTCGAATCCGCCAGCAGCTCCTTGGAAACTCTATGGGGCACTCCTTGGAGACTCTATGGGGGCAGCTCTACTCTGTCCTGTAGGGTCGCTATGAATTGGAATACACTCCAGCACTGGGTTTGGTTTGGTTTTTGGCTTAATCTTCACGGGAGCAGATCGCCAGGTCTTTCCTCCTGTGGAATCACTGGTGGATTCCAACCACCGACCTTTTGGTTGGCAGCAGAGCGCTTTAACCAATGTACCACCAAGGCTCCTTTTGCATAAGATTATACAACTTTATTTCAAGGGCTGTAAGTGTGACGATTTATGTAGGTAAGGTTGAGAATATGTGTCAAATTGTTTAATGTTCAAAATCTGAAGGCCTATGTGAGTAACCTGGAAATGCCTGTGCATGTCTGTGAGCACCTGTCTATATATACAGGAGTAATCGTGGCTTTGTTATAACGCTGAGAATATATCAAACCTATAATGTTTTTGGAAGTTTGTGCTGTGAATACAACTGTGGGGGGATTGTAGGCACATACAGATTGGTCATACCTGTATATAACTGTAACAATATGTGTAAAATCCTGTGATTGTGTGGTATTTAGAATTTAAGAGCTCAGCTGTTAACCAGAACATCAGCAGTTCAAATACAAGAGCCACTCCTTGGAAACCCTATCGGGCAGTTTTACTTTGTCCTCTAGGGTCCTAATGAGTGGCAATTGGCTCATTGGCAACTGGTTTGCTTTCATTGTATGAGCTGAAACTCGACTTAACAGCAATGATTTTTTGGGTGGTATGGTGTGGTGTTGTCCTGAGTGGTTTGTAGCTGTAACACATCTGAAACATGGTGCCTGCCCTGTGGGTGACAGACACAATGTGTAAAATCCTAGGAATGCATGCATCTATGAAATGCTGTGTGTCCTGTGGGTGTAATTGTGTGTTACACATACTTTCTGGTGTCTGTTTGAACATATGGACTTTTGTGAGCTTGTCCCTGTGTGTGTCCTTAAGGCTGTGTGGGCCCCGGTGCATATGTTCATGCCTAATCGCGGGGCCGGATTTGCCACTGCAAAGGCTGTGGGGGGAAAGACTGTGCCGGGATCAGGATAAAGCCTGGGTGTGTTGATGATTGAGGCCCTTCTCCACAGAGTAATTACTCTCTCTACCCGCTTACGCTCGTTCAAGGACGCCTCCCAGCCCGGAAGCTCGGCCTTCAGCCCCTGGAGGCGCAGGACCCCGCGGAGCCGCCGCCGAAGTGGGCGCCGGGCGCTCCCTCCCAGTGAGCCTCCGGCTATGCGCTCGGCCCAACCCCAGCGCTGCTGGCGCCAGGCGCCCGGGAGAGCGGCGGGTTTCCTGCCCGCCTCGGGCAGAAAACCAGAACCCTCCCTCCCCCCACGCACCCCACAGACCCAGCGATCTCCCGCAGGTGGAACTGGCCAGCTCAGGGCTAAACCGGAGAGTCACAAAGCGTTTATCCCTTTTCTGTCCTATCGGGTTTTTTTCTTTCTGTTCACTCCCTTGTTGGGGAGCCCTGGTGGCGCAGTGGTTAAGCACTCGCCTACTAACTGAAAGGTCCACGGCAGTTCGAACCCACCAGCCGCTCCGCTTTCGTGAAGATTCCACAAAACCGAACCCGGTACGGTCGAGTCCATTCTGAGTCATAGCGACACTGTAGGACAGAGTAGAACCACCCTGTCGGGTTTCCAAGGAGCAGCTGGAGGAGGAACTGGTGAATTCCAACTGTCGACCTTTTAGTTAGCAGCTGAGCTCTTAACCGCTGCGCCACCAGCCCCCGCGGCCCCCCCCCCCCGTATAAATTACTGCCTTGGGAACCCTATGGGGCAGTTCTACTCTGTACTACAGGGTCGCTAGGAGTAGGAATCTACTAGATGGCAATGGGTTTGGGATTTTGTTTTGGTTCACTGCCTTGTACAGGGGTGTAATACCACCTATCCACTTGCCTCAGGACGCCCAGGAAAATCGTTCATTCTCTCTGGCCTCACATTCCCTATATGTACAATGAGAATTGGCTTTTCTATCTATGCCTTTGGACTAATAACAGTGCCAGGCACATAGTGGGCGGTCAATAAATAATTGTTGAATGAATGGGTAAAGGAATGAAGTTGCCTTTAAAAAAATTATGCTGTTGTTGAAAATATACACAGCAGAACACACCAATTCAACACTTTCTGCAGGTACAATTCAGTGACACTGATTACATTCTTCGAGTTGTGCAACCATTCTCACCCTCCTAATTCGCCCTCTTAAAAGCATTCACAAAGGTTTCACTCCCACCTGGTTATTGCTCTTGGAAGAAAGGCCCACTGCCTCTACACTACCTAAGGAATTGGGACGGGGGAGGGGCTGAGCTGGAAAGGATTGGTAAAGATGGAGGGTTCAGGTACCTGGACGTCAACTGGAAGCTACAGCAAAGGGACCTAAGAGGAAGAGTCCCCAGCCTGAAGCCTCACCACCCTGGGATCCCCAGGTTCCACCGCGAGCTGGGGGTGGGGTGGGGATCCAGCAGCCGCCTGTGAGAGAATCGGACAGGCCGGGAATGGGTCTGGCGGAGAAAGGAAATAGCCCGTGGCTGTGCAGAGGGGACGATGCCCCTCCACCTGTGGGAGTGAGAGGCGTGCGGGGCATCAAGTTTCTCGGGCTGTGCCACCTTCGTGGTTGGTATGGGTGGTGGTCTTGGCTGCATGCGTTTACATCCAAAGGCCGAGTTTTCCCGCTGTGAGTTTCGGCGCCCACATCTGTAGAAAATCATTCTAAATAATCAGGCATTCTAAAATGGTTATGACTTGGGTGGAGTGACCGAATATATCATGCTCCCGGCCTTCTGTTCGAGTCCTACGTAGAGAGGAGGGGAGTCCTCTCGGCTAGGCCCCTCGGGGCCAAGTCTTACGCAGGAGGTGTGTCGGCGTCAGCTCGGCCGCCCTTTGGACTGATCAGGCGCCCAGGAGGCGAGAAGAGCGGGTCTCTAGTCCTCAAGCTGGAACAAACTGGTAAATGCCCCTGGGCTTGGATCTCGCCCCACCCCCCGGCCCCCCCGCCCCGCTTGGAAAAACTTCTCTGATGGTCAATCACCGCTTGCTGGCAGCATTGGAGACTTAGCCAGAGTTGACCAGCAGGCGACGACCCCGCGCGGGAAAGGCTCCCGTCCCTCCGGAAGGGGCAGATGACCTGGGGCTGGGGGGGGGGTAGGTGGGGGTGGTGGGGAGAGAAGAGGAGGGTCAGGAAAGAACGCAGGGGCCTATTCTGCCTTCAGCAGCTCTCTCCCAGCTCCCGGCTCTGACGCTGAGAGAGCAGAAGGAGCTCGGGATTAGGAACCGCCAGAATTCCTATTTCGAATTCTAGTGAGTCTAGAAACAAGAGCCTTTTTTTCTCTGAGCCTCAGTTTTCCTATTTGTAAAATCAAGGGTGGGCTCTAGGTGAAAGTCTCCTTTTCGCTCGATAATTCTAAATTTCTTTCCTTGGGTCGCGGGGAGGGGATGGCAGCACGGTCCAGGGAGTCGGCAGGTCTGTGCCTCTATTACTTAGCCCCCACCTCCCCTAAAGCCGGGAACGGAGGGTGGGGGTTTGAGGAAAGGAGGCGGGGCCACCTTCGTGTCCCCTCTGGCGGCCTAGAGTCGAGTGGCGATAGCCCAGCGTAAGACCAGGGACGGCCACCCCCCTTTCCTCCTCTCCGCCCCCTGCCATTGGCTCCAGGGAGAAGTTGACATCAAAGCCGCGGCCTTATATAAGCCAGACCCCGGTGGAGAGGCTGCAGAAGGGTTAAACAGGTCTCTGGGCATCGGCTTCCTCGCCCACGAAACAAGGAGGCAAGAAGGCGGCAGGCTGCAAGTCCCAGGACTCCCCCAAAGCCGGCGCCCTCGAGAGCGCGGTTTCCGAGCCTGCGGGTAGCCCCGGCAGTCCCTGGGGCGCATGGGGCGGCGCTAATCGTTCTGGCGGCGCAGGCCAGGGGCCGCTCCAACATGAACCTCGTGGGCAGCTACGCACATCATCACCATCATCATCATCACCATCACCACCCGCACCCCGCGCACCCCATGCTGCACGAGCCCTTCCTCTTCGGCCCGGCCTCGCGCTGTCACCAGGAGCGGCCCTACTTTCAGAGCTGGCTGCTGAGCCCAGCTGACGCTGCCCCGGACTTCCCCGCTGGGGGGCCACCGCCCACAGCCGCAGCAGCTGCCACCGCCTACGGCCCAGACGCCAGGCCCGGCCAGAGCCCCGGGCGGCTAGAGGCGCTCGGCGGCCGCCTGGGTCGACGGAAAGGCTCGGGACCCAAGAAGGAGCGGAGACGTACAGAGAGCATCAACAGCGCCTTTGCTGAGCTGCGCGAGTGCATCCCCAACGTGCCGGCAGACACCAAGCTTTCCAAGATCAAGACTCTGCGCCTGGCCACCAGCTACATCGCCTACCTGATGGACGTGCTGGCCAAGGACGCTCAGGCCGGCGACCCCGAGGCCTTCAAGGCTGAACTCAAGAAGGCCGACGGCGGCCGCGAGAGCAAGAGGAAAAGAGAGCTGGTGAGTTTCGGGCCCTGTGCGCTCCAGACAAGGGTGCTGGCGCAGAGAGCACCGGAAGGCGGTGCAAGGAGTGGAAGACTGTTGTGTGTGCGATTTTGAGAGACTTCGGGGAATTCTGAGATGGTCGCAGTGTGGGATTGTGTGCGTGGGGGCAGGTAGATTCACCATTAAATTTACTTGTAATTGGGTATAGTGTTTGTAAGATCAAGTGCAGATGGAATCTTAATCTTTTTGGAAGGAATCATAGAGCCCTCTTTAAGAATCCTTGGAAACTCCGGATCCTGAGAAAATGAACATAGCACAGTTTCATTTGCAATTGTTGAGGGTGGGTGTGTCGGGTCTGGATCCTTCCCTGGGCTGGGCTGGAAGCTAGGTTAAGAACGGCTGTAGGGGTTCATTAATTTGCCTGGGTGTGGATTTATGCGTATGCGCTCAGTTACTGTTTTCAAAGGGCCTCTGCTAAGGAGGCTATTCCTCCTCCATCATTATACAGATAGGGAAAATGAGGCCCAGAGTGGGACAGGACGTGAAGACTGCCTAACTGAGGAGCTGGGATAAAACTAGTCAGGTTTTTTACTTCCAGTCCAAAGAGCGTTCCACCGCTCCACCGCGGCGGGCTGATTCCAAGGGCGACGTCGGTGGCATTGTGTGTAAACGCCAAAGGCAAGAGCCACAAGACTCGCCCTCTTCTTTTGGCTTTGCGGATCGCTAGCCCCACTTGGCCTTTTTCGATTCTCTACTGCGAGGGTAATACTTTCTGGCCCTCAGTTCCGCTGGCCCAGGGCTACAAACCTCTGCGGAAGGTGGTTTACCCTCCACGAGATCGGTGAATGCGCTCAGGCCCGCACAGCGGTGGAGCGGGCTAGAAAGGCCGTCGGGTTTTATCTGCCTCGCGGGGGCGGAGGTAAGCTAGGGAAAGCTCACCCAGAGAGGCCGGGAAGGACAGATGGGCATCGAGTCTTTAAACCGCCTCCCTGGGCTAGCAGAGGTGCGGGCCCGGTTGGCGTCTCGGTAGAAGTAATTACTGGGCGATCCCGACCTCCCGCAAGTCGCCGCCTCCTAAGAGCAATAGCCAGGTTCCTGCTAGGAGAGCGGGGGAGGAGGATGCTGGGCCTGGCCTACTCCATCCGACTTTCGCCTAGCGGTGTGAGGCCCCCCACCGCCGGCTGGAGGGGGCCCAAACCTGTCTCCAAGGCTCAGGCGCTAAACTAGGTTGGAAAGTCAGTGGGAAGTGCGTGATGCAGCAGATCTGCCTGACAGAAAACTAGTGATTCCACCCAGCCCTGTCCCCACTCCAGCAGCCACCCCAGGTCGCTCTCCAGTGCCTTAAAGCCAAATCTTTGAGAGTTAGTTTTACTAGGCGCGGAGAATTCTCCTTACCAAACTTCCCGCTGCTGTCCTGCCCATCCCGGGTCCTGGGAATTTGGCGCATAAGGGCAAATTTATGAGTCTGTTTGCATATTTTGCAAACAGAAATCCGTCACTTATTTAAAGGCGCCCAGTTACTGCTCCCAGCACCTCCCCCCACCCCTCACCCAACTTCACGCCTGGGTGATCGGAGCGGAAAATTTTAAACCTGTCTCTCTCGCCTCTTTTCTTGTGTATGTTCTCTGGCAGCAGCAGCAGCACGAAGGCTTTCCTCCTGCTCTGGGCCCAGGCGAGAAGAGGATTAAAGGGCGCACCGGCTGGCCGCAGCAAGTGTGGGCGCTGGAGTTAAACCAGTGAGCCGAGGCCCGCGCCAAGGACCCGGCCACGGCTGGTCGACCCTGGAGCCGGGGAGGAAAGGAAGGTAGCGGCGACTGCCAGACTCTGGGTCCCAGCGGCTTGTGGGGACGCAACCCGCTGAGCCTCTGCTGCGCTGGCATGTCGCTGGCTGCAACTACATACTTGGATCGCACGTGCAATGTCATTTGAAATCGTTTTTAATACATAAAGAGAAAGAGAAATATATATATACCCGCTTCCCTAACCAAGAGGGCCACCCTTGAAGGCACCATGCAGGAGGGAGGGATGGCGAGACCGAAGCACGCGAAGATGCATCCCTCTGACCCATGTGGGGCGAATTTAAAATCCTCAAGGCCAGCCGCACCCCGCTGTTTGGCTCTCTTTCTCTCTCGTCTCCCTCTCTGCTTTGCCTCAAAACTCTCGGGCCCCTTCTTCCCTTATTAAAAGGCAATAAGAGGAATCAATAGTTTCTGCCCTGGAAAGAGAATCAAACGCAAGAAGGGGGGAGGCCGCCTTTTTTTTGTTGTTGTTCTCCCTCAAACTGGTGTTTTTATTTTGTTTTTGTCTCTGCACTTCCTACTTAGTTCCAAGGGAAACGCTTTTTTTTCTTTTTTCTTTTGTAAATAAAAACTTTCCCCCTTGTTGGAAAGTTTTTATGTATTTAAACTACCTATCGTGCCTGCTGCGCTCAGGTGTTTGTTTATCGCCCCGTCCCTACCCTATTTCTACCTCAAATCTGTATGACCACTCACTGCCCCTCCCTTGATCAAAGCAGCATCTATGCTCTTGACTAATAAAATGTTTTCTGAAATCGGAGGAAGCCTGTATCATGTCTCCTGCTGGGCTCTTGCCCCACTGCATGGTCTCTGCCAGGTGGAGAGCCTAGTATTCCTGCTTCTCCTTTTGTGATAAGCAGCAAATCAAACTGCAAACCGAGTAAAGGGAAGGAGATGGATAAAGGACATATTCCTGGAACGAAAAGCAAAGTTATCCTTTGTCTAAAACGACGACACAGGGTAACTCGAGTGAACCCAGAGAAATGAAAACTGGAAACGCGTTAGACGCACAGAAGACGGGCGGAGGGTTTTCGTGGGTTTCTATGCGCGTTTGTGCGGGAGTTAGTATGCGCCCTGGCTTCTGCTGATAATGGTTTGGTGGGGTTATTGGGAAGGGAAAGGGGCACAGAAGAACCTCATCCCGAGGACCGTGTAGCTGGGAAAGAGAGATTTGCTCAGGAATAGGTTCACGTATGTGAAATTCTGAACATATGCCAGTACGAATAGGTGTACGAGTAACAGTGCTGGAGCTCAAACATGGCAGCGTGGGGGGATTCGATACATCGTTGGAACTATTATTATTTTAGACATGAGTAAAATAAGTTCATGAGAATGTATGGTCAAATTGAGGCATTTAGATTTCTCTCCAGCAACAGAACTTTCAACAAATATTTGTGAGAACGTATGGATTTGTGCAAAGGTTGGGGGTGGGTAGGTGCGCGGGATAATTTGGGCACTTGTGCAGGAGCGCCAGTCCCCGTGCCCTCACGTGCGCACATATGGATGGGGGTGTACAGATTCGGGTGCATTTGCTGAGGCGCGCGGTGCTTGCTGGACTAAACCGAAGTGGGCAAAAGCAGGCTTTTAAGTGTCCCTGAATAATACTATACAGACAACTAGATTTGTGCGCAATTGTGCGCTAGGCACTATGCTAAGCGCTTTTATGTGTCTGAACGGCTCCGGCGATTGCCCGAGAGCACGTACATTTTGCAGGGCTTGTATTGGTCTCCCGCGCTCACTACGAGGGAGGCGGGAAGGCTCGCGCGCTGGTCCCTTGGCCCTTTTCGAGTTCCGCGCCTCAGGAACCTGAGCCCTCAGTCTGGGCAGAGAATGGACACCCCGGGTAGCTTCGGGGCAGGGCCTTGCGGGGAACCAGGCGTGCCGCACCCGCCCTGTCCCGGTATCGGGGTGAATATGTGGCTCCATTAGTCTGGGCTGTAAACACCGTGGCAGGGGCTGAGCAGGCACGCGGGCCTTTCCAGAGGTGAAAGAGTTAATAAAAGGTGTTTTATGGGCACAGAGAAATGGTGGGGGAAGTGTGAGCTTCTTTCTACTCCCACCCCCCTACTTTCTTCTTTTTTTCCTTTCACCACCCGCTGCCAGATCAAACAGGCCGGCGATTTAACTAGGGCAACACCTCGCGGTAATGAGCGGTCCCAGTGCACCCCTCCCCGGCCTTGGTTCCCGGCCCGAGGCCCCAAGGCCCCCAGGGAGGAACGGAAAAAAAAATCGAGTTTGCTTCCCCCCCCCCCCCCGCCCCCCGCTTCTCCTTCCAAGACCTGGGAAACCAGGTAGAAATCCTGGCCCGCACGAGGAAACTGAGACTCACGGGAATTAAGCCAGTTCATCGAGGTCCCAAAGCGCTTAGGGAATCATATCTAGATTCGCATCCAGGACTCAAGCTTTGTTCACAGACAAGCCACCGACTACCACAAGGCGCAGATCCTGCGACTATTTTTAGCACAGTGAAGTATTTAAGGCACGGGAAGAATGCGCACCCAGGTCCTGCTTCCTTATAGCCCTGACCAGTGAAAGGGGTGGGGGTACCGCCCTCGGCAGCCAGAGCGAAGTCTGGCACAACTAGGCCTCTTCAGAAAACCCCATCGGCCGGCCGGGCCTAAGCACTCTTTGGAAAGAAAAGGGTGGGGCCACACTATCAGTCCCAGTCCTGTTCAGTTCCAGTCTCAGACTCCCGAACCTGGAGCTGAGGCTGCGGGCAGGTGCCTGTTTGGGGTTCCCCTGGATATCCTTCCACCTTCCCCAGGTCAACGGCAGTGAACACCGCAGCTACACTTCCATCCCTCACTCCACAAACGAAAAAGCCTAGCGCCCACGAGAGGGGCCGAGTTCCCCCAGGTTTCACAGCGAATTTGTGGCCCAGGATCTCCAGACTCCAGGTCCAGTGCTCTTCCCAATGCCTGTGGGGTCTCAAAAGCACGTCCTTCTTTGAAAATATCAAGGTCCCCTCCTGCCTTTGAAAATATCTTTAGAGCCAGGCGTTTGTTTTCTTATTTTCTAGGAAAGTTTCAACGCGGTTTGTCAGAAACTTCAACCCAGCTGTGGCAGAAACAGTGCCATTTTTACTCTTTTTTGAAATTAAAGGCATATATATATATATATATATATATATATATATATATATATATATATTAATCTAGGGGAAAAATGGAATGGTCAAAGACTTCAACAGAAGTGAATTCAGAAATTTATCTGTAAGGAAATACTGATGTTACAAAGATTTAAACTTACAGGGCTATTTTACTGAAGAGTGAAAAATAGAAAAGGACTCAGATGTCCTATAATGAACAGGACCGGCTACATAAATTCATTAGTATAGTGGATTACTCTGCAGCCACTAGGACAAAAATGTAGAGATTGACCTGAAAATTGTTCAAGATCTATTAAGTGTGTGGGAGGGGTGGGGTGGGAGGGGGGAGCAGGGATCCCAGGTAACTAAACACTGTCCATTGTGACCCACTTTATGTAAAGACAAAACAAAAACCATAAAAATAAAAATCATTCATTATGAAAAAGTAGAAGAATATATATCAAAACATTTACACTCTACCTCTGACTTGTAGAAATAAGGATCATTTTAACTTTTCCTTTTGCTTACCTGTATTTTTTGTAAAAATTTAAAAACAAGTATTACTTCTGCAACTAAAATTAAGCTGCAACTTCCTTCTAATTTCTCCTGCTGCCAGTGTACTTTCAGTATACCATTTATTCAACATACACTTATTGGGTGCCCCCCATGTGCTAGGCACTGTGGATACAAATATAATTGCTCAGAAAGAGTCTTAAGAAGGGTCGTCAATTAATATACAACAGTACATGTTTGCCTCGAAAAGTTTTTTATTCCCCCCACACAGCAAATATAAACTTTTTACTTTTAAAACCTGTAGTTGCATGAAATAATCATAATAACAGCAACAGGTAAAGTTTATTCAGGAAACTTCTGAAATCCTTAACATGCAGTATTTCATTTAAGCCTCCCAAGTATTCTGTGAGGTCAGTACTGAGCCTGCCGAGGCTCAGAGAGTTAAAGGGTTTTGTCCAAGGTCGCAGAGATAGTAAAGGGCGAGTTGGTCTGACTCCAGAGACCAGGCTTTCCCCTACATTTCGGAGCACCTCCAAGGTATGTGTGTGCATTTGTGTGCGTGCACGTGTGCGTACGTGCCCAAGTACAGCCTGTCATGGTTTGGTCTTCCTTGATCCCCAAGGGAATGTAGAGAAGGAAGAGATTTTGCGAAAAGATCCGAGATTTTTAGTCCAGACTTCTCTTGGAATTCTCTTCCCTAAAAACTGGCTCGGGGTGGATCCCATCTATAAAAAGAGGAAGATTCTTCCCTGACTGTAATACTCTGATTCTACAATCTACTTTCCGCAGAAGCACTCAGCGTGTTATTCTTTGCAGCAGCCTCTGGTGTTTGCATAACGCATTCACCTTTTCTTTGCGCTTTCACTTCTGTAAGCACATTTCTCTCTCCACAAACTAGAAGGAAGTCAGGGCAAGCATTATGCTCCCCATGGACAGATGAGGAAATGAAGGACCAGAGAGGTGAAGTGACCAGCTCAGGGTCACACAGCTGGTGGGAGGTCAAGCTGGGATTAGAAGGCAAGTCTGCAGGTTTCAGGTCTTGGGCTCTCCTGGAAAAGGCTCTGGATCCCTCCTTTCTAGGCAGCCAACAGTTAAGCTATGGTCTCGCTAAATCTTCATAAAAGAAACGAAACCAAGGAATCAGCCAGTCTCATTTTAAAATGAAAAGTGACTGTGAAGAAAAAAATATGCACGCTCTAAACTGTCTGAAACCAGCCTCCTGATTTAAACCCAATTGGTTTGAAGAAAAAAAAAATTTTTTTTCAGCTGCGAGAGTTTTTACAGCTGAGCTCTCTCACACCCATAAAAAACAAGGTTTATATGGGAAATGGTGAAAGACTCTTAACTATAATACATAGCGTCTAATGTAAGCAGACATAGACACTACATAAAGCTCCTACAAATGTTATTAAAACAAACAGAAATACACATTTATCCCCAAAGAATGGACAACGGAAGGCATTGGGGCCGATGTTCACTGAAATGTTCAAAGAATCCCGTAACACTGAGACCTCAGTGACCCTTACTCACCATCCAAATATTTCCCTCATTTTGTAGAAGGGGAAACTGAGTCCCACAGGAGGGAGGGACTTACCCAAGGTCACATGGTATGACTGAACACCTACTACAGTACATCTAGAACAGGGGATAGAACAATATGTTTGCTAGGAGACCCTGGGCAAGTTACTGAACATATCAGAGCCTCAGTTTCCTCATCTACAAAATGGGAGAGGTCATTGCCTCAACTTCCTGGGGTTTGTGAGGGTCAAATAAGATAAAAACCACTTGGCATGTTGTCTGTGGTAGAGCTATTTTTATTTTTTTATTTAATCCTCACAACAGCCTTGTGAGGCATCAGGGATTTATCTTGGTATGTTTGTTGGCTTGTTTTGGAAAAGGAGGACATACTTCTGAAACGGAAAATTTTCAGTGACTTCCCCAAGGCACACACACACAATCCCCCAGTGAGTGGATTGCTAGTTCAAAGACCTTCCATTCCACATTGTTAAGGTAAACCCAGGGGTAGGCAAGGTGCAGCAGTTGAATTTTTGAAACTATCTAAGGCAGTTCTGTCCAGGAAGCATATAAAGTAAGCCACAAATGTGAACCATGTGTGTAATTAAACATTTTCTTGTAGCCACATTAAAAATGAATCAAGAATCAAGCGAGGCTAGTTTTAATTATATATTTTATTTAACCCAATATAGCCAAAGGAGCCCTGGTGGTACAATGGTTAAATTGCTCGGCTGCTAACCGAGGGTGGTTCGAACCCACCAGCAGCTTTGTGGGAGAAAAGACTTGGCGTTCGAAGATTAAACCCATCGCCATTGAGTTGATTCTGACTTATAGCAACCTGTAAAGATTACAGCCTAGGAAACTGTATGGGGCACTTCTACTCTGTCCTATAAGGTTACTGTGAGCCAAAATCGACTTGATGGCATACTATAGCCCAAATATGATGTCAATATGTAATGAATAGAAAATTATTAATAATGTATTTTACATTATTTTTTCATATTAAGTTTCCAAAATTTGGGATGCACTTTATGCTTACAGCACGTCTCATATTGGAGCACATTTCCTCTACAGTATTCATTCAATTGCCACACAGGGGTAGTGGCTACTACATTGGTCAACGCCCGTCTAAAAAGTTCACGTAGCAGGAATGTTAAACACAAGACTTCAGTTAATCATATCAATAAATAATGAGAAGCACCACTCACTGAGCACTTGCGGGGTACCAAACGGCAAAGTTCACCATGCATAGGCTCATTTACTCCTGCTAACAGCCATAGGGAAACCGTGGTGGCATAGTGGTTAAGTGCTACTGCTGCTAACCAAAGGGTCGGCAGTTCAAATCTGCCAGGCGCTCCTTGGAAACTCTATGGTACAGTTCTACTCTGTCCTATAGGGTCGCTATGAGTCGGAGTTGACTCGACGGTACTGGGTTTGGTTTTTTGGGTTTAACAGCCATAGAGGGCAAGTCATGGATCTATGGTCACATAACTATTAAGTGCCAGGGCTGAAATGCCGGCCCACACCCCTCTGACTCCTGAACCTACAATTTTAGCTACTGAGTTCCATGAAGGAGCCCTGGTGGCACAGGGGGGGTTAAGAGCATGACTGCTAACCAAAAGGTCGGCAGTTGGAATCCACCAGCCGCTCCTTGGAAACCCTATGGGGCTGCTCTACTTTTTCGTATAGGGTCACTATGAATCAGAATCTACTTGACAGCAATGGATTTTTTGAGTCCCATGACTCCCAGAGACATCAGCGGGGCTGCAGTTGGGCAGTGAGACGTGGAGTGTCTCAGAGGGGGTCTCAGACTGGGTGGGAGGTTCTAGATCCAAGTCTATTATGAGTCATGTGACCTTGGACCAACAATCCCTTTTGGCCCCAGTGTTTTAAACTCTAAAATGGGCTAACAATACCTTTCTTCACCTCCAGAGAATTCTGATTATGCTGAAACAGAAAAAGGTTTTTAAAAATGTTTTGAATAGCACAAGAGACCTGGCCGAAGTCTAGAGAGACTTCGGGACAGACCTCCAGGCCTGAGTTAGCACCACTGTACCCACAACAAGGTTAGGTGAGCTGTGTGGCATTGGGTAGATTTCCTAATCTCTCTGAACCCCTGGAGCCCTCTTCTGTAAAAGGGAAAAGAAATAGCTCATAGAGATGTTGTGAGGATTGAATAAACATTCAATAATGATTGGAAAGCTCTTAGCACAGCGCCTGATAGGCAGGTGGTAAATGAGAGCTATTATTACTGTAGTTGTTAGTGATGGGGGTGGGCTGCTTGTTGGGGTTGGGCTGCTAGGCCTGACTCAGAAGCAACAAGGAATGGCAGGGCAGTCCCTGACACGGCTCTTGGCTTAGGGTAGTATTTTGGCAGTTTGACAGTGGGTCCGTGGGAGTGTATGTCGGAGTATGGTGGTCAAGAGGAGGGGTTCAGCCTGCTGTGTGACCTTGGACACTTCCTTGTTCCCACTGGACCTTAGTGTCATCTGTAAAATGAGAAGGTAAGACCAGAGATCTTTGACCATCTAGGACTTTTACAGTGTATGAATCAAAGCATTCACCCAACTCAGCATCTCTGAGGGAGGCAGAAATTACCTCAGCCAGGGGCTGCCACCAACTGGGGGGAGGGTGCCACCTGGTGGACACACTGCCTCCTCTGCCCTCATCTGCAGAGGGAGCAGCGAGGACCCAGGCTTACCTCTCTCTGCAGGCTGAGCCCAGGGCCCCAGGGCTCCCTTTCTCTTGGCCAAGGATGGGAGCATGATCCCCAAAGGGAGGCAGTGCCTGGGAGCAGAGAGGAGACCCAGCAAGTTCATGGAGCCAGGTATCCTGGGAGGGAGGCTAACTCCCGAGGGAAGCTGAGATTTTGTAATCCAAGATCTCTGAAGCCTTCTTCCCTAAAGCCACCTTGAGGGCAGGGGTCTGTGTGTTCCTACCATGAAGAGCCTCAGTGATGCGGAATTATGTAATCTGGATAGTGAAAGGTTCCTTCCTGCAAACATTCACACTTTTTTTCCTCCAAGCTATTTTGGTCATGAAGTCTAAAATGCATCACACTTTTTTTTTTTTTCCTGTTTCTTTGAATAGGCACTACTGAACAAAACATAATCGTATCTTGGTAATTCAAAATCCTGCCACTATTGCACTGGGCTAAAGGAGTTCCTGGGTAGTGAAAACAGTTGAAGTGTTCAGCTGCTAATCAAAAGGTTGGAGGTTTGAGTCTATCCACAGGTGCCTCAGAAGAAAGGCCTGGTGACCTATTTCCAGAAAATCAGCCATTGAAAAACCCTACTCCTCTGAAACACATGGGGTTTCCAGGAGTTAGAATTGACTCCATGGCAACTGGTTTAATGGAATGCAGAGGGCTGTTTTCCCCTGCACTAAATACCCCGGACCGCTGGGATCCTGAGCTCCTCTAACAGCTTCCACTATGCTTTCATCTCCCCTACACTGCCAAGGCCTCACTTCTCTCTGTGGTAGAAGGTCCATGGTGCACTAAGGAGTCAGACTGACATGTGTCCAAATCCTGGCTCACCATGAGACCCTAGGTAAGCCACCTAACTTCTCCAAGACTCAGTTTCTCCATCTGAGCATTAGGGATATAATACCTTCTTTACAGGCTTGTAAGAGGACTATGACCATATATATAAATCTCCTAACATAGTGCCTTGCACCTAGTAGGTGCCTCACAAATGATAGCTATTATTTCTGTAGATGTGCCATTCCTGACCACCTTTTCACATTTAGCTTTGGAAACAGTGAGGTTTTCTATAGAAATATGAATAATAGTCCTTGAAAATGATGACATTAGCAACCAGAAATAAAACACCCTTAGTTGAAGATGGTGGCACCTCTTTGGAACTCTTTAAATGGACTCAGCCAAGTTCAACTTCATCTAGTTTAGATAAACCTCAGTAGCAGGCTGGGGTCTTGTCAGTAATTTCTTCCCTCGGTCCTCATGCTTGGAGCTTCGATATGCTTTGTTAGATACAATTCTGTCTTCTGGTAGTTCCTGACCCCTGCTGACCCCTCCCAGCCCAGCTGACTGGAATGCTCTCCCTGAGGCCTGGTCCATTCCTGCATCCCATCGTTCAAGCGGACTCCTCAGAGGGTCTGGGTGGGCACAGGTGCCCTCCCACTGCTCACTTAGCAGAGTCCAATGTCGCTGGTGGCCATGAGCCCTCAGGAAGTCTCATTAGCTGCCCTAGCTTAATTAAACTCATTGCATTTGCTAAGCCTCATTGGCTTCTCTAAGACTTCAAGAACCCAGTATGCACTGCTCCTTCGTCAGAAGTGAGTTGGCACTGGGCCCTGAGCAGTCTTCACACATCCTAGGATGTTAGTCAGCAATGACTACTATATACTCCATCTGAGTTTTAACTCCTCTAAAATTCCGAGCTCCTGGAGGACAGAGTTCATTTCTCGATTCACCAAGCCACTTGGCATATAGCAGACACACAGTTTCTTGATTACATTTCATTGCTTTGTTTGAAGCAGGTTTGATGACTCCAAAGTCTAAGCTCCTCATTCTGGTATCTGAGGCTTTCTGTTCTTCATTCGCCATCATCTCAGTGTTCTTCCACCACCTGCACTTCTCCTCACCCTCATCTCCTATTAAACCGTCCATTTCTTCCAGGAGCCTCTTCTTCCAGGAAGTCCCCTTGATTTTCAGAAAGCCTTTCGTTCGTGACTATTTCTTCCTTACTCTGAATCATATATATACAGATACAGTGTGGATATATATGGAGGATAGCTAAATTGAGGTTTTGCTATGTCTGTAGGTATGACCATAGTCACAGATACAGGTATGAGTGTGTATGTGTGTAAATATACATATATAGCATTTCTAAGCTTATACCATGAACATCTTTCTATGCCATTAAATGTTATTTTACAATTATGACATATGTGTAACACTTTTAAAACCAGTCTCTTATTATTTGACACAGATTGTTCACAGCTCTTCATGGTTCTGAACAGTGGACTCAGGTCAGATAGAGCTGTGTTTGACTCTCATCCCCACCACTTCCTCATGGCTTTGGACAAATCATTTCACCTTTCTAAACTTTTGTTTCCTCACTGATAAAGTAAGAATAATACTAGTACCCATCTCATAGGGTCGTTAAGGCATATAAAATGCTTAACATTGGGACTGTCACACAGTAAGTGCTCAGGGAAAAAAATGTATGGATCTGGAAGATGGCAGATGAAGATTTGCTTTGGCTTCCCCACTGACCAGTGTGTGACCTTGTGATATTGCTGTTTGCAGTGTGTGACAAGGACCCATGGAGACAAAGGGTGACAGCCGTTTCCAACAGTTAAGTGTTGCCCAAATTTAAGATTGCATATTGCTGTTGAGGGCCAGTGGTAGAATTTTCATCTTCCAGGCGGGAGACCTAAGTTTGATTCCCAGCCAAGGAACCTCATGTAGATCCAGCCACCACCCGTCTGTCAGTGGAGGCTTGCATGTTGCTATGATGCTGAACAGGCTTCAGCAGAGCTTCAGACTAAACCCTAGTGATCTCTTTCAGAAAAATCAGCCAATGAAAACCCTATGGACCACAATGGTCTGATCCCATTGTGTATGGGCTTGCCATGGGTCGGAGGCCGAAATGATGGCAGCTAACAACAAAAACAACATCATTGTTGCTTTTACTTCTCTCTCTCTCTTGTTTCTCTACAGTTTCCAGGCATATGTCACTTAAAATAGGCAGGCAGAAAATAAGTACTGTGAGGGCACTTCAAAGATTGCTTTGCTCTTTTACAGTTTTGGTGAAAATGATTCATGCCCATTGTAAACAGTTGAGATAATTCCAAAACTGCACGAAGGAGAAAGCAGAATTCAGTCCAAATCCCACCAACCACGGGTAATCACAGTTGGCATCATGATGGAGGCCTTTTTACTTGACACCCCTGTGGTGCCAGAGCAGGGCAGGGCAGGGCAGACTTGATCTGTTTAATAAATGTCTGTTAACCTCCACTGGATAGGCTTGTTAACAGTGGCATGCTCCAGTTTTGTCCCTCTTGGCCATTCTCTGACATTTTCATTAACCCCATTAAATCACGCAGGTGCCTTTACACCTCCTGGGGTTGTTAATCTCTGTTCAGCTCTGGTAAGTTTAAACCTGGCTAGAAGGTTTTTTTAGAAGGTTAGATGTACCTTGTTAACCTCCATTAACCAAAACACCCCGCCGCCGTTGAGTCGATTCCGACTCATAGCAACCCTATAGGACAGAGTAGAACTGCCGCATAGGATCTCCTAGGTTGTAGTCTTTATGGGAGTGGACTGCCACATCTTTCTCCTGTGAAGCGGCTGGTGGGTTTGAACCACCGACCTTTCAGTTAGCAGCCGAATGCTTTAACCATGGCACCACTAGGGCTCCTTCTAACCTCCATTAAACCCTATTATGTTTCCTAATTAGAATCTTAGTGATTTAGGAATCCCCCATTGAAGCTTAGTAAATCTAGTTGACCAGGACAAGGGTAAGCCCTGCTTCAAAGCCAGGCATTTCTGAGTCGACGGTGGGGTTGACAACAGCATGCCTAGGGCCAGACGAACCTTGGATCCAATCCCAGGTGTGCCGCTAGCTCTCCTTGTTACTTGGGCAAGTTTTTTGCCTCTCTGAGTCTGCATTTACACCTCTATAAATTGAAGTTAATAACAGTTCCTACTTTATATGATTATAGTGAGATTAGATGAATTAATGCATCTAAAACTATTAGCATGTTGTCTGGCATGAACTTTGCGCTTGATAGCTATTATTATTTCTGGAAGTAGGAGATACTTACAAACTGAAAACAACTGCTAGGTAAATGGAAAAGATTCAATTCCAGGCATTTATAGCGTCCTCCTACATGCCAGGCACCATGCTAGAAACTGCAGATTATTTTCACACTGGTTTTACCTGGACATAAAATCATTCATGGAATGATTGATCTGTATAATGTCTTTGTGGCTGTGTATGCCACTGAATTGCTCAGGCTCTGGCATATCTGACCTTGAACACGGCTACTTTTCCTCCCTGGCTTTTAGGATGTTAGACTCAGAGGTTCCTAAACACAGAAAAAAAAACACAGATGTGCATAAAATTACCTGGGGCTTTTGTCAAGATGCAGCTTCCTGGGCCCCGCTGGAGGAAAGAGTCTTATTTAGGAGCTCACACGGGGAACTTTTAGTAGGTATTTCGGATGAGGCTGAAGCTGCTCATTTCTGGACTGGGACTTGGAACCCCCTGGGTCAGTTTAGTGCTTCTCAAATCTTAGTGAGCTTAAATCTCATCTGGAAGAATTCAAAGTTAAAATTCATATTCTTGGGATTCACCCTGGGAGATTCTCATTCTGAGAGTCTAAGAGGGAGCCCAGGCAATGGCGTTGTTAATGGGGTTCTTATGAGGTTCTATGGGAGTGGGTGGCAAGTACCACACTTTGAAAAACACTGGACCTCAGATGATCTGATATTTGATAGTCTAAAGGCCTATGTTGAAAAAAAAAAAAAAAGGAGTCTGGTTCCTGCTGAATCTTCTGCTCTAAAGCTACATTAAGATGTGGGTTCATCCTTCCACCAAAACCAATGTCTGTGGATCCTTAAGGAATGTCTACTGCAGCAAGGGTCAGTCAGTTTGGGGGAAGCTTGGGGATAAAGCACCTCTTTGGGGTTCAGTGTATGAGGGGTCAAAGGATGGCTGGGACACCTTCAGTGGTTAGATATAAAAGAATGTGATAAACCAAAAAACAAAAAACACCAAACCCAGTGCCAGAGGAGTGGAAATAACTATGTTGTAGCTCAAATGAAGAGAACATGTATGAAAGTTGGAACTTCCCTTGCTTTCTAAAGGAAATCAACCCAGGCAGCCTTTAAGTGAGGAGCTCAAGTTCAGATGGTGTCCTTCAGCTATAATCCTGGGGCTCCTGGTGAGATCCAGTGTCCCCCCCACCCCCAATGCCTCACGAAAAGCCACCGTCCACACTGTTTACAGGGGAGTGGAATGAGAAGATGAGGATGGAGGTAGGGAGAGGGCCTGCACTTTTTAAACTTCTGTGCTATTTACAGTTTTAGAGTTGGCATGTATTACTACTCCTATTTAACTAATCCAATAAAGGAAAATATTCACTGCATTTCTTCCCTTTCATTTGGCTGAGGAAGAGGTGTGGCAAAGTGGCAGTAGTGACACATATGACACGAAGACCTGAGTCTGAGGCGTCTTCTGCTCCTTGTCGAGCAGTGTGAGGCCGGGTAGGGGCTTCACGGCTCTAGGCCTGAGGGACCTCCATCAATATAACTCTGTCATACAGCTCTCGAAAAGCAGTGTGCCCATGGGGACCTTGTTAAAATGCAGATTCTGATTCCATAGATGACGTGTAAGAGAGTGGGGCCGAGATTCTGTATTTCAAACAAGTGTTCAGGTGATGGCCCAACTTTAAATAGAAAGGCTCTAACCCCCCCCCCCAAAAAAACCCCAAACCCAGTGCTGTCAAGTCGATTCTGACTCATAGCAACCCTACAGGACAGAGTAGAACTGCCCCATAGAGTTTCCAAGGAGTGCCTGGCGGATTCAAACTGCCTACCCTTTGGTTAGCAGCTGAAGCACTTAACCACTACGCCACCAGGGTTTCAAGCAAGGATCTACTATGGGTGAAAAACAGCCAGTTTTTGAGACATTTAAACATTGGGATATTTACATAAAGGTCTGGATTTCCAGATCCCCTTGTCAAATCACAAGAGCTGGGCACATGGGCAGCAGCATTCCAGCCTACTTAGTATTCTGACTTTACAGATGGAGAACCAAGGACCCAGAGAGCAAAGCTACCTGCACAGCATTGTCAGGTACACCATGTGGCCGTTGGACCCCAGACTCAGGAGACCAACTCCAGCAGGTCTCCTTCCACGGGGAGGGATGGGAGAGCAGGCCTAGAACCTGGGGCCACCCTCCTGTGATTCTACACTCACTTGGAGTGAAGGGAATTGGAGGGGGGTAGAGGTGCTAGTACTTGTTGCCGGGGAAGAAAGACTACTGCCACCAATCACTGTATTATACAGCCAGGGACCAAATGGCAAGGACATTCAAAGGGAAAAACAGAGCATGTCTCTTGTTATTCATTCAGATTGTTTATTAAGAGCAAAAGTTGGGCCGTCCCATCTGTGTGATATTACAACATGAAAAGTCACATACATACTAAGGAGACCCCACAGAATTGAGAGCCTTTCAACAGTACAGAGCCATAGGTTACAAAAATCAAAATACAAATGATCTCCCAAATTTGGTAGGAAACAAGTACAACAAGAGGAAGCCTGGAATGGAAGGGCACTTGCTTTTCAATAAGGCAGTTAAAAAATGAAAGAAAAAGAAAAAAAAAAAAAGCAAACAAACCCAAAAACAAACTCCCTAAAATGCACTCCGATGGGCATAATGGACAATAGAAATGTAAAATAAGGGATCCTGTACAACCCTCTGTCACTGGCAGATGTGTTCATTAAGTGAGGCAAGCAAATGGATTCTGTGTAAAGATGCAGGCTAGACGAAAGAACTGATAGTAGACATTTTTACCTTAAGAATGGGTCCCACCTTGCCCCAGGGTCTACCTCAAAACCCTTCCTCACCATAAGCGTGGAAACAGTCTGTAATAAAATGAAAGGAAATAAAAAGGCACCCCCTAAGGCACCATGCTTCCCAGGGCATGACCCTGAGCTCTGGTGTCCTTCAGTTAACTGCCTAGCTCAGTAACAGGGTCTGCGAGGCTGCAAATTGCAGGCACACGGAACGGGGTCTGTCCAAGTCAGGGCCAACTAAATTACACAACCTCAAAGGACTGCCTGAAAAGCCAAAGTCTGACCAAAAAATCCCAGACCAACCCCATTCCATGAGAATTTGGATTCTGGGACAACCCTTCATCTCCCACCAGGGCTCCTGCATCCTGATCTTAGGCTAGATCTGTTCTCCCCTACCATTCGTTTCGCAAAACCCAACTGGGGGCTTTCCTAATCATTTCACCCAACCTTGAGTTCTGCAGGTTGGTTCACAGTCCTTGAGAGCCAGGTTAGCCTTGGCAAACTGCTCAGCTGCAAGGTCTCAAGAGTCTGAGGGCAGCTGACTTCAGGCTGGACTGAAAATCAGCCTGCAAGCCCGACAGTGATGAGAGAGCTGGACAAGCAGGAGACCTTAGAGGTCAGTCCAGTTGTGTGGGACTTCAGGCAGGGCTTTTTCAATTCTAGTTTCCCCATCTCTAAAAATGGATGATTGGACCCCAGCACCCTTAACAGAGTTTCCAGCCTGAAAATATGGGCTTTTCTCAGAGCCTGAGATGTGGTTTCCTCAAGTTCCTAAGCTTTGTTTTCTCAATAAAAATGGTGTGAAGTCCTTGTAGGAACTGTATTAAGGTGCCAGCCCTTGGCAGCCATGGAGCCTTTAAATTCCACATGGAGCAATGGTAATATTTAAAAATCTAGCTGAAGTTTTTCCTAAGTGAGGCTGTCAACATCAATTTTTGTGGGGCGGCACAGAACTAAGTCCTGTTTTAGGTTATTTTTTTAGCAGGTGCTTAACACCCTTCCCCCATCCCAGTCTACCAGCTTCAGCAAGAACAAGTAAGTACAAGAAGGCTGATGGGGGTCCTTCAACATTTTCCAACAAGGAACTAAACGGACCAATACTCAGGGGAAGAACAGTCTTGTGTCAGATACAAGACAAAGTGTGCCTATTTTCTAGCTGCTCCTTTCCAAATGACAAACACTAGGCCCTGGGATAGTGCCAGCAGTTAGGTCATTGGCCAAGATGAACAACTTGTTTCATGTGGCCTGATGAGGTGGAGACTAAGATGGAAATTTACAGAGAACACAGAAAAAAGCCAGAGGTTTACAAAGATAGAACAGGCTTCCCCAAGAGGTAGTGAGTTCTTTGTCCTCAGAGGTGTTTAAGCCCAGACTGCTCAACCCCATGGTGGGACGGTTGTAAGCAGAATGTAAGCACCTATGGGGAGACTGGACTAGATGACTTAAAGGCCCTTCCCCACTTGGATCTTGCCATTGTAATGATTGAGAGCCTTCAGATAGTTTCCATAATGCAACCACTCCGGGATCTGTACCCAGGGCAGCCTATTTCAAAAGGCAAGACCCCCAGAGTAAGTTCCCTCTCTCTCCTACCTTCTCCCTTCTACCAGGCTGTTGTTCTGCAACATATTAACAAAAAAGTTCCCACAAAATAAACAGCCAAAATGCCAAGGTTAGACATAACATTACAGTTGCAAACAATTATTAATATCTTTTCTCTGAAAGACTAGCAGTGACTCTTTAGCTATTATATGAACATCTAACAGCTTGGCGGCTGTAACACATAAGTGAAATTCTTTATTTTACAACACCAGTCTCGAATCCTTTGGTTTTCAATATTTCATGGGATTCAGCTATGATCTTTTTCACATGCGGTTGCCAAACTAAGAGTTTGTTCACCGAAATGAACAGTTGTCCATTTGTTTTTTAAAAACCTTAAAACGAAGAAACGTGAATGGCAGGATACTGACGTTTGCATGGGACAACCTTCAGGCATATGAAAGAACCATACCAGGCTGGAACGGAGGCAGGAACTGTACTCTTTAAAGAGACAACAATGCCAGTTCTAAATTTCAAATTCCAGTTTTGCCCAGGAGCACCAAGAGGAGAAAAGGCAATGCTGCAACGTTACACGTGGAGAAAGTGGAAGAGTCCTTGACAGGTGGTATAAAAATGCAGGCAACCGAGATGAACATTGCTTTCCCAAAACCCCACTACTCCCTGAAGCCAGACCCTGTTGCTCTGGAGGTCTGGCCATTTCTCACAGGCAGAAGTCTTGTGGCCACAGATCAAGTCATCAGTAACTGCAGGAGAGACTAAGGCAAGTGGTTTGATGAGAGAACAAATTTCTGCACATGGAAAAAACTTAAGTTCGGACAGCTGTCTTTTCTCTCTCCTGATCTGTTTTCAAAGAATGAAAAGATACCCACAACCTCCACTTTCCAAAAGCACCTTCCTTTAGAGGAAAGACGGTATGGGACTTGAGTGTGCACGGCATCTGGCTGAAGGTGAAAAGTTTCCCCAGGCTTCACTTTGGAACGGAAGTATTCTTACAGACACACTTGAACAGATTGATCCTAACACCATGTCTTCCTGCAAAGAAATGTATTGCTGCCTCAACTGGGAAAACAGATTTGCTGTTAAAGAAGCAGTGACATGTCTGCCCTGTCTGACATTTTTGGTTTAAACATTAGAAAGATACACTGTTTTCTTCTGTAAGACATGGACATTTCCAGAGAAAACACTCTGTCCTGGCAAAGTGGCCTTGGTGTTTGACTCCTTCAGAGCCTTTCTAACTCAGCCTGTCACGGAAAAGCCCAAATAAGCTACATATCTTTGACCCTTTGGGATGCCTGCATCAGCATACTTGAGCTATAAGTAGTGAGAAGACCTCAAAATACACACTGAATCTGAATGATTGAAAACACCTTGATTGAGAGCACCCTAACCTGCCCTCTAGAGCCAGGAGGCATATCAAAATAAGATCCCCACACAGTCCAGAGTATATTCTATGTACATTCATTTACACATATTTAAAAAGGCAGCGATCTGCTAAGCATGCATGCTGAACACTGGTAAAAGCTTGGCTGCAATGGGATACACTGCATTTTAGTTCGTGGTGCCCTGTGCCCATCCACAGAGGGCACGCACTCTGCTCCAGGGAACTGAGGCCTCCAGACACTCTGCCACCCTGCTTCCCTGGGATTTTAGTCCTGACTTCTGTAGGTTGGTGCTGAGATTAAGCCATCTACGAGACATTAAAACTCTCTGCCAGGCCCGGCTGTCCGCTGCTCCTTTTATTATTTAAGGCTTAAGAAAGAACTCAGAATTGAAACTGAGTTGGAAAATGACACTTTTGACCATAATATACATCAAGATGGTCAGAAATTCGAATCCAAATCCTTTTCTTTTTCTCCCACTCCCCTACCAATACCCTCTGCCCCTCAACACCCTGATTACAGAATTTTGCAAAAGTATACTTTTGGGTATAAAGCTTTGTTTTTACAGGATACTTTGGCTCTGATATAATTAGATAGAGGAATCTGACTTTTTGAACATAAAAAAAAAATCAGTTAATTATTAATCCTTTTTTTAAAAAATAATTTTAGCAATCTTTCCCCCTAATGGGGAGACAAATTACTCACAAATATGAGCATCAGATAGCACTGGCCTTTGTTGCTTAAACCCATGATTTGCTGCTGACCTCAGAGCCCGGGGGTCAAGGCCAGCCACACTTCCACTCCCAGAGCTCAACTTCTCCTACTTGGTCCTTGGCAGCTTTCTTGGTGGTTGTGAACTGAGCATTAGTACTTCTGAGATATTAGCCCCAAGTCACCGAACATCTCTGTTTGTCAAAGCATTTACTGCCCAGGAGAATGGCTGAAGTTGTAATATGCAATTTCAGCCCAGACTGAAGCAGAGAGGGGCGTGCAAAGGACTGCATTTCCTGTGATGGTCTTTATATCAGTGTTTCTGGAACCTTGACAAATACAGCTTTGCACATGCAACTGCCCTGAAGTCCTCCTTTGATGTGAAATCTCCCTGTTGGGTGTCAGGGCTCCCTCCACACTCTAGCAGTTAAATGGCAAGCAATAGAAATGGCAGAGTCTCAGTAAGTAGAGGTGTGAAGCAGCTGTTACAAGGCTGGCACTGTTAGTGACAGCTCAATTAACCGCCAAATACTGGCTGGGTGCCTACTGTGTACAAGGCACAGGGCGATGAGGGGACCAGTGTCCAACTGATTTGCTGATAAACTACAAAGCTTGCAACAAAGGGGAACATCTATATCCCCAGTTGGCAGCGTGCAAGTCCAGATCTGGGTCTGCTCATGCACCTCCACCTTCAGCTGTACCTCACTGCTATTCCCGGGCTATGTCTCACACATGGTGGCCTGCTACTACAACGTGACGACCAAAATATGTTTTATCCCACATTTCCAGTAGAATTGACTTAATGCTTTGTTAAATGCTGCAATACGTATTCTTTCAATCTTTTTATGATCCAATTTTTTTTTAAAAGAAATTCTTTCTATACACATGCTGAATCATGAGAACGTAATTCTCCTGACCAAAAAGATTTACAGTACTCATCAAACTTTTTTATTTACAATAAAATTTTAACAGTCTTTATGGGCTTAACGGTAGCTGATATCACCTGTGCATTAAGCATATTTCATGCCTTTAGGACGCACTTCACCTTCACTCGAGCTGTTTGCCTCCCTCCGATTTCTGATCCAGTCTACTCTTGTTACTCTTCACCATGTAGATGAAGTAGGCGAGGGTCTCTTTTTCATTCACAGGTATGTTTCTGAAGTGTCGGCTGACAGTCTACATGGGGGCAAAAACAGAGTCCCATCAACCAGGTAATACTAGGTCCACAAATTGTGCTAATGGTGCTTCCCAACTACAGCTAAATCCCAACAAATGAGCAGGAAGTACTGCCAAGATCCCAGAATGTCCTTCTCTCCCAGGGGTTTAGGTGGTTTCCAGGCTTCCAAAAGAGGCAATTTAACCCACAACACTCCCAAGGTGCAGTTCTATTTCCATGAGTGCCAGCTGTCCCCATGGAGGGAAAGACCGGGACTGCTCTGGTTGGCAAGCTGCTATCATACCCTCTCAAGCCCTGGAACTGGGCAGAAACTTATCTTTTTTAGTTGTGTCAAATGAACAGACAATCTAACAGATAAGAGCGTTTCAGTCCAAGAATTCCTCTAAACAGTACACAACTGCCTCTTATGAGACATATCAGGTTTGAAGGGAAACTCATCATTTATTATATATTCCTGTCCTTGAAAAAAATATTCCAAGTCCTGAGAGTACAAGTTTCTTGCCTCACCTCATTCTGTCCCATCCACCAGGGGTGAACACTGGCAAATGGCCATGTTATCTTAAAGTAGAAAAGGTTTGTGTGCACCTATGTTTTATCCAGTCATTGGTGAAGGAGAGTTTTAAGAAAAATGACAGATTAGTAAGAAACCTCACTGGGAAGACCAAAACAATCCCGGCTATAAGCCTTTAGGGGAATCTTGGAATGAATGGCTTGAGGTGGCTGGGACAGATGAGAGAGAGAAAACTTGAAATAGAGTGGTTATCTCTAATCTCAGTGGTAAGACTGTATTTTTCTTTTCTCCATTTTTCAACTTTTCTACAATAGACAGAAAAACACACAAATAAAAAAGGGATGAGAGAGTGTCCACAAACATGCCAACAGGGCAGAAGTATCAAGCGAGGCTGTCAACATATTAAAAAAATGGCCAGTGGAATATGTACTTTTTTCCCACCTGCAAACCATGTTAAGGACTCAGGGTAGGAGAAAGCTTTCTTGGACTCTATTCATTATACCAAGTGTACTTCCATTACCAACATCTGTATAAAAGATATCAAGAAAAAAAAGAAACGAAAGAAAAATAATCCTACAGGATGTTAGCGCAAGTTTTGAGGTGACTAACCCGATGCAGCTGATATATACAAAGGACATATCTATAAGGAATTACGCATAACAAGTTTCAAGCAAAGAAAAACTCAGGACTTGGAATCCTGAGATTCTAGGCCTGATTCTGCCACCAACTTGCTGTGTGTTTTTAGGCAAGTCATTTCTTCTCTCTGTGCCATGGTTTCTTTTCTGGAAATGGGCCCTCCCAAATCTAAAGGCTATGGGATTCTAAACTGTGCAACGGAGAATGGGGAGTCACGCCAGAGCTGAAGGGATTAGGACTAACACACACACACACACACACACACACACACACACACACACAGCAACAGCGGAGAGTCAAGGCCCACCATCAGAAGCACAGTGCTGACTCTCCTTTTAGAAGGCAATTTTGTCTACCTACTTCTGCTAGCTGGGCCTTATTGAAGCCTGGCCTGGTCTGCAATTTGTAGTGTCGTTTATAACGTCGGAGAGTGTTCACCTGCAGCTGGAATAGATCGACCTAGAGAGAAGAGGAGAAACATATTATCCATCAACCAGCCAGCCAGGTCTCACCAGCAGCCCACTGTGTGCCTAGCACTACACTAGGTGGAGGTGGGAGTGGGAGGGCTACAAAAGAAGTCTTAGAAATAACCCTTTGAGGACTAGTATCTCCCTGGGAGGACAAAACTAACAGTAAAAAGGAATTCTGGTGGGATAGGGTGGCCCCAGAAGGCAACTGGAGGGGGTGAGGCTTAAGCTTGGGAGAGGCAGGGTTTAGAAGGCATTAGGACAGAAGGGAATGAGGGAGATCATGACCGCTGAAAGATAGGAGATGGACAGACAGGCTAGGGGGTCACAGGCAATCTGGGTGGATTTGAAAGGTGAGACTGGCGGCATGTCTTGCAAAGCAGAAGGAGCCATCAGAGGTGGTGGAGGGTAATGCTTCGGGAAGATGGATCTGGTGGGGGTTGCTGGGAAGACTGATAGGGGGTGGATGGAGATGCTATAGCAATGGTCCAGAAATGAAAGGATGAAGTTGAGTTTTGCGGGGGTGGTGATGGGGAGGGGCATCAAGGATGAAGAGGAAAGGCAAAACCAGAGAGGCGTCCTGAAGGAATATATACCAGCACTTGGCAGCAGACTGGAGAGATGGGCACGAAGGATGGCAACTGGAAGAGCTGCTATTCTCAAAATAGTTCTTTTCTAGACTCATCCTTCAGGCACTTGAATTCTTAACAGCCCTCCAGAGAAAGCTCAAAAGCTACTGTAGTGAATGTACAAATCAGCAGGTTATGGTCAGGGTCTCCACAGATGACTGGATAACAGAGGAAAGGGGCCCCTTTTGTTCTAACACAGAAGAGAGGAAAGCTGCACAGTCATGAGATATTGAAGGCCCAGAAAGCTGGGCTGCCTTTTTTAAAAGAGATGTTCTTGCTTCAGGCAGGTGGACAGCACTTTAAAACAAAATGAACGATCAATAGGAGGGGCCAAAGTCCTTCATTCTTTTCAAAACATTCCTCAAAACTTTTTTTTTTATGTGTGTGAAAAGCATTTAAAAATTGAATACATTCATTTCTCTATAAAATAATAATAACACTGCTAAAGGCAACAGAAAGATACTGTAAACCAATGCTGGAAAAGGGGACACGGGGAAGGGTAGAGCGAAAGGGCCGTGTTTTAAAAGGTCTCCTCCACATCTGCAGACAATGGCCCGCCTACTCTTTCTATTCCTACACAGTCATTTTCACTGTGAGTGCTAACAGGCAGTTGCCTTATGAAATATTCATGCATCAAATATTCAATGTACGCTATAAACCGTTTTTCTTTTGCTGGGTCTTAAGTGAAAACAATTTAGACAGAAAATCTAATATTCCTTCCTGGAGCCTTGCTTAATAGACACTGGCACCTTGAAGGAAAGGCAGCCTTCTGGTTTGAGAAGCCTTGATCTTATCGTCTAAAGCAGGGGTTCTCAATGGGGGATATTTTGCCCCGCAGGGGACACATACCAATGTCTGCAGACATTTTTTTTTTGGATTGTCATGACCCATGGGTTGGTACAACTGGCATCTAGTACCCACTTGCCAGTGCTGTTGCTAAACATCCTACAATTCACTGGACAGCACCCACAACAAAGAATTATCTGGCCTCATTGTGAACAGTGCGCAGACTAAGAAACCCTGGTCTAGTACAACTGACTATGGTATGGATCTGTGAGAACAAGTCTACACCAGGAATCACAGAGTCAGAGAGTGACAGAAAATCAGAGCTGGCAAGAGCTCAGAACTCACACCCTCATTTTACAGACCAGGAAACAGAGGAAGTGACTTCCCCAAAGCATATACAGTCTCCAAGTTTAATGGCAAAAACAAAGTTTAAAAAAATTTGACACTGTAGTTGATTAAAGCATCTGTCAGGGGCTTCTTGGAGAAAGACAGTGTGGCCTGTTTACTGGCAGGGGCACTGACCAGAGCCTCCAGACTATACGTGTAACTTTGGGTCTCAACGCCTGTCTGTAAAACGATGGGGCAGTTAGACCAGAGGATTTCTCAGCTTTCAGCTCTCAGATTCAATATTACTACGATTTGCTCTTCAAATAAACTACAGCAAAGCAAAGGGGACTAAAATGACTGCTCAGCACAAAAATGAGACCGGACCAGAGGTAAGGATCAGATTAGAATCCATTCTTCCAGCTTTCTCGGGTTGGTTATTCCAACGTTTACCTCAGGTATATCAGTGTCATGCTCAGGAGAATCTCCACCATCGTCACTTGTCTTCCTCTTCCTTTTATTTCGTACGCTCTGGATGAAATTTTTGTGGAAATCGCAGATATATAGGTGCCTTACCTGATGGGAAGCAAAGCAAAATCAGAGTTGCCAATTCTACGGAAACATCAACAGATATCTGTCAAATTATGGGCCCCTCTCTTTTGCAAAGCATCGGAGAAGTGGAAGGAACAAGATGCAGGCCATAATTTCAAGAAGCTGACTACTGAGTTGCTGAACAAGAAACACACAGAGAAAGCTAACACCACATTGCGCTGTGTATTATACACCAAGTCCCCACTGAATGCAGAAGACAATAAATGGTACAGGTTCAGCAAAGGGAAAGATCCCTGCGGCTAAGATGGTCAGAGTGGCCGCCCCCGATGAGAAGGGAGGATTTGTCAGGCAGACAGGAAGCATTCCAGATGGGAAGGAGAGCCAAGACTTGGATGTATCAAATGAGGATGACAGAAGGGGTGAGTGAGGAGGCCCAGGGCTGACGGTGTCAACTGGGTGGGGGTGACTGCCCATGTTGGAGAGTGATGAGAGACTCGGAGGTGGGGAGGGGGGTGAGAGTAGCTTGGACTTTCCTTCAGACAAGGCAGAGTCCCCCAGGGCTTTTGATGTAGGGAGTGATGTGATATTTTTAGAAGACTTGTAAGAATTATAAACTTACAGTGGGCTGGAATGCATCACCCTGAGGGAAAAAAAAAAAAAGGAAAGCAGAAAAGAAGGGATGGTGGTAACAGTATATGGGACATCCTATTTTTACATTGGCGATAGTTACTATTGTAGGATAAGAACTCTCTAAAAAACTTTTATTTCCATGTATCAATTTATAACTTTTGCATAACTTTACATCTGATCCACAAAGAGAAACGGAAAGAGATGCAGAAATTCTCACAAGGTGGAGCCCCATAAAAGGAGCTGGATACTATTGCTGATTTTCTAATACAGGCTGGGGGCATAATAGCAAGTGAAGGGGGCAACAGCAGCTAAGATGTGAGGAATATGCTTTTATTTAAGAATGGGAGTACCACAGTTGGCTGAGGAAACAATAGAAAAATCTTACAGAACCAGAATGCCTGTGTAAATGATGTGGGATTGTTGACATTGAAACAGATGTTGCACAAATGTTTTGGAGAGACTTCTGAATTTGAGTTTATTCCTTAAATTCTTAAAGATAAAAGTAAGCAGACAGGAAATCAGCATCAATTAATTCAAGGCTTTTCATGGAGAAAATATTGAAAACTATTCAGATGAATAATTACTTTCATGTGGTTGGGTTAATGAGTCAGGAGTAGCCTTAAGTTTATACTGTGATGGTGTCTTGCAGACAGTGGGTCCTTAATAAAGACTTGCTACGTCAAAATACAGGCAGTCCCCTACATCTAGGAGCAGCTTTAGCCAGTAAAACCACCGTTTAGATATGGTTACAAATGGGCATATCTTTGCCAGATTCAACTCTGTCAAAGGGCTCTCAGATATAGTACATGCCACTGTCTCAAAGAATCCCACCTGGTTGATGTAGATATTACCGGACATGTTTTTTTCAGGGAAGAAAGCATACCCATGGCATACTGCATATCCCTGAGGGGAAGCTGACCCTTGTTAGCTAGCCCACATGCACACACTGAGAAACTAAGCTGCTCTTCAAGTTCACAAGGTGATAAACTTGGTAGAAGGGCAAGATGGGTGATCTCCTAAAGCTCTGACTAGAAGATTTCAGGTCAGGACACCAGAACAATAGAATTCTAGCTAGAGAACTTAGCAATCACCTGTCCCAATCTCATTTTCTACAGGGGTACACTGAGCCACCCAGAGCAGAGAAATGACCTGGCCAAGGTCATCCAGGCCTTCTGACCCCTAGCATATGTCCTTTCCTACCCCAACATTTTGCTTTATACTATTCTCAACTTCCACTTTTCTCCAGGAAAAAAACAAAAACAAAAAAACAGAAATGCATCAATTAGAGGATGTTTGAAAGCATGTTATATCTTTTAATAAAGCACAAAACACCGCCAATGTCTACATATAAAAAGTCAAATCACTTGAATCAGATTTTTGGTGCTGTTGTTTAAGAAGTTTCTCTGTTAGACCCTTTTTTAATGTAAAGAAGCATTATTTCTCCATAACCAAACCAACATACTGGTTTTGAGAAATTCCAGAGATCAGTGGCCTTTTAGAGGGGGCGGTAGTGGCAGCAAAGGCTGTAGTATCTTTTTCCCATCTCAATTTCTGCAACAGCTAAAAATTCTTGTAACACAGCATTTACGTAGAATTGAATGCCTGCCCAAGCCTGTGAGAATGAAATAGAATTCCTTTCAGAAATAATGACTATACAACACCACCTTGAAACAAATTGTGAGTGATTCCACCTCAAAAACCTACTGTTCCAGGAGCATTACCTTTGGGGAATGCTAGAGCTAGGTTCAGCTGCTTCTCTTCTAGGCAGTGCGTGTGAAATTATCAACATAGCTCAACACAGGCTCTCCACTGGAGTCACTGGGTAAATGGAGCCCCAGTCGCAGCAGCAAAATCGTTCAGATGTAAGGGCATTCAAAGGTTTAAAGGGACTGAAAACTACTCTTTTTTTTTTTTTAAGGACTGGAAAATATTATTGTTATAATCTGCTCAAGTAAAGGCTCCCAACAACCTACACAGAAGGCAGATTCCAAGTGGATGAATTCATTGCTGTTCTAGAAAGAAGTATTTTACTTCAACACCTTGTTGCCAATTAGGGACCTCCCTGATGTCTAGACAGTTGTTTGCTCTCAGATGAATTCTATTCATTCATTCATTCAGAGATTTGTAGTTAAAAAAAAAAAAAAAGGCATTAGCTCACCCCCAACCATTTTAAAATGGCACCTTTCCTTTCAAGAACTGCAAATACATTATAATCCTTAAATTGAAGGAACAAACAAACAAAAAACAAAGAACAAAAACTGGGAGTGGGAGAGCTTGGACGAAAGAGCAGGGAAGAGGTTTACTTATAAAAGACTTAATCAAGGATTATGCATGGGACTTGGCAGTAAATTAGACAACGGGTTTAAGAACTGTACCAGTCTCTAAGGTGCCCTGTGACTTTGAGCAATGCCCCTTTCTATCTCCGGCCTTCAGTGTCTCAACTACAACATCAGAAGTGAAAAATAGTCTCCCTTTCAGTTTAAAAAGCAATGAGGATTCTCTGATTTTCCCTAACTGTGGAAAAATTTTGATTCTAAAAGCGAATGGATGTTAACCATCTAAGCTCTAAGCCAGTCAACCAGAATATTAAATACCCCCTTAACTCATTTCTAATTCCTAATCATGAAGAAGCCACTTAAGGATTGCTGCAACAGATGTCAAACTAAAAAGTTCTTAATTGGTTGACAATAGGCACATCTTTAGAATTGTTAACTAGAAATGGTAAATCACACAGGAAAAGTTTCCTATAATTAGGCACAAAACACGAGGCAATCCTATTCCAATTTAAATCAATTTTCCACCCCCCCAACAAAGAACCCCGCATTTCTAAAGCGGCAACCACTAAGGAAATTGATTTTTTTTTTCCTTTCAGTTACACTGACACCGAAGACCTGGCCTTGACTATTTTCTGCCACATCCTTGAAGAACCCATTTCCCCACAGCTGCCTCTGAAGCAGCGAGCTCAGGGACCCACCGCACACACTGAGGCCGCGGCGGCCAGGGTCGAACTGTCACCTTGCCTTTTCTGAAGGACTAACAAGGCTGCCGGACGCTGGGGGGTAAGCAGGAGAAGAGCCGGGTCCCTTCATCACCCCCTCCCCAATACCTGTTCCTTTGTGGGCCAACAAGATTAAGTCACCTCTCACTGCTCTAGTATCTAAACCAATAAAAGAAGACAAAAACTGGTGTCCAACCTTCCCAGGCAGGAAGAGTCCTCGGAACCTCCCCGCCCCCCGGATTTGGGCACAATCACAGTCATGGCATGTCAGCGCTGGAGCGGCCTTTCAAATTCCGAGTCCAACTCGTCGGCTTGGGAGATAAAGGGCGGCGAGGCCGGGAGCGAGGAGGGCCCGGGAGTCGGGACGGCAGCCCGGGCAGTGGCCGGAGCCGCTGGGCGCAGGGACCCTGACCCGGAGGGGCGGACTCACGCTCTTGTCGATGTCCAGCTTGAGTTTCTTCTGCGAGATGCTCTTCTGGACCCTCTTGCTGAAGGAGGCGTTGCCCGCGGGCCGGACGCAGCGCTCGCCGTCCTCGATGAGGCAGCAGCTCTGGCCGTAGCCCGGGGCGGCGGCGGGGGCGGCGGGGGGCCCTTCGCGGCTGTCCTCCTCGGTGCTGAACCCGTTCATCTCCCCGGCCCGGGCCGGCCCCGCGAGGGGAGGGTCCCTGGTAGGCCACTCCGCGGCCGCGCTCCCTGCGGGGCAGGTCGCTGAGACCCCCGTCCCCGAGGGTCCCAGACTCGGTCTCCGGATGAGGCGCTGCCCTGCCCCGCGCCCGGGAGGCCCGGCCCCGCTCCGCCGCGCTCCGGCTCCTTCAGCCCCCTGGCCCGCTTCTCCGGAAACCCCCTGTCTCCCCTCTCGAGGCCCCGGGGCCGCCTCCCGCGGCTCGCAGGGCCCCGCCGGGGGTCACCCGGAGCGTCTCCCGCCGGGGGCCCAGAACGGTCGCCCTCCGACAGGGACGTCCGAGAGGGTGCCCCAGGAAGCGGCCGCTCTCCAGGCACTCCCAGCCCGGCTTGCCAGGGGGGTTCGAGGGCCCCCGCCGGCTCCCGCCTTCTTTCGGCTGCAGGGCAAACTCGCTGCTGGGCAGCTCTCCCGGGGTGGCGCGGCCTCCCCGCGCGGGGCCCGGCCTCGAACCCGCGGCGCCCGGGCCCCGCGGCGCGTCCGGCCCGCCCCACCCCTGCAGCCGCTCTGCTGCGCCCCGAGTCCCGCGGCAGCCCCTGGGCCGCCCGGCCGCCGCCCGCCCAACGCTCCGCACCACAACAGTTCTCTCCCCCCGCCACCCCCCGCCCTCCGCGGGACAGCGGAAGTCCCGCCTCCTTGCGCCCATTGGCCTCGCTCGTTCTCTGGGCGGGGCCTCCGCCGCCGCTGGCGCGTCCCATTGGACGTTACCGCCGCCAGTTCCCGGCGCCTGGCTACTTCCTGGACTCTGCTGGGATGGGTTCAAAGTAGAGAAAGTGGAAGAGGCAAGAGTTGCCGGCCGAGGGAGGAGGGCCGGGCCGCAGACTCCCTGGCGGTGGGGAGGGATGGTCAGCTGGGTCCTGGCTGGACGGAGGGACAGTCTCTGGGAACCGAGGGACGACATCCGGGGGCCGACATAAGTACAGACGGGGCGAGGGCGCAGAGGGACAGACATGGGGGTAGGGGCATATGAAGGAGGACCTAAAGGGTTTACAAGTACTGTCATGAAAGGGACAGACTGGGTAAAACGAAAGAGACGGGACCAGAGGAGCCGCAGATCGATGGGAGGTGGGGTGTCTGAAACAGGACAGAAAGCCAGCCATGTCAGGAAAAACAGAGGGACAGTCCCGGTATGGGCACGTGCAAAGAGATGCGGGAGAAATGATAGGGGTCTGATAGGGAGGAGAAGCAGAGCGGTAGGCGCAGGGTCAAGGTAGTAGGACGGTTGGGTGTGGGGGAGACCCCAGACTGTAGACATGGGACTGGCTTGGGAGGCGCTGAAGTGTGTGTGGGGGGGTGACCCCCAGGGTCTTGAGTGGTCCCTCCGTTGGGAAGAATCCAAAGTCCGGACAAGGTCTGAAGGGTGGGCGAAGTGAACCGCGGGAAGGAGGGGCGGCTGCGGAGGAGGTGGAGAAAAGGCTGGATGGGGCGGAGGGAGGGAGCAAGGGCCAATCTCGGGCTGGGGAAGGGCTTGCAGTATATGGGGCTCTCCCAGGAGCTCGTGAACTGCAGCTTCTATAGCTCCAAGACCTACTGTCTAAAGGCGAGGCCATCGCACCCTGCCAAGCCCCCACGCTTGGGATTCGGCGCCCTGGGCGGCACACACACCTGGACAGGAGATCCTCTAGGGTAGGCCACCCCTAGTAAACAGCTTAGGGAAAATGATGTCCAAAGGGCCGAAGGGACTTGTCCAGGGTCACGCAGTCGTTTAGGGCTAGGTAGAAAGTTTACTTGCAGGGAGGGGGACGTGAGCACGTTTTCCTATTTAGAGAGTACTAGATGGCCAGAAAGAGCTTCGGATTTGTATTCCGTTGTGAAAGGGAAAGCTACCAGTTACCGTGTTCAAAAGCGGATGCTGTGTGATCTTAAATTTGTCTCAGTGGCCTTAAACGTGTTTGTACCCTCTAACCTAGTAATTTCACACCTGGGACATCCATCTTCTGAAACAGGCCTACCAGAGAAAAAATTAAGCACAAGGGTGATAATTATGAGATTATAATAGGGAAAAATCAAACCTAAAAGTTTCACGAAGTAAAGTGGTTAAGTAAATTTCCTAACATCTTTAGAATGAGGTATTTTGCAGTGATTTATGATCTTTTCAACATTTAAGGTGGTTTCAACATTTATGTAAACATTCTGTATATGTAACAATTCAGCATCAACTCTTCAACAAAGTTGAGAAATGCTTTTTAAAAAACAATGTTAAAAAGGCAGGATATAAAATTGTTTATGGGATATGATGTGTTAACATCTATGTTTAAAAAAAAGAAAAGCAACTATTTGTGCATAGGAAATATACCAAAGTGCTAACAGTGATTATTTCTGGGTAGTGGGTATATGGTTGGTATTTTTCTCCCTTTGTTCTACTTCTCTGCATTTTCCCTAATAAGCATTTATTGTTTTTATAGTAGAAAAAATATAGAATAAAAACTTAATGGAATAAAGGCTAAGTTTAATAGAATTCCTCTCAGAGTTCATATCTTCAAAAGAAATTATTGAGTACATTGTGTCTGCCTGGTGCAGGGTTGGCTACAGGAAGAGAATAAAACATAACCCTTGCCCTAAAACAGACTGTTGTCTCACTGGGGAGCTCAGACATTTACACAGAAAACATATACCTGAATAAGGCAGTGTGTGATGTTGGTTCAAGGTGATTGGTAGGGATAAGAGCTCTACACTTTCCACACATATTTCACACTTAGATATTTTTCAAAATAGCATTTCTATCCTGAGCCAGACTCCTGCAGTGCACATAGCTTCTTCAGCACCAGCTTCCCCTAGAATCCCCAGGTCTGTTGGGAGATTTTGTATCAGTTTTGTATTGAAACACTGTAGTGATAAACCTGTTGTTGTTGTTAGGTGCCTTCAAGTCAGTTCCGACTCATAGCGACCCTATGCACAACAGAATGAAACACTGCCTGGTCCTGCGCCATGCTTACAATTGTTATGCTTGAGCTCATTGTTGTAGCCACTGTGTCAATCCACCTTGTTGAGGGTCTTCCTCTTTTCCACTGACCCTGTACTTTGCCAAGCATGATGTCCTTCTCCAGGGACTGATCCCTCCTGACAACGTGTCCAAAGTATGTAAGAGGCAGTCTTGCCATCCTTGCTTTTAAGGAGTATTCTGGTTGTACTTCTTCTAAGACAGATTTGTTCGTTCTTTTGGCAGTCCATGGTGTATTCAATATACTTTGCCAACACCACAATTCAAAGGCATCAATTCTTCTTCAGTCTTCCTTATTCATTGTCCAGCTTTCACGTGCATATGATGTGATGAAAATACCATGGCTTTTTTTTTTTTCTTGGGTCAGGTGCACCTTAGTCTTCAGGGTGACATCTTTGCTCTTCAACACTTTGAAGAGGTCCTTTGCAGCAGATTTACCCAATGCAATGCATCTTTTGATTTCTTGACTGCTGCTTCCATGGCTGTTGATTGTGGATCCAAGTAAAATGAAATCCTTGACAACTTCAATCTTTTCTGTTTATCATGATGTTGCTCATTGGTCCAGTTGTGAGGATTTTTGTTTTCTTTATGTTGAGGTGAAATCCATACTGAAACCTAGTTAACAGCTTTTCCAACATACTTTTGTTAGGTTGTTATAGTTATGTGCCATCGAGTTGATTCCTACTCATAGTGACACTATAGGACAGAGTAGAACTGACCCCTATGGCTTCCAAGGCTGAAAACTTTACAGTGGCAGAATGCCAGGTCTTTTCTCCCAAGGTGTGGCAGGTGGGTTTGAACCACCGACCTTTTGGTTAGTAGCTGAGCACTTAACCATTGTGGCACCAGGGCTCCATTTTCTTACGTTAGGTGTTGTCAAGTTGATTTTCAATTCATATCAACCCCAGGTGACAGAGTAGAACTACCCCATAGGGTTTCCCAGGCTATAATCTTTACAGGAGCAGATCGCCAGGTATTTTCTCCCTTGGAGCTTCTGTTGGGTTCAAACTGCCAACCTTTTGGTTAGCAGCTGAGGGCTTAACCATCACACCAGTAAATTTCAGAGGGTGGATTTCTGGCAAGCTTCATTAACAGGACTTCTCTGCCATTCTGTGAACCACGGCTATGGCTTCTCCAACAGGGTCTGAATTTCTGTACGCTTTAGAGTTCTCTGTACTTCATTTTAGTCAATCTGTCCTTCCTACAGTTGCCTGTTAAATTAATAATTATATTAAACATTCCCTGTTCAAATTATTGTATGGTTTCTCTTTCCTGATTATTGGACTCAGACTGATATAACCAACCTTTCTATGTATTTTCTTTTTGAGGAGAAGGGCATGATTTTGCCTGTCCTTTACATATGATTTTGTAGTCTGCTTTCTTCAAGGAATGCTTTATCAGGAGCTTTCCCAGTGCTTGTTACGTAGTTCTCACAACCGCTCTTTTTAATGGCTGCATAATACTCCCAAGTGCTGTAGTACATTATACTACTGTGCTTAAGACGATGGACTTTGCTTCAGAACTGGGGTCAGTCTGGGCTCCATCCTTTACTTGCTATGGGTAATTCACCTGTGTTTACCCTTACTTGTATGAGAGAAATTCACTTCTCTAAGGTTGATGAAATGCGTGGTGAGAAATAAATGTTTAACACAGTGCCTGGAACATCATAAGTGATTAATGTTAACTGTTGTTTTATTACCATAGTTTACTTACACTTCCCCCAATCATTGAATATTTTTGTGTTTTCATTTTTACCTGTTATTAATAATAACACAACAATAAATATTTTTCAACATAATATTTAAAAAATTTAATATCATTACCTTAGCAGACTCCCAGAAGTGGAGTTGTGGTCAAAGACTAACATTTTCATGACTCTCAATGTATATACCATGGTCTCTTAACTAAGCTCCCTGATCTTCTCCCCTTCTCACCCCAGGCTCTTTGGTGCCCACCAAATCACTCCATCCAATTAGGCACCAGTTTAGAAGAATCCCCAACCAGTCCTTAAAGGATCAGGGCTAGACACCTATACCAGGCCATCACAGCCCTAGATAAGCTCTTCCCTCCCCTGTGCTCTGCCCTTTCCTTATTTGGGGTCTTCAGTAGATTTCTCTGGGCGTGATTTCCAATAAGTGCTCTTCTTTGGCAACAGGTGGACACTTAGGGATGGATCCCATGCTGGTTGGTGGGTTAAGCATATGGCATTGGTCAGTTTCTCCCCAGAGAATGTGTCAGTTGGAACTGAGAGGGGGATACGGGGAGTGGTGGGTGTAGACACACACTTCTGATGTTACCTGCCCTCTGTCCTCCCCTGGATCTGGTAGGGGGAGCTTGTCCTGTGAGATACTCATAGATATCTTGCTTGTTTGGAGACTGGAAGCTCTGTGAGGACAGGGAGGTTTAACAGAAAATTTCCAGCACCTAGGTTTTTTTTTTAGGAACTTAGTTAATATTTGTTCAGCGAATAAATGAATGGATGGATGAGTACATGGACGGATGGTTGACTTGACCATTACGGCAGTACAACATAATGGTGGGAAGCACTGACTCTAGATCTAGTCTGCCTGGACTGGAATCCTGGCTCTACCACTTACTAGCCTGGGGACCTTGGGAAACTTATGAAGCCTTTTTTATACGTCAGTTTCCTTATCTGCCAAATGGGGATGATGGTAATAATAGTAACCTACTTCTCAGGGTTATTGTGAAGAGTACCTGAGTAAATAGATATAAGCCACTTATAACCATGCCTGTCACATATTAGGTGCTCAGTAAGCATTAATTGTTGTTGGTAGTATTATTACTATTGGCTAAATCAGTTACAATTAGATTTGGCAAGGAACAGAAAACCCTAAAATAAGCTTAAATTTTCTCTCACCTTTAAGATTTCTAGAGGTGATCAGTCCTGGGATGGTCCCTTAGCCTCATGGACCAAAGCTGCTTCTCTCTTACTGAACTGCCATGTGCGGCTTCCGTCCATTACCTCATGGCCCGAGATGGCTACTGGAACTCCATCTCTTTGGTGCGTTGTGGCCAGATGGAGGGAGGGGAGAGAGAGGGCTTACCCTGCTCTTTAAGGACACTTCTCATTTACATCCTGTCATGGATTGAATTATTTCCCCCCTCCCACCCAAAAAGTGTGTATCAAGTTGGCTGGGTCATGATTTCCAGTATTGTGTGATTGTCCTCCGTTTTGTGATTGTAATTTTATGTTAAAGATCATTACAGTGGGATTGTAACACCCTTACCCAGGTCACATTCCTGATCCAATATAAAGGGAGTTTCCCTGGAGTGTGGGCTGCACCACATTTTCTCTTTCAAGAGATAAAAAGGAGAGGGAAGGAAGCAGAGAGTTGGAGACCTCCTACCACCAAGAAAGCAGCAGCAGGAGCAGAGCCCGCGCCCTTTGGACCCAGGGTCCCTGTGCCTGAGAAGTTCCTAGCCCAGGGGAAGATTGACGAGAAAGACCTTCCTCCAGAGCCGGCTGACAGAGAAAGTCTTCCCCTGGAGCTGACGCCCTGAATTTGGACTTTAAGCCTACTTTACTGTGAGGAAATAAATTTCTCTTTGTTAAAGCCATCCACTTGTGGTATTTCTGTTATAATAGCACTAGATGACTAAGACACATCTTTTTGGCCAGAATTTGGCCATACTGCAAGGGGGGGTGGCTGGGAAATGTTGTCCTTATCCTGGTGGCTGTATGCTTAGATAAAAACAGATGGTTCTGTTACTTCAGTAAAAGGAAGGATTGTGTATTTGGGACACAACCAGACATCTGTGCCACACCTCCCTTTAAAATTTCCCTATCTCCTAAATTCTGCAAAGACCTGCAGTTTTTGACCTGGGGACCACTTCAGTATTTTGCCACTTTTCAAGTTTCTGAATCTTAACAATTTTCTTTGCAGGCACTGCCACTGTCTCCAACAGAGCGTGCATCCTCCAGGTCTTCAAAGTAGAGGTTTCCAGGTTCCTATGGTCAAACCTGGAGAACCTAGGAGGTACAGTTAGTGTACTCGGCTGGCAACCAAAAGGTTAGAAGTTTGAGTCCACCCAGAAACACCTTGGAAGAAAGGCCTGGTGATCTCCTTTCAAAAAATCAACCACTGAAAACCCTACTGAGCAAATTCTACTTTGCCACACATGGGGTTGTCACAGGTCAGAATCGACTCGATGGTAACTAGTACTGGTTTTATGGTCAAACCTAGCTTTATATCACAATCATCTAGGGGGAAAATTACAAATTTCAAGTCCTCATCCCAGACCCACTAAAGAAAATCTTTGTGGAAGAAGATGTAACTCAGGAATTTACTTTTTTAAACAATTATTTCAGATGATTCTTATGCACTCTAAAGTTTGAGACACCCTGTTTTAAAGGTTAAAATGTATAATAAATCTTCATTAGAAGCAGGGGGCAATGATCTCTGCTAGTCTAACTGATCTACTTTCTTCCAAACACAGCTTATATTTTCTCATAGCTACCCTTTTGCTTACAAAGCCCTCTGACTGAAACTCATCGAATGTTAGGCTTATAAAGAGTCTTAGGAGTCCAGCCTCTTTATTTCAACCTGTGGAATCTAAGCTCAGCAAGGTTAAGCACCAAGTCCAAGCACACACAGTGTACAGTGGCTGACTGGAGAGGTGTATGGAGGCAGCGTTTGCTGGGATTATCTGTAAAATTCCAAGGAAAATTAAGAGATTAACAAAGGGTTGTTGTTATGTTGTTAGGTGCCATCAAGTCAATATTGACTCATAGCGACCCCAGGTGACTGAGTAGAACTGCCCCATAGGGTTTTCTAGGCTGTGATCTTTACCGGAGCAGATTAACAGATCTTTCTCCTGTGGAGCCACTTGGTAGGTTTGAACCACCAACCTTTCAGTTAGCAGCTAAGCAGTTAACTATAGTGCCACCAGGGCTCCTTGACAACAGGTTACACACATTTTATTTGGCTAAGTTAAGGCAGTCTCCTTTGCTGGCTCACATTCTGTACATTAAATCAAGCTGCTGGCCTTGACACAGTCCTGGGCACACTTCTCTCTATACCCTCTCCCTAGATATCATTCATCCTCAGGACCATCATATGCTAATGTCTCCTGCCAATAAATATCTGAAAACATGTGGGCAAAAAGATTGAAACATGAAATAGATCTGTTGCCATTAGCAATGTTGGAAAAATATACGGATACCTTTGTTTGGAGAGTAAATCTTAACCTTGGAAAGACAAATATTCAGATGATGAAGACATGAATACATGATAGAAACTTCTGTGATCCTGGTTCTGCTTCGTGTAGGATTTAAGATTTTTGAAATGGTCAAAATCATCTGTTTTACTACATTTATAAGTTTAGGTAATTAAAACAATTTATTAAGAGTTTAGAAAGATTTTGCTTTTTAGATTTGTAAGCCTGCCCTATTGGGCATTTAAAGTGTTTTTAAAGAAAATTGGGTACAATAAGTTTGTAATTGGGTAGTTTGAAATGTCTAAGGAAATTTGATTAATTACAGTGGTAAGTCTATTAAATGAGGAGGATTGAATCTACTAAACTTAATAACTAACAGTAACCAAAGAACAAGTGAAAGTGATTATTCTTATCTTTATATGGAAAATGACTGGATTTGTAATGGAATAATTTATAAGTTGAACTTCAAGGCCTTAAGAAAAACTAAGTTTTAACACGGCAATTTGAGTCAGTACCAGTAACATTCTTTTACATAAGCAAACCTACCCCTAGATATTTAAAATTGCAGATTGATAACTCCCAAATTAAAAAAAAAAAAAAATATTTTGTTGTGTTTTCAGTGAAGGTTTACACAGCAGTTTAGGCTCCCATTCAACAAGTTCCACACAAATTCTTCATTGACATTGGTTACATTCTTTACAATGCGTGAACATTCTCATTTCTGTTCTGGTTGTTCCATTCTGTTAATCTAGTTTCCCTGACCCTTTACGTTCTCATCTTTGTTTTAATGTAATTGATGACCATTTGGTCTCCATATAGGTGATTTTTTAAAGGAGCACAGTACTTACAGGTGATACTCATTGTTTTGTGAACCATTCTGCTATTTAGCTACAAGGTGACCTTAGGGCACTGATTAGAATAGTTGGTAGTGGCAGCTGGGCACCATCTAATTCTTCTGGTCTCAGGGTAAATGAGGCTGTGATTCATGTAGACTATCAGTCCTGTAGACTAGTTTCTTCTTTGAATCTTTGGTTTTCTTCTTTTTTTTTTTTGCTCTGGGTGAGTAGAGACCAATAGTTGTATCTCAGGATAACTCCCAACTTTGTAGTTCTAGCTGAGGTCTGTCCTGGGAGTTTCAGACAGTAGCATTCAGCTTGCTGCTCGGGATGTTCCACAGGCATCGCAGACCAAGATGTCGAGTCCAAACCTTCACTGGCACCTTCACTGGCACAATTTATCGATGCCCAGTAAACTGGGCCACCTGAGCCACCCTTGACTCTCCATTCCTCTCACCTGCTCCGAGCTGATCCACGATCAAGGCCACATTTCTCTTCTGCCTCCAATAGATGTTAGAATCTGTTCCCTTTCCTTCATTTTCCATGGCCAGGAGCCGAGCCCAGGTCACCGCCATCTTTCGCTTATGGAGCAGAGTTCTACTGATACACATGGGGTCTCCGTGATTCATAATCAACTTGAAGGCAACTGTTGTTATATGTATATTTGTTTTATAACAATGATAGAAAAAAATACCATTTCCTAATACTGTTCATTTAAAAAGAGAATTTTTAATACCAAAAATTGAAAGACAAAGAGGGACTTTAGACCAACATGGCGCTATGGATGGAAGCACCACACCATCCCTCCATAGCAAAGACCCAAAAAACTTAGTAAAACAGAGGCACACATCAATCCCAGAACCCTAAATGTCAAATGAAGAGATAAAGAATAAGAAACTGACAGAAAACAGAGAGCGAGGATATGTGCAGAAGTCCCCTATCAGCTAACGCAGCATGGATTTACCATCTTGGGCCCCTGTCGGAGGTTGGTGGACAGGGAGTATGGGAAAGCAGCTTCATGGACCTCCCAGCAGGAGACGGAACACCCAGTAACCAGAGATACACACTTTCTCACCCCTCATCCTTCTCCCCTCCCCCCCTGCCCACTCAACCTCCCCCACTTCACAGTTGGCTGCAGTTGCTCAGCCAGCTGGGAAGTGCAGGGTCTGTGCTGCTTGGATTTGCCCCACCCACATGGAGATCAGCACACAGGGAGTATGGGAAAGCAGCTTCAAGGAGCTCCCAGCAGGAGACAGAGCACCCGGTAACCAGTGATATACGCTTTCCCACCCCCACATCCTTCTCCCCCCTGCTGCTCAGCCTTTTCTGCTTCCTGCCAGCCACAGTCTCTTGGCTGGGAGGCACTGGCTTTGGCCCCTTGCCGCTTGGATTCACCCCGCCCACACTGGCTGGCTCCCAGAGTGTCAAGAAGGGAGAGTGTTGACATGTCGTGGGATTGTTAACCAATGTCATAAAACATTATGTGTACTAACTGTTTAATAAGAAACTAGTTTGTTCCATAAACCTTCATCTAAAGCAGAATAAAAAGAAAAGTAGAGGGATAACTTTGAAGGACAATCCCTAAACCACTCTTTACCGAAAGGCCAACGTGAGCGCCTACACTAACCAGATCATGCCACACCGTAAAAATGGCATGGCAGAAGCATTTGGCCTCCTCTAACTTTAGGAGGGGGAGAAAGAATCACCAACAGTATCAGCTCAAGGCTGATTCCTATGAAGTGGAGGTCAGACATCTCTCAGCTCTCCAATCTACTTACCAACTCTGACACCAGCTGTCCCTCCCACGGCATTCTCTGCTTCTCTGCTGGATTCGATAATTTGTTGCAACGGCCACACAGAACTCACAGATAATGCTCACAATTATGGGATTTATTAACAACAGGTTACATTTCAGGCTCAGGACAGATTCAGGATACAATTCTTTGGTCAGGCAGCTTCTCAGCTGTGCCCACAGGCAGGCCTCTCCCTGGTCCTTGGTCTCTTGTCCCTCAGCCCCTTGGGCCTTTTGGCATTTTGGGCATCTTGGGCCAGCCTGGCCTCTGCCCTGCTCAGGCAAGTGTTACAAAGCTCTTTCGCATCCCACTCCAGCAGTAGGCCTCAGCATGAAGACACTCAGCTCTCTTGTTCTGTGGGTCGGCGGGCCTAGCTCCGCCAAGTGCCTGGAGACACCCCACTCTGCCACCAACCCTCTTGCCCGAAGGCACTGAGCTTTCTTGCTCTTTGGGCTGGGAAACTCTCTGTACAATCTTACACCAATCTCCTGGTTCTGCTGCCTCTCATTAGGGTTCCATACACCTCATTTGTACAGTCTCACACCTACAAGTGTCTCATACACTTTATTTGTATTATTAGCAAGCTGTCCAATCCCCTTGGTGGGCCTCAACACCTTATTTGCATGTTGCTGTTGTTGTTAGGTGCCCTGGAGTCGGCTCTGACTCATAGCAACCCTATGCATGACAGAACGAAACACTGCCCAGTCCTTCGCTTATTTGCATAGCCCCACCTAATCTTTTGGTGGGAGTTACAAGACCATGGCTAGAAAGGCTGTATAAAAGCAACGTATCACAGTGCACACTCCCTCCTTAAAACCCCTCACTGGCTTCCCAAAGTGTTCTGAAGGTGCTCCCTGCCATCTCTTTCCCCTATTCACCATGCTCCAGCTCTGTTGTTCTTCCTTAAGCTCCTTAAATAAGCCAAGCTCCTTCCCACTTCAGGGCCTTTGCATTTGCAGTTCCCTCTGACTGGAATGCGGTTTCCCTTGCTTCTTCTATGGCTCAGTCCTTCCCATCTTTCAGGTCTTAATGTAAATGTCACTTCCCCAGAAAGCCTTCCCTGATTATATGGAGTTGGTCTCCCCCACTCCACTAATCTCTATGCAGTGTCTTTTCTTATTAACGTTCATCACAATATGCAGTTATTCTATTAGTTTGTTTTGTTGTTCAGCGGCTGTGTCTCCCGTTAGAATGGAAGCTCCATGAAGGCAGCAACCATGTCTGTCTTGTTTGTTGCTGTATTTACATTGCATAGGACACTCATTCTCCAATTCTGATGACCAACAAAGTAGGGACTCAATAAGCAGTTGTTCAAATAAATAAATAAATAATTTCTAACTATACCAAGGTATTTATTAAGTTAAAAAAAAAAAGCAAGATACAAGACAGTATGTAGAATATAATTCCACTTGTGATTATATATATATAGTATATATATATATATATAGTTTTTTTTTTTAAATTTTTATTAAGCTTCAAGTGAACATTTACCATTCCAATCAGTCTGTCACATGTAGGTTTACATACATCTTACTCCCTTCTCCCACTTGCTCTCCCCCTATTGAGTCTGCCCTTACAGTCTCTCGTTTCGTGCCAATTTTGCCATCTTCCCTCTCTCTCTATCTTCCCATCCCCCCTCCAGTCAAGAGTTGCCTACACACTCTCCCGCGTCCACCTGATTTAATTAGCTCACTCTTCATCAGCATCTCTCTCCCCCCAACTGACCAGTCCTTTTGATGCCTGATGATTTGTCTTCGGGGATGGTTCCTGTCCTGTGCCATCAGAAGTTCTGGGGAGCATTGTCTCTGGGATTCCTCTAGTCGCAATCATACTATTAGGTGTGGTCTTTTAGTGAGAATTTGGGGTCTGTATCCCATTGGTCTCCTGCTCCCTCAGGAGTTGTCTGTTGTGCTCCCTGACAGGACAGACATCGATTGTGGCCGGGCACCAACTAGTTCTTCGGGTCTCAGGATAATGTAGGTCTCTGGTTCATGTGGCCCTTTCTGTCTCTTGGGTTCTTAGCTGTCATGTGACCTTGGTGTTCTTCCTTTGCCTTTGCTCCAGGTGGGTTGAGACCAATTAATGTATTTTAGATGGCCGCTTGTTGGCATTTAGGACCCCAGGCGCCACAATTCAAAGTGGGATGCAGAGTGTTTTCATAATAGAATTGTTTTGCCCATTGACTTGGAAGTCCCCTCAAACCAAGTTCCCCAGACCCCAGCCCCTGCTTCGCTGACCTTTGAAGCTTTCATTTTATCCCGGAAACCTCTTTACTTTTAATCCAGTCCAATTAGGCTGACCTTCCTTGTTTTGAGTGTTGTCTTTCCCTTCACCCAAAGCAGTTCTTATCTACAGATTGATCAATAAAAAGCCCTCTCCCTCCCTCCCTCCCTCCCCCCTTTGTAACCACATAAGTATGTGTTCTTCTCCGTTTTTACTATTTCTCAAGATCTTATAATAGTGGTCTTATACAATGTTTGTCCTTTTGCAACTGACTCATTTCGCTCAGCATAATGCCTTCCAGATTCCTCCATGTTATGAAATGTTTCAGAGATTCGTCACTGTTCTTTATCGATGCGTAGTATTCCATTGTGTGAATATACCACAATTTATTTACCCATTTGTCCATTGATGGACATCTTGGTTGCTTCCAGATTTTTGCTATTGTAAACAGAGCTGCAATAAACATGGGTGTGTATATATCTGTTTGTGTGAAGGCTCTTGTATCTTTAGGGTATATTCCGAGGAGTGGGATTTCTGGGTTGTATGATAGTTCTATTTCTAACTGTTTAAGATAACACCAGATGGATTTCCAAAGTGGTTGTACCATTTTACAATCCCACCAGCAGTGTATGAGAGTTCCAATCTCTCCGCAGCCTCTCCAATATTTATTATTTTGTGTTTTTTGGATTAATGCCAGTCTAGTTGGTGTGAGATGGAATCTCATCGTAGTTTTAATTTGCATTTCTCTAATGGCTAATGATCGAGAGCATTTTCTCATGTATCTGTTGGCTGCCTGAATATCTTCCTTAGTGAAATGTGTGTTCATATCCTTTGCCCACTTCTTGATTGGGTTGTTTGTCTTTTTGTGGTTGAGTTTTGACAGAATCATGTAGATTTTAGAGATCAGGCGCTGGTCTGAGATGTCATAGCTGAATATTCTGTCCCAGTCTGTAGGTGGTCTTTTTACTCTTTTGGTGAAGTCTTTAGATGAGCATAGGTGTTTGATTTTTAGGAGCTCCCAGTTATCTGGTTTCTCTTCATCATTTTTGGTAATGTTTTGTATTCTGTTTATGCCCTGTATTAGGGCTCCTAGGGTAGATCCTATTTTTTCTTCCATGATTTTTATCGTTTTAGTCTTTATGTTTAGGTCTTTGATCCACTTGGAGTTGGTTTTTGTGCGTGGTGTGAGGTATGGGTCCTGTTTCATTTTTTTGCAAATGGATACCCAGGTATGCCAGCACCATTTGTTAAAAAGACTATTATTTCCCCAATTGACTGACACTGGTCCTTTGTCAAATATCAGCTGCTCATACGTGGATGGATTTATATCTGGATTCTCAATTCTGTTCCATTGGTCTATGTGCCTGTTGTTGTACCAGTACCAGGCTGTTTTGACTACTGTAGTTACATAATAGGTTCTGAAATCAGGTAGAGTGAGGCCTCCCACTTTCTTCTTCTTTTTCAGTAATGTTTTGCTTATCCGGGGGTTCTTTCCTTTCCATATGAAATTAGTGATTTGTTTCTCTATCCCCTTAAAGTATGACGTTGGTATTTGGATTGGAAGTGCGTTATATGTATAAATGGCTTTTGGTAGAATAGACATTTTTACTATGTTAAGTCTTCCTATCCATGAGCAGGGTATGTTTTTCCACTTAAGTATGTCCTTTTGAATTTCTTGTAGCAGAGTTTTATAGTTTTCTTTGTATAGGTCTTTTACATCCTTGGTAAGATTTATTCCTAAGTATTTTATCTTCTTGGGGGCTACTGTGAATGGTATTGATTTGGTTATTTCCTCTTCGGTGTTCTTTTTGTTGATGTAGAGGAATCCAAGTGATTTTTGTATGTTTATTTTATATATATACTTTTAAGGTTATACAAGAAACCAGTAATTGTGGTTGCCTGTGGGTTAGGGACTGTGGGTTGAGGGAGGGGGAAAAAAAAAAAAAACGACCCATTCCATCAAGTCGATTCCGACTCATAGTGACCCTATAAGACAGAGTAGAACTCCGCCATAGGGTTTCCAAGGAGTGCCTGGTGGATTTGAACTGCCAACCTGTTGGCTAGCAGCCGTTGCTCTTAGCACTACCCACCAGGTTTTCCTGAGGGAGGAAAGGTAGGCATAATTTTAATTTTATACCACATTTTACCATTTGGATTTTTTACTATGTGCTTCAGCCATTGAAAGCCCTATACAGCACAATTCTACTGACACACATGGGGTCTCTGTGAGTCATAATCAACTCAAAGGCAACTAGTGGTATATGTATATTTCTTTTATAACAATAATAGAAAAAATACTATCTCCTAATTCTGTTAGTTTAAAAAGGGAATATGTAATTCCAAAAGGTAGAAAGATAACTTCAGAGTAAAGGACAATCATTTAAACAACACATTTAGCTTTATGAAAAACCCACAGTGTTGTCCTATCTTCCTCATCCTATGGGGTACATGGGAAAGCTTCCTCTGGCTCTGGCTGCTCTGCAGGCTGGCACTTGACAAACATCTTAACCACTGGCATCATGGGTAAGAGCAAGGGCTCAGAAGCACTGGGTTTGAATCCCAGCTCTGCCACTTACTAGCTGTAGGACCACTGACAAGTTCCTGAAGCACCCTGAGCCTCAGTTTTCTTCATTTATAAAATGGAATGAGAATAGTATTTCTCATATAGGGCTGTTGTGAGGCTCAAATGCAGTAACGCATGTAAAGCATTTAGCACAGTCTTGCATGTAGTAAAACCAAAACCAAACCTGTTGCCACCAAGTCAATTCCCACTCACAGCGCCCCTATAGGACAGGGTAGAACCGCCCCATAGGGTTCTCAAGGCTGTAATCTTCCTGGGAGCAGACTGCCACACCTTTCTCTTGCGGAGTGGCTGTGGTGGGTTTGAACCGCTGACACTTCGGCTAGCAGCCCAGCACTTAATCACTGAGCCATCGGGGCTCCTTCCTGCATAGAGGAAGTGATCAGTAAACGGTAGGTAATTTATTTCATACATTACATGCTGATTTTTCTGAATTTCCCATTTCTCCCTGAGCTCAGATTTTTGCATGTTAGGGAAGGAGACACCATATTGCAAGATACAAGGTAGTATTGATTATCTGCCAATTGTTCAGTTTTCTCAGTGTCAGTCCCCATATCCATTTGCACAGGAGTGATGGGGAGGGTACTTGACTACTTTGGTGCCTCTTGTCCTCATTTTATAAAAATGTGTGAATGGAATAATAAAGTTACTCTAGTCGTGATAAGAAATATGTGTATCTTATGAAAGTGAAAAGACAGCTCACAGACTGGGAGAAAATATTTGCAAATCACCTATCTGATAAGGGGCTTTTATCTAGAATATATAAGGAACTCTTACAACTCATATAACCCAATTAAATAGTGGGCAAAGGCTTTGAATAGACATTCTCCAAAGAAGCTATATGAATGGCCAATAAGCAATGAAAAGATGCTCAACATCATTAGTCATCAGGAAAATGCAAATCAAAACCACAGTGAGATACAGCTTCATACCAACTAGGATGGCTATAACATTGAGTCAGACAATAACAAGTGTTAGTGAGGATGTGGAAAATTGAAACCCTCATGCATTATTGGCGAAAGCGTAAAATGGTGAAGTCACTTTGGAAAAGAGCAGTTCGTCAAAATGTTAAACATAGTTAACACATGATCCAGCAATTCGACTCCTAAGTATCTACACAAGAGAAATGAAAACATACATCCATGCAAAAACTTGTACACAAATGTTCTTAGCAGCATTATTCAGAATAAACAAAAGTAGAAACATCCCAAATGTCCATGAGCTGATGAATGGATAAACAACATGTAGTGTATCTATACAATGGAATATTATTCAGCCATAAAAAGGAATGAAGTACTGATACATACTATGACATGGATGGACCTTGAAAACATTACTCTAAGTGAAAGAAGCCAGTCACAAAGGACCGCATACTGTACGATCCCATTTATATAAGATGTCTAGAATTGGCAATTCTGTAGAGGGAGAAAGTAGATGAAGGCTGGGAAAGATGGAAGACTGTGGGTTAGGGATGCTGGATTTCTTTTGGGGGACAAAAATATACCGGAATTAAATATTGGTGATAGTTGCACAATCTTGTGAATATACTAAAAATGAACTGTACACTTTAATTTATTTATTTTTTAAAATAATATTTTATTGTGTTTTCTGTGAGAGTTTACACAGAAAATTAGGTGCCCATTTAACAATCTCTACACAAATTATTCAGTGACATTGGTTACATTTTTCACAATGTGTCAGCATCTCATTAATTCCATTCAGGTTGTTCTGTTTCCAGCACTCTAGTTTCCCTGCTCCCTAACCTTCTCATCTTTGCTTTAGAGTAATTGTTGACCATTTGGTCTTATACAGATGATTTTTTAAAGGAGCGCAGCACTCACAGGTGGTATTCTTTATTTTATGAGCTGCAGTGTTATTCAGTTAAAAGGTAGCCTGTCATTAACTCTTTATAATTAATATAAAGATGGCTGAATGGGTTGAATCTTTATCTCCACTGGATGTTCTTAAGCCTGCTGCTGATTTTTTGATTTGTGAAGGAAAATAATTAAACTGAAGGTATATTAGGAAAGACTGGAAATATATCATCAAAGATTGTGTCTAAAAAGGCAGGTATAATTGGAAATGTTACATCATTTTTTGCTTCCCTGGAACAGATGTGCCCTGGATTACAGAATAACTTTGATGGTTGACTTTTGTACTTTCAACATGAGTCACATTTTCAGAAATGAATTAGGTATAGAAGTAGGGGATTGTATGTATTGTGTCACAGGGAAGGCGAAAGATTTCTTAGCCTTCTTCACTTCCCATTTCTTTAACATCAGCTCACCAAGCAAAGTTCTTCTAATGAGTAGTTTAGCTGATCCTGGGAGACTGCACGTAATTATCTGAGTCACTGGAAAATTCTAATAAAGTGAATAATTTCTGATTTATACATCAGTCTCTTATGAGTTTAGTCGGTACTTTTGACTCCTGGAAAACAATTTTACTTTGGCTATAATTAAATTTGCAACTAATAGTGGCATAAATCTTAGGGGTTATTAATAAATCTAACATTCCTGAGGTCGGTGGTTGGTTCATCAGTAGCTCCCCAAACAGCATCTCTGTCATTCTCCTGGCCTTCCTTTGGTGATAGCTAGATGGCTGCTGTGGCTCTGAGCATCACATCCTTACTTAGCCACATTCAAAGGCAAGAGGAATGGCCTAAGAATTTATTTCATTATGGGTCTCCCTCTCATTAGAGATGATTTTTTTTTTTTCCCTACAAGAGCCTCATGTGGTTTTTTCCTTCTCCTTGGCCAGGATTAGGTCTCATAATCAATCCTGATTGCAAAGAAGTCTGGGAAAACAAATATTTGACATTTTTAGTTTCTATAGTGGGAGGTGGGCTCTGTCAACAGAGAAAAGAAGAGTGGGGAGGGAACTGCCGTTGGGTAGCAACCAACAGTGTCAGTCTCACAATGGTTACTAAAAACCAAACTCGTTGCTGTTGAGTGGATTCTGACTCCTGGTGACCCCATGTGCTTCAGAGTAGAACTGCACAATAGAATTTTCAATGGCTGTGATCTTACGGAAGTAAACTACCAGGTCTTCTCTCCGTGGTGCTAGATTAGAACCACCAACATTTTTGTTAGCAGCCAAGTGCACAGTGGTTAATAGTACCCAATTTAGGAGCAGAGCCCTGTTGGTGCAGTGGTTAAGAGCTATGGTTGCTAATCAAGAGGTCAGCAGTTTGAATCCACCAGCTGCTCCTTGGAAACCCTATGGGCAGTTCTACTCTGTCCTATAGGGTTGCTATGAGTCAGAACTGACTCAATAGCAGTGGGTTTGGTTTTTTGGAATTTAGGGGCAGGAATACCTGGGTTCAAGTCCTGGCTCTGCCACTTACTAGCCTGTGACCTTGAAAAGTTACTTCTCTCTGAGCTTCAGTTAGAACACAGTAGCATTACCTCAAAGGGCTGTTCTGAGGTCTGAATTAGTTGATGTATGTAAAGTGCTCATTGCATTGCCCAAAAGATATCAGAGGTGCTCGTCTGGTCGTGCAACTTGATCTGAGTTGAAGCCTTGGTTCCTCCATCTCTGCATCCTCCACAGCTCAAAATGCAAGTCTACCAGCGGCACCTTGTACTGGGTCCACTTAGTGAAGCCGGAACTGCATTTCCCAAAATGCCCCTTTCTGTAGAGTAAGGAACCCCGGTGGCACAACGGTGAAGAACTCAACTGTTAACTGAAAGGTCGGTGGTTCAAACCCACCCATCAGCTCCATGAGAGGAGGACCTGGTGATCTGCTCCCATAAAGACTGCAGCCTAGAAAATCCTATAGGGCAGCTCTACTCTGTCACATGGGGCACTATGAGTCAAAAATCAACTTGATGGCACTTAACAACAACAATGGGTTAGGGCTGGCCACAGAGAAATTTCCCATGAGATTTGGGTGGGAAGTGAAACAAACAAACAAACAAAAAAACCAAAAACCAAACCCACTGCGGTTGAGCTGATTCCAACTTATAGCACAAAGTAGAACTGCCCCATAGGGTTCCCAAGGGGTGGCTGGTAGATTCAAACTGCTGATCTTTTGGTTAGCAGCCAAGCACTTAACCACTGCCCCACGAGGGCTCCACACAATAGCATGGGGACCAGCAAATCTAAAACCCTTAGGTCAGACAGCAGGTTGGAGACTTCTGCACACTTATGACCCAAGATTCATAGGTCAGGTGAGGGGAAGAGCGCAGAGTGGAGAGAGAAAGTGAATTCTATCGAAGTATTTATTTATAGACTGGAGGCAGACCATGCCCTGAGAAAACTCCCCTTTCAACCGATTGATTGATTATGTTATATTAAATTACATTATGGAAGATCATTACATCAGATTACAACTAGTCTAGGGTTTGGTCAAGAGCCCTGGTGGTGCAGAGGTTAAGACCTCGGCTGCTAACTGAAGGGTCAGGAGTCGAATCTACCAGCTGCTCCTTGAAAACCGTATGGGGCATTTCTAACGCTGTCCTATAGGGTCGCTATGAGTCAGAATCAACTCAATGACGATGGGTTTGATTTTTGGTTTTAGTGTTTGGTCAAACCACTGGGCAACATAGCCTAGCCAACTGACACATAAAATTCATGTGAACCTTTTTAATTAACATTAAACAGGTAAACGAATGAATAAAATCATCATGTATCTTGATAAGTGTCATGAAGGAAGCTAAGAAAGTGCTGAGATAGAGAATGGTGTGTGCGTGTGGCTTGGGGCGGGGGGTTATTTTTAACAGGGTGTTGAAGGAGGCTTCTTGAGGGAGGTGATAGTTAAGCTGAGCCCCACAGGATGAAAAGGGCTGCAGAGCAGGGCAAGAGCGTTCCACGCTGTTGGGAGAAAGCCTTGGCCTGCATGAGGAACTCAAGCTCTGTTGCAGGGGGTGGTGAAGAAGTTGGCAGGTGTCAGCTCCGAGGGGCCGCGTGGGTCAGGCTAAGGAGTTTGGGTTTTATTCTAAAGGTCTGGAGCAAAGTTACTAGCAGGGCAGTAGCAACCAAGTCACTGTCTTTTTACCCATCTGGGTACTTGTCTATTCTTACTAGGTATGAGCTCCCATAGGTCGCAGACTGGGCCTTGATCACCTCAGTATTTCCAGGGCCTAGGATGGAGCCGGGTCTACCGTGGGTCCACAGTCCATGTCTCAGGGCACATTTGTTGACTGAATGACTGAGCCTGAAACTCTGTGGCTGCAGCTGTGAAGAAACTGTAGCAGAGACTTTTCCCAGAACCTGAACAAACCCAGAATACAGGCCTTTGCTTCCGAGGCTGTGACAGGCCAATGGTGGGAGGAGCTGAGCAAAGGCAGGCCTACTACCGCGTCCCGCATCCCCAGGCGGGAGTTGGCAGGAGATCAGACACCACTCCAATTCCAAGTGGCTCGTGAACAAAGGCTGTAAAGTTGCTAAGAAACCTGCTTTTCTGGGGGTTCACCATGTGCTCTTTTGTTTCCATGGTGTGGCATGAGTGTGCATGCACCCAGGGCTGTCACCCTGCCAGCCCTGAATCGAGCCAGACTTCAAGGGGAGGGCTGCAGGCTGCCCTGGGGCGCCTTCATGGACCCCAGGCCTTGAGGGTAGATGAACAAAAGACAAGCGAACTGCCCAAGCCAGAGGCGGGCAGAGTTGTGGGCAGGTGCAGGGAGGTTGCCCTGGACGCTGAATCCCTGATCCACCCACAGCACAAAGCCCAGAGCCCTGTGGTGGAAGATACCCACAGACCTGGAAGGGTGCCTGCCCCCCTCCCCCTAACCAGGCGAGCTTGGAAAATAAGTCCTTGACAAGGTCAGGGCCAGAGCAAAATACTATATTGAAGGTTTGTAGGACTATGAGTCCATGCTGACCATCATAATTTGCCTCCCCTCTCTCCATTCTCAGATAGGGAATCTTAGGCCAGGGAAGAGGAAGGGACTTTCTCAAGGGCACATAGCACATAACAAATGTGGGAGCGCTCTCAACCAGAAGAAGGTCCAGGGGCTGTGAGAAGAGAAAGAAGGCGTAAAGTGTAGTTCATTCATTTATCCATTCATCAAATGCTTATTGAGCCCCTATTAAGTGCCAGGAACCCTTAAGCCACAATCTCAGACAAGTAGAGAGAAAAGAAGAACCTCAAACTCTGAGCAAGTTGCCAACTTCTCTGAGTCTATTTCACAGTAAGTTCACCAACAACATCAACAACAACAGAGCTCCCATCTGCCCCGCTAATCGCACTGGAGTCTACTCTTACTTGGAGGCTTGGGAGGAGTGGGGGCCAAAATGGGCGAGAAATGTAATTCTCCCTCCATTCCCCTACCAGCTTCGGAGAGGAAGAGCCTTTCCTCTTAGCTGTCCGTGGCTTTGGGGAGGCACCATAGTCAAGCTGTCCTTGGCTGGCTTCTCATTCTGTAGGCCCTGTGGTCCCAGCATTTTGAACAAGCCACTTCCTGGCTATGGACCTCAGTCAAGGACAAATATGATCCTCTTACTCTACCCAATTTAAAACCCTTTAATGGCTCCTTAGGGCCCAGGTGGTACAGTGGTTTAAGCATTTGGCTGCTAACCAAAAGGTCAACAGTTCGAATCCACCAGCCATTCCTTGGAAAACTTATGGGGCAGTTCTACTCTGTCCTATAGGGTCGCTGTGAGTCAGAATCAACTTGATGGCAATGGTTTTGTTTTTTGGAATGGCTTATTGCTCTTAAAATAAAGACCAGAGACTTCTTAACATGGCCCACAAAGCCCTAAAGGGTCTGGCTTCTGCACCTACCCCCTCCTTTTCATCCTTCTCTTCACTCTCTGCCCCTTCCTCACTGATCTTCACACCTGTCACGCTCGCTCCACAAGGTCTTTGCACATCCTGCCTCCTTCAACTGGGAAGTTCTTCCCTCCTCTTTCTTCTTTTGTTTGTTTAATCTTTTAAAGAAAATTATCAAACATTTTAGATGAAAATTTATTGATGGGTGGTAGAAGATTTTTCAAACAAAAAAACAGTGGAAGTCATAAAAGAAAATATCGATGCATTTGGCCTCAAAATTTGTGTCCAAATAAACTGAGCAAAAAATGCAAATGTAAGACAAAGCCTTAACATCTATAAGTAATAAGATATTCCTGTATATTGATAATAAAGGGACTAAAAAAAAAATCATCAAAGGCTATTCTCAGACAGAATTAGCTGTGAATACCAGGAGCACTCTTTTTTTACGTGGCAGGGACAGCAGGTGGACTATGCCATCTTGTCTCAGGACTACCTTAGCTCTTCAGCTCTGGGTCATAATAATAAACAAAAAAAATTGATACATAGTTTATGTACCATAAAACTCATTATTTTAAAGTGTACAATTCAGTGCAGCCATCACCACTAATTCCAGAACATTTTATCACTCCAAAAAGAAATCCCAGACCTTTAGCAGTCCCTCCCCCTCAGCCCATTTTGCAGAGGTGAAAACTGAGACTAGAAGCTAGGAAGTCTTTAATCCAACATTACGTGACTCTGGAATTTGCTAGAGTTGGATTTTTTTTTTTAAACAACTTTATTGAGGTGTAATCTATACATGATAAAATTCACCAATTTAAAGTATACGTTTCAATGGCTTTTAATGTATTTGCGGAATTGTGCAGTCATCACCAGAATCCAATTTAGAACATTTTCAGTGCCCCAGAAAGAAACCCCATAGCTATGAGAAGTCACTCCCATTCCCCGCCTCACTCCCAGCCCCTGGCAAACACTAATCTACTTTCTGTCTCTATGGATTTACCTACTCTGCACATTTCATATAAATGGAATCATACAATATGTGGCCTTTTGTGTCTAGCTTCTTTCATTTAGCATAATATTTGCAGGGTTCATCCATGTTGCAGCATGTATCAATACTTCATTCCCTTTTGTGGCTGAATAATATTCCATTGTACAGATATATCACATTTGGTTAACTTTTCCACTTTTTGTCTATTCTGAATAATGACGCTATAAACATTCAGGTACGAGTTTTGGTGTGAACATATGCTTTCAATTTTCTTGGTTATATACCTACGTTTGAACTCACCAACCACACTCTGAGGGAGAAAGATGCGCCAGTCAGCTCCTGTAAAGATTTTAGCCTTGGGGACAGAGCTGGAGAAAAATGTAGAACAAAATTCTAACAACAACAACAAAAAAGACTAGACTTACTGGTCTGAAAGAGACTAGAGAAACCCTGAGAGTATGGTCTGCCAGCACCGTTTTAGCTCAGTAATAAAGTTACTCCTGAGGTTCACCCTTCAGCCAAAGATTAGATAAGACTATAAAACAAAATGAGACTAAATGAGCACACCAGCCCAGGGACAAGGATGAGAAGGCAGGAGGGGACAGGAAAGCTGGTGATGGGGAACCTAAGGTGGAAAAGGGAGAGTGTTGACTTAGCCTGAGTTGGGCAATCAATGCCCAAAACAATATGTGTATTAATTGTTTAATGAGAAGCTAGTTTGCTCTGTAAACCTTCATCTAAAGTATGATTTAAAAAATTAATAATTTTTTTTCCAGTAGTGAAAAATAAATAAAAAGATTTCAGCCGTGGAAATCCTATGGGTAGTTCTACTGTCTCCTTTAGGGTTGCTGTGAGTTGGAATTAACTCAACAGCAGTGGGTAATATATACTAGGAGAGGAATTGCTGGTCATATGGTAGTTCCCCGTTTAACTTTTTGAGGAACCACCAAACTGTTTTCCATGGTGGCTGCACTATTTTACTATCCTATCAACAATGTGCTTGGACCTCTTCCTTCAATACCATTGGTTGTTGATCATATGCTACCTCCTGAAATATTTGAACTTCGACCCATTCTTTTTAGTGTGGTGACTCTGTACATTCCTTCCATCTTCTTTTGATGCTTCCTGCATCCAATATTTTGCCCAAGGAATCCTTCAGAATTGTAACTCGAGGCTTGAATTTTTTCTTCAGTCCTTTCAGCTTGAGAAATGCCAAGTGTGTTCTTCCACTCTAGTTTTCTAACTCTAGGTCTTGGCACATTTCATTATAATACTTGACTTTGTCTTCTCGAGCTGCCCTCTGAAATCTTCCGTTCATCTCTTTTACTTTATCATTTCTTCGCTACTCTTTGTGGGCCCTGGTGGTGCAGTGGTTAAGAGCTCAGGTGCTAACAAAAAGGTCGGCAGTTGGAATCCACCAGCTGTCCCCTTGAGAACCCTATGGGTCATCTCTACTTTGTCCTATAGGCTTGCTATGAGTTGGAATTGACTCTGTGGCAATGGGTAATGGGTTTTTCCCCTTCGCTTTAGCTGCTCTATGTTCAAGAGCAAGTTTCAGAGTCTCTTCGGATACCCATTTTGGTCTTTTCTTTCTTTCCTGTCTTTTTAATGACCGTTTGTTTTCTTTATGTGTGAGGTCCTTGATGTCATCCCACAACTTGCCTGGTCTTCGTTCATTAGTGTTCAACGTGCCAAATCTATTCTTGAGATGATCACCAAATTCAGGTGGGATATACTCAAGGTGGTACTTTGTTTCTCATGGACTTGTTTTAATTTTCTTCAGCGTCAGCTTGAACTTGCATGTGAGCAATTGATGATCTGTTTCAAGGTCAGCCCCAGCCTTGTTCTGACTAATGATATTGAGCTTTCTATCATCTCTTTCCACAGATGTAGTCGATCTGATTCTTGTGTTTTCTATCTGATGAAGTCCACGTGTATAGTCACTATTTATGATATTTTCAATCACCTCATCTGCATGCAAAAGCTGGACAATGAATAAGACAGAAGTAGAATTGATGCCTTTGAATTATAGTGTTGGCGAAGAATAATGAATACACCATGGACTGCCAGAAGAACAAACAAGTCTGTCTTGGAAGAAATATAGCCAAAGTGCTCCTTGGAAGCGAGGATGGCGAGACTTCACCTTACATACTTTGGACATGTTATCGGGAGGGACCAGTCGCTCGAGGAAGACATCATGGTTGGTAAAGTAGAGGGTCAGCGAAAAGGAGGAATACCCTCAATGAGATGGATTGACACAGTGGCTGCAATAATGGGTTCAAATAGCAATGATTGTGAGGATAGTGCAGGACCAGCCAGTGTTCCCTTCTGTTGTACATAGGGTTGCTAAGTCGGAACTGACTCGATGGCACCTAACAACAACAACATCAACAGTGTATGAGGGTTCCAATTTCTCCACACCCTTGACAACACTTATTATTTCCTTTTTTTTTTTTTTATTATAGCCATCCTAGTGAGTGTGAAGTGGTATCTCATTGTGCTTTTGATTTGCTTTTCCCTGATGGCTAATGATATTTAGCATCTTTGCATGCAGTTATTGGCCATTTGTATATCTATCTTTTTTGGAGAAATAGCTATTCAAATCCCTTGCTTAATTTTAATTGGGTCATTTGTCTTTTTATTGTTGTGTTGTAAGAGTTCTTTATGTATTCTGGATGCTAGGTGCTTGTCAGATATATGATTTGCAATTTTTTTTTTCATTCTCTGAGTTGTCTTCTCACTTTCTTGATAGTGTCCTTTGCTGCTTAAAAGTTTTCGATGAAGTTCTAACTTAGCTATTTTTTCCTTTGGTTGCTTGTGTTTTTGGTGTCATACCTAAGAAACTGTTGCCTAATCGAAGGTCACAAAGATTTACCTCTATGTTTTCTTCCATGAGCTTTATAATTTTAGCTCTTACATTTAGCTCTTTAATCCCTTTTAATTTTTGTATGTGATATAAGGTAGGGGTCAAAATTCACTCTTTTGCATGTGGATAGCCAGTTGTCCCAGCACTATTTGTTGGAAAGACTATTCCTTCCCTATTGAATGGTCTTGGCAGCCTTGTCAAAAAGCAATTGACCATGGATATATGGGTTTACTACTGGACAGTCAATTCTCTTCCATGATCTATATGTCTAGCTTTGGTTAGTGTTACTAGGTATTAAAATTTGAAAATGGGAAGTGTGAATCCTCCAACTTCATTCTTTTTCAAGATTGTTTTCACTGTTCTGGGTCCCTTGCATTTCTATATGAATCAGCTTGTAGATTTCTACAAAAAAGGACACCTGGAATTTTGATAGGGATTGCACTGAATCTGTAGATCAATTTGGTGAGTAGTGCCATCTTAACAACATCGTCTTCCATTCCATGAACAGGGACTGACTTTCATTTGTTTAGTTGTTTAATTTCTTTCAACAATGGTTTGTAGTTTTGTGTACAAGTCTTATACTTATTTCACTCAATTTATTCCTTGATATTTTATTCTTTTTGAGGTTATGGTGAATGGAATTGTTTTCTTTATTTTATTTTTGGATTGTGCCCTGTCAGCGTATAGAAACAAATACAACTGTTTTTCGTATGTTAGTCTTGTATCCTGCAACCTTGCTGAACACATTTATTAGTGCTAATAGTTGTGTGTGTGTGGCTTCCTTAGGATTTTCTATGTTTGAGATCATGTCATCTGCAAATTGAAATAGTTTTACTTCTGCCTTTCCAATTTAGATGCTTTTATTTATTCTTCTTGCCTAATTGCTCTGGTTAGAATCTCCAGTACAATGTTGAACAGAAATAGTGAGAGCCTGTATATCCTTGTCTTGTTCCTGACCTTAGATTAGGAGGAAAGCTTTCAATCTCTCACCATTAAGTATAATGCTATGCTGTGGGTTTTTTCTTTGATGCTGTTAATCAGGTTGAGTAAGTTCGCTTCTATTTCCTGTTTATTGAGTGTTTTAATCATGAAAGGGTGTTGGAGCTTTTCAAATGTTTTTCTTTTCTGCATCTATTGAGATGTAGTCTTTGTCCTTGATTATATTAATAATGTGTATTACATTGATTGATTTTTGTAAGTTGAACCAACTTTACATTTCTGGGATACATCTCACTTGCTCATGGTGTATAATTCTTTTTATGTGATTTTGGATTTGGTTTGATATTATTTTGTTGAAGATTTTTGTGTCCATATTCTTAAGAGATATTGGTCTTTAATTTGTGTGTGTGTGTGGTATCTTTACCTGGTTTTGGTATCATAGTACTAACGGCCTCATAGAATGAGTTATGAAACGTTCCCCCTTCTATTTTTTGGAAGCATTTGTAAAGGATTGATTGTTATTAATTCTTCTTTAAACTTTTGGCAGGCTTCACCAGTGAAGCCATCTGCACCTGGGCTTCTCATCATTGTTGGACTTCTTTTTTTCTTTTTTTAATTACTAACTCAATCTCTTTTTATAGGTCTACTCAGATTTTCTATTTCTTCTTTTATCAGTTTTGGTAATTTGTGTCTTTCTAGGATTTTGTCCATTTCATCTAGGTTATCTAATTTGTTGGCATACAGTTGATAGTATTCCCTTGTGATGGTTAAGGTTGTGTGTTAACTTGGCTAGGCCATGATTCTCAGTGGTTTGGCAGCTATGGTGTAGTTTGACAGTTATGCAATGATGTAATCACCTCCATGATGAGATCTGATCTGATATAATATAACCTCCTCCATGATGAGATCTGCTATGAGCAGCCATTCAGTTGAAAGGGAATTTCCTTGGGGGTGTGGCCTGCATCAATATACATGGACTTCCTGGCAAAACTCGTTGGCTTTTGCTCTGCTCTGGATCCTGCATTTGGCTTGTCATCATCTGAACTCTGTTTCTTGGGACTGGGGCCAGCAGCCTGTCATCTTACCTGTGCATCTTGAATTCATCAGCCTCCACAGACTGTGAGTCAGCAGCCTGCTGTCTGACCTGTGATTTGGGTTCACTAACCCCTGCAACTGCATAAGGAGAAGCCTCCAGCCTGACGCTGGCCTGATGGACTTGGGAGTTTCCAGCTTCTACAATTGTGTGAGCCATTTTCTTGATATAAATTTCTCTCTCTCTCTCTATATGGGGGCTATGGTGGCACAGCGGTTAGGAGATCGGCTGCTAACCAAAAGGTTGACAGTTCGAATCCACCAGCCGTTCCTTGGAAACCCTATGGGGCATCCTACTCTATTCTGTAGGGTCCTGTGAGTCGGAATCGACTCAACAGCAATGGTTTTTTTTTTTTTTTGTATATATATATATATGCTTCACTGGTTTTCTTCTCTAGAGAACCTAGCCTAAGACATCCCCCATAATTCTTTTTTATTTCTGTAAGATTGGTAATAGTGTCCCACCTTTCAGGCCTGATTTTAGTAATTTGAGTCTTCTCTGGAAATGAGACTTTGAAGGAGCTCCAATCTCATTCTGCCCTATCAGGTGGCTCTTAGGCTGCTGGTTTTCACCATGATTGTTGGTTGTTGGTTTTCAAGGATATTGTGGAGCTGGAGAGGGTGATGGGAATAGGGCAAGTTAAGCCAGCTCCATAAGCGTTGGCTGTTCTTACAGAGATTCACCTTTCTTTTTCTTTTTGAATAAATGCTCCCCAGATTGTTGCAAGCTTTTGGTTAATTTCTGGAGTTCTGAAAAAGTTGATTCTAATAATTTTTGCCAGTTTTCTCATTGCTTTTGTGGAGGAGAAAATTTTCAGAAGTTCTCATTCCACCACTTTTGCTGAAATCACCCCTTTCTTCCCTTATGAAGCTGCTGCCCTTTTGTTAGTTCTCAGTCCTGTTGCTACTTCCACAAGCAAACATGCTGGCTATTCTCCATTTGTTTTATTCTATTCTCTGCCCAGCTCTGTGCCCCAGGAGGTTGACATCCATGGACTGCATCACCTAGGCTCCCTTGCCATCTGATTTTGGCTTGGTTCAGTTAATGGGAGGCAGTGAATGGCAGGATATTAGAAGGTGGAAGGAGAGAGAAGATGGGGTATTTATTTATTGCATACCCTTCCTTTTTTGGCAGTGGCTGCATTTTTTTTAACCTACAGCTGCAGCTCCTGTTGGGAAGCCCCTCTCCCATGCCTACAGCTCTCTGGGTTCCAGTAACACAACTGCCTGCTGTTGCCTCTTCAGACTTAGGAGTGCTAACAACTTCCCATTTTTCTAGTCCCTAGGTGCTTTGCTATCCCTGTTTCCTTAACTCTGTCCACACTTCTTAAATAGTCCTTTAGTTGACTCTTTTCTGTTACCGCATGAGTGGGCTATTTCTTGCCAGGACCTTGACTGATTCAACCTGTTTTATGACCTCCCTGCTAAAGTCAAGTTCCCATAACATACTCTCACGTGATCCTCTCCTTTGTAGGACTTACCAAAATTCTAACTATCTACTAATTTTAAGTCATTTGGTTAACATATTTTATCAACTAGACTGTAACCTCCATGAGGGCAGGAAATACGTGTTTTGGCTCATCCATGCATCTTGGGAACCTAGCAGGGTGCCTGACATGTAGTAGGCACTTGAAACATTTTTAGTGAATAGCTAATGTTTTGTCTCACCCAATTCTTCTGAAAGTCTGAGGGGACAACAGGTAGAAAAGGTTTAAGAACAGAATCTTTCCACAGGTGTACAAAGCCACAGAGTGGTATTTTGTGAAGAGAACATGGAAGTGGGGATACTGAAAACCTTGGCTTGGCCACCCACCACTATGTCACGTTGGATCAGGAACTTCTCTGGACCTTAGTTTTCTTATGTGCAAAATGAAGAATTTGGGATAGTATTCTGAGGCCCCAAGGACAATTAAGAAGACAGAATTCCAGAGCCCACACCTGTTGCAGAAGCCAGTGAAGATTCCCCTTTTCAGTTAATCGTCCTTCTTCAAGCCATGGTCCACAGCGCCCTCTGGTGGACCCTGGGTGGCAGCACCAGCGAGCTGCTCTGCTCATCTTGGTGGCCTGCAGCCCCATACCAAGACCCAAACCCCAGAGGGTGGCACTGGAAGCACCATTCAAAATCTTGTCATTTTACTGCAGAAACTGAGGCCTGGTGTGTGTGTGGGAGGGTGAGGTGGGGCGGGGATGGGGCAGAACTCGCATATGTCGCTCTGAATTTGTTGCAGAGCTGGGCCAACCAGTGCTGTTTCCACCACATGGTGTTTATGTTGTTGTCAGGTGCCATGGAGCTGGATCCAACTCACAGCGACCCTGTGTACAATAGAACAAAACACTGCCTGGTTCTGTGCCACCCTCACAATCCTTGCTGTTTGAGCCCACTGTTGCAGCCACTGTGTCGATCCATCTTGTAGAAAGTCTTCCCCTTTTTTGCTGACCCTCTACTTTACCAAGCGTGATGTTCTTCTGCAGGGACTGGTTCCTCCTGATAATGCCTCCAAAGTATGTGAGACCAACTCTCACCATCCTTGCTTCTAAGAAGCATTCTGGCTGTGCTTCTTCTAAGACAGATTTATTTGTTCTTCCAGCAGTTCATGGCATATTCAACATTCCTCACCAACACCATAATTCAAATGTATCAATTCTTCTTCGGTCTTCGTTAATTGTCCAGCTTTTGCACGTATATGAGGTGGCTGAAAATATCATGGCTTGGGTCAGCCGCACCTTAGTCCTCAAAGTGATACCTTTGCTTTTGAACACTTTAAAGAGATCTTTTGCAGCAGATTTGCCCAATTCAATATGTTGTTTGATTTCTTGACTGCTGTTTCTATGGGTGTCGGTAGATCCAAGTAAAACAAAATCCTTGACAACTTTGATATTTTCTCTCTTTATCATGATGTCGCTTATTGGTCCAGTTGTGAGGATTTTTGTTTTATGTTCAGTGAGGTGTAATCCATACTGAAGGCCATGGTCTTTAATCTTCATCAGTAAGTGCTTCAAGTCCTCTTTACTTTCAGCAAGCAAGGCTGTGTCATCTGCATATTGCAGGTTGTTAATGAGTCTTCCTCCAATCCTGATGCCCCATTCTTTTTCATATAGTCCAGCTTCTCAGATTATTTGCTCAGCATACAGACTGAAAAGTGTGGTGAAAGGATACAACCCCGATGCACACCCTTCCTGATTTTAAACCATGCAGGATTCCCTTGTTCTGTTCAAACGACTGCCTCTTGGTCTATGTACAGGTTCCTCATGAGCACAATTAAGTGTTCTGGAATTCCCATTCTTTGCAATGTTACCCATAATTAGTTATGATACACACAGTCAAATGCCTTTGCATAATCAATAAAACACAGGTAAACATCTTTCTGGTATTCTCTGCTTTCAGCCAGGATCCATCTGACATCAGCAATGATATCCCTCATTCCACATCCTCTTCTGAATCTCGCTTGAATTTCTGGCAGTTCCCTGTTGATGCACTACTGCAACGGTTTTTGAATGATCTTCAGCCAAATTTTTCTTGCATGTGGTATTAATGGTATTGTTTGATAATTTCTGCATTCTGTTGGATCACCTTTCTTTGGATGGATACAAACATGGATCTCTTCCAGTCATTTGGCCTGGCAGCTCTCTTCCAAATTTCTTGGCATAGATGAGTGAGCGCTTCCAGTGTTGCATCCATTTGTTGAAACATCTCAACTGGTACCCCACTAATTCCTGGAGCCTTGTTTTTTGCCATTGCCTTCAGTGCAGCTTGGACTTCTTCCTTCAGTACCATAGGTCCTTGATTATATGCTACCTCTTGAAATGGCTGAAGGTTGACCACTTATGTTTGGTACAGTGACTCTGTGTATTTCTCCCATCAGCTTTTGATGCTTCCTGTGTTGTTGGGCCAACCAGTGCTGTTCCCACCGCATAGTATTAGCCAAACCTAATACCCAACAGCATCAAAATTTTTTGGTAAGCAAGGACTTGTGGCTGATGGGGTGAATATCAGGAATGAGTTAAGCTTATTTCATATTGTTACTGCCCTCTATAAACCCTCCATTCTTGAGTACAGAGTGTAAGTCCCTTCATGAGCTGCCCTGCCTACCTCTTTGAGCTCATCTCCTTTGGTTCCTCCAACACTAGTCCTCCAATAATAGCTGTTCCTTCTGCCTGGAACACTCTTACCCCAGATCACCTCTTGTCTCACTCTGTCATGCCTTTTGACCATCCTACCTAATGTTGACCTCAGCCCAGTCTCTACAATATCACTTGCTTTATATTCTTTACAGCCTTGTTACCATCTGAACTCAGCTTGGTTGTTTTAGATCTGCCTCCCCCTTGAGAATGATTACTCTTAAATTAGCCTGTCTTGTTCAGTACCAACAGAGTACCTGGCACTGAGTAGGTACTTGATAAATATTTGGAGAAATGACAGAAAGGAGACTGGCGCATGACAAGGAAAAAGCCAGAGACCGCTTTAGAGAAAGTCCAGAGGTTTACTCAACAAAAATCACAATTGTACATTGTAAGTCAATCCTTCACAAAGGCTCACCTTTCCAGGCAGGAGATGTTGGTGGCCTTGAGTTTTCTCTCGGGAATCCTAGTCTGGCTTCCCAAATATTCCCTGCCTGCAACCTTTTGGGATTCCTGTCTTCAAGACTATAACAGGGCAGGAGCCCAATTCTGCTGTCTGGAGCAGGTGAATTAAAGCCATTTTGGGAGCAGAGATCAAGAGGACCTTATCCCTTGGAATGTAAGTCCAATCCTTGCCCCAGAGGTGGCAGAGGCCTTGGCTCCAGATCAAGTTTCAACTAAAATATTACTTCAGTTTTCACAAAGAGCATCAGTTGAAAGCAGAGGAGTTCCAGGGCAGAAGCGCACTCCCTGCCCTTCTCTCACACTTGGAAATCTTCAGGAAACGTTGAAAATGCATGGCCTCCTTGGAATTACAAAAGATTACCCAACTATACAAACTAGGTCTCGTTGAAGCAAGGAATCCATTTATTAGTTACGAGTATAAAGTGCTTTGCCACACTAGCTTTGAGACTCTAGAGACTACAGAAATACAGATGCCCAGAAAGAAACATGGAGCCATTTAGACCACCTGTTTCTTATGTGGAAAAAACAACTCAACTAGGAGGCTGGAAAAGTGAACGTAATGTGCACTTTGGGGATCTGCATGCTACATCTTCAGCGAAGGCTGCTCTTTCTCCCCTGGATCTAACATGAAGTCCTGTCAGATCTCTTCTGAGGAGGTACCCACCTCTACCTCTGAGCTATTTCCTCCTAAAGGGGAGAATCGACAGTTCCTGAACCATTTTCAAAGTTGAAAAGGACCACACAGCACAAGCTCCATTGGAAGCACGAGGTGGAGTGGCTTTTCACAAAGGTGCCTGTAAATGGAGTCACCTTAAAGGCCTTGTCGTTACTTCAAAGATGCTGTCTGCATTCAGAAATGTTTCTGGAGTCCCCCTTTTGGAAAGGCTTTTTGTGGGTTACACTGTCAGATACTTTCTAGCTATAGCCTGTTTTGTAACTTCATCTGCAGAATAACAGCTTTAGAGGAATGGGGTCCCATTCTTACCCACTGGCCACCTAGCTGACCGCACCTCCACGGGTTCCTGCCTGAGCTTTCCTGAACACCAGCTGGGGGTGTGAGCAGGCACCTGAATTGAGACTGGTGGCTTTCAAAAAGGAGGCTAAAACAAGAGTGGTTTCATATTTTCAACCAGTTAGTTGGTCAGTCAATGAACTCCTCTCCTTCCCTCCCTCCCCTATTACTCATTTTGTTAAGGTCAAGTCCCAGGACCTAGTGATGTTATGTGGGCTCAGCAGCTACAAATGCCAGAGTGCTCAGGGGACCTGCCCAGCCCCATTGTGGGTATAAACCCAGGCTCGAACAGAGAACCAAAGGATGGGAAAGGGGAGGGCTGAAGACTACTTGCTTGGTGCTCCTGCTTTCCACGGGAATCCTGGCTGCACTGAGAACTCTGCTGTCCAGTGGGAGTGGGACCCTTTGGCAATCTAGTCAGTGCTTCCCCTACCCCCTCAATGGTGAGGGAAGGACACACACTGTATGGGGCTGGCATGGGGGCTGCAGGCATGGCTTCAAACAGGGCCCAGTGAGGTAATGCAGGGCCCTCTCCCAGGGGCTGCTGAGGCCCTTCCAGGCCAGGGACTGAGTGAAGGGTCCAGCTGCTTTGTTAATTTGTGGTTTTGCTCCCACAAACTGAAACCACTCTTGCCTCTGGCCTTTGGGGCCCCTCAGTTTCAATCCCACTCTGGCCCCAACATCTCCTGCTTGAAATTGGACATTAGGAAATTAGACAGACACACTCACCCAAGAGGAACTGCATATACCACCAACCCCACCCCCCCAACACTGCCCTATTATGTTTGTCTAGCAAGGCACTAGGAAATGGTTCAAGTTTTGGGATTTACTATACATTTGCATTTTTTTCTTCTTAAAAGGCACAGTTTTATTTTAATGATGCTGCATTGCTCTCCTATGAGGACTCCTGACTCAACCTTCCAAATGGCCACATGCTTCTTAAGAGTCTAGAAGGGGCTCATCTTTTGACTCCCTTCTACACAGCACCACTCCTAAAGGTGTAGCACTCGAATGGAATAGGACGCTAGGGACCAAGAAGCTTCACAAACACAGGGGCTGCCTCTCCTGCCCCAGGGGGCCCTAGCAGAGTTGTGCTGGGGCTATGTCGAAGGGCTCCTTTGCCAGCTATGCGTTTAATTGGGGTGGTGGTCTGGCTGGAGTCTTTACTGCACCCTGCCCCCCCGCCACCGCAGATAATTTATGGCCTTGAGATCTGCCAGCATCTCAAAGGTAGATTCGTGGCTCTGTTCCCAAATTTATGTCTCAGTTATTTAACTTGCAATTTGCACAACCAATTCTAATTGGAATACTGACTTCAAGCACTTGCTAGGCTAGCTGGTGGAGGCCAGTAGGTTGTGGAATGCAGGTTGGTTGCAGAGATGGTTTCTATTGGTTTGGGAGCCCCCTGGGAGGTGACCATCAAAGCAAAAGGTAAACCTGAAGTACTGGCATGGAGCTGCATGCACACCTGGCCTCAGGACACTGGGTTCTTTCCCCGTGGCAAATGAGACTGCAGCTGGGATGGTGGTGGGGAGGCTCCAGGACTTCTGCCTCCGCAGAGCACCAAGGCAGAGCAGACCTCTAGTATGAGCTGATGGACACACAGGCCCCCGATGTCTCCCTGCCCCAAACACCAACCTTGGATTTCACAGCTTATCTCTTGGCTGGGGGCTGCCCTGGCTGGCTGCTTTAATCACAGCATTCTAGAAATACATACTGGATGCTAGAATACCAGAATCCTGTGTTGAATCCTAGAGTGTGTGATCGGATGACAGAATTCTCTAACGGATTCTAGAATTCTACTGAGAACCAGAACCATGATGAGGTCAGAGGTGAGGTGTCTTACCCATGGTCCAACCCGAGGTCTCCAGACTTTGTCCAGTGAGCACCTCTGTTCCTCTCTTAAGGCAAGTAATTGCCAGGGAGAGAGAGAGAAATGGAAGCATGGATTGGGAAGTCAGCCAGCATTCCCCATCTGGAGGTCTCCTCCTAGGTCTTTTCCATGGGCCCGAAGGCATCTGAAACACGGCCGTGAGGAGCCGTTGGGGGAGCTGTCTTTGTGCTAGGAGAGCTCTGGAACAGACAACTCACATACATAGAGACCAGGGGAGACATCCTGTATGTCCATGGCTGCAAAAGACTGTCTGAGATTCCTCTTCTGACCCCATGCCTGGCAGCTGGCCAGTGCTCAGCATCAAATGCTCTGAGGGCCAGGGTGTGGCCTCTGAGTGAATCACCTGGGGCTGTGACAGAACAGAAGCTGGGCAGGCACTGCCCTGCAGAAAGTAAAGGCAAAAACCCGTGGCCCAGAGGAGGGGCTTTTCCCTTCTTCTGTGGATGGGTGGCATTGGTGCTGTTAAAATCTACCCCAAACAGGCAAATTTCGCCTGATTTTCTAAAGGACCGTTAGGTATGGTAGCCACCTGAGGGCTGGACAACCTTGCAGACTCATTTCTGGGCATTCTAGGACTGCCCCGGCATATCTCCAGTGGGATGCTCTGGGGACGTGGTGACAAAGTTGAACAGGCCCTCCAGTGTTCCTGTGGTGCCAGCAGGGGTTAAAACAGGCTCAGCTCTCTCCTGGGGCCTCTTGTGGGGTCTGTTTCCCACCACGCCTCCAAGACACAAGGGCTGAAGGACCAAGAAGACACCGTGCTGTGGCTCTGGGAGGCCTGGGCGGTGTGGCTGCAAGAGCCCCCTTTGCCCTGACCTGCATGGCCAGCACCTGTTACATCGGGGAGCCCAGGGAGCCCTCGCCTCCCCCAGGAAAGGAAGGCTGCAGTGAGGGTGGGGACCCTGCCAGGCCGGCCAAGGGGATGCCAGGGTTCAGTTTCGATTGAATTTTTCCAAGACTGTCGCGTTGGTGTGTTCAAACAGCCATTGCTGGGTGAGAGAGGAGGGGTTGCAGGTATTCATGAAGATCCTGTGGTCACTTTCACTGCAGTCCATGCAGCTGCCACTGATGGGGTGGTAGAGGGTCTTGTCCTACAAAACAGGGAGGCTGTCAGGCGGGCAGCGCTGGGGACAGGAACAAACAACAGCAATGATAACAGCAGTAAGGAGTGAGAAAGTGGCTGGCTAGCTGCTCACCACTCATTTGGTTTTCCTCCTGAGCCTCCCTGGCAGTTGGCGCCACCATGTGGTTGAGTTCTGGCCACAGGGATGTGGGCAGAAGTGGTGCATACCACTTCCACGCCTGGGCCCGAAAGCTGCCCGTCTCCAGTGAAATTTCAGTGGTCCTCACGATGGCTTTTATTTTTATTTTTAATGGACTCGAGTAGCCAGCATTTAAGATTCTAGGAATGTCACAAAAAAATCTGGATTTCTGGCTTCTCTGGAACAACCAGAAAATTGGGCATGGTATATTTGTAGAATGAGTGAGTGAGCGCTACTGGGAGGTCCTACATTTCTTTTTTTTTTTTAAACACAGTGTTAACCTTGATTCAGTTCTTTGTTGTTAGTTGCTGTCAAATCAATTCTGACCCATGGCGACCCCATGTGTGCAGAGCAGAACTGCCTCATAAGGTTTTTAAGGCTGTGACCTTGCAGAAGCAGATCACCTGGCCTTGCTTCTGAGGCACCTTATGGTGGGTTCAAACCTCCAACCTTTTGGTTAGTGGTCAAGTTCTTAACCGTTTGCACCAACCAGGTACTCTCCTGTACTGCTTTTTAAAAATCATGCTGGCTGCCCTGCTCTCCTGCACATATTCCTGACTTACCTTCCGGTATTTCCATAGCTGGTTGCCTTTCATGCTGTGACAGTCATACAGGGTGACTGGGCTGTTGTGGGAGATGGCGTCAAAGCAGAACTTCTTGGTATGCTGGGGGTCTCCAGGCCGGATGTCCTCTCTCCAGGTGAAGGTGAACACCTGTGCACACAGGGATGTCATGGGAGGGACATCAAAGCCAGGGACACTTTCATTTCTCGCCCCCGCCCTACCCCCCATTTCTTTGATCATGGAACATTTTAAACACAGAGGTCCAGAGAAGAGTATATTGACCATACCTCCCATCCCAATCATCCAGCTTCAACAATTCACAGACAACCTTGTTACAGCTATATCCTCACAAATACCCCTCACTCCACATTATTTTGAAGCAAATTCTAGATATGATCAAGTCATGTCAGGTGTAAGTACTTCAGTAAGTACCACATAACTATGAAAAGTTATCAATAATTTCTTTTCAATTAGAATATTTTATTGTATTTTCAGTGAACGTTTATATGGCAAATTAGGTTCCCACTTAACAATTCATACACAATTAGTTCAGTTACATTTTTTCACAGTGTGTCAACTTTCTCGTTTCAATTCTGATTGTTCTGTTTCAAGTATCCAGTTTCCCTGCCCCCTTGACGTCTCATCTTTGCTTTTGAGTAAATGTTGACCATTTGGTCTCACAGAGATGATTTTTTAAAGAAGCACAGTAATCTCAGATGATATTGTTTATTTTTTGAGCCAATCTGCTATTTAGCTAAAAGATGACCTCAGGGAATAATTTTTGTTAAAGGTTTGAAGAGTATCTCAGGTCGATAGTCTTGGGGAGTCCTCTAGTCTCAACTGGTCCAGTAAGTCTGGACATTTTGGGAATTTGAGTTCTGTTCCATATTTTTCTTCTATTCTGTCAGGGTCTATTTATCGTGTTCCTCATCAGAATGGTTCGTAGTGGTAGCTAGGTACCATCTAGTTCTTCTGGTCGCAGGATAGATGAGGTTGTGGTTTGTAATAGTCCTGTGGACTAGTTTCTTCTCTGAGTCTTTGGTTTCCTTTTTTCTCTTTCACTTTGGATGTGTAGAGACCAATAGTTATATCTTACATAGCTGCTCGCAAGCTTTTAAGACCCCAGATGCTACTTGCTAAGCTAGCACATAGAACATAACCTTTACGTTCCATATTGTGCCAATTGACTGAGTTGTCTCACAAGACTATGGCCCTAAGCCTTCAGACCCTGTAAACCAATCCTGTGAGGTGTTTGGTTAAGTCTAAGAAGTATCCATGTTTGTGACCCCTAAGTGCTTTATCGTATATATGAATATATACGGATACATACACTTACACATATATACACCTGCAATATAGATACGTCTATATATGCCCAACCCATGTGTCTGTCAGTCTGTCATACTGTGGTGGCTTATGTGTTGCTGCGATGATGGAAGTTAACATGCTACTGGTATTTCAAATACCGCTAGGGTCACCGATGGTGGATAGGTTTTAGCTGAGCTTCCAGACTAATACAGACTAGGAAGAAGGACCCGGTGGTCTACTTCTGAAAAAATTAGCCAATGAAAACCTTATAAATAGCAGCAGAATACTGACTGACACAGTGCTGGAAGATGAGTCCCTCAGGTTAGAACACACTCAAAATACGACTGAGGAAGAGCTGCCTCCTCAAAGTAGAGCCGACCTTAATGACGTGCACAGAGACAAGCTTTCGGGACCTTCATTTGCTGATGTGGCACGACTCAAAATGAGAAGAAACAGCTGCAAACATCCATTAATAATCAGAACATGGAATGTATGAAGTATGACTCTAGGAACACTGGAAGTCATCAAAAATGAAATGGAACACATCAACATCAATATCCTAGGTATTAGTGAGCTGAAATGGACTGGTATTAGCCATTCTTAATTGGACAATCATACAGTATACTATGCCAGGAATAACAAATTGAAGAGGACTGGCGTTGTAGTCACTGTCAAAAAGAACATTTCAAGATCTGTCTTGGAAGAAGTATAGCAAGAATGTTCCTTAGAAGCAAAGATGGCGAGACTACATCTCACATACTTTGGACATGTTATCAGGAGGGACAAGTCCCTGGAAAAGGACATCATGCTTGGTAAGGTAGAGGGTCAGTGAAAAAAGGAACACCCTTGATGAGATGAATTGACACGGTGGCTGCAACAATGGGCTCAAGCTTAACAACAATTTTGAGAATGGTGCAGGATTGGGCAGTGTTTCGTTCTGTTATACAAAGGGTCACACTATGAGTCGAAACTGACTCAACTGCATCTAACAACAACAACGTGGTGAATCACATTGATTGATTTTCTAATGTTACAACAATCATGCATTCCTACAAAAAATCAAAAAACCAAACCCAGTGTCGTCGAGTTGATTCCGACTCATAGTGACCCTATAGGACTGAGTAGAACTGCCCCATAGAGTTTCCAAGGAGCGCCTGGCAGATTCGAACTGCCGACCCTTTGGTTCACAGCCGTAGCACTTAACCACTACGCCACCATGCATTCCTAGGATAAATCATATTTGGTCATGATGTATTATCCTTTTTATATATTGTTGGGTATGATTTTCCAAAATTTTGTATAAATTTTTGCATCTATGTTCATGAAATATATTGGTCTGTGGTTTTTTTGTAATGTTGTTGTCTGGGTTTAGTATCAGGATAATGCTGGCCTCACAGAATGAATTAGAATGTATTCTCTCCTTTACAATATTCTGGAAGAATTTTCATAGAACTGGTAACATTTCTTGTTTACATATTTGATACAATTCATCACTGAAAACTACACAGCCTGGATTTTTTGTTTTTGTAGGAGGCTTTTAATTTCAATGTCAATTTCTTTAATAGGGTTATTCAGGTTATCTATTTCTTTATGAGTCAGCTTTAGCAGTTTGTGTCTTTAAGTAAATTTGTCTATTTCTCCTAAGTTGTCAGATTTATTGACATAAAATTGTTCTTAATATTCTCTTATCACCCTTTTAATACTTATAGAATCTTTATAGTTATGTCATATGTCTCATTGCTGATATTAGACTTTGTATCTTCTTTCTTTTTTTCCTGACCATTCTGGCTAGAGGTTTATCAATTTTTTTTTTCTTTTTTAAATTGTGCTTTAGGTGAAAGTTTACAGAGCAAATTAGTTTCTCATTCAACAATTTATATACAAATTATTTTGTGACATTGGTTGCAATCCCTGCAATGTGTCAACATTCTCCCCTTCCCGACCCTAGGTTCCCTGTTTCCATCCATCTATTCATTTTTCCTGTCCCTTCCTGCCTTCTCCTCATGGCTTTTGGGCAGGTGTTGCCCATTTATTCTAGTATACCTGATTGAACTAAAAAGCACATTCCTCACGTCTGTTATTGTTTGTTTTGTAGACCTATCTTTGGCTGAAGGATGAACTTTGGGAGTGGCTTCAGTTCTGAGTTAAAAGGGTGTCCAAGGGCCATAGTCTCGGGGGTTCCTCCAGTCTCTGTCAGACCAGTAAGTCTGGTCTTTTTTGTGTGTGTGAATTTAAATTTTGTTGTACATTTTTCTCCTGCTCTGTCCAGGACCCTCTATTGTGACCCCTGTCAGAGTGGTTGGTGGTAGCTGGGCACCATCTAGTTGTTTTGGGCTCAGTCTGGTAGAAGCTGTGGTACTTGTGGTCCATTAGTCCTTTGGGCTAATACTTCCCTTGTGTCTTTGGTTTTCTTTATTCTCCTTTGCTCTGGATAGGATGAGACCAGTAGATACATTTTAGATGGTCACTTACAAGCTTTTAAGACCCCAGATGCTACTCACCAAAGTGGGATGTAGAAGATTTTCTTTATGAACTATGTTATGCCAATTGACCTAGAAGATCCCTGTGACCAAGGTTTATCAATTTTATTGGCTGTCTCAAAGAGCTTGCTTTAGGTTTCATTGATCTTTCCCTATTGTTTTTCTGTTTTGTTGTTCACTTATTTCCACTCTGATCTTTAGAACTTCTTTCCTTCTCGTTACTTTGGTTCTATTTGCTTTCCTTTTTCTAGTTTCTCAAGTCATTTATTTGAGATCTTTCCTAATGTAGGCATTTAGTGCTGTAAATTTTCCCCTATGTACTGCTTTAACAGCATCCTACAAATTCTGACATGTTATGTTTTCATTTTCATCCAGTTCAAAATCCTTTCTAATTTCCCCTTTGATTTCTTGTTTAATCCATGGGTTATTTAGAAGTGTGTTATTTAGTTTCCAAATATTTGGGGATTTTAAGAAATCTTTCTTTTATTGGTTTCTAATTCCACTATGGCAAGGGAACATATTTTATATGACTTGAATCCTTTTAAATTTGTTGAATCTTGTTTTACATCCCAGAATAGGGTCTGCTTGGCAATTGTTCCCTGTGCACTTGAGAAGAATGTGTATTTTGCTGCGGTTTGATGGAATGTTCTAGAATTGTTGATCTGGCCATGTTCCTGATATCTACTATATCCTTATTTTCTCCTATTAATTATTGAGACAACGGTACATCATATCATGTTTCAGTACCCTGATGTGTTTTAGACTCACATTTCTCCCTTCACAGGTTCATAGAAACTCTCTGCTCAGGATGGCTGAGGTTCCAGGGGGAATACGTTCCACTCGGCTAGTTTGCCATTTTTCCCTTCTCAGAAGGCAGACACTGGCCTAGCCATAAACCCAGTACTGTGTTGTTGCTTGTTTCAGTGGGCATTAGCGTGGACTGCCTGCCACACTCTAGGCTGTCTGAGGACTAGCTCCCTGCGTACCCTCTATCCAGGCCCTGTACTCTTCCTGGTCTCATTGGGGCTCTGGGGGTGAGTGGCAGTGGGGAGCAACCACATACTATCTTGCAGAACTCAGAATTAGTCAGGGAGAGCCACAGTGTAATAAGAATTGTTATCAAGAAAGGATGAGGCAGAGTGAGAAGCATTTCAGAGGAGGGACAGACACAGTGAGGCTGGGGTCTGTGCCAGGCCGAGAAGTGGTGCTGCCCATTCTCAACATGTGTCCGTGCACCCCTAGCTTCTACATTCTTTGTCTACAGAGGACCCACATTACTATGCTTATCAGTGTATGCTTCCAAAATGCTAGCAACAGCTATAATTACAAGGAGACTGTAAGAATGTATCCAAGAACCCAGATTCAGTGGATTCTGGGTTTCTTAACATTTGATTAACTGCTCTGAGGAAGGGATCACAGAAAACTAAACGCAGTTTCTCAAAGAAGGTGGCGGCTTTTCCTACAAGGCTGGCTTACCCTCCTCATTCTTTTGGTAACATCCCTTGGGGAGTAACCCCTTAAGAAGCCCCTCCCACTCTACTATCATTCAGGTGAGGCTGACCATGCCCCTGGGAGTGGGCATATTACCCAGGCTTGGCAATACGAGGACTGTACCACCTTGCCAACAGTAATTGGCTGAGAGGAGCCAAAGCGTGAGCGCCCAGGGCTCTTCCTTAGCTCCTGAAGAGACACGCCTCTCCACTGGGAGACGAGAAGCCTCAGCTGTCAACCCCACCTGGGAAGGGCTAGGCTAAGAATGAAGCAGCAGAGAGGCAAGTGAAATTGAGACCCTGTAGAGATCCAAAAGACATGTCTAGACTTCAGTGACATGAGCCAATAAATCCCTCTTTTTGCTGAAGGCCATTTGGGCTGGGTGCTAGTCATTTGTAACCAAAGCAGTCTAGATTGACGGTTTTATTGCAGAGTGAAGGCCTCCTCTTCCATGGTGCTCTTATAAAGTTATCTCCTGACACTCTTTGTTCTTCATTGCTGACCCATGGCCTCTCCCTCCAGCCCTGACCATGTGAGCACTCCAGGCTGCAGATAGGATGGAGCATCCAGCTGCCATCCTCGGGGAACAGCCCTTACCTGCATGTTGTTCCAGGCAGCCTCCCCGCGACCCCGTACACAGCTCTCTAGCCTCAGTGGGGAACCCAAGGCCCCGTGCTTCGTGTCTGCACACAGTCCGGTGCCCACGCTGCGGATCTAGAAGGGAGGAGGGGAGGAAAGGACCAGTGAGGCACCTCAAGGCATCCACATAGGCCCCTGCTGAGGTGGGAGGAGGGAGCCAGGGCAGAGACGTTAGATGGGGTGAACTCTGAGTTGTCTTCATAAAGCTTGCCCTGGGTTGTTAGAAGTGCCTGGAGACTCTCAGTAAAGGAGTACTCAGTCAACACAGAGCAGCTCCTCAGAACACTGGTCTGTTCAGAGCACTCAGTCACTGTAGGGGTGGTGGTACTGGAGGTGACAGGTTGTTGAAATGTAGACTCCCTGGCCCTGCTTCCAGAGAATTTGATTCGGTAGGCCCAGGAATCAAATTTTGCCCCTGTTAAGGATTGAATTGTGTCCCCCAAAATATGTATTGAATTCCTGGCCCTTGTACCTGTGGATGTGATCCTGTTGAGAAACAGCGGTTCTCTTTAGTTATGTTAATGAGGTCCTACCACTGCAGGGTGGGTCCTAAACCTAATTACTCCTGAGGTATAGAAAGACCAGAGTAGACACGCACACAGGGGGAAGACAGATGCCATGTGACAATTGTTTACAAGCTGAGGGACCAAGGAATGCTCTGTCTACTGGCAAGGAAGCAATCAACAGGGCTGAGACCCTGATTTGGACTTTTAGCCTCTAGAAGTATGAGGAAAAATAAGTTCCTATTCATAAAGCCACCCACTTGTGGAATCTGTTATAGCAGCACTGGGAAACTAAGACAGCCCCCATTCCAGGTAACCCAGGTACAGGTGGTCCAGGGGCTGTGCCGTGAAAAACCACCCTGTCTATGACTGAGTAACTGGGGGCACTGACAGGTCCGAGAGGTCATGCTTTCTGTTCAAACCAGAGCTTGCTTTGAACACACAAAGGAGGCAGTAGCATTCTGAGAAATAAGAACAACCAAGGAACCCTTTCATATCCCGTCTTACTTCCCTGTATAAGCCGATCGCTACACAGCAAATGATGACATACGAGGACAGGAAAGCAGGACCACCCACAGTTCCTTTTCATTGCATCCTTCCTTACTCATCAGTAAGCTGAAGGTAGAGAGTACTGGGAGAACGTGCGCATTCTCAAGAAGTAAAATAAAACCAGTTGAGTTAGTTTTGTGCAGTGTTTCTACTATTCGGGTAAGACTGAAATATGTATGCCTAGAACCTGTTGCCATCAAGTCCATTCTGACTCATAGTGACCCCATAGAACAGAGTGGAGCTGCCCCATAGACCTTCCAAGGAGTAGCTGGTGAATTCAAACTGCCGACCAGGGCTCCCATATGCATAGATGAGGCGTGAAACACAGATCATGTAATTTCAGTGATTCTGCACGTGTGAAACACTCTTATATTTGTACTGAAAACTGACACTGCATAACGTAAAGATGAACGGTAAAATTTAAACTTCATAACTCAGAACGTTAAATAGCAAATAAAAAACATCGTGGCGAGAGAGAGAGAACATGGAAGAAAGGAAAAAGTTTTATATTTCATGCCTTTAACGGCACCTTTTTCCTATTTACGAACAAGAAGCCTGTGTGTTCATTTTGCACTGAACCCCGTAAACGATGCGCCGGCCCTCTCCTGCGGACTCACCTCCCCCCAGGCCGCCGCTGGAGGCTCCACGGGCGGGTAGAACTTGGGCAGGTCCCAGGCGATCTTGGTCATAAACCACTTGAAACTTTTGCAGTTCAGGGAGCTGCGGAGCTTCTTCTGGGCGGCTACGTCCCCGGCGGAGAGGTGGCGGTACTCAGGCCGGCGCTGGTAAATATACTCGGCATACTCGTCCATCCACACTTCAGCCACTCGCTTAAGGTTCTGGAAGACAAGAGGCAGGTGGAAGGTCAGGCCCCCTGAGGAACCAAGGCCGGATAGGTGCAGAGTCCTGGCAGGTGGAGGCCAGGCTTTCATATTTTATGTTGCATTGATACAGAAATAAAAATCTCACGGTTTCTGAGGCCATCTGTGTGTTTTTAGGGAGCCCTCGTGGCACAATGGTTAAACACTCAGCTGTGAATTGAAAGGTCAGCAGTTGGAACCCACCCAGTGGCTCTGCGGGAGAAAGACCTGGCGATGTGCTCCCATAAAGATTACAGCCTAGGAAACCCCTATGGGGAAGTTTTAGTCTGTCACGAGGGGTCACTATGACTCAAAAATCAACTCAATGTTACCTAACAACAACATATTATTATTTATGTAAGTTTTAAGGATATTACAATATACAGTTGAATAACGGACCACTATTACTTTTGCTTGTCCATCTTCCATCTCCCCCTTTTGCAGTCTAGTGACAGTCCTCAAATTTTCCTCTGGGGAAACACCCCTGTCCCATTCTCGGTTCCTGTGGTTTGAGGTAGAGCCTTATGGCCTGGCCTGGCCAGTGTGACTATAGAGACCCCTGACCGCAGGAAGGGGTCGGCAGTGGACATTTGACTCAAGCCAAGCCAGTCAGGACCAATGGGCAGTGGCCCTGAAATTTTTGCTGAAACTATGGGAAGAACTGCTCTATTTCTGCTGGGATTGCTGGCTAAGATGCCAGCCAGAGCCACCACATGATAAAAGCCTGTTCAAAGATGAAGTCCACCTGAATGAAGCAGAGCCAAGGGCTAGAGGTGCATATTCCTCCTTTGGGCCCAGTCTACCTCAAGACTTTCTAATTACATGAGCCAGTTAATTCTTTTTGCATAAGCCAACTTCAGTTGGGTTTCTGTCATTTTCATCTAAATAAGCTCTAATCAAGTCATACAGTGAAAACAAATTGTAATTTGCAACTAAAAGGTATAATTCCACCAGCAACTGGGATATGTAATAGTCCTTTTAGGTAAGAAGGCTGCTTTTACTTTTATCATAAAGCCCAAGGATAATTGGTTAAAAAAGAATACGTCAACCATATTATTGGCAAGCAGAGGCAGCAGGCGAGGAAACATCCTGTTTGTGAGCCAACTTGGGGATAGAGGAGTAAATTACCGATGAAAATTCCTCATTCCATCTGCAGCATGGATACTGCCCATTGAGAACCTTTGACAGTTGGAACTTTAGGGGGGAAACGTCCTGCTCCAAAACAGAGTCCTCCAACCCCTACCTATTGCTAGAAATCCCCCCATACTTAATTCTCCAGGGTCTACCTCCATCATAGTTTTTTTTCTTTTGCAATTCAAAGTACTCTCTAAAACATAAAGCAGAGTTAGCCCTTTAGGCTGGTATCAGTCATTTACACCTAAGTACAAATGGCTGCTCTGGGAGAAGGTAAGGCAGGAGTCAGCAAATGTTTTCTGCAGGGCTTCCAACCTGTTAGTTCTGGTTCAAACCCCTGCTGATAATTTGCATTTCCACCCCAGATATACTGAATCAGAATCTACATTTTAACAAGATCCCCACATGATTCTTATGTATGATAAAATTTGAGAACCACTGCTCTACTAGTCATTCCCAGAATTGGTCCCTAACCAGCAGCATTAGCATCCTCTGGGAATGTGTTAGAAATGCAAATTCTCAGCAAGGGTTTGAGCAGGACTGGACTAGTTCAAAGCCCTGGCTTTCTGTAAAGGGCCAGGTAGTTTGCAAAGGGCCAGGTAATCTGGAAACATTTTGCAGACCATATGGTCTCTCTGTTAGATACTCAACTCTGACATAGCTCTAAAGTGTTCCTAACAATGTATAAATGAATAGGTGAAAAAAAAAAAAAAAAAAAGGCTGGGTTCTAATACAACTCTGTGGGCAATGAAATTTGACTTTAATGTGTCATAGTCTTCTTTTTTAAAAAATTTTCCCCAACTATTTAAAATGTCCCCCATGTGTCTGTCAGTTTGTTGTACTGTGGGGGCTTGTGAGTTGCTGTGATGCTCGAAGCTATGCCACCAGTATTCATACACCAGCTGAGTCACCCATGGAGGACAAGTTTCAGCTGAGCTTCCAGACTAAGACAGACTAGGAAGAAGGACCCTGCAGTCTACTTCTGAAAGGAATTAGCCAGTGAAAACCTTATGAATAGCAGCAGAACACTGTCTGTTATAGTGCTGGAAGATGAGCCCCCCAGGTTGGAAGGCACTCAGAAGATGACTCGGGAAGAGCTGCCTTTTCAAAGTAGAGTTGACCTTAATGATGTGGATGGAGTAAAGCTGTCGGGACCTTCATTTGCTGATGTGGCATGACTCAAAATGAGAAGAAACAGCTGTAAACATCCATTAAGAATCAGAACCTGGAATGTACGAATTATGAATCTAGGAAAATTGGAAATCATCAAAAATGAAATGAAATGCATAAACATCGATATCCTAGGCATTAGTGAGCTGAAATGGACTGGTACTGGTCATTCTGAATTGGACAATCATATGGTCTACTATGCCGGGAATGACAACTTGAAGATGAATGGCGTTGCATTCACTGTCAAAAAGAACATTTCAAGATCTATCCTGAAGTACAAAGCTGCAGTGATAGGATGATATCCATATGCCTACAAGGAAGACCAGTTAATATGACTATTATTCAAATTTATGCACTAACCACTAAGGCCAAAGATGAAGAAATTGAACATTTTTACCAGCTTCTGCAGTCTGAAATTGATCAAACATGCAATTAGGATGCATTGGTAATTACCGGTGACTGGAATGTGAAAGTTGGAAACAAAGAAGGATTGGTAGTTGGAAAATATGGCCTTGGTGATAGAAACAATGCCAGAGATCACATAATAGAATTTTGCAAGACCAATGACTTCTTCATTGCAAATACCTTTCTTCACCAACGTAAATGGTGACTATACACATGGATCTGCCAGATAGAGTACACAGGAACCAAATCAACTACGTCTGTGGAAAGAGATGATAGAAAAGCTCAGTATCATCAGTTAGAACAAAGCCAGGGGCCAACTGTGGAATGGACCATCAATTGCTCATATGTGATTTCAAGCTGAAACTGAAGAAAATTAGAAAAAGTCCAGGAGAGCTAAAGTACAACCTGAGTAATATCCCACCTGAATTTAGAGACCATCTCAAGAATAGATTTGATGCGTTGAACACTAATGACTGAAGATCAGACGAGTTGTAGAATGACATCAAGGACAGCACACACAAGAAGGCAAGAGGTCATTAAAAAGACAGAAAAGAAAGAAAAGACCAAAATGGATGGCAGAAGACTTTGAAACTTGTTCTTGAACATCAAGCAGCTCAGGAAGAAATGATGAAGTAAAAGAGATGAACAGGAGATTTCAAAGGGCGGCTCAAGAAGACAAAGACATGTATTATCGTGACATGTGCAAAGAGCTGGAGATAGAAAACAAAAAAGGAAGAACATGCTCTGCATTTCTCAAGCTGAAAGAACTGAAGAAAAAATTCAAGGCTAGAGTTGCAATAGTGAAGGATTCTATGGGGAAAATATTAAACGATGCAGGAAGCATCAAAAGAAGATGGAAGGAATACACAGAGTCATTATATCATAAAGAATTGGTTGACATTCAACTATTTCAAGAGGTAGCATATGATCAGGAACCGATGGTACTGAAGGAAGAAGTCCATGCTGCACTGAAGGTATTGGTGAAAAATAAGGCTCCAGGAATTGACGGATATCAATTGAGATGTTTCAACAAAAGGATGCAAAGCTGGAAGTGCTCACTCGTCTATGCCAAGAAATTTGGAAGACAGCTACCTGGCCAGCTGACTGCAAGAGATCCATATTTATGCCTATTCCCAAGAAAGGTGATCCAACGGAAAGTAGAAATTATCAAACAATATCATTAATATCACATGCCAGTAAAATTTTGCTAATGATCATTCAAAAACGGCTGCAGCAGTATATTGACAGGGAACTGCCAGAAATTCAGGCCAGATTCAGAAGAGGACGTGGAACTAGGGTATCATTGCTGATGTCAGATGGATTCTGGCTGAAAGCAGAGAACACCAGAAGGATGTTTACCTGTGTTTTATTGACTATGCAAAGGCATTCGACTGTGTGGATCATAACAAATTATGGATAACATTGCAAAAAATGTGAATTCCAGAACACTTAAGTGTGCTCATAAGGAACCTGTACATAGATCAAGAGGCAGTTGTTTGGACATAACAAGGAGATATCACATGGTTTAAAGTCAGCAAAGGCGTGTGTCAGGGTTGTATCCTTTCACCATTCCTATTTAATCTGTATGCTGAGCAAATAATCTGAGAAACTGGACTATACGAAGAAGAATGGGGTATCAGGATTAGAGGAAGACTCATTAACAACCTAGGTTATGCAGATACACAACACTGCTTGCTGAAAGTGAAGAGGACTTGAAGCACTTACTGATGAAGACCAAAGACCATAGCCTTCAGTATGGATTACATCTCTACATTAAAAAGAAAAATCCTCACAACTGGACCAATAAGCAACATCATGATAAGCAGGGAAAAGACTAAAGTTGTCAAGGATTTCATTTTACTTGAATCCACAATCAACACCCATGGAAGCAGTAGTCAAAAAATTAAAAGATGCATTGCATTGGGTAAATCTGCTGCAAAGGACCTCTTTAAAGTGTTGAAAAGCAAAGACAACACCTTGAAGACTAAGGTGCGCCTGACCCGAGCCATGGTATTTTCAATCGCATCATATGGACATGAAAGCTGGACAATGAATAAGGAAGACCAAAGAAGAATTGACGCCTTTTGAGTTGAGGTGCTGGCAAAGAATACTGAATATACCATGGACTGCCAAAAGGATGAACAAATCTGTCTTGGAAGAAGTACAACCAGAATGCTCCTTAGAAGAAAGGATGGCAACACTGCATCTTACATAGTTTGGACATGTTGTCAAGGAAGGGTCAGTCCCTGGAGAAGGACATCATGCTTGGTAAAGTAGACAGTCAGCGAAAAAGAGGAAGACCCTCAACAAGATGGATTGACACAGTGGCTGCAAAAATGGGCTCAAGCATGAAAATGATTGTGAGTATGGTACAGGACTGGGCAGTGTTTCGTTTTGTGGTACACAGGGCTGCTATGAGTCGGAAATGACTTGATGACATCTAATAACAACAATTTGAAATGTAAGAATCATTCTTAGTTCACAGGCCATACAAAAACAGGTGGTGGGCTGAATTTGGCCTATGGGCTGTAGTTTGTGGACTCCTGAGTACGGAGGAAGGAAGGCAATATGAGAGAGGCCCCGGCACTGAAGATAAAATCTACCAACTCCTCAATTTTGCTGCCTCTGAGTTTGAGACCAGTAAACAACCGAATTTCCTTGCTGCTACCTTGTTCTGCCTGAGTGCTTAGGAGGTCAATGGTGGGCTGGCAAACCGCGTCATGCCTACCAGGTTGCTGCACTGACAGAGGCTGTGTTTAATTTAAAACTGTGCCCTGAGGAAGCTGAAGCCCTAACAAAGTCTGTAGACCTGAGCACTCTAAAACACAGCATCTCCTCCCCTTTCCCCAGTCTGTCACCCAGGTCCTCAGGCTCACCATCTGACCTGATCAAGCCACAGCGGTGATGAGGAACCACTGCGGTTTTCTCTCTGACCATCTGCAGGTCCTGAAATTCACCAATGTTATTCTTAAAGGATCAAATCACTTGATATCTTACTGAATGAATTTTAATTTTATTAATTAAGATTTTAGTTTATAATGCATGAATGTATTTTCTGACATGATTCAACAAACCAGTTATCCCAGATCTTGAACTTGTACAACTGACTGTTTTGACTACATTTATTTCTGTTGTTGATTTTGTTTTTTCCTGTTCATTTGTGGCTTAGGAGACCTCATGTGTTACAGAGTATAACTGCTCGATAGGGTTTTCTTGCCTGTAATATTTTTGGAAGCAGATTGCCAGGCCTGTTTCTTCTTTGGTGCTGCTAGGTGGATTCAAACTGCCAACCTCTTGGTTACCAGCCGAGCACAAACTGTTTGCGCCACCCAGGGACCTTTACATTTTATTCTATGACGCCTCACCTCGTTAGAATCATGAAAAGGCCTTTGAGATTTTAGTGAACCACATGTTCCTCATGGCCCTACTCTCAACATCCTCCAGGTTCTGGGTTCTAGTCCCACCTAAGGCCCGAATGCACTTCTTGTACTTACAGATTTGCCTGGATCCCGGAATAAGTCTCTACTTTTGTTTCACCAAGTGTGAGTGGGTCCCTGTTACTGCCTTTCCTAAAACACCCTTCCCAGAGGCAGAAACAAGAAAGATTTTTAGCTAATTTAGTAAACAAAGTAAGACTAGCTACTTGTTCTTGAGGCAGGAAAAGGCTAGCGGTGAGCTTATCCTTCCTGAATTGCTGTTACAGCATGTTGTCAGCTGTTTGTCCTTCTGGAGTCTGTGTGACTTCAGTAAGACCTTTTCCTGGCTGTCTTAAGGCTATCAGCATGCCTCCCCACAGCTCTAGTGACATGATGTTCTAGCAGATGATGTTCTACAGGGTTTAGGATTTGGGTGTTAAAACACTTAGCAAACATTTTAAATCTGATCTGCAATTAAATGAGATTTGTTGGATATTGCAACAAAAGGCCACAGGTGCTTGATTCAGGCACCTTTGTGGTCCTGTGAACCTACATATTATCGGACCTGACGGGTCATGGGGGAGAAGGAGACATGGGGCGCCACCTAGATTGTAAACTGGTTTAAAGTCAAATGCAGGGTGCTGACTCAGTGCAGAGAGCTCCAAAGGAAGTTAAAATGCCTAAATACGGAATTCATACAGAACACCGAAATAAGCTGCCTGATCTTAATGCTGATGCTGATACTCACACCGACACTAACAGCAGCAGTACCTATTTAAGGAGCAGCTGTAAGGTGCCAGATACCTGTCAGGCCTAAATAGGTCTGAATTATGGCTCTACTGCTTATCAGCTAATCACCTGGGACCAGTTACTTAACATCTCTGCTTCACTTCCTCATCTCTAAAATGAAGATAAAAACAAGTGAGAACTGAGATAAGCATGTAAGATGTTTTGCGTGATGCCTGTCTCACAGAAACTTTTTATAAGCTTTATAAAACCAAAAAACCCCAAAAATGAACAAACAAAAAAACCCCCAAACCTGTTGACAAGTTGATTCCAACTCATAGCAACCCTACAGGACAGAGTAGAACTGTGCCCCGTAGGGTTTCCAAGGAGCAGCTAGTGAATTAGGACTACCGAGCTTTCTGGTTAGCAGCAAAGCTCTTAACCACTGCACCACCACGGGCTTCAAGAGTTACAGCAAAAAAAAAAAACCCCCACTGCCATGGAGTTGATTCCCACTCACAGGGGGTCCCCATAGGGTTTCCAAGACTGTAAATCTCTATGGAAGCAGGCTGCCACATCTTTTTCCCTTGGAGCTGCTGGTGGTTTCCAACAGTCGACCTGAGTTACACAGCTAGCTATTACCCATTGTATTGATCTATGGTTTAATAAGCAGATAGTGGTGGTGTTTTATCCAGTAGCCCTTAAAGATGACAAGAACTCTGGACCGGAAAAGGCTATTTGGGGGGTCAGAGGTCTCCCCGTGGTTCCTTCATCCCTTGTATCTGGAAGAGTCGCCATCTTGGACTTACTGAGTGACTGTTTTCCTGCCTGATGCCTTCCTCAGGGGTTGCCAATGGTGTCCCTGATGACACGTGATTTCTGCCTCTCCTGCTGAATCTAGAATTCAATCCCGAGTCAGATGCCCTGTCCAAAACAGCGCAGATGGCTGGTGCGGCTGTCGTTAGAACCATTCACCACTAGAGGGGATTGCCGGCTCTCTTTTCCCTTAACGCTGTCCCTGAAAGCAGCCCCTGCCGCCTTCCGGAGCTCAGCTCCCCGCCCACGGATGGAGCTCGGGGAGACCTCTTTGAGCCTCTCAGATTTTTTTGTAAATCGCAGGACAACAGCGCTTCCAAGTCGCAGGCGCTAGCATTGCGCAAGTCAAAATTGTCAAGCGACGAGGGAGGGGAGGCAGCGGGCGGAGCAACAGGAAGCTGTGGACCTAGACCTAACAGGCCGAGGCTTGCCCCAGGTCTTGGCGTGGGAGGTGTGGGGGTCTCCACTGAGCAAAACGGCAGTGTCCTTTCCAGCTTTTGCCAAAAGCCTTCCTTTGGGGACCCTCCACCTCTTCATTTTCCTTTGTGGTCCCCTTGACTTTTTTTTTTTTAAGACAAACTTTGAAATTTATTATTAGGGTTTAGTGACATATTGTAAAAAAAAGCAAAAAACAAAAAAACCCTGGCTTACAAATTTCCATTTGAAGCCTGTGGCCAATTTAACCCAAGCACTGACACAAATCATTTTAAGGCAATGAAATAAATGGGGCGGGGGGGGGGGGGGGGAGGCACTGACATTTATTTTTTATTTTTAATGTTTACAAAATGTGTTGTATTATTGATATAAATGAATAGATTTTTGTAAAAGTCATGTTTCTTAGTTGTTGTCTTGGCTCAACAGTGTTTTTAGCATGGCAATACAATTAAAAAAATTTTTTTTATTGTACTTGGTAGATGAAGGTTTACAGAACAACTAGTTTCTTATCAAACAGTACACACATTGTTCTATGACACTGGTTAACAACCAGACAACATGACACTGACATTTATTAAGCATCCTGGTGGCAGGAACTTTTAAGTACCTGGTCTCAGGTTTTCCCAAATACACCACACCACCTGTATTAATATTATCTAATGACCTGGTAGCTCAGTGGTTAAGTGCTCGGCTGCTAACCAAAAGGTCCACGGTTCAACTCACCAGCCACTCCGTGAGAGGAAGATGTGGCAGTTTGCTCCCCAAAAGATTATAGCCTTGGGAACTGTATGGGGCAGTTCTACTCTGTACTGTAGGGTTGTTGTGAGCTGGAATCGATCTGATGGCAAGGATTTTTCTTTTAAATCACCCAAGGTCTAACTCTGCACCCTAATTAAAATATCTGTGAAATCACAAGTTTGCTACACTAATACAGATTAATTTCTAATCCACATTAACATAAACACATGAAAATTAAAATGTTCTCATGTCTACCACTTAAAATCATCTCCGTCTGTCACATTTTGGAAAACTGCATCATCTCCTTAATTCCCCTGGCAATGCTAAGAGTTGGAAAGAATTAACTCTCTTTAAACAAAGGAGGAAACACAGGCTCAGAGGAGTTAAGCAACCCTCCCAAGGTCACACAGCTAGTAAGTGATGAAGAAGGGCTTTAAGTTTTCAGGCACCTGAGGTTGCCTCTGGTCTGCTTGAGGGTCTAAGCTGACTCCTCCCCCCGCCACCTTACCCGGGCCAGGCTGACTCCAGCAGGGACCTTGTAGGGTACGTACTTCCTGTAGATGTGGCCCACCCTGGAGCAGGGGATGTCCTCCATGCGGCCCCCACACATCCACACCTGCAGAGAGTGAAGGGAGAGAAGATGACGTTTCTGTCTCAATTCATTGTTCCTCAAAGGCCCATGTTCCTTGGTGTGCTCAGCGAAAGCATCGGCCTGGATGGTCTGCGGAAGTCCTGGGTTCACAGAGCTAACAAGGGAAGAGAACGACAGTAGTAACAGCAGCAGTAACAAATAGTCGACAGCATTGAGTGCTTACTTATTGCCAAGTACTGTGCTAAAAGCTCCCCGTGCATAACCACATTTAAGCCTCATCAGAAAACCTAAAGGTAGGTAGTAACATAGCTCCAGCAGAGAAGCTGAGAAACTTGTCTAAGGATGCAGAGGTTAGTAAGCGGTAGAGCCAGGATGTAAGTCCAGTTGCAGCTGACTCCAGAGTCTGAGCTGTAAACCACTATGGATGCCTGGAGTGCTGTGTTGAGAAGAATTCTCATGCACCATCACGGCTTGGTGGGAAAAACTCTGGTGATCACTTAGTGATGTCTGCCACACGAACGAGAGGAGCCTAGGGGGTACACTGGCTCTAGATGTTTACTCATTCTGGCATTAGACTCTGGAGTTTCCTCCTAGACCTTTAAGCCTCTTGCTGGGTTATAATGAGCGGGCCCATCAGTCTCCCTGGCCTAACTTCTCCCTGCGGTCCAGCGTGCTAAGCTGTGCAGCTGGATATGGCTGCAGTGTGGGGACTGAGTGTGGGCTATGACATTCCTCCCTGTGCCCCATCCCCACATGGTAAAATCTGGCTGTCACACACAGCTCCTGGGTTTCCCTCCACACTGGTCTGACGACACACTGGGAGTCCTTACCAAGTACAATCAACGCTGACTCACACCCATTGATGGGACCAGCCTGGGTTGCCCCTCCTCAGCAGACCTGGGCCCAAATCCTGGCTTAGCCACTTACCAGCTTTATGACCTTGCTCATGGACTTCACTTCTCTGTGATTCAGTTACCTCACATGTAAAGGATCAAATGAGGTGGGACTGGGGGACTAAATAAGATACTCCATGTGGAGTGCTTAGCATGAGACATGGCACACACTCTAAGTAGTATTAATGACTACTATTATTAATTCATACCTGTAACACTTATAGGGTACCTGTTACATGCCAAACATTGTGCTGGGACATACAGCAATGAATAAGTCAGCCAATGCTCTCATGGAGGGGGTGTGGTACCCACCTGCCAAGATGGCCCCAATGATCCTTGCCTCCTGGTATTAGCACCCTTGTGTGGTCCCCTCCCATACTGAGCAGGGTTGGCTTGTGTAACCAATATTACAAAAATGACAGTCATAAAAGATATTGTGGCTTCTACCTTGCTCTTTCTGGGATTGCTTGCTTTGAGAAAGTCAGCTGCCATGGTGTGAGGTCAGTCAAGCAGCCCATGGAGAGGTCCATGTGGTGAGGTGCTGAGGCCTCCTGCCAAGAGCCAGCAGTATCGCGCCAGCCATGTGAGTTGTCTTCAGAAACAGATCCTCCGGCCCCACTCAAGCCTTCAGATGACTGCAGCCCCGACCGACATCTTGAATGTGACTTCGTGAGAGACCCCAAGCAGGAACCACTAAGCTGCTGCTCCAAAATTCCTGACCCACAGAAACTTCTAGAAAATAACTGCTGGTTGTTGTTTTAAGATGCTATGTTTTGGGGCAATTTTTTTCCTGTGGGGATAGATAACTAATACAAAGAGAGACAGTTTCAGACGGAGCTGTGTACTATGAGGAAGACAAAGCAATGTAATCGGACAGACTCATTGTATGGGGTGCTACTTTACACACAGTGGTCAAGGAAAGCCACATTGAGAAGGGACTATTTGAGGGAAGACTTAAAGGAAGAGAAAGCAAAAGTAACATAAAGATGGGTGGTGGGGGGAGGCAGAGAACAGGTAGAGAATAGCAAGTGCAAAGGCCCTGGGGTAGAGGCAAGCTTGGCATAATCACTGCATGAAGAAAACCAGAGGCCTGGAGCAGAGGGAGCAGTGATGGGAGGGAAGGGAAGAGAGGGGGTGGAACCAGCTCGTGAGGGTCTCAAAGGGCAGAGTGAGGTGTTGGCCATGGAAAGTCTTCAGTGAAGGAGACATCAAAATCCAGTTTACATTTTACACAGGTGACTCTGACTATGAAGTAGGGAATGACCTGTAGGACCCAGTTTAGGGAGGCACGGCCTGGGAGGTCCCTGCAGGATACGTGAAGGCTTTATGCGAAGAAGTGGCTGTGGCAATGGTGGTACATAGCTGGACTGAATCTCATCCTAGACCCTCGCTGTGGAGTGAGGGGTGGGAAGGGGAACATCTACAACCCTGATTCTGTGGGAAAGTGCCCCTTCCAGTGTGAACTGTGCAGTGAGTTACTGGGGACTGGGCTTCACATCTTGATTAGTTCAGGGGCTCTACAAGGGGCACCCTTCCACCTGGCACCTGATGGGCTCTCGATCCCTGGTGACCTCTCACTGACTGCTGCCCCCAGCCCACCCCCGATGATGCTGCCCCCACTTCCCGAGAGGGGATACGTACGGGGTTACAGTTAGTGGAAGTGCTGCCTAGAGAAAAGCAATTATATTCTGATCTGGGGGGAGAAAAAAATCAAGCAAGTCAATAGAACAGAACATTGGTCTCTAGATAATGGGCTCCGGATGGTAGATGAATGTCAAGGCAAAGCCAAGAAGTTTATTTTCAAAGCAGGAGATATCGATCAGGCGCCAGCATCCCGTAACAACAACTCCTTTTCCTTTATACAAAGTGACTGATGTGGAAGGGATGCTTTTTTGGGGTAGACGTTACCTAGGTTGCTGCTGGGCTGCCCCCTGCCTTTCAGTTGCAGAGCGGCGCTGGGCATGTTGGGGGCACCTTGCCCTGCTCTATTTCTGGGTGTCTCCCGGGAGGCTGGCTAAGCCGGCATCCAACTCCCTCGACTGCACATAAAACTCGCATTAGCTAACAAGGCTGCGTCCCCAGCTCTGCCTGGCGGGGGAGCCTTCCTTTCAGCAGATGGATGATCGATCCCCACATCCTTCTCCTTCCTGTGACCTCTGGTTTCCTTGCCCCTGGCCACACTGGCCATCAGCCTGAAGGCTCCCGAGGGACAAGGGTGACCCTGATCTATCTCAGACTTCCAGGCTGTCTGCAGCCCCACGGGAGTCCTGGCTTCGGACAGCGGGTTTAATCAATAGCTTCCCTCCCTGCCCAGGACAGGATTTGCTGGCGCATGGAGCTACTTTCAGAGACAGCACACCTGTTCAGCCCAGGCTGCTGTCAACTCCTGAGTCCTCTGGGAGCCCCTGGGCAGCCTTGAGAGAGCCCAGTGCTGTCACCCCCAATTCTTCAAAGTGTCCTCTGGCCACCACAGCACATCCGTGCAGTGAGTCACACACGGCTCCTTCGGCATCTCTGTGGTCAGGTTACCTGCCACAGTTGAGGTCCTCAGGACCCACCCACGCATCTGTCACCTCACCCCATCATGCCCTTTCTCACCATACCCTCTGCTATGAATTGAATTGTGTTCCCCCAAAATATGTGCTGGGATCCTAATCCCTACACCTGTGGGTGTAATCCTGTTTGGAAATGGGGGTTTCTTTGTTATATGAATTAGATCTTACTTGATTCAGGAGAGTTCTAAATCTAATTGCTTCTAAGTTATCAAAAGAGCAGATTAGACATAGGTGCGCAGACATGGGGGGAAGACCAATGTCATGGGAGGATCGTCTCCAAGCCAAGGAATGCCCTGAACTATCCACAAGGAATCAACATGGCTGAGACCTCATTTGGACTTATCCTCCAGAACTGTGAAAATAAATTTGTTCTTTAAAGCCACCCGATAGTGGTATTTCTGTTACAGCAGCACTAAGACACTAGGACACCCTCTTCTTCTGACAGCTGGGCCCTCCCACAGGTTTTCCCTCTGCCAGACGCTCTTCTCCCACCCTGATGCCTGCACCTCCCACTGATATTTCTGGTCCCACTCAACTGGCACCTCCTCAGGAGGGTGCTCTGACCCCTGTAACTAGGCTTCATCACCCTTTGATGTGTACAGAAGGCACCATGCACTTTTCCTGCGTTGTTTTATCAGAGTGTAGTTCATTATCCATGTGGTTGTTGGTTTCAGATCTAGTCCTCTGCACTGGGCATCTGTGCACCTTCTCTCTTTTGGGGATTGTCCCCTCAACCTCTCCCACCTAGGGCCTGTGACCTAGGGTGGCCAGCTCCAGCTCCAGCCTCCTGGTCTCTGAGGCTGGTATGAGGCAGGGTCGTGCTGGTGCTTGGTATGTAAAAGGCCATGCTTTTCTTTGGGACAGAGAGCAAAAAGGACAGTGGAGCTGTCAGCTATCTCAGCCACTACACGAACAGGGCCAGCCTGAGGGTGCAGCCGGCAGAGAGAAGGGAAGGGCCAGGAGAGGAGCGAAGAGAGCACCTGGATCCGGTAGTGCTGCAGAGAGCCCATCCTTGGGCTCCCCTCTGCCCCCTACTTCTTGGCTACAGCCAGTTTAAGATGGCTGTCGTTTTCAAATGTAAGCATCCTTACTAAGCCCCCTGCACCTCATTAAACTTGCATTCTGTGTGGCAGGGTCACATCTGTTGTATTTGCCATTAGATACACCCCCACCCCCCCACAAATGCCATGACTAGCACAGTGCTTCGCCCATCAAATACATGAAGGAATAAAAAACCAAGACTGATACAAAGTCTCAGGAATAGGAATTTGATTAGAGAAAGGATGGATCTCATTGTTGTCATCAATTCTTTAGTTTCCAGAAGGAAACCACTGTCTGCTTTTTTGCCTCTAGTAATTTTAGCAAGAATATAAGTAATGGAGAGAGGCGGGAGGTTTTACTCTTTCTTGGGCAAAAGGTCCCATCTCTGTCTTTCTGGCTGAGCTTTCTGGGCTGGATCGTGGCTGCATTTGTCTGGGAGAAACGGACAGACGTGTAAGGCCAGAAGACAATGTCACCATTGTGGTCACCACTTAGTCACCCTCCTCCTGTGACAAGCAGCTCTCAAATTGGCTATTGAAGACACAGGATCCCAAGATTGGAAGGGACTTTCCTTCCGGGGACATGCAGTCAGCTGATTCACAGATTCATGGGACCAGATAAAGCCCGAGGCATAGGATGGTGTGGGGACTCGACTTGGGGTGGGGAGCTGGGCAGAACTGGTCATAGATCCCAGGTCCTGTAGTTCTGGCTTACAACCCAGGTCACTTATCTTTGTATCTGTAACCCCTCCTTTATTTCACAGCTGAGGCAGCAGCCATTCAAGACCCACAACAACCACAGCACAGGGGTAGTTTGACTCCCTGCATTCCAAGCCCATGCCACCACCAGCCATGTGACCTTGTGCAAGTTATTCACCCTGGGGGCCTAAGTCACCTCATCTGTGAAATGGTGATGATAACAATTGCCATCCCGCAGATGGTTGAGATGGCATGAGACAACCTGGAAAAGGCATTTAGCCTGATGCCTGGCTCATGGTAAACCTGACTAATGTTAGTCATTTCTACTTGTGAGAGTATAAGGAATAGTGCCACCTTGAAATTATACAAAGGTCCCTGGGTGGTATAAACTGTTTGTGCTTGGCTACTAATCTAAAGGGTGGCAGTTCAAACCCATCCAGTGGCACTTCGAAAGATAGGCCTGGTGATCTGCTTCCCTAAAACATTACAGCCAAGAAAACCCTATGGAGCAGTTCTACTCTGTAACACATGGGGTCGCCATGAGTCAGAATCGACTTGACGGCAACAGGTTGAAATTATACAGCGTTCTGCTCTTTTGCCAACCCCTCTGCATTTTTTGTTTTCCTCAACTGACTTGGCAAAACCTGTAAGTGGCCAGGAGAATGACAGGGCTGGGTGAGGCAGGGCAGGGCGCTGTTTGAGTGAGGGCATTCTTCCCTCACTCAAGTGATATACCCGCAAGGGTTCCTGTGGTGCAGAGAAGACGGCTGCAGTGCTGGCAGCAGCCAGAATCATGTTTGGCCTGGATGGAACCCGTCCTATTTGGAACGGGAACAAGTACAGACCACTGAGAGGACATTTCTGCAGTACCTCTCCTTGTGGCAGGAGCTATCTGTTCAACTTTCTGTCCTTGCTCCCAGGTGTGTGTGTGTGTGCCCTCGTCTGCTCTACAAGCAGTTTCTGAACATGTCCTGCCAGCTCGTTTCGTGGTGCCTTTCTTTTTTCTCTGCGGAAGAGACTTCTCACTAGAAGCATCATGCCAGTAGACAAGTACAAATCTAATTGTAAAAGCCTGCTCCCCATTCATTTTCATTGCTGCTTTGATTTATTTTATTAGCAAACTTCTTTCGTGTGATGACAGGCTTCATTACAGTGTCTGTAAAAGACAATTACTTGCTCTTATCTCCTAAACTGAGGAGGAAAGAAACGTGTGGTGATGTGCCTCAGAAAAACACAATGGGGCCCGGGGAGAGAGCAGGAGGGCCCATCTGTGGTAGGGAGACACGGCAGTTGGGAGAGCGGAGCAGCCTCTCCTGCCAGGGAAATGCTGCCAGAAACCTTCCAGGAGTGGGGTGGCCACCCGTCCACTCAGGACAGACAGGGACAGACTGACAGCCAGCCTACTCTTTTGCTGCTGGCATTTCTACTGAGGACCCCTATGGAGTTCAAGCCCTATTCAGTTGCATTTGGGTGAAATAATGCAGCAATAAACCCTTTGCTGTCAAGTCCATTTAGACTCATAGCGACCCTATAGGACAGAGTAGAACTGCCCCATAGAGTTTCCAAGGAGCGCCTGGTGGATTTGAACTGCTGACCTTTTGGTTAGCAGCCATAGCTCTTAACCACTATGCCACCAGGGTTTCCAATGTAGTAATTGTTGCCACCAATTCCTCAGCATCAGCTGTGTGCCGTGCCAGAGAGGCAAAAGGGGTGGTGGTTCTGGAGTTAGACAGAACTGAGTTGTAATCCAGGCTCTTAAGCAAGTTTTGTAAGTCTGAAAGCCTCAGTTTCCTCATCGGAAATATGGGAAAGATTATTGTGCTGACCCCATTGGGTTGTTGTGAGGCTAAAATGAGGTAATAAAGCTGGATCGTGGTGGATACAGCGAGCAATCCCACATGCAGAATTCCCAGGATGTGGGCACTGTTGCTGTTGGTGGTGGGCACTGCTCGTGTGCCATGGAATTCCCCTCAGAAAAGAAGGACTGGAGTCTTCCAAAAGTTCCTATTATGGGGTATCTCTCAATTAGCTTGTTTTGAACAACAAGAGGCTGTTTCAGGAAGTCTCACCAGCATATTATGACCTCAGTCATGCTAGATTTGAATGCTTATCATGGTTACTGGATATAGCAGGTAAATAGAATAGAAAAAAAAAATTCTAAATTATTATTTTTTAATATAACATGGTTTTAAGCACATGTTTAACTTAATAAATTAAATCTTTGACTATTTCAACAATATCCCTATGTGTTTATAGTCAAGTTGGCAAAAAAATGGGTGCATGGTTACCCTGTGGGTAGGTTTGACTTGTGTTTGGGAAATAAGAGCTATCTCATGACAGCCCTGGAAACCCTGGTGGCATAGTGGTTAAGTGCTATGGCTGCTAACCAAAGGGTCAGCAGTTCGAATCTGCCAGATGCTCCTTGGAAACTCTATGGGGCAGTTCTACTCTGCTCTACAGGGTTGCTATGAGTTGGAATCGACTCAACGGCACTGGGTTTGGTTTTGGGTTTGGTCATGACAGCCCAGTGAGGCAGGTGCTATCAATCCCTTTGCCTGCGAGGAAACCGAGGCTTAGTGAAATCAAGTACCTCCAGGATCCCCCAGCTCATAAGTAGCAGAGCTCAGAATAGAACCCAGGGTTGGGTTCCCCAGAACCAAGCAGGTCTGAGGCCTTCAGGGAGACTAGGCCTTCCTTGTTTAATCTCTAAAGCCTGGTCCTAACCCCCTCGAGCCATTCCTCAAAGAAAGGGGTCACCTGTGGCTTGCAATCAAGGCTCTCTGCCACCTGTTCCTACAGCCTCCTACTCTCTCCACACCCCTGACTCCATGTGTGGGTGCTGCTGGGAACCAGCTATGAGGCACTTACTCGTCTGCCCTGAAGGACACATCTGCCTTTCTTTTCATGAATGTTGCTGCCCACTACATAAAAACATGACCTAACTCATTCATTCATTCATTCATACATGGGCTGGTCATTGTCAATCACTTGCTCTAAAACCCTGTTGGGAGAAGCTGGCTGCCAGGGTGGACCCCAGTGATATTGAGCCTGGAAAGCTGCTGGGTGAAGGTGTGGGAACCCACTGGTCAACCAACCTGCCAACCAACCTGCCCGTTCCCTCTGTCCTTCCCCAAACAAGCCTGAGCACTCTTTCTTTACAAGACCCCAACTATTCACTACAGCAGTGACTTTCAAACTTGAGCAAGCATCAGAATCATCTGGGTGCCTCGTTAAAACAGTCTGCTGGGCCCTACCCCCAGTGTCTGGCTCAGTAGGTGTGCGTGGGATCTGAGGATGTGTATGTCTAAAAAGTTCCCAGAGGATGCTGAAGGTGCTGGTCCAGGACCACACGTTCAGGGCCAGTGTATGCTGGAACAGTGCCAACCATGCTCAGGTGAATGGTGCCTGCCCGGGCACACTGAGTCTCTTGAGTTTGTGATTATTAGTGCCCCATTCTAGATGAAGATATGAAGACTCAGCAGAAAGGGCAGGTAAGCTGTCCAAAGTCCCACTGAGAGTTGGTTCCGGAGCTGGGCCTACAGCCAAGGTCTCTGGCCTCCGTCTTATGCTTTTTCCACTCCTGTCTTCCTGCAACCACAGCCTGATCACAACAACCAACCACCAGGACTCTGGCATTAATAATAGCTACCGTTTATTGACCATTTACTACGTCCCAGGCACTGAGCTAAGCTTGTAACATATTTTAACTAATGTGTACATAAGCACACAATGAAGGATTAGTCTACCGTCATTATACAGATGAAGCAGCTCAGGCCGGAGCGGTAAGTCACTTTTTCAAGGTGACACAGCTACTAGCTGATAGAGCTTGTACTAGAACGTGGGCAGTTTGATTCTGAAGCCCGTGTACTTAACCCCTGTGCAGCCCTGCCCCCTTATCTAACATGAAGCCTATGATTGCAATAGCTATGTTTTCTGGGTACCTCCTTTTCATCTGACTCTGGGCCAAATGAACATATTATCCCATTTAGTTCTTACTCTAACCTTTGAAGAAGTTATTATTATACCCATGTTTACCAATGAAAGAACCAAGGCGTAAAGAGACAGGTGTGTGCCGGTCAGGGAGTGACATGTGGACAGATGATCCTGGGGTCTCTGAGTTGTTTTCCTGGAGGGAAAATGGGAGAGGCAGGCTCTTGCTCCGAGGCTGGCTCCTTGCCGGAGACACTCACAGAATTTCAAATGGCTTGCTGAAAGTCACAGCAGAAAGCCGTCCCTGTTCCTGGCAGACACTCTTGGAAAGGCTGGGCCTCTTTGGCCCAGGAGGAAAATGCTGCTTGCAGCAGAACATGTTCCTAGGGTCCTTGGATAACCCAGGAAGGGAGAGCTAGCCCTGGGTTCATGGTGGCTACTCTGCTGCTAGCCTGAGACCCAGGGGGCTGGGAGGGGGCTGTGAGAAAGATGAGGAAATGCACTGCCATGCCGGGCCTTGGTGGTGACCCCAATCACCCTCTGCCATTTGGGCTGGCCTTGAAAATCACTGTCACCTTCTATTTGGCATCTAACCCCCTCCTCGGGCTCGTCCTGACTTCTGGGCCCTTCCTGTAACAATGGCCTTTCTCTAAACTTGGTATGTTCCTGCTCCACCCCTCATCAGGTGGACCGAGATGAGCACTGGGCTTGGAGTCAGGACATCTGGCATTTAGCCCAGGCACAGCCACCTTCTAGTTGAGGGGCCCTGGCCAATCACCTACCCTTTCTGGGCAACAGGTCACATTACCCTTGGCCAGTTTCTGGGGTACCTCTGCCTACTGTTCACACACAATTTTACTTAATCCTCCTGACAATGCTGTGAGTTTTATGGAAGGAAAATCTGGTAGTTTTTCTTAGCCTACCCTGGGCAGTGTTACCCTGGGCACTGGAGAACTGTGCCAGACTCTCAGCCAACCACATTAGGGTGACCTTCCTGACTTCTGCAGGGAAGGGCCTCCTTTCCCTGCCCATCACATGGTTCTCCGTCACCCCTTGCTCCCGAGAGGCCTGCCATCTCTCCAGGGGCAGGAGGGGCACAGTTCCCCCATGAGACTGTTTATCAGACCCTCTCCTCTTTAGGCCTTATTTGTGGGGAATTTCATCCTGAACTTGCAAATGACCTAAACACAGTGCTGGGGAGGGGGCTGAGAGTGCTTAAAAACCAACTTTTTTCTCTTCTTATTTAAACAAAAATCTTAATTTTTTTCCCCCGATTATAAAAATACCAGTACCAACTGTTGTCTAGTTGATTGTGACTCATGGTGACCCCGTGTGTGTCAGAGTAGAACTGTGCTCTGTAGGGTTTTCAACGGCTGATTATTTGGAAGTAGACTGCCAGGCCTTTCTTCTGAGGCACTTCTGGGTGGGCTCAAACTTCCAACTTTTTGGTTAATAGCCAAACATGTTAACCATTTGCACTACTCAGAGACTCTGATTATAAAAGTAACACAGACTTATTATGAACCAATTCAGTGTTACCGAAACACACGGGGCAGAAGGTGGCAGCTATACTCTAGCCCTCTCCCTGTGGCGGTCACCACTGACAGGAAGACTTCTGGGCCTTGGGGGTCAGAGCACAGGCTTGGGAGGAAGACAGCAGGGTTGAATCCCCATTCCAGCAATGTGACTTTGCAGAAGTGATTTAACCTAAGCCTCATTCTCTTCATCTATGAAATAGGGATGAGAGCATTGCCATGTGGATTAAGTGACAGTGCCGAGCCCCGGGCCCCACACATGATGAGTGTGAGCACTTGATGAAGGGCAGCTGGTATAAGTATAGCCTACACTTTCTCTTTGCATTTGTCATATTTGTAAAAGTTAAAAATGAAATCATATTAGATATATACTCTTCTGCACTTTAGGAGTCCTTGGGTAGTACAAACGGTTAACATACTCAGCTGCTAACTGAAAGGTTGGAAGTTTGAGTCCATCTAGAGACAGCCGGGAAGGAAGACCTAGCAATCTACTTCCAAAAAATCAGCCACTGAAAACTCTGTGGAGCACAGTTCTACCCTGACACACCTGGGGTCGCCATGAGTCAGGGCTGACTCGACTGCAACTAGTGCCTGGTAATCCTGCGCTTACTTTTTTACTTTATTTTAGAGGCACCTCACTTCTTTTACGGGAACCCTGGCGGCATAGTGGTTCAGTGCTACGGCTGCTAACCAAGGGTTTGGCAGTTCGAATCGGCCAGGTGCTCCTTGGAAACTCTATGGGGCAGTTCTACTCTGTTCTATAGGGTCACTGTGAGTCGGAATCGACTTGATGGCGGTGGGTTTGGTTTTGGTGGGTACTTCTTTTATATAATTATCTCATCGCTTATATGTGCCCTAATTTATTTAACCCTTGAAGATGTAATCAGGGTCATTTTCAGTTTTCCCCTATTATAAATAATGCTTCAGCCAATAGCTTCTACCTACATCTTTGCTCATTTACAGTTGTCTCTCTTGGATAAACTCCTGCGCGTGGGATTTCAGGGTCAGAGTATGCTTGCTTTAAGATGCAGCAGGTTTTGCCAAATTGCTACTCACGAAAGATATATACTTTTACATTTCCCAAAGCCCTCATCTTTTTCTCCGAGGTCTGCTCGGACTCTTCCACTTTCACATGTCTCAGCGGCAGCTTTTCTAACCATGGCCTCCTGGGTAGTCCTGTTTCTGCTCATCTTGCCACTACTGCCTCTAATTCAAACAGCCCCTCATATCTGTGTAAGTCAGAGGGTTTTCCCCACAACACATTATTTGATCCTCTCTCGTGAGGTAGGAAGGAAAACTATATCAGTACCCCCTCGAAATGAAGGCCAGCGAGGTCAAGCGATTGGTACCAAGTCCCCAAATGGATGGAGAGCAGAGATGAGAACCCAGGGCCCTGACTTCTCACTGAGGTCCTTTCCCAGCATACCCCATCACCCAAACTGGGAAGGGCGAGACAGGGCAGAGGAAGTTTGACCAGGTGGGCATTGATACCACTAACAGTTATTTAAAACACCTCTTAAGTGTCAGGCAGGAGCCTTGGTGGCACAGTGGTCAAGCACTCAGCTGCTAACTGCAAGGTCGGCAGTTTGAACCCACTAGCCTCTCTGTGGGAGAAAGATGTGGCAGTCTGCTTCTGTAAAGATTTACAGCCTTGGAAACCCCATGGGGCAGTTCTACTCTGTCCCATAGGGTTGCTATTGTCAGAACCTACTCTACAGCCATGGGTTGGGATAGGTTATGTGCCAGCCACTGGGGGCATGGAGGTTGACAAGACCCTGCTTCCAGGGAGCTCAGAGTCCCCTGGAAAAGACAGGCAGATCCCTGGGCCATGCCACATAGGTGTCAAGAGCCATGAAGGCATTGTAATATGGGGAGTGCAACGTTGGGCTGGTCCCTCATCAGCACAGGTAGCTCGAGTAAGGTAGAGAGAGGCCATCTACATGAGCTAAAAGTGAAAGGATGAACTTGGGTTGCTGAGACTAAGGAAAGGTGTTTCAGGAAGAATGAACAGTGTGCGTCCAAAGAGGGCCTGGAACAGGGCTGGGCTTGCAAGGAGTCCTGGGTGGCTAGGCCAGGTGGAGATCTGTGGTTTTCCCTGCCCCACATCTGTCCTCCCTTCTGGGCACAGTGCCTGGAATTTCCTTTGGGGAGCCAGGTGCCCCTACTCTCCTGGCTCCTCCAGAACTGGCATGTGACTGTGACCTGAAGAATGAGAACATTGCTCAGGGGTAGGCAAGGGACCAGCAGGCCAATAGGACCCAGTTTGGGGACTTCTAAGGAATGATGAGAAAGAAACTACTTCCACTGGGCTTGAAGTCCACAGCTGCTGGGGATTTCCACTGGAAAGCCTGCCTGAGAGGGAAACGAACCCAGGTGAGAGGCAAGGGAGTGAGAAAGCCTGAGCCCAGGTGAGATGGTGCAGTCCCTGGATCCAGCCAGGTCTGCAGGATCGAGCTGGGATTTCAGTCACGTGGGCCAATCAATTTGGATTTTTGTTTAAATCAGATCGACTAGGGTTTTGATCACTTGTAACCAAGAGTCCAGACTAATGCACTGGGGTAAGAGGACAAGGGGAAGGGTGGGGCGACAAGCAGGGGCCAGCTCCTGAAGGCCACACTGTGGAGTTGAAGATTTATCCAACCTCTAGAACTGGACAGACTCTAACTCCTAAGCGGGAGAACTTTGACAGTGTGACTATGTCTTTTGGAAATAAAATCTCTATTAGCTAAGAGAGAGGGGGAAAAAACCCAAGAACTTTTCCAGACATTTCAGAACCTTTGGAATATCTTTTCTTGGTTTTTCCCATCAGGACCAATGGCCTGGTCTGGAATTAGAGCCAAATTCTGAATCCATCAGCCCTGATAGCATGTATCAATTTATCTTAATTACTGAAAATACACTCACACCTTTCAAACCAATCTCTTCTCTCTGTCACCAAGAAGAAAAGGGATCTTGGCAGAGATTAATCAGAGGGAATTTGGCCCTGCATAAGCACCCTGCTCTGGCTGAAACAGAACTCCTGGCATTTCCGAGTAGAATTGCCAGCAGATGAATGGGCTCGCCTGTCCCCTGTGCTGTGGGCAGGCCTTCCACGGGGACCTGGAAGACAAAGCATGGACATATGGGCTGTCAGCAGCTCTGGGAACTTGAATTCTCAAAATGAGGAGAGAGAAAGCCAAGGGAGAAAAGCCTCTCTCCTAGACCTCACGTCTCCTCATTACACTCTCATTTCCCCTTGAGAGAGAAGGGCATAATTGGATCAAATGGAAACGTGAGCCAGCTTCCTCCCCCTACCCGGATGAGAGGCTTCCAATATGGCTTCATTACCAAGCATTTTATAAATAAACTGTGTGGAGAAAAATGCCATTTGTTCTGCTGTAATTGCCTGATGAGCATCGTTAGATGGGTCTTTGAAACACACAGAATGAAATCATTTTGGGTTTCGAAATTTCTTTGTGCAAAGCCTTCTCCATTCACTATTCTCCATAGAGGGAGTTTTTGAAGGGAGACTTCTTGACCAAGGATCCAGTTCGGAGCTTGGAGGGTAACACTGGCCAGGGACACACCTGCTCTGAGTATTCAATCAACCAATACTTTCTAAGTGCCTACTCTGTGCCAGACAATCCTTTAGGTACTTGGGATATAAAAACAAAAAACCAAGTTCATTGCTGTCGAGTCAATTCTGACTCATAGTGACCCTATAGGACAGAGTAGAACTGCCCCCATAGAGTTTCCAAGGAGTGGCTGGTGGATTTGAACTGCCGACCTTTTGGTTAGCAGCCAAGCTCTTAACCACTGCACCACCAGGGCAGTGAATAAAAGATACACAGTGTTATGGATTGAATTGTGTCCCCCCAAAATATCTGTCAACTTGGCTAGTCGTGATTCCCAGTATTGTATGGAATTTGGAGCTGTAGCCTACTAGACTGTGAGAGAATACATTTCTCTTTGTTAAAGCCACCCACTTGTGGTATTTCTATTACAGCAGCACTAGAGCACTAAGACACAAAGGTCTCTGCCCACTGAAGTTTACATTCCAGTGAGAACTCAACACAGGTGTGTCCATTTCTCGGCACAAACTTGGTAGAAAACCTTATAATCAAGTTTGTTTAATTGACTGATTGGGGAACTGTGAAATAAAAACCCTTCTGATTCCTGTGTGTGATTTTATTGCACGCTTCAGGGTGTAACATTTGGAAAACTAGATTGCATGTGCTAGGGTGACTAAATACATGACATATGTACCATCACTCTCCACACCTATACCCGTGGAAGACATTACTAATCAATCGCTGCCCTTTTTTTTCTGATATTCTTGGATGTAGCCTGAGAACACGTATCAACACATAAGTGGGGCAGCCCCTAGCAATGAATCTGAGTTGGCTGAAGAGGTAACCTATTTGCTATTTCTGACTTAGCATATTAATTAATTATTAATCCATTTTGTTATTAATTCACTTTGCTGAGAGGCTGTGGAATATCCAAGTAAATTAGCACTAACTCCAGGAGAAGGTAAACACCAAGAAGGAAAAAGTAAGAGATTGCAGCCACCTTCTTGGGCTGGTTTTCCGAGTGCTCTTCTCTGATGTCCTTACAGAGGTCTATACAACATAGCAGGTCAAAGTACAGCTTTGAAGTCAGGCAGACCGGTATTCAGGCCCTAGTTCTGTTACTTCCAATTGTGTGGGGCCTTGGTCCGAGCCCAACTTGTCTACCCTGTAAAATGAGTATAATAATGACACCACCCTCCCAGGATTGGTGTGAGGATTAAGTTAGCCAACATGTGTGAAGGGCCTTGCAGTGTCCTGTATACCAATCAAACATGTTGCCATTGAGTTGATTCAGACTCATTGCAACCCTACAGGACAGACTAGAACTGTCCCATAGGGTTTCCAAGGAGTGGCTGGTGGATTTGAACTGCTGACCTTTTATTTGGCAGCCAAGCTCTTAACCACTACACCACCAGGGCATGGTCCTGTATACAGTAAGCACTTAACGTTAGCTCCGGTCAGGACTGAAATTCAATCATTACACATAACAGTGGATGCACAATTGTTCACAGCTGGCACCCATTCTGACTGGTTGGTGCTTGCACCCTAATAGTTGTTAAATACTGTGACCATTACTCCTGGATATTATTTATTTAGGGGTCTGGACCTCTCATGGGAGACAGCTTCAAAACTCTGGAGGTTAAAATAGATACAGACTGGTATTTAAACCAAAATAATGTTTCAGTAGAATTCTAGGCTGTTGTTTTCTTGTTAATCAAGAATTTATGTTCCCTAATGCTGAACTAAAAAGGAACCCTGGTGGCACAGTGGTTAAGTGTTCAGCTGCTAATTGAAAGGTCAGTGGTTCGAACCCACCAGCTGCTTGCTCCACAGGAGAAAGATGTGGCAGTCTGCTTCCATAAAGATTACAGCCTTGGAAATCCTATGGAACAGTTCTACCTTGTCCTATAGGGTTGCTATGAGTCAGAAATGACTCGTTGACAAGGGGTTTGGTTTTTGGTTTAGTAATTCTGAACTGCTAGACCAGTGGTGTAGATAATAACAATAATGACATTGATAATAATAATAATGTTTAGGGTATTTATTAGGAAGCACCTTACAAGTATGATTTCATTTAATCCTCCTAACAAACCTGTGAGGATAAAGTATCATTAAACCCATTTTACAGAAGTAGAAACGAAGGCTCAGTGAAGTGAAGATTCCTTGTCCAAGATCACATAGCTGGTAGGAAGTGACAGAAATAGGATCTGACATAGGTAATCTGGACCTAGCACCAAAGTCTTAATCACTGCATAAGTAGTTGATGTCTGACTCAGAGGGCATCAGGGTTGTATGTTCATGGCGTTGGCTCAGGGGTGTTAGAATTGGGCTCTGGCAGACCACAAGGGCATAGACAAGCTAGCCCTCCACTCAGAGGGACTGAGCCTCTGTTCTTCACCTGAGAACAAGACAGAACTCCACAATCAAAGAGGAGAATGTGGCCTCAGAAGTTGGGGTGGTTAACTAGTAACCACCATCTCTTTTACTACCGTTGTCAGAAAGCTTCTATAGCACACAGGCTAGTCAAATCAGTTATTCTATTGCTGACGAATAGATTCTGAAACATAGTGACCCTATAGGACAGAGTAGAACTGCCCCTTAGGGTTTCTGAGGCTGTAATTTTTATGGAGGAAGATTGATACATCCTTCTGCAGAGCAGCTAGTGGGTTGAAACTGCTGACCTTTTGGTTAGCACCAAGTGCTTAACCACTACACCACCAAGGCGCCTTCCAGTCAGTTTATTGTAGATATTTATTACCTGAATCTTTAACAATTTTTACCAATTATTAATTGCTGGCCATGTTCCCAGGTTGTGCGTGCTAACCACTTTCTAGAATTATTTCATTTAATCTTCACAATAGCTCTGTAAGGCAGCTAATATTATTCCCTTATTTCAGATGAAGAAAGAAAGCTCAGAGAGGCAATATAACTTTCCCAAAGTCACACAGCTACTGAGTGGTGGAGCTGGGACTTGAATCCAGGCCTTCCTGACTCCACAACTCAGGTTCTTATTCACTTGTCTCTGTATCAAACTCCATCAGGGACAGATACAAAAGGGAAAACTTGAGAGGGGTGACCAGGAAACAGAAGCCAACTTGGAATCTGTGAGGCCAGGTGGCCATTCTCAGAGCGGAGCATTCTTCTAAGCCTACACGTCTTGTCTGACTTTCTTAGTTTCTCTTCACCACGCTGATTTGTTGGGCATCTCAAAAAGAGCACTGGCTGCTGTTGAGTGACCCTACGTGTGTCAGAATAGAACTGTACTCCCTAGGGCTTTCAATGGCTGATTTTTCAGAAGTAGATTGCCAGGCCTTTCCTCTGAGGCAACTCTGGGTGGACCTGAACTTCCACCCTTTTGGTTAGCAGCCAAGCCCATTAACCATTTGCACCACCCAGATACACACCATCTTTATTGGAAGGGAGATCTGTCTCATTCCAACTCTGGTATCGTAAGAGACGTAAGGCAAACACCAGTCCCAGCTGCTGTGAAGACCAGCCTCTGGCAGCCTGAGGGACCCCTCACCTCAACAGAGAAAGGCCTGCTGGCTCCTGTCTGCATGACCTGAGGAGCAGAGGGGTTGCTGAACCCCGATGCCTCCAGATTGTTTCCCAGCTCAGATGAACGCTAGGCAAGCAGCCTGCCGGAACGTGTGCCAAGGAGGCTATGCCACAGAGAGGGGGCTCCCAGAGAGCTGGCTCACCTTGAACGAGATTTCATACTGCTCCCCTCCCCAGATCTCTAAGCCGGGGTCGTACCCGCCCAGCTCCCAGAACCACTTCCGATCCACAGCGAACAGTCCACCGGCCATCACAGGAGACCTGTCAGGGAAGAAAAATGTGCTGTGAAGATGTGACATCCTGGCTGAGGGCTCTTTGTGTGGCCTGATAATGTTACCTCCCTGATGGTGGTGCTCCGGGCTGCTTCATCCACGCAGCCTAGGGCCTGGCAGGGAATGTAAGGCCCTCTGGGTTAGGCCCAAGGCTTGCTTTCTTGCCTACGACTTCCCTTCATAAACCCTGCACTTGAGCCAAACTGATTCAAGGTTCCTTTCCATGGTCTACACCTGAGATTATTTGTGACATGAAATCACATCCTCCCCACCCGCTTTGGCTTTGCAGTTGCATCACCATCCCACTCTCTAGTCCTCCCATTGGTTAAATAGCCTGAATCAGGTCTTTCCAAGCCTGTCTATGCTGTAGAATCTCTTACAGGGGTTAAAAAAAAAAATGCAGCTTGCTGGGCCCTACCCTGGACCTACTGAGGCAGAGCCTCTGGAAGATGGAGCCTAGGAATCTCTATTTTCTAAATGTTCCTTTGAGGATTCTTACTCTGTTCAGCATGGACACATGTTCTGCTGTGGTGTCTACTGTGGAAGCCACAATCTCTGCTGTTTTGGTCAGATTGGAAGACAGGATTAACTCCATTCATTCTCTCATTAGTTTAGTTGAGTGGCAGCTGTGAAGCAGGTGCTGGGAAAATGCTGAGGTAAATCAGAGTTGGACTGGGTATTCAGGGAGTGCCAGGACAGTGGGGCAGCCCTCTCAGGGTGGAAGGGTCCAGAAGCTCAGGCTGGGTATAGTAAGGGCCTCTGGGAGGTAGACTACTAGAGGAATGTAAAAGGAGTGTCTGCTTCCACTTGTGGGGGGCAAGGAGGGAGGCTGTGGCAAGAGTCAAGGAAGGAAGCCCAGAGGAGGTAGCCCCTGGGTGGGTTTGGACACGGGGAAAATGGGGAGAGAGGAAGGCACCCAGGAAGAGATAACAGCAAGGGCCTAGAGATGATAAATCGTGACGTGCTCACAGAGAACAGGAAGTCAGCTAGGCCAGAGGGGGACGCCATGCTGTTACCTGCCCAAATCCCCCCTGGGGCCACACACAGGGCCAGTACCTGATCCCCTACAATGTCTGCTGTGTCCTCACCTGGCTATGCTACCCTAGAAAACTCCAAACACCGAGACAAAACATTCCAGCAGCAACCTCCTCTCTCTCTCCTGTCCTCGGGAATTCAGCAAGCTTATGGGGACCTGACTTAGGTAAAAAGACCTTATTTAACCCACTGGCCTCCCAGATGAGCCTTGATATCACAGGAGGGGATCCTTTTAAAAGGGGATCCCTTTGAATATTTAAAGAGGGCTTGAATATTTTAGGTGCTGTATTAAACTAATTTATTAATTAAACTAATTTACTCTTCACAATGCCCTTATGAGGTAGGCCCCATTATTATCACCCCCATTTTACAGATGTAGAAACCAAGATATAGACAGGTGAGTAACTTACTCAAGGTTTTTCCCAGCTACTAAGCAGCACTGCTGGGATTTGAATCTACAATCTATGCCACAGTCCACCTTCCTAACTACTGCAATATCCTACCTCCTGTCAGGAAAAAACAATGGAGAAGCAGAGAAACAGTGAAAAGGGCAGGGATCAGAAGCACAGAGCTGAAATTGAAGTGAGGGTTTCCCAGCTTCTGATGACCTGCCCTTTTCACTGTTTCTCTGCTTCTCCATTGTTCTTTCCTGACAGGAGGTAGGATATTGCAGTAGTTAGGAAGGTGGACTTTGCTGTCTAATATGGCAGCCACTGGCCACATGTGACTACAGAGCACTTGAAATGTGTCTAGTCTGAGGTGAGATGTGCCATTGAGTATAAAATCTAGGGCTTTGAACCGGTTCCAGTTGAGAATTTGAATTTTCACTCCAGATGTACTGAATCAGAATCTACATTTTCACAAGATTCCCCCGATGATCCTTATGTATACATCATACATCTTTAACAAGATCCCCAGATCATGTACACAATAAGAACGACCCAGGGATCCTGTTAAAATGTAGACTGATTCTGTGTATCTGGGGATGGAAATGCAAATTCTCAGCAGGGGTTCAAACTGGAATGAACTGGTTTGAAGCCCTGGGTAAACTACATATTGGATTTTGAAGATTTAGTATGAAGAATATGAAACATCACCATTAGTAATTTTGTAATATTGACTACATGGTAAATGATACTTTATTTAGATAAAAAAATCTATTGTTAAAACAAATTCTACCTGTTTCTTTTTGCATTTTTTACGTGGTTACTAGAAAATTAAAAAAATTCCTTATGTGGTCTGCATTATATTGCTACTGGGCAGCGGCACTGACTTCACCTCTCTGAGTCTTTTCCCCATCCGCACGATGGAGGTGGAGCTACACTGCCTGTCTTACATTGCTGCCATGTTTCTAAAAGTACCCAGTACTATCAGAAAATAAAGTGTATTAGTATTAATTCCCCTTATCTTCTGAAGGTTGTGGGCTGTAAATCTGCTGTTTGGAGGGGCAGAGGGTATTTCTGACTTGGCACCTCATGGGAAATCAGACCCAAGACTCTTGCACACGAAAACCAGTCTGGGATGAAGCCTGTGGCAGGGGGGCAAGGAGCTGGGGAACTGGTAGGATATCAGCCTGAAGGCATTTTGGATGCTCCATGCTTTGCCTCCAGAGGGAGGCCTCTCTTCCTAGGCTGCCCCATTTTCTGCTATGTTCAGCCATAATAACAACAACAATTCTGAGGGTCTAGTATGTGCCACTCACTTTACTAACATTATCTCCAGCTCTCACAAGCTCTATTACTAGGCCTTTTTCAGAGAGAAGAATTTGAAATTCAGAAATGCTACATAATCTGCTCAAGGGCATGTATGTTAGCAGGTGGATGAGCTGCGATTCAAACCAGGGTCTGCCGCCAAAGCTGGTAGCTTTCAAACAGCATTACCAAACGCTGTGCCTGTAGTCTGCCCACCCGCCGGGGCCCTGGAAGGTGTGCGGAGAAGGACCGGGCTTTCCCTAGGGGCCACTCCTCAGGGTTTTGTCCACGTGTAACACCGTAGAGAGAATTCCGTAAAGAATTAGAGAAGGCAAAGGATGGAGAGTCCCTCAGAAAGCACCCAGGCAAAGGGGGAAAGGATGCTGGCTCTTGACTTTGGCTGTACATCAGAATCACCTAGGGAGCTTTAAAAAACACTGATGCCTAGACCCCACCCTGAGACTCTGGTGTAATTGGCCTAGGGTGCATTCTGGGTGTTTGTATAAGCTTCCCACGTGTCAGTGTGCAGCCAGCGTGGAGTACCACTGCTCTGTGGCTAAAGCAGCCTCTTCAATACTCAGATGAGGAAACAAGTTGGGCCTTTGCTCCTAACTAGTGGCATGACTTGTACTTCCCTATTCTTCACAGCACAATGAGGAGGACCAACAGGCCAAAGTACCTTTCAAATCTAGGACCCATGGGTCTGCTCGTGGCAAGAGATCAAACAATAAAGGGGGTCTGACTGCACCTCAGTTACTCTGAAAATTTTGTTTTCTGGAGCAGCCATCTCTGACCTCAACCTCTGCTACTGGGGCACCCTGGGCAAATCTTGCTCCCTCTGAACTGTGGAGTCCACATCAGTTAAGCGGGGCTAATTCTACCTACAGCTGAGGACTCTGCTACGGGGATCATGTGCAATAATGGCAGTTGAAATTGCCAGCTCAGGCCAAATGTTAGTTATTCCTGTTACTGGTATTATTCTCCAAGAATTCAGGCAGACTGGGAGTTGACTTTGAGGTATATGCGGGAGCTGAGTGAAGGGCATGGTTTTGTATAAATGATATCTTTGGACTAGAATGGGATCTAATTTCTAATAGTAGCCTTTGACTGTGTTTAGAAGGATAGAGGAAGTCAGGACAAGAAAACAACTTTCTGACCTGTTCAAGATGCACGTGGACTCAACTCATGCCCCTCACTCTTGGCTCATGCCTTCCTGTGCCCAGCTGCCTTTTATTTCCTCAGATAAACCCAGCTCTTTCTACCTCTGAGACTTCTCTGGGGCCCACAGCATTAGGGACTTGACTCAGGAACTCTGGGTGTGCACTGTGCCCATGAAGATGGCTGAGCCACCAACAGCCCCCTTTTTCAGGTGGAGAGGGCAAAGGACAGAGAAGTTGGGGTTTGCTGGGGGCCAAAATGTGGTTAGGCAGGTGTGGTAGACAGAATAATGACCCCCCACAAAGATGTCCATGTCCTAATCCCTGGAACCTGTGAATGTTACATGATAAAAGGTACTCTGCAGATGTGATTAAGTTAAGAATTTTGAGATGGAAAGATTAGCTGGGTGGGCCCAACGTAATCATATTGATCCTTATAAGACAGGCAGGAGATCGGAGTCAGAGACGGAGATGATGACAGAAGCAGAAGGCCAGAGAGAGAGAGATGGAGAGAGAGAGAGAGATTTGAAGATGCTGCTGGCTTTGAAGATGAAGGAAGGGGCCATAAATCAAGAAATGCAAGCAACCTCTAGAAGGTGGAAAAGGCAAGGAAATAGATTCTCCCGTAAAATCTACCAACCCTTTGATTTTAGACCCCCCCCCAAAAAAAACCCAAACCCGTTGCCATTGAGTCCATTCTGACTCACAGTGACCCTACAGGACAGAGCAGAACTGCCCATAGAGTTTCCAAAGAGCACCTGGTGGATTGGAACTGCTGACCTTTTGGGTTAGCAGCTGTAGCACTTAATCACTACGCCACCAGGGTTTCCAATTTTAGCCCAGTAAGACCTATCCTGGACTTCTGACCTCCAAAAAAGGAAGACAATAAATTTGTGTTGTTTCAAGCCACTAAGTGTGTGGTAATTCGTTACAGCAGTGATCTGAAACTAATACAGCAGGAAAGCCTAGACTTTGGCTTTGTACCCAGAGGTCTTTTCCGCACCCCTGGTAGGTGGAATAGAAGGCTCATGCGACAGCTGCAGGGTTGGGACACTAGAGAAGAGATTGGGCTCTGTTTCTGGCTTAGCCACAAACTCATTGTGTGACGCAGGGCAACCCCTCCCTCTCCTGAGGCCTCAGTCTCCTCATTTGAAAGGGGGTTGGAATCCATTATTTGTAGGTTTCCTTCCAACTTTCACAGTTTACGAAGCTTTTAGCCTGGGCCATACAACCCCAAACGTGTGCTGTAGGATGAGCTGCCAATTCCCGAACACTTCTAAAGGAGTATAACAGAATGATGGGAAAATTGGTTCTGGAGGTAGACAGACCTTCATTTGAATTTGACCTTTGCCACTTAATAGCCGTGTGACCTGAACCAGTTACTTAGCTTCTTAGAACCTTGGTTTCCCCATTTGGAAAACATGGATAATAATTTTTAGTGCATACGGTTGTTGGAAGTATAATGTTCTCAGCACTGCTCCTGGTACTTAGAAAGTAAGTGTTCAGTAAAGAGTGAGGATGATGATCACAGCTGGGTGCCAGGCTTGAAGAAGTCCCTGGGTGGTGCAAAAGGTTAAGTGCTCAACTACAAGTTGAAACGCTGGCAGTTCAAATCCACCTAGAGGTGCCTTGGAAGATAGGCCTGGCGATCTACTTCTGAAAAAAAAAAAAAAAAACTTCTGAAAGGTCCCAGAAAACCCTGTGAAGCAGCTCTACTCTGCACATATGGGGTTGCCGTGAGTTGGAACTGACTTGACAGCAACTGACAAGCAGCAGCCTGGTTTGAGGGGGAGGGTGGTGCTGAGCAGAGAATATGAGTGACCCTATTCAGTCCCAACTGGCAACCCTGAGAAACTGCAGAGGTGGGCAAGGAGGAGGTGAGCAGTTGGTGTCTCTGAGCTAAAGCTCTGTGATAAGCTGGGAGGGGCTGTGCTTCTGGTCAGGATACCTGACACTAGTTGCTGTGTGGGGCCTGGAAGCTGGACCTTCGGCACTGGACTTTCTGGGAGGTGGTGATCCTGAGCTGTGTGTGCAGGGGGGAGGGGAGTGTCACAGATTCAGCCACTGAGATGAGCCTGGGTCACATACTTACTCAAATGGGTCGCTGGGGTCAGCTTTCTGCAGCTCTGGAGGGATTGGGATCCGTTTGTAGTACATCTCCCAGTCAAACGCACCCCGCATGGCATCCCCCGCCTGCGTCTCATACCGGAAGTCGTCGTGGTCAATCACATCAATCATCGGGCATACGATGGTCTTGCGGTTCCGAGCAATGCGGTCTGAAGGTGCCAAGAGATGGCCATCAGATAAGGGAGGATAGTGGAGAAGCTAAGTGCACGGCCCTGTTCTACATCTTACTCGCATTTTAACACGTTTCTTGGGTGATTTCTCTGAACATTCCAGTTTGAAAATCCGTGGGAGGAAAGTAGAGCGCAGGTTTAAGCAAGATGGATCAGGACTCCCAACCTAGTCCCACCACCCATAATGGGGCCCTGGGACAGCTACTTAAATAAATAAGGTCTCCAAGCCCCAGTGTTTTCCTCTATGAAGTGGTGACAAGAAGCAGCTCTGCCTCATTGGTTATGAGGATTGGATACAATAATATTTGAAAAGTGCTTAGTGTAGGTGACTGTTAGTGGTCACCATGCTTATGACAAAGAGAGATTCATTTCCTCCAGAAGCGCCCCTCCTCAGGCCCTGCAGCCTCCCCAGTCCAAGTCCTGAAGTTGACTCCTGTCAGCCTAGCCCACTTGCCCCTCATGGTAGGCTCCCTGCCCCTGACGGCTCACCGATGCCCTCTGGCTTCAGTCAATTAACAGATGACCCTCCTCCCAAGAGTGTTCTGTTCAATTTTTCCAACAGTCAGAACAATGGAAAAGGGAATGGACTGTCCTAGGGAGTAACGGCTTTCCCTGACTGGAGGTATGCAACTACCGCCCTGCGGGAGTGCTACAGGCTAGGTGATTCAAACATGGGAAAGGCAGCCCGGACCTTTCCAGATGTCTTTCCAGTCCCTTTCAAGCCTGGCAGAAGCTGATTCTATGGAATTCACTTTCTGCTTGGCCTTCAAATTCAAATTCTGCTGGACAGAATTCAAGTTAGTTTGCTCTTTCAATGTTCCTCCTGCCAGGAAGCCCTGACTGCAGCCAGGGGGCGCGAGCGAGCTGTTAGAGGCAGACAATCTGCCTTGAGGGGCACCAAGTGGGCTGGGCTGGCTGACTGGCTGCTTTGGGCCAGGAGTCAAGTTCAGGACTTGAAACGGGGAGCCTGGCAGGGCCAGAGCAGGCTGACACCTGTCTAGGGCCCAATTTTCATCAAGTTACGGCACGTTTTTCTTGCAGGAGACAAAGCAGCGCCTTTGCCTTTTTCTAAACTGCCAAGTCACAATTCATAAGCGGGTTGTGAGATTCATTTTGTTGTATGCATGTGTGTTGTAATGAAACAAAGAGTAATACAGAGTATCAAGGTGCATTCCAGGCGATAAGGCAAAGTACTGTTTCAGGAAACGTGTTTTAGTCACAGTGCATGGTGTGTGCATTTGTCTATTGGATTGAGATGTCCAGCGTATTTCTAACCGTGGGGCATGGCCAAGAAGGCTTGAGAAATGCTACCTACGGGGAGTGTATCCCCAAGTGTAGACTGGGAGCCACCAGTGCCAGTGCATCTGGGATGTGTGTAAAAAATACACATGCAAAACAAGAAGCAAAAAATCACCCGTGCCAGCCTCTGTCCCAAGCCCAACGAATCAGTCTCTGGGGGTCAGCTTGTATCTGCCTGGTGGACAAGCTTCCTGGAATTTTTAAAGAAGCTTAAGAACCGTCTCTGGGCAAAGAGCTAGAGAAGAGTAGGGCACTGAACTGGTTTGTTCTGATTTGAACCCCTGCTGATAATTTGTATTTTTACTCCAGATATACAGAATCAGGATCTATGTTTTAACAAGATCCCTGGGTGATTCTTATTTATATATAAGGGTATCTATGAGAATCACCCAGGGATCTTGTTAAAGTGTAGATTCTGATTCAGTATATTTAGGATGGAAATAAAAATTCTCAACAGGGGCCTGAACCAGAACAAACCCATCTGAAGCCCTGGAGAAGAGCCTCCATTCCTAATTATTCATGGCCATTTGAGGGATTTCACTTCCAACAAGGTTTGGGCTTAGGACACAGTACTCTGCTGGATGCTGACTGGGAGGCATGAGGCCAAGGGGTAGCATCAGATGGGCAGCATCCCACGGTGTTGTGCTTGCTAGGGGACAGACTACCCAGGTTCAAGCCCTGGTTTTGTCACCTACTAGCAGTACAACCTTGGATGAGGACCTCTTACACCGTGGGGCCTCAGGTTCCTTGCCTGTAGAATGGAGGTGAGACAGCACCTGTCTCATGGGCTCTCTGTGAGGACTGAGACAATGCAGCCAAGAAGCTGAGCTTAGCCTCTAGCACATGATCGGCACCCAGCCAACATTCTCTGGGACCAGGACTACTGAGAGAAGCACAGGAGCAGAAGTTGAAAGGTTGAGCATCTCCCTCATTCTCTTTGCCCCTCAGTTTTCTCATTTGCAAAATGTGGATAATAATGCTTGGCCTGCCTGCTTCACCGTGTAAATGTCAAATTCAAATGCGTGAGAGGCCTAAAGAGCTAAGAGACTATTACAGTCATGACGATGATGATGATGAAGGAAATGATGATCAACGATGACTTTCCTTTGGGGGGCAGAATCTTTTCAGGCTCAGAAGTGCCTACTCTCCAAAACAGGCAGAGTGAGCCATGCATGGCAGTGTTAATGGTTTCATAGACAAAAGCCATGATGCTTTCTGTCAGCTGCTGATATAAGCAGGAGCAGACTTTTAAATCTACACCACTGCTTCACACTTCTATTGGAAAAAGGGAAAAAAAAGTAAAAAAGAAAGGGGGAAATGTTTCTTCCATGTGTCTGCAGATTAGGAAAATTACCCTCATACATTTCCATAGAAACAGAGTTAAGGGCTATCTAGGCTACCAGCTCAGCTTCGTGCCCTGCCACTTCATTCTCTTCATGAGTCATTGAATGACTGTACAGATGGGTCATTTCCTCAGAACTGTAAATTAGGCACTTTATGGTGGGGTTTTTTCTTTTTTCCTTTTTTTCCCCTTTGGGTAATAAGAGGCAGATGCAGAAGATCATTTGGTTTAATTAAATACAGTTTACCAGAAATTCTGGGCTATAACCTTTTCCTAACCCAGTGAGACCCTGAACCCTTGCAGTTAGAAGCTCATAATCTAATAACGAAGCTCTATGCTGATCTGTGTTAAAAAACAAATTTGTTGGATTATCCCATTTAACTGTGTGGGTTTTGCTTTCTGTTCTCGCCCTTAATGACAGTATTCTCTAACCAGTGCTATTCAGGTGTGATTCCTGGACCAGTGGCATTGGCATCACATGGGAGCTTGTTAGACATGCAGATTCTCAGGCCTCAGCCAGACCTTCTGGGTCAGAAACTCTGGGGGTGGGATATAGCACTCTGTTTTAACCAGAGCTTCAAACTGATTGGTTCTGGTTCAAATGCCTGCTGAGAATTTGCATTTCCATTCCAGATATACTGAATCAGAATCTACATTTTAACAAGACTCCCAGGATGGGGATCAAACTGATTCTAAGCCCTGGTAACAACTCTTCCAGGTAGTCTGTTGCATGCTTAAGTTTTCCCTAAACTTCAGTCCGTTTTGCTCCCTAAACTTTCTGCTGTTTGTGAGTGCTTACCCATCTATTCTTGAAGAGTTACTTTTCTCTCTAGACTGATGACCTGTTTCCCAATCTGTCTCCACTCCTGTCCCTCACCTGACTCCCAGTCTCATGGGGGACATTTCCTCCATCTGCCAGCCAATACCAGTTCACTGCCTTCATCAAAGCAGGACTCCTCAGGATTCAGGTCTGCTTCTTCGACCAGCTACGAGGCTACCTCACTGCCCATTATCCAATACTCATGTCTCCATTTTGTTCATAAGCTATGGTGGGTAGGTGTCCTGGAGGTGCAGTGCTTAAGAGCTCTGCTGCTAACCAAAAGGTCGGCAGTTCGAATCCACCACCTACTCCTTGGAAACTCTACGGGGCAGTTCTACTCTGTCGTATAGGGTTGCTATGAGTAGGAATCGACTAGAGAGCAGTGTGTGACTCCTGGGTCAAGCTGCCTTGTCTATAGTTCTCCCCTGATATCTGTTGGAAACTCTTTCCTTAAAGGAAGTGAATTTAGGGAGGCAGTGTAGAACTGCAGAAGAGCACAGACTTTGGAGCCAGAAGATGGTGTCTTTGACACTTATGGCCCAAGAGGATTAGCGAGTCACTCAACTTCTCTGAACTTCAGTTTCTGCTGCTACAAAAAGGGGATGCTTTCTACCTTGCATGGTTTTGTGAGAATTAGAGATAATGCTTATAGCCTGCCTGGTTGACAGTAGCGGTGCAATAAATCGTTTTTATTCTAAGTTGATATGAAAAGAGCCAAAACCCATTGCTATAGAGTTAATTCCAACGCATAGCAACCCTACAGGACAGAGGAGAACTGCCCCACAGGGTTTCCAAGGAGCGGCTGGTAGATTCGATCTGCCGACCTTTGATTAGCAGCCAAGCTATTAACCACTGTGCCACCAGGGGTTCAATATGATGATGTTATCCTATAATTTGGCTCTTAACAGTAGAGACCTTGGCTTGCTTTCTGACAAAATCTGAGTTAATCTCAGGGAAGTAATCATGTCATTAGACATGCTGTGTGATACTTCAGGCAAGTCACTTCCACTTGCTGAGCCTTTTTCCTTCTCTGTAAAATGGAGGGGCATGACTGAATGGACTTTAAGGTCCCTTTGAGCACCCTTCCCTCATGGCACCTGGCATTGTGCTGGGTGCATCTCAAGCAGCCAGGGGAACCCTCGTGGACGACTCCCGGAAGAAGGCTGGGTGGCCTGGACCAGGGCGGCTGGCTCAGTCCAGGCCACCTACCTCCTCTTGGGAAGGGCTCCCTCACCGAGCAAGGGGGGCAGCCAGTTGACGTTGGCTTCACAGTGCGAGTCTAAAAACGTGATGACATCCCCAATTGCCGCGGAGGCCCCCAGCATCCGGGTTCTTATTAGACCTTCCCGTTTCTTGGTACGGAGAATCCTCACGCTGGGGAAAAGGGCCATGTAGTCTTCAAGTGGCTTCTTCAGGTGCTCTGTGAAGGAGATATTAGAAGACAGATGGATAGATGGGTAAGAATCATTCTTAGTAATCATTCTTGATTACATGTGCACTGTACTTTACAGTTTACACACAGCTTTCTGGTTAACCACTTCACTGGACCTTTCAGATAGGGTTAAAAAGGACAGAGATCATCAACTGTATGCTACAAATGGGGAAACTATGGTTCAAAGAGTTCAAATGACAGTGCTAGGCCTGGTTTACTGACAGATCTTCTGTACCAGTATGTGGGCATCTACGGTTTCTGGCTGGGACCCATTCCCTGTATTTCTGGTAATAATATCCTGATTTTCCTTTGGGAAACTGCCCCTCCCCTTCTTATCCATTAAGCTTGGGTAGGGCTGACCCCACCCCCTGGTTCCAAGGGAAAGGGGCACATAACTCAAGCCTGGCCAATCAGACCATTTCATTTTCTTGGCCACAGTGATTGGTTCAGGGATGGCCATGTGACCTGATTTGGTCCAAAAAGAGTGGGCCTTGAGGATTTTTTCAGAACCACTGGAAATGAGGTCCCTTCCTTTTGTTAGAGTTGCAAAGTTGGTTGGCTGTAAGTCTGGAGCTGCTGGCGACCATTTTTAGCAAAATGAGGGGATGGAAAGTGGCAGGGTATTATGGATTGAATTGTATCCCCCCAAAATGTGTGTCAGCTTGGCTAGGCCATGATTCCCAGTATTGTGTGGTTGTCCACCATTTTGTGATCTAATACGATTATCTTCTGTATTATAAATCTTAACCTCTATGATGTCAATGAGGTAGGATTAGAGGCAGTTATGTTAATAAGACAGGACTCAATCTACAGGATTAGGTTGTATCTTGAGTCGAGTCAATTTCTTTTGAGATATAAAAGAGAGAATCAAGCAGAGAGAAGAGGGACCTCCTGCCACTAAGAAAGAAGTGCTGGGAGAAGAGCATGTCCTTTGGACCTGGGATCCCTGCACTGAGAAGTTCCTAGACCAGGGGAAGATTGATGATAAGAACCTTCCCCAGAGAGAGAAAGCATTCCCCTGGATCTGGCATTCTGAATTCAGATTTCTAGCCTCTCAGACTGCGAGAGAAAAAATTTCTGTTTGTAAAAGCCATCCATTTGTGGTATTATTGTTATACGAGCACTAGATAAATAAGGGGGCCCTGGTGATGCAGTAGTTAAGAGCTATGGCTGCCAACCAAAAGGTCAGCAGTTTGAATCCACCAGCCACTCCTTGGAAACCCTATGGGGCAGTTCTACACTGTCCTATAGGGTTGCTATGAGTCAGAATTGACTCAATGGCAAGAAGAAAAAAAAAAAAAAAGAAAGATAACTAAGACATTTGAAATAGTCAAATAACCTTGAAAAAGAGTAACAAAGTTGGAGAATTCACATTTCCCAACTTCAAAACTTCATACAAAGCAACAGTAATTGAAACATGTGACATCGGCATAAAAATAGACGTACAGATCAAGAAAATAGAATTGAGAGTCCAGATACCAGATATACTGAATTAGAATCTACATTTTAGTAAGATCTCCTTAGGATTCTTAGGGATATACAAGAATCACCTGGAGGTCTTGTTAATGTAGATTCTGATTCAGTATACCTGTGGTAGAAATCCAAATTCTCAGCAGGGGTTTGAACCAGGAGAAAACAGTTCGAAGCCCTGCCAGAATTAAACACTCACATTTATGGTCAACTGATTTTTGACAAGGGGGTCAAGACAACTCGATGGGGAAAGAACAGTCCTTTCAACAAATGATGTTGGGACAACAGGATATCCATATGCAAAAGAATGAAGTTGGACTCCTACCTTATACCAAAAACAGATCTAAAATAAAAGAGCTAAAATTATAAAACTTTTAAAAGAAAGGTTAGACATACATGTTCATGGCTGTGGATTAAGCAATGGTTTCTTAAATGTAACACCAAAAGCACAAAGTAACAATGACAAGAAAATAAACTGGACATCATCAAAATGAAAAGCTTTTGGGCTTCAAGAGACACTACCAAGAAAATAAAAAGACAATCCATAGAATGGGAGAAAAATTTGTAAGTCATATATTTGGTAAGGAAATACATAAAGAGCTATTAAAACTCGCTGCTAACAAGAAGACAAACATCCAATTTAAATATGGACAAAGGATCTGAATGAACAGACACTCGAAAATAATCTGGCAGTTTCTTAAAAAGTTAAAAATATACTTACCATAAAATTTTTTTTTTTTTATACAGCCCAGTAATTCTATTCCTAGGTATCTATTTAAGAGAAATAACAGCAAATGTCCACACAAAGTCTTGTACATGAATGATCACAGCAGGAATAGTAATAATAGCCCCAAATCTGGAGCTATCAAAATGTCTATTGACTGATGAGCAGATGAACAAAACGTGGTATATTCACACAACGGGATACTACTCATTAGTAAATAAGGGGTGAGTTACTACAATGACATGGGTAAGCCTCACAAAATATTATGCTGGGTGAAGGAAGCCAGGCACAAAAGACTAGAGATTATATGATTTCATGTATATGAAATTTCTAGAAGGGCAAAACTACAGAGACAGAAAGGAAATCAGTGGTTACCTGGATCTGGGTTAGGAGTGGGAACTGACTGCGAACAGGCACAAGGGAACTTTTGGATTGTGGTGATAGTTTCACAACTGTGTTTTAAGTTTATTTAAAGAGCTCAGTGAACTGTTTATTTTTTAAAAAATGGTAATTTTTTAGGGTAGGTAAATTAATTATACCTCAATAAAGCTATTATATTCTTTAAAAAAACAACTGTTTCTATGTATTAGCAAATACCCATTGGGAAGTGCAATGAAAAGGGTATTTGTAATAGCCTCACATATATAAAGATTCAAGCAAATGGACAGATAAATCATACTTATAGATGAGAAGACTCCATATTATTAAGATGTCACTTCTCAAATTGATCTATAGATTCAATACAATCCCAATAAAATCCCAGTAGAGTTTTTTTTTTTTTGGTAAAGAAACCGGCAACTTGGTTCTAAAATTTATATAGAAACACAAAGGACCTAGACAAATCAAAATAATCTTGAAAAAGATGAACAAATTTGGAGGACTCAAATTGATTTTAAAACTTACTGTAAGGAAGCCAAAAGGTGGAAACAACCTAAATGTCCCATTAACAGATGAACTAAATGTGATACATACATACAATGGAATACTACTCAGCCAGGAGAAGAAATGAAGTCTTAATACACGCTACAATATGGATGGAGCTTGAAGACATTAAAACACCCAAAAACAAAAAACCAAACCTGTCGCTGTCCATTCCGACTCATAGCAGCTCTATTGAATACGTTACGTTGAGTGAAATAAGTAGTCACAAAAGGACAAATATTGTATGACCTCACTTACATAAAAAGATAAGAAAAGGCAAATGTACCGAGACCAAAGTTTATGAGTGGTTACGAGGGGCAGGAGGGAGGGGGAAAGGAGAGTCAACGGTGATGGAAAAATCAAATCGATTGAGGGTAGGGTTGTTCAGCCGATTATTTTAATTGCTGTCAATAAGTTGTACATCTGTAAAAAGTTGAACAGGGAAAAGATGTGTGATAGATACATTTACAATGATGACAAAAAAAGAGTAGCTGCTGAGGCTGCTTACATATAAACAAAAACCTCATGGGATTTTGTTCCCTGATTTGGGAGTTTTAGGGTCATGGTTTCATGAACTTCCCAGTTAACTGGCCTAATTATGTGTTAAATGCTTCTGTTCTGCCTCCTAGTTCAGTGCGTAAGTAAGTAGTGCCTGGTATCTCTCTCTTTTTTGTGTGTTTTAAGTGAAAATTTACCAATCAAGTCAGTCTCTCATACAAAAATTTATATACACCTTGCTATATACTCCTAGTTGCTCTCCCGCCAATGAGACAGCACACTCCTTCTCTCTGCCCTGTATTTCCATGTCCATTCAGCCAGTTTCTGACACCCTCTGCCCTCTCATCTCCCCTCCAGACAGCAGCTGCTTAGTCTCATGTGTTTACTTGATCCAAGAAGCTCACTCCTCACCAGTATCATTTTCTATCCCATAGTCAAGTCCAATCCCTGTCTGAAGAGTTGGCTTTGGGAATGGTTCCTGTCTTGGGCTAACAGAAAGGCGGGGGACCACAATCTCTGGGGTCCTTCCAGTCTCAGTCAGACCACTAAGTCTGGTCTTTTTATGAGAATTTGAAGTCTGCATCCCACTGCTCTCCTGCTCCCTCAGGGGTTCTCTGTTGTGTTCCCTGTCAGGGCAGTCATCAGTTGTAGCTGGGCACCATCTAGTTCTTCTGGTCTCAGGCTGATGTAGCCTCTGGTTTATGTGGCTCTTTCTGTCTCTTGGGTTCATAATTACCTTGTGTCTTTGGTGGTCTTCATTCTCCTTTGCTCCAGGTGGGTTGAGACCAATTGATGCATCTTAGATGGCTGCTTGCTAGCATTTAAGACCCCAGACGCCACTCTCCAAAGTGGGACACAGAAGGTTTTCTTGATAAACTTAGTTATGCCAATTGACTTAGATGTCCCCTGAATCCATGGTCCCCAGGCCCCCGCCCCTGCTATGCTGGCCTTTGAAATGTTCAGTTTATTCAGAAAACTTCTTTGCTTTTGGTCCAGTCCAGTTGTGCTGACTTCTCCTGTATTGTGTGTTGTCTTTCCCTTCACCTAAAACAGTTCTTGTTTACTATCTAATTAGTGAATACCCCTCTCCCTCCCTCCCTCCCCACCCTCACAACCATCAAAGAATATTTTCTTCTGTGTTTAAACTATTTCTTGAGTTCTTATAATAGTGATTTCATAAAATATTTGTCCTTTTGCAACTAATTTCACTCAGCATAATGCCTTCTGGATTCCTCCATGTTATGAAATGTTTCACAGGTTCATCATTGTTCTTTATCGATGCATAGTATTCCATTGTGTGAATATGAATATACCATAATTTATTTATCCATTCACCTGTTGATGGGCACCTTGGTTGCTTTCATCTTTTTGCTATTGTAAACAGTCCTGGAATAAACATGGGTGTGCATATATGTTTCTGTAAAGGTTCTTATTTCTCTAGGATATATTCCAAGGAGTGGGATTGCTGTATCGTATGATAGTTCTAGGTTTTTAAGAAAGTGCCAAATCAATTTCCAAAGCGGTTGTACCATTTGACATTCCCACCCAGCAGTGTATAAGTGTTCCAGTCTCTCCACAACCTCTCCAACATTTATTTTGTATTTTTTGGATTAATGCCAGCCTTGTTGAGATGGTATCTCATTGCAGTTTTAATTTGCATTTCTCTAAGTGCTAATGATTGTGAACATTTCCTCATGTATCTGTTAGCTGCCTGAATGTCTTCTTTGGTGAAGTGCCTGTTCATATCCTTTGCCCATTTTTCAATTGGGTTGTCTTTTTGTTGTTCAGTTTTTGCAGTATCATGTAGATTTTAGAGATCAGGCACTGATCAGAAGAAATGTCATAGCTAAAAACGTTTTCCTAGTCTGTAAGTAATCTTTTTACTCTTTTGGTAAAGTCTTTGAATGAGCATAGGTGTTTGATTTTTAGAAGCTCCCAGTTATCTAGTTTCTCTTCTGGTGTTTGTACACTGTTAGTAATGTTCTGTATACTGTTTATGCCATGTATGAGGGCTCCTAGCATTGTCCTGATTTTTTTTTCTATGATCTTTATCGTTTTAGATTTTATTTTTAGGTCTTTGATCCATTTTGAGTTAGTTTTTATGCATGGTGTGAAGTATGGGTCTTGTTTCATTTTTTTTGCAGATGGATATCCAGTTATGCCAGGAACATTTGTTAAAGAGACTGTCTTTTCCCCATTTAACTGTTTTGGGGCCTTTGTCAAGTATCAGCTGCTCATAGGTGGATGGATTTATGTCTGGAGTCTCAATTCTGTTCCATTGGTCTATGTATCTGTTGTTGTACCAGGACCAGGCTGTTTTGACTACTATAGCGGTATAATATGTTCTAAAATCAGGTAGTTTGAAGCCTCCCACTTTGTTCTTCTTTTTCAGTAATGCTTTACTTATCCAGGGCCTCTTTCCCATCCATATGAAATTGGTGACTTGTTTCTCCATCTCATTAAAAAATGTTGTTGGAATTTGGATTGGAATTGCATTATATCTACAGATTGCTTTTGGTAGAATAAATATTTTTACAATGTTGAGCCTTTCTATCCATGAGCAAGGTATGTTTTTCCACTCATGTAAGTCTCTTTTGGTTTCTTGCAACAGTGTCTTGTAGTTTTCTTTGTATAGGTCTTTTACATTTCTGGTAAGATATATTCCTAAGTATTTTATCTTCTTGCGGGCTACTGTAAATGGTATTCATTTGTTGATTTCCTCTTCGAATTTCTTTTTGTTAGTGTAGAGGAATCCAACTGATTTTTGGATGTTTACCTTGTATCCTGATACTCTGCTGAACTCTTCTATTAGTTTCAGTACTTTTCTCGGGGATTCTTTAGGGTTTTCTGTGTATAAGATCACGTCATCTGCAAACAGAGATACTTTTACTTCTTCCTTACCAATCTGGGTGCCCTTTATTTCTTTATCTAGCCTAATTGCTCTGGCTAGGACCTCCAGCACAATGTTGAGTAAGAGTGATGATAAAGGGCATCCTTCTCTAGTTCCTGTTCTCAAGGAGAATGTGTTCAGACTCTTTCCATTTAGGATGCTGTTGGCTGTTGGCTTTGTATAAATGACCTTTATTATACTGAGGAATTCCCCTTCTATTCCTATTTTGCTCAGAGTTTCTATCATGAATGGGGGTGTTGGACTTTGTCAAATGCCTTTTCTGAATCAACTGATAAGATCATGTGGTTCCTGTCTTTTGTTTTATTTATATGAGGGATTACATTGATTGTTTTTCTAATGTTGAACCATCCCTGCATACCTGGTATGAATCCCACTTGGTCATGGTGAATTATTTTTTTGATACGTTGTTGAATTCTATTGGCTAGAATTTTGTTGAGGATTTTTGCATTTAAGTTCATGAGGGATATAGGTCTGTAATTTTCTTTTTTTGTGGTGTCTTTACCCAGTTTTGGTATCAGGGATATGGTGGCTTCACAGAATGAGTTTGGGAGTATTCTGTCCTTGTCTATGCTCTGAAATATTTTCCATAGTAGTGGTGTTAATTCTTCTCTGAAAGTTTGGTAGAACTCTCCAGTGAAGATGTCAGGGCTAGGGCTTTTTTTGTTGGGAGTTTTTAATTACCTTTTCCATCTCTTCTTTTGTTATGGGCTTATTTAGTTGCTCTGCCTCTGTTTGTGTCAGTTTAGGTAGGTAGTGTGTTTCTAGAAATTTGTCCATTTCTTCTAGGTTTTCAAATTTGTTAGAGTACAATTTTTCATAGTAATCTGATTTGGTTCTTTTAATTTCAGCTGGGTCTGTTGTGATATCACCCATCTCATCTCATATTTGGGTTATTTGCTTCCTCTTCTGTTTTTCTTTTGCCCATTTGGCCAATGGTGTATCAATTTTGTTAATTTTTTCAAAGAGCCAGCTTTGGGTCTTATTAACTAGTGCCTGGTATCTTAAAAGCTTATAAGCAGCCATCCAAGGCACAACAATTGGTCTCCATCTGCCTGGAGCATCAGAAGAAGAAGAAGAAACGCGAATAGGAGGAGGGAATGGAATATGTGGCTAACTGCCTCCGTGAACAACTGCTTCCTTTGCATGAGACCAGAAAAACAGCGTAGCGCCCGATGGCTATCATTACTGAATATTTTGGTCAAAGATTCCATAGAAGAATCCTGATGAAAAGGGGGAAAATACAGAACAGAATTTTAAATTCTCACAGACTCTAGACTTTCTGGAGCCAAGGGGACTGGATGAACCCCTAAAACTACTGCCTTGAGATAATCTTTAAAACTTAAACCAGAAATATTCCCTGAAGTCTTCTGAAAACCAAACAATAGTTTAGCTTAACTAGTAAAGAACGTCTGCCTTGAGCATTATGCTCTTTTCAGAACTATCTATATGGGATCAAAGTGACAACAGCAACTGGAGAGATTAGATAGGAACCATAGGAAGCAGTTAAGTTTATATAAATGGGGGAGGAACAACTCAGAAAAGGAAGGTGAGAATGGCTGCACAACTTGAAGAATGTGATTAATGTCACTGAATTGTACACGTAGAAATGGTTGAATTGGTGTATTCTTAACAAGAACAATAAGATAAAGCAAAAAAAAAAAAACTTTAATATTTAAAAGACAACTTCACTAAAGCTAAAATAATCAGTACTGTGTGGCATTGGCAAAGAATAAACAAAGAGCATAATAGAACAAAACAGAGCAGTCAGAAATAGACCAACACATATGATCAACTGATTTTTGAGAAAAGCACCAAAGCAATTCAATGAAGAAATAAAAGACTTTCAATGACTGGTGCTAGAACAACTAGGTAGACATATGAAAAAAGATGAATCTCAATCCCTACTTCATACCATATGCAAAAAGTAATTTTAGTTGTGTGATGGTTAAGATTGTATCAACTTAGCTGGGCCATGATTCCCAGTGGTTTGGCAGTTACGATGTAGTTGGCAGTTATGTAATGATGCAATCACCTTCATGATGAGGTCTGATAAAATGTGATCACCACCATGATGGGATCTGCTACGGGTAGCCAATCATTTGAAAGGGAGTTTCCTTGGCGGTATGGTCTGCATCCAATATAGGTGGACTTTCTGGCAAGGGTCGCTGGCTTTTGCTTGCTCTGGCTCTTGTTCCGTCTGACCTCTGGTTCTTGGGACTTGAGTTAGCAGCTTACCCGCTGTCTTGCCTTCTGATTTTGGGATTCATTGATCTTCACACCTGTGACCAAAGCCCTACTGTCTGACTTGTCTATCTTAGGTTTGCCAGCCCCCAAGGCTACGTGACTCAGGAGAAGCCTTCAGCCTGACCCACAGACTCGGGATTTTTCAGCCTCTACAACTGTATGAGCCATTTCTGTGATATAAATCTCTCTCTGCATATATTTATATGCTTTTCCTGGTTTGATTCTCTAGAGAACCCAGCCTAAGACAATTTGGATCATAGACCTAAACATAATAAATAGCTAAAGCTCTAAAGTGTCTTGAAGAAAACATAGGAGAGTATCTTTGTGACCTTGGGGTAGGATAAGATTTCTTAGACAGGACATAAACATCACTAACCATAAAGCAAAAACAAAAACTGATAAACTGAACTTCATCAAAATTGAACATCTGCCCTTCAAAAACTTGCCCATCGAAAGACACCATTAAGAAAATTACAAGGTAGGCTACAGTCTAGGAGAAAATATTCTCAATACATGTATCTGACAGAGGCCTTGTATCCATAGTACATACATAAAGAATACATAAAGAACTCCCACAAAATCAGTAATAAAAAAGACAGCTTATTAAAAAATGGGCAAAAAACTTGAAAAGGCACTTCACAAAAGAACTGATATACAAATGGCCAATAAGCATATGAAAAGGTGTTCAACATCACTTCTCATCAGGGAAATATAAATGCGTGAGATTCCACTCACTACACACTCACCAGAATGATTACAATTAAAAACAAGAACAATATCAGGTATTGGGAAACACTTTTATACACTGCTGGAAGGAGCATAAAGTGGAACAAGCACTTTGGAAAGCTCTTTGATTGCTTCTTATAATGGTAAACATACAATAGTCCTGTGACCCAGCAATTCCACTCCTAGATATTCCCAAAGAGAAATACAAACATATACCCATAAGAAGAACAAGAATATTTCATAGTTTCAGTCATAGTAGCTCAAAACCAGAAACGTCCATCAACAGGTGAATGAATAAACAAATAGTAGTATCATCATATCATGGAATACTATTCAGCAATAAAAAAGGACAAACTACTGATACAACCAACCACATAGATTTATTTCAAAATCATTACGTTTGACCAAAGAAGTCAGACACAAATAAAAACATAGCAGATAATTGCATCCATTTGAAGTTTGGCAACAGCCAGACTAATCTATGACGATAGAATTAAGAAGGGTGTTTGCCTTTGGGGTGTGAGAACTGACTAGAAAAGGACATGAGGGAACTTTCTGGGGTGAGGAAATGTTCTGTGTCTTGACTGAGATGTTGGTTTCCCAGGTGTACACATTTGTCAAAGTTCATGGAATTGTATATGTAAAATCTCTGTGCATTTCATTGTTTGAAACTTTACCTCAATTAAAAAAACTAGTTAAAACTCACAGGCAGTGTTTCCGAGCTGGGAAATATGCAGTGTAGTAGGAATATCACTGACCAGGAATCAGGAGAACTGGGGCTATGATCCCAGCTCCAGCACAGTGAGCCCATTGTTTATCTCCCCTGGGCCTCAGTTTGTCTTTGAATCAGGGTTTTGGACCAGAAAGGTCTTCACGGGCTCTGGGCCCAGTTGTTGCGGAAGTCCAGGTAGCAGGGGACTACAGCCGGCTGGGCTCTCTCTCTTGCCAGCCCCTGGGGTGGTCACCCTCCCTAACTCAAACCCTAAATCCTGCTCTGAACTCACTGAGTCAGAGAAGCTGAGAACTGGAAGGGCCCTCCTAAATCAGGGCATGCATCTGAATCACCTGCTGAAATTGGGCATCATCTCTGGTGGTTTTGACTCAGTAGATCGGGGGTAGCATCTGGTATTTTTATTTTTTACTTGACCCATAGGTGAGAGTGATGCATGGCTAGGCCTGGAAATCACTGGGCAGCATCAATTTTTTCATTTTATAGACAGGAAACTGAGGCCCAAAGAAGGGAAGGACCCTACCTCTGGCACATAGAAGAGCTGTATTTCAAGCCAGAATCCCCTGGCCACCTGGTCCAGAATCCATTCAGCCTTTTGTTTTTCTAACTTCACATAAAAATCATTCACTTTCACTGGCAAAACACATTATGACTGGCAAGGAAGCTTCACATATTTTCTCTCCTTTGGTTCATAAAAACGTATGTTGCATTATGGTTTTTCCCACTTTCACAGACGAGAAAAACTGATGCTCAGAGAAGCTAAGAAATTTGCCTGAGGTCATATAGCCAGCAAATTGTTGGGTTCCCTGTAGAACACGATGCTTTTTCCATTCTAGTGTTTCCCAACCTCTGACATCTATATACTAAACCCGTTGCCGTGGATGATTCTGATTCATAGTGACCCTACAGGATAGAGTAGAACTGTCCCATAGGGTTTCCAAGGCTGTAATTTTTACAGAAGAAGACTGCTATACCTTCATCTTTCTTCTGTGGAGCAGCTGGTAAGTTCGAACCACTGACCCTTCAGTTAGCAGCCGAGTGCTTACCCACTGTCCCACCAGGGCTCCTTAATCATATACTACAGTCATGATTTTTGCAACATCTACCGGCCTTACCGGAGCCCTGGTAATGCCGTGGTTAAAAGCTTGGCTGCCAACAAAAAGGTTAGCAGTTCAAATACACCAGCCACTCCTTGGAAACCCTATGGGGCAGTTCTACTCTGTCCTACAGGGTTGCTATGAGTCGGAATCGACTTGATGGCAGTGGGTTTGGTTTTTTGATTTTCCACAATTCACTTAGTTGTTTTCTTTAAATCAACTCACTTTTTTCTCCTCATTTAATTAACATTTAAAAAAAATTAATTAATTTTAAAAAGAAATTTTAAACATCATAAATGGAAAACAGGTATCATTTATAATAAAGAGCTACTAAATTAAAAAAAAAAGTTTTGTTATACACAGATTTACCACAATTTAATTAAAAAAAAAAAAAAGACTTAGCAAGTTAAAAAAAAAAAAAAAGGAAGAAAGAAAGGACTCAACAAAAATAAAATAAAGCAATGTTATTAGATTTTAGCCAGATACTCTTCCCTCCCCATGGCTGTAAGTTTAAAGTCTACTCTCTCTTTGTCAAGCAGGGAGATATGGGCAACCAACTGAGACTTTCCATTTGAGGTAATCAGAAGAAATGAAAGAGAATTGAAAAGAGAAAACTTTCTCTCCACATGATCCAGTGTTATTTAATGCAGAGTCTATGAGCCATCTAAAATCATCTTAGGTACCACTTAAAATCAGGTTTTTGTACTTGCCCACTTAGGGAAACACTGCTCCAGTCGCTTTGATTTTTAAAAGTCTCCAGAAACTTCTATGAGATGAAGTGTGTTTTGTGTTGTGTTGCATGCCATCTTGTAGGTCGGAGCAATTAAAATATGTGCAGAGAGAAAATTACATATGCTGGATACATACAGTTGCTAGGAGGCTACGAAATACTCCAGGTCTCCTTGCTTGCGTGCAAGGTTTAATAATGGCTTCCCTCATCCTTTCGCACTTCTCTGTGGAACAGTGACTTTGTAGAAAGCAGATATCAATTTGCCCTAATTGAGGGACTAAATCTTTCCAAATGAGACTTTCTTGGGCAACAAGACAAGACAGTAAGAGGCATGATCACTCTCTAGATATGCTGCTGTTCGAGCCTGAGAACTATCTTAAAAAAAGAAGAAAAAAAAAATCCATAGTCATTGTGACCACTGCTTCTTCTTGGCTGGTTTCAACGGGTAGGTCATTAAAATGAGAATGAGATAATCTCCTATACTACACATCACTACTCCCATCAGAGGGAGAAATATCACCCCGTCTGGTTCTAATCATGAGGGCCCTGCTCAGGCAGAGCCCCATCGCTAAATCATGCTGGATGCAGATGGCCGCGGTCATTACAGATTGACCAATTAAGGCCTTTTGACAGCTTGTGGGGAAGTCGGACCAATTATGCTCCTTCTCATTTGTGTAAAAGTGTATTTACACAAAATCAGGACTGTTGCCTCATTTTATTACACCACTATCTTCTTGGATGAGGACACTCCATAAAGTCATAAGATTTTAGAGCTGGATGTTAGATGATGGTCACAGTTATGATAATGACAATTCTAGAAAACAATCACTGAGCCCCTGCTGACACACAGCTCCCCGCTTCATATACATTATCTCTGACACCTACAACAATACTACGAAGTGGGTATTACGGCCCCATTTCATAGAAAAAGATACCAAGGCTCATAGAGGCTGTTTTAACGGGCCCAAGGAACACATTCATAAGCGTTGAAGCCAAGGTCTAAAACATAACTGTCTGTAAAAGAGCAGGCTCAGACCAATAAGTCATCTCAATGCTGGGCACACAGCAGTTTCTCAGGGAACATTTGCTGACTATCCCATTGGAATCCCCCCCAAAGCTACTACAAAGAGGGTGGGGCAGGTATCATCAATGCTGGTGTTGCTGGAGACCTTGCCACATGTCTCTCAGCTGGTGAGGCCAGAGTGAGGACCAGAAGCAGTGCCCAGATTTGTTAGGGTCCTCTCTGTACATGCTGCTCTGAACACACACACACACACACTGGGCTTCCCTGGGGCCTGCAGGCCTCTTGGTCCTTGTGTTGAAGTGGAGCTTTTCTCTCCTTTCTGGTCTGAAGGGCACTTAGAACTCTGTGGATGGTCCCACGTGGCAGGTTGTGGCACAGAAGAAGTCGCACTCAGAGCAGCTGTGAGAGTCACACACACACTGACAGTGTGACAGCAACACCACAGGAGTATGGCCACAGTCCAGGCCACTGCCATCTTTTGTCTGGACTGCTGCAGTAGCCACGACGGCTCTCCTTGCTCCCACCCTGCCTCAATTCAGTCTAGCATGCTTGTGGCAGTTTGGTGGTCTCTAAAAAGAGAAGTTGCATCTCACCCTTCCACTTTCCTGTTTAAAGCCCTTAATGGCTTCCCATGGCTCTTAGAACCAGGGAGGACAAGGCTATGCATAGTTGATCCCTGTCCCCTCTCCAGATTTATCTTGTCCATCCTCCTCCCCTCCCTCCTCAATCTTCTTTCAGGTGTTCAAAGGCTCCCTGTGTCCTTCTGCCTCACGGTCACTGCCCATGCTGGTTCTTCTGCCTGGACTACCTGAGATTCTAAGCCATCCCCTTTCCCCTCTTGCCCCTGGTCGACTCCTGCTCATCCATCAGACCTCTGCTAAACGATAACTCCTCACCACAGCCTTTCTTGACCTTCTAGACCAAAGCAGACTCCACGGAGCAGGACCATCACCAAGCCCTGGAACTTGTCCTTCACGCGCTTAGCTCGGGTCATCATTACATATTCGTGCAACTGCTTGCTCTGTCTGCCTCACTAAACTCTAAGAGCACATTTTGTGGATGCTCTGCCCACCAATGTACCCCTCGAGCCTGGCTTAGAGCCATGGGCCCTCTATATATCCCTGCTGAACCCACACACCTTTCCCCTCCATTACTGAATTTGATTCCCACGGCCACCTGGTGAGGGAAGCAGGTCACAGTTTATCAACCTCATCTCAAGACGAAGGAAGTCAGGTTCAGAAAAAGTTGTTTCTTGTCCAAGGTCATATAGCCAGGGAGTTTGGTTTGGTCAGGAATCTTTGCTCTACTGCTGTGTATAATGCAATTAATCCTCAGGTAGACAATCAGAGTTTCAGTCTCTGATGCTGAGCCCTACAGACACCTGCTGGTAAGTAGCAAAAATAAAGGATCTCTGTGTGTCCCAACTCTGGCTGAACCCACAGAGTGCTGAGAAAGGGCCCTAGGGATAGGCCCATACAGGGGAGAGGAAGGGGAAGGGGAGGGGGAAGAGGAGACCCAGAAGAGCAAGTCACAAACCAGATAAATCTGAGCACTGTCCCCAGAGCCACTGGTGTTTCTGTGGCCTCCAGGGGCATCATTTACAAAGCAGAGACCACAGCAGGAGGGGCCGCCCTCGGCACATTTGGGCTGGCTTCTGGGAGCTGTGCATGTTCTAGGTCTCGTCATGTCTCAGCTCCCCTGGGCTTCTGGCTATTAAAACATGATGGCTCATATGTTACCTGGGATAGATTTATTTACTTGTACATCTTCGTGTATTTTAAGGCACTGCCAACTCATCTGGGGAGAGAGGATGGGACAAGGCAGTCAAAAGCATCCTCATTCTCCTGTTTGATTCTTGGGTATTTCTAGCAAAGGAAAAATTTTAAGATGAGATGGATCCTTACCTTACTGTGAGTGTCATCATCCATCATGATTTCTGTTAAATGCTTACTGTGTGCCTAGCAGGACTTCAGACTGGTCCAGTCCAGTTCGAACCTCTGCTGAGAATTTGCTTTTCTGCCCTAGACATACTGAATCAGAATTTACATTTTAACAAGATCCCCAGGTGATTCTTATGTATAATTTTGGAGACCCATTGCTCTACTAGTGGCTCTCAGAACGGGTTCCTAACCAGCAGCTTTAGTAACACCTGGGAACTTGTTAGAAAAGGCAAGTTCTCAGCAGGAGGTCACACCAGAACCGACCATTTCAAAGCCCTGCTTTTAACATGTGATTTTTCTGAAGAGACAGGACCTTCAACCAGTCATTTCTTTTTTCTTCTTCTCCTTCTTTTTAAATAACAGCTTTGGTGAGATACAATTCATATACCATACAACTCAGTCATTTAAAGGGTATAATTCAATGCCAACCAGTCATGTCTTGCATCGCTGAGAATAGTGAACCAACTACTCCCTAGTGAAGACATCTCTTCTGGGGAGAATTCTGTCAGTTTAATCGAGATGGCATTTACTGAGCTCCTATTATGTGTCAGGAACTATTTTGGGTACATTTCTTTCTGCTGATCTAACATGGTGGTTTTCAGAGTGTGATCCCTGAACCAGCAGCATCGGCAACGTCTGGGAACTTGCTAGAAGTGCAATTCTCAGGCCTCACCTTAGACCTACTGAGTCAGAAACGTACCTGTGTTTTAACAAGCCCTCTAGATGATTCTGATGCTCACTGAAGTCTGTGAACCATTGATTTAACAATGCAGAAGGTGAGCTCAGAGAAATAAACCTGGGCCATCCTAATCATATTAAACCAAACCAAGCCCCATTGCCGTCCAGTTGATTCTGACTCATAGCGACCCTACAGGACGGAATAGAACTGCCCCATTGGGTTCCCAAGGAGTGGCTGGTGGATTCCAACTGCAGCCTTGTGGCTAGCAGCCGAGCTCTCAAAACAGAACGCTGTGTCTCATGCTAATAGGAAAAATTGGAGTTCTCCAAAGAATTCAAGACTATTAGTTGACCCTGGCAAATTTGTGAGGAGAATGCAGGTTGGCTCAGAGGCCATCTCTCCCCTCAGACTCACAGTGGTCCCCACCTGGCCTGGCTCCCCTTTATCCCCTCTCCATCCCTCCTGTCACCTTCAGGTGAGAAAAGATCTGATAAACAAATGCATCCTTGATAGGGCTCACAGCAGAGGTTCTCAAACCGTAGTCCCTAAGAATCCCTTGGGAAACTGGTTTTCATGGCAGATAACTAGGCAGTCTCAGAGATTCTGATTCCATACATCTAGGGGGAAGTTTAGGGGGGGAGGAGAGAGGAACCTGTAAGGCTGGGAGTTGTGTGGAGGGAAGGGCTGGTGGTATGAAAACTAGTTGTGTGGAGTTGATTCCAACTCATGGTGACTCCATGTGTACCAGAGTAGAACTGTGCTGCAAGTTTTCAATGGCTGATTTTTCAGAAGTAGATCACAGGCCTTTCCTCCAAAGCACCTCTGAGTGAACCTCCAACCTTTTGGTTAGCAGCCAAGCATATTAACTGTTTGTACCACCCAGGGACTGACTCTCCAGTGCTGAGGCCTAGTGGGAATTTTAAGTGGTTTGCTGAGGAGCGTGTGATAGAAAGCCCCTCCTCTGCCTCTTCCATGAAGTACTTGGTAAAGTTTAGTTTTCTCCTCAGCCCTTCTGTGCTCATGGATTCTTTCAGGGATGTCTAAGAGTTGCTAAGTTCTCCATCCAGGGTGAAGATATAGTTCGTTCTAAGGCAGAAGCCAGAGGACAAGGAGCTGGCTGACTCCGACTTGCACCTACTGGGCACCAGGCACCATCCTAGGCACTTTGCAGACGCCATCCCACACAACAATATTCATCCCAGCTCTACAAGGGTTAGCCTTGCTTTACAAATGGGGAAACTGAGACTCGTAAAGGGCCAGTCACTGTCCGAGGTCACACAGCTAGGGTGTGTTCCTCCAGAATCCAAGCCCAGGCCTGTCACTTCCAAGCGCACGGTCTTTCACCCAATCCTCTGCAATCAGTGGACTCATGGTTGATGGCTTAAGTTAACATGCAAACTTTACTTCTCTGGCATTTTTCTGAGAAGAAATGTGAATTTGACTTCCAACCTAAAGACAAACTGTACACCTTCCCCAAACATTTGCTTTGAAGTCACAAGCCCCTCTGTTCTTTGGCATCATGCTACAAATTACCCGACTCCTCAGGTCACCGGTACTGGGTCCGAACATGCCTTTAGTGATTTTAAGAATGAATTATGCTCCTTCCTCAAGCAACCACATCCACCAGCCAGATCCCAGAAACAGAAAGCACTTTGTCACACAAATTAACTCCTCTCCTCTATTTTGGCGAAGACGAGTAATGTATTAAAAAAGAGATGCTATTATCTAAACAGGCAGTGTTGTCTGCACTTTTAATTTCATCTAAATGCCTTGGTCCCTTTTCAGTGGGTGGGCAGGGCCATAAATCTGTTTAATAATCAGACGATGAATAAAAACATTACAGAAATCTCCACTATCAAGTTAATTACACTCTCCCCTGTTTTCTGAGAGCGGCTCCCACCAATCGGCTACAAATGAGGACAGAAGGGTGGGTCCCTTGGACTCGGTCCTCTCCACTTTTTCTCCCAGCTAGAGCCCAACCAGGTGAGCAGATTCATGGGCAATCCCCTGTTGTGGGCTCTTGGTAGCTGCTCTTAAGTTATGTCAGGGTGTCAGGTGTCAGAGAGCTACATGTGTTTCATTTAGGGTGCCAGCTTCCATGCCTACTGTTTAAGGTGTTATTAAAAAAGAAAAAAAAGAAAAAAAAAAAACTGTTCCACTTCAGCAACAGTGTGTCGGCCTGTCAGTTTCATATTTGTTAAAGGGCAAAAGTGTTCTCCTGGGGGAAATTTTCCTGCTGAATGCACAGGAAGAGAGAAGCTGGATATATGTCAGAGCTTTCTTTACCACCCCTCCAATCACTGCTTCTACCCTCCTCTTCCCCCTGCCAAAACCCAATCTAATTCAACACTGAATACTGGAAACCTCTGCTGTGTGTGTGTGTTGGGGGGGGGGGTCCTGGAGTGGTCCTGCGGATTTCCCACTGAGGCTGCTTCCCCTTCTGCTTCCTCACTGGTTAACGGCAGAGCTGGAACTGTGGTGTCATTAGCGGTGTATAGAAACTGCCAGACCAGGAATTAGTCTGTGGTCACAGGTCTCCTGGACTCTAATCCCTTACTTCTCATCCATCCACACTGTTACCACAACATAGATCTCCTGGTGACATTTCAGGTCTCAGCAAAGGCTAGGGTCTACCTTTCCACACCCATCTCCCATGTCCACCCTGCATCTGATCCACTCTCTGCAGACACCACTCAATGTGTTTTCTTGCCTTTGTTCCTTTATTCTTGCAACTGCCTCAGCTCTGAACGACCTTCTCTGTTTTCCTGTGCTAGGGAATTCTATTCTTCCTCTAGGATCGGCTCAAAGCGCTCCTGAATCCTCATCTGCATGGATGAGGCTCTCCTGTCGACCATAGGTCTGGTTTAGGACTTCTGGCAGCAAGCTTCAGGAGGGCAGACCAGAGGGTAATTTATCTCCTCGTCCCTTGCAGCACCTGGCATACAGCAGGTGCTGACAGATGTCTGGTGAATGATCCTGACTTGATATGTTTTGCTCATCATTTGCTGCTTATGTTTTTTTTTTTTAAATATGCATACACAATGAGCTTCCAGGGGACTTGGCGTTTCACCCCCAGGGAAGATGTAAAGTGTGTTCAGGGTCTTTGTCATCGGGTATGGGCTACGTGAGTCTCTAGACACAGAAGGTTGCGTCAGGAAGCCAAAGTCATCTTCCTGGCAGTATATTCATCAATGAACTGACTGCTTATGGAGTTCCCCCTCAGATATTACTCCCCACTTAATAAAAGGGCATATCCCTGCCCATCACATCCAGATGTGAGACAACTGTGCCAAATGTGACCATCCAGCAGTATAACACAAATAGATTACACTTTTCTGCAGAAGGGACGGCAAAGGCAAAGGCCCTGAGGCTGACCAGGGAGGACCTAAAGCAGTCACTGATTTGTTGCTGTTGTTGTTAGATGTTTAAGGCCATTTCTTCTTGGTGGACATTGGGCCAAAATCCTGTTACGACATGCCTCAAAGATTAAGACATCTGTAGGGAAATGAAATACCACCACTGACACAATGACACAGGTGGTCTCCATTTTTGGATGTAAAGTATCCTGGATGTTTCATCTTTTTCTTTCTAAAATGATAATGTCCTTACTATTTTTTTTTGTGATTCTAAATGTGGCACATTTGTTTAAAAAATTAAAAAATATATGTATCATAGAAGTACGTAACATGGAAGTGATAGGCCACTCCAGTCCCACCTACCAGAGATGGCCACTCTTAATAATTTGGTGTATTTCTCACTCAACTTTCCAATGTTTTTGTGATTATTTATTTACTTCTTCTGAAACCTGCTTTCTCCCACTTAATAATATGCCAGTCATCTTTCTGAACTCGTACATGAAGATCTAGCATGTCCTTTTCTCACTGTCTCACTCGACCTTCCCATCTGGGACAAGGAGACTGAGGTTGGGAGAGGTGGAACGGAACTCTTTGCCAAGGCCACCGACTTTGAGGAGTAGAAGACTGGGCTCTCTGACCCTGCAGGTCGCACCCTGTCCCTGACACTGCATGCCTTCAGAAGACAAAATTTGCAGCTATAGTTCAGCTCAGGGGCAGCTGGGAAGAGAGGCATTGGTGGTTCAGCAGTAGAATTCTTGCTTTCCACGCGGGAGACCTGGGTTCAATTCCTGGCCGATGCATCTCAAGTGCAGCTACCACCTGCCTATCAGTGGAGGCTTGTATGTTGCTATGATGCTGAACAGGTTTCAGTGGAGCTTCCAACTAAGACAAACTAGGAAGAAAGGCCTGGCAATCTACTTCCAAAGATCAGCCAGTGAAAACCCTATAGATCACAACGGTCTGATCTGCAAGTGATCACGGATGGTGCAGGACCTGGCAGCATTTTGTTCCGATGTCCATGGGGTTGCCACGAGTCAGGGGTCGACTAGACTGCAGCTAATAATAATAACATAGTTCAGTACAATATTAATAAAGAACTTTTTAATAATAAGAGCTGCCTGGCAAAGGAATGGGGCATCTCATAAGACAGTGAGCTGCCATTACTAGAAGAATTCAACCAGAGATTGAACTTACTAGGGAAACCATAGAAAGACTTAAATGTTGGAGAAATGGCTAGATCATGCGGCCTCAAAGGCCCTCTCCAGCACTGGGATTCTGCGATTCTGTGGTTCCAAGGTTATGGGCCGCATCCATACAACTAACTCTAAGAATGGTGAAAACCCAGCTCTGAGGACTTACTCCTTTAACCCGATAGCTCCTCCTGAGATGCATTTAGTAATTACCATGGAGACAATGTGGTTTCTTTTTCCTAAGCTGTAGCCTATTTTATCCATCCCTGTAATTTTCTCCCTGCCCCAGCTGCGAGCGACTCTTACTTTTCAATGTTGTATTTGTTTTATTTGTCAAGGGCCAGGGAACTCATGGAATGCTGCCTTCACGGGAACTCCACACATGGGTGTGTGAAGCAATGTGGGTTGGGAGTTTGTGCGTTCTGAGCCCAGAGCTGTGCTGGATGGAAGATTTTTCCTGTCCTTTTTTCTAGCTGTGCCTGAGCCACCGGATGCCCATGTAGTCTGATTTGTTAATGCTCCTTGGTGGAGGGAGTGGGCCTTCTGCCTCCTGCTGGGCACTCTACAAGAGCAGAAGGAGCTGCTTGTGGCTGGGGTAACAAGCCCAAAACCAAACCAGGAGCACTGACCTGGCGTGCTGTGGTGAGGGTCTCTCAGCCCTGGAGAGGTACCTTGTTCCCATGTAGGCACCCCAATGGTCATCTGGGTTGGGGACCCATAGATGACCAGCATCACCCAGGTGATGTGATCTGAGGCACACCAGCAATGCCTCTGGCTCCTCAGTACCGTTTCCGTTAAGATCTGTCACAGTGCCTGACTTTCCACCATTGGTGGCATCATCCCTGTGGGTTAGCACTGCCCCCTCTGGCGAACTAACTTTTATTTATTTTTATTACAACAGTATTACATGCTCATTTTGGCAATTGTTGAAAAACAGATATGCAAAAATAAATTAAATATCACCAATTAACCCACTATCTGGGTAGCCCCTTTTAATACTTCCATATTCCTCCAGGAGAAAACCTTCATGGCCCAGAAGGCCAGCCTTTCTTATTCCTGATTGCACAGTTCAGTGTAAAATACCTTTAACTGAGCCACTGGTATTTGCCAGGGACTGTGTGAGCTGATCAGAAGGCAAGACAACCAAGCTCAGGTCCCAGGTCTCATCTACTGAGGAAGACATTTCTGTTACAAGAATAACATGCGCAGCTGACACATACTGAGCGGCGCTTTGTGCCAGACAAGTGCTAAGCAACCTGCATGTTCTTATTTAACGTCCACAGTGATCCTACAAGGTGGGACTGTCATTCCCATTTCAGAGATGAGAAAACTGAGGCTTGGAGAGTTGAAGGATCTTATCTGCTGCTAATAAACAGCAGAGCAGGAGCTTAAATTGGTTATACTCCAGAGTATGTGCTCCTGACCACTGTGCTTTCCTTTAATAGTGGAATCATATGAAATGATTAGTGGCTGCACCCTAGGAATGGAGTAACTTTGAGGACAAGACCAAGGGCAGTGGAGGTCTCATAAGCAAAGTTTCAATGGAATTTATCAAGGGGTTAAGGTTGGGGAGAAGATTCGAAGCAGAAGGGCCAGCTCACACAAAAACGCAGAGCCTTAAGATAGCCGAGTGTACAGGGAACTAGACATAGTCTAGGGTCTCCTGCTAATGATAAATCTTCTTAATAAACAATGGAGAAGTTATTCAGGATTTGTTTTTTTTAATTCAAAGGGAGATTTCTAAATACATATGATTATCAAATACAGACTTTGCTATCAAACAAAAATTTACTCTGTAAGGGATTAAGACACAAACTCCCCCTGGGAGGGGGTACCACATTAAATCTCTAAAACCCTGCAGTTTTTGCTAGACCACTTTTTCTTCAAGAGAGTATTATCATTTTTTAAATTTTATTTTGTTGTTGTTGAGAATATACACAGCAAAACACACCTATTCAACCATTTCTACATGCACAATTCAGTGACACTGATTACGTTCTTTGAGTTGCACAACTACTCTGTCCTATAGGTTGGGAAATGACTCGATGGCGATGGGTTTGGTTTTTTTTTTTAAATGGCTAATGATCATCTCTTCATGTGTTTGTTAGCTGCCTGAATGTCTTATTTGGTTAAATGTTCATGTCTCTTGCCCATTTTTTAATTGGATTGTTTGTCTTTTCAAGAGATATTTTTGGTTTAAGTTTTAAAGATTATCTCAGGGCAATAGTTTTAGGGGTTTATTCAGCCCCTCTTGGCTCCATAAAGTCTGGAGGCCATGAGAATTTGAAATCTGTTTTGTATTATTTTTTAATTAAAGTAGAAATACATGAACATATTCTCCTTGTAAAAAAATTTAAAACACTACAAATACAAGAGTGGGTGAAGTTTCTCTTGGCCATGATCCTTGATCCTGATTCCCTCTCCTGTTTCATAAAGTAACTGTTAGTGTTTAGCATGTATCTTTCTATGCCTTTTTCTATGTCTCCATACACATGTACATATACATTGAAAGTGTAAAGTATTGGCTTTTTTTGTGTGTATGTATACATTGATAGTTTTGCAACTTGCTTTTTTTCCCCACTTTAAAATGTATATTAGAGGTCTCTTTATGTCATTTAGTTCCAGGGCTTTCTCTTTAATAACTGCATCATATTCCACATTAGGAATACGTCATAGTTTCTTCTCTACTCCTCTAATGATGGACATTTAGGTTGTTTTCTAATTTTGTATTGTCTTTGGATGGTGCAAACGGTTAACACACTCAGCTGCTAACCAAAGATTATAAGTCCACCCAAAGGTGCCTCAGAAGAACCAAAAACCAAACCAAAGCCACTGCCGTCGAGTCGATTCCGACTCATAGCGACTCTCTAGGACAGAGCAGAACTACATCATAGAGTTTCCAAGAAGTGCCTGACGGATTCAAACTGCCGACCTCTTGGTTAGCAGCCATAGCACTCAACAACTGCTCCACCAGGGTATGCCTCAGAAGAAAGGTACCAAAAATTAGCCACTGAAAAACCATACGGAGCACAGTTCTACTCTGATATACAACAGGTCACCAGGAGTTGGAAATCAACTCAACAGTAAATGGTTTTTTGGTTGATTTTGTATCATTACAAATAATGCTACAGTGAGCATCCTTATATGTACCTTGTGCTATAGATTGGTAAATATTTCTGCAGGACAGAAACTGAGAAGTGCAATTTCTGGACATAGGATTATAGTATTAAATTTTTTGGTGATAATTCCAAATTGCCTTCTAAAGGGGCTGTCCTAATTTTGGTTTAGAATGGCAAGAATCTTGGGAAGGAAGGTGGGATGGTATAAGAGGGTATATTTTAAACAGCATATTCGATATTATAAAGTAATTTCTGATTTAGAAAACAAAACAATGTACTATTTTATACTGCAAAGCAGATAAAGTAAAGTAGAACAAAATTTTGGCTTGGAGTGTTACAAAAAGATTAGGATCTCAAAGAGGGGACAATGTCCTATCCTCCAAGAATCTCTGGCAGGCGGTGCAGAAAAGATGGGACTTGCAGGTTTTTTTAAAAAGAAGTGATAAAAAAAAAAAAAGAAAGAAAGAAAGAAAAGGAAAAGAAACAGCCGTGTTAGGATTTCTGTGCTGTTGTTAGGTGCTGTTGAGTGAGTTCCGACTCAGAGCCATCCTATGTACAACATAACAAAACACTGCCCAGTCCTGTGCCATCCTAACAATCACTGTTATATTTAAGCCCATTGTTGCTGCCACGGTGTCAGTCCATCTCATTGAGGGTCTTCCTCTTTTTCACTGACCCTCTATTTCACCAAACATGATGTCCTTCTCCAAAGACTAGTCCCTACTGATAACACGTCCAAAGTACGCGAGATAAAGTCTTGGCAACCTTGCTTCCGAGGAGCACCCTGGCTGTATTTCTTCCAAGACAGACTTTTCATTCTTCTGGCAGTCCATGGCGTATTCATTATTCTTCACCAATGCCATAATTCAAAGGCACCAATTCTTCTTCAGTCTTCCTCATTCATCGTCCGGCTTTTGTATGCATACGAGGCGATTGAAAATATCATGGCTTGGGTTAGGCACACCTTAGTTCTCAAAGTGACATCTTTGCTTTTAAACACTTGAAAGAGGTCTTTTGCAGCAGATTTGCCCAGTGCAATACATTGTTTGATTTCCTGACTGATGCTTCCATGTGGATCCAATTAAAATGAAATCCTTGACAATGTCAACCTTCAGTCTTTTTTCCCTTTATCATGATGTTGCTTACTGGTGCAGTTGTGAGGAGTATTGTTTTCTTTACGTTGAGGTGTAATGCATACTGAAGGCTATGGCCTTTGATCTTCACCAGTAAGTGCTTCAAGTCCTCCTCGCTTTCTGCAAGCAAGGTTGTGTCATCTGCAGGTGGTTAATGAGTCTTCCTCCAATCCTGATGCCAAATTCTTTCTCATACAGTCCAGCTTCTCGGATTATGTGCTCAGCATACAGACTGGATAAGTATGGTGAAAGGATGCAACCCTGACACACACGTTTCTTGATTTTAAACCATGTAGCATCACCTTGTTCTGTTTGAAAGACCGCCTCTTGGTCTATGTACAGGTTCCACATGAGCACAATTAAGTGTTCTGGAATTCCCATTCTTCGCAATGTTATCCATAATTTGTTAAGATTCACACAGTCGAATGCCTTTGCACAGGCAATAAAACACAGGTAAACATCTTTCTGGTATTCTCTGCTTTCAGCCAAGATCTATCTGATACGAGCAGTGATATCCCTCATTCTGTCTTCTTCTGAATCTGGCTTGAATCTCTGGCAGTTCCCTGTTGATGTACTGCTACAATGCCTTTTAAATTATCTTCAGCAAAATTTTACTTGTGTGTGATATTAACGATATTGTTCATAATTTCCGCATTCTGTTGGATCACCTTTCTTGGCACAGGTATAGATCTCTTCAAGTTGACTGGCCAGGCAGCTATGTTCCAAATTTCTTGGCATAGATGAGTGAGCATCTCCAGTGCTGCACTCATTTGCTAAAACATATCAATTGCTGTTCTGTCAATTCCTGGAGCCTTGTTTTCACCAATGCCTTCAGTGCAGCTTGGACTTCTTCCTTTAATATCATTGGTTCTTGATCCCATGGTATCTCCTGAAACGGCTAAATGTCAAGACCCGTTCTTTTTGGTACAGTGACTCTGTGTATTCCTTCCATCTGTTTTTGTTTTTTGCCTTTTTTTTTTTAATTGTTCTTTGGATGAAGGTTTATAGAGCAAATTAGTTTTTCATTAAACAATTAATACACATATTGTTTTATGACATGGGTTCCAACCCCACGATGTGTCAACACTCTCTCCTTCTTGACCCTGAGTTCCCCATTACCAGCTTTCCTGTCCCCTCTTGCCTTCTCGTCCTTGTCCCTGGGTTGGTGTGCCCGTTCAGTCTCATTTTGTTTTATGGGCCTGTCTAATCTTTGGCTGAAGGTGACTCTTAAGAGTGGCTTTAGTACTTGGTTAAAAGGGTGTTCAGGAGCTATACTCTCGGGGTTTCTCCAGTCTCTGTCAGACCAGTAAGTCTAGTCTTTTTTTTGTGATTTTGTTATACATTTTTCTCCAGCTCCATCAGGGACCCTCTATTGTGATCCCTGTCAGAGCAATTGGTGGTAGTACCTGGGCACCATCTAGTTCTACTGGACTCAGTCTGGTGGAGGCCATGGTAGTTGTAGTCCATTAGTCCTTTGGACTAATCTTTCCCTTGTGTCTTTGGCTGTCTTCATTCTCCCTTGCTCCAGATGGGGTGAGACCAGTGAAGTATCTTAGATGGCTGCTACCAAGCTTTTAAGACGCCAGATGCTATTCACCAAAGTAGGATGTAGAACATTTTCTTTATAAACTATGTTATGCCAATTGAGCTAGATGTCCCCTGAGACCATGGTCCTAGTCCTCAGCCCAGTAATTCTGTCCCTTAGGGTCCATCTGCTTTTGACGCTTCTTGTGTCATTCAATATTTTGCCCATAAAAAAAAATCAATATTTTGCCCATAGGATCCTTCAAAATTGCAACTCAAGGCTCAAGCTTCTTCAATTCTTTCAGCTTGAGAAATGCTGAGCATGTTCTTCCTTTTTGGTTTTCTATCTCCAAGTCTTTGCACATTTCATTATAATATTTTATTTTGTGTCCTCAATCCACCCTTTAAAATCTTCCATTCAGCTCTTTGACTTCATCATTTCTTCTTCTGCTTTAGCTACTCTATGTTCAAGAGCAAGTTCCTCTGACATCCATTTTGGTCTTTTCTTTCTTTCCTGTCTTTAAATGACCTTTTGCTTTCTTTATGTATGATGTCCTCCCACATCTCGTCTGGTCTTCAGTCATTAGTGTTCAGTGTATCAAATCTGTTCTTGAGATGATCATCAAATTCAGGTGGGATATACTCACAGTTGTATTTAGCTCTTGTGGACTTGTTTTAATTTTCTTCGGCTTCAAATTGAACTTGCATATGAGCAATTAATCATCTGTTTTGCAGTCAGCCCCTGGCTTTGTTCTGAATGATGATATTGAGCTTTTTTATTGTCTCTTTCCACAGAGGTAGTTGATTTGATTCCTGCGTTTTCCATCTGAAAAGGTCCACGTGTATAGTCACTGTTTAAGTTGTTGAAGAAAGGTATTTGCAATTAAGAAGTCGTTGGTCTTGCAAAATTCTGTCATGTGATCTCTGACGTCGTTTCTATCACCAAGGCCATATTTCCCAACTACCGATCCTTCTTCTTCATGTCCAGCTTTTGCATTCCAATTGCCAGTAGTTATCAATGCATCTCAATTTCACGTTTGATCAATTTCAGACTGCAGAAGTTGGTAAAAATCTTGAATTTCCTCTCTTTGGCATTGGCGGTTGGTGTGTAAATTTGGATAATATTCATTTATTAACTAGTCTTCCTTGTAGGCATATGGATATTATCCTATCACCAACAGCACTGTACTTCAAGATAGATCTTGAAATGCTTTTTTGGATGATGAACGTGATGCCATTCCTCTTCGGCTTGTTATTCCCGGCATAGTAGACCATATGATTGTCGATTCAAAATGGCCAATACCAGTCCATTTCAGCTCACTAATGCCTAGGATATCGATGTTTATGGGTTCCATTCATTTCATTTTTGAGGACTTGCAATTTTTCCTAAATTCATACGTCATACATTACACGTTCCGATTATTAATGGATGTTTGCAGCTGTTTATTCTTATTTTGAGTTGTGTCACATCAGCAAATGAAGGTTCCAAAAGCTTGACTCCATCCATGTCATTAAGGTCAACTCTACTTAGAAGAGGCAGCTCTTCCCCGGTCACATTTCAAGTGCCTTCCAACCTGAGGGGCTCATTTTCTGGCACCATATCAGACAGTTTTCCACTGCTATTCATAAGGTTTTTACTGGCCTTTTTTTCAGAAGTAGATTGCCAGGTCCTTCTTCCTAGTCTTAGTCTGGAAGCTCCGCTGACACCTGTCCACCAAGGGTGACCCTGCTGGTTTGAAATACTGGTGACAAAGCTTCCAGTATCACAGCAACATGCAAGCTACCACAGTACGACAAACTGACAGAAGCTTGGTGGGTATTCGTGTGAGGGTCATTGAGTAAGGGCTAGAAGGAGTGGGCTGGGTGGGCAGACTTCACTCTCCTTACTCAGGCTTGCTCCTGGCCCATTTGGGGTCACCTGTGTTTTAGGAGACAAGTCTGGGCACCATCAGAACCATGGGGCTGAGCATGAATTCCCCAGGGCCAGAGACAGGAGTGCTCCATAGATCTCACTCGTCTCCCCTGGGTCACACACTCCTGCCCACCTGGTCTAAGAGAAGGGGGCCTGCCTAACCTGGATGGCCCAGAATGTCCGGGGCATGTGTTCTAGTGGTACAAGCTGCCTCTGTGGGAAGCGGTGGTTAGCAAGGCGCATTTAGCATAGCTTTTAACGTGTTAATGGTATATGAAAGAGGAGACAACCCTTCAGCACACAGCCCTACTCCGCTCCAAAGTGTGCACCAATTAAGATGATTACTGGTTTCCTTATAACACAAATACTAATGGCCTGTCACATTCTGGCATATTTTTCTTGGTAACCTTCAACTCCAAATGATTAATAAGGCTCTTGTGGCAAGGCTCATACACACGCAGGCGGAAAACAGGAAAAAAAAAAAAAACCCTCTGACTAGTGCACATTCAAAGAGGCAGAGGTTTGAGAAAAGTTGTGAAGGACTGTGATGGGGAGAGTGAGGCCATGATCAATTGGGCGAATTGTCCTGGGGATACTCTGAGGAATTAGGATTAGGACTAGCTAGGTGACCCCATAAAAGGCACTTTCCCTCTTTGGGCCTCAGTTTCTTGTCTGTTAAACGGGGACAGTAATCCCTTTCCTGCTTACCTGGAAGGATGTTTAAAGATGCAGAGAGTAGGAACATTATCATTATTAGCAGGAGTAAAAATTAAAGAGGGCTGGGAATAGAGCAGAGTGGTTAAGAACGAGTCTCCAAAATCAGGTTGGCTTAGGTCAAACGAATGCCTAGCTTTTCTGTAGCCCGGCTCTTTTGAATTATTTCAATTTGGTTGAGTTTCGGTCTCCTCATCTAAAAACGGGAATAACAGTAGAGCCCCTTACTCAGGGTCTACTATTCTGAGACAGTACTAATGAAGAGTGCCCTGCAAAGCCAGTGTCTGACATACAACTGAGCATCAATACGTGTTAGCTGCAGCTGTTGTTGCTACTGTAGTTGTTCTGCCATGCTAGGGACAATGGTATCAACCTTGAAGTCTCCAAGGCCACCCCAATTTATATTTACTAAAGACACTTGCCCCCCATACAGAACACCTCCGATCTCATTTCTTCTTAATTAAGGCTAGAGGACCCCAACTGCCCTAAACACACTCTCTCTCTCAGCGTTCCATGAGTTTCATTTAGGGATAAAAATGGTAAAGACTGTTTTTCATTTGACCTTTTCAGAAATGTGAACTGCTAGGAAGAGGTACCAATGATTTTTATTTGTCTAATACTAATTATCAACTTATAGCGACCCTACAGGACAGAGTAGAACTGCCCCACAGAGTTCCCAAAGAGCGCCTAGCGGATTCGAACTGCTGACCTTTTGGTTAGCAACCATAGCACTTAACCACCGCACCATAGGGTTGCTATGAGTCGGAACCGACTCGGCGGCAGCGGGGGCGGGTAATACTAATTAATGAGAACGTAGTCATAGGAGGCTCCAAAAAGAGGCTCTGTTTGTTTTTTCTGCCCATCTTCTGTAAAGTGCTATGCAAACAGTCTCAAAGTTTTTTCTTCCAATCTATTTGTTGCCCCTAAACCCTTCCCAGGAAGAAATTGTGGAGCATGCTGAGACTGGTTGCATGTTGTTGGTAAGTCAAATCCCTACTACAGCTCACAGGGAAGCAGCCCGTATGGGATGCTTAAAGTGTCCCCAGGTGGGAATCCTCACCTGAGGGGTTTGAGTGAAATGGGGTGGATGGAAACCCAGCAAACCCCACTGGGCACCATGGGGATGGGGTTCCAGAGATACTGGGAACCCAGAGAACCAGATTCTTCAGGGAATTCTTCCAACTTCTAGACATTGGCAATTCAATCAGATTTAAAGAAATATTTTGAAGGCCAAACAAGCAGATATATGAGGCAGTATTCAGCACCTTGAAAGGAACTTAAGCTCTTCAAAGCCAGAAGTTTATGACCTAGAGCAAAGGAGTATTTCACTAAATGGAGTTCTCTAAGACCAAAAGAATTTAATGGGCCGGAAAAAAAAGACAATAAAACCCGCCTGTGATTCCACTGTTTCAACCACTATTAATAGAGTGATGTATGTACTTCCAGGCATTTAAAAAGAAAATTAAATATATGTGTGTGTGTGTACAGTTAAGATGTTTTGCTTGATTTTCAGATTTAAAGGAACAGGCTGAGGTGTACACAGCAATCTGCGCCTTGTTCTCCTGCACTTCTGGGATCATCTTTGCACACTGAGATCTGTCATTTTGGGGTAGTTCTCTCACACCACCCCTCCTCCCTATCAGCATGTATTCCCTCAGCGGTTTCACTGGGATGGACTAAGCCAGTGTTTTTCAAATTAAAGTAGTGAACAGTCCCCTTTAAGAGAAAGAAGTTAATGTGACTTCTTGCAAAAGCATACCCAGAGATTTATTTAAGAAATATTAAACAAAGAAACCATGGTTTCTGCCATTCCGTTGTGAATTTTCACTGCAAAGAGAAGTCTCTTTATAATTGGCAAAGTAATTTTTTTAGAAAGGTTAAAAATCAAAAGGAAAAGATAAAATTAAAAAAATTCCTGGCTAACTCTTGGACCCACTGAACCCCAGTTTGAGAAATGCTGGTCTAAGGTACAGTAACAGGTCCCTGGGAACCCAAGGTCCTTGTTAGTTCAGGCTCTGATGCTCCTTGTTATCTGGGACCACCCCTGCTGGCATATCCTTCCTAAGACCCCAGGGCTTTGCTCACTTTAGTCAGAGTTCTAGCCCCAGGGGAAGCCTGAGAATCCACCGAGGTCAGTGGTTTCCACCAGTGCGGACTGGAGTTTAGTAAAGTTCTCCCAGGGTCTCTGTCTCCTACTTTAAGTAGGAGCAATTATCCTTTAATTTCTTTTCTACATCAAGCTCTTGGGTAAGACTTCTTTTGAAAAAAGTTTTCACTATTGAAAAATTAAAGAAGTTGGAAAACCCCTGCCACAGGCCATTTTCCTCATATCAAATGGTGAAATTAGGGTGCTGAGAGGGGTAGGGGCTTGTTGGGTCTCCATCAAGTCTATGGTAGATGGGCTTGAGGGCTCAGGTTTCCCAACTGGCTGGGGCTCCCTCCCTTAGTTCCCCTGCCTTGGAATCTTTCCCAGAATTCCCCCCAACCACAATCTCCCTGTCCACTTGCCCCCTTCCTCTCCCCGAATTAAGCACTAAAACATTAGCTTTTTCAGTTTTCAAGGGTTCCTGACAAATTTCCTCTCACATGCAGATAAGTAGATGGGAAGACTAAAAAAACTGAAAAAGTGCTCTGTCAGAAGTACGTAAGTCTCCAAACTGAACGCTGACATCTTCACAAAGATGGCACGCCCTGAAGGTCTAGCATATACAAGGGCAGGAGAGGTTGATGCAGTTGGTGGTATATAAATGCATGCATAATCTTCTTAGTGACTAAACCTTTATGATTCCATTGAAAGATTAAATGAATTCAACTTTAAAATCCATTTCCGTTCTAAAGACCAGAAAGAGGTTTTTAGGAAATGAAGATACCCTAAGTCCCGGAGTCAAATATCAAATGGCAGGCGCCCAGGCCCTGGGTCTGTGAGTGGGAGAAGGGAGGGCCTGTGAGGTGGGAGTGGTCTTTGGTGTATCAGAAACATCTGGGCGGGAAGTCAGGAGACCCGGTTCTAGGCCTGAGTGTGCGTCAAACTTGCTGTGTGACGTTAGGTAAATAAATCACTTATCCTTTCTGAGTCTCAATTTCCTCATCTCTAAAATGTAGCTAAGAGCCCTGGTGGTGCACTGGTTAAGCATTTGGCTGCTAACCAAAAGTTTGGCGGTTAGAACCCACCAGCCTCTCTGTGGGAAAAAAATATGGCAGTCTGCTAGATTACAGCCTTGAAAACCCTACGGCGCAGTTCTACTCTGTCCTACAGGGTCGGTGTGAGTTGGAATTGACTCCATGGCATTAGGTTTTAAAATGTTTTTTATATAGCTGACTTCACCACACTGTAGCGAGAAAGGGAAAGAGGGATGGTGTCTGTAGTCTGCCTGATGTGTTTTTTTTTGGTACACTACACTACCTTTTATTTTGCATGTTCATTTTTTTCTTATTTTTTGTTGTACTTTAGATGAAGATTTACAGAACAAACTAGCTTCTCATTAAACAGTACAGATTTTTTTTATGACATTGGTTAACAACCCCACGACATGGCAAGACTCTCCTTCTAAACCTCGGGTTCCCTACTACCAGCTTTCCTGTCCCCTCCTGCCTTCTGGTCCTTGTTCCTGGGCTGGTGTGCCTCTTAAGTCTCATTTTTAAAAAAATTTTTTATTGTTCTTTAACTGAAAGATTATAAATCAAGGCAGTCTCTCATACAAAAATTTATACACACCTTGCTATATACTCCTAGTTGCTCTCCCCCTAATGAGACAGCACACTCCTTCCCTCCACTCTATTTTCATGTCCACTCAGCCGGCTTCTGACCCCCTCCGCCCTCTTGATCTCCCATCCCCTAGACAGGAGCTGCCTACATAGTCTCATGTGTCTACTTGATCCAAGAAGCTCACTCCTCATCAGTATCATTTCCTATCCCATAGCCCAATCCAATCCCTGTCTGAAGAGTTGGCTTTGGGAATGGTTCCTCTTTGGGCTAACAAAAAGTCTGGAGACCATGACCTCTGGGGTCCTTCTAGTCTCAGTCAGACCATTAAATCTGGTCTTTTTACAAGAATTTGAGGTGTGCATCCCGCTGTTCTCCTGCTCCCTCAGGGGTTGTCTGTTGTGTACCCTGTCAGGGCAGTCATCAGTTGTAGCTGGGCGCCATCTGGTTCTTCTGGTCTCAGGCTGATGTAGTCTCTGGTTTATGTGACCCTTTCTGTCTCTTGGTCTCATAATTATCTTGTGTCATTCGTGTTCTTCATTCTCCTTTGCTCCAGGTGGGTTGAGATCAGGTGATGCGTCTTAGATGGCTGCCTGCTAGCGTTTAAGTCTCCAGATGCCACTCTCCAAAGTGGGATGCAGAATGTTTTCTTAATAGATTTTATTATGCCAATTGACCTAGATGTCCCCTAAAAGCCTGATATGTTTTGTGACTTACTCTCTGCACTTCAGTTACCTCATCTGCAAAATGGGAGTAAACCAATTTATTAATGCTGGGAGAAGCATAAGGGAATCAGAGATTCTCACTGAAAAAGGAAGTTAGGATATAAACAAAGTCCCTTCTTTCTTTGACACACAATAGGAGTTGCTGCCTCAAACACATCATTTAGCAAGTGTTCAATAGCTGATAAACTTTTAAGGCAGCCCACTTCCACTGTGCCGGGCCACTTGCCCTTGACCTACTCACTTTCCAGCCAAGGAGGTAGGATGCCAGGCATGTAAGCTCAGCACTCAAATTTCAGCACCTTCAGAGAAGAGGAGACCAGCATGGGCTGAAGCATCAGAGAAGGCTTCTTGGAGGAGGAAGGACCTGATCAACCTGGTCCTCAAAAGTGGAAAGGAAGGTGAGGGGGCAGAAGAACAGAAAGGCATATGGCTGAAAAGGCAGGTGTGATGAGAAACAAGGGTGACTTGGGGCTAGGGGTGAGGTTGGACGGGCAGACTGGGCTCTGTGCCTGGGTCTCACGGCCACGTCAAGTCTTGCCCTTGAGGCAGACACTTGACCCCAACCTGTAGCAGCATCCACATCTGTTCCATCCCAGCCCTACAGAATCCAAGATATACAGTACACGCTCAGGAAATTTCAGTGGTGTATCCTACATCTATGATGCCAAGGGTCACAATTCAACTCTACCAGTAAAAGCCACATGCTGGGCTGACTTACAAATGACTGAATGCAAAACACTGGCACAAGTCACTAAAAAAAAAAAAAAAAGAGTACCACAATATCTGGAAAATCTGGTCAGGGAGATGAGAATCAGTCAAGCAAAACAATACCCAAATGTGTCAGCTGGACCTAGAGTTGGGATGATAATGCACATGTCTAATGATGGCCGTGAAATGCCGGGATCATGTGGGTATACCCAGGGTCATGTACAATTCCCATGCCCTGGACTCTAACAGCTGTAATGCTCTCGCTTTTTCTCCTACCCGGGCACAGCAAATGTGTGTCATTATTATAAAAATACATTAGACACAAACCCTGTGCCTTCTCAGATGTCCTTGTCTTTCTCAGGACCCGACCTGCATCAGGTCACACTGGGGTACAGATGAAACATCACAGTGCAGGCCCTGGGACTGGGTTTTCTGAGTGGCCCCCAAAGGGCTAGATGACACAACTGGGAAGTGGGGAAGTTAATTTGAACTTTGATCAATGGGAAACAGGAGATGCGAGAGAGCCAGGTAGAAACATTTCCCCTCCTTTCTCGCTTCCATGGAGTATGTCCAGACAGTGGCATATCTAGGGTATTGCACTGGCCCTGGGCACCTGGCTCCGCTGAGCGGTTTCTATTAACCTGGTATGGCCCAACATTCTTCCTCAAGCACGGTAATGTGTTAAGTAAAAGATTAACGAGCTTGACTTGTATTTTTGAGATATTATGGTAAAGTTATCTAAAAGAGGGGTGTAGCATGGTTGGACGGGGCACAATTTCAGTGCTTGCCATAGGTGCTATTTTCCTTAGATATACTGCTGGCCATACTGGGTTAATAAAAACTGCTCAGTGGCACCATGAGGGGTGGTGCAATACCTGCCATACCCTAGTTACGCCTCTGCTCCCGGGTGCTGCTCCTCCTTTCAACTTTTGGGAGAAGCCCCACCTGCTGAGTGTTGGAGCTTGCCTCATGTTTTTTGCCTCAATTTTCCTTTTTACCCTCTCCCTCACTGTCTTGGGCTGGCACCTCCCAAATAAAGCGTCATCGCCTTAATCATTACTTAGGCTGTTTCCTGGAGGATATGGGCTAAGTAAGACAAAGGACAGCCATACATTTGCTCAACATTCACAAACACTGGTACTTTAAGAACTGGCAGTAACAAAATTACTTGTGACACACCTTATAACATATCCTAACCCATAATGTCTTGATGCCATAGTAGAGAAGGACAGATTAGAATATAAAGAGATGAAGGAGAGCGCATTGGTGGGTTTGATGGATTCAAGTTCTCAAAGGTGCTCTTGTATCTGTTAATTCAACACACATTTAATGATGCCACTTATGGGTCTGGCATTGTTCTGGCTATCGGGGACACCATTCACACACCTGCTGGCATCTTTGCCACTCAACATAGGCTTTACCCAATTAATGTTAACAATTTAAAAGCCTTCATAGCATTAATTGCCATTAAACAGGCCTCTTTACAAACAGGTGTGAAAAAAATGGCACGTGACAGTGACTGGTCCAAGGCCAATTCCCTTCCTCCTTCTGATGGGCAAAGCCTCTGAGGCAAGCTGTGAAATGATATAAAGTGTTATTTAAAGCCGTAGCCTTGGGGCTCCCCATTCCAGGGAAGTGCCCAGCCCTGCCACTTACTACCTGCATGATCCTGTTGTTGTTAGTGGCCACAGAGTTGGCCCCCAATTCATGGTGACCCCATACTCAACAGAACAAAATGCTTCCTGGTCCTGTACCATTCCCATGATCGGTTTTGGACAGGACTGCTGTGATCCATACGGTTTTCATTGGCTGATTTTTGGAAGTAGATTGTTAGGCTTTTCTTCCTAGTCTATCTTAGTCTGGAAGCTCCCCTGAAACCTGTTCAGCATTATATCAACACCCAAGCCTCCACTGATGGGTGGTGGCTACGTTTGAGGTGCACTGGTCACAGTGGAACTCAGGCCTTCATTATGGAAGATGAGAATTCTACCACTGAACCACCAATGTCCCCTTTGTGTGATTGCAGACAGTCACTTAACTTCTCCATATGCAAAACGAAGTCAACACTATCCACAACTCATAGGGTTCTGTGAAGAATTGCATGAGAAATGAGAGTAAACCACTTAGCACTGTGCCTGGCACCCAGTAAGCACTCACTCAAAGGCCAGGCACCTGGGGTGAAAACCCACATGAAACAGATGAGCTTCATGTCCACCTGTGGAGGGGCTGTCAGGACGTGCAGAGTTACCCCGGTCAGAGTGGGATGTGTTAAGTTCAGGGTGTCTAACACTGGTCTGAGCCAGGGTGAAAGAGCCAGGCTTCTCATGGTGAGCCCTGCTGGTTGCAGAATCAGGCCCAGGTGGCTGATGTCAGAAATTCAGATGTGTGTCCAGAATGAACGGTGTGCTTTGGAATTTTAATACTGGCTGTGTATCCTTACATATGGCACTTAGCCCCCTCTTCATCTTGTTTTCATCTCTACAACGGTGGTAACAATATCTTCCTTTCAGGGTTTCTGCGAAGTTAAAATGCAGCAATGTAAGCAGAATACCTAGTGTAAAGTAAGCGTTCAATAAATGGCAACTACTGAATTACACTGTTAACTAGAAGCAAGAGCCAGAAAATAAATGAGTCAATGAGTGAATGCCTAAAGGGAAAACCACTCTGCTTAGCCGTGTAACCGCAGGCAGGTCATTTTACCTTATTTAGCCTTAGTCGCCTCACCTATAAAATGGAAGCAGTCAGATAACTAATCCATATGATCGTTGTGAGGATCAGGCAAGTTACCAAAAGTGAAAGCTTTGTAAACTCTCAAGTGGCTGAGGGCCAAGAGTTGAGCCAAACTGGACTGCTGGGTACAGAGGTAGGGGAGCCTTCCAAACCAAGGATGCCAAGGGCAAGGTGTGCAGATGGGGAACGAACAGTACAATGGCTTTTCTTATTTATACTGTTCACTATGTTAGATTTTTTATTACAAAAACATTGCATTGTAGAAAACTTGGAAAACACATAAAAGTAGACAGAAAAACATGTAAATCTCCTGTGACCCCATCAATTGAAATAACTGTGGGTATTGGGTTGTGTTTCAGTGTTGTGCTGACACATGTGAGCACTATCACAGGTGAGTGCTGACACAGGTAAGCACATGTTGGAATGGTCAAGTTCAAACTCTAGTCCCAACTCTATCAGATGTGTGACCCTGGAAAAGATTCCTTACTTTTCTAAGCCTCAGTTTCCTCGTACATAAAATGGGGGTAATAATATTACATTCTTCACAGAACAGTTGTTATTAAATAAGATAATGCATGTGAAAAACTCAGCATAGTGTCTGTCACATTGTTGTTGCTGTTGTTAGGTGCCCTTGAGTGGACTCCAACTCAGTGAACCCATGTGCAGAGTAGAATTGCCCCATAGGGTTTTCCAGGCTATAATCTTTACGGTAGCAAATTGCCAGGTCTTTCTCCCATAGAGCCACTGGGTGGGTTCAGATTGCCAACCTTTCTTGGATAGCAGCTGAGCACTTAACCACTGCGCCATCAGGGCTCCTCTCTGTCACATTAGAACTCAATAACTGTAGCTGGTGCTATTATTATTATTTATACATAACTTTATATTTACAAATATGGGATTTTTCTGTGTGTGTATACGGTAAAAATCATGCCATCAAATTTTCTTCTACAGCAGCGGCTCTGAAAGCATGGAACCAGGACCAGCAGCATCAACATCCTCTGGGAACCTGTTAAGAATGCAAATTCTCTCTTGGGAGCTACCTGACCTATTGAATCAGAAACTCAAAGGGTAAGAACCAGGAAACTGGATTTTAACAAGCCTTTTTTTAGGTGGTTCTGATGTGTGCTAAGGTTTGGAACCACTGGCCTACAGCACATTTTTAATGATTTCACAACATTTTCTACCATAATTTATTTAATCAGTTTCCTCTTCTTAGACCTTTAGGCTATTTGCTAGTGATGTGCTGGAGCTGGCTCGTACAGGCTGGGGAGAGCTGATTGTGAACATCTCTTCCCGACCATACATAATGTTGGTAGCTTGCAATCAGCCAGGATGGGAGTTTTACACCACAGGAATTAGCAAATGCTACAAAACAGAGCTCCTCACCCCTCCCATTACTGGCTATTTCCATTGGTTTCTGCTATTATAAACAATACTGTAATGAACATCCACGAACATCCACCTATTTATTCATCTTTGATTGTTTCCTTATGAAAGTTCCTAGACATACAATTGCTGGAGGAAAGGATGAGCTCATTTTTAAGGAACTTTGATACATATTGTCAAATTGGCTTTCAGAAAAATTGTCAACTTAACATTCCCACCAGCATGGTGCAATGGACTTTGAGCTATGGGCTGTGGACCCAGGATTGCTCACCAGGCCTCAACAGTGATGAAAACAGAGCAAGACCCTTGGCTCAAGCATCTTTGGCTCTGGGGGGGACTAAATGTTAACTCCTGCTACATGAGTTTTACACTTGTCTGTTTAGAGCAGTGCAGTCCAACAGAACTTTCTGTGTCATTCTATGTGTTGAATATGGAAGCTACTGAGCATGTGAAATGTGTCTTCGGTGACTGAGGAACTGAATTTTTAATTTTATTAAATTTTAACTAACTTAAACAGCCACATGTGGCTAGTGGCTACTGGGCTGGATGGCACATTTCTAGAGATTCTAGAGGGACCATGGCTTAAGGCTCTTCAATAACTGAAAACCATGGTGAACAGAGATCCTGCATTACATGCATCAGTTCTGGTCAAAACATTATGTTCCCACAATGAAATTCTAGAACTTCTTAAACGTCTGGAAATTCTAGTAGTTCAGAATTTAAATCACATCTCCCAGGCTGGGTTTCCTACCTGCAATCCTCTGCTAGATTATGTATCTCCTTGGGGGCTGGGAAATACTGAGCTCCCCACTCAGTACGTAGACACAAAGGTCGGTCACTCATGAGGCCATAACACATACCCCAACAATCACTATCTGAGATAGCTGATCGACCACTCTGCCTCTGTGTTTTGCTTAAGCTGTTCCCTCAGCCCAGGGAACCTCCTTCCCTAGCCAGTGACACCTCCTCTAGGAAGTCTTCCCTGATTATTCCCACTTAGAATTAAAAGCTTCATTCTCTACGTGGCCAACTGGCCACTAAACTTGGCTCATGAAGTTTAATCATTGGTGAGAGAGCCTTGAGTCACCCTGAGTGAATTTCAGAATTTTTTATCTAGAATTTTAGATGAAATTCTAATAAGTTTGATAAGTAGATTTCTTGTTCCAAAGCTGATCTGAAATAGCAAATTAGAAGGAAAAAGCTCTCAAGGACAGACACACTGCAGTGACATGAAGTAAACATCATCTAAGAGTTATGCAGTGAGGGAGAAGATTTAGAAAAAATACATAAATACCAAATTTGGGCTTCTGAAACCAAGTGCACTAGGTCATTTAGTGTGTGGGGGCAAATAACTTTTCCAGAACTCAATAGTTTTGGGGGGCAGTGCTGTATTAAACAGCTTATATTCATTAAGACAACTATACGGCATCAAGTTATAACTTGAAACTCTGGGCAGAAGTCAGGAAAGTCACCTTAGAGTTCTAGAATTTAAAGCTTGATGGAATTTTACAAGTCATCTATACTTTATAGCTGCAGACACCGAAGCACAAAAGGTGATGTAATTTGCTCAAGGTCACAGAGCTATTTACTGGCAGGGCTAGAGCCAGACCTGGTCTACTTGCCCTCACATCAACACCTGGAAAAGTCACCAGGTGAACTTTTATCTCACAATGCCACTGAATTGATGAGGCATTTACAGAGGGAAAAATAATGCATCTCCCCCTGCTCCTTTCCACAAAGATATTTTCTCTTGTCACTAGTGATAAACACTGGGAAAACATACCTTTCTATATAGAAACAAAAGGAAGAATGAAATAGGAGTTAGCATTTATATCTTTATGACAAACATGGTGTGAATATCATGACTTGAGGGTGATGTAATATTTGAAAGGATATCTTCTAATTGGGGTGATTAATATCCAAGTTGGTATTACACGTGGGCAATGTGAGCAAAGGCTGTTTAAAAAAAAAAAAAAAAAGGCATTTCACAAACACATGGCTGTCCATCAAAATGCAAATGACAGAACAGAAATAAATGGCTGATGTTACATAAACGATTTCAATGCTCTGTGCATCACCAGCCATTTATTTTGGGGCTTGGGCCGTGGGAGAAGAATAATAGGATTGATCTAAGGCAGTTATAAAGCACCACTGATAAATAAATATACATCTTCCCACTCTATGCAGGAGCAGATATTCAGGACAAGGTGGTTCACACAGACAGACAGCTCTTTAAATGATACCCCGCAATTACATTATAGCCTTTCAGCAGATAATAAACCTTCAATGTCTTGAATAATTTAAAATTTTCCAGTGGCACGAAAGTTGAAGGGAAAGAAAATCAGACTCTGCATTAGAGGAGGAAAAATTCTCAGCAAATCAATGGTGAGAATTCTGGCAGAAAAATGTCCAGGTTTTCATTCTTTTTCCTAATAGGTAGACATTGTGTCCCAGCTTAACCTGGCCCCTGTTTTTCAAAGTCAAAGAGCCAAGAGGGAGTGGATCTATGACAAATAAATGAAGGAATTATAAGGCACTAAATCTTTCTAAGTATTCCTATCACTCAGGGGAGGTAATACACAACAGTGTATCACTCTGGATGGAAATAAACTTGAGTTTGGATTCTGACTCTGCCATTAGCTTGCTGTGTGAACTGGACCTTTCTAATTTCCAGTCTCTTCATCTGTAATATCAGGATAATACTACCAATCTCAGAGGATCCAATGAGACCATGAATTAGCTGTTCCTGACACATACCAAGCAATTCATTGTTGTTGTTGTTAGTTGCAGTCAAGTTGATTCCAACTCATGGCCACCCCATGTGTTGCAGGGTAGAACTGCTCCATAAGGTTTTCTTGGCTGTCATCTTAATGGAAGCAGATTGCCAGGTCTCTTCTATTGTGATATTGCTGGGAGGGTTCAAACCGCCAACCTTTAGTAGCAGGCAAGCGCAAACCATTTGCACCATCTAGGGACCTTTTAAGCAATTCATAAAGGGTGGCACTAACTATAGTTATTTTCACAAATTATTATTATTATTATTAATGAAGGTCTAAGTTTTGGGGTCCTCAAGGTATAGCTAGAAAGGGGAATCAAAGAAGGAGAAAGAACAGATGGACATAAAGAGTTTCGTATTAGGGGATATTACGGGGAGGACCTCAAAGCATCAAGATCTAATCCTCATTTGCCAGATGGGTAAACAGACCCAGAGAGGATTAGGATTTGCCCAAGGTGACCTAGCACAGGCAAATAATAAGAACCATTATGGGGTGCTTGCTTTGAGCCAGGCACTGTCCTAAGCCCTCTACATGCAATATCTCAATCAATCTGCACAACCCTTTGAAGAAGCTGCCTTGTTTTACTCATTGAGGCACGGAGAGATTAAGAACCAGCTTAAGGTCACCCTATCCTCTAACACTAGAACTTGGGCCCGTAAGACCCAGGAGTCCTGATCCAAAGCCCAAACCATGTACGGTTTTTACAGAGGGGTTCCTTGGGATAAAAGGCTAAGATAACAAATACGAATGCAAATAAAATTTAGCCGAAATAGACATTTAATTAAAAAAATAATTTGCAAAAGTATAGTTTTACAATGTGATAAGAGCAGTACTATCTATAGGGGAGCTGGTGGTCACTGGTGGTTCCCAGTACTGCTGAGGTGGGTTTGCATAATTAAGTTATAGGCACACACTGGGGATGGCCCAAAGAAGCTGTCAGGGAAAATCCCTTTGTTAAATAACTAGAATGTTGCTCAGTACTGCTGCAATTGGCTAAAATGTTTAATGGGGTTGATACTTGACTACAATAGTCAAGAGATCTATTCAAGGATGAGTCAGGTTAAAGCCAAATATTAAGTCCACAAAGGCAGGTGGGGGAAGGTCAGATCCTGGGTGTCCACACCTGTTGCTGGCAGGCCTCTCTCTTGTGCACTACTGGTCCTGCTAGCAGCACCCTAACCACTGGGGACAGCCTGGACTGGGGGTGTGACTGTGCACTTAACTTCTGGGGGAGGGGGGTGCTGACAGCTTGTGAGGATCAGCCCCAGCCAGAAACCAGTGCTCCTTGAATGAGTGGGACTCTGTCATTAACCAGCCAGAGGACATTAGATAAGTCCTTTGCCCTGTGTGCCCATTTCTCACTTCTAAAACATGCAGGGAGGGTGAAGATCCCTGACAGCAGTGCTGACGCTGTCTGAACCCCGAGGCCATGTGCCTGGCAGTCCTAGGCCTCATCAGAGGGAAGCCTTGATTTCCTCCAGATCCTGGCAGTCCTAGGCATCGTCAGAGGGAAGCCTTGATTTCCTCCAGATCCTGGCAGCCCTAGGCATCATCAGAGGGAAGCCCTGATTTCCTCCAGATTTAAGAATAGACTTTGCAAGTGGGTAACTTGCAAATGCCTGAACTCAAGGTTTTGCATGTGGAGAGCTTGCTAAAAGATGGAATCCGTGGGAGTGTGGAAGAAATATTTAAAAATAAAGGTTGAAATGTGAATAGAACCAGAGTGTCTGTTTCTGAACTGATTCCACCATTATATTTTTTAGAAATTTATTTTGCAGTTGAGGAACTTAGGGGGATTACAAACAGGGCCTTCCAAAACCTGGAAAGAGTCCTGGGAAACTCAGGGCAGAAGTAGGCCTCGCTGAGGGACATTACAGGGAGCATGATCCTGACCAATAGGAGGAAACACTTTCCTAAGAGCTGTCTAGTTAATTGTGACAGCAGGACAAGCAGCATAGACACACTGAGGTGGCCTCAGGATAAGAAACTTTGCCTCAAGGTTCACTTGGAGCAAACCTAAGCAAGCTAAGAGAACCAAGACCTGGGATGCCTTGACTTGAGCTCTTCTATTTCTGAAGCCATGAAGGCAGTCAGAAGTAGGCTCATACAGAGGGAACTCTTTGAGGGGAAAAATACTCATGGATGAGTTTTAAACGTCCCAGGAAAGGGCAGAAATCCATGTGCTGGAAGGCAGGACCTTTAAACCAGGTGCCCTGAGGTTGGAGGAGATACGATCAACCTCAGAATACACGGGACCAAGCAGGGAGCTTCTGACTCAGGACCAGGCAGGGCTCCAAGCACATTCTTACAGAAAAAGAAAAAATTTTATTGGACATTTCAGGAGGAATTTATACCATGCTTGGTGAATTTAGAGTTATGGTTTAGTTGGGGCCTCAAGCCAGGTGATTATGGTAATTTAGAAAGGACCAAGCTACTTCTGTTCCTAGCCCATTCCAGTTTGAAAATATTAGTGCTGCCTTATATTTATAGCATGTTGAATACTTTCCAAAGCACTTTCCCATCTATTATCTCATTTGATCCTCACAACATGCCAGCTGTGACGACTGGGGCTCTGCCATGGGGCTGTGAAAGCTTTCCCCTCTCTGGGCTTCAAAAAATGAGGGCACTGTACTCATCACTAAATACTCCTCGAGAGCTCCTTCCAGTGCTCTCATCTGAAGGCAGAATTTCTCAGCTAGAGGTCCTCGGACCCCCTGCATTAGAGTTCCCAGAGAACTGGTTATGTGCAGATTCCTGGGCTCTACCCAGACCACATACTTAGACTCCTGAACAGTTGGGGCCTGGGAACGTGCATTTTAAACATCCTTCCCAGGTGATTCTTACGTGCACCAAAATTTGAGAACCCTTGCCCTAGTATTTCATGTAACTCCTCGGTGCTGAGATTTTGACATATGAAACGCACATGCTCAGCAACTGAAAAAAAAGTCCTGAAGAAGTTTAAAATTCTGATGGGTGAGGAGAAAACATTCTAGTGTTGGCTGAGTGTATGTGATCATCCAGATAATAACAGCCTCTCAAGGATATAATTAGTGCCCTCGAAATTGGAATATGACTGTTTAATAATTTAAGTGAGATCATCAGGATTAATGAATAGCAGTTGAAATTAAATGTGAGCCCATAAATCCGTGCAGGCCAATGATCTGTGACAAGGCGTCCTGACAAACACAGGTCTGGCTGAGGCTAAAGGCATCTTAACTTATCTCCTCCCATAAAGGTCACGCATTTTTGCTTCTAGAGTTTACATTCAAAGAATCACAATCCAAACATATCATGAAGCACACCTAGTGGCAAGCCATTCCTGTAATCCCGTGTTTTCCAAAAGTCTGGTCATCATTTCAACTCTATCACGATAACCTGAGGTGCCTGTTAAGAATGCAGATTACCAAGGCCCACCTAGAACCATTGAACCAGAATCTCTGTGGGTGAGCCCTGGCACCCTGCATTTTAACAGGCTCCTCAGGAAATGCTGAATTATGGATGAAGGTTAAGGACCACTGCTTGAACCCAACTGGAACCAGAGACCACAGGGACACGCTCCAGGTTTGGGCTGTCTGCCTTTGAGGTAATTTTCTCCTCAGCCACCAGACTGGAGGGTTCTCCCAAGGGTTCTTTTTTTCTTGGAAATCAGCATCCTTTTCTAAGTCCTTGTTGCACTTTTTAGTTTATTAAACACATTCACATTTCTAATGTCATCTAATCCCTATAACGTGACCTTAAGGTTGATGGGGTGGCTCAGCTCTCATCATCCTGTGTTTCAGTGAACGGTAATAATAACCACCACCCTAACAACAGTATCATAACAATGACAGGTGACACAATGCTTACCATGTACCAGGCCCTACCGCAGTGCATTATCTCATTTAATCACCCAAACCATAAAAGGAAGGATAGTAGTTAGGGTTTTTGGGAAACTGAACTCAAACCGATTTAAACAAGAAGGGAACGCACTGGCTCATGGGATGGAGAAAGGACAGGCTTTTGGATGAGTGCAGCTGGCATCACAGGCTGATGGGCTACCAGCTGGTGCTGCCCTGATGGCCAGGTGAGATTACTGACTGGCAGTCACTCTAGAATCACAAGGAATGGGCGGCAGGTGAGGTGCAGTGCACCAAACTGTGCTTCCCATCTTCTCTCAGCCTGAAGTGGGAGGGAGACTAGGTACATGTTTACTACAGAGAGTCTGCTCTGCTCAGGAAGAAGGCCTACTTATAGGTCACTTTCATTCACTTTCGAGTTAAAGTACCTTCTGCCTTATGGCAGCAGGACAATGTTTGCTGGGGAAGGTCAGGGCTCGTCTTCCCTCCTGCCTCGTTAAAACAAATCTGCTGGCTTTTCTGGAGGCTCCAGGAAGGTAATTGTTAAGAGTTTTCCATTAACAGACACTGGAGTGCAGTTATTATTTAGAACATTCTGGACCAAAAATTCTGACAGAACACAGAAAAACCAGTTTCTGAAAAGACTGGGCAGAAAGCATAGCCTTTCAGCCTTATAATCCCACCTGTTTTCACCCTCACTGCAGATTATTAGCAATGCCCCAAAACACCTATTCATTAACAGGCCCAGCAGTGGAGGACAGTTGACAGTGGAAAGTTATTGGTTATTTTGAGGTTCCTGGTTGCTTATAAATAATTCGTGTATCTGTGAGGAGCTCTGCACTTATAAAGCAAAAAATAAACTAAACATTCTTTAAATCGTTCTAGAAGGAATGAGCATTTTGGTCTTTCAGGAGAAGGAACTGAGCCAATGTTGGGATCCCCAAAGGTTCGAAAAGGCAGCCCACACCTGCTAACACTTTACAGGAACCAATGTCACTAAGTCACACAAGAGGAAAGGATGTTACCATGTCCTGGACATGAATCTACTTCTTTATTCCATAATTACGTTACCATGACATTTCTCTATTTGAGAAATTACCAAATTAAACTTTCATTTGTATGGACATGTACTAAGTGTCACAACTGCGCGTTTCATGTCTTTCCCTAAAATTTTTTTTTTGTTCTTGTTTTACTTAGAAGGTGGGGGTTTGGAGGGGAGGTGAATTTCTTATACTTTGGCTTGAACCTCTACTATATGTGAAATTTTCCTTTAGGTAAAAGTTGGCTACTAAGAAGCTTCCTATAAAATTGTTGTTGTTGTTATTAGGTGCCGTTGAGTCGGTTCTGACTCATAGCGACCCTATGCACAACAGATCGAAACACTGCCTGGTCCTGTGCCATCCTTACAATCGTTATGCTTGAGCTCATTGTTGCAGCCACTGTGTCAATCCACCTCGTTGAGGGTCTTCCTCTTTTCCGCTGACCCTGTACTCTGCCAAGCATGATGACCTTCTCCAGGGACTGATCCCTCCTGACAACACGTCCAAAGTATGTAATGTAAGCCGCAGTCTCGCCATCCTTGCCTCTAAAGAGCATTCTGACCGCACTTCTTCCAAGACAGGTTTGTCCGTTCTTTTGGCAGTCCATGGTATATTCAATATTCTTTGCCAACACCACAATTCAAAGGCGTCAACTCTTCTTCGGTCTTCCTTATTCATTGTCCAGCTTTCACATGCATATGATGTGATTGAAAATACCATGGCTTGGGTCAGGTACACCTTGGTCTTCAGGGTCACATCTTTGCTCTTCAACACTTTGAAGAGGTCCTTTGCAGCAGATTTGCCCAATGCAACGCGTCTTTTGATTTCTTGACTGCTGCTTCCATGGCTGTTGATTGTGGATCCAAGTAAAATGAAATCCTTGACAACTTCAATCTTTTCTCTGTTTATCATGATGTTGCTCATTGGTCCAGTTGTGAGGATTTTTGTTTTCTTTATGTTGAGGTGTAATCCATACTGAAGGCTGTGGTCTTTGATCTTCATTAGCAAGTGTTTCAAGTCCTCTTCACTTTCAGCAAGAAAGGTTGTGTCATCTGCATAATGCAGGTTGTTAATGAGTCTTCTTCCAATCCTGATCCCCCGTTCTTCTTCTTATAGTCCAGCTTCTTGGATTATTTGCTCAGCATAAAGATTAAATAGGTATGGTGAAAGAATACAACCCTGACACACACCTTTCCTGACTTTAAACCAATCAGCATCCCCTTGTTCTGGCCAAACAACTGCCTCTTGATCTATGTAAAGGTTCCTCAAGAGCACAATTAAGTGTTCTGGAATTCCCATTCTTCGCAGCATTATCCATAGTTTGTTATGATCCACACAGTCAAATGCTTTTGCATAGTCAATAAAACACAGGTAAACATCCTTCTGGTATTCTCTGCTTTCAGCCAGGATCCATCTGACATCAGCAATGATATCCCTGGTTCCATGTCCTCTTCTGAATCCAGCCTGAATTTCTGGCAGTTCCCTGTCGATACACTGCTGCAGACGTTTTTGAATGATCTTCAGCAAAATTTTGCTTGCGTGTCATATTAATGATATTGTTCTATAATTTCCACATTCGGTTGGATCACCTTTCTTAGGAATAGGCATAAATATGGATCTCTTCCAGTCAGTTGGCCAGGAAGCTGTCTTCCATATTTCTTGGCATAGACGAGTGAGCACCTCCAGAGCTGCATCTGTTTGTTGAAACATCTCAACTGATATTCCATCAATTCCTAGAACCTTGTTTTTCGCCAATGCCTTCAGAGCAGCTTGGACTTCTTCCTTCAGTACCATTGGTTCCTGATCATATGCCACCTCTTGAAATGGTTGAATATCGACTAATTCTTTTTGGTATAATGACTCTGTGTATTCCTTCCATCTTCTTTTGATGCTTCCTGCGTCGTTTAATATTTTCCCCATGGAATTCTTCACTATTGCAACTCGAAGCTTGAATTTTTTCTTCAGTTCTTTCTGCTTGAGAAACGCCTAGCGTGTTCTTCCCTTTTGGTTTTCCATCTCCAGCTCTTTAGCACATGTCATTATAATACTTTACTTTGTCTTCTCCAGAGGCCCTTTGAAATTTGTTCAGTTCTTTTACTTCATCAATTCTTCCTTTTGCTTTAGCTGCTTGATGCTCAAGAGCAAGTTTCAGAGTCTCCTCTGACATCCATCTTTTCTTTCTCTCCTGTCTTTTCAGTGGCCTCTTGCTTTCTTCACGGATGATGTCCTTGATGTCATTCTACAACTCGTCTGGTTTTCGGTGATTAGTGTTCAATGCATCAAATCTATTCTTGAGATGGTCTCTAAATTCAGGTGGGATATACTCAAGGTCATATTTTGGCTCTCGTGGACTTGCTCTGATTTTCTTCAGTTTCAGCTTGAACTTGCATATGAGCAATTGATGGTCTGTTCCACAGTCGGCCCCTGGCCTTGTTCTGACTGATGATATTGAGCTTTTCCATCGTCTCTTTCCACAGATGTAGATATATTTACATTACTTACAACTGTATCTGGCATATAATAAGTGCTATATAGATGCTACTTAGCATTATTATGGAAAGCCTGGTGGTGTACTGGTTAAGAGCTACAGCTGCTAACCAAAAGGTTGGCAGTTCAAATCCACCAGGTGCTCCTTGGAAACCCTATGAGGCAGTCCCACTCTGTCCTTTTAGGTTTTCTAGGAGTCAGAGCTGACTTGATGGCAATGGGTTTGGTTTTAAGCATTATTATTACTGCTATTATTGCCTATTCCTGTCCGAAATGCAGGCAGAACCTGCCCTTTCACAGTTCCCCAATTATTGAGCTAAATGAGAATGATGTGACTAGGACTTGGCTGGTTTGCGCTCTACCAGGTTAGGTACCTAAGGAACCTCTTACTTGTATTTCAGCTTCAAATCTCATCTCCCTCTAGACTCTGAGTAAATAGCAATTCATGTTAGACTAAGCCAGCAGAAGGGCCCAGGAGCTTTCTAAAGACAGACTATGACAGAGGGGGGCAGTTCTGTGGTACTCTCCTTGGGGGCCTTTCCAAGGACCTTCAATAACATGCACCACTGGGTTTTGCTTTCCCCCATTATGTTTTTAAAGAAACACTAAAGCAGTAGAAAAGGTTAGACTTTAATCCTCACAAGAAAAACAGGAGAACATCAGCAATTCAGCACAGTCTTGCTGTGCCAAGTTTTTAAAATGTAGAAGGCTCACCCATCTCAATAGAAGCATCACCTTTCTGGAAATATAATGCAGCTATTTTCTACTACAGAAACGATTCTTTCCCAAACACTGGAGCTCTTGATGCTTCAGATGCAATCTGAGCGATTTATTTGACTTTTTTTTTTTTTTTCTTTTGCTATCCTGGTAAATCATTTATAGTGTTTGATTCACAAAATCCCTTTTTTTTCTACAGATGCACAAAATATTCCATAAATTTATCGACTCCTACATCCTGTGTTCCTGCCAGATATCCACCAAAAGGTTTATAGATTTCCCTCATTATAAACTAATTGATATTCTGTAACAGCTTTAATCTTCTAGCAGTTCTCCCTTTTGGAGTCCGAGAGAGAAGTGTTTAGGATGTTAAAGATATTAAAGGAGAAGAGAACCAAGAAAGCCTGAGGATTTTCTTAGTGGTAAGACACCCTGGAGACTGACACTTAAGATCCAGAGTTCTTCAGGTTACAGCACTCATTGTAGGGATGACCAACCCCTCCTGTCAGATGTGATTATCAGCCAGGGGCTGGCTATTCTAAGGGCAGGCAAGCAGTTCAGGCCACTGACCACCTATCTCTCAGAGCCTCAGTTTTGTCATCTCTCAGACAGAACCACTTCTGCTTCACATTTCCATGTTGCTTTTTTTTGTTGTTAGGTGCCACTGAGTTGATTCCGACTGTCATGGATTGAATTACGTCCCCTCAAAAATATGTTATCCACTTAGTTAGGCCAGGATTCCCAGTTTTGTGTGGTTGTCCTTCATTTTGTGATTGTAATTTTATGTTAAGAGGATTAGGGTGGGATTGTAACACTACCCTTACTCTGGTCACCTCCCTGATCCAAGGTAAAGGGAGTTTCCCTGGGGTATGGCCTGCACCACCTTTTATCTCTTGAGATATAAAAGGAAAGAGAAGCAAGCAGAGAGTTGGGGACCTTATACCAACAAGAAAGCAGCACCAGGAGCAGAGCATGTCCTTTGGACCTGGGGTCCCTGCCCCTGAGAAGCTCCTCGACCATGGGAAGATTGAGGACAAGGACCTTCCTCCAGAGCCGACAGAGAGAGAAAGGCTTCCCCTGGAGCCAACGCCCTGAATTTGGACTCGTAACCTACTAGACTGTGAGAAAATAAATTTCTCTTTGTTAGAGACATCCACTTGTGGTATTTCTGTTATGGCAGCACTAGATGACTAAGACACCGACTCATAGAGACCCCAGGTGACAGAGTAGAACTGCCACATAGGGTTTTCGTGGCTGTGATTTTTATGGAAGTAGATCGCCAGGTCTTTCTTCCTCAGAGTCGCTGGGTGGGTTCGAACTGCCAACCTTTTGGTAAGCTGCCGCTCACTTAACCCTTGTGCCACCAAAGGAAAAATAAAAAACAAACCAGCTGCCACTGAATCAATTCTGACTTATAGCAATCCTATAGGACAGAGTAGAACTGCCCTATAGGGTTTCCAAGGCTGTAATCTTTACGGAAGCAGAGTGCCACACCTTTCTCCTGTGGAGCAGCTGGTGGGTTTGAACGGCCAACCTTCTGGTTAGTAGCTGAGCACTTTAACCACTGTGCCACCAAGGCTCCTTACTTCCACAGAGGAGATAATATTTCACTTCTGGGGAGGAGAGCTGGGCAGGCTCTAATAACAGTCACTATCTTCTCCTCCCTGTGGATGCTCATCAGCACAGCTCTGCCCTTGGCCCCTAAGCTGAAGCCTGGGTCAGTCAGTTCAGGAGGAATGTGGGAGAAAGAGATCCATGTTGTGTTCTCTGGATAGGCCTCACCAACAATACAGCTGATATTCTGGTCTCCTTTGATTCCTGTCCCTATGTCATGACTAACTCAGAGGAGAGACATGCTAGTTATTTCATAATGGGTGAGGGGAAATGACTGGAGAAAGTGAAGTGGAAAAAAAACCCAGGATATAAAGTTACATATGATTGGATGTCCACCACATAAAGAATAAAGTGAAATGAAGAGACTAAATGTAGATTTCCATTACGGAATATTAACTAGCTATTAAGAAAGAAATGAGTTAGCTCTGCACTGACCTGAAAGATGTCTGTGATACATTAACTGGGAAAAAAAAGTTATAATGTATAAGTATGATCTCATTAAAAAGAAAAAAAAGGTAAAGATTAGGAGTAAAGATGATTTTAAATCAAAGCTCTATGTCTTTGAGCTGAGAACACATGGGCGGCTTGGCTTCTCTGTGTCTCGGTTTTTTCATCTGTAAAATCGGGATAAACATATTATGTTTTAAAAGTAGAAAAAAGAGGTTTGAGGACAAGTCCAGTAGTTTTCATATTGTGCACATCTGAACCTATGACAGTGTTTGCTGACGGATGAGCGAGTACAGTTGGCACATAGCAAATGCTCAAGAAATACTGCTGCTGCTGTTGGGTGCTGTAAAATCAATTTCAACTCGTAGTGACCCCATGTGACAGAGTAGAACCGCCCCATAGGGTTTTCTTGGCTATGTCTTTATGGAAGGAGATCACCAGGTCTTTCTCCCTTGGAGCCACTGGGTGGGTTTGAGCGGTCAACCTTTTAGTTAGCAGCCGAGTGCTTAACCATTGTACCACCCGGGCTCCTTGTTTCACCACTAACTAGCTGTTTAATTTTGGCAATTTTTTTTTTATAATTTTTATTGTGCTTTTTTTAAGTGAAAGTTTACAAATCGAGTCAATCTCTCAGAAAAAAAAACAAACATATATACCTTCCTACACACTCCCAATTACTCTCCCCCTAATGACACAGCCTGCTCTCTCCCTCCACTCTCTCTTTTCGTGTCCATTTTGCCAGCTTCTAACCCCCTCCACCCTCTCATCTCCCCTCCAGGCAGGAGATGCCAACATAATATCAAGAGTCCACCTGATCCAAGAAGCTCACTCCTCACCAGCATCTTCTCCAACCCATTGTCCAGTCCAATCCATGTCTGAAGAGTTGGCTTCGGGAATGGTTCCTGTCCTGGGCCAACAGAAGGTCTGGGGGCCGTGACCACTGGGGTCCTTCTAGTCTCAGTCAGACCATTAAGACTGGTCTTATGAGAATTTGGGGTCTGCATCCCACTGCTCTCCTGCTCCCTAAGGGGTTCTCTGTTGTGTTCCCTGTCCTCGGTTGTAGCCAGGCACCATCTAGTTCTTCTGGTCTCAGGATGAGGTAGTCTCTGGTTCATGTGGCCCTTTCTGCCTCTTGGGCTTGTAATTGCCTTGTGCCTTGGTATTCTTCATTCTCCTTTAATCCCGGTGGGTTGAGACCAATTGATGCATCTTAGATGGCTGCTTGCTAGCGTTTAAGACCCCAGACACCACTCTTCAAAGTGGGATGCAGAATGTTTACTTAATAGATTTTATTATGCCAATTGACTTAGATGTCCCCTGAAACCATGGTCCCCAGACCCCTGCCCCTGCTACGCTGGCCTTGAAAGCATTCAGTTTATTCAGGAAACTTCTTTGCTTTTGGTTTAGTCCAATTGTGCTGACCTCCACTGTATTGTGTGCTGCCTTTTCCTTCACCTAAAGTAGTTCTTATCTACTATCTAATTAGTGAATGCTCCTTTCCCACCCTCCCTTCTCCCGCCTCTCGAAACCACAAAAGAATGTTTTCTTCTCAGTTTAAACTATTTCTCAAGTTCTTATAATAGTGGTCTTATACAATATTTGTCCTTTTGTAACTGACTAATTTCACTCAGCATAATGCCTTCCAGGTTCCTCCATGTTATGAAATGTTTCACAGATTCCTCACTGGTCTTTATCCATGTGTAGTATTCCATTGTGTGAATATACCATAATTTATTTATCCATTCATCCGTTGATGGGCATCTTGGTTGCTTCCATGTTTTTGCTATTGTAAACAGTGCTGCAATAAACATGGGTGTGCATATATCTGTTTGTGTAAAGGCTCTTATTTCTCTAGGATATACTCCAAGGAGTGGGATTGCTGGATCGTATGACAGTTCTATTTCTAGCTTTTTAAGGAAGCACCAAATCGATTTCCAAAGTGGTTGTACTATTTGACATTCCCACCAGCAGTGTGTAAGTGTTCCAATCTCACCACAACCTCTCCAACGTTTATTATTTTGTGTTTTTTTGATTAATGCCAGCCTTGTTGGAGTGAGATGAAATCTCATTGTAGTTTTGATCTGCATTTCTCTAATGGCTAGTGATCGTGAACATTTCCTCATATATCTGTTAGCTACCTGAATGTCTTCTTTAGTGAAGTGTGTATTCATATCTTTTGCCCATTTTTTAATCGGGTTATTTGTCTTTTTGCAGTTGAGTTTTTGCAGTATCATGTAGATTTTAGAGATCAGGTGCTGATTGGAAATGTCATAGCTAAAAACTTTTTCCCAGTCTGCAGGTAGTCTTTTTACTCTTTAGGTCAAGTCTTTGGATGAGCATAGGTGTTTGATTTTTAGGAGCTCCCAGTTATCTAGTTTTTATTCTACATTCTTTATAATGTTTTCTATACTGTTTATGCCATGTATTAGGGCTCCTGACGTTGTCCCTATTTTTTCTTCCATGATCTTTATCGTTTTAGATTTTATATTTAGGTCTTTGATCCATTTTGAGTTAGTTTTTGTGCACGGAGTGAGGTATGGGTCTTGTTTCATTTTTTTGCAGATGGTTATCCAGTTATGCCAGCAACATTTGTTAAAAAGGCTGTCTTTTCCCCATTTAACGGTTTTGGGGCCTTGGTCAAATATGTACTGCTTATATGTGGATGGATTTATGTCTGGATTCTCACTTCTGTTCCATTGGTCCATGTATCTGTTGTTGTACCAGTACCAGGCTGTTTTGACTACTGTGATGGTATAATAGGCTCTAAAATCAGGTAAAGTAAAGCCTCCTACTTTGTTCTTCTTTTTCAGTAATGCCTTATTTATCTGGGGCCTCTTTCCCTTCCATATGAAGTTGGTGATTTGTTTCTCCATCTCATTAAAGAATGTCGTTGGGATTTGGATCAGAATTGCATTTTTTTTTTTTTTTTTGCATTAAATGTACAGATCACTTTTGGTAGAATAGACATTTTTATAGTGTTAAGTCTTCCTATCCATGAGCAAGGTATGTTCTTCCACTTATGTAAGTCTCTTTTGGTTTCTTGCAGAAGTGTACTGTAGTTTTCTTTGTATAAGTCTTTTACATCTCTGGGAAGATTTATTCCTAAGTATTTTATCTTCTTGGGGGTACTGTAAATGGCATTGATTTGGTGATTTCCTCTTCGATGCTCTTTTTGTTGCTGTAGAGGAAGCGAACTGATTTTTGTATGTTTATCTTGTATCCTGATGCTCTGCTGAACTCTTCTATTAGTTTCAGTAATTTTCTGGAGGATTCCTTAGGATTTTCTGTGTATAAGATCATGTCATCTGCAAATAGAGATACTTTTACTTCTTCCTTGCCAATCTGGATGCCCTTTATTTCTTTATCTAGCCTAACTGCTCTGGCTAGGACTTCCAGCACAGCGTTGAATAAGAGTGGTGATAAAGGGCAACCTTGACTGGTTCCCAGTCTCAATTGGCGTGTTTTGTTGACCTCATGGAGGTTTTGTTACTACATGTTTGTATGATTATGCAGAATGACCTGGAATGATACATACCAGGGTGTTAACATTAGTTACCTCAGTGAAGATGGAATTGGAAGGGAATTGGGGAGGTATAAAAAAGGAAATAAAATAGCATTGAAAGAAAGAAATAAGCCAAAATGTTAGCAGTGATTGCCTCGGTATGATGAGACTATGGGTAGCACTTTTCATGTCTTTTCCTCGACACCCGACCTGCGCTCATGCTGTTCCCTCTGCCTGGAATATTCTTCCCCTCCCACAACCTAAGGAAGAACATCTACTTATCCCTTAGGACTGAGCTTTGCTGGAATTTTCTCCAGGAAGTCTTCCCTGCTTCCCCTGTGCTCCACAGCACTTGGGCCTCCACCGGGTAGCCCGTATTCTATGGTCTTAGAATGGTGCCTCACCTGTCTGTCCCCGCGCTGGATGTGAGCTTCCCAGGAAGTCTGTTTTACTCTCCATATATCCCCAGTATATAGTGCAGCATCCAGCAGAGTTATTTCGTGAATATTGCTGAGTAAATGAATATGAATTACTCTGATAAATCAGGACAAACATACAGGGGGAAAAAAAGGCAGCACAAAACCCAAAAAGGTGAAAGAACCCAAGAAATAAATCAAAGTGGGGAATGGTTCCTTCAACAGTTGTGGTGGTGTTGGAGGCAAACTAATGGTGCAGGAGAGAAGACAAGAAAGGAGCATAGATAAATAAACAGATAACTGCTGTCGAGTCAGCTCTGACTCATGGCGATCTTATGCACAACAGAGTGAAATGTTGCCCAGTCCTGCATCATCCTTATGATTGCTGGCATGTTCGTTATCTATTGTTGCAGCTACTGCACTAACCCATCTCACCAAGAGACTCCCCCGCTAGGCCTCTACTTCTCCAAGTGTGTGTCCTCCTCCAGCGACTGATCCCTCCTGATGACATGTCCAAAGCCAGCAAGTTGGACACTGTTCCCTTGTGGTTCATAGGTTTCCAGTGGCTAATTTTCTCTTTAGTCTATCTTAGTCTGAAAGTTCAGCTGAAACCATGGGTGACCCTGCTGGTGTTTGAAGTGCTGGTGGCATAGCTTCTAGCACCAGAGCAACATGCAAGCCACCACAGTATGATAAACTGATAGACAGGTGGTAGCAGAAAGGAGTACACGCTTACTGGGCAGTGTCAAGAGTGGTCTGTTGGAATGCAAAGCGGTACAGGGCAAAATGGGTTTCCTTGGTGTCAGTCATCACTAGGACTGGTGGTGTGAGAGTACAGGTCAATGGAGAGAAGCTCTGACCCTGGCCTCACTCGAAAAGGTCTCTACCATGTGAGTTAAGGGGCCCAGCAATGCCCATGCTCCTCCAAGCACCAATCACTGCTAACAACTTATCAACGGCTCTGTGAACACCTGTTTAAGAACTTCCTGTTGGGAGCAATTCCCTGTTTTGAGTTGGGGAAAGTGCTGTCAATGAAATCACACCAAAGCCTTTCAGTTCTGTATCTCATCATTCCAGGCAGTCCATGGGCCATCCAAAGACAATAACCCTTCCTAATATGCTGGTTTTCTAGAAAACCAACACTGTTTGAAAATGGGGAAGGGGATGGGAAGAAATAAATGAACAAAGAACTCTTCTGTTTTTTTATTAAAAATATTGCATCTAGGCAGTGCGACCTGGAGGCAGGGCAGCCAGCCTGTGCCCCATCTGCCTCTCCCACAAGTGACAAAGCACCTCCACGTCCTCCTAATCCTCAAGCAAAGCTCACACATTTAAAGAGCTTTTGGAGACTCCTGGAAAACTCCACCGTGTTCAATTCGTAAGCAGGGCCAGGATTATTCCGGTGTCAGCACCTGCCTCCACTCTAGTTCCCGGTGCTGCCTGCACAAAGCTCTGGATCTTATTTCAAGAATTCATATGCTCCAATTTTGTCTCCTATCCAGGTCTCGAGCCTTAGCTGAATTACAATTAGTTGCCCTGAGGATGCTGGAGGGGGCTCATTTCAGAGGAAAATGCCTTCTGCTAAGCAGTACCAATCTAGCCTGTAGTTAGCATTTATGAATTTCAACTCTGAGAACTGCCTCCACTAACATGACCCAGAGAAATCCATCTTTTACAATGGCCCATATTTGCCATACTTTAGACAGGCCTCTCCATAATCCTGAAATTGTTTTTCCCAAATCTCATTTTTAAAACAATCACTGCTGAGTAAGTTTTCTTTCAGAGCTGCCTTGAGAATTTCTTCTTGAAACAAGAATAATGACTGCCTTTCTGAAAAAAAACCCATGTTGCAAAAATCTGACAGCTAAGTTGCAAGGCTGAGGGGCGTGAGGTAAGAGTTATCTGGGCTCCATGCTTGATTAGTGAAAAAAAAAGGGGCAGCAATCCTTGGGGTCTTAGTTCTCATTCTCTTCTGTGAAATGGGACAGTATTTGTTCTCTTCTCTATCTCATTAGGGCTTGGGGATGTCAATACATTGGATTAATAGTTTTGCTCTCTGGAGAAATGGATGCAGTTGGAGAATGCCAGTCTCGTAAAACTGATCCTGTTCTTTGTTGAGATTGTTGTACTCTTTTTTTTCTTTTGGGGTCATGTTTTTATCTTTGTCACTGAACACAACATTAAAGAAACTGGGATATAAGAGGTACAAAGCATTTGAAGTACAGGCCTGGGTATGTTTGATAATGAGCTCTTTTTAATAAGAAGTTTGCTCTTAAATACAATGGTAATTTATTGAGAGGCACCCTTGGGAACAGAAAGGAGAGATGCACGCTGCGGATGCTGCTCTCGGCAGCTGAGGTGTGGAGGAACACACGTGCAATGGAAGCCCAGTGACGGGGTCCTGTCCCTCCTCTGCAAACCAGCTTGCTATGTGTCCAGGTCTCAGGCTTCCTATCTATAGAACGAGCAGGCTGAGTCACGCCTGTCGTTGGCACACAGTTCTAAGCAGTGGTGCTCATTCTAGTAAACAATATTTCAGAAACCAAATATAGACCATGATCGGAGAGACGCCAAGCCTGCCTATGAGGTTCTCCCCACCCCTCACAGAGCTCCCTGAGGCTCGCCCTGGGGGTGCTGGTGCTCCAAACCACTGGCCTAGAAGATCTCGAAATTCTCTTCTAACTGAACAAGGAGAAATACTTGTTTCTAATCTGACGGATGCTTGGTTTATTCTATCTCTGAAGGACTAATGTCCTGTGATGTTCAGAGAAGGATCCTGCTAAGGGACCCCTAGGCAGCTGATGCTTCAGAAACACAGGTTACAGGGAACCTGAGCCTGAAACACAAAGATGGAGGCCAGTCCCTGTCATGGCAGGAACTGCTGTGTGTCTTCCACGGTCACATCTAGCTCACCAGCTGAAGGTGACCCTGTTGCTAGTGATGGTTTTGTGTATATGTGAATGTAGCTGCCATATATTTCCTTGCTCTCTCCTTCTTTCTCTCTATCATTCATTCATTCACCAATTCCACATTTATTAGGCACCTAGATTTAGACCAGAAATGGTCTAGTGTTGAAGACTGACAATGAATAGGTCACCAAATAGCCATGTAAACTCCACAGAGAATAGTGAATAGTGGCAGTGGTGGGGGGCCTAAGCGAAGATGATACGAGAGGAGCCAGCCATGTGAAGAGCTGGGAAGAGGATGTTCAGGCAGAGAGAACAGCACATGAAGACCCCATGGTGAAGACCCAGTGGCAGGTGTTTGGTGTGTTCAAGGACAAAGAAAGAAGAGCCTGCTGTAGCTGGTACATAGAGGAAGAGGGAGAGAGTAAGTAGTCTTCAATTCTGAGGCCCCGAAGAAAGAACACAGCAGGGAACCTGCTCAGAGTAGGTAGCCCATACCAAGGGAGGACTTGGGAGGGTGCCCCTACAGAGCAGAGGCTGCTTATGCTGCAGCATAGCACATAGAAATCAATTTGTCACTTGGATAATCTCATTTTTTTCATTTCTATTGCCTGGCTGGAAGCCCTTGGATGTGGGTGACAGGTCCTAACTGGGAGAAGGTTGAGGTTGGAGAGGAGATTGGGGAAGGAAAGCAGAGAAAGGGAGAAACGGGCAGTGGCAGAGACGGATCCTTGGCTTTTGTAAGTTACAGGTGGTAAGTGGCTTTCAACATGTCACTCACTGGCTATGTGACCCAGGACAAATCCCTTAGCCCCAGGCTCCTCGTCTGAGATTTAGGGACTGTATGGCCTCCCTCAGAGGTTGTTGTCAAGGATAAATGATGGGCCTGGCACATTGAAATTCTTCCCTAAATGGTGGCAGCTAAAAGGGAAGGGTGAAGGGATGAAGAGATCATTTAGGTTGAGGATGAGACAAGAGCACATTTGTTTAGTGCTTCACCATCTGCAAAGCCCTCCCACCCACAGAAAGGGGGAGACTGCACCTGTATCCCCCCAAGGCTGTACATTCATCCCTGCCTCCCTCTTCCTGCAAACCAGGCATAAACAAACATTGATGCCCCTCCCAATATACAACAGTTTAAATATTTATAATGTTTATTATATGCCGGTTATAGTCTTGAGCACTCTACATACTCTACATATGTTCACTCATTTAATAGTCACAGCCACCTCAGCGGTAGGTGCTACTGTAATTCCACTTTACAAATGAGGGAACTGAAGCACAGACAAATTAAGTGACTGGCTCGAAGTCACAGAGCTAGTATGTGACCAGCTTACTAGGGTAAGGATCAAATACATAACTAGAACCATGCTACAGAGACAACCCCTGCCATCAGTGGGGTCACACCTCACTTCATGGACATAAACTAATATAATGTGTCAGATGCTACTGTAACCATGGCCAGAGTACTAAGGGAGCAGAGGAAATGAGCTCTGATTGGTTCATTTATCAAGCATGTATTACGCACTATGGTGCAAGGAAACACTTTTATATGGCTTTTCTAACCATGGTCTTGTAACTCCCACAAAATGATTGGCTGGGCCACAATCTTGCAAGAGATTGGTCGATTTACTATGCAAATGACCGACCCAGTGCCATAGTGGCTTGGAAACCCACCCAGTAGGATTGAGCCCCTTGTGGCCCAGCTAGGGGATTGGTTGGTTTTGCCATCCTGCTAGGCTTATATAAAGGCCAATCCCACAAACATCTCACTGCCATGAAGAAGAGTCTGGACTCATCCAGAGACTTCAGCAAAAGAGTAAAAGATTACCTATACACTGGGAAAAAGTTTTTAGCTATGACACTTCCAATCTGCATCTGATCTCTAAAATCTACATGATACTGCAAAAACTCAACAACAAAAAGACAAATAACCCAACTAAAAATGGGCAAAGGATATGAACAGACACTTCATTAAAGAAGACATTCAGGTCGCTAACAGATACATGAGGAAATGCTCATGATCATTAGCCATTAGAAAAATGCAAATCAAAACTACAATGAAATTCCATCTCGCTCCAACAAGGCTGGCATTAATCCAAAAGACACAAAATAATAAATGTTGGAGAGGTTGTGGAGAGACTAGAACACTTATACACTGCTGGTGGGAATGTAAAACAGTACAACCACTTTGGAAATTGATTTGACACCTCCTTAAAAAGTTAGAAGTACCATATGACCCAGCAATCCCACTCCTTGGAATATATCCTAGAGAAATAAGAGCCTTTATACGAACAGATATATGCACACCCATGTTCACTGCAGCACTGTTTACAATAGCAAAAAGATGGAAGCATCCAAGGAGCCCATCAACAGATGAATGGATAAATAAATTATGGTATACTCACACAGTGGAATAGTACCCATCAATAAAGAACAATGATGACTCTGTGAAACATTTCATAATAACATGGAGAAACCTGGAAGGCATCACGCTGAGTGAAATTAGACATTTGTGAAAGGACAAATACTGTATGCGACCACTATTATAAGAACTCAAGAAATAGTTTAAACAGAGAATATATTCTTTGATGGTTACAAGAGTGGGGAGGGAGGGGGAGGGGTATTCACTAATTAGATAGTAAACAAAGACTATTTTAGGTGAAGGGAAAGACAACACACAATACAGGAGAGGTCAGCACAACTGGACTAAAACAAAAGCAAAGAAGTTTCCTGAATAAACCGAACGCTTCAAATGCCAGAGTAGCAGGGGCAGGGGTCTGGGGACCATGGGTTCAGGGGACATCTAGCTCAACTGGCATGATAAAATTTATTAAGAAAACATTCTGTATCCCACTTTGGTGAGTGGTGTCTGGGATCTTAAACGCTAGCAAGTGGTCATCTAAGATGCATCAATTGGTCTCAACCTACCTGGAGCAAAGGAGAACGAAGAACACCAAAGACACAAGGTAATCATGAGCCCAAGAGACAGAAAGGGCCACATAAATCAGAGACGACATCAGCCTGAGACCAGAAGACCTAGATGGTGCCCAGCTACAACCAATGACTGCCATTACAGGGAATACAACAGAGAATCCCTGATGGAGCAGGAGAGCAGTGGGATGCAGACCTCAAATTCTTGTAAAAAGACCAGACTTAATGGTCTGACTGAGATTAGAATGACCCCAGAGGTCATGGTCCCCAGACCTTCTGTTAGCCCAAGACTGGAACCATTCCCAAAGACAACTCTTCAGACAGAGATTGGACTGGACTATAAGATAGAAAATGATACTGGTGAGGAGTAAGCTTATGGCTCAAGTAGACACATGAGACTGTGTGGGCTGCTCCTGTCTGGAGGGGAGATGAGAAGGCAGAGGGGGACAGAATCTGGCTGAATGGACACAGGAATACAGGATGGAGAGAAGGAGTGTGCTGTCTCAGTAGGGGGAGAGCAACTAGGTGTATATAGCAAGGCGTATATAAATCTTTGTGTGTGAGGGACTGACTTGATTTGTAAACTTTCACTTAAAGCACAATAAAAAAAATATATTAAAAAAAAAAGAGTCTGGAGTAGAGTGCATCCTTTGGACCTGGGGTCCCTGTACTGAGAACCTCCTAAACCCAGAAGAGAGAGTTATTATACTGAAGATGGAGAGAGATGGCTGTGGTGGGCTTGCTGGCCCAAAGAGAGAGGGTTGAGCACCTTTAGGCAGGAGGCTTGCTGGCAGAACTGGGTGCCTCTGGGCAAGCCTAGCAGAGCTGAAAGAACTGTAACACTTGTCCAAGCAGGGCAGAAGTCTGGCGTACCCTGTTCAGGGGCTGCATGCCTCCCTGCAACCCCTGGGCAGAGGGCAGGAGCCACATGGGCCCTCGGGATGTGCAGGCCTGGGTTGTGAGACTGCAGCCAGAGGCAGTGGTGACATGAAGACAGCACCTGACCTGAACCACAGAGTGCCTGCCCAGTGATATAAGAATGGGCATGGGTAAATTGGGGAAAGGTAAGCAGTTCTCCTTTGAGAATCTGTTGTTACCGTTTACTGTTTGCTATAAATAATAATAATGGCTTTCGCTTTGCCAAGACTGTGCAAATGTTCTGTGTGTCTGGCTCTATCACAGATGAACATAGGATCCACGGAATGGTTGATGCCAGTGGATGTACCTGCCTCATTCCTAGCAGTCTTATGGCTGCCTGAAAGTTTGAGGCACAGCCTGTCTGCATGTGCAGTGCAGACAGACAGACATGTCATACTAGCACCTACTATCTGCCTAAAGGAGCTCTTGAGTGGTGCAAAAGGAAACAGTTAAACCATTCGGCTGCTAACCGAAAAGCTGGAGGTTGGAGTCTACCCAGAAGTACCTCGGAAGAAAGGCCTTGGTGATATACTTCCAAAAAATGCACCATTGAAAATTCTATCCTGACACACATGGGGTCACCATGAGTCACAGGTGACTTGATGGCACCTGGAAGGAGAAGGAGGAGCTGGGAATCAGTGGTTAATAAGACAGATGTACTCTCTGCTCTTGGAACTCACAGTCTAGTAGAGGAGACACACACAATGAACCAGTATTTACACAAGTAAGTATTTTAATTTCATCTGTGCTAAGCATTAGGAAGGAAAAGTAAAGGGTGCTGGAGTATGTATGTATATCAAGGGTCAGGGAAGACTTCATAGAGGTAGCAAGAACTGAGTTAAATGTGTATGTATGTATAAGTACGTGTACACACACACACATACACTGAGACCTCTGTACTGAGGGCATGTAATTAAGAATGTACTATTAAAACAGGGCAACAGGCAGGTGGGTTGCTGCTAAAACTGTCAGCTTTAATTATTCTGGAGTGCACACAGACTCCCTCTCTTTGCTGCTTCTTAGTGCCTGTGAAAGAAGGTAAGCAGAGGAAAGGACTTCTCTTGATTTTGCTTCAACCGGTGAAAGCTTTGGTGCAAAGAATATGCTTGAGACCATTGGCTGAAGCACAATTTTTAGATACCTTTTTTGGCCCCTGCTCTATGTCTTTTAAACCCGAGACTGAGATTTTTTTCCACAGGGCAAAACTCACAGCTAAGAGACTCTTCCGTGTACTCCAGTGGTTAAGATCACATGCTTGGGACCAGACAGACATGGTTTGGTCATTGTGCTACCACTAAAGAACTGTGAGACCAGGTCAAAGGCATTTAACCTCTCTGAGTCTCAGTTTCCTCATCTGTAAAATGGCACGACAGGTGCTGTAGGTGGGCTCATGACACAGGCTCTAATCCACATCTCCTTTTTCTACCTCTACTAAAGAGGCCAAAAAGCAAAACACTCACATTCCCAGCCTCACCTGTAGGCAGGGGTGGCCAGATGTTAGAGCTCTGGCCACAATTCTCTGGGGAGTCTTTTCTGAATAAGAAGGCAAAACTTTGATGGGCGAGGCTTTGTGCCTTCTGCTCTTCCCCTTTTTCCTGTCTGAAAGGTAGGCTTTCCAGAGGTACTGTAACCATTTTGTGGCCATGAAGATGGAGGAGGAAGAAGAGAGAAGCTTGGTTCTTTGACGACAGTCTTCTAGTACTGGATCTCTTGTTATATAAAAGACATCAAATAAATTCCTTATTTGTTTGAGCTCCTCTTATCAAATTTTCCGTAGTTCACAATTTAGTGTATTTCTAAATTGATGCAAATGGGATAAAAATGGAACCTACTTCATAGGTTGTGGGGATTAAGTTATCTGTGTACACTGCAAGGTCAGTGTGTACACTGCAAGGTCAGTGTGTACACTGCAAGGTCCGTGTGTACACTGCAAGGTCCGTGGCCTGGCACTCAGCAAGTATTCAGCAAACACATGGCCCCTAAGTTGATGGTGGAGAGGAAAGGGGAGGAGGAGAACCGAAAACCTGGCAGCTCTTTGGAGAGTCATTGAACAGAGTGTGTGGGGGCAGGAAGCTACCTCGGGGTGGGTCCTACCTCGATCACTGAAGTCGTCCACCAGCACGATCTCAGCGATCAGCTCAGGCGGAGAGCGGTTCAGCACGCTGTGCACAGTGCGGAGCAGGGAGGACCAGCCCTCATTGTGGAAGGGGATGATGATGCTTGTGTTGGGGAGCATCTCCAGGTAGCGTTTGCTGTTGCAGCTAGAGGGAGACACAGGAGAGAGGGGGAGGACAGGTTCAGCTCCCCTCTTGCCAAGAGAACTCTGGCATGCGGTTCGACTAATGGCAAATCCCACTTCCTCTCCCACCTTCAGGGGAAAAGCAAAAGCTGAGGACAGCTCGGTCACTTCAGGACACTTTCTTCTACTTGGCACCCTGGAATCCTGCCTCCGGCCCCATACACACAGTGCACAGGGCTGTGTATAAAAGATCCACCGCCCCCTACCCCACATTGTACGTGGTAACATAGACTTACCTTATGACCTAATCATTCCACATCTAGGTGTATACCCAAGAAAACTGAAAACATAAGTCCACGCAAAAACTTGTACACAAATATTCTTCGCAGCATTATTCGTAATAACCAAGAAGTGGAAATTACCCAAATGGCCATTAGTTGATGAATTTTGGAAACTGCCAAACTATTTTCCAAAGCAGCTGTACCATTTTACATTCCCGCCAGCAGTGTACGAGGGTTCCAATTTTTCCACATCCTTACCAACACTTGATATTGCCCTATTTTGACTACCCACCCTATGGGGATGAAGTGGTATCTCATTATGGTCTGATTTGCATTTTCCTAGTGAGTAATGATGGTGAGTGTCTTTTTATGTTCTCATTGGTCACTTATATATCTTCTATGGAGATATGTCTATTAAACATCTCTTTTTGGGATTGTTCATTGCTGGTGTATAGAAATAGAATTGATTTTTATATGTTAACCTTGTATTCTGTAATCTTGTTGAACTTATTTATTAGTTCTAATGGATTTTTTTCTTGTGTTTGTGTCATAGAGATAGTTTACTTTTTCCTTTTCAATGTGGATACCTTTTTTTCCCCCTTCTTTTTTACTTACCTAATTGCCCTGGCTAAAACCTCTAGTACAATGTTGAACAGAAGTGGTAAGAGAGTGTACCCTTGTCTTTTTGGTCTTTTTAGTTGTGTTTAGTTGTAGATTTTTCATAGATGGCTTTTGTCAGGTTGAGAAAGTTCCCTTCAATTCCTTGTGTGTTTAGTGTTTTTATCGTGAAAAGGCACTGGATTTTTGTCAAATGTTTTTTCTGTGTCTGAAACCATCGTGTGGATTTTGTCCTTGAATATATTAATATGGTGTATTATATTAATTGATGTTCATATGTTGAACCAACCTTCCATTCCTTGCAATGGTAACAGAATCCTTTTTATATGTTGCTGGATTTGGTTTACTAGTATTTTTGTTGTGGATTTCTGTATTTATATTCATGAGGAATATTGGTCTGTAGTTTTCTCGTGATGTTTTTGTTTGGTTTTATATATCTCTTTTACTAAAAATCTTGGTTCTTAACATTAATTGCTTTATCCTACAAAAACTGCAAGTCACAACCGACTTGATGGTAAACAACAATATATAATAGCTTCAGAAAAACAATACCATTTATTACTAACAATATGATTATAGAAAACAGTTTAAGATGTTTTTTTTCATCCTTCATTTCTTTTTGTCCTTAGTGTATATTTTATTAGGGGTGCTGTTGTTAGGAGTATATAGTTACATTTTTATGTTTTAAACCCACTTGAAATAATTCCTCTCTGCATTGTTATACCATCAACTCAATACACAGCTGGGCTCATTTATTTCATTTAGCTTTTTAAGGATTGCTTTTTACTTTTGAATTCTGATTTAATCTTATTTTATAATTATGTATTTACATGGTTCTAAGGTCAAATCTACAAAACAAGATACCTTAGAGAATTATGGCTTTTAACCTTGTCCCCTCCACACTAGTCCTTTCTTCCCTCTAGGAACCCATTTTATTTTATGAATTATCCTTCCATTGCTTTCTTCCTTTCTTTTTCTAGTACAGTGAAACCTGTGAGAAGTGGAACTTGATGAGACTGCCTTGTTTTTCCAGGTCTCAAAAGTTTTCCACCTTTGACAGGGTGCAGTCTTATCACTTTTCTATTGGTCTCTATCGGTGGAAAATATTTTAGTTTTCCTTCTCTGATGGGTTTCCACCTTACCCAGGTTCTGGCTTTTGCAGGTTATACTGTATAAGCAACTATGTATACTTATTCCTGTTTTCTTGAATAAGTGGTAGCATGCTATATACACTGTCTTACCTTGTTTTTTTCTCATAACATTATGTTCTGGAGATCACTCTATAAAAGATCTATAGTTTTGTCAAGGAGAGGGTAAGTTCAGTTCAGGGGAGAGTAAGCAAGCCCATTTGATGGCACCTAAACCATTTTGCAGAAATAAAGCCTCTTTCTTGGTTACAAACTCAAGTGGAGAAGAGGGATGCCCTTATTGAGCTTCTAAAACAGTGATTCTAAAAGTGTGGTCATAGACTAGCAGCGTCAGCACCACTTGGGAGCTTACTGGACACGCAAATTCTCTGCTTTACCCCAGACCTCCTGCATCTGAAGCTCTCACGGGGGGACTCAGCAATTTGTGGTTTAACAAGTCCTCCAGGTGACTCTTATGCCCACTCAGGTATGCCCTAAAACGTTCACATTCATGAATGATTGGGATTTGATTCCCTGGAACCAGGGCTTCCAACCCGTTCGGTTGGGTTTGAACCCCTGCTGAGAATTTGCATTTCTAACAAGTTCTCTGCCCAGCACACACATACTTCACCTGACTACCTGGAAGGCTTCTTCTCATACCTGCACCACTGAAACCCAAACCCATGGCTGTTGAGTTGATTCCGACTCATAGCGACCTTATAGGACTGCACAGAGCTGCCCCATAGCGTTTCCAAGGAGCAGCTGGTGGATTCAAACTGCCAGCCTTTTGGTTAGAAGCCAAGCTCTTAACCACTGCTCCCATACCTCCACAGCCCAGCTTAAGTGTTGACTCCTCAGAGAAGTCTTTCCTGAGCCTCTCTCCCTCAGTCTAAAGTAGAAATTTTATCTCAGCCAAAACTATGGCCTGCAGGCCAATTCTGGCAGCATGTTTTTTTTTTTTTTTTTTTTATAATAACTTTTATTAAGCTTCAAGTGAACGTTTACAAATCCAATCAGTCTGTCACATATAAGTTTACATACATCTCACTCCCTACTCCCACTTACTCTCCCCGTCTTGAGTCAGCCCTTTCAGTCTCTCCTTTCTTGACAATTTTGCCGGCTTCCCTCTCTCTCTATCCTCCCATCCCCCCTCCAGGCAAGAGTTGCCAACACAATCTCAAGTGTCCACCTGATATAATTAGCTCACTCTTCATCAGCATCTCTCTCCCACCCGCTGACCAGTCCCTTTCATTTCTGATGAGTTGTCTTCGGGGATGGTTCCTGTCCTGTGTCAGCTGAAGGTCTGGGGAGCATGGCCGCCGGGATTCCTCCAGTCTCAGTCAGACCATTAAGTTTGGTCTTGTTATGAGAATTTGGGGTCTGCATCCCACTGATCTCCTGCTCCCTCAGGGGTCCTCTGCTGAGCTCCCTGTCAGGGCAGTCATCGATTGTGGCCGGGCACCAACTAGTTCTTCTGGTCTCAGGATGATGTAGGTCTCTGGTTCATGTGGCCCTTTCTGTCTCTTGGGCTCTTAGTTGTCATGTGGGCTTGGTGTTCTTCATTTTCCTTTGCTCCAGGTGGGTTGAGACCAATTGCTGCATCTTAGATGGCTGCTTGTTAGCATTTAAGACCCCAGACGCCACATTTCGAAGTGGGATGCAGAATGATTTCATAATAGAATTATTTTGCCAATTGACTTAGAAGTCCCCGCAAACCATGTTCCCCAGACCCCCGCGCTTGCTCCGCTGACCTTTGAAGCATTCATTTTATCCCGGAAACTTCTTTGCTTTTGGTCCAGTCCAATTGAGCTGACCTACCATGTATTGAGTGTTGTCTTTCCCTTCACCTAAAGCAGTTCTTATCTACTGATTAATCAATAAAAAACCCTCTCCCACCCTCCCTCCCTCCCCCCCTCGTAACCACAAAAGTATGTGTTCTTCTCAGGTTTACTATTTCTCAAGATCTTATAATAGTGGTCTTATACAATATTTGTCCTTTTGCCTCTGACTAATTTTGCTCAGCATAATGCCTTCCAGGTTCCTCCATGTTATGAAATGTTTCAGAGATTCGTCACTGTTCTTTATCGATGCGTAGTATTCCATTGTGTGAATATACCACAATTTATTTACCCATTCATCCGTTGATGGACACCTTGGTTGCTTCCAACTTTTTGCTATTGTAAACAGAGCTGCAATAAACATGGGTGTGCATATATCTGTTTGTATGAAGGCTCTTGTATCTCTAGGGTATATTCCTAGGAGTGGGATTTCTGGGTTGTATGGTAGTTCTATTTCTAACTGTTTAAGATAATGCCAGATAGATTTCCAAAGTGGTTGTACCATTTTACATTCCCACCAGCAGTGTATGAGAGTTCCAATCTCTCCGCAGCCTCTCCAACATTTATTATTTTGTGTTTTTTGGATTAATGCCAGCCTTGCTGGTGTGAGATGGAATCTCATCGTAGTTTTAATTTGCATTTCTCTAATGGCTAATGATCGAGAGCATTTTCTCATGTATCTGTTGGCTGCCTGAATATCTTCTTTAGTGAAGTGTGTGTTCATATCCTTTGCCCACTTCTTGATTGGGTTGTTTGTCTTTTTGTGGTTGAGTTTTGACAGAATCATGTAGATTTTAGAGATCAGGCGCTGGTCGGAGATGTCATAGCTGAAAATTCTTTCCCAATCTGTAGGTGGTCTTTTTACTCTTTTGGTGAAGTCTTTAGATGAGCATAGGTGTTTGATTTTTAGGAGCTCCCAGTTATCGGGTTTCTCTTCATCATTTTTGGTAATGTTTTGTATTCTGTTTATACCTTGTATTAGGGCTCCTAGGGTTGTCCCAATTTTTTCTTCCATGATCTTTATCGTTTTAGTCTTTATGTTTAGGTCTTTGATCCACTTGGAGTTAGTTTTTGTGCATGGTGTGAGGTATGGGTCCTGTTTCATTTTTTTGCAAATGGATATCCAGTTATGCCAGCACCATTTGTTAAAAAGGCTATCTTTTCCCCAGTTAATTGACACTGGTCCTTTGTCAAATATCAGCTGCTCATACGTGGATGGATCTATGTCTGGGTTCTCAATTCTGTTCCATTGGTCTATGTGTCTGTTGTTGTACCAATACCAGGCTGTTTTGACTACTGTGGCTGTATAATAGTTTCTGAAGTCAGGTAAGGTGAGGCCTCCCACTTTCTTCTTCTTTTTCAGTAGTGCTTTGCTTATCCGGGGCTTCTTTCCGTTCCATATGAAATTGGTGATTTGTTTCTCTATCCCCTTAAAATATGACATTGGAATTTGGATCGGAAGTGCGTTAAATGTATAGATGGCTTTTGGTAGAATAGACATTTTTACTATGTTAAGTCTTCCTATCCATGAGCAAGGTATGTTTTTCCACTTAAGTATGTCCTTTTGAATTTCTTGTAGTAGAGCTTTGTAGTTTTCTTTGTATAGGTCTTTTACATCCTTGGTAAGATTTATTCCTAAGTATCTTATCTTCTTGGGGGCTATTGTGAATGGTATTGATTTGGTTATTTCCTCTTCGGTGTTCTTTTTGTTGATGTAGAGGAATCCAAGTGATTTTTGTATGTTTATTTTATAACCTGAGACTCTGCCAAACTCTTCTATTAGTTTCAGTAGTTTTCTGGAGGATTCCTTAGGGTTTTCTGTGTATATAATCATGTCATCTGCAAATAGTGATAACTTTACTTCTTCCTTGCCAATCCGGATACCTTTTATTTCTTTGTCTAGCCTGATTGCCCTGGCTAAGACTTCCAACACGATGTTGAATAAGAGCGGTGATAAAGGGCATCCTTGTCTGGTTCCCGTTCTCAAGGGAAATGCTTTCAGGTTCTCTCCATTTAGAGTGACATTGGCTGTTGGCTTTGCATAGATGCCCTTTATTATGTTGAGGAATTTTCCTTCAATTCCTATTTTGGTAAGAGTTTTTATCATGAATGGGTGTTGGACTTTGTCAAATGCCTTTTCTGCATCAATTGATAAGATCATGTGGTTTTTGTCTTTTGTTTTATTTATGTGATGGATTACATTAATGGTTTTTCTGATATTAAACCAGCCTTGCATACCTGGTATAAATCCCACTTGATCAGGGTGAATTATTTTTTTGATGTGTTGTTGGATTCTATTGGCTAGAATTTTGTTGAGGATTTTTGCATCAATGTTCATGAGGGATATAGGTCTATAATTTTCTTTTTTTGTAATGTCTTTACCTGGTTTTGGTATCAGGGAGATGGTGGCTTCATAGAATGAGTTGGGTAGTATTCCGTCATTTTCTATGCTTTGGAATACCTTTAGTAGTAGTGGTGTTAACTCTTCTCTGAAAATTTGGTAGAACTCTGCAGTGAAGCCGTCCGGGCCGGGACTTTTTTTTGTTGGGAGTTTTTTGATTACCGTTTCAATCTCTTTTTTTGTTATGGGTCTATTTAGTTGTTCTACTTCTGAATGTGTTAGTTTAGGTAGGTAGTGTTTTTCCAGGAATTCATCCATTTCTTCTAGGTTTTCAAATTTGTTAGAGTACAATTTTTCATAATAATCTGAAATGATTCCTTTAATTTCATTTGGTTCTGTTGTGATGTGGTCCTTCTCATTTCTTATTCGGGTTATTTGTTTCCTTTCCTGTATTTCTTTAGTCAGTCTAGCCAATGGTTTATCAATTTTGTTAATTTTTTCAAAGAACCAGCTTTTGGCTTTGTTAATTCTTTCAATTGTTTTTCTGTTCTCTAATTCATTTAGTTCAGCTCTAATTTTTATTATTTGTTTTCTTCTGGTGCCTGATGGATTCTTTTGTTGCTCACTTTCTATTTGTTCAAGTTGTAGGGACAGTTCTCTGATTTTGGCTCTTTCTTCTTTTTGTATGTGTGCATTTATTGATATAAATTGGCCTCTGAGCACTGCTTTTGCTGTGTCCCAGAGGTTTTGATAGGAAGTATTTTCCTTCTCGTTGCTTTCTATGAATTTCCTTATTCCCTCCTTGATGTCTTCTATAACCCAGTCTTTTTTCAGGAGGGTATTGTTCATTTTCCAAGTATTTGATTTCTTTTCCCTCGTTTTTCTGTTATTGATCTCTAGTTTTATTGCCTTGTGATCTGAGAAGATGCTTTGTAATATTTCGATGTTTTGGACTCTGCAAAGGTTTGTTTTATGTCCTAATATGTGGTCTATTCTAGAGAATGTTCCATGTGCGCTGGAAAAAAAAGTATATTTTGCAGCAGTTGGGTGGAGAGTTCTGTATAAGTCAATGAGGTCAAGTTGGTTGATTGTTGTAATTAGATCTTCCGTGTCTCTGTTGAGCTTCTTGCTGGATGTCCTGTCCTTCTCCGAAAGTGGTGTGTTGAAGTCTCCTACTATAATTGTGGAGGTATCTATCTCGCTTTTCAGTTCTGTTAAAATTTGATTTATGTATCTTGCAGCCCTGTCATTGGGTGCGTAAATATTTAATATGGTTATGTCTTCCTGATCAATTGTCCCTTTTATCATTATATAGTGTCCTTCTTTATCCTTTGTGGTGGATTTAAGTCTAAAGTCTATTTTGTCAGAAATTAATATTGCTACTCCTCTTCTTTTTTGCTTATTGTTTGCTTGATATACTTTTTTCCATCCTTTGAGTTTTAGTTTATTTGAGTCTCTAAGTCTAAGGTGTGTCTCTTGTAGGCAGCATATAGATGGATCGTGTTTCTTTATCCAGTCTGTGACTCTCTGTCTCTTTATTGGTGCATTTAGTCCATTTACATTCAGGGTAATTATAGATAAATAAGTTTTTAGTGCTGTCATTTTGATGCCTTTTTATGTGTGTTGTTGACAATTTCATTTTTCCACATACTTTTTTGTGCTGAGGCGTTTTTCTTAGTAAATTGTGAGATCCTCATTTTCATAGTGTTTGACTTTATGTTAGTTGAGTCGTTACGTTTTTCTTGGTTTTTGTCTTGAGTTATAGAGTTGTTATACCTTTTTGTGGTTACCTCATTATATACCCCTATTTTTCTAAGTAAAAACCTAACTTGTATTGTTCTATATCGCCTTGTATCACTCTCCATATGGCAGTTCAATGCCTCCTGTATTTAGTCCCTCTTTTTGATTATTGTGATCTTTTACCTATTGACTTCCATGATTCCCTGTTATGTGTATTTTTTTTTTTTAATTAATCATAATTTGTTTGTTTTTGTGATTTCCCTATTTGAGTTGATATCAGGACGTTCTGTTTTGTGACCTTGTGTTGTGCTGATATCTGATATTATTGGTTCTCTGACCAAACAATATCCTTTAGTATTTCTTGTAGCTTTGGTTTGGTTTTTGCAAATTCTCTAAACTTGTGTTTGTCTGTAAATATCTTAATTTCGCCTTCATATTTCAGAGAGAGTTTTGCTGGATATATGATCCTTGGCTGGCAGTTTTTCTCCTTCAGTGTTCTGTATATGTCGTCCCATTCCCTTCTTGCCTGCATGGTTTCTGCTGAGTAGTCAGAACATATTCTTATTGATTCTCCCTTGAAGGAAACCTTTCTTTTCTCCCTGGCTGCTTTTAAAATTTTCTGTTTATCTTTGGTTTTGGTGAGTTTGATGATAATATGTCTTGGTGTTTTTCTTTTTGGATCAATCTTAAATGGGGTTCGATGAGCATCTTGGATAGATATCCTTTCGTCTTTCATGATGTCAGGGAAGTTTTCTGTCAGAAGTTCTTCAACTATTTTCTCTGTGTTTTCTGTCCCTCCTCCCTGTTCTGGGACTCCAATCACCCGCAGGTTATCCTTCTAGATAGAGTCCCACATAATTCTTAGGGTTTCTTCATTTTTTTTAATTCTTTTATCTGATTTTTTTTCAGCTATGTTGGTGTTAATTCCCTGGTCCTCCAGATGTCCCAGTCTGCATTCTAATTGCTCGAGTCTGCTCCTCTGACTTCCTATTACGTTGTCTAATTCTGTTATTTTATTGTTAATCTTTTGGATTTCTACATGTTGTCTCTCTATGGATTCTTGCAACTTATTAATTTTTCCAGTATGTTCTTGAATAATCTTTTTGAGTTCTTCAACAGTTTTATCAGTGTGTTCCTTGGCTTTTTCTGCAGATATCCTAATTTCATTTGTGATATCATTAAGCATTCTGTAAATTAGTTTTTTATATTCTGTATCTGATAATTCCAAAATTGTATCTTCATTTGGGAAAGATTTTGATTCTTTTGTTTGGGGGGTTGGAGAAGCTGTCCCGGTCTGCTTCTTTAAGTGGTTTGATATGGATTGTTGTCTCCGAGCCATCACTGGGAAACTAGTTTTTCCAGAAAATCCGCTAAAAAAAAAACTGCAGTCAGATCCCTATCAGAGTTCTCCCTTTGGCTCAGGCTATTCAGATGTTAATGAAGCCGCCTGCGTGCAGTCCTAATCCCTGCGGGACGGTTCCCCGGCTCGGATGCTGCTCTTTCTGCTCCAAGATCAGTCACTGCCTCCCGGGGACTTCTCCTACCGGCTGCGTCCCACGCTGCCCGTGGAACCAGCTGGTCCCCCTCCCGGGGTTAGTTCAAGGGGGTGGAGCAGGTCTCTGTGCTTGTGCCGTACCTGACTGGTACGCTGGCTCCAGGCTCTGGAAACAATCGCTGCTTCCCCGTATTAGTTCGTTCTCCGTCTCTAAATCTGTGTTTGTTGTTCAGGGTTCGTAGATTGTTATGTATGTGATCGATTCACTTGTTTTTCCGTGTCTTTGTTGTAAGAGGGATCCGAGGTAGCGTCTGCCTAGTCCGCCATCTTGCTGGCAGCATGTTTTTGAGTAAAAGCTAAAATGACTTCTACATTTTTAAAGATTTGTTATAACAAAACAAAATGAAAATAAAAAAGAATATGCAACAGATGACCCTATGGACCCAAAACGCCTAAAATAATTACTATCTGGCAATTTTCAGAAAAAAACTGGCCGACCCCTATTTTATCTCATAACACCCTACCTATCCTTTTCTTCATTGAACTTGGCACACTTTATAATTACATCTTTTACTTGTCTCTCCCTCTAGAACGTAAGCTCCATGTTGACAGGAATTTTTATGTTTAGCCTAGCATAGTGTTAGGCACATAGTCTGTGACCAATAAATATTTGCTGAGTGAATGAGTGATCCCAGAGTTCAACCACATTCTTCTTAAACCACATTCCATGTTCGTTTCTCTTCTGCCTTGCAGATGTAGGGGAGTGTTAACAAGCCAGTGTCTTTCTCTCTCTCTCTCCCTTGGGACCTTATGGACTTCTTTCATGTCCCCTCTTGCACTTCTATCTTGCTGGACTATTTCTATTCAGTTCCCACACAGCCATCCTCTGCTCTCTGTCCCCACCTCTCTAACCCCTTTGATCATTTCAATCAGCCTTCTCTGGGAACCTTCTCCAACTTCATTATATTGGCCTTCACAAATAAATGAAAGCACTTCCTAAAATATTCCTTTCCCAAATAACCCAATCATAAAATGGGCAGAAGGCTTGAATAGACATTTCACCAAAGAGGACATTCAAATGGACACCAAACACATGAAAAGATACTCAGTGTCATTAACCATTAGTAAGATGCAAATCAAAACCACAATGAGATATCATTTCACTTCCACTAGGATGGCTAAGATAAAAAAAAAAAAACTGAAAATAACAAATACTGGCGAGGATGTGGGGAAATTAGAACCCTTATCCATTGCTGGTGGGAATACAAAATGGTATAGCCATTGTGGAAAACAGTGTGGTGGTTCCTCAAAAAACTAAAAATAGAACTACTCTATGACCCAGCAAGTCTACTTCTAGGTATATACTTGAAAGCAGGAACTCAAGAAGAGATTTATACACCAATGTTCAAGGCAGCACTATTCACAACAGCCAAAAGGTGCCAACAACATAAGGGCAAATATTGTATGACCTCACTTATATAAAAAGACAGAAAAAGGCAAATGCATAGAGACTGAAGTTTATTAGTGGTTACCAGGGAAAAGAAGGAAGGCGAAAAAGGGAGTTAACAGTGATGGAAAAATTGTATTGATTAAGGGTATAATTGCATAGCCAACTACTGTAATTGTTGTCAATAAATTGTACACTTGTAAAAAGTTGAATTGGCAAGTAATAGATACACTTACAAAAGAAAAAAAGAGTAGCCGCTGAGGCTGCTTATGTACAACCAAATACCTCATGGGATTCGGTTCCTTGGGTTTGGAGGTTTAGGGTCCTGGTTCCATGGGACATTCCAGTTAACTGGCCTAATAACACAATTAGTGCTTCTGATTCTGCCTCCTACTTCACCGCGTAGTGCCTGAGGTCTTAAAAGCTTGCAAGTGGCCATCTGAGGCACAACAATTGGTCTCTATTCACCTGGAGCAACAGAGGAAGAAGTGTCAGGAATAGGAGGAAGACATGGAATATATGGCTAAATACCTCCATGAACAACTATCTCCTTTGCCATAAGACCAGAAGAACTGGATGGTGCCTGGCTACCATTACTGAACATATTGATAGAAGATCCCATAGAAGAATTCTGATCAAAAGGGGGGAAAATAGAGAACAGAATTTCAAGTTCTCATGGACTCCAGACTTTCTGGAGCCACGGAGGGTGGATAAATCCCTAAAACTGTTGCCCTGAGATAATCTTTAAACCTTAAACCAAAAATATCCCCTTAAGTCTTCTGGAAAACCATAGTTTAGCCTAACTAGTGAAAAAAAATCTGCCTTGAGCATTATGCTCTTTTAAGAACTATTCATATGGGATCAAATTGACAACAACAACCTGAAGGATTAGATAGGAACCTTAGGGGACAGTAAGTTTAGGTTAATGAGGGAGGAACAACTCAGAAAAGGAGGGTGAGAATGGTTGAACAACTTGAAGAATGTAATCAATGTCACTAAATGGTACATGTAGGAACTGCTGAATTGGTGTATGCTTTGCTGTGTATATTCTCAACAACAAGAAAATAAAATTTAGAAGAAAAAACATCCCTTTTCCTTAACTCAGTCGAGTCCTTTGTAGCCAAGAAAGGCAGGTGGTATCTAGTTTTCTGCAAAAGTTACTGCTTTCCATCCAATTTCACAGGAGGTTCATTCCATTGAAGGAGGGTTAGGGGTGGGAGGTGGGTGGTGAGCTGTAATAAATTGCCCGGAGTCAATGCAGGGAAATACAATATACCTATTACCCAGCGGAGAGCCTCTCTCACACCCCAGAGCGGGCCCCACAGCCTGCCAGCAGAAACACAAACACCATCATGTACTAAGGGAAGTAGGCAATGCCACAATAGAATAAAATTCACTTCTAATTTAATTCCATTGTGGAATTAAAGATTATTCAGAACTTAAATAAAAGGCTCAGCTTGGATCGCAGCCCTGAACTTCTTCTGCCTTTTTAATTTTTTTGTTCTACTCTCTTTCCCTCCCTCCATCCACATTCATCCATTCATTCATTAAATAAACACACACTGCACTTCAACTTTTGGCTCATATGAGCACCAGTCATTAGATTGGTCCAGGCTTAGTAGAGGCTTTTTGTTTAAATACAAAAATTGTGTGACATGCTCAAATTAATCTCTCTCTAGTATCCAATAGGGAGCCTGGGAGGAAAACAGTTCCACAGACCTGCCCACAGGCCACTTTCATGTGGGGAGCTCATGAATAGTCTGGTTTCCCCTATTAGGCCTCACAGCACAACAGACAAATGCCTGGAGGTGACAGGGAGGAAGGTAAAAAGCCATCACAGAACCCAGTGGCAGCATCTTAGCAGCCCCAGTTAAGGCCTATCTGCACGTTGTGTCTTGAGATCTCTACACCGGATGGTGGAGTGTGTCCAGTTCGTTCGTGTATGATAAACAAGGAGCCCATCTTTTTGCCTGATGCTTTCAGATAATAGCCACAGAACTGGGGAGACTAGGGCACTGCTCCTAATGCAAAGAGGCTGGGTTTGGCTTTGGTCCACCACAGTGGACCAAGACCAGTAATGAATAGGGAAGACCTAAGGAGGATTGATACCTTTGAATTATGGTACTGGTGAAGAATACTGAATATGCCATGAACTTCCAGAAGAACAAACAAATCTGTCTTGGAAGAAGTACAGTCAAAATGATCCTTAGAAGTGAGGATGGCAAGACTTTGTCTCATATACTTTGGACATGTTATCAGAAGGGACCAGTCCCTGGAGAAGGACATCACGTTTGGTAAAATAGAGGGCAGAGGGTAAGCAAAAAAGAGTAAGACCCTCAACAAGATGGACTGACGCTGTGGCTGCAACAAATGACTCAAACATAGCAATGATTGTTTAAGGATGGCACAGAACTGGGCCAGGTTTCATTCTGTAGTATATAGGGTTGCGATGAGTCGGAATTGACTCAACAGCAGCTAACAGGAACAACACTCATTTAAAAGGGAGCTAGAAGGAGCATTTAATTCCCTAGCATGGAGCACCATCCACATGCCAAACTGCAATGCAAGTCAGTTGAACAAACCCCATACTGTATGTGCCTGAGGGATCAAGAAGGCTCTGGACCTAGGTTCCAATCCTAACTCTGCCACTCTGCTGCTGTAAGACCCAGGGAAAGTTTCTACCCCTTGCCGAGCCTCAGTTTCCTATGAATAAAATAGGATGGTAGCAACATGAAAATGTCATGAGAACTTGGTAAGACAGAACACGTAAAACAGCTAGCATGGGCAAAGCACACACAAATACAGTCATGTAGAGGAAGAGAGCTAGCTCTGTCCTTGCAGATGGGTAAATATGGAGGTCAACTCACAGCACAGGGAATGCTCCTGAATCCAATTCTTTCAGAATTTGGGAATGCCCATCCCAGGAAAAGGCATGTAGCTTTGATAAGGCTGAAATGACAGTCCTGCTCTTGTGGATGTGAATTCCACCCTTGGTATCTCATGCTTTAGTCAGCTTGTGACTCAAAACTTTCTCATTCACTTACTCCCACAGTCATTCATGTATTCAGGAAATGTTTACAGGACACCTGCTATGTGACAGACACTGTGTTAAACCCTAGTGTTACAATGGTGAAGAACAAGTCACCGTCCTTATACAGAGTCTAATGGAGGAAGACAAAGAATACAAGCATAATAAAGTATGATAATTTTTTTTCCTGCCTTCTTGCATATGGCTGTGAGGTGCGAAGGGAATGAAAACTGTCTAGAAAGACAAAGGATGGAGGCGTTAGGAGTGGTATGCACCCTCACGCACCCCCCCCGGCACCCCCCCCACCCCCCCGCCACCTGTGCCTTGCCAATAGCAAGTAGGTGATGAGTGGTTGCGGGGCTGAACTGCTGTCGGATATAAATAACAAATCTAAATCACACATCGTTTCACAGATCCGGGTCTGCTGTCATGTTCCAAGTGCTGCTTCTGATCTTGGCAGGTCTGTGGGGGCTGAGCCACACAGCCTAGAGAAGTGGGATATTCAGGTGGGTTTAGATGAACTTCACCAACTAAAATACCTGCTAGTGGAAGTGTGGGTACTTTCAATATGCTGACTAATGTCCATTGAGTGTTTTTTATCATTTATGAGAAGCAGTTTGGTATGCACTTGGAGTATCATTTGAGTAAGTTACTGAACCTCTGCAAGCCTCAGTTTCCTCCTTTATGAAATGGGCATGTTTACCTTGTAGGCTTGAGCTGAGAAGAGACTGAGAAAGGAACATGACGGTGTTCTGTTAACATGAGGGTGTATCAGTTCCATTTTGGTCCAAAAGAAACAACTGTGCTGGTCGGGTCAGTCATGGCACCTGCCATGCCCATGCCTCCCCTTCTTTGGCCACCTCCTACCCAAGGGCAGCTAATCCATTGACTTACCAGTAGCCAATGGCCTGGCAAGAAATCTGTGCCCAAATGGGGTTAACAAGGCCAATCAAATTCTTTTTCTTGGGGACCTGACCTTGATGTACAGAAAGCGGGGCGGGGGGGCGGGGTCACAGAGTTAATGAGAAAAGCAGACACAGAGGTACACAGAGAGGAACTAAGTGAGACCTGCTAATAATGTGATCTAGGAATTCCTGCTATTAAAGGGGTCTTAAGAAAACCTGGAGGCCAGACCTGGAAAGATCTTCCTATTCTAGGCACTGGGAGGCCTGGCTGTTCCATGGCTTCTCCTCCTTTTGGGAAGCATGGCTGTTTGGCTTTTCCCACATTCCCATAGGACATGGCCACTAGCCTACATTCCTATTTCCCTGCACTGTCCCTTCCTCTTTGCAGGGGACTCCTGGAGCCAAGGAAGCCCGTCCTGTTCTTAAATCCATTCCCTGGAAAGAAAGATCCACACAGGCATCCAAAAGTTGTCCTGGAGTTAGATCAAGTTTTTTTTTTTTTTTTTATTAGTGTTTTGACAATTATTGGGCTTTTTTAAAATTAAGATTTCTAAACTTCAGAACTATTATGGATATGAAAATCTGGACTCGCAAGTCATGGACACTGGGACTGCTGGGACACACTGTTATTGTCTGACATGGTTAGCAACACCCCGGTGATACTGTGCCAACTGGGCCACCGTGACATCATGAGCAGTTACTTGCAGCTCACAGCACTTCATCACCACTGTGTTCTGCACATGAGAGCAAATCATTCTTCAGTGATTATAGGACAAGTTGTTGTTTTTAGGGGAAATTATCATTTAAAAAATCTTTCTGGAGTAAATTTGTTGTTTGGAAGCTCTCAGTATTTAGACTCCCAGATAAACAATCTTCTTCTGGAAATTCTCATGAGAACCAAATCCTACATACCCTCCTCCACCAAGCAGAGAGCAATTTTGGATTTTCCACTGTCTAGATAGGGCCTGTTGGAGATTGGCTCGTGTGTTCTAGGGGTGGCAGAAACCAGGATCTTCTTGGGTTGGGTTGGCTAACTACTGTTCCCAGCTTCAACCTGAGAAGCAGAGAACCACTGAGATTAAATCTGGAAGGGCCCGAATCTCTTCTTGTCTGGGTTCCTTATTTTATAGATGGGGGAACTGAGGCCCCGAATGGGGAGGGAACTTCACAGTGTCACACAGTGAAATAGCACATTTGCATTTCAAATCCTGGCCCTCAGGTCTCAGAGTAAGAATTCTAGGAAGGGTGCTTTCAGGGATGCAGCTGCAGGTGTGGTTGAGGGAAGGAGCATGGGCTGAGGAGACACTCAGACCTGGGTTCAAATCCCACCTCTGTTACTTAGCAGCTGGATCACCTTGGTAAAGTCACAACCTCCCTGAGCCCTAGTTTCCACCCAGGTTGGATGGGGATATAACTCTCTCCTATTGAAGATGTCACAAGTAATGGAAGGGATACTATATGTGAAAGCACCTGGTATAGTATTTGGCATAAAAATGTGAGTTTCTTTCACAGAGCCCACAGTGTAGATCATTTTCCAGAAATGCTATGAGTTCAAAATTCTGGGATCTTCCTCTCTCTGTGTTCCGTAAAGAACCAAAACCAAACCTGTAGTGTCAAGTCGATTTCAATTCAAGGCAACCCCAAGTATTACAGAGCAGAACCTTTTCACAGAGTTTCCTTTGCTGTAATCTTTTTGGAAGCAGAATGGCAGGGCTTTCTTCTGCAGCACTTTTGGATGGGTTTGAACCACCAACTTTTAGGTTAGCAGTCGAGCACAAACTGCTTGTGCCACCCAGGGACCTGCATAACGAGCAGTTCCTACAGTACAACATTCTCAGAAAGACTATGCCCACTGGGCTCTAGAACCAATAAGAAGCTAAGTAGAAGTTATGAACGGTTCTGGGCTCTGGAACAAAAGGAAGGGACTGAATCTTAGTGGGTCTTACCTGTGAAAGTCCCTTCCACCTTTAGTCCCCTCTTCCCCTCAGGGCGCAAATTAAAGGCTCTCTCCCGTTATACACCAACAGTAAGCTTGGCTCCCTAACCCTTCTCTATTCCTCTCTTAGGACAAGCCAGCTGGTTTTCTCTTTAACAAGTTTGCCTAAAATCAGAGGAGCAGGAAGATAAGTGTGACAGCATGGGCCACAGCTGATATCTTTAGGAAGGTCCTTTTCCATTCAGGGGAGAGTAGGCTGAGAGCCAGCTGGACCCCACCTGCTATTCCTCCTCTTAATAGAGAGCTGAGACCAACACACAGATTTACTATTGTCATGAATTATGAACCTCTGCACCAGTTCATTAGTTTTGCTCCCTGACTTGCACCAGAGAGTTCAGATACAAGAAGTATTTAAAAAAATCTTGGTTTGTGCCACTTTTCTCCTCTATTTTTGAACTTACAGTTTGGAAACCCATTCATTCAGATTATATTCAGTTTTAAAAGTTATAAAGAACAACAAAATCAAACTGCTCTCCCACATGATAAAATGGTCGGTCCTTCTAGACGTAAGACATGCAAGTCTCACACTTTAAATGAAGTTGGCAGCAGGAAGGAAGAACTCTGGTTAGTGAATATGGAACATGAGATCAAGGTAACCGGAATTACTAGCAAGAACTAACATGCACAGGACCACACCTCAGATCCCACTTGGATGCCAGCTGCCAGGTAAACAGTCGTTAGGAGGATACTGACTTGAATATCTGCCTTCTTGGTGACTCATGAAACAGCAGAAGATAAGTAATAAAGATGTGAAAATATAGATTCAACGATGTTTTTGCCACATGGCTTCCAGGAGCAAAGAACTGGGAATAACCTATATTGCCTGTCAACAGAGGAATGGTTGAATAGATTATGATATTCATAATGAATATTACACAGCTATTAAAAAGAAACCAAAACCCAAACCAAACCCACTGCCGTCAAGTTGAATTCTGACACAACAATCCTATAGGTCTGAGTTGAACTGCCCCATTGGGTTCCCTAGGCTGTAATCTTTCATAAGCTGACTGCCACATCTTTTTCCTGCAGAGCAACTGGTGCGTTCAAACCACTGACCTTTCAGTTAGCAGTCGAGCACCTAACCACTGTATACGTGTGTGTGTATATATATATACACATATGAAATGTGACCATAATATATTAAGTGAAAAAGGCTACTACAAAATTTTTTAAAAAGTGTAAATATGTGTGTGTGTATATATATATAAACCAAACTCATTGCCGTCAAGTCAATTCTGACTCATAGTGACATTACAGGACACAGTAGAACTGCCCTGTGGGGTTTCCCAGGAGTAGATGTTGGATTTGAACTGCTGACTTTTTCTGGTTAGCAGCTGACCACTTAACCACTATGCCACCAGGGCTCCATACATATACATGTATATATTTCGTAAAACAAAATAAGGTCCCCAAACCTCTTCATATGCTGCATAAGCAAAGAAAGGGGCGGGGAACTACCGAAAGCTGTACACTAAACTGTTACCATTCACTAACTCAGCAGATTTAGGATTGGAATGGGGCGGAGGGGAGACTACTGATTTCTTCCTCCAAAAAGGAGTATGGAGAAGAGGCTTACAGTCAGGGGAATTGTGTTCCATTCCACATAAGAATGATCCTAAATGAAACTTCTCCGCCTATCTTATCATCACGCCGCCCGTGATGCCATTTTTCTTCCAGTCATTATTTTCTTTTTCCTTAAGCCTTTTAAGGCCAATACCACTTGGAAATCAAACTCATCTCTGTAACCAATTTTACTGAGTGATATATATCTGCTCCTAGACAAGCATATATTACATTCAGCATATGAGTGAAACACAACCTGAGTCGCCTGCTGGTTGTGCCCATTTATCTTAGCAAATACTGCTTGCTATGCATGGTCCAAGAACAGGAGGATTAAAAATTTTAAAATGCCCCTTTCTTCTCATGAGAAATGGGCCTCAGCTTGTACCTGATGGAGGGGAAGGAACATATACTTGGACCCAGGCTTGAGTCTTCTCCAGCTGTGTGTCTTCTCTGAGGCTCAGTTTGTGTATCTGTAAAATGGAGCTAGTGATCCAGTAGGATACCATTTCAGAGAGGCCTGAATCACAAAATAGTTGTGATAGTGCTTTTGTAAAGCAGAAGTAATAAAATTATCATCACACAAAAACTGAAAGTGGGAACAAGTAAGGCTGCTAAACTGCCTGCCACAATGCCTGGCACATAGCCAGCCCTTGATAAATGGGAGATGTTGCTGTTATTAATGGTGAAACAGTGAGCACAGCACCCATTTCTAGAGAATTTAGAAATTGCATCTGTTAGCAGAAATGATAAATGAAATCAAATCACACAACAGCTCAAGTGGAGGTCGGGCAGGTTTACCTGGCATAAATTGTAGAGGCTGTATGCCCATTTGATTTTAAGTTAAGAGTCATTTTTGCTTGTAAGCTATTTATCTCTGCAATTTCAACTCAGGGGCTGAATTCACTGAAATCTGTTTTAAAAATTATAGAAAATAAGTCATTTTGAGAAATCTTATTGGCTGCCATTTTATTTTAAGGCCTATGAGCATCTTTAAATTCCAACGTAAGCTCCAATAGATCAGTAACTGTAACCTTGAAAGAAACACCATTATTCAGAAGGGAGTCATTTAATTTCAGAGCAGAGCTGATTGAAGTCTCCTGAAAAATCACTGGCAATCCAAAGAAACCTGGAGTTTTTCCTTTCCCACCTCACAAATCATCCAGCCTCCCCCTACCCTACTGTTTCACTAACAACCTGCCAAACCAGGAGTCTGCACCACTCTCATATCCTGAATACCTCTGGGTGCTAATCTTACACTGAAGCACTCCATTATAAAAGTGTCAAGCGAGCTTACTCCACTACATGAATCATGATAAAAAGGGTAAAAACTGCTAATAAGTACTAAATATGTCTTCTGAGCCTGCCACTGTTCTTCGGAAGGTCTGACGAACTATTGTGCACCACGGGTGGAGGGCAGACCCCGCCTCTCACTTCCATCGCGGGAGATGGGTGTGGTGTGCACCGCTCTCACTGTGACCTCAACATGGAACACAAATTCCATCACCCCGAAAACCACAGACATAACTGCTGTTGGGTCATTTTTAGCTTTACTGCCTATTATGCCTCAGGCATTTTTTGCTATTCGAGGAAAGTGAGTAAATTAAAACAACAATAAACACACAGCAACTCAAGAAAGGATCCTGTCACCACTTCCATTTGTCACAACATGAATGGCATCACTTATCCAACTCCCTACTTAACATCAACATTTGGATGTTTAATAATACCTCAAAAGTGTCCAAAGTGAAAATCCCGACTGGCTCCTAAACCTGCTCGTCTCAAAGTCTTCTCCATCTCCCCAGTCACTGTGGCCAAAAACCTTCTTGTGATCCTTGACGCTGCTCCTTCTTTCACATCCATATTGTCTATAAGCAAAGCCTGTTGTCTCTTCCTTCAACGTATATCTAGAATGCGGGCACTATCTATTTCCTCTGCCATTATCACCATGGTCCAAGCCACTATCATGCACCTCTGTGTTGCTGCAATATATTCCTAACTAGTATTCCTGCAAATCTGTTTTGGGAGAAGTACATCCAGAGTGCTCCTTACAAGCAAGGATGGCAAGACTTCATCTCACGTACTTTGGACATGTTATCAAGAAGGACCTGTCCCTGGGGAAGGACATCATGTTTGGTAAAGAAGAGGGTCAGTGAAAAAAGAGGACATTCAGTGGGCTGACACAGTGGCTGCAATAGGCTCAAACAGCTATGACAGTGAGAATGGCACAGTACCGAGCAGCATTTCTTTCTGTTGTACGTAGGGTTGGTATGAGTTGGAACTGACTTGACAGCACCTAACGACAACAAAGTATTCCTGCTTCCACCCTTAGTCACCTATAGTCTATCTTTTTTTTTTTTTTAATTGTTGTTGTTGAGAATATACACAACAGAATATATATCAATTCCACAATTTCTACATGTATAATTCAGTGGCATCGATTACACTGAGTTATGTAACGATTCTCACCCCCCTTTTCCATGTTGTTCCTCCCCATTAACATAAACTCACTGCTTTCTAAGTTTCCTATCTAATCTTTTGAATTGCTGTTGTCAATTCGAACTCACACAGATAGATCTTGAACAAGACCAATGCTCAAGGCAGACATTCTTTACTAGTTAAGCTAAACTATCATTTGATTTTAAGATTTCAGGGGATTATTTTTTAAGTTTTAAAGGTTATCTTAAGGCAATAGTTTTGGGGGTTAAGCCTCCAGAAAATATGGATTCCATGAGAATTTGAAATTCTGTTCTGCATTTCCACCTTTTGATCAGGATTTTTCCATAGAATCTTTGATCTTATTATTCAGTAATGGTAGCGGGCACCACCCAGTTCTTCCGTTCTCATGGCAAAAAAGGCAGTTTGTTCATGGAGGCAATTGGCCACACACTCCATTTCCTTCTCCTGTTCCTGGCTCTCTTTTCTGTTGCTTCAGGTGAATAGAGACCAACTGTTATACCTTGGATGGTCATTTTAAAGCTTTTAAGACTCCAGGCACTACACAACAAACTAGGTGGTAGTACAGTCTATTTTTAACATGTCACTGGAAGTGATCCTTTAAAAATGAAAACCAGATCATAAGTCACTCTCTTCTCAAAACCCTCCAATGGATTCCCATCTTACAGTGAAAGCCAAAGTCTTTACCACAATCTCTAGCCACCACTCACATACCTGTCCAGCCTCTTCTCATTACTCTTCTGGCTCACTGGACTCCAGTCACATGGGCCTCCATCAGCCAAGCCCAGTGACCTCGGGCTTTGCATCTGCTGTTTCTTCCCCAGTTAACTGTCCTGCTCAGTCCCTCACTTTTCATGTCTCTGTTCATACGTCATCTTATCAGAGAGGCTGTCCCTGACCACTGAAATAAAGTTGCGCCTCATTCCCATCTCTTTCTCTATCCCTTACCTGCTTCCTTTTTTCTTACATCACTTATCGTCACCTGGAAAATTAATATTTTTATTCATTTATTTATAGTATATCCCCTCTTCTCCCAGTGGATGTATGCTCCAGGACAGAAGGAAATTTTGTCTACATGTGGGCCTAGACCACACAGTAAGCATATATAATGTTGTGTTACTGTTAACTGCTATTTTGTTGGCTCCTCACTCATGGCAACCTCATGCACAATGGGATCAGACTACTGCCACTGACAGTGTTTTCACTGACAGATTTTTTTGGAAGTAGATCTCCAGGCCTTTCTTCCTAGTCCATCTTAGTTTGGAAACTCCACTGAAACCTGTTCAGCATAATAGCAACATGCAAGCCTCCACTGAGAGATAAGTGGTGACTACACATGGCCTAGAATCAAACCTGGGTCTCCTGTATGGAAGGGTGAGAATTCTACCACTGACCCACCACTACCCCCTAGGCACATATAGGAGGCACTCAATAAAACTTTGCTGACTGACTGGCTATATGACTTACACAGACAGTTTCAAATGGGTGACTATTAGGACTGAAATGTCTTCAGAGCAGGGACTGTCTCCTGATCACTTTAGTATAATAAACAAAAGTAGGGGTTAGCTGCATTTCAGGTAGGCTGTGGATTGGGGGTGAAAAAAGATACTCTAACATACTCTTTTCTCTTAGATTAAGTTCTTGGTTTAATTAACTCTAGATATAGCAGTAAGATGGCCATGCAGGGCAAAAGCACAAGAGCACAGACAGGCAGCAGCTATCCCAACAGCTTCCCAATGTCCCAAACACGGAGTCAGAGCAGCAACACCTTCTGGGTCAGGAAAGCTCAATTCTTCTTATAAACCTGCCCTTTCTTGCTCAGGCATACATCACCATTTGAGGAGAACCCCCCTCGGTTTATGGGAATGTTTATAAACACTGGACTTTCCTGGTTTTCAAGGAAAACTCAGCATCACCAAGGCCACATTATTATGGGGGCAGGGAAGGGACGTCCTGAAAAGGAAAAGGACTTCAGCTGCCAGCATATCAAGACAGGCCCAAGAAGTCATTTCTCCACAGTTCACCACCTCTTCCTGACTCTACATCCTTTTATCTGGGTAATGTAATAGTTCACAAACCATGATAACAAATCCATTTCCAACTGGACTCTAGATACAATTTTGCTCTGCGTGTACCTATGTGACTCTGGTACACCTCTTCACTCCTTTGATTCTTCTACTTGCTGATATGGGAAAAGTGAATAATGATGACGATAACAGCACCTAGTCTATTCACGAGGGCTACTGATCTGTAATATTCTTTTCTTGTCAGGTTTCTGCTGGTTTTGGTATCAGAGTAATGCTGGCTTCACAGAATGAACTGGAAAGTACGTCATCTTCTTCAGTTTTTTAGAAGAGTTTGTGTAGAATTGGAATTATTACTTAAATGTTTGGTAGAAGTCACCAGTGAACCAACCTGGGCCTAGAGTTTTCTTTGTGAGAAGGTTCTGAACTACAATGTCAACTTCTTTAACAGATATAGGGTTACTTATTTCTTCTTTAGTGAGCTTTGGTAATTTGTCTCTCAAGGAATGTCATTTCTTCTAAGTTGTTCAATCTATAGGCATAAAGGTATTCAGAATATTCCGTTATTATTCTCAATAGAATCTACAGTTATGTCACCTCTCTGATTTATGATATTGGCGATTTGTGTCTTCTTTTTCTCCTAATCGGTTTGGCTAGAAGCTAATCAATAGCTGATTGTTTCAAAGAATCAGCTTTTGGTTTCACTGGTTTTCTCTATTGTTTTTCAGTTTTCTATTTCACTGGTCTCTGTTTTGATCTTCTAAAATTTCCTTTCTCCTGCTTACTTGGATTAATTTGCACTTCTCTTTCTAATTTCTTAAGGTGGAAGTTGATGTTGTCAATTTGAGACCTTAATTCCTTCTAACACAGGCCTGCAAATGCTGTAAATCTTCCCCCAAGCACTGCTTTAGTGGCACCCCACAAATTCTGGTGTGTTTTGTTTTCAGTACCATTCAACTAAAAATATTTTCTAATTTCCCTTTTGATTTCTCCTTTGATTCATCTGTTATTCAAAAGTGAGTTATATAGTTTCCAAATATTTAGAAATTTTTAAGAGATCTTTCTGCTATTGATTTCTAATTGAATCCCTTTGTGATCAGAGAACATACTTGGTATCACTCTTGTTGTTAGGTGCCATCGAGTCAGTTCCGACTCATAGCCACTCCATGGAGAACAGAACGAAACAATGCCCAGTCTTGTGCCATCCTCATGATCGTTGTCATGCTTGAGCCCATTGTTGCAGCCACTGTGTCAATCCATCTTGTTGAGGGTCTTCTTCTTTTTCACTGACCTTCCACTTTACCAAGCATGATACTCTTCTCCAGGGACTGGTCCCTCCTGATAACATGTCCAAAGTATGTGAGACCAAGTCTCCTCATTCTCACTTCTGAGGAGCATTCTGACAGTACTTATTCTAAGACAGTGTTGTTCGTTCTTTTGGCAGTCCATGTATATTCAATATTCTTCACAAACACAACTCAAAGCCGTCAATTTTTCTTCGGTCTTCCTTATTCATAGTCCAGCTTTCGGATGCATATGAGGTGATTGAAAACACCATGGGTTGGGTCAGGCGCACTTTAGTCCTCAAACCGCCATCTTTGCTTTTCAACACTTGAAAGAGGTCTTTTGCAGCAGATTTGCCCAATGCAATACATTTTTTGATTTCTGGACTGCTGCTTCTATGTGTGTGATTGTGGATTCAAGTAAAATGAAATCCTGGAGAACTTCAGTCTTTTCTCTGTTTATCATGATGTTGCTTACTGGTCCAGTTGTGAGGATTTTTGTTTTCTTTATGTTGAGGTGTAATCCATACTGAAGGCCATGGTCTTTAATCTTCATCAGTAAGTGCTTCAAGTCCTCTTCACTTTCAGCAAGCAAGGCTGTGTCATCTGCATAACGCAGGTTGTTAATGTCTTTCTCCAATCCTGATGCCCCCGATGCCTCGGATTATATGCTCAGCACACATACTAAATAAATATGGTGAAAGAATACAACCCTGATGCACACCTTTCCTGACTTTAAACCTTTGTTCTGTTTGAACAACTGCCTCTTGATCTAAGTACAGGTTGCTCATAAGCACAATTAAGTGTTCTGTATTTCCCATTCTTTGCAATGTTATCCATAATTTGAATCATTTTAAATTTATAGAGACTTGTTCTCTGGCCCCAAATATGGTCTCTCTTGGTAAATATTCCATATGCACTTAAAAACAATGTATATTTTGTTGCTTTTGGGTGGTGAGTTCTATAAAGGTCAATTAGGTCACACTGGCTAATAGTGTTATTCAGATCTACTATTACCTGTCATGGATTGAATATAAGTCAGTTTGGCTAGGCCATGATTCTGAGCAGTATGTAATTATTCTCCATTTTGTTATCTGATGTGATTATCCTCCATTTTGTTATGTAACTAGCCTCTATTTTATGTGTTGTAAATCCTAAAATCTCTATTAGGTGGGATTAGTGTGGGGTGGATCTTGAGTCACACCACCCTACTCAGGTTACACCTTTACTTAAGTCACTGCCTTATTCAAGTCATGCCCTGACTCCAGTTACAGCCTTGCTTGAATCACATCTTTGGTCTTCCAAGAGATAAAAGGAGGCAGAGGTGAGCAGAGTGAGAGGGACCTCTCACTACCACCAAGAAAGAAGTACTTGGAATAGAGCGAGTCCTTTTGGACCCAGGGTCCCTGTGCTGAGAACTTCCTGGACCCATGAGAAGACTGATGCCAAGACACATAGAGATGTTCAAGGAACATTGGTCCCACAGGTGTTGAAAGGAGACAAACATCTTCCTCCAGAGCTGACAGAGAGAGAAAAAGCCTTCCTTTCGAGCTGGTGCTCTGAATTTAGACTTCTAGCCTCCTAAACTGTGAGAAAACTGTTTGTTAAAGCCATCCACTTGTGGTACTTCTGTTATAGCACATTAGATGACGAAGACAATAACCTTGCTGATTTTCTGTCTACTTGTTTTATCAATTATTGAGAGAGGGATGCTGAGATCTCATATTGTAATTGTGGCCATGGCTATTCCCTCCCTGTGTTTCTATCAGTTTTTGCTTCATGTATTTTGAAGCACTGTTATTAGGTGCAAAAACATTTAGGATTGCTATGTCCTCTGAAGGAGAAGAGGGAAATAACCTCTTTATCATTATAAAATAACTGTCTTTATCCCTGGTAATATTCTTTGCTTTGAAATCTACTTTGACCGATATAACTACTCCAGTTTTCTTTTGACTAGTGTTATCATGGTATATCTTTTCTATCTCTTACTTTTAACTTATTTATGTCTTTATATTTAAAGTTTGTTTCTTGCCAGCAGCATATAGTTGGGTCTTGCTTTTTATCCAACGTGACAATCTGCCTTTTGGGATGATTAAAGCAATCACATTTAATGCAATTATTGATATGGTTAGGTTAAAGTCTATCGTCTTGGTATCGCCCTTCTCTTTGTCATTTCTGATTTTTGTTCTGCTTTTCTTCTTTTTCTACCTTCTTTTGAATTAAGTGAGCGTTTTTCATTATTCCATTTTCTCTCCTTTGTTGGCTTACTCCACCACCTGTCTGTCAGTTTGTGTGTTGCTATGATGCTGAAGCTATGCAACCAGTATTTCAAATACCAGGAGAGTCACCCATGGTGGACAGGTTTTAGCAGAGCTTCAAGACTAAGACAGACTAGGAAAAAAAGCCCTGGTGATCTACTTCTGAAAATTAGCCAGTGAAAACCCTATGGATCACAACAGAATATTGCCCAATATAGCATTGGAAGATGGGCCCCTAGGTTGGAAGGTGCTCAAACATACCAACATTCATGAAGATGGCATAAGACCGGGCAATGTTTTGTTCTGTTATACATAAGGCTGCCACGAGTCAGAGCTGACTGAGAGCAGCTACAAAAACGAGTTGGTTTATTAGCTATAACTCTGTTCTGTTATTTTAGATGCTTACTTTAGGGTTTATAATATACACCTTTAACATCACAACACAGTGTACCTTCATATGATATTATACTTCACATGTGGTATAAGAACCTTATAATAGCATATTCCAATTTCTTCTCTCCAACCTTTATGTTGGCATTTTACTTTCCCGTGTTTTAAACTCAAAATATTTATTATTTTTAGTGACACAGTCACTTATCTCTTAAAGAGATCTAAATAATAAGAAAATTGAAATTGTACGTAATAACCCACATAGTTACCATAATTATGACTGACCACATCTTGTGAAGATTTGGTACCACTTTCCATCTGTCTAAAAGACTTCCTTTAACGTTTCTTGACTACTGATGATGAATTCTTTCAGATTTTTTATGTCTGAAAAGTATTTTTGCCTTACTTTTTGATAGATATTTTCACTAGGTATAATTCTAAATTGAGAGTCTTTTTTCCTTTCATATTCTAAAGATGTTGCACACTGTCTTCCCGCTTGTATTGTCTTCAACGAGAATTCTTCTGTCATCCTTATCTTTGTTTCTCTGTATATAAGATGCCTTATTTCTCTGGCTGCTTTAAAATGTTCTCTTTCTTCATCACTGCTATTTAGCATTTTGATTATGATATGCCTTGGGGTCATTTTCTTCATGTTTCTTCAACTTCATGTCTCTTCTTTTGTTGAGCTTTTTGGAAAAATTTTGATGATTATTTCCTTCTTCTCCTTTATAATTTAATTACATGACTATTAGACTGCTTAAAGTTCTCCTACAGTTCATTGATGCTTTTTTCACTTTTTAATGCTTTTATTTCTCTGTGCTCTATTTGGGGTAGTTTCTTTTACTATGTCTTCAAGTTCATCAATTTTTTTTTCCTGCAGTATCTAATTTGTCATTAATCTCATCTAGTATTTTTTAGTATATTTTTTCCCACCACCTGTCTGTCAATTCGTCAAACTGTGGTGGCTTGCATGTTGCTGTGATGTTGTAATCAATGCCACTGGTATTTCAAATGCCAACAGGGTCACCTGTGGTGGACAGGTTTCAGCAGAGCTTCCAGACTAAGACAGACTAGGAGGATGAACATGGTAGTCTACATCTGAAAAAACTGGTAGTAAAAACTTCTGAATAGCAGCAGAACATTGTCTGACATAATGCCAACAGATGAGCCCCTCAGGCTGGAAGGTAATCAAAATACAATTAGGGAAGAGCTGTCTCTTCAAGGTAGAGTCAACCTTAATGGTATGGATGGAATCAAGCTTTTAGGACCTTCATTTGCTGATATGGCACAACTCAAAATGAGAAGAAACAGCTGCAAACATCCATTCGTAATTGTAACATGGAATGTATGAAGTATGAATCTAGGAAAACTGGAAGTTATCCTAGGCATTAGTGAGCTGAAATGGACTGGTATTGGCCATTTTGGATCAGACATTTATATGGTCTACTATGCCCATAAGGACAAATTGAAGAGGAAGGGCGTCACATTCATTGTCAAAAAGAACACTTCAAGACCTATCCTGAAGTACCATGCTGTCAGTGACAGGATAATATCCATATGTCTACAAAGACGACCAGTTAATACTACTATTATTCAATTAAACATCAGCCACTAATGCTGAAGATGAAGAAATTGAAGATTTTTACCAACTTCTGCAGTCTGAAAAACATGCAATCAAGATGCACTGATAATTACTGGTGACTGGAATGATAAAGCTGGAAACAAATAAAAAGGTCGGTAATTGGAAAATATGGCCTAGGTATTTCGTGCTGGAAATCGCATGATAGGATTTTGCAAGACCAATAACCTTTTCACATTGGAAATACCTTTTTTCAACAACCTAAAGGGCAGAATTTTTTTTTTTTTTTAAAGGGCGACCCTACACATGGACCTTACCAGATGGAACACACAGAAACCAAATCAACTAAATCTAGGAAACCCTGGAGGTGTAGTGGTTAAGAGCTATGGCTGCTAACCATAAGGTCGGCAGTTTGAATCCGCCAGGCGCTCCTTGGAAACTCTATGAGGCAGTTCTACCCTGACCCATAGGGTTGCTATGAGTCGGAATCGACTCGACAGCAGTGGTTTTTTTTAGGTTGTTTTTTTAAATCTGTGGAAAGAGGAGATCGATATCATTCAGAATAAGGCCAGGGGCTGACGGCTGGACTGACCATTAATTGCTCACATGCAAGTTCAAGTCGAAGCTGAAGAAAATTAGAACAAGTCCATGAGTGCCAAAGTACAGCCTTGAGTATACCCCACCTGAATTTAGAGACCCTCTGAAGAACAGATCTGATGCATTGAACACTAGTGACCGAAGACCAGACAATTTGTGGGAGGATACCAATGACATCATGCGTAAAGAAAGCAAAATGTCATTAACAAGAAAGAAAAGATGAAAATGGACGTCAGAAGAGACTCTGAAATTTGCCCTTGAATGTAGAGCAGCTAAAGCAAAAGAAAGAAATGATGAAGTAAAAGAGCTGAACAGAAGATTTCATGGGGCAGCACAAGAGGACAAAGTATTGTAATGAAATGTGCAAAGACGTTGAGTTAGAAAACCAAAAGGGAAGAACATGCTCAGCATTCCTCAAGCTGAAAGAATCAAAGAAAAATTCAAGCCTTGAGTTGAAATACTGAAGAATTTTATGGGCAAGATATTGAATGACATGAAGCATCAAAAGAAGATGGAAGGAACACACAGTTACTGTACCAAAAAGAACTGGTAACATTCAACCATTTTAAGAGGTAGCATTGACCAAGAACAGATGGTACTGAAGAAGTCCAAGCTGCACTGAAAGCACTGGCAAAAAACAAGGCTCCAAGAATTGATGGAATACCAATCGAGATTTTTCAACAAATGGATGCAATGCTGGAATTGCTCTCTTTTCTATGCCAAGAAATTTAGAAGACAGCTACCTGGCCAACCAAATGGAAGAGATCCATATACGGGCCCATTCCAAAGAAAGGTGATCCAACAGAATGTGGAAATTATTGAACAATATCATACGCCAGTAAAATTTTGCTGAAGGTCATTCAAAAGCAGCTGCAGCAGTGTATCAGCAGGGAACTGCCAGAAAAATAAAGCCACATTCAGAAGAGGACAGGGACTGAGGAACATCATTGCTGATAACAGATGGACCTGGGCTGAAAACAGAGAATACCAGAAAGATGTTTACCTGTGTTTTATTGACTACACAAAGGCATTCAACTGTGTAGATCATAAATTATGGGTAACACTGCAAAGAATGGGAATTCCAGAACACTAAAGGGTGCTAATGCTGAACGTGTACATAGACAAAGAGCCAGTGGTTTCAACAGAACGAGGGGATACTTCGTGGTTTAAAATCAGAAAAGGTGTGTGTCAAGGCTGTATCCTTTCACCATACTTGTTTGATCTGTAAAAACAAAACAAAACTCAAAGCCATAGAGCCACTTTTGTCTCATAGTGACCCCAGGACAGAGTAGAACTGCCCCATAGGGTTTCCAAGGAGCGGCTGGTGGATTTGAACTGCTGACCTTTTGGTTAGTAGCTGAGCTCTTAACCACTGTGCCACCAGGGCTCTTATTCAGTCTGAATCTATATGGTGAGTAAATAATCTGAGATGCTGGAGTATATGAAGAAGAACACAGCATCAGAATTGGAGTAAGACTTATTAACAACCTGTAATATGCAGATGATATAACCTTGCTTACTGAAAGTGAAGAGGACTTGAAGCACTTATTTATGAAGATCACAGACAACAGCCTTCATTGTGGATTACACCTCAACATAAAGAAAACAAAAATCCTCACAAGTGGACCAATAAGTAACATCATGACAGAAAATACTGAAGGTGTCAAGGATTTAATTTACTTGAATGCACAATCAATGCCCATGGAATCAGCAGTCAAGAAATCAAATGATGCATTGGGCATATCTGCTGCCAAAACCTCTTTATAGTGTTAAAAACAAAGATGTCCCTTTGATGACTGAAGTGCGCCTGACCCAAGCCATAGTATTTTCATTCACCTCACATGCATGTGAAAGCTGGACAATGAATAAGGAAGACTGAAGAATTGATGTGTTTGAATTATGGTGTTGGCAAAGAACATTGAATATACCACAGACTGCCATAAGAATGAACAAATCTGCCTTGGAAGGAGTATTGTCAGAATGCTCCTTAGAAGGTAGGACAGGAAGAGACTCTGTCTCACATGCTTTGGACATGTTATCAGAAGGGACCAGTCCATGGAAAAGAACATTATGCTTGGCAAAGTAGAGGGTCAGGGAAAAACAGGAAGACCCTCAATGAGATGGACTGACACAACGGCTTCAACAATGGGCTCAAACATTGCGACGATTGTGAAGATGATGCAGGACCGGACGGCATGTCCTTCTGCTGTACACAGGGTCACTATGGGTGGGAATTGACTCGATGGCATCTAACAACAACAACAGTGTATTTTTCATCTCAGACATTATAGGTTTCATTTCCAGAAGTTTAATTTTGGTCTTTATATATATTCCATGTCTGTATTTTATTTTTTAAATATATGTAATAGTTACATAGCTGTTGTAATGTCCTTCTCTGCTAATTCTATCATCTGTGTCAGTTTTGTGTTGGTTTTGATTACTCACTTTCCTCATTTTGGGTAGTGTTTTTTTCCTTCTTTGCTTGCCTGGTAATCTTGGATTGGATTTTACCTTCTTGGGTGCTGAATATACTTGTATCCCTATAAACATTCTCTAGCTTTGTTCTGGGATGTAGTTAAGTTACTTGGAAACAGTTTGATCCTTTTGGGTCTTAATTTATGATTTTTTGGCAGGTCCAGAGCACTGCTCAGTTTAGGGATAATTAGTCCCCACTGAGGCAAGACTCTTTCGAATACTCAATTCTCCATGAATTATGAAGTTTTCCAATCTGGTGGTAGGAAGAGGTACAATTCTTAGTACTGTGTGAGCGCTGGGCAAGTCAGTTCCCTTTAATTCTTGAGTGTGGTTCCTTCCCAGCCTCAGGTAGCTTCCTCACTACCATTCGGGGAGGCACTGACCAGTACTCAGGTGACAACTCGAGGGACCCTCTGAAGATCTCCATGCTTCTCTCTCTGTACAGTTCTCTAATCTCCTGACCTTTGTCTCAGGAACTCTATCTAGCCTCTTGGGTCTCCCTGGACTCTCAGCTCCATCTCCTTAAATCAGGGAGTTCTCCAGGCTCTGCCTGGGTTCCTACTTCCTGCACTGGGGCCTGGAAACTCTCTCAAGGCAACAAGCTGGGGCATTAGTAGAGCTCACCTTGTTTGCTTCCCATTTCCTAGGGATCACTGTCCTTCATTGCCTGATGTCCAGTGTCTTGAAAGCTATTCCTTCATATATTTTGTCTAGTTTTTTTTTGTTTTGTTTTTTTGGCTTGTTTCAGGTAGGACGGTAAATCTGATCCCTGTGGCTCCATCTTGATCCCCAAACAAGATTTTTTATGTCTCTGTGTATATTCATACTGGGGCCTTATTATTATTATTACAACAAATATGGGCTGAATTAAACTTCCTGCACAGGCAAGTTATTTTTTTTTCCAGCCATTTTTTGTATTTAGTATTTTCATATTCAATAAATGTTTTTCAAGTGTTATAGTCTATAACTCTCTCCCTTATTGCTTTTACTCTGTAACCTGTTGGGGATAGAAAGGTGCTCAATAGAACACTGTCCTATTTTAATAATATGAGCTTATAAGTTCCTTTGAGGAAACTCAACACATACCATAAACTAACCATGTAAAGTTAACGAAGAGGGGAAGATAAAAAGGAGCATGGACCAGGAATCTGGGAGACTTGGGCCTTTTACTGCAACAAGGGCTCTATGCAGGTTCATTCATTATTGGAAGTGAAACCCACGGAATGGAAAAAGCAAGTCTCGACTGCAGACTGCTTTCATTCCTGCTATGGAGAATCTTTGCATGAGAGAAACTGACCACTCCACAGAAGGGTTTTCCCAGGAACCTGCAGGCCCAGCCACTTTAGCAGTGGGGCTCCCTTCAGCCATCAGTCCTGTGCCCTGGGAGGGGGTCTAATGTGCTGCTGCCAAGAAGCCTGGCTGGGATCCCCCAGCAGTTGGAAAAGTGGGCCAGCCCACTAGCCAGGCTCTCTTCACGCTCTGGGTGGGAGGCGCAGAGGGTAGGCCTACTTGAGCCAGCTGGCTGCTTCCCACATGCAAGCCCAGCAAACACTGCCTACTTTCCGTTCTCCGTGGCTGCACGTTCCCTAGTCTGCTCCGGGTAGAAGCAAAGGCAGCTGGCACAAGCAAACAGCCCCTCCATCCTGCTCTTGATACACTATTGCCAAAATTCAGTTTGAAGGAATAAAAGGCAAACCGAAATCTCAGCTCCTGCTTGAGAAGTTGTTAAAGCTAAAAGAAAGCAAAGGGAATGAGTGGCTAACTGCTCTAATTTACACACCCATTCCTGCTGTCAAGCTGCAGGAAAGATTCCCCCCTAGAAAAAAGGAAAAGCTCTTCAAGCCATCTGTTAACTCATTTCTGAAAAGTCAGCTTTCACAATTGGGGATTCTAAAAAAGAGGGATGTCATGAACACTGCATTTGGCAAGATTTTTTGCTGTAACTTGGGTGCTGGCAGGGTGGGGTTGTACTAGGTGTGCCTGAGGCATTCCTGGACTCAATTCACATCCCACTGGAATGAGTGTTCTATACCTTATTCGTGGCACAGATCCCTTTGCCTGGCTGGTGAAGCCTATAGACCCTTTCTGAGTGCAATCCTTCTAATACGTAAAATAGGAGACTGGGAAGAAAAACAATTAGGCTGAAATGTAATTATCGAAATAATTAAAAAATTAAAATATAGTAACAATGTATTCTTTATTAACACACTAAGCAAGATCTAGTGGTAGTTTAGAAAAGTACCTTAATTTCAAAGTAGTGATGAGTGTACGTGATATTTTGAAGATATCTGTAAAACGATGTGAAAGTAAATGATTTCTTTTGGTGACAATGTCACAGGTGGTTGGTTGCCTACACTCTAACTGAGGGGAACACTAACTTTCTGTTAGAGGCTAAGAATAACAAAAATGCAATGTTTTTCTCATCCACATTTGCGATCCCCCTGAATTCTATCTGTGGACCTGTCTGTGGACTCGTCTGTGGAACTCAGGACAGGCCCCAAATTAAGAACACCTTTCTTTTCTTGCCCTTTGGGCAAGAGCACTGCACTGGGAGGGAGGCAGAGAGGCTGGATCCCTACTCTAGCTCCACTACTAGGCAGTGGGGGACTCATCTGTTTAGGTCCTTAGTCCCACTGTCTTGCCCACAAGCCTTTGCCCAGGCAGTTCTCTCTGCCTGGACTGCCCTTCCCTCCCTCCAGCACCTGGCCAGTCCTCATTGGCTCTTTAAGACGCAGTAGAAGGCATCTCCTCTGGAAGGCTCTTCTTGCTCTGCAATGGCTAGCATGGGGTGAGGAGTGTCTTTTGTGGTCTCTAAGTACCCTGTGACTACTTGTATTACTGATCTTCTCAACCGTGATTTAATGACTTGTTTACTCTGTCTGCCCTCCCATCCCCTGCCCCAGATTTTGAGTTCCTTTGAGACAGCAATGATGTCCCATTCATCACTGCATTCCTGGCGTCCAGCACAGGGCTTGGCACATAGAAGACCACTGATATACAAATGAATGGATGGATGAAAGCCACACCCAGCCTCTTTCTCTCTTATTATAAAAATACTGTATTTCATACCAGTAGTTCTCAAGCCTGGTTAAAATGAGACTTGCTTTGGGAGGTTTTGAAAAATACTGAGACCTGAGCCCCACCCCCAGAAATTCAGATTTCAGTTGTCTGGAGTGGGGCCCAGAGCAGCCAAGGTTGAGAACCCACAGCACCACAAGAACAGTGGCTGAGGTTAGATTATAATGCTCCCAAATGAACTTCTTTCCCAGGCCCAGAAAGATGAAATTAGTGCAAAATTCTGAGCTTTTCAAGGGGCTAAACAAATAAATTGAGTTTCTGACCCTCAGAGTCAGCTCACAGTTCTGACTCCAGCAACATCAGTAATAGCTGAACTACGCTCTCAGATGGAAAAATTTGAGCTTGACGGTGAAGACCATAAAAAAAACTGCACACCCCACAGACAAGCACACAGAGACCCCCTACTCCCTTCCCTCATGGCAAGAAACCGTTGAGAAAAAGGCCCAACCCTGGTGAGCAGCACACCCTTTTGGGGAGAATTCCCAGCTGGGTGATGATAGGCAAGTCTTCCTCAAGCTCCTGGATCTTGGCTTCTTTATCTACAAAGTGGAGATGATAATAATCACACCAACCTCAGAGTATTGTTGCAGGAACTAAAGCAGGTAATAGAGCTTACGTATTTGTAAGTTGCCAAATATGCTCCCAAGATTAATTATTATTGCATTTTACTGATTCAGTTCTTACAGGTGTTAAGGCCTTTATGGCTCAGTGGTTAAGAACATGGATTCAAGAGCCAGACTCCCTGGATTCAAATTCTCGCTTTGCCTCTTACAAGGGGTGTCAGCTTATGTAAATTATGCAACCTTTTTGTGCCTCAAATCTTCACCTGTAAAATGGTGATAATAATGGTGCCTGTCTCAGGGTGTTTAAGAGGTTCGGCTGAGCTAATGCTAATGTACGTGCCTAGAACAGTACCTCTAAAACTTGAGCATGCATCAGAATCATCCAGAGGGCTTGTAAAACACTGGTTTCTGGGCTCCACCCTCAGGGTTTCTGAGTCAGCAGATCTGGGCTGGGACCTGAGAATCTTCATTTCTAACTGTGGTGAGATGGATGGTTTTTATATGGCCTTTCCAGCCATGGTCTTGTAACTTCCAGCAAATGACTGGGTGGGACTATGCAAAGAAGGTGCCTGTGGCCCACCAAGGGAACTGGACAACTTGATAATAATGCAAATAAAGTGCATGGCACTCTTGTGGGGGTAGGACCATGCAAATAAGATGTATGGAACTCTAATGAGGGGATTGGTTAGTTTTGCCACCTGGTAGGCTTAAAACAGAGCCAATCCCAGAGCAGAGGGGGGACCTCACTATCACCAAGAAGAAGAGCTAGGAGTGGAGCATGTCCTTTGACCTGGGATCCTTGCACTGAGAACCTCCTAAACTCAGGAGACAGGGAGAGAGAGAAAGCTGTAACACTGGAGATGGTGGGGGACAACGAGAAGTAGCAGCACAGAAACGGCGGCAGTAGAACCAGGAAACCAACACAAGATGGCACGGTGGGCTTCCCGGCCCATGCAGCAAGGTGGTTACAGTAGGCTTGCCAACACAGAGAGAGAGAGCTGAGTGCCTTTGGGCAGAAGGCTTGCTGGCAGAGTAGGGTGCCTCCAGGCATTTGGTGGAGCTACTTTGGCTGACCCATGGAGCTAGAGCTGAGTGCCTCTGAGTCAAGCCTTACTGGTGGAATGGGGTGCCTCTGGGCACTTATTGGCAGAGCTAACAGAGCTTTATAACATTCGCCCAAGCAGGGCAGAGGCCAAGGCAAGCTGCTGAGGGCCAGAGAGAGGCATGCCTGCAGGTACATCTGAGAAGAGGCTGTCCTGATGGAAGAACTGTATCCTGAGTGTTCCTGAAGCTGAATTACAACCTGTTACTTCCCTAATAAACCCCGTAAATATAAGTATGGTCTGTGAGATCTGTGTGGCCACTGCAACAAATTATTGAACCCAGCGGAGAAGTAGAGAGTGCTGTGAGAGGGACAGTTGGTGTTAGAATCGGTAAAAAGGGTTGGAAGGTGGAGGCATGTCTGACCTCCACTTCACAGGAATCAGCCTTGGGCTGTTGATCTTGATTCTCCTTCCCCTTTGTGAAGTTAGAGGAGGTCAGACAGTGCCTCCATGCCATTTTACAGTTGGCGCCATTTTTTTATACTAACAAGTTTCAAGTGATGTTGCTGGTCTTGAAACCATATTTTAAGTATCACTGGCTTAAAACAATGGCCAGCACACAATAAGTACCAAATAAGTGTTAGCCATTATATTTTTTTCTGGGCTCTACTTTCTTAGTCCATGTGCAAAACACTTCACCCACCAGGGCTACTCAGCACTGCCTTCATGTAGAAACAATTTTGAAATCTCCTACTGCAGCCTTTCTTAAAAATCAGCAGCACAAGCATCACCTAGGAGTTTGGTCAAAATGCAAGTTTTCAGTGCTCATCCCAGACTCACTGAATCAGGAACTATGGGAGTGAGGCCCAATGCTCCGTGTTTTAACAGTTCTCCAGGTGATTCTAATGCATGTCAAGTTTACGAATTATTGTTCTTCTAGAAAATCACCATCACTACCACCACAGCCCTGATTTCATATCGACATGGCGGCAGGACAGCTAAAGGTCCAAGAGTTTAGTTTTTGGTTCAACTTAAGTCTAAGACCTGACTCAGCTTCTTATTCACTGTGTGACCTTAAGCAAGTTACAAAACTCCTCTAAGCCTCAGCTTTCTCATCTGTAAAGTGGGCATTAGCATAGAACCTACCTTACAGGAACCTTGAGAGACTTAACTGAGATGATGCATACAACGTGCTGGGCACATACTCTATGTTCAAAGAATGTTAGCTGCTGTTGTTATCATTTCTATAATCATTATGACATGTCTTCTCTCAAAATGAATTGAGATAGCTTATAACAAGGACTTAAATATGTAGCCACTCAGGATAACTACAATACAGATTAAAAAAATAAAAATATCATACACAGAAAAGTGGAGAGAATGAAGGTTGAAACTCACTGTAACTGTCCTCCAAATTTAGGTCTGAACTTTCTTGTGGGTCAGAGCAAAACGGGGAAATGCAGAGGTTCTATGGTTCTCACCGCTGGCGAAGAGAAAATGACCAGCTCTTGAAAGGAGACAACATCACGCTCCCACACACCAGCTCTGAATTCTAGGAGAACCTGACCACATGGGCCTTTAGCATAAAGTCCCTGCATAACCGGAGAGAATCTCTCTTCTCCAGCAGGGCTTCACGGACCCATTTCTTTAATTCTCAACAAAAAGCCAGGGGCAAAAGCCTTAAATCCTAGAAGATGAGAGACATTACACCTACTTTGGGTGCCGGATGTCAGGAAGAGAACGATTCAGGGAGATTTTATCACTGATGTAGATGTTAAATCCATTTTCTCGGTATGCCTGGTCCACTCTCTCAGCATCGGTCATGGGATAAGGTCTCCCTTGTTCTCCATGTCCTAGAGGCAAAGAGCAAATTCCATGTTGCTAATGTCCTAGCAGATATGGGAGTACTGTGTACAGGGTGAGGAAAAAAGGGTGAAACATATGATTACACTGCAAGATAACACTTTATATTTGGATATAGAGCGTAATTCCAAATTTTGCAGGGTGAAGGACTAACATCTATTGAGATGCTGTTGTATCAGGCACGGTATAGACTTATTCTCATGTAATCACCACAGCAACCCTATACGGTGGACATTAGAGCTCCCATTCTACAGATGGATAAACTGAGACTCGGAAAGGTTATGAAACCAGGTCTGTGGGTTCCAGAGCCATGCTCTCTCTAGTCTGTCAGGGGTCCCAGACAGAACAGCCCTGACCATGGAGTCTGATCACCTGGATAGGAGGCCTGGTCTAATGCAGATGAGCTGGTCAGCCCTGGGCAAGTCAGCCACTGCATGGAGCTGCAGCTTCTTCCCCTCTGGTACCCACAGCATGTTTGGGAGAGTCAAGTAAGAGGTTGTGTGTGAAAGCTTTTTGTAAATTATGAAACACTAGATAAATGGGAGGAAATATTATGATCACTCTCTATGTAAGGAATAATTTATATTTCACTCAAAATTGCCACAAATGATAAAAGATGCTTTTGGTTTTTTTAATTCAAGCAAACAAATTGGGATCTGCCTAGCTAAGGACAGGTTTGCCTGAAAGGCGTTGCCTTGAGTCATGGACATGGCTGCCTCATGTGCTCACTTTCCTCTCTCTGCACAGTCCATCCAGGAAAGAGTCCCTGGTGCATATGGTGAGTGGCAACATTCATACTAACTCCTGCCATTCACCAAGGTCTTGAAGAAATGGCAATAAAATCACCTGATTAAAAACTGCATCTTTGAATATGACTCAGGCATAAAGAGAAATGAAGTCCTCATACATGCTACAAGACAGATGAACCTTGAAGATACCACGCTGAGTAAAATAAGTCAGTCCAAAAGGACAAATATTGTATGATCCTACTTACATGAAATATCTAGAACAGACAAATGCAGAGAGAATAAAGTCTATCAGAGGTTACCAGGGGCAGGTCGGGGAGAGAAGGGGAGTCACTGCTTAAGGGGCACAGAGCTTCTGCTAATGGTGATAGAAAAATCTAAAAATGAATAATGGTGATGGGTGCACAACATGATGAACGTGATCAACGTCACTGAACGCTACGCGTAAAAAATGTTCAATTGGCAAATGTTTTCTCATACATATTTTTACCATGATTAAAAAAAAAAATTGCGTCCTCTAGAGCCTGTGGTCTGAGAAACAGCCCCATTTTCTCTGAAAAGTAAATGCTGACAACATCAGTTTGGCAGGAAAGTGTAAGCTGAGAGGTGGACCCCAAGGGCTGTGGCTTCCCCAATTCAGTCCCATGAGGGAGAGGGCCAGAGCGTCTGTAACTTGGAATGCTCCATGACAACACACTGCTGGCTAGCGCCTGGTATGGATTCTGGGAGAGTCACAAATGCAGCCAGCAGAAAAAGAGCAGAAGGGAAGGCTGAAGAGGGCAGTCCAGGGGAATGATTCAGAGTTCAGGCTCTGGGGCTGGGCAGAGCAGAGTTTGAAGCCCAGCCCTGGATTCCCTTGGATTCCCAGCTACGTCATCTTGGGCATGCCTTTACCCTTTCCAAGTCTTGGGTTTTGCCACTTACATTAAGTGAGATTAGAAGGTTCCATGTGACGGCTAAGGAGGTAATGCAGGACAAGACGCCTGGCACATAAAAAATAGTGTGCAACAAATGCTGGTTATTATTAGTCTTAATAATGCCTCTGTGGTTTTAATAATTTTTTAGCCCAATGTTTTAATAATTTTGGTGTAACTGGCAAATCAGCTCTTTACAAATGTTTCTTTGCCTTAATTTATGCAGGCCCCTCCCTCTTCATTTTAAATCACTAACACACAGGCAAAATGCATGCCACGTCTTTAGGCCTCCTTGGCCATCAGTTAAGTTATTATATCAACTTTATTCAGAACTTTGTTTTAATCTGATTTTGTCAAAATGTAATTAAAAAGAAAAAAACGATAGCGTTGGGTACCTTTGAGATAAAAATGAATAAAATACCCACCCCTTGCATTGCTACATGTTTTCCAGTTTTGGAAAGCTACTTCATGTCCATCACTTTACGTGGTCACCTTCACAACAACACCCTGAGGTTGTCAGAGCAAGAAGCATGAGCCCCACTGACAAATGGAGAAACTGAGGCTCAGGGAGTATGGAACATATCTAATGATGGCAGGTAAGCAGAGTCAAAAGTCTCACTGTGTGTCTATGGGCAGGTTACCACACCTCTCCGAGCTACAGGTCTCTTTTCTGTCAAATGGGCCATGAAGGTTGATGAGGGGCTTCACTGAGAAAATGAGTAAAGTATAAAGCGTGGACCTTGCTCACGTTGGCTCTTTTTACGACTATTGTTCATTTTTAGTGGTAAAATATGGCATTAAGGGGAGACATTTTCTATTACCTAATAAAGGTGGCGGGAAACCCTGGTGGTGTAGCTGTTAAGTGATACAGCTGTTAACCAAAGGTCAGCAGTTTGAATCCACCAGGAGCTCCTTGAAAACTCTGTGGGGAAGTTCTACTCTGTCCTATAAGGTTGCTATGAGTCTGAATCAACTTGACAGCAACGGGTATTTTTTTTTTTTTTTTAATTAAGGTGGCAGGGAAAATTCCTGTAGACAGCGCATCTGGTGATATGAGTGGAGAAAGGGGTCAACTACCAGGGAAGGATGGAGGTGCTGGGAATCAGGGGAAGTCATGGTGCCAGATAGAGAGGGCATCAACAGGAGGCCCAAACACCCCTGCTAAGCACAAACACAAACCACACACACATACGTACAAGCTCCACAGGACATGCCATGGAAGGTTCTGCCCTCCGTACCTACGCGTCGAGCATCCCTCCTGATAGCCTCCTTGTCATGCCAGTCCTTCAGCTTCTGTCCATGGCTCAAGGAAAGTTTCTTCTTCTGCCGACTGTATGAGCCCTTAAAAAAAAAAAAAAAGACATAGCTTATGAAAAAAGAGGAGAAAAAAAATCCGTTCCCATCTAATTGATTCTGACTCACTGCGACCCTATAGGACAGAGGAGAACTGTCCCACACGGTTTCCAAGGAGCAGCTGGTGGATTCGAACGGTTGACCTTTTGGTTAGCAGCTGTAGCTTTTAACCACTGCACCACCAGGGCTCCAGAAAAAAAAAAAAAGAGGGAAGGAGAAATAAATCTTAATAACACAGTCCTAAAAATCGCACTACCTAAAGGAGCCTCTTGTATTAATTGAATATATTTGCTCATTTATTGACTCAGTGTACTCCACAGACCTTGGTTAGTGCTACCACGTGCCAGCTAGGGGCTGTGAAGGTCAGAAAGATGATGGGTGTACAGTGCCCACCTTGCTGGAACTCACGACCAGCAGGGGGGAAAAAAGATGGACACACATCTTTTACCCAAAGGAAAAAGTGGTGAGTATAGCGCTGTCAAAAGAAACATAAAGCAAGCCACAAATGCAAGCTACGTGCATAGCTTAAAATTTTCTAGTATCCATATTAAAAATATGAAAAGAAACAGGTGAAGTTAGTTTTAATAATATATTTAGCTCAATATACTCCGTCTAAAAAGTATCATTTCAATATGTAATCAATATAAAAAATTATCAAGGTTTTCTGGTAACCAGTGTTGGAAACCAGTGTGTATCGCACACTTGCGATGGTACATCTCAATTCAGACTAGCACATGTGGCTAGCGGCAATATGCCAGATCGTGTTGGGCAGAACAGGGTAAGTGGCTCTTCCATGAGAGGCCCAGAGAAAGAGCCATGAGAGTTCCTTCCACCTGGAGAAATGAAGAAAGTTTCAAGGAGATGAGTGCGGTATGGTTGGGTCTCAGACAAGTGGAAATGGGCAGCAGGCAGGGCAACCAGCCTGGGCAAAGGCATATTGGTGCAGTGGAGAGTGAGACAGGCAGAGCAGGTCTTAGTCTGAAGAGAAGGGGCACTGAGTGCAAGGTAGAAAGTTGGGTCCTGGTCACCTGTGCAGTCCCGAGGGCCTGGGCCCAAATAGGGTAGACATTTGGCAAATGGACGCTTAATGTACAAAGCAAGCAACTGAATGACTGAATGAGAAAAGGAATATGCAGCAGCCACAAGGGAAGCAGGACACAGAGGCTGAGCTCTGAAGGGTTTACTGTTTGGAGGAGGTGAGCCCTCCCAGTGAAGCCATTAGGAAGTGATTTCCCTAATTAAAGGGGCAGCATTCTAGTATCTGGGGTCTTCTGAAGGTGCAAGTCTGTAGACCTGCCTCCCCTGACTTTCAGGACCCAGGCTCAGTTAGAGGCTTCCCAAGGTAACACTATTCCTGAATGCTGTTTAAATATCTCTCATGCTCACCTAAACAACAGCAGTTTTTTAGATCACCTTGCTCATTAAAAATCCTGCAGACTTGTTCTTGACACTGTGGCATGCAGAGTCCAATAGTCCCATTGCCTGTATAATCAACTATGAAGGCCCTGAATGTGTGACGTGCTGGAGCATTAGTGCTAACAAGAAACCACCTGAATAAAATCATCCCCGCATCTGTTTATTAAGTCTCTGGCTGATCTTTGTGTTAGCAGATTTTCCACAACGGCTCAATGTCCTTACAACAGCTCTAATGGTAATAACAATCTTTTGCATTCTCTCTCCTCCAGACTGCTCTGTGTTGCAAGAAGAAAATTCTGAAAGTTGGTGTGCTAGATGTCTAGGTCAGAGAAGGAAAGAAAACAGCAGAGACACAGGCCATGTGCCTACAAACAGTGCACTGGGTTCTTAGGAATCGCAGAGGCTGAGCTGGAAGGTCCTTAAGGGACCAAATAACCAGTGTAGGGGAGTCCCTGGGTGGTACAAACGGTTAACATGCTCAATAACATAAAGATTGGAGGTTACAGTCCACCCAAAGATGCCTCAGAAGAAAGGCCTAGAAATCTACTTCTAAAAAGTCCAGGGCTTTGAACCAGTTCCTTCCAGTTCAACCCCCTGCTGAGAATTTGCTTTTCCATCTGCCAATATACTGAATCAGAATCTAAATCTTCACAAGACCCCTAGGTGATTCTTATGTATACATCTACAGTTTAACAAGAGCCCCAAGTATATACATAAGAATCACCTGGGGATCTTGTTAAAAATGTAGATTCTGATTCAGTACATCTGGGGGTGGTAATGCAAATTCTCAGCAGGGAGTCAAACTGGGTTGAACTGATTCAAAGCCCTGAAAAAATTAGCCATTGAAAACCCTATGGAGCACAGTTCTACTCTGACACATGTGGAGCTGCCATAAGCTGGAATCAACTCAACAGGTAACTATTTTTTAATCAGTTTGAGGTTTCAATTGTGTAGGACTACAGTTCTGCAGGAAACACCTCAGGTGCTGCCTTGAGGACAGGGAGGCTGAGAAAAGGGCCTTGCCTTCCCCAAGCCTCTTTAGTGCAGCAAAGCCTCTGCCCATTTTATATACTGGGGATCCATGTAGGATTTCATTTGAAAAAAATTCCTCTGCTAAAAACCAACAAATAATTGAAACTCCCAAACAAATAAAAATACAGGAAAGCCAAGCCCCAGGGAGCGTCAGGGACCCACCCAAGATAATATTCTGTCTCTACAATGCTTTCTCTGAGCAGTCAAGGACTGCTCAGCTCCTCTTTCTCCAGCTCTGCCTCCAAATTCCTTTCTCCTGTTTCCTCCCCAAACATGGGGAATTTCAGCTGATTACTGTCAGAGACTGGTGGCACCAAAGGGGCTCCACAAACTCAGGCTGCCTTAATGGAAGTCTCGAATCTAAAGCCGTGGTTCTCAGCAATAACTGGGAACTTGTTAAAAACGCGATTTTTGGGAGTCCCAGACCTCACGAAGCAGAAACTCCGGGGGTGAGCCCAGAGATCCGTGTTTTAACAAGTCTTTCAAATGATTCTGATATACACAAGTTTGAGGGCTACTGGTTTAGAACAAAGGAGGTGATAATCATTCCTGCTCTGCGCTGGTCAGATCAAATCTAGGCTACTGCATCCAATATGGTGTGACACACTTGAGCAGATATTTATCATCAAAGGTCACCAAAACCTGAGGCCTATGGTCACCTATCTGGTAGCTTTCTAGGTTTTGTTTTGTTTTAACTGCCAGTATGAAAAAAACAGTGAGATTTCACATTAAAACGATCATGATTTTTGGCTTCTTTTGAAAACCTAAAAGATCTGGCAATAGTGGGCTGAATTCTATCAGTCCCCCAGCTGGCACTGAGTAACCGCTGCCCTATTTGGAAGGGGCATGTCTCTCTAGTTTGCCGCAGTTCCCACCATTCCCTGGTGCCTTTCACCAGGCTCTCATCTCTCATCTGTGCTGCCTGCCTGGCCCTGGCGAGTCTGCAACACACTGGATATAAAGGGATGTATCATGGATGGGGAAGATTAGAAACTGTTGTGTGAGGGCTAGGAAATGAGAACTCCTAATCCTAGATAGTAGCGCAGTAGTTACGCGTTTGGCTGCTAACCAAAAGGTCGGGAGTTCGAATCCACCAGCCGCTCCTTGGAAACACTATGGAGCAGTTCTCCTCTGTCTCATAGGGTCACTATGAGTCAGAATCGACTCGATAGCAATGGGTTTGTGTTTTGTTTTGTTTTTTAATCCTAGATGGGAGCACTGGTGGTGCAGTGGTTAAGAGCTTGGCTGCTAACCAAAAGGTTGGCAGTTCAAATCTACCAGCCACTCCTTTGGAACCCTATGGGACAGTTCTATTCTGTCCTACAGGGTCACTATGAGTCAGAATCCACTCGGTGGCAATGGGTTTTTCAGTCCTAGATGAGGACTAGGAGCCTTGGGGGAACACAGGAAGAGTTATCTTGTTCTATGCGGCCCTGAGGCTAGAGGGAGTGCCAATGACAGAAGTTATGGAATGATTGTGGGAGAAGAAATTCCAAAAGCTGGATCGGTTTTAGGATGAAACAGGATGACTGCAAAGATAGTAATTTGTTTGAACTGGGGGGGCGCCTGCAATAGGATGCTGGCTGTTCTTCAGATGTAAAGGAGGGGAATAAGTGTTGGGATAGACCTAGTGCTTCTTAAACTTTAATGTGTATTAGACTCACCTGAAGATCCTGTTAAATGCAGATTCTGACACAGTAGGTTGCGGGGCAGGGGGCGGGCTGAGATTCCAAGCTCCCGGGTGCTACAAGGGATATATTGTGGGGCAAAGGTTAAAGAACCAAATGCCATCAAGTGGATTCCAACTCATAGCGACCCCATGTGTATCAGAGTAGAACTGTGCTCCACAGGGTTTTCGGTGGGTAATTCTTAAGTAGATCACCAGGCCTTTCTTCAGAGGTGCCTCTGGGCAGACTGGAACCTGCAACCTTACAGTCAGCAGCCAAGTGTGTTAACCACTTGCACCATCCAGGCACTCTGTAGCAGAGTTAGGCAACCTTTAAAGGGCATTTCGAGCCTGAAAGGCACTGTTTCCTCCATATGCTTGTGAAAGTCTTCCTGTACTCCTGGGAACGGGGTTGAATCTCGCAGTCATGACCTCATAGAAGTAAGCTCTTTGAATCGTGTTCTCAAAATGAAATAGTAAATTGCTGAACTGACAGGGTTGAGAACAAAGGTTTCAAAATTCTGAGAGTTTCACACCTATAGCTTCTATCTTCTATACTGCCTCTGCCTTGATGATGAGCATACTTCCTTCCTCCCCTCCCTCCCAGGATCTGCAGAGATGACCTATGCTGTGTTAGGTGGTCTTATTAGTCCTTACATCTTCCTTAAATCACAAGGACTTTGGAGCTTGCTGACACAGGGAGTTTTGAACATCTAAACACGCAGCTGATAGAGGGTCCTGGGACATGGAACAGCAGCTCAGAGACAATTAGTTCACTCATCTTACAGGTGGGGAAACTGAGGCCTAAAGAGGTCAAGCTCCCCAACCAAGGTCACATAGGCAGGCAAAAGGATAACAGCCAAGTCCTTTGACTCCCACTATAAACTGGCATCTTCTCACCAAATCACCTTGATACAGGGCTTAAATTTTACTACATGCATTAAAAAGGTATCCCAAAATAGGAGATAGGAAAAGACAAAATTGGTTTCAACCCTAAAATCAGAGTATTCAGGGCCCAAAGGGCCCTCAGAATCCTATCCACAAACCTAAACAAAAATTGTGGTCAATTTCAGGTGGTTCAGGAGCCTCTAAGGGCCATCCACGGAGTCCACAGAGGCAGTGCAGATTAAGAAACCCCAGACCATCCAAACAACCAACAAATGTTTATTGACATCCATTCTGTGCCAGGCACTGTGCTAGGCAGAGGGATACAGATGTGTTAAGACAGACCCTGTGCTGACACTAATAATGGGGTTCATACGCACATCAGTCTCTCTCAAAGGATGGTGTATGGGAGAACTGGCCCCTCACTACAGATGCAAATTCCTGGACCCCACCCCGAGCCTAGTAAATTAAAGAATCTGGGAAGACATGTTTTTTTAACCAATTCCCCCATGTGATTCTGATTTACAATAAAATCACTTGTCTAAATCCAGTTGCCTCATTTAAAAAATATAGACTCTGGGCTTACATTTGTAGAAGGGACTTGCCTATGGAAAGGGACTTGCCTGTGGAAATTCCATAGCTTGTTAGCCCCAGAGACCATACCAGAGCTGGCTGCTCTCTCCCTGGTATACATAATCGATGAGCTTCCTGAAGGCAGGGGCATGTCTGTTCCGGCTCATCATCGCATTTCTAGGTCAATACCTGGCTGGCTCATCTTAGGCCCTCAATAAATATCAACTGAGTAAACAAATGAATGATTACTCATCAGTGGGGCAGGTAGTGTAGCTTAATGACTCAGAGAATTCTGGTTCCACAGTTGGACAAATCTAGGTTCCACTTACTGGGTAGGTGGATCCCAGCCCAGTTTCCTCGACTGACAAATAGGGAAAATAACAGAATAACAGTATCTACTCCTGGGCACTGTTGGGAGGCATGAATCCGCTAATCTATACAAAGCATTTAGCCAGCACCTGGCACAAAGGTAGTCCTCTCAGTGAAGTAGGAATACTATTAATACACTATTTCTAGAGAAAGTTATAAAAACGAGGTACACCCCGGTGTTGGTGATGGCCATGTTTGGGGGACGGGGAAGGGCATGGGAATCTCATAATAAAACTGGGCCCTGCAGAGGCAACCTATTTAACACCTGATCCAATTCAACTGGCTGTTGCTGATAACAGGATTTAGAGAGTTTCCTAATTAGTGGGAGGTCACATGCCTGTGTGGAAATTGAGTGTTCTTCAGGAAAAAGTTCTTAGCTACAGTGGCATTCGACAACAGAAACAAATGTCTTAAGACTTTTAACAGCAAGAAAGGTCCAAATGGTGCTTTTCAAGAGAGAGCAATTCTTATGCAATAACAATTGCTTCATATTATGTAGAAAAGCATATCTAGGTTTCAATCCAGAGGTAATTTTAAGTTTGATTCTACAGACTCAAAGATCTGTCCATAAAGGCTGTGGTTCTGTTCCGTCAGCATTCACCTCTCACTACTTTTCTTCCCCTTGATTTCCACATGTCCTCCTGCTACAGAAAACAAAGGGGTTGGGAAGGAGCATGGCAAGAGAAGTAACAGAGAGTTTGCGGAGGAGGCTGGCAGAATTAATGTGAAATCACATTAAACAATAAATTGGAAATGGATTTTGACTGGCTGCTCTAAATAACTGCTTCTGGTATCTGTGTGCTTTTACTTAACATCCCACTAAAGGAATCGATTAGTGTTCAAACAGTCACACACTCGCACACACAAATGGAATTTTAATGTTTTGTTTAATCACTATTTAGCTTGCCTGGCGCCCTTTGGAGGGAGGGAAGAACGGCGGTGAAGCAAGCCAACTGTATCCTGCCAAAGAAAGATTTGTAAAAGTGCATCCTCTAATCCCAGGATTGCAGACTCTGCAAAGCCAGCTCAGAGAGGACCCTTGCATCTCTGGGTGAACTGGCCAGTGCCTTCAAAAGAACGGGAGAAGGGCTGTGTGCTCTAAAACGGAAAAGCTGGAGGGAAAGCTGAGTAGGTTATCTGCTTCATCCCTGGTCTGAGGATGAATTACAGACCAGATTCTGTGGCATGTTTTAGGATGGCTCCCACCCCTCCACCAAACTAGCAACTATAAAAGTGCTAGAATGATTCTGTTTTGAGGTTTAAATGACTCTATATAATTCCAAACATTTGTTTACCTGGTAAGTAGGTTATTTTAATAGCCTTCAAACACACACATACACGCAGTCTAAGGCATCCTCTTCAAAACTACTGTCAAGGTTACACCCTGAAAACAGTCGGTTAAATGGACTTTGAGTATATGAGTTTTGGAGACGTAGCTGGCTTGTATTTATTTATTCAACAAAAGATTATTGAGGGCCCACTACATCCAAAAAACTGTGAAGGAGACAAAGATTAATAGTTCCTGGCCTCAACAAATAGCATGGATCTCAGACAAGTAGAAAAGGAAAACAAAATACACATCACTGTAACATAAAGGCATTGAAGCCACAGGCAGGAGCCATTGTTGAAAAAGGCTAACTCTTGAAAGTTGTACAAATAAATTCTATAGCCATTTACAAGAGCCAAAGACTAAATTCTCCCTGGAATAATCAGGGAAGGCTTCCTGCAGAAGCAAAATCTTTGAGAGAAGCCTGAAAGGGTGAGTAGGATTTTGACTGGTAGCACTGTGTAGCGGGTCAGAGGGGGGCTTGAGCTGGAAGGAAAGCACATACAAAGAAATGGAGGGCCTTAAACCCTGGTGGCATACTGGTTAAGTGCTGTGGCTGCTAACCAAAAGGTTGGCAGTTTAAATCCACCAGGCGCTACTTGGAAACTCTATGGGGCAGTTCTACTCTGTCCTACAGGGTTGCTATGAGTTGGAATCGACTCCTCAGCAACGGGTTTTTTTGGTATTTACTAAATGGCAAGCAGTCTGGTTTGGCTGGAGTGACTGGGTCCAAAAGATAGTCAAGAGCAATGAGAACTGGAAGGGTGTATGAACCAGAATCGGAGGGCCTAGCATTTGAGCTGTTTGGCAGTTGGGAGCCACAGAAAGTCTTTGAGCAAGTAAGGGGGTGAAGCAGAGCTCCAGAAATAAAATATCTTATTACCTATCCACTTTCAGTTAATATCAGAATCCTCCTCTTCCTGTGAGAGACGCAGGGAGAAAGACAATTTTGTTTTCATTCAGAGGAAATGTTTCCCACTTGTAGGCTGAGGATCATTCTTAACTACATGCAAGAGGGAAGTAACTGGCCAGCCCACACGTTGGACTTAACAAGGCTCACTAGACCCCAGCCCCATCCAGTAGGCTGCTGTTTTGAGAAAACCTATCTTTCCCTAAAATCAGGACCAAGCTGTATGAGAAAAACAATCAAACCTAAAAGGTACTGTTTACAAATGGAAGGGGACACTACAACCCTGCAGACACAAGAGTCAGAGTCTGCTGGGCCGATGTCAGGCCTGTCCTACTATTCCACCCAGCAATCAGGTCACGCCAATTTTCCCTGCTCTATTAACTCCATTGCCTCAATACCAGGATGCTGGAATCTGAAATCTCAACAGGGCCCCAGTCTCTAAGAGGGCAAGGTCAGTCACCACAGGAGCCTTTGTTTAAAAAGGCTGATCCTGGGCTTCCAAGAGCAGAACCCTACCATCCACCCAATCCACCCTCTGTTTTCTATAGATGACTCTAGAAAAGATCATTTGCTACTTAGGCTGTTGAAAGCGCATTAAAAGACTTTTTAAATAGTAAAGAAAAAAAAAAAAACACCAAGATTTTTTTGGAATGTCTGTTATCTAAAGGGCAAATAGAACCTTTAATAACTTTCCATTCCACTCTAAAAGAACAATCGCAATTTATAGCATTTTCTTCAGATGAAGTTCCCAAACGTTTTATCATTGGCAAAGCAAACAACAACAAAAAAACCCTGATTAGTAATGTTCATGTAGGCCATCCACCCACCCACCCACCCATCCATCCAACCATCCATCCACCCACCCATCAACCATCCATCCATCCACCCATTGATCACATGCATCCATCGATCCATCGATCCATCCATCCACTCACCCACCCATCTACTTAAATGTTTAGAGTACAAACAGGCTCTGTGCTAGGTGCTGAGGATATATGGGTGAGAAAGACAGATCAGGACCCTGCTTTCCTAGAGCTTATAGTAGTGTGTGTGGTAGGGGAAAATATAGACTTTACTCCAGAATCACAAATCAATTAAAACAGCAATACTGGTGCATGTGTACAAGAGAAGCACATGATGCAAGGGATATCCCTACAGAGGGATCTGATCCAGTCAGCAAAGTCAGAAAAGGCTTCGCTGAAGGAATAGATGGGGTATGATTAGGAATGAACTCAGCAAAGAGGAGTACAGAGCATCTCAGACAGAGAGAAAAGCAGGGATGACATGCGAAGGCCCCATGGCTGGGCAGGTGGGAAACCCAGGAGGGGATGAACAAAGAACAGTATGTGTGGTGCACACAGAAGGGCAAGTCTGGCGGGGGTAAGAGGATCCTTACGATCCTGTCTTTCCTCCTGGAGTAATTGGAATTCCAAGTGTTTTATGCAAGGAGGTGGCAGGATCAGGTTGCATTTGGAAAGCTTTCTTGCCCCAAAGTGAAGAAGCGATTAGTCAACAGAGAAGAAGTGTAGAGTCCAGGGAGAAGACTATCACAGTGGTGTAAGCAGAGATGATGCTAGCCTGGGCTTGGAAGGCAGGAGTGGGTAATGGGTGTACACAGATTTTTTTTTTTTAAATAGGGTCATGAGGGTACTGCGGGTTTGCAGTCAAGAAATGCAACCTGAGAACTTGGCCATCTTTGAGGTCCCTGTCCTCACGGTCACAGGGATGCAGGTGAGGCCTGAGCCCAGATCTCCCCCTCATCCAACCTGGTGCCTATTGTATCACCTGTTATTTTCAAGTTTTGATCCTCTCAGTAGAAAGCCAAGAGGTGCTCTCTGTTTAAGGAAATCAGTCCCAGTAAAATTGTATTGTACGTATATTTAACCTTCAGGAACTCAATGACACATGGTCAAAAGAAAAAGAAATTTTAACAGGGGAGATTGGCAAGCCTCCCATCTTTGAGCCCAGTGAGGCTGCGCCCTGGAGGGTGGCCCCAGAGGCCCTCGCTCTCTCTGGCCCCTGGTAGTGTCAGCACTTTGGTGCTGAGCAGCCTGCTCTTTGAAGATAAGTATTTCCCTCACCTTAGAAATTGTGGTAAAATATATATAACAAAACATTTGCCATTTCAACCATTAAACTGGACATTTGAAAGGTGGTTAGTCTTTACATCCCATCATGGGTGATTCTAATTTTATGTTTTTTTCACCTTAAGTGGTGAGTTTATAACCTCTTTCATGAGACTTTATTATTATTGTCATTATATCCATTTTGTATATGACAAAACTGAGGCTTGGAGGAAAAAACCAATATGAAAGAACTTTGCAAACTGCCAAGCACCACATGAGTTTAATGATCACAGCGAACTGTACCTATTGCAGACAGCTGTCCTCGCCTTCCCATGTCTCAGGGCCTAGAATGACGCTAGTTACACAGTTCTCAAGAAAGGAAAACTTGTTCAAGTGAATCATACTTCTGTGCCAAGAAGGGCAAGCTCACAAGGGGTCTTGAAAATCTCGGTCCAGGTGATACGTGATCGATCACAGGAAACCCTTTGAAAAGTGTTCTCCGAGACTCGATGCGTTATGCATAACAGAGGGTCATTATATTGCTATGGTTCTGTACACCAGATGTGGATGGGTAAAGAAAAAGGCAGGCAAGACTGGAGAGCTGAATAGAAGGCAAGTTCCATGCCTTTCAGGGTCCTAAAAATGACTGCAAACACATCCTGATAGTCTCCTCGTTGGGGAGTTAGGATTGAGCCACCAAACAATATAGTAGTTGCTCCATTAACGGTAATAATTACGAATATAATCCCCTCCATTCTGAAGATAGCAAAAAAGAAAGAAAGAAAGTCATACAGCACTTGCTTTGAAGTAAAGATGTAGGCTTGAGTCACAGTTCTGCTTCTTACTAGCTGTGAGACCTTAGGCAAATTACAAGACTTTTTTAAGCCTTTGTTCCTCAACTATAAAGTGGAGAATATTAAGAGTATCTGCCACAAAGGTTATTCTGAGGATTAAATGATATACAGCAAGTAAAGCTCTTAGCAGTATCTGGTATTTAGAAAGCACTAAAAGTGGTACGTATCATCATTAGTTATTATTTGCATAGTGCTTTGTAATTTACAAAGCATTTTTACATAAATTATCCCATTTCTTCATTACAATCACACTAAGAATGAAGGCAGACATCACCAACCTACCCTAATCCTTCCTGTGGAGCTCAGACTCAGAATCTTCCTCAACACTGCACTCCAAGCAGCCCTTACCTGTCCATGAGCATTGGCCAGAGGAGAGGGCCTACCTGCCATACCTGCCTTAAGTGGAAGAGTGAATTCCTAAGATCACCTGGTAGATCACGATCCACTGGCTGAGTTCTGCAATCTTAAATCTTCAGGCTGCCTAGCAGCTCACTGTTGCAAAGGTCCCCCAAAAGGGGGTGGGGAACAGAATGTGACTTCTGGTGGTTCCCTCCTTCTGGTACTGCCCTCCCATCACCTGTAACTGCTGGAGCCTTCCCTAGTGCCATACTTCACAGAACCACAGAATCAAGCTGCTGGTGGGAATTGAGATGCTGTCTCCTCTGATGGTCTGCTGCATCCAGTAACCCTTTCTTTACCACAACATATGGATGGTCAAGGATATGAAGCTTGGGCACTTAGGGCAATGGGAAGCTCCCTACCTCCATACAGATAGCTAAATCTATTAGAAATTCCTCCTTGTACTAAGCTCCTTGGGCTCCTTCCTGCCCCATGAGGAAGGGCTCTGACTGGGCTATGGCTGATCCTGGCCTCCTGCATCTGCCATCTTGGAATCGCTGAACTCCTTCTCTTCTCTGTTTCCCTTAGGGTAGGGGCCACAAATGGCCTTGAACCTCCTCTCCCTACCTTACTTTCACTCTGGCATTCTTGTTCTTATATAATGATCTCTTAGATGTGAGGCGTAACCACACACGGACATGGGATAGTTTTCCCGGAATATTTGACTCTGCTATGAAAGTGGACACTCTTGGAAGAATTAGTCTAACTTCTTAGGGAAGCCTTCCCTAACCTCCCTGATAGGTCATATCCCATATGCCCTTGGAACATCCTTGTGATTCACATTCCCTTGGATGATTATTTGATTATCTGTCTACCCCCAAACTGTGAGCTCTATATCTGTCTATCCCCAAATTGTGAGCTCTATAAGGGTACCCAGAAACCCTAGGAAATATCAATTCTTGTTCAATGAATGAATGAGCAGAGACACCTTTTATCTTTTCTAAACTGTAGGAAAAGTCATCCAGGGATTAGACATGTCTAATATAGTCACAAGGATTTAACACCATAAAGGGGCTCTGAGGATTAACTTTATCTTATGACTAAATGTCTTCATATCAACTTAATGGGCTATATATAAACTCTAAACAGAGCTGGCTCACCTGATCCTAAATGATCTCTAAAAGATGTAACAGACTTTGAACTTTTTTACTTTCTTCCTTATTTCATTTCAAACAGCTCCCTTTCCGTGCTCCTAACCTTAAGGCTTGTGGCAGAAATTGCTGCATGTCCCCCAAGAGCTGCTCTCCTTTTTTTTCACATAACAGAAATTGTAGCTGGGAATACGATGGCCCAGAATAGGGATGATACTATTTCTCAGACATCTTTGCAGCTAAATGTGGCTGAATTAACAGCTTCTGTCCAATGAGACATGAGTGGAGGTGTTGTGTAGCAGCCTCGAGAAACCAACCTGAAGAAGCTGCTGATATGCACCTTGCCCCTTTTCTTCATCTCTTCCTCTATCTTACTGCCTAGAATTCAAATGCCATCTTATGGGCCATGAGGTGAAGGTCCAACCCTAGGGTGGTAAAGCCATTAGCAGGAAGGAGCCTAGTTCCTGAGGGCTTTCCGGAGTAGAACTCTCATAACCCTGGACTGTAGACCTCCAAACCTTAAGTAAGAGAAAAATAAACTCCTACTTCATTTAAGCCACTCAAATCTAATCTTGACTGATACAAGTTTCTTCTCTTGAGGCTTGAAAAACTGAGAAGCAGCTTGGTGTGGTGGAGAGAACCCTGAAGTAGGATCCAGGAGACCCAGATTTCAGACTCCCTGATCTGCGTTCACTAAGAGTGGGACCTTAGGTAGGTTCCCTTGTCTTTCTCGGTCTCTGTTTCTTTGACTATAAAATGGAGATCAAAATAATATCTGCTTTGAACCTATATAAATTCCGTAGTGGTTATGTTATGTATATAAACCATTTGCCATAAAATCAGTTCTGACTCATTGAGACCCCGTGTGTGTCAGAGTAGAACTGTGCTCCATAGAGTTTCTGATAGCTTATTTTTCAGAATTATATTACCACGCCTTTCTTCTGAGGTGTCACTGGGTAGACTTGAACCTCCAGCCTTTTGGTTAGCAGCTTAGTGTGTTAACCATTTGAACCGCCCAGAGACTCATTATATAAGGTTTCTATTAAATGTTACAGAAAATGTTATAAAAGTGTAATACAGTCAATTAAATCAGCTGCCGTTGAGTCAATTCCAACTCATGGAGACCCCACGTGTATCAGAGCAGAAATGTACTCCGTAGGGCTTTTAATGCCTGATTTTTTGAAAGCAGATCAAAAACCGTCAATGATCTTAAAAAAAGAAAAGAAAAAACTGTCCTTACTACAAAGCTACAGTAATCAAAACAGGAATAGTGTCATAAGGAGAGACATATGGAGCAATGGAACAGGACTGAGAACACAAAATAAATGCAAACATATATGACCATTGGGTAAATCTGCTGCAAAATACCTCTTTAAAGTGTTGAAGAGCAAAGGTGTCACCTTGAAGACTAAGGTGCGCCTGACCCAAGCCGTGGTATTTTCAATCGCATCATATGCATGTGAAAGCTGGACAGTGAACAAGGAAGACCAAAGAAGAATTGATGCCTTTGAATTGTAGCATTGGCAAAGAATACTGAATATACCACGGACTGCCAGAAGAACGAACAAATCTGTCTTGGAAGAAGTACAACCAGAATGGTCCTTAGAAGCAAGGATGGTGAGACTGCGTCTTGCATACTTTGGACATGTTGTCGGGAGAGATCAGTCTCTGGAGAAGGATATCATGCTTGTCAAAGTACAGGGTCAGGGGAAAAGAGGAAGACCATCAACGAGGTAGACTGACACAGTGGCTGCAACAATGGGCTCACGCATAACAACGATTGTAAGGATGGTGCAGGACTGGGCAGTGTTTCATTCTGTTGTACAAAGGGTCGCTATGAGTCGGAACCAACTCAACGGCACCTAACAACAACAACAACATATATGACCAACTGATTTTTGACAAGGGTGCCAAGAACATGCAATAGGAAAGAATAGTTTCTATAACAAACGGTGCTGGGACAACAGGTTTTCCACATGCAAAAAAATGAAGTTGGACCCCTAGCTCACTCCATGTACAAAAACTGACTTGAAATGAATTAATGACCTAAATATAAGAGCTTAAACTACAAAATAGAAGAAAATAGGAGTAAATCTTCATGACCTTGGATTTGGCAGTGGATTCTTAGATTTGATACCAAAAGCACTAGCAACAAAAGAAAAAATAGATTAGATGTCATAAAAATTAAAAACTTCTGTGCATCAAAGCACATTACTAAGAAAGTGAAAAAACACAGAATGAAAGAAAATATTTGGAAATCACATACCTGATAAAGATTTAATATTCAGAACATACAAAGACCTCTTATAACTCAATGACAAAAAGACAAACAACTCATCTGGTGGTAGAAGAGGAAGTCAAAGAGATTCAAAGAGTAAGAAGAACTCAACGTGGCATTGCTGACTTTGAAGACAGAAGGGGCCATATGTGTGGGTGACCTCTAGAAGTAGTGGACAAGGGAACAGGCACCTTAATCCCACAGCTCCAAGGAACTGAATTCTGTCAACAATCTAAATGAGCCTAGAAGTGGATTCTGCTCTTCCCCCCTAACCTCTGACACCCTAAACAGAGAACCCAGCTTAGTCTGCTTGGACTCATGAGTTACAGAACTTTGAGCTAATAAGTGTGTGTTCTTTTAAGCCACTAAGTTTGTGGTAATCTGTTACACAGTGATAGAAAACTTATGCACCATTTTAATAGTATGGCAGATTTTATTTTCCAAAGCTGGCTGCAACAAAATCTTCTGCCCCAAGCACTCTTTTAGAATCTTTCCACAACTCCATCAAGAGACGGAATCTATGTCCCTTCCCTTTGAACGTGGACAGATCATTGTGACTGCCTCAACCAATGAAGTTTGGCAGAAGAGATGCAATGTAACTTTTCTGAAGCTAGGTCACAAAGATGTCATGCATTTCCACCTGACACTGCACTTGGAATCCACCCACCATGCTATGAGGAAGCTCCTCTGTGAAGATGACAACATGGAAAGGCCAGCCATGTGAATGAGCCATCTTGGGAGTGTGTAGAGCTGAGACAAATTCAAATTGCACATTTGTGTGCTTTCAGCTACTAAGTTTTGGAGCAGTTTGTTAAGCTACAACAGAAAATGGGTAGTTTGCACCACACACAAGTGACCATGTGAATTCAACAATATGGGGACTGATAAAGATCTATTCAGTGAGTCCACTGAGCATGCACTTGACTGCCATGGTAATACCAAATTGTCATAAAAGTTTCTAAATGCTTACTGTCAACTTCTGTATTTATCTCATCCAGAACTGGTGCCTGTCCTCAGCCTACACACTGAGTGGCACTTCTATAAAATATGTCTGGGCCTGGCCCATTCTTATTCATCTCTGCATGCTCCCAAGTGCCTGTTCGAATTGCTGGAGATAGAAGGGATTCAGTAAATGTTTTTGGAATGAATAGTAGATTCAAAGAAAGCCAAGCTGGAAGCTCAACTCATTTTATAGATGGCAATGTGGAAATCCAGAGAGGTAAGTGGTCTTGGAATGGGCTAACGGCAGAGTCATGATAACAGCACAGAATTCCTGAAACCTTTGAGTCCAGGCCTTGCAAACTGAACAGCCTAAGTGTGAAAGAGGGTTAGCCAGGTGTAAGACAATGTGGAAGGCAGAGGCTGGCAAAAAGGTAAGTATATGCATGCCCCATTCTGAGGGGAGCTGCCACCCCAGCTCCAGCTGACTGTCACCAAGTGAGAGCCAGTATACCTAGATGTTCAGTTGTTAAACAGAAGCTGAAGATTTCAATTTCTAGTGACTATTTTTTTTTTTTTTTAAATACTATACAGGATAAACAAACACGTTTTGAGGCTAGATTTTATCTGGCAGGCCACCAATTTGCAATTTCTGAGCTAGTTTAGCACCTCAGATTTACAGGTAAGGAAACTGAGGTCCTGAGAGATTACAAATTTAACCAAGAATATACAGGAAGAGGTAGTAAAGCCATTTTCAGACTTGTCCAGGCATTTGATGATGATAATGACTAGTATTACCAACATTTATTGAGCACCTACTATGTACCAAGCATTTAGGCCTACAATCTCATTTAATCCCTTCAATGAAAGGAAGTAAGTACCACTATTTCTCTTTTTACGATTCAGAAAGAGACTCAGAGAAGCTAACTTGCCAAGATCATAGTGTAAGTAAATAGCAGGTCTGTGCTCATAATCACATTTTTACAAGGTGAATGGGTGTTCTACCACCTCATATCACCTCATTCCCCATTTAGGAGTCCACGGGTGGTGCAAATAGTTAATGCGCCTGGCTGGTAACCAAAGATTGGAGGTTCAAGTTCACCCAGAAGCGCCTCAGAAGAAAGGCCTGGCAATCCATTTCCAAGAATCAGCCATTGAAAACCCCATGGAGCACAGTTCTACTCTGACACACATGGGGTCGCCACGAGTCAGAATCACAACTGGTTTTTCTGGATACTACCCTGCCTATCAAAGCCCTAGGTTAGTTTTACCTGGAATGGTTGTAAAATCTGTCTTTTAACATTTCTCTATCGTTGCACCCCAGAAATGCAATCCAGGGGTAACTTCTTCCCTGTCTCCAGTATCTGAGTGACACTCAGCCTGGGCACAGCTCATATCATCCTTCTCCAACTGCTGACTCTCCAAAGGGCCAGAGCAAGTCTACAGCTACTACAGCAGAAGCAGCAGCTTGTGCCCCAAGGCAAGAACACCTCACTTTTCTTTGCTAAACAGAAGGGACACACAGCACTGGGAAGGTGTAGGGGCCTGAGAATAATCATTTAAACTATGTTACTTTCAAACTATGTTCAGTGGATCCCTTGGAGATGCCACAACTGGAAGTTGGGGGAAGGGGAGTCCCAGCAAAACAAGCTCCAATTTCCTCTTCACCATATATTATATACACATAAGATTATGTGTTCTACTGTTAAAAAAAAAAAAAGAGCCTGAAAATAAAGATCTAATCCTACCCTTTCACTGCATTTTTAAAAAAGACGAACCCTATAATTTGACTTGTAGTTATAAAAATAATAAAAGCATAGTGGTGAAAGAGTCAAATAGTCAACAGCGTATACAATGAAAAATAAAAATCTCTCTCCCAACTCCCAACCCCTAATCAAACTCCCCAGAGACAGCCATTGTTAAACAGGTTCTTGTGTATTTCTTCCAAATTTTCCTTCTCTTTCCCTTCTCCTTGCCACTTCCTAACTACTCACAGTCAACCCCCTGAATTTCCAGACGAGTTAAAACTGGGGTTCAGAGAGGAGAAGTGACTTGCCCTAAGATCTAAGATCACACTGCAGATCTTAGCAAAGTTCTCCTCCTGCATCCTGGGCTTTCATCAAACCAGTTGGTTCTCACCCTTCTGTACTCTCCTTCTTACCTCCAGCAACGGCTCTGATGAGCAACTATTTCCATCTAATACCAGCTGTATTAGTTTCTTGTTGCTGTTACAACAAATTATTCCAAGCTTAGTGGCTTAAAACAACACAAATTTATCCTTTTATATTTCTAGAGGTCAGAAGTCTGAAATAAATTTCACTGAAATAAAACCAAGGAAGTCAGCAGGGCTGTGTTCCTTCTGTAGGCTGGAGGACGGAGTTTCCATGCCTTTTCTGTTTTCCAGAGGTCACCTGCATTCCTTGGCTTGTGGTCCCTTTCTCCATTTTCAAGCCAGCAGTGTGGCATCTTCAAAAATCTTTCTCTGGCTACAACCCCTGCTTCTGTCATCACATCTCCTTCCTCGTGGCCCTCCTGCCTCCATCTTTTAAGGACCTTTGTGATTACACATGGCTCACTCTGATAGTCCCAGATAATCTCTCCATCTCCAGATAATTAATTTATCACATCTGCAAGGTCCCTTGTTGCCATGTAAGGTATCATTCACAGGTTTCAGGGAGTAGGGCATGGGTATCTTTGAAGGCCATTATTCTGTTTAGCACACCAGCCAAGAGGCTCTGTCCAGAAACTCTCTATGCTGATTCCTGGCACTTGGATAATCAATGATGGTGCAAAGTGAGACAAGAATATGACCCATCGCCTGGGGCCTCAGGGTCTATCTCAGTGTGAGACTAGAGGTAGAAGAACATGGTGGTAGTGAGGGAGCAGAGGTGATCAAGCATGCAGGGTCTGCCCCCTCCCCTTCCTGCCTCTTTTCCCTCTGTGCTCTTATTTCTTCAGGATCACAAGGAGCCTCTCTTGGATGTTTAGAGAGCATGGTATGCTGGAGTGAGACAGGAGATCAGCACCTGATACTAATTAACTTCATAACGTGGGCAAGTCAATTAACCTGGGCCTCCACTTCCTCACCCAGAAATGGGCCTAACAATCCTTTCCCTTCCCTGCCTGCCTCGTCTGACTTTTGGATTAAATGAAATGCTCCATATGTACGAGGAAGGACTATGATTGCTAAAAAGATCTTAGATCCACAGAATGTCAGGGCAGAAAGTTGCTCAGATTCTCTACTCCAGCTCCATTTTAACACAAAGAAACTGAGCCCCAGAAGTTGGCATGTCTGAGATTATTCTAAGGCTCTTTATTGCAGGTTACGCTCTTAGCATCTCTCTCCCTTTATAACTTGCGAAAGTCTCAAATGTTTCCACTGACTGCAAATGTTTTCCCCAAAACGTACTTGCTGCTTCAGAAACCACACATCTGTGCATCTGCTGGCCTCACTCATTTAACAGGAAGACTTCATGTCTTGTTCATGTGACCACATTTCCCAACAGACTTGTTTCACATGGTGGAGAAACAACCAGAATCACGTTCTCAACTGGCCAGTGTTCAAGCTAAAGTAGCAGCTGCAAAACTGCAAGCTCAGCAAGTGGTCTGGGCCAGGGGATAGGAACTGAGGCTTGGACCAAAGTCCTGGAAGGGACAGATACCTCCATGTCCTCAGCAGATCCTCCTCTGACAGCTTTGGTTCCTCTGTGTGCGGTGCCGGCCTCTCCACTGGTCTCCTGGCCCCCAGGTCCTCTACTCCCAATTCCCAACCACCCTGCCTGCTTCCTGTGCCTCATTCGTTCACCTTGCATTCTCCTTATGCAGCTCCCTTTCCTACCAGCCTTTACTCTAGATCCATCTCCAAGCCTTTTTCCTGCCTAGTAGTAAAGAGTACTTAAGATGACAGAGAGCCCAGAGCTGCTTTCTCCCCTAGGAAAGACCTGGCAGGCTAACATTTATTGGGTTTACCACGTGCCAGGCTCTGCTAGGCAATTTACAGCACTATCTTTACAACAAGCCTAGAAGGTAGCACCATTATTATTGTCCTTATTTTATAGATAGTCCCTGGGTAGAGCAAATGGTTAAGTACTCGACTACTAACCAAAAGGTTGGCAGTTCAAACCCACACAGAGGCACCTCAGAAGAAAGGTCTGGTGATCTGCTTCTGAAAAGTGACAGCCTTGAAAACCCTGTACAGCACAGTTCTACTCTGCAATACATGGGGTGGCCATGAATTGAAATCGACTTGATGGCAACGGGTTTGGTTTTATTTTACAGATGAGGAAACTGACTAGGAAGTGGTAGCTGGAATAGGGACACGGGTCTGGCTGACCCAAGACCCAGTCTTCTCTCCAGTCTGCTCAGGAGGGGCTTCACATTCCTAAAGCTGGTAATCTGCTCCTGACCCCAAGGCCTTTGACCTCAACATCTGCCCACAACACTGCCCACATCGTGTTCCTGAAGATGACAAACACCCAGGACAACCCTGGCAGACTTTTACCAATTCTCTTCCCCCTTTTACCCAATGGCCCAGCTCCTTTTCAAGGCTCTTGAAGTGGACTCTAAGCACAAGAGAAGGGCGTATATCTTTGAAGAAATTAATCCCACATTACTTGTCAGCAGTGGCGCAGACTCCCTGCCGTTGCCTAGGTTACCTGAGCTGGGAGTTTAAGCCACTGCAGATCACACCCCTATTTACCTTAATTAATCAGATTGGTGTGGCTTCCTCTGGAGGGGTGCTTGGCCCTCCCCATGCCACCGGGGATAAGCAGGGAAGTTGGGAAGCACTTATGGTGAAAGGACTTAAGTACTGCAGGGAGGCAGCCCTGGAGGCCTGTGTGGGTGAAGGAAGACCACCACAGAAGGGCCACCTGGAACCAGGGTAGGAAACGAGAGGCTCATTGTAAACAGCATTCACTTGCCAAGAAATTTTAACTATCACTCAGAAGGCAAAAATACCCTGTCATCCAGGGCCTAATATTAAGTTGTATTATTCGGGTCTTTCAAAAGGAAAGCGTGAGACCTGAGAAAATAGCTGTCTCATATCTGAAGGGCCCCATTTTATTTTTCAGGCATTTAAAAATTACACAGACAAGAGGCAGGGGAGGGGGAAGCCTCTCAGTCTTCACACTGCAAAGGGCTTATTTTTCTAAGAAACACAATCTTTTAGTGACCTGAATCCAAGCATGGATGCCGCCTGCATTCCTGGCTTTCCCCCTTTCCTCTCTGGGTGTGTGTTTTTGTTTCACAGGTGATTGGACACGTGGCACTTGCTGGGTCGTTGTCTGGAATACGTCAGAACTCAAAGGACACAACATTTTATTAACATCAGCTTCCTTGCCAGATAGAAATGAACATATAAGAGAAAGACAAAACAGATGCATACACCCTTTGGACTTGGAATGCTTAAATGCAGCAAAATCATCTAAAGAAGGTGATGGCTCTAGGACTCTATCGTTAAACACTATACGTACAGGGTTGCTTTGAGTCAAAATCGACTAGGCGGCAGTAGGTTTGGTTTTTTGGGTATACTAAGCACTGCCTGCTCTACATACAGCCCCACCCTCATTTACCAGATTTAAATATTTGTCCAGGATGTTTCTTCAAGCACGTCATTAGTTCACATCCTTTTTTTTTTTTTAAAAGGCATAAAGAGTAAGCAACAAAAGCTACTCCAAGCGACATGGCACTTAACAACCAGGCCTTGTTTTCTTCATCTGAAGAAGGGGGAGGATAAAAGCTGTCCAGGCTACTCCATCCAGTGGTTCAGAGGATCAAAAAGAGAACATGTATAGGAAAGTGTTCGGTGACTATGAAGGGCCACACACATGGAAATGGTCATCATCATCACCTAAACTTGGTCACTTATGAAACCAGTGGTCTCAAGTTGTTCAACTGGGAATCCGGAAAGACACTCCGCCCATCCATTTTTGCTCTGTAAAAAGCCAGTCCAGTCTGCAGGTTCAGGCCATCTCCAGCCTTGGCCTTGCCCTTGTTCTTATGCAGAATAAAGGTAAGGTTAGTTAACTGGTTATTCAGACACACAAGTACAATGGAGCTAGACAGAAGTCTAGCATGAGGTGTATATACTATCCTGTTCCAATGTCAGCACTCACCAGGTGAAACACATAGAAGAATAGGTAAAGGCTAAAAGATGTGAAATATAGGCTTTGGTTAGGCAGTAAAGTTTCTAGGGGCTTCAGTTTTGAGCTAGATGGATGACACGGATTTATCAAGTGTAATCACATATGATAACTCAAATATGTCCTGAAAGTTAGGACCACTTGATCCCCACTAGGAGCCTTGGCTGAGCCACTTGGCTTTGGGATGAGTCTGGTAGGAGAAAGACTAGGATCCCTGGAGCCTAAGTTTTGGGGCTTAACATCTTCTTTTGGGTCACTGATCTGATCTGGACTTTTCAGATTAGCTTCAGTGCCCAGACTCTCTTTCTTCTTCCTTCAGACCAAGGCCCCACTTTTCACCTTGGTGTCACTGTGGGCCCCTGGTGGTCCAATGCCTCTTGCCCTCTGCCAGTTCAGCTCTCAGCTCACTCCCCAGGCATGTCCCAGACTCTCCCGTGCTGATGGCTGGCTGCCTGGATCTCCCTCCCCTAATGTGACTCTCCTCCTACCAGCCACACATCCACTCATAGTCAGAGGCCTGGAGATGGCCTCATTTGGGCTGTGGAAGCCTATCTGGTCGAGCAGACCTGCCGAGCCTACAAGTTCAGACCACCTCCAGCTTGGTCCTACCCAGATCTAATAGTCTCACTTTTCTGCCCTAGACCCAGGTTGCTTTTACTGTCCCTTTAATACTACGTAGAGGAGGAGGCACATCATTATAGACTAAGTGGCTCTAACATATTACAGATACTGCTCTCAGAGTGCCAAATGGATCAATCAGATTGTTTTCTGAAAAAAAAAAAAATTATGTATTCACAGATTCCAATAAAAGAGCCAATAATGGTGGGATATAGTAGAAAATTTCCCAGAAAGGAACAATAATAACTAACGTTTATTGAGCTTAAAAATTTTTAAGCCCCTGCTTAAAAACGTTTAATGGCTTCTCATTGCTCCTAAGATGAAAACAAACTCCTTCACAAGCCTTTAAGGTTCTACAAGGCCCGGCCTCTGCCTCCATCTCCAGCCCATCCTACACCACGCTCCCCTTGGTCTCAGTGCACCAGTCAGATTTCTAAGTTCCTCAAATGCAGCTCACTCTCTCCTACCATGGGCCCTTGCACATGCTATTGCTTCTACCTAGAATACTTGTCACACTCTGTTCCCACTCCACCAAATTAACTTCATATTTCAGCTCAGATGTCATTTCCTCCAGGAAGTGTTCAGTGACATCTTAGCGTAGGCTTCTGGCAAACACAGTATGGTCCTATCCTTCAGAGCACTAAGTAGAATTTTATTTAGAATGATTACTTGTTTAATGCCTATCCATGCCTGAAACAGACATTCCAGAAAGGCAGGGGCAACATCCGTTTTGCTCACCCCAATATCTGGCTTGCTAACACCTAGAAGAATACCAGACAATTAATTATAAGTGCTCAGTAAATGTTAGCTAAATGAATGGATGAATGGGTACACACCAGGTGCCAGTCTCTGGAATTATTCCTGCTCAATGAATTATTACATCTTACCCTAAAAACAACCATATGAGATGGCTATAATTATTATACTTCCAAGTTATAAACTCTAACTAAGATTTTACAATAGTTAATTTGCCCAAGACCCGCAAGTGGTAAAGCCAGGATTTGAACCCAGGTTTGTCTAACTCTCATGCTTGTACTCTACTGTGCAAGGTGTGATTTCCAGTTGGGCAGTGGAAGACAAAAATTGCTAACATTTCTTTGTTTCTTTTATTTTAGAGCAAAAAATTTATTTTTGAGTGGGGATGAGCACAGAGGAAAGGAGATTTTTTTTTTTTGTCCACATACCTGGATCTGAGCCATATAGAACTGAGGTACCTCAGACTTTTTATCCCTGACTTCCCTCTGCTTTCTGGGGTGCTCTTGAGACAGGATAACCATTTAGACTTTATGTGAGTGAGAAATCAATCTCTGTGGTGTCATGTCACTGACATCTCAGCATTGACCTGTTATACCAGCTAACTTCACCAATAAGACTGCAAGTCCAAAATTACACACCAACATGCCTCCTTAGAGTTTACTGAATGGAATTTAATATTCTCTTGCCGCCTTTATGAACTTAAGAATGTTCTAAATTGTTATTGCAAGGTGGAAGGTGTTTGCCCAAACTTGTATGCTTCACTGTCTCCTCCCTCTGGATGCTGTCATCTGGTATACCCTAAATCTAATGAGATGTTTTGTTTGGTACATAACTCTCTGGGTAAGGGTCTGAAGATGAAGTTACCCTTCCATAAGGAGTAAAGCATCTGATGTTGTGTGTTGAGCATCTTCAGGCATTTCTAGCTGTCTAACTTTATGCATTTAGATCATAGCAGTCTGAAGATCCATCAGGGGGTGGCATTGTGGTATATAATGGAGTGCAATGTCAATGGGCTGTGTTGCTCCTAACATCTGGAGTGACCTTATACGCCAATTCCTCAGGGACCTGCTCCCACATGAGGTGGTTGGCTAACTGCTTTGGTGGTGGAGCTTACTACTTGCATTATCACATGTACCATCTGACCGTGCTAATAACTGCTCAAGCTGCACACTTGTGACTACAGTCACCATGTTATAAGCAATTATTTGGTTCTGTGCAAAAATGTTAATTTCATGCTTTGTAAACATAGCTCTTGTAAAAGACCAACCTGTCTATGAAAACTGCCTTTGACATCCCCAAGATAATCTTCAGGGAAGGGGGGGAAAAAAGAGGGGTAGCTTGTTAATCAGCTTCTACAACTTTCTTTCTCTTGAGCCTTTTATTATGATGAAAGAGGTATTGATGACAAGGTTCACCAAGAAGGCAGAGAAGGAAAAAAATAATACTAGAATTACTGAAAACTGACTTCTATGGATGCTAAAATTCTTCCAAATTCATTGTGTGCTTTCAACTAGGTAAAATGGGTTTGGGAACCTGAGAAAATTACACACTTCAGGCTCATTGAACTGTAGCGTTTTAGTGTTAGCGATGATCCCATCTGGAAATCTCATTCTGCTGGTGGAGGAAAAGGAGGCCCAGAGACATACATCCTACTATGCTCACACAGAGGTTAAGCCAGAGCCAAGAATCAAACCCAGGGACCTGAATCCCTGAGTAGTGTGCTTTCCAGCAAGATGTGGGCCCTAGGTAGAGAGAGAACGCCTAAAGGTTTAAAAAGTTAAGGAGAGTTCTATTTCGTTGAGTAGTGACTAGGTCTTAAGAGCTAGCAAGTGGCCACATGAGCTCGAATAATTGGTCTCCATTTACCTGAAGCAACAGAGGAAGGAGAGGCTGGAATTGGAGGAGAAAATGGAGTATGTGTCTGGTTGCCTCCTTTGCCATGAGACTAGAAGAACTGGATGGGGGCCCGGCTACCAATACTGAATATTTTGATCAAAGATTCTGTAGAAGTATCCTGATCAAAAGAGGGAAAAATATAGAACAAAATTTTAAATTCTCAATGAAATCCAGACTTTCTGGAGCCATTCAGGCTGGATGACCCCCTGAAACTACTGCCCCGAGAGAATCCTTAAATTTTAAACCTTAAACCGAAACTATTCCCTGAAGTCTTCTTTGAACCAAAAAATAGCTCGTTTTAATTAGCAAAGTACATCTGCTTTGAGCATTGTGTTCTTTTAAAGAATTAATCTGTATGAGATCAAACTGACAACGGTAACTCAAAAGGTTAGATGGGCAGTTTAGGGGGCAGTGAGTTTAAGATAATGGTGGTAGAACAATGTGGAAAAGGATAGTGAGAATGGTAGCACAACTTGAAGAATGTAACTGTCACTGAATTGCATATATAGAAAGTGTTGAAACGGTGTATCTCTGGCTGTGTATACTTTCACCAAAAAAAAAGAAGCTGAGGAGAGCAAGACTCCAGTCATTCTCTTCTCCAGTAATTCCCTAACGCTACGTGTGTTTCTGACATCTGCCCTGTTGGATGGGGACTAGAAGCTAGCTGACAAAGCAGACCATGTAATTTAAATCAAGAAGCATTTCTTGGACATTAACTAGCAGTGCTTCTCAAACGTTGCTGCCAAAGACCACCCTCCCCCCCATTCCAGCTTCCCCAAAAGCAGAGGATACAACGTGCTCAGAGCAGGAGCATCTGGGAGCAGTTTGATCACAAGTGGCCACGGCAAGCCGGGCAGGAAGCTTCTAGGAAGTCCTCTGACTTATCTTAAATATTCCTGCGAAGTTTACTTTCCACTCTGTGATGTGTATGTTCTATTTTACTATAAAAATTATGTGTTTATTTCCTGTCTTCTCCAAATAGTTTGAGTAAACTTGATGCTTTTGGAAGGTGTACCCTATTTATCTAAGATGAACTCACTGTATGAAAGCCCAGCAAGAATCCAATGAACTATCACGTAAGCAGAAGGCAGTAAAACCCACAGTGCACCCAGGGGCCAGGCGGTGGGCTGTGTACGCACAGAGGAAGGGAGATCAACTTGGAGTGAGGTTCTCCAGAAGGATGAATAAGTTTTTTCTTTTTTTTTTTTAATGACAATCTACACACACACACAAAGAAGAAAATTAAAATCCTTATAGGAAACTCAGTAAAGAGTACAAGGGATCTCATTCTATTTTTCCTTACCACTACATGTGAAATCTACAATTATCTCAAAATAAAAAAAATTCATTAAAATAAACCCCTCATAATCCCACCACCCAGTAATAACTACTGTTAATGATTTCATGGTTACCCTTCTTGTCTTGTTTCAATGTGTGTCTGAAATCTGAAGACTTAATTGAAGATCTGGAACCAGCCTTCTTCACCTATCATTATATCAAGAATTTTCCTGTCATTAAAAGTTCTTTGAAAGTATTTTCAAAAGGCGTACTATATTCTAATCCATGGATAGATCCTATCCCCTACTGCTCGATGTGTAATTGCTTCCAAGTTTCTATTATTAAAAAATGTTTCAATAAACATCTTATACACATCCCACATTTCTGATGAACTCCTCAGGCTTGACTCCCAGAAAGCGAATTCCTGGATCATTTTTAAGGCTCTCATCATATATTGACAAATTTCTTACCTGATGAGAGTTGGAGGGGAAGTGGGACATATTTTTTTTTTTAATGACACTGAAAAATGTCTCAATAGAAAACCTTTAGGAGACTGCTAAGTGCCTAATTGGTGATTTTCAAATGCAAGGCCATCTGGGAGCCAGGTAAGTGGGTCTAGAAAACCCAAAAACCCACCTGCCTGCAAAATGGGCTCGGTGCTTCATCCAGCTGTCATGCCTTCCTGACATCTCAATGCAAAATGAGCTTCGAGGAGAGATGCACTAAACCAGGACATATGGGACTGTCTTCTGTAAAAGGAGGTTGTTCACTCTTCTCCTAGGAGAGTAATAATTTGGGAAATATGCATAAACCATTGCTGCTAGGATATAAACAGCATGAAATTATCCAAACTCGGAGCCATTAAAGATGTACATTGTGAATTTAGAATCAAAACACTCTATAAATTCACAGCAAATCTGCACACTGAAAAATCAGCCTGCACACTGGAAAAGCAGTTGCTGGTTTAGAGGACTTTGCAGATGCTCCTGACTGTATCCTCTGGGTGGGCGCAAGGTGTGAAGCCAGTGGCTCTTCTGGAAGGCCTTATCCAGATCAGGAAAACAAGGAAGCTCCAAGGTCCCTTCCATTATGCTCCAAATTACTTTTTTTTTTTTTCCTTTTATTTGCTGTTTAAGATAAAACATAGTGGCTATTAAAATAGTGTCAAAATGTCACATGATTCTTACAATTAAAGCACGGTCATTTAAATGAAAATCAAATGAGTATTTACTTTTTTAAAATAATTTTTATTGTGCTTTAAGTGAAAGTTTACAAATCAAGTCAGTCTCTCACACAAAAACTTACATACACCTTGCTACATGCTCCCAATTACTCTCCCCTTAATGAGACAGCCCATTCTCTCCCTCCACTCTCTCTTTTCGTGTCCATTTCACCAGCTTCTAGCCTCCTCTACCCTCCTACCTCCCCTCCAGACAGGAGATGCCAACATAGCCTCAAGTGTCCACCTGATCCAAGAAGCTCACTCCTCACCAGCATCCCTCTCCAACCCATTGTCCAGTTCAATCCCTGTCTGAAGAGTTGGCTTCAGGAACGGTTCCTGTCCTGGGCCAGCAGAAGGTCTGAGGGCCATGACCACTGGGGTCCTTCTAGTCTCAGTCAGACCATTAAGTCTGGTCTTTTTATGAGAATTTGGGGTCTGCAACCCACTGCTCTCCTGCTCCCTCAGGGGTTCTCTGTTGTGTTCCCTGTCAGGGCAGTGATCAGTTGTAGCCAGGCACCAACTATCCAAATTACTTTTATTTTTAAATTGAGATATAACTCACACAATGTAAAATTCACCCTTTGAAGTGTATAAGTCCGTGGGCTTTAGTATATTCCAAAGCTGTACCATCACTGCCACTATCTAATTCTAGATCATTTTTATCACTACAAAAAGAAACTTATCCATTAGCTGTCAGTCCCCACTAACCTACATTCTTTCTCTATGGATTTGCCTATTCTGGACATTTCATATGAGTGGAATCATACACTATGTGGCCCTTTGTGTCTGGCCTATTTCACTTAGCATGATGTTTTCGAGGTTCATCCATGCTGTAGCATATATCGGCATTTCATCCCTTTTTCTAGCTAAATAATATTCCATAGTATATGTTGTGGGCTGAACGTGTCCCCTAAAAAGATATTTTGAAGTCCTCACCCCCACTTCCTGTGAATGTGACCTTATTTGGAAATGAGGTCTTTGTAGATGTAATCAAGTTAGGACAGGGTCATACTAAATTAGGGTGGGCGCTAATCTGACAGTGTCCCTATATGGAAAGAAAGACTTAGAGATGAAGACATAGAAAACATTATGCTAAGTGAAACAGTATCAGGCAAAATGATCTCATGGCTTGCAACTGGGAAATGTTTCCCAATATCTTAAGGCTTCTGCTTGGCATCATCAGGGAGCTCACTGGACACGCAGCAGGTCAGGCTGAGGCAGAGGTGAGTGAGTCAATCTGAGGGGCACTGGGCAATCTGGGTACCTGCCTCAAAGTGGCCCTCGGTAACACGTGCCCGGCAGGGCTGTCTTGACGGTTGGAGTTAATTGAGGTTGGTGAACTACAACAGGGTATAGCACTGGAGAATAATACCCACCACCCCCAGCACATTAATGAGCTCTGACATAGATCACATCTGCAACTGCAGCTCCACAGCTTCCCCAACACAAATGAAGACTTGAAGCACTAAGCTGAGGGGGGCATTATTATGGAATCTGTGACCTAGTCCTGGCTTAGCCACTGAGTCCCTGTGTGATACCAGGCAGGTAAATCAACCTCTCTGGGCCCCTCCCTCACCTGTAGTATGGGAAGAAGGGGCACATGTGAAGTTTCTTAAAACTTTAGGGGTCTCTCATCCAGAGAAAAAAAATGGATTATCCTCAGCTGACAGCTGTCTTCTCAACAGCAACAACACAGAAGTGAGAAAATAATGGGATAAAATCTTAAAAGTGTTGAAAGAAAATAATTTAGAATTCTATAGCAAGAATGAAAACATAACAATATCCTGCAAGAATAAAAGTGGAAATACAAAAATGATATGTTCAGGCAAATGAAAGTAAGCGTCTGCCACCAGAGGTGCAAGAAAAAATGTCGAGTAATGAAAATGATAAATATGTGGATAAATTTAAATAAACATTGACTATATGAAGCCAACAAACAAAAACTATAGGGGTCTCTCATACTAGGCAGGATATTGTCAGTTAATGTTACATTAGACAACTCACTCAGACACATTCCTTGCCAAAGGAAAAACGTTACAGGAGACACTAAATGCAATGTAACTAAATCCTATGCAGTAACAATACCAGTAGCAACTCATTCACATGAAGTATCTCTTTATCCTTATGTAGCTCTTATGAGTCTTTCATATACATCATCTTACTTGTCCCCACATGAGGTAGATTTAAAAAAAATAAAAAGTTGCCAATGAGTTGGCCTCGTGTGTGTCAGAGCAGAACTCTGCTCCATGGGGTTTTCAATGGCTGATTTTTCGGAAGCAGACTGCCAGGCCTTTTGAGAAGCCTTTGGGTGGACTTAAACCTCCAACCTTTCAGTTAGCAGCTGAGTACGTTAATGGTTGGCCTCACTCAGGGGGTGTTATGGTAGACTGAGGTTAAGTTGTCACCCCCCATTTCACAGATGAAGGTTCAAAGATAGGAGGTTCACTCCTTCACTCATTAACAGTGACCATGAAGGATTCATCATGTGCCAAATGCTCTTCTAGACCCTGGGGACACAACAGCAAGCTAAACTGGTAGGTATCTGCCATCGTGAGCTTTCAATTGGGCAGGGTAGAAGAACAGTTAAATAAGCAGCAACAACACTATGTAAGAACCACTAAGAGAACTGCACGGAGTGCCTGCAGGGACACCTAACCTTGGCTAGTGATTTGCCACAGGGTCGTTCACAGAGTGCATGGCACTGAGACCTCTGACTGCTAGTCTAGGGTTCTTCCCATTCTGCCAAGGTTGAGAAACATATATGCCTCAGATGTTGGTGTGTGCCATCAAGTCGATTTCAACTCATAGCGAGCCCATGTGACAGAGTAGAGCTGCTCCATGGGATTTCCTAGGCTGTAATCTTTAAGGAAGCAGATCACCAGGTCTTTCTCCTGAGGAGCTGCTAGGTAGGTTCCAACTGCCAACCGTTTGGTTAGCAGCCAAGTCTTAACCATTGTGCCACAGACAGAAGGAATAAAACTCTTGCCAGGGGCCCACTTGGCGGTGGGAGAACGGCCATGGAAATTTTCCCTTTGATTGGTGCTGAATATAGAGCTGCTGAATGAGTACTCCAGTGCTCAAGGGCCTCATCTCCTAAAGAGATAAGAGGCCTGGGCAAGATTCTCAATGGGTGTGGGCTTTGAGTAACCTCCCTGAGCTTCTTGAGCCCCCCAGCAGTATGTGATTCCTCTAGAGAGTGCCAAGAGCCCATGGTAGGAGATTGGATCCCTCTCCCTCAGTTTCCCCATCTGTCAGGTAAAGAGGCTGAACTAAGGCTTGCTTTTTAGCCCTAACCTACCTATCAGCCTTGGGAACTTTTTTCCTTTCTCCACCAAAACACAAAGACAAGGGATGAGTTGGTGAGTTTCAATGGCGTTTCATAAAATGAAATTAACAGTGTCAGGAATCTTTATTGACCTCCAAAGTCAAATTCTTCAAGGCAGATTGGCTGAACACAGCTGTTTAATAATGGGTTCCTCCATCCACTCAACCTCACACTCCTCTGCAGTTAATAGGGCCATGGCCCATAACTCATCCCATGAGAGAGAGAAAAGCAAGAACGGGCTGCAGTCTATACTTTCTGCAGAGGTTGGTTCATAAAGCAATATTTATACATTCCCTTTAACCCCGCACTGCATGAGCTCTATTACCAGTTAATTAAATTGTAGCCATTTTATAAACTGACTTGTGGTTGTGATCAGCATCTAAATTTACAGATCCACGAGGCTGCACTGACTCGCGTGAAGAAGCTAAATAATACTCACTTAAAAGAGCATTAAATTGTGCAGAACCATCATGAGCAGTCAATAAAGCCTTCATGTTAAACAGAATTTAAAGAGATGGTATTTGTTACTTTACTCCCTTGTGGAACACATGCTTTTAAAAGTTACTTCCTGCCCCTCAACTCCCTGCGACTAGAGTGGTTTTGACAATTTTCTTGATTTGTTTAAAACGAATGATTATAAAACTTTGTTAGAGGCATTTTCATTAATTTAAAAAGGGGTGTGCCTTGGATTCTGCCACTGTCATAAAGGAAAACGAGACAGGAGCCTAATTAAGTAACAAAGGCTTAGCCAAAACCTCGGTTCCAGAGGCATAATCTCCTTTGCCAGGCACGGGACAGATGACTGGCTGCATGCTCTCGCCATCCTCCTCGGCCTAAACCTCCCTCCTCAGCAAGAAGCATTCCGACAGTGTCTGGAATAATAACGTAATTACGGAGAGCTAAAACACCTCATCCGTGAAGGAAAAGGATTTGGATTTTTTCAAATATGGGAAGGAGAATTAAAGGGATCAAGGGTGGGTCTTTTGGGAAGGGGAGGGCAATGGTTAGAACGATCTATCTATTTACCTCCTTCTCCTCAAGCACACATACTTCTCAGAGGGGAAATAATTGCTTTTGACAAAGTCACGATGGTCAGTTAAGCCAAAATGGCCGCTGCACTCAGCCAAAAACAGACAAAATCATCAAATATCTTTCCAAACAAAAGTCAGTTTTGTTTCCACTCTTCTTTTGGTCTGGATTATAAAGTCCTCTCTGGTCTGAAGAAAAACATGCAGAATTATAGGACAGAGATTGTGTTTTGTGAATCTTATATTCCCTAGACTTGGCACAAGGGCTGGTACACTGAAAGTGCTCAGTAAATATTTGCTGCCTGGTGTCAGCTATACTTTGGTTCTTCATGTTGTTCAAGCAATTAATCTCACTTTGCAATTTCAATCTGGAAGAAAACCACCCTTCAGAATATTTTGAGTGCAGGGACTTATAGTACACCTAAGTATCATAAAAGACAAAAGACAGAGGCCACAAGCCGGAGCCATAATCACTATGAATCAAAGAGCATTCCACAAAGGCTTAGGGGCTCAAAAGAGGTGGCTCCTGGGATTGCTTTAGGGAGGGAGGGAGGGAGGGAGGCAGGAGGAGACTGATGGGCCCCTGCCCCCATCCCATGCCCATTTCAACAAAAGCAACTCACTTTTACCTGCTTTTCATATTAGACCATCACATAAAATATCCTTTGAAGAAAAAGTTCCTACACCTGGATATTCACATAGTCTCAAAGTATCTCCCCATAAGATGTTTATTAATTATAAAGGGAAAAACTGTAACTTTACATTGGAGAAACCTGGCAGACATCACCTTAACCAGGTGATCAAAGTTAATATCGCCAGTAATGAGACATCGTATACCCCTGATATAATATACTGAAAAGGGCCCAGCATCATTTCTGTGCTATTCTTGCCCAAATGTATAATGCCAAACTAATCATGAGAAAACACTGGACAAACCCAAACTGAGTGACATTCAACAAAATAACTGCCGATTCTTTTCAAAAGTGTCAAAGTCATGAAAGACAAGGAAAGACTAAGACACCTGGATTGGATCCTGGACCAGTAAAAGAACATTAATGAGAAAAGCTCATGATATTTAAATAAGGTCTGTAGATTAGTTAAGGAGCCCTGGTGGCACAAACTGAAATGTTGGTGGTTTGATCCCACCCAGTGGCTCTGCAGGAGAAAGACCTGGTGATCTGCTCCCATAAAGATTACAGCCTAGAAAACCCTATAGGGCAGTTCTACTCTGTCACATGGGATCACTATAAATCAAAATCGACTTGATGACACCTATCAACAATAATAATTAGTTAATAATATTGTGTAAATGTTAACTTCATGGTCTAGATAATTATACTATGGATACAGAAGATGTTTATATTAGGAAAAAAACCAAAAACCCAGTGCTGTCGAGTCAATTCTGACTCATAGCAACCCTATAGGACAGAGGAGAACTGCCCCATAGAGTTTCCAAGGAGCGCCTGGCAGATTTGAACTGCTGACCCTTTGGTTAGCAGCTATAGCACTTAACCACTATGCCACCAGGGTTTCCTTATATTAGGAAAAGCTGGGCAAAAGGTATGAAGAATTATTTTTGCAACTGCTTTGTAAATTTAAAATTATTTCAAAATAAAAGGTTAAAAAATAGTTTCTGCAACTACATAACAAAAAACCAAACCCACTGTGGTTGAATCAATTGACTCATAAGTGACCCCACGTGTTACAGAGTAGAAGTGCTCCACGGGGTTTTCTTGGCTGTAATCTTTCATGTGTGTGTGCTTTAAGTGAAAGTTTACAAATCAAGTCAGTCTCTCACACAAAAACTTATATACACCTTGCCACATACTCCCAGTCGCTCTCCCCCTAATGAGACAGCCTGCTCCCTCCCTCCACTCTTTTCGTGTCCATTTCGCCAGCTTCTAACCCCTCTACCCTCTCATCTTCCCTCCAGACAGGAGTTGCCAACATAGTCTCAAGTGTCCACCTGATCCAAGAAGCTCACTCCTCACCAGCATCCCTTTCCAACCCGTTGTCCAGTCCAATCCATGTCTGAAGAGTTGGCTTTGGGAATGGTTCCTGTCCTGGGCCAACAGAAGGTCTGGGGGCCATGACCTCCAGGGTCCTTCTAGTCTCAGTCAGACCATTAAGTCTGGTCTTTTTACAAGAATTTCAGGTCTGCATCCCACTGCTCTCCTGCTCCCTCAGGGGTTCTCTGTTGTGTTCCCCATCAGGGCAGTCATCAGTTGTAACCAGGCACCATCTAGTTCTTCTGGTCTCCGGTTAATGTAGTCTCTGGTTTATGTGGCCCTTTCTGTCTCTTGGGCTCGTAATTACCTTGTGTCCTTGGTGTTCTTCATTCTCCTTTGATCCAGGTGGGTTGAGACTCATTGATGCATCTTAGATGGCTGCTTGCTAGCATATAAGACCCCAGACGCCACTCTTCAAAGTGGGATGCAGAATGTTTTCTTAATAGATTTTATTACGCCAATTGACTTAGATGTCCCCGGAAACCATGGTCCCCAAACCCCTGCCACTGCTAGGCTTGCCTTCAAGGCATTCAGTTTATTCAGGAAACTTGTTTGCTTTTGGTTTAGTCCAGTTGTGCTGACCTCTCCAGTATTGCGTGTTGTCTTTCCCTTCACCTAAAGTAGGTCTTATCTAATTAATGAGTGCTCCTCTCCCACCCTCCCTCCCTCCCGCTCTCATAGCCATCAAAGAATATCTTCTTCTGTGTTTAAAATATTTCTCGAGTTCTTATGATAGTGGTCTTATAGAATATTTGTCCTTTTGCAACTGAGTAATTTCACTCAACATAATGCCTTCCAGATTCCTCCATGTTATGAAATGTTTCACAGATTCCTCACTGTTCTTCATTGATTCGTAGTATTCCATTGTGTGAATATACCATAATTTATTTATCCATTTATCTGTTGATGGGCACCTTGGTTGCTTCCATCTTTTTGCTATTGTAAACAGTGCTGCAAGGAACATGGGTGTGCATATATCTGTTCATGTAAAGGCTCTTATTTCTCTAGGATATATTCCAAGGAGTGGGATTGCTGGATCGTATATGGTAGCTCTATTTCTAGCTTTTTAAGGAAGCACCAAATCGACTTCCAAAGTGGTTGTACCATTTGACATTCCCACCAGCAGTGTATAAGTGCTCCAATCTCTCCACAGCCTCTCCAACGTTTATTATTTTGTGTTTTTTGGATTAATGCCAGCCTTTTTGTTGTTGTTGTTGTTGGGGTGAGATGAAATCTCATTGTAGTTTTGATCTGCATTTCTCTAACGGCTAGTGATCGTGAACATTTCCTCATATATCTGTTAGCTACCTGAATGTCTTCTTTAGTGAAGTGTCTGTTCATATCTTTTGCCCATTTCCTAACTGGATTATTTGTCTTTTTGTAGTTGAGTTTTTGCAGTATCATGTAGATTTTAGAGATCAGACACTGATCGGAAATGTCATAGCTAAAAACTTTTTCCCATTCTGTAGGTAGTCTTTTTACTCTTTTGGTGAAGTCTTTAGATGAGCATAGGTGTTTGATTTTTAGGAGCTCCCAGTTATCTAGTTTTTCTTCTGCATTGATGGTAATGTTTTGAATCCTGTTTATGCCATGTATTAGGGCTCCTAACATTGTCCCTATTTTTTCTTCCACGATCTTTATCATTTTAGATTTTATATTTAGGTCTTTGACCCATTTTGAGTTAGTTTTTGTGCATGAAGTGAGGTATGGGTCTTGTTTCATTTTTTGGCAGATGGTTATCTAGTTATGCCAGTACCATTTGTTAAAAAGACTGTCTTTTCCCCATTTAACTGTTTTGGGGCCTTTGTCAAATATGTACTGCTTATATGTGGATGGATTTATGTCTGGATTCTCACTTCTGTTCCATTGGTCTATGTATCTGTTGTTGTACCAGTACCAGGCTGTTTTGACTACTGTGGCAGCATAATAGGTTCTAAAATCAGGGAGAGTAAGGCCTCCTACTTTGTTCTTTTTCAGTAATGCTTATCCTGGGCCTCTTTCCCTTCCATATGAAGTTGGTGATTTGTTTCTCCATCTCATTAAAAAATGTCGTTGGAATTTGGATCGGAATTGCATTAAATCTGTAGATCACTTTCGGCAGAATAGACATTTTTATAATGTTAAGTCTTCCTATCCATGAGCAAGGTATGTTTTTCCACTTATGCAAGTCTCTTTTGGCTTCTTGCAGAAGTTTTTTGTAGTTTTCTTTGCATAAGTCTTTTATATCTCTGATAAGATTTATCCCTGAGTATTTTATCTTCTTGGGGGCTACTGTAAATGGTATTGATTTGGTGATTTCCTCTTCAATGTTCTTTTTATTTTGTTTTGGTGTAGAGGAATCCAACTGATTTTTGTATGTTTATCTTGTATCCCGATACTCCGCTGAACTTTTCTATTAGTTTTAGTAGTTTTCTGGAGGATTCCTTAGGATTTTCTGCGTATAAGATCATGTCGTCTGCAAACAGAGATACCTTTTTTTTTTAATATTTTATTTTAATTTTGGTGAAAATATATACAGCATAACCCATTCCCATTCAACAGTTTCTAGACATAATGATCAGTGACATTAGTTATGTTCTTCACATTATATCAACATTCTCTTTATTTCTATTCCAGTTGTTTCACTCCCATTGATTTAAATTCCATGCCCCACAAGCTTTTCATCTATGCTTTAGAATATTTCCTGTCTTACACAGATAATTTTTTAAATAATTTTTATTGTACTTTAAGTGAAAGTTTACAAATCAAGTCAGTCTCTCACATACAAACTTATATATACCTTACTACATACTCCCAATTACTCTCCCTTTTTCTAATGAGACAGCCTGCTCCCTCCTTCCGGTCTCTCTTTTCGTGACCATTTTGCCAGCTTCTAACCACCTCTACCCTCCTACCTCCTCTCCAGACAGGGGATGCCAACATAGTCTCAAGTGTCCACCTGATGCAAGTAGCTTACTCCTCATCAGCATCCCTCTCCAACCCACTGTCCAGTCCAATCCATGCCTGATGAGTTGGCTTCAGGAATGGTTCCTGTCCTGGGCCAAGAGAAGGTTTGGACCATGACCGCCAGGGTCCTTCTAGTCTCAGTCAGACCATTAAGTCTGGTCTTTTTATGAGAATTTGGGGTCTGCATCCCACTGTTCTCCTGCTCCCTCAGGGGTTCTCTGTTTTGTTCCCTGTCAGAAACATAGATACTTTTACTTCTTCCTTGTCTTGGCTGTAATCTTTATGGAAGCAGATTGCCAAGCCTTTCTTCTGGGGTGCTGCTGGGTAGGTTCAAATCACCATTAGGTTAGCAACTGATCACTGTTTGTGCCACTGAGGGACCTTCTGCAACTAAATACACTTTGAAAAATCACAACCCAAGAGAAATACAACCGGACTTGTGCTTAGATTGATCTTCAAATATTGACAAAGGCAGACCTCACTGGGTACCAGTGGCAATTCAGTCTTCTGATCAAAGCCATGAGTTATCTGCATCATGAATAGCCAAGACAAAATGCCCTGGACCTGCCTGGGGCAAAAGTCCAAAGAGCAGGTGCCTTGGTTTCTTAGTGCTGCTGTTACAGAAATGCCATAAGTGGGTAGTTTTAAAGAAGAGAAATTTATTTTCTCACAGTTCAGGAGGCTAGAAGTCTAAATTCAGGACATGGCTCTAAGAGGAGGTCCTTCCTTGTCTATTTCAGCTTCTAGCAGCTGGCAATCCTTGGAGTTCTGGGGCTTGTGAATTCATCTGCCTCCATTTTAGCCTATTATGGATTAAATTGTGCCCCAACCCCCCCAAAATAAGTGTTGCAAATCCTAACCCCTATACCTGTGAAGGTAATCCCATTTGGGAACATGGTTTTCTCTGTTATGTTAATGAGCCCACATCAGTGAACAGTGGGTCTTAAACCAATCTCTTTTGAAATATAAAAGGAGCAGATTAAGCACAGTGGGTAGCCATGAGTCAGAACTGATTCCACAGCAAGCAACTAACAAAATCAGATATAGAAAGGAACAAGCAAGCATGAATGGGGAAAAGATGCCACGTGGAGACCTACAAGGAATGCCAAGAAGAATGCTACAGAAGCTGAGACAAGGATTTTCCCTCGAGATGGAGAGAGAAAGCCTTTCCCTAGAGCTGCAGGCACCCTGAATTCGGACTTCCAGCTCCTAAACTGTAAGAAAATAAATTTATGTTCATTAAAGTCACTCACTTGTAGTATTTCTGTTATAGCAGCATTAAGAAACTAAGACATCATCAGGTAGCATCTGTCTTCCCCCTGCGTCTGCATGTGTCTCTATGTCTATGCTGCTCTTTATATAACTCGAAGAGATTAGGTTTAGAATCCACCCTACACTGGTGTAGTCTCAAATGACTAATTGATCATATCACATTAGATCATATTATGGAAAGTGATTACATTATATAAGATCACATCCACAGGTATTGTTAGGTGTCCTCCAGTTGGTTTCGACTCACAGCAACCCTATGTACAACAGAACAAAACATTGCCCAGTCCTGTGTCATTTTCTGTCACAGCTATGTTTGAGCCCATTATTGCAGCCACTGTGTCAATCCATCTCATCAAGGGTCTTCCTCTTTTTTGCTGACCCTTTGCTATGTATGATGTCCTTTTTCTGAGACTGGTCCCTCCTGATAACATGTCCAAAGTATGTGAGATGCAGTCTTATCATCTTTGCTTCTAAGGAGTATTCTGGCTGTACAGTCCATAGTATATTCAATATTCTTTGCAAGTATAGAATTTAGGATTCCAGCACATATTTTGGGGGACACAATTCAGTCCATAACAACAAGCAATAAGGATCATTCACAGTGATGAGCAGGCTGACTATTCTGCACAAATGTCTAGAAAGCATAGGAAACCTACATCCCTTTAAGTGACAAGAGTCATGGGATGGAATCAGTGACCAGGCCAGTGGATGTCCCATTTATCTGGTGGTCAGTCTCAAAGGCTTCACCAATCTCTTTCCAGTGTGAGTCCACATTGGACAAGTCACATAGCCTTTTGAGATGGTTAAGGCTGGGTGTCAACTTGGCTGGGCCATGATTCTCAGTGGTTTGGCAATTATGTTGTAGTTTGGCAGCTGTATGATGTTTTGATCACTTCCATGATGAGATCTGACATAATGTGATCACTTCCATGATGGGATCTGCTGTGAGTGGCTAATCAGTTGAAAGCGGGTTTCCTTGGGTGTGTGGCCTGCACTGAATATAAGCGGCAAGGCTCAGGGTCTTTTGCTTGCACTGGATCCTGCAGCTGGCTCCTGTTCGTATGACCCCCAGTTCTTGGGACTTCAGTTAGCAGCTAACGTGTGGTCTTGCCTGCCGATCTCCATAGCCTGTGAGCAAGAGCCCTACTCTCTGACCTGCCGATCTTGAGTGCACCAGCCCCCATGGCTACGGATATCAGGAGAAGCCTCTATCCAGACCCACAGACTTGGCACATTCCAGCCTCTACAACAGTGTGAGCCATTTCCTTAATATAAATCCGTCTCTATATATGTTTGTATGCTTTACTAGTTTTGCTTCTCTAGCGAACCCAGCCTAAGACACCTTTGAACTTCTTTTACAGAAGAAGAATAGAACTCTGTCCTGTCAAATCCACTGATTTAGGTATATGTGTAAATTTTAATGTTATTTTACCTAGAAAGCTTGACTATCTGGTTACCCCTATAATGCTCAATTATTCCCTAAAGACCAAGCAGTGATAGAGAACTGCTCAAAACAATACACATCGAAGAAGAAGAAAAAGCACTGCAGCCTGGAGACACCTGGAAAAGGAGCAAATAGCCTCCATACCCTAAGTGCATTAGAGGTCGACTCTTCCCTAAAGGCACATGGATATGACTAGGGAAAAGAAATGGGATAGGAGGGAAAGGTGGAATCTGGATAACAGCCTGAATCAGCTCAGGCTTCATCTAAAATATTCCTAAAATTTTTGCATTCTATTCCATATGTTAATGGAATTAACATTAACAACCTATGATATCCAGGTGACACAACCTTGCTTGCTGAAAGGACTTGAAGCACTTACTGATGAAGATCAAAGACTACAGCCTTCAGTATGGATTACACCACGACATTAAGAAAACCAAAATCATCACAACTGGGCCAATAAGCAACACCATGAGAAACAGAGAAAAGACTGAAGTTGTCAAGGATTTCATTTTACTTGGATTCACAATCAGTGTCCATGGAAGTTGTAGTCAAGCCATCAAATGACACAAATAACCCAATTAAAACATGGGCAAAGGGTATGAACAGACACTTCACCAAAGAAGACATTCAGGCAGCTGACACACACGAGGCTCGTATTCACTAGCCATTAAAGAAATGCAAATCAAAACCAATAAGATACTATTTCATGCCGACATTACTGGCACTAATCAAAAAAAAAAAAAAAAAACCTGAAAATAATGCTGGAGAGGCTGTGGGAGATTGGAACTCTTACGCACTGCTTGTGAAAATGTAAAATGGTAAAACCACTATGAAAAACAATATGGCACCTCCTTAAAAAGTTGGAAAAAGAAATACTGAAAGATCCTGCAATCCTATTCCTAGGAACATATCCTAGGGAAATAAGAGCCATCACACAAATAGACATATGACACCCATGTTCACTACAGCATTATTCACAATAGCAAAAAGATGGAAACAACCTAAGAGCCCATCAACAGATAAATGAATAAATAAATTATGGTACATACACATACTGGAATGCTACATAATCATAAAGAACAATGATGAATTCCACAAATGGATGAATTTGGAAGGCATTACAATGAGTGACACTAGTCAATCACAAAAGGACAAATATTCTTTGAGACCGCTAATATAAAAACTCAAGAAAAGGTTTACACACAGAAAAAAAAAATCTTTGATGGTTACAAGGGAGAGGAGGGGTGGTGAGGGGAAGTCATTAACTAGATAGTAGACAAGTATTAACTTTGGTGAACGGAGAGACAACACACGATATAGGGGAAGTCAGCACAAGTTGACCAAGGCAAAGTCATAGAAGCTTCTGAGAAACATCCAAACACCGTGAGGGACTAAGTTACTGGGGAGGAGGGCTGGGGACCATGGTCTCCAGGGACATCTAGGTCAACTGGCATGACATAGTTTATAAAAAAAACATTCTACATCCTACTTTGGTGAGCAGTGTCTGGGGTTCTAAAAGCTTGCAAGCAGCCGTCTAAGATACATCTATTGGTCCCAGTGTGTTCAGAGCAAAGGAGAATGAAGAAAACCCAGAGAAACTATTAGTCCAAAGGACTAATGGAGCACATGAATTATAGCCTCCAACAACCCGAGCCCAGAAGAACTAGATGGTGCCCGGCTACCACCATTAACCTCTCTGACAGAAATCACAATGGAGAGTTCCAGGCAGAATGGGAGAAAAATGTAGAACAAAATTCAAATTCACAAAAAAAGACCAGACTTACTGGTCTGACAGTAACTGCATGAACCCCTGAGACTACGGCCCCGGACATCCTGTTAACTCAGAACTGAAGCCACTCCCTAAGTCCAACTTTCAGCTAAAGATTAGACAGGCCTGTAAAACAAACAAATAACACACATGAGGAAGGTGCTTCTTAGTTCAGTCAAGTACATGAGACCAAATGGGCAGCAGCTGCCCAAAACCAACGACGAGAAGGCAGGGAGGGACAGGAAAATTAGATGGACACTGAGCACCCAGGGTGGAAAGGGAAAAGGGGAGAGCGCTGACACATTGTGGGGACTGCACCTAATGTCACAAAACAATTTGTGTATAAAATTTTTGAATGAAAAACTACTCTGCACTGTAAGCTTTCACCTAAAACACAATAAAATAAAATAATCAAACAGCATACTGCTTGGGCAAATCTCCTGCAACAGACCCCTTTAAAGTGTTCAAAAGCAAAGATGTCATGTTGAGGACTAAGGTGTGCCTGACTCAAGCCATGGTATTTTCACTCACCTCATATGCATGTGAAAGCTGGATAATGAATAAGCAAGACTGAAGAAGAGTTGATGCCTTTGAATTATGGTGTTGGCAAAGAATATTGAATATACCACGGACTGCCAGAAGAACAAACAAATCAGTCTTGAAAAAAGCACAGCCAGAATGTTCCTTAGAAGGGAGGATGGCGAGACTTTGTCTTGAGTACTCTGGACATGCTATTAACAGAGACCAGTCCCTGGAGAAGGACACTGTGCTTGGTAAGGTATAGGGTCAGTGAAAAAGAGAAAGACCCTCAAAGAGATGGACTGACACAATGGCTTCAACAATGGGCTCAAACATTGGGCTCAAGCAACCAGTGTGAGGATGGTGCAGGGCTGGGCAGTGTTCTGTTGTACAGAGGGTCACTATGAGTCAGAACTGACTCAACAGCACCAAGATATAAGAGCACATTCCATACGTACTCAAGTTTGTTTCATACAAAAATTATGTCCTCACCCCCCCGCCACCCCCCACCACTCACAACTCAGGACCAGAAAATAAAGGTCGCTTTTATTCTGCTGTTTTTCACACCTACTAGTATACACCCTAACTTCTAGAAGCATGTTACAAAATGGTTTAGAAAGTGTTAATTTATGTTCATTTTATCAGTGTAGTTTATTAGTGTAAAGAAGTGTTTTACGGAAGTTTTTTTTAACAGACTTAAATCTTAAAAGCATAAACCACTCACCCAGAAAACCTCACTCCCTAATGATGTTAGATAGATGAAGCATTACCATACTAGGAAGCTGTGCTAAGACCCTAGGAAATCTATATTGTAGCTATGTGAGTTCTACGTGGCAAAATAAATCTTGCCCATTCTTTTTCTATTATTAAAAGTACAAGTTTGGCAAATGTCCCAATATCTGAACTGTTGATAAAAGGATACCTGTTATTGAAGTGGTATTAATATTCTGTATTTGGCCCCCCTTTTTTGTAATCCAGGATCCTTGTTGAGGGTACTTTTTTTGGGTCCTCGGGATACTTAATGAATATTAATCCTAAATATAGAAGCAGGCAATTGCCTACCCAACATTTAGTCCCTCATCTTTCTGGAATGCACATGTACATCTTGCAGAATCAGCCTTCCACTGCCAGTTCATGAGGTTTGGGACTGGCATCTACCTCAGTTTCAAGTGTGGAGACTTAACCCATATAGGACCAGAGAGTATGGTATCCTCTGACCACAACACAAGCTTTAAAGATAAGTGCATGGCCCAAACCAGGTAACGAAGGTTGGTACAGTGACTCTAACTGCAAGTATTGGTAAAGCACCTCTCTCCTTCTGCTGGCTCTGCCATGCTGGTGGAAGAAAGCCTGGAGCTGCTGGAAGCCTCTTGCCACCCTGAGGGGAAGCAAACAGCACCAAGAAGAGGTCTCTAAAGACATCCAAACCCCTGGATCCAGTTATACGTGAAGGCAGTCCAGCTCTTTTCAGTTTCTTAAATCAATAAATTCCTTCTTTTTATCTAAGCTGATTCAAGATGAGTTTCAGTCACTTGCAACCAAAGGGTCCTAATACAGATGTCTTTTTAAAAAGAAAAAGCATTAGGAAGGCAGAGATGAAGTGGGTTTTTCTAGCCCCCAAAGCTCAACTTTAAAATCCGGGGCCAAGGAACCCCACTCAGGTAAAAGCACAGTCATAAAAGCAAGAAAGCAAAAATAAGTGAAAAGTAATACATTGGTTTTGAGTCAGCAATCCAGATTCAAAACTGACTCTGCAACTGGCCAGATAAGTGGCCTTGGGCAATTATTTAACTTCTCTGAGCCTCAGTTTCTACATCTCTAAAACAGGGGTGAAAACTTCACAAGGCTGGTATAAAACCAAAGAGATAATGGATAAAACAGCTGAGCATTGCCCAGTCAAAAAGGATCATTTCTTTCTTCTATCGAGGTACAGGATAAGGTGGAGGAGATGATGTACACATGTTGTTTACAGAGCAGCAGGGTTTGGGGAGCCATCTGTTGAAGCCCGTGTAGAATTGTTAACATCAAAACATCTGTGGCTGACTACAGAACAAGGGGGAACCATCAAGCCATCTTGTGCAAGCATTGTTACAGTGTTTGACGACAAATATGTGAAACATATTTGATTATAAACCTCATCACACTCTCTCTCATTCACGTAACTGTTTACTCTGAACATTTAAGAACACAAGTGCATTCAACTAATGGACCTGTTCTGCTCTCTCACATAGGTGGCGTCACTCATTCACCTGGCCTGCCTGAACCCCTGTAGGGATCTGCATTTGTTACCCTTGACAAGGCACAGACCTGGAACCCCAGGGAGCCATCACCAGGCTCTCCCTCTGCAAACCTCCCCTCTCTAGTTGCAAAGTTATAAGGGTTACTGAGAAAGGAAGGCTTTAGTGGCGATGGATGCACAACTCTGTGAATACACCAAAAACCAATGGAATGTATACCTTAAAGAGGTGGCCTTTCATGGTATGTGAGTTATATCTCAATAAAGTTGCTATTAAAAGGAGACGGAGGAAGCAGAGGAGGAGGACAAAAAGAGAGAGAAAAGAAAGAAGGAAAGAAATAAAGCAAGCCTTCTTGTAGGGTGAGGTCTTGACCAGCCTTGGTAGCCTCCAGGCTTCCCTTTTAGTGTCCCTTCCCTGCCCCTCTAGAAAAGGAACCTGGTTTCAACCAACCACTAGAGTTGGAAAGTATGGGAAAGCAGAAGGCGTACCAGACTTGGAGTCAGGAAACCCTGCTTTGTCATTCCCTGGATGCGTGACCTTGTACAAGTCTATTTGCCTCTCTGGGTCTCAGTGTCCCTACTACAAAATAAGAATAGTGATTCCTATCTGCTTGGTCAAGGACAGTTTTGACCAAGAGTAGAGACAACAGATGTGAAAGAATTTTTTCAAACACTAAAGGGTCACATCGGGTGTAACAAATACATGGCCCTATGACACCACATCACTGTCCTATGCCCACAGCAGACATAGTTCATCAATCATGATACTCCTCATTGTGGAAAACACTGCAATTGTTTATCCAATAGTTATTTTCCCTTTCTGGCTGGCAGGTAGGGCCTTGATTTTATTATAGTTACCACATTTTCCTCACAGAACTGAGTGATATATCTTGGCGAGTCTGTGCCAATCGTGGTGGTACCATTTTCCTTACTAGGGATTGGTTGAAGGATAGAATCACTTGAGGAGTCTGTTGGGGTTAGAGGCAGGGACCAGGGAAAGGGTATTCTCACTGATTAAAAAGTGACAAGGAAAAAATATTGTCTATGATCTGGGTTGTAGCTTCTGCAGGAATCTTGTATCTCTGAGGGGAAAAGGCAGACATGCTGAGGATGATAGAAAAGAAAGATGACATTATCCAACTGCTGACTTAACCAGCTCTGAAGCTGCCCTGCCCCTGGACTTCTTGCTATTTTAGTATATTAAATCCTCTTATTGTTTCAGTCATTTTGAATTGGGTTTTCTGTTACTTGTGGTGCAAAGCCCTCTAATTTATAAACCCAGTGAGATAGGATGTGGCTTCAGACTCCTTCTTAACATAATGCTTCCAAAAGCCATTAGGAATTCATCAGAATTGCCACTTGACATAAAAATGTATTTGCTTTTCTGGGGCAGTGCACTTTTTCAAAGAGGCACTGACACCAGTACAAAAAAACAAAACTCCTCATTTAGTATTACTCCTTCTAGGCATTCATCACTAATAAAAGGTACCTGGAGACAGGAAAAAAAAAAAAAAAAAAAACCACAGGAATTCTGGGATCAAATGGTCTACATAAAACAAAATATTTCCATGTAAATATTTTTTCTGCCCACAAGAACAATTCTTCAGTGTGATGTCAACATTTATGAGCATCCACAATGTATGTAAGAGGCACTGGAGGAATTAAATGATGAAGAAAGATAGCAGAGGAGGCAGAGGCAGGGTAGTTTTTAAGTATCCCTGAATCCCCATGTAAGCACATTGAACAATTACACAGCGAAGCCCATGGAACAACATTTACAACCAAATTAACTAAAAAGGCATCCCAATGAACCCTAAAATATAAATGGGTGAGAACAAACCATCATTAGTCACAAGGCTTTGTGTTATTGGAGTCTGCACAGGAGCAAAAAGTAAGCAATGGGAGCAGTGGCTAATAGTCTTGAGAACAGAACACCAAAAGAAACAACAGGTATTCACCGGAAAGCATGGTGGGCCAATGTGAGAACAGTAGCTAAAATCGGGACGTTTTCTACCGAATCCAGTAACAGGTGGGTACAAGAGGTCTACAGTAAGCAGGTTTGGAGGGACTGGAGCAATCTAGCCCCTGTGAACACTTGATGCTCATCGGCCAGAGAAGATCAAGACCTGCACTGATGAGAAACTGCTAAAAGTAAAGTCAAAATTGAACAGGCCACAAACAACAGAGACAAAAGGAAAGAGGAATTTCAGATAAAATGGGAGAGGGGAACACAGCCTGGAAACCTAAGCAAGCAAACTGTCACAATTTTTAACATTATCCATAAAACACAGAAGAGGAGGATCTGTGCAGTTAGAAAAACCTCCCCAAACCTCACTGTGATGGTTAAGGTTGTGTTACAACTTGGCTGGGCCATGATTCTCAGTGGTTTAGCAGTCATATGTTGTTGTGATCACTTCCATGATGAGATTTGCTATCATGTGATCACCTCCATGATGGGATCTGCTGTGAGCAGCCCTTCAGTTGAAAGGGTGTTTCCTTGGGTGAGTGGCCTGTACTGAATAAGTGAACATTTTGGCAAGGCTCATGGGCTTTTGCTCATGCTGGATCTTACAGCTGGCTTCTGTTCATGGGAGCTCGGGACTTGAGCTAGCAGCTTACCTGCGGTCTTCCGTGACGATCTTGGGATTCATTGATCTTCACAGCCTGTGAGCAAGAGCCCTGCTCTCTGACCTGCCAATCTTGGGCTCGCCAGCCCCTATAGCTACGTGAGTCAAGAGAAGCTTCTATCCTGACCGAGGACTTGGGACATTCCAACCTCTACAACCTTGTGAGTCATTTCCTTGATATAAATCTCTATATATGTTTATACACTTCACTGGTTTTGCTTCTCTAGAGAACCCAGCCTAGGATATTCATCATATCCTAAAAGTTCAAGAAAATTAATTTCACAAAAAAATGAGCAACAGAAAAGTATTAGTCTCAAATCCCATAAAAAGGATAAGAAGCAGAATAACATCTCTACAGACAAAGAGCACAGGCAAAAGACATGGTCACAAAACAGATCAAAATTGTAACCTATTCAAAATGAGCTAAAAGATATTAACAAAATGCTACAAGACATGAAAGAACAAGTTAGAATTAGACTCGAGAAATGAGGAAACAAACTAAAAAAGGAATTAGAAATAAAGAAGGAAAACATTTCAGAAATGAATACCAAATTAGAAGAAATAAAAAGATAAAAAACACAACAGGTGAAAAAGAGGACTTTTTTTTTTTTTTTTAAACAAAGAAGAAATGAAGGTGGGGGTTAGAGAGAGAAGTAAAGAATCAAGTGAAAGCGACAAATAGTAAAGATAGGCAAAAAAGATCTGACATACAGATAAGGATTTGCTGAAGGAAGAAAAGATAATAAAAAATACTAAAAACTATAATTCAAGAAAGTTTTTTTGAAATTAGAAAAAAATGAAACTATATATTTGAAGAGCACACTCTATAACTAAGAATATCAACTTAGAATGACCAACACTAAGGCATAATCCAGTATATAAACTTACTGGAAAGAAAGGAAGGAAAAGAAGGATGGAGGGAAGGGGGGAGAAAGGAAAAAAGGATGGGTAGACTCATCCTTTATATATTAAAAAAAAAAAAGTGAATTATAAGGGGAAGAGAATTAGATTACCATAAAACTTTGTGACAGTAATGCTTTCTGTCAGAAGAAAATGTAGTAGCATATATAAGATATTCAAGGAAAGATAATGTGAGCCAAGGGTTTTATATCCAGCAAAATTGACTTTTAAGTATAAAGGGCACATCTGCTATCAGCATTTAAGAACTCAAGAAATATTGCTCCCATGAGTCTTTCCTAAGGAACGTGTTAGAGAATAAGGTTCAGATAACCAAACTGACAACAGAGACATCAATACACAGACTGATGGTGAACATTAAATATATATAGTTACCTGTAGAACTAAGACTAAAAAAGAGTAAATAGGAAAGAGAACAGTATAACACAGATATAGGACAATAGACACAATGGGGAGAGAACAGAGAAAGTACATGCAAAAGTAATTTTTAATCTTTTCAGTATTATATTGGTAGTAGAATTAGTATTGTTATTGAGACTGCTGTGTGTATAATGTGGGATAAGACAAAAGAGTCTAATTCTACTATCCCGTGTCTTCGAAAACCAGGGTTCTTGATGTGAAGAAAGGAGATACACAGATGTAATAGAGAATAGAAAAAACTATAGAGTCTTGAATGTAAATTGAACATATATTTATGAACTCGAGGTATTTTACAAATTTGTAAGAATAAATATATTTATAATCTTCTACCGCTGTCCCATGAAAAGGCCAGTAGCAAACCCAGTAGCAAAGAGCATCCCTAGTGCCCATACTGTGGTCCTGAAATACCATTTCCTCCTAAAAGAAATCAAGGGGGCTTCTTGAAGAAGTGACTGATTCCATGTCTGGAGAAGAAAACGTGCCAACGAATTTACAACATCTTAACACACTAGAGGCCAAGGAAGCTATGAAAGACCTCTGGGGTCATGCCACAAGGACTCAGGGCAGAAATGTGAAGAACACTCCCACTGAATAAATGGAGGGAAAAAAAAGGCAGAATTAGAATACCACCATTTTACAACAATTAATGGCTGCTAACATTAAAAAAAAAAAAAGAGCAAAACCCCAAATATTATGCATCTCCTGATGAAGGAACATAACAACAAATATAGTCTTGCCAGAGAATCCCCACTAGTCTGATCACCTCTGGATCCAGCTGCCAATTTGCAGGAAATAAAGGAAACCAAGGAACATGTTAACCTGAACCATGAGTATGCATTAAATAAGTCTACAAGCCTGGGTTCTTTGAGAGGCAAATCATAAGAAAGAAATGGAGGAGAAACCTGACTTAAAGGACACATAAAACTTTAAAATAGGTGAGACTGAACTACAGTGTCTAGGGTGAATGGGAACTGTGACTGGAAAGGGCAACATTTTATTTCTTGGCCTGGTGGTGGCTACAAGGGTGTTCACCTTATAAGACATTAAGTTTACAGCTGTTTTGTATGGTTTTCAGTCTTTTATATTTTGTTTTGTAATAAAAAGCTTGTTTTAAAAAGACGAGGATGCGCAGGAGAAGAGGAAGGCTCTGTCCTTGACATGTTTTACTTTGAGAGAGAAAGGTCATGGACAGGTTATGTTCCAGATACAGGGCACAGCCTAAGCACATGCAAGGGGGTAAAAATGAAATGTATGGCAAGTTCTAGCAACAGTAAGTGGTCCTGTTTGGCTGCCCAATGCCTACCTGCAAAGAACGAACAGTAGACAATAAAACCAGGAAATGTAAGTTGAGGGCATTCTGTGGAAGTCCCAGTATGCTAGGATGTTTGTACTTAATGTCTTATATAGAAGAGAGAGGGCAAATCTTTCTGAACAAAGATTGATACCTAGATTAAGCCACTCCAGCAGTTATTTTTTACTCTAACCCTTTCTTCCTTCCTAATAGAACACTGATTTTATCCAGTTATCCATCCTGCAGGTTTCTGTGTCTACATGTGATATCTGGAGCTGCAGCAGCCATCTTGAGACAATGAGGAACTATAACCTGAGGAAAACATGCTGATTATGGCAGGACAGAAAGATGGCAGGAATACTGATCTCAGATGATGTTGATGAGCCACTGAATTATTCCCACATTCTCCTTCCAGATATCCGAGTCTTCTACTACATGTAGCCGAGAGCAGCCAAAATTATACGTGAATTTTAAGGGGAAATAACAAAAAAGGCAACTTTTTTTTTTATTATTAACTTTTATTGAGCTTCAAGTGAACGTTTACAAATCAAGTCAGTCTGTCACATATAAGTTTATATACATCTTACTCCTTACTCCCACTTGCTCTCCTCCTAATGAGTCAGTCCCTCCAGTCTCTCCTTTCGTGACAATTTTGCCAGCTTCCAACTCTCTCTATCCTCCCATCCCCCCTCCAGACAGGAGATGCCAACACAGTAAAAGCCAACTTTTTAAAGGTAGGATTTCAAGAAACAAGAAGTAAAATGCCTTTAAACAGTTCCCAAGTCCTCTGTGGCACAAAAGACTCATGTCTCCATCAGTTACCCTGAACAACCTCTCAGTTCTGTAGAAACACACAGAGGGTTCCAGCAGCCAGCTTATGTTTACCACTTAATCACATAAGTCTAGCTGGTGTCAAGCTCTTAAAGGAGCTGATCCCAGGGAACAGGGAGAAAAATGAAAATAAAATAAAATTGAACATGTGCCTGCAGAGAACACCAGCTGCACATGATTGATTTCCATGTAATCTCCATTTATCTCCTGGAATTTCTTCATCACATCTCTGGCACCAGGTGACATGGAAGCTAGACACTGCTCATGCCTGGAGTGTGGTCAGGAAAAAACATTCCCTTGTATGATCCTGGAGGCCAAGGAGACCAGAATGGGTAACATGAGAGAGAGAAGAGAGGGCAGCTTTTCCTCTCCTTAGCCAGATGTGATACTGAGGCCTGCTGCAATCAAGGTGAAAGGCCAGCCCTTCTGCTACTCTATTAGAAACTTTCTCTCTCAAGCTGATACACTCCTGAGATCTTGGGAGGCTTGTACCCATCCTGGGCATCTTCAGTGCATCAACTGCTCAGGGTTGGGGGTCCTGGACCTGGAAATATCTGGGATCCTCCACTGACCCATCCATCCTGAAACCACACGGGTAAACAAGTTATTAGAGGGGTCTAAGCTTGGGGTCACTGATGGTGAGGACAAAATAAAAAATACAAGAGAATGGAAGGGCAGGTGAACTGTACCTTATCATTTCAAAGTGTAACCTCTTTTACTTGTTTAATGCTCTTTGCCTTGAACTAAACCACCTCTGATATGAATATTGATGTGACTATTTTCCTGGTATATCTCTGCCTCCTGGAATGGGGCCCTGAAGCTCAAAGGGGACAGGCAGGGCATCTAGGGCAGTGGTCCTCAAAGTGTGGTCCCCAGACCAGCAGCATCAGCATCCCCTGGAAACTTGTTGGAATTGCAAATTCTCAGGCCCCACCCCAGACCTACTGAATCAGAAACTCTGAGGGTGAGGCCCAGAAACCTGTATTTTAACAAACGCTCCAGGTGATTTTCATGTACTTGAAGACTAGACCAACAACCTCAAGATGTAGGGGAAAAAAGGGAGATCCAGGAACTTAAAGTAACCTACCAAAGATCAAACAGCTGGCAAGTGGCAGAGACTAGACTAGAACCTGGGCCTGACTCCCAATCTAGTGCCTTTCCCATAGCATCAGAAAAGGAAGCAAAGCTGCAAAGCTACTACGAGCTAGTTCAAAACCATTCTTAGCAGTTTCTAGTATTTCTGCATACATCTCAGCAACTTACCCGGAGCCCTGAGCCCAAAACACTTCCATTCCTAGTATGGGACAATAAGACCAGGGGACCTTCTGCCCCTCCTATATAGGCAGCATTAGGGCAAAGCGTCCATATTCACCCAGTGACCTAAGCCAGAACTCAAGGAACGGTGAGGCAGAACAGTTAAAAGTAGGAGCTTGGGAACCAGACCGCCTGGGTTCAAGTCCCAGTTACACGACTTGTTTGCTGTGTCACCTCTCTGAGCCAGCTGCCCCAGCTATAACTTGGGACTAGCAAGTTTACAGGGTTAGAACCTGTAAGTGAGGATGAAATGAGAGAATCCACGTCAGGTGCTTAGCACTGACTGGCACCTAGTTGTCATGTCACCTGTCACTGGTACCTTCAGCATCACCTTGCCTCTCACCTCCCCATGGCCAGCTGGTGACCCAGTCGTGTTGACTCCATCTCTTTGACTGTTCCCACATCTCTCCCTTATCTTTGTCTTTGTACATGTATCCCACTGCCACTGTCATGGTCCTGATCCTTACCTTGCCTCCCTGGATCACTGTACAAGTCTCCAAACAGGTCTCCTGGCCTCCAGTCCCATCTCCATGCTGATAGCCCAGTGAGCTTTCTCAATTGCAAAGCTGAGCAGCTCACTCCCTTCCTGAAACCCTGCAGTGGCTTCCATGGTCTTTAAGGTCAAGTTCCAGCTCCTGTGTGGAATCCACAGAGCCCCTCGTGATCGGCTACCCCACCCCATCTTTATCTTATATCTTGGTTCCCCATACTCAGCCCTATACTCTACACCAAATTACTTTTGAGACCACAAAAACTGTGGATGTTTCATACCTCTGAGCTCTTGCTCAACCTGTTCCCTCTACCAAGAATGCCCCACCCTGTCTGCCTGACACATCCAAATTCATCTGTCAAGAGATGGCCCAACAGTGGCGCCTCCTTGTAGCCCCTATTTCAGGTGGAAAGGGCTGCCCTCTGCTTTGTGTCCTGTGGCTGCTGTACCTGCTTCTCTCCCAGCACCTGCTCCACTTTACTGGGCTTGTATGTTGTCACATCTGGGTCCTTGCTGTCTGCTGCAATGATCACTGTATCCTGAGCACTCTCCCTGCCATAGAGAAGGCATTCCAAAATTACTTATTCAGTGAATGAACAATGAGTCAGAATGTGCTGACCCTTAACCTCCCCAAATCCCACCAGTCCCACTCTGTCCTCTGGGCTCACAGAACAAACCCACTCCTGTGTTCCCCGGAAAAGCCTCTCAGATGTTGGAATTCAATCGCCTTTTTAAAGCAAGTTGAAATGATTCTCAATATAAATGTCGCTTAAATTACACAATGAGTAAAGCAGACCACACAAATGATATTTATGCAACCCATCCAGCTCCAGGCAGTCATTCAGTTCCCTGTATTTGCAAAGCTCCCGTTTAGGAAAAACAAGCATCCTCGTGCCCTGCCACATGTGGAATGGAGCAACGAAAATTAAGAGCTGCTGTCACGGCCTGGGCTCTGGGCTGGGAGATTCGGCTGCTGGTTGCTGGCTCTGCTGCTCACTCTCCACATGACCTGGCAAGCCCCTTCCCAGCTTGGGCCTCTGCATCCTCCCCTGTGAAATAAGGACTATGGACTAGAAGCTCTCTAAATACTCTTTAGACCTCTAACATTTCAGGAATTCAAATGCTTCTTTAGTTCACTGTTTGCTGAAGAGATGGGGAACAATTCATGAAATATGACAAACAATGGCTGAAAGGAAGAATTCTGAGCCTTAAGACCAGCTTCCTTCAGCAACTTCTTGAAATGCCTTTAGAGGGCAATATTACTTTTCAGAAAAATGTTTACCTGTGTTTTATTAACTGTGCAAAGGCATTTGACTGTGTGGATCATAACAAATTATGGATAACCTTGTGAAGAATGGGAATTCCAGAACACTTTACTATGCTCACGCAGAACCTGTACATAGACCCACAGGCAGTTGTTCAACAAAACAAGGGAATACTGCATGGTTTAAAACCAGGAAAGGTGTGTTAGGGTTGTGTTCTTTAATCATACTTATTCAACCTGTATGCTGAGCAAATAATCCGAGCAGCTGCATTATATGAAGAAGAATGTGGCATCAGGATTGTAGGAAGGCTCATTAGCAACCTGCAATATGCAGATGACACAACCTTCCTTGCTGAAAGCAAAGAGGACTTGAAGTACTTACTCATGAAGATCAAAGACTACAGCCTTCACTATGGGTTGCAGCTTAACATAAAGAAAAACAAATACCTTCACAACTGGACCAATAAGCAACATCATGATAAAAGGGGAAAATACTGAAGTTCTCAAGGATTTCATTTTACTTGGATCCACAATCAACGCCTATGGAAGCAACAGTCAAGGAATCAAACTACGAATTGCATTGGGCAAATCTCCTGCAAAAAACCTCTTTCTAGTGTTGAAAAGCAAAGTGTTGAGGACTAAGGTGTATCTGACCCAAGCCATGGTATTTTCAATCACCTCATATGCATGTGAATGCTGGATAATGAATAAGGACGATTGAAGAATTGATGCCTTTGAATTACGGCATTGGCAAAGAATATTGAATATACCATGGGCTGCTAGAAGAGCAAACAAGTCTGTCTTGGAAGTACAGCCAGAATGCTCCTTAGAAGTGAAGATAGGGAGACTGTGTCTCACGTACTTTGGACATGTTACCAGGAGGAACCAGGCTCTGGAGAAGGATATCATGCTTGCTAGAGGGTCATCAAAAAAGAGGAAGACCTTCAACAAGATGGATTGACACAGTGGCTGTAACAATGGGCTCAAACACATAGTAATGAATGTGAGGATGGCACAGGACTGGGCTGCGTTTCATTCTGTTGAACTTGGGATCTCTACGAGTCAGAATCAACTCCACGGCACCTAACAACAAGTCTAATTCTGGACTGTGCATTGTTAACTACTATGCAATATCGCCTCCTTTGGTTAAATCCCAAAGAGAAAGTACGCTGTTTATGAGGGAAGGCTCTGAAGGCTCTTGGGACACCCAGGTATTCCTGGTAAGAAGTCCTACCTTAAAAGAGCACGTGGATGAAAACAGGGAGGGTCATTTGTTCAATAGGTGCTATTTTTTTCTCACATGCCTAGTCCTTGCCCTCAAAGGATTAGCCACATAGATAGTATAGAAACCCTGATGGCGTAGTGGTTAAGTGCTATGGCTGTTAACCAAAAAGTTAGCAGTTCAAATCCACCAGGCGCTCTTTGGAAACTGTATAGGGCAGTTCTACTCTGTCCTATACGGTCACTATGAGTCATAATCGACTTGACAGCAACAGGTTTTTTTTTCTTAGACAGTATCCAGTGATACTGTTATAGAGAGTACAGTGGTGGTTCAGTGGTGGAATTCTTGCCTTTCATGTGGGAGCAGGGCTTCAAATGTCCAGTCTGAACCCCTGCTGAGAAATTGCATTTCTAACAAGTTCCCACGCTAACACTGCTGGTTAGGAACCAATTCTGAGAACCACTAGTAGAGCAATGGTTCTCAAACTGTATTGCTATACATAAGAATCACCTGGGGATCTTGTTAAACTGTAGATTCAAATTCAGTATATCTGAGGTGGAAATGCAAATTCTCGCAGGGGTTTGAACCAGAATGAACTGGTTTGATTCCTGGTCAGTGCACTTCATGCAGCTGTCGGTGGACTCTTGTGTGTTACCACGATACTGAATGGGTTTCGGCAGAGCTTCCAGGCTAAGACTAAGAAGAAGGGCCTGGCAATCTACTTCTGAAAATCAGCCAATTAAAACCTCATGGATCACCACAGCCCAATTCACAACCAATCACGGGGATGGTGCTGGACATGGCAGCTTTTTTGTTCTATTCTGCATGGATCAGGGCCAACTCGAGGTACCTAACAACAATAATAGTGCTAATGCTGCTTGTTAACAGCTGCTATTTTTAAGCCCTTGCAATGCGCACTCTACTAAGTACTTTCATTCATTATCTTAATTGCTCACTATAGGTGGGTGCTGATGCTGTCCCATTCAGCAGAGGTAAAGTAACCCACCCAAGGCGACACAGCTAATAAGTTGCAGAGCTAGGATGTGAACTCAGATCTGCCTGTGTTTCAGAGTCTGTGCTGTTAACAAAACTGACTTATTAAACTCTTGAGAAAACACTTCCAGTTTTAAAGAATCAAAAAATAGGATGAAATAGAACAAATTATAAGGCTGGGGAAGACCAGGGGTCAAAAAAGCACAAAGCACTTTTAGGAGGTGGGGGTTACTCTGCTCCAGGGAGGCAGATAAGGAGAAGGAGGCTTTGGCTGAGCCTTGATGCATGAGTTAGGGGGCAGGAAGGGGCTGGGGCAAACTCAGACATTCCAGGCAAAGTTGGGAAGGCTGAGCCAGACTGCATGGTAACACCGTGGAGGGTTCTGAGGGCCTGGTCTTAACCCCACAAGTGACAGGAGAGCTTTCAGGAGAGAGACAGGAAGAGACAGAGATTTAAGAGCCACTGAGACTACCTCGAGGAGCCCTGGTGGCACAAGGGTTAAAGCGCTCAGCTGCTAACCGTAAGTTTGGTGGTTTGAACCCACCAGTGGCTCTGCGGGAGAAAGATGAGGCAGTCTGCTTCCATAAAGGTTAAAGCCTTGGAAATCCTTGAGGCAGTTCGACTCTGTCCTATAGGGTCGCTATGAGTCAGAATCAACTTGATGGCAACTAGTTGGGTTGGGACCACCTCTAAGAATCGTTTACTCTCCACAGGATCAGGATTATTAACCTTGAAATAGCCACCTGGGCAGATGTACCAAGAAGCATACTTATTCAAGTAATGTAGAAGCAGGAAGAAGAAATAGGACCCAACAGACACAATGGGAGCACCTACCAGTAGTAGAAAGTGCCTCAAATGTGATTTGTAAACTCAATGGGGTAAAGAGTCACCCTTGGAGCTTGTTAAAATGCAGCTTCCTAGGCTACCTCAGAGAGAAGCTGATTGAGAAGGTCTAAGGTAGGGCCCTGTCTTAGCTATCTAGTGCTTCTATAACAGAAACTTCACAAGTGGATGGCTTTAACAAACAGAAATTTACTTCCTCACAGTTTAGGAGGCTAGAAGTCCGAATTCAGGGCACAAGGTCTAGGGGAAAGATCTCTCTTTCTATTGGTTCTGGAGGAAGGCCCTTGTCTTTTTTTCAAGCTTTTGCTCCTGGTTGATCTCTCATGTGGCTTCTCTCGTCTCTGCTTCTTAGCTTGGTTGTTTTAATCTCTTTTATATCTCAAAAGAGACTGACTCAAGATATACACGAAAAGCGAGAATTTTAGCAAGCAAGAATTTTAGCAAGCGAGCTTTGCCAGGCTGTCCATAAATATATCGGATGCAAGCCACACCTCTGAGGAAACTCCTCTTACAACTGATTGGCTGATCACATCATTGAGGACTACATCATTATATAACTTCCAAATTACATCATTATATAACTGTCAAACTACACCATTACATAACTGCCAAGCCACTGAGAATCTGTCCGGGCCAAATGACACACAACCTTAACCATCAAACTGGGGTCAGGTGTACCTCAGTCCTCAAACTGTCAAACTATACCATTACATAACTGCCAAGCCACTGAGAATCTGTCCGGGCCAAATGACACACAACCTTAACCATCAAACTGGGGTCAGGTGTACCTCAGTCCTCAAAGTGACATCTTCATTTTTTAACACTTCAAAGAGGTCTTTTACAGCAGATTTGCCCAATGCAATACATCAGTTGATTTCTTGACTGCTGCTTCCATGGGTGTTGATTTGTGTAACCAAGTAAAACGGAGCTTTTAGAGCTAGCCAAATGAGATGACTGTGAAAATACTAGGTGACTTTTAAGAGCTGAATATTGTGTTACCATGAAGAATAAAGAGGGCCTTCCCATGCTACAGCATTCTTCTCTCTCTCTCTCTTTTTGTAAGGCAATGCTTCTGAGTAGTGTGTATCCCCAGTAGTCTTTATTTTTTTTTTACTTAAAAAAAATTTTTTTTTATTTTGTTGTTGTTGAGAATATACAAAGCAAAACATCCACCAATTCAACCGTGTCTACATAAACAATTCAGCAACACTGATTAAATTCTTCAAGTTGTGCAACCATTTTCACCCTCCTTTTCTGAGTTGTTCCTCCTACATTAACATAAATTTGCTGGCCCCTAAGGTTCCTAGCTAACCTTTTGAGTTGCAATTTTCAGTTTGATCCCATACAGATAGTTCTTAAAATAACATAATGCTCAAGGCAGACCTTTTTCACTAGTTAAGCTAAACTATCATTTGGTTTTTAGAAGCCTTCAGGGGATACTTTTGGTTTAAGGTTTAAAGATTATCTCAGGGCAATAGTTTCAGAGGTTCATCTAACCCTCATGGCTCTAGAAAGCCTGGAGTCCATAAGAATTTGAAATTCTATTCTGCATTTTCCCCCTTTTCATCAGGATTCTTCTATAGACTCTTTGATCAAATGTTCAGTAATGGTAGCCAGGCACCATACAGTTCTTCTGGTCTCATGGCAAAGGGGACAGCTGTTTATGGAGACCACTTCCAAATCTTACAGTTGCAAGGAGGAAAGAAAAAAAAAAAAAGAGTTGATTCAAAAAGTCCCGGAGTCCCTGAGTACTGCAAACAGTCAACATGCTTAGCTGTGTTGGAAAGGTTAGAAGCTTAAGTCCACTCAGAAGCACCTCGGAGGGAAGGCCTGGTGATATACTTCTGAAAACTCTGCCATCAAAAGCCCCACGGAGCACAGCTCTGCTCTGACACATGCAGGGTCAGGAAAAAAAAGAAAAAGAAAAAAGTCTTATGCCTGACCCAATTCTAAGGATTTATACTGAGAAAATAACTGGACAAGTCGGCTGAGACGTGTACAGAAGGACGTTCACTGGGTACTGTTTATGATAATGAAAAACTGGAAATAAATATCCAGTAACAGAGTAGTGCTAAAAGGAACTAGAGTTCATCTCAAACTGGAATAGTATCCACTACTTTAAAATGGTAAATAAACTCTATCAACATAATAATTCCCATTCACAATGTGTTAAGTGACAAAAGCTTGTCACAAATCTCTCTATAATCTAGAATTGCGATAAAAATACATGAATTGCATACCCCCCCCAAAAAAAAGATAGGTACTAAAGCATAACTGGTTATCTCTTGATGATCACAATCATTAGGATTTTCTTTTTGTGTTTGTGCTTATCTGTATTTTGTAAACTTTCTAAAATATTGCTATGGGTGGGGGGAAGGAGGAAAATTGCATCCTCTGCCTCCAACACCCCCCTCCAAAGTTTCTCTCCACATCCCAGTGACTGGGCTGACTAATCCTGCAGCCCCACTCACCAGCTGGGGCCCAGCATTCCAAGGCATTGCCAAATCCAAACCCACACACCTCAGAAATGGCTGCAGTGGGGCCTCATCTAACTGGCAAGAATGCATTTTTTCCATGGGCATTTCTAGAAAGAGCCTTAGTCAAAAGTGAGAATGACAAGAGTCTGAAATAGACCATCAAGCAGCATTTGGTGGGGCTCAGGGTCTTGATAATAAGCCCCCTCAAAACGCAACACCTCTAGCCACTTACTGAGCATTTACGCTTTACTCAACCCTGGGGGGCCATGCTAAATGCATTCCATGCATTGTCTCATTTTATCTCCATACCTTGTATGGCAGGTATTTTTCTCCCACCATAGGGGCAAGCACTTGAGGCTCTGCCATATCTTGCCAGGTCACACAGCTAGGAAGTTGCTGGGGGGGACTTCAATCTCCGGCCTAACTCTGCCATGCTCTGCAGGAAGACTAGGAGATGCATAAAGAAAGCACTTACAGCTACTCCTCTGTGACTTTCCCCAATTTCTCAGACCTCTGTCCCCAGCCACAAAACAAAATTGCTGTCAGTTAATCAGTGAACATTTTATTAGTTTTTGTGTGTGTTCTGTTCTGCTGGGGAAGCTAATACACTTAACCCAGGACACAGAATGATAAGAAATGGCACCGTCCTTAAGCATCTAAACAGCTCATTGCTGAGATAAGACCAACGGACTGAGAGGCCCAGAGGAATTGCATTAAGCTGCACTCATGCTAACCTATGATTAGGATCTCCCTTACTAACACTTCTTCGGGTAAGTGCTACCATTTATTGCACCTGTCATATGCCAAGTGCTTTATGTACTTCCTCTATTCTCATTCTGATCACAACCCTGGGAGATAAGCTTTATCACTCCCATTTTATAGGTTAGGAAACTCAGCCTGAGAGAGGTTAAGATGCTTGCCCAAGGCTACCCAGAACCAGAAATTGCCTCTTGCAGTTCAAATCCACCAGCCCGTCCTTGGAAACCCTACAGGGCAGTTCTACTCTGTCCTGTACTATAGGGTTCCTACGAGTCGGAATCAACTCGATGGGCAGTGGGTTTGGATTTTTGGTTATCTATCATCAAAAAAAAAGAAAAAAATTTTTTTTTTTTTTTAATCATACTAAGTTGCATTTGAAGGTTATCTTTGTGTCTCTCACTCCCATCAGGCTGCAGGTCCATAATGATAGGGGTGGCATCCTGTTTGGGACTGTGTCCCTCACTGACCTAGCCCTGCACCTGACGCATGGTAAATGCCAGCTCACATGTGTGCGTGCACACAAACACACACTCATCCCGACAATATTAAAACAGAAGCCATCAAGATAACTCAAAAGGGAGCCTCTGCATTCAGACAGATCTGAGTTTGAATAGCAGCTCAGCCACATCCTAAGTGTTTCTACTTAAGCAATGGAGTTTTCTCTGAGCGCTAGTTTCTTCACCTGTTTTACTGGGGATACCAACAAACCCACCTCCTAGGGAAAGCGTGAGGAATAAACAAGATTCATGAAGATCACTCTCTGAGCGGAAGGCCTGGCATGTAGTAACTGCTTATTAAAACGCAGACATATATTACCATAAGGCCAGAAATAGAAGTGTCCAGTGAATGGGACACCTGACAAGATACCTCTGAAACTCAAGGGGTTCTGTCACCTCAGTAGACTATGAGCTCAGTGAGCACAAGGATGGGTCATTTACATCTGCATGCCCAGCACTAGCTAATAAGTGGTGTTCACCAAATTGCTGGTGATGACTGAGACCTTATGCAATCTCCTCTGTCCAAGGTGGCAACTCTGAACTACCCACAGAGGGACAGGTAGGTGGGGAGAAGGAGGCTGAACCTCCTATCCTACAGAGTTGTAATGAGGGTGAAATGAAATATCATTGGAAAGGCTTCTACCCACCTGAGACTGATGAGGAGGGAAGCTGATGCAGGGGGAAAGTGGGCAAAAAGGCTGGGAAGGCTTTGAATGGTGGACCAAGGAAAGGCAAAGAGATAGAGCCATATAGGTAAGGGTTCAAATCCCAGCTCTGCCATTTACCAGACTTAAGATTTCACCTCCCTGGGCTCAGCTTCCTTGTCTCTACAATGAGGAAAATAACAAAGCCTCCCAGTGGTATTGTTGTGAATCAAATACAAGGTACACAGGGCACCTGGTACCCAGTAAGAGCTCAACAAATGGTAGTTACATTACGGAGGATACACACTTTTCTAAAGGAAAAGCCAATCTCATACAATAACAGAACTAAGGAGGGATTCAGTTTAGTGCGGCTAAAATAAAAATAGGAGCGCTGAAACTCTTTCCTGAGGATGACTATTTATGAGGCCAATTTCGGTTTCCGAGCACTAATGAATCCCCCACGGCAGCCTCCGTGCAGCTCAGAGTCCATAGAGCAGGGACTCTTCCTCCCCCGAGTTCCTCATAGCACCGAACACTCTCGGTGCTCAATCAGCATTTAATAATCACGGCAATAATCCTAATAATGATCGAGGTAATGTGCAGGGGGAGAAGGAGAAGATGCAGGTGGGGAGGAATAACACTTAAGCTATTTTGTTTCCTCAAGACAAACTTGTGCCTGAAATAGATTAATTCAATCTGCATATTAATGTGGAATTACTAATTAATGACTAAAATGCTTTCAACATGGAAAGTGCTATGCAAATACTTAAAAATAATAACATTCAGGAGACACAGGGTAGGTACAGAAAGGAAATAAGCTAGCCTCTTTAAAAAAAATTTTTTTTTTAATTTTTTGGGTTGAAGGAAATGGAGAACATTAGAAAAATTCACTTAAAGGACAAAAGCATAAAATATGAAAGCCTGGTGTGAGGTGACTTCCTTTGTGCTCCTGTGAGCCCTATCACTGTACTTACCACATGGTGGTGTGACTGCTGGGGCATTTGTCTTTACTCCTTCACGACCTCAAATGAATTCCTCGAGGGCAGAGGCCAGGTCTTACAGATCTCCATATCCCTAATACCCAATACTATGCCAGTCATGTAGGGTGACCCCGATAATGTTTAATGAAACAAATGAATAACCCCAAAAGCCCTTGTCAAAAGAGAAAGATGAGGGCTGCACAAACTCAAAGAGTTCAGTATGAAAAGGAGGGAAGGAGTAGCTACACTGGAGAAACCCAACAAATCTCAGCCAGGTGAGCAAGGTCAACACCACCAACAGCGGTAAAGTCATGTTGATGGTATGTGCCCTTGATATGATGTGATGACAACCTCCTAAGAGCCCATAACCCCAGTCTAACTATGAGAAAGACCTCAGACAAATCCCAGTTGAGGAACATTCTACAAAATGTTTGACTGGAACTCATTCAAAATGGTCACAGTCACGAAAAACAAGGAAAGTCTGAGAAAATGTCATAGGCAAGAGAAGCCTAGGGGGACATGATGACTAAATGTAATGTAATATCCTAGAGAGAGAAGGAGCTTTAAGAGGGGAGGGGAGCTGCCCCAGGTCTCCCAGCAACAGCAGAACTAGACTGTCGTCCTCACCCTCGACTCTCCTGGGGCGCAGATTCTCACAAGCACGCTGATACACTGCAGAACAGAGAAGATGGTATTTCTTTTCACACACAGTGAATGTCTTTGATTTTTTTTTTAATTGCCATTTAAATGCAATTTCTTCCTCTAAAAACCCCCAACTTCTCTTGACCAAAAAAGAAAAAAAAATTCCATATAATTTGGCAGCCAAGTACCTCATGGAATTGAGAGATTGAATGGGCTGGAAGAGTGGTCCTCAGGTGTCTCTCCTACTGCCAGTTTAGCGTGTCAGTGCCACGCTTAAGTCACGCTTCTGACTTGCCATATCCAAAACTCCCTCTGCTGCCTGGGACACAAAGAATCTGTATAAGATCAGGGAAGAATTCCTGCCAAATCCTAGCTCTGCCTTTACCATCCTTGTGGCAGTAAACGGTATCCATGTGGAAGAACAGTTTGGTATTGAGATACATGTCTTTTTACCCCAGTCTGCAGCCACTGCCAAGTGGAAAGCTCAGGCCCAGTAGTCTGAGGTTGGAGACACAAAGACAGCTTCCAACTGGGATGTGTGGAAAGGGCACTCCTCAATCGGGCTGGCAGGCCACACTCCCCTGTCACCCCCATCCATCAGCCACCCTAGGGGATCTAATTTTCTAGCTCCGTGTAGGGTACATTTTCTAAATGTGACCCCGTTTCTGTTATGAGAATCAAAGTGCTCCAACCGCAAGATCATAAATACTCAAAAGAGACGGCTAATGGCAATGGCGGTTTGCAAAATGCCAAATGGCTGCGAGAAGTGGACGCCGTAAATTACAGCCTGACTCCTCCATTCTTACTGAGGTGTTTTGTGGGTTTTTAGTGATGAGATCTGCTTTCAAGTGGATTTACAGGGGCTCCCTGTGAATTCAGCAAGAGCATTTAAAAATACTTCTAGCAGATGCTAAAAAGAAAACCAGAGGAACCTACAATTTCAAGCTGACGAGTTTGTTAAAAATGTGTTTAATATGTAATGGCCAAATATGGAAAGTGGCCCATTTGAAGATGGATACATTTAGTCTGAAACGTGCTAATAATTATAATAAACGGTAACGATGTCAGCTAAGATGTATTGGGTCAGGCAGTGGGTTAAGCATTTTACATGGATTGTTTCACTGAATTCTCGGACAATTCCATGTGGTAGATACAGACTGTCCTTGAGAAAATTCAGGTTTCAAGGGATTAAGTCATTTGTGCCAGGTCACACAGCTGGTGAGGGACAGGTCGGAGCTGTCAACACAGCATTCTAACTTCAGTACTGGGGATGTGGCTCATCCTGCTAGTCCCCTTCCCAGTCAACCCAGACTTAAGATGGCACACATCAAGGGCTCTCCAAACCTTGGCTAAACATCACTGTGCACTCAGTGAGCACTGTCATTTACACAAAAGTCAAGTTGTAGGAATCTGTAATCAGCACGGTGAACAAAAGGACAAGCTTTTAAAAAATACGAAGAATCACTGTTATTATGAAATTGTGGATTTGTAGACTTCGTTACCTCCTAAATCTTTTTAGCCTCAGTTCCTTTATTAATAAAATGAAGGCCATACTGCCTTTGGCTATTAAGACAATTTGGTGAAGTCATGTACGTGAAAAGCTCTTTGAAAACCCCAAAGGACTGTAAAATTGTGTTATTGATGAAAACACTTAGATAAAAGTTATCAAGTTGAGGGGCAACATGCACTCTCTCAGGTAATCCTCACATAATCCTACGATTAGACCACCTTTACGTCCCCTTTACAGAAGCAGAATCTGAGGTCAGAGAGATTAAATAACTGGCCCACTGTCACAAGGTTGAAAGTAAGCGGCACAGCTGTGATAGGGGGTCTGGAAGGTCATTTGTTCCCCCTGTCCCCAATTCCACCCTTGGTCCACCACACACACACACACAACATTTAAGGGATCCACATGAGACCCAGGGTTCCAGGGAACACAGTTTGGGAACTCCTTGGGTAATCACCCCCTAAGGTCCCTTCCCAGCACTGAAGCTCCAAGTCTGTGTTCATGTGTCAGGTGGTAGGAGACTCTGCAAAGACTGCAGCAGCCTCAGAGGACAAGTGACCTCACAGTCTGAGAACGTGCCTCATCTACGCTGCTCCAAGCAGTGTTTATAGCCACTGCCGTGGCCAGTGACCGTGGGTGAAACTTGTGGGCTCACTAATCAGACCAAGAGGGCTTCCCCACACCACCAATTTAATCTCATTTTATTTGTAGCTGGTCAGGAGCATTTTTGATGCTAGCAGGGAGAGAAACAGGTTAGTGCTGGACTGCAAGGGACCACAGCCCAGCACCACTGCTAGCTGTCTAAGGAAATGTCTCCAGGTTCCGTGTCCTTCCACAGATTTCTTTCCTTTGAGAACTGCCCCATTTTCTCATAAAATTCTGTGCACCAGACTATTCCCTAAGGTCTTGTTTTCTCTATTTTCTGACTTTCAAAAAGTTGTGGAAAGGACAGTTACAGAATCATAGACTCTCAGGGCTCAGAGGATCTTAGATGCTAAAGGTTGTCTAATCCAACCCCTTACCCCTACCCTTTCCTCTCACCTGGCACTTAGACCCCTGTAAAGTATTCTTGCCAATGAGTTGTCTACCCTCTGCTTGAACACCTCCAAAGATGAGGAACTTACTACTTCCTCAGGCAGCTTGTTCCACCTTCTACCCATGGTCAGAATAGTGTAGTGGTTGGTTAACAGTATGGACCCAGATCAGGACTGAATATATAATCCACGGGGCTCAGTGCAAAATGAAATTGAGAGCCCTTGTTAAAAAAAAAAAAAAAAAAAAACCTATTAAGAATTTCAAGACAGTGACAGCAGAGCATTAAACCAAGTGTGGGGCCCTTCTAAGCTGGGGGCCCTGTGTAGCCACACTGGTTGAACATCCATGTAGCCTGATGATGATGCCAGATTCCATGCGTTGAATCCCACTTACTAACCAGGACTAGCAAATTACCTCATTGTACCTTACTTTCCTTATATATAAAATGGAGGTAATAATATCTATTTCATAAATGTGTTTCTAAGCATTAGACGAGTTACTATGTAATATACCTGACACAGAGTAAGCACTATCATTTTTGTGTCAGAGATGCATACTATAGGCACAGAAATGAAGTACACTTTGTAATCTCCATGCCAGCAGCTTTGATATCTGAGGATAGCTCTTACAGCCTGGCTCGGCCTTCTCTTTACCTGGAGTAAAGTTCTAGCTCCTGTTACTGCTGATAGCCACAATGGCCACAGGTAGGAAAAATCATGTCACCACCATGGTAGATCCAGTTTGTGGGGCCCAATGTTTATGTATTTGGGGGTGGGAAGGCTTTTTTAAAAAATATGAAATTAAGGAATATACAAAATGTATATTTTAAATGCTGCTACATGGGGTCATCATGAGTAGGAATTGACTGACAGCAACTAACAACAACAAAAAGATGTAGTCCCAACTCAACTTTCCTGCCATGCTGTTGCTGTCGTTATGTGCTGTCAAGTCGGTTCTGACTCACAAGGACTCCATGCACAACAGAACGAAACACTGTCCCGTCCTGCACGATTCTCAAAATTGTTGCAATGTTTGAGCCCCTTGTTGAAGCCACTGTGTCAACCCATCTCATTGAGGGTCTTCCTCAGTTTCACAGACCCTCTACTTTACCAAGCATGATGTTCTTCCCCATGGATTGAACCCTCTTGATAACATGCCCAAAGTGAGACAAAGTCTCACCATCCTCCCTTTTAAGGAGTCGCTGGGTGGCACAAACAGTTAAGTGCTCAGCTACCAACCAAAAGGTTGACAGTTTGATTCCATCCTAAGGTGGCTTGGAGGAAAGGCCTAATGATCTACTTCTGAAAGGTGACAGTCACCAAAAACCCTATGGAGCCATAGGCCATAGGATCCTAAAAATGCTTGCAGTCAAGCCAACGCCACCTGACAAGAGGGGGAGTAGAGAGAGACAGCAGTCTTAACTGACCACGGTTAAATGACCTCACTTTTGTAAATTTTAAGAGAACATATGACCATGGAACATATTGCTGGGGCTCCTCCCAGAGCCCTGGAAGGGAAAGACCCCAAAACTTCATGGTAACTCTGCTGCTGGCCACTGTCACTGCTCAAAATGTCTGAGGACTGATGGTCACAGTCACCAGGTCCTGTTGATTTTAACCCTTAAATGTCTGTGGCATGTGTCTACTTCTCTCCATTGTCCCCTGCCTGGGCCTCCCAGCCTCCCCGCTGGCCGCCCTGCCAGCACCCTGCCCCCTGCAGTCCAGTAGCCATACAGTGGCCATAGTGATCCTTGTAGAACGCAAACTTGACCGTATACTCCCTGCTTAACACCCTCCAATGGCTTTCCACTGCTGTTGGGATAAAATACAAACTCTACCTTACCATGGATCAAGACTTCTTCTAAGACACCTCCCGCCACCCTTTCTGGACCTAGCCCTCGCTGCTTGCCTTCAAAGCCAAGCCCCAGTCAGAGAAGCCACAACTCTGTCAGGTGCTCTGCCTAGAACCCTCTCCTCACCCTACCACTTCATCCTAGACTCCAACCTGGCTTATTCAACTTTCAGATGTTTGCTTAAATTGCACTTCCTCCAGGAAGCTTTCTCTGACACCCTCCTAACCCTCCACAAAAAAACCCAAAACAAACAAACAAAAAATATGAAACAAAGCCACTGGGTTCCGTACCTGCTGTATGCTCCCACTGCATTCTCTACTTGCCCCAGGAAAGCACTTCAGACCCCTTCTTGCCATTACCAGTTAAAAAAAAAAAGCCACCACTGAGACAATTCCAACTCATGCCGAACTCATGTGTGTCACAGCAGAACTGTGCTCCATAGGATTTTCACTGGCTGATTTTTTGGAAGTAGATCGATCTCCAGGCCTTCTTCCGAGGTACCTCTGGGTGGGCTTGAACCGCCAAGCTCTTGGTTAGCAGCCAAGTGTATTAACCATTTGCAAAACCCAGAAATTTCCTTGACATTACGGCACTTATTAATAGTCTGTCTCTCAGCTAGGCAGGGCCTAGCACAGCATCGGAAACATGGTAGGTGCTCAACAAGCAGTGTGGCTGCGATTGTTTCAGAATGCCAAAGGGCAGAGGGCTGGGACACAAAAAGCACTTGGTGGCATTCCCAAGAGCCACAATCTCATGCCAGCTCCTTCACTTACTCGCTGGTCAACCAGAGACCCAACCTCCACCCCTTGGTGCCACACAGGCTGTTTTCAGAGAACTCAGCCTTGGCTTGTAACACAGTGCTGCCAGCACAAAATCACTTCTTGCAGAGACAGCACAATGGGACCACCTCCTTTTTTCTGAGTTTCCTATGCACAGAAACCTTACAGCAGCAGCCAGGCTTCTGAGCCCTTCATTTATTAATCATTTGTTTCTTTGCCATTTCAGCTGCACTTGAAGGACACTGCCCTGGAACAGGCTTCTCACCTGCAAGCTAATACGGGTTCAACCCGACCACAGAAAATCTTGTCTGAGACTATCCAATTACTGACAATCAAATATGCCTGGGGCCCCATGAGCCAAACTGGAGTCCAGACATTCTCTTCCCCATTAATAATGCCTTTTAAATACTCAAAGTATTTTCATAATTATCATTTCCTTTAAAATTTTTTATTTTTATAGCAATTCTCTGAGAGATGGAGCTCAGGAGTTATTATCCCCATTTGACAGATGAGAAAACTGAGGCTTATAAAGGCTGAATAACTTGTCCAAGGTCAGAGAATTCCTAAGTGATGTGAACCCAGGTACAACTGACTCTACAGCCCATATGCTGTAATGCTATTCAGTATTCTCCTTTCTACATTCTAAAACTATTTTTAAGAATAATTTTAATATCCAGAACATATCTGTAAAATACTTTTTCTCCCCAAGACAAATGAGCTTGAAAAATAGGAAGAAAAGCATAAAGGAAGTTGAAGCTACTCAACATCACATGAAATTAACTATAAATAAACAAACTCAGTGAAATTAACTATATGTTTGTTATATGTCACTGTTCTCCAGCCACGCTATACTACTTTCTTTCTATTCTTCAAGCAAGTCAGCTCTGCCTCAGGGCCTGTTATGGATTGAACTGTGTCCCCCAAAAATATGTGTATCAATTTGGCTAGGCCATGATTCCCAGTACTATGTGATTATCCACCATTTTGTCATCTGATGCGATTTTCCTATGTGTTGTAAATTCTACTTCAAGGATGTTGACAAGATGGGATTATCAGCAGTTACATTAATGAGGCAGGACTCACAAAATAAAAGATTAGATTGTTTTAAACCAATCTCTTTTGAGACATAAAATAGAGAAGTAAGCAGAGAGACAGGGGAACCTGATACCCCCAAGAAAGTAATGCCAGAAGAGTGCATTCCTTGGACCCGGGGTCCCTGCACTGAGAAGCTCCTAGTCCAGGGTAAGATTGATGACAAGGACCTTCCCCCAGAGCCGACAGAGAGAGAGGCTTCCCCTGGAACTGATGCCCTAAATTTGAACGTCTAGCCTACTAGACCGTGAGAGAATAAACTTCTGTTTATTAAATTCATCCACTTGTGGTATTCCTGTTATAGCAGTACTAGATAACTAAGACAGGGCCCTTGAACTTGCTGTTCCTCCTCCCTGGACACTCTTCTCCTGATTTGTCCCCAGCCTTCATGTCACAGCTGGACCATCATTTCCTCAGAGAGACCTCCTGGGACTCCCCCATTCCTGACTCTTACACCAGCCTGTTTATTTCCTTCACAGGTACCCATCATCATTGCCGTATTTTTTTGTTTGCTTGCTTACTGCCTGTTTCTTTCACTAGGATATGGCCTTCTTGAAGGCTGGATCTACTTTTCTCACCCTTATATGCCCAGTACATAGAACTATGCCTGGCACATAGCGGGCACTTAGTATAAGTGTGCTGGATGAATACATAAATCTGATTCTCATTTGACCATTGTCAAAGTCCACAGTACCATTTACAATAACCAAGTAACACATATAGTGACCAAATAACCTTACAATAACCAAATAAAGGTAGAAGCCAGATAGTAGCCTTCTATTTTTATTAAGGATAAAAATAGGAGCGCCAGAGAGGTGAAGTAGCTTGCCTGAAGCCACAAAGCACTGAGAAACTGAGCTGGGCCTTGAACCCACCCATGACTTAGCTTTCTAATACTGTCAAGTTTTATAAAAATCTGCCTAAAGTCTCTTTCCATCAGTTTCCCCCTTCCCTTCCTGCAGCTGCTTTAAAGATTCTCACAGGTCACTGCATTGTTTGCTGAGCCCTCTGGCTCTCCCTCCCAGAGGGCAGAGTCACCCATGCCTGCAGCATTTCTTTGAGGCAACATACTACAAAGGAATGTGAATTAACAGGATAGGGTCGCTATGAGTCGGAATTGACTCAAAGACAACGGGGTTTTTTTGTTTTGTTTTCTGGGGTGAAGCTAATCTATAACTTCAACATACTCAGAATCCAGTGCAGAAAAGCTGATGAGCACAAATACCTGAATTCCTAGGATATTCAGTACAGGCAGGTATGCAAGTGTCAAGGGGTGACTCTGTATCCTAGAGAGCTAGAAAGGTATCTAAAGACAGTAATGTACCAAGAGAAAGGCCCCTGCCAAACCCATGACCTAAAAAACACGTGCACAAGCTTGAGACAACAGACCAAGATGCTGCCCATAATGGCCTCACTCTCCGTAAGAGTGGGAGTTCACTCTTATTCTAATATGCCATGGTAAAATACAAATCCCCCAATTAAATATTAATTTAAAACTCAACTTTAAGAGAATAAATGGCATAGTTACAGAACTTCCATCTAGAGATGAAGTCTAGGTGATATCAAGAAAGGACAGACTGTTTTAAACTTAGGAAGGTAAATGTAAATTTCAGGATAACCACAAAGAAAACTAATAAATCTTTTCATCAAAATAAAAAAGAAGAAAATCATAAAGACTCAGTAAACACAAAATCAACAGCAACAGATGAAATGAAAAGAAAATCCATAAACAAAAAGAACTCAGCAAAGTATACAGTACAAAGAACTCATCAGCACCACAGAGAAAAGCACAACAAAATGCCAGCAGTAAATTCATATCTACTGATAATGACACTGAACGTAAATGGATTAAACGCACCAGTCAAGAAACAGAGTGGCGGAATGGATAAGAAAACACAGCCCATCAATATACTGCCCAAAAGAGACAGACCTTAGACATCAAGATAAAAATAAGTTAAAAGCCAAAGGAGGGGAAAAAACATATCAAGCAAACAACAACCAAGAAAGCGCAGGAGTGGCAATCCTAATCTAGGTAAAACTGACTTTAAAACAAAATCCACCATAAAAGACAAGGAAGGTCATTATATAATGATTAAAGGGACACTCCACCAAAAAGACATTAACATTAATAAATATGTACGCACCCACTGACAAGGCTCCAAAATACATAAATCAAACTCTAACAGCACCGAAAAGAGAAATTAACAGTTCCACAATAATAGTAGGAGACTTCAACACACCACTCTCAGCAAAGGACAGAACATCTAGAAAGAAACTCAACAAAGACACAGATCTAAAGGCCACAATAAAACAACCTGACCTCATAGACATATATAGAACACTCCACCCAACAGCAGCAAAATATGTTTTTTTCCAATGCACATGGAACATTCTGCAGAATAGACCATATCTTAGGCCACAAAGCAGCCCTCAACAAAATCCAAAACACTGAGGTAAAACAAAAAAGCAGAAATTAATAACAGGAGGAGCAAAGAAAAAAAAATCAAATACATGGAAACTGAATAACATTTTGCTAAAAAAAAAAAAAAAAAAAACCACTGGGCAATAGAAGAAATCAAAGATGGATTCAAAAAAATTCCTGGAACCAAATGAGAATGAAAACACATCAAACCAAAACCTGTGGGACAGAGCAAAGGCAGTGCTCAGAGATCAATTTATAGCAATACATGCACACATCAAAAAAGAAGAAAGGGACAAAATCAAAATGTTACCTATACAACTTGAACAAATAGAAAGAGAACAGCAAAAGAAGCCCACAGCCACTAGAAGAAAGGAAATAATAAAGATTAGAGCAGAAAAAAATAAGAGACTAGAAAAAAATTCAAAGAATCAACAAAACCAAAAGTTGGTTCTTTGAAAGGACCAACAAAATAGAAAACCACTGGCCACTGACAAAAGAAAAACACAAGAGGAAGCAAACAACCCCTATAAGAAATGAAATGGGGGACATTACAGCAGACCCAACTGAAATAAAAAGAATCATAACAGAATATTATGAAAAACGATACTCCAACAAATTTGAAAACCTAGAGTAAACAAATTTCTAGAAACACATTACCTACCAAAACTAACAAAAACTGAGGTAGAAAATCTGAACAGATCCATAACAAGAGAAGAGGTTGGAAAAGTAAAAAAAAATTCCCAACAAAAAAATTCCTGACTCAGATGGCTTCACTGGAGAATCCTCCCAAACATTCAGAGAAGAGATCACACCAGTACTACTCAAACTATTTCAGAACACAGAAAAGGAAGGGATACTTCCAAATTCATTCTATGAAGCCAGCATAACCCCAATACCAAAATCAGGCAAAGAGACCACGTGAAAGAAAAAAAAAAAAAGACCAATATCTCTCATAGATATAGATGCAATAATTCTCAATAAAATTCTAGCCAATAGATGTGCTGCATTCAGAGAAGACAAATCCATATCCAGAGTAAATGTCTATTCCAAGAACAAAATACTGCCCTTTCCATGATGGAAGTGGTCCAACGTAATCAACTTGCCACCAGGATGCTGGCTGATCACCTCGAGGTATGGCGCCATATCAGAGACTCAGTGTTAAGTCTCTACTGCTGGCATATCGGGCAGCAGTAGCTGTAGCCAAGTCAGCCTTGGTGGGTGGAAGTCCACGTTGCTGAGCACATGCATAACCTCCATCCCTGCCACCATAGCCACTTTGTTCAAGAGCCCACTGAGCAATAACAGAGTAGCTGGGGACAGAGGCTGACTGGTTTCCACAGCACGCATCATTCTATTCACTTGATTGTTAAAATCCTCCTCTGCTGAGGTCACCCTTTAGTGAGCATTCACGTGAAACACAAATATCTTCACTTCTTTGATCCATTCAGAGAGGTTTATCCACACACCTCTTCCCCATACCTCCTTGTCTCCAATTTTCCAGTCATGTTGTTCCTTCCAAGTCCCGGACCATTCTGCCAAACCATTGGCCATGGCCCATGAATCAGTATACCATCCCACATCTGGCCATTTCTCCCTTCCAAGCAAAGTGAACAACCAAGTGCACTGCTCAAAGCTCTGCCCATTGAGAGGTGTTTCCCCTCATCACTGTCCTTTAGGGAGGTCCCAGAAAGAGGCTGTAGTGCTACCGCTGTTCACTTTTAAGTGGTGCATGGTGTCGTGCAGAGCCATCTGCAAACCAGGCACCAGTTTTCTCTTCCTCAGTCAATTGATTATAAAGAACTCCCATGAGGCCATAGGTACAGACTGGGAGATGGAAGGTAATGTGACCGAAGTGGAGACCATGGGCATTTGGGCTACTTTCTCATGCAACTTACTTGTGCCTTCAGGTCCTACTCGGGCTCAATCTTGTATATACCACTTCCATTTAATGATGGAGTGCTGCTGTGCACATCCAACTTTATGACTCTGTGGGTCAGACAACGCCCAGTTCATGATGGGCAGCTCATGCTGCATGGTGACTTGGTGTCCCATGGTTAAGTGTTCAGCCTCTACTAAGGCCCAGTAATAAGCCAAAAGCTGTTTCTCAAAAGGACAGCAGTTATCTACAGAGAATCACAGGGCTTTACTCCAAAATCCTAAGGGTTGGTGCTGTGATTCACCAATAGGGGCCTGCCAAAGACTCCAAACAGCATCTCTGTCTACCACTAGCACTTGAAGCACCATTGGATCAGCCGGGTAATATGGCCCAAGGGGCAGAGTGGCTTTCACAGCAGCCTGAACCTGTTGCATAGCCTTCTCTTGTTCTAGGCCCCCCTCAAAACTAACAGCTTTTCAAGTCACTTGATAAACAGGCTGGAGTCCAAATGAAGAATATGCTGCCTCCAAAATCTAGAGGCCCACTAAGTGTTGTACCTCCTTTCTAATTGTGGGAGGGGCCAGATGCAATAACTTATCCTTCACTTTAGAAGGAATATCTTGACATGCCCCACACCACTGGACCCCTAGAAATTTCACTGAGGTGAAATGCACCTGAATTTTTGCAGGATTATAATTTCCCACCCTCTAGCATGCAAATGTTTTACCAGTAAGTCCAGACTCATTGATACTTCTTCCTTACTAGGTCCAGTCAGCATAATGCCATCAATATAATGGACCAGTATGACATCTTATGGAAGGAAGAGGTGATCAAGGTCTCTGCAGACTAAATTATGGCATAGGGCTATAGAACTGAGATAGGAACTTAAAGTATATTGCTGGCCTTGCCAGCTGAAGGCAAACTGCTTCTGGTGGTCCTTTGAAACAAATATGGAGAAAAAGGCATTAGCCAGATCAATAGCTGCATACCAGGTGCCTGCAGATACATTAATTTGCTCAAGCAAAATGAAACCCCACCTGGAACAGCAGCTGCAACTGGAATCACCACCTGGTTAAATTTTCAATAATCCACTGTCATTCTCCAAGATCCATCTGTTTTTTGCCCAGGCCAATTAGGTGAGTTGAATGAGGATATGGTGGGAATCACCGCCCCTGCATCCTTCAAGTCCTTGCCGGTGGCAGTAATCTCTACAATCCCTCCAGGAGTGTGGTATTGCTTTTGGTTTACTATTATCCTAGGTAGGGGCAGTTTTAATGGCTTCCACTTGGCTTTTCCTACCATAATACCCTTTATTCCATTTGTCAAGTATCCAATGTGGGGGTTCTGCCAGTTGCTGAGTTTATCTATTCCAACCATGCATTCTGGAACTGGGGAAATCACTACAGAATGGGTTCGGGGACCCACCGGACCTACCATGAGACGGACATGAGCTAAGACTCCATTAATAACTTGACCTCCACATGCCCCCACTCTAACTGGTGGGCCACAGTGACGTTTTGGGTCTCCTGGAATTAGTGTAAGTTCAGAGCCAGTATCCAGTAGTCCCAAAAAGTCTGATTATTTCCTCTTCCCCAATGAACAGTCACTCTCATAAAAGGCCGTAGGTCCCTTTGGGGAAGGCTGGGAGAAAGATTTACAGTATAAGTTTTTGGCAGTATACTGGACCTTCCTTGGGACCCGGCCTCCTCTTCATTAAAGGGGTTGTGAGTTTTTAAACTTGCTCAAGTGTGGGAATTGGCTGAGGGACCGTGACTCTCTATTCTTGTGATTCAAATCAGACTGCTATTCACTTGTCCTAGAATTCATCCACTTGCACAGGTCAGGTAAATATTTAGTACATTTCCTACCTATTTCACTCCTAGGGACACCATGACTAAGTAACCAACGCCATAAGTCCATATGAGTCAGACTGTTCTGATTACTGCTTTGGCTCCACTGTCCATTATGGTAACCATGCCCAACTTGTCTTTGTCGACTGAGTGCCGCCACTTGGCCCCTACCACCAGGGGGTCCAATCAACCCCATTGTAGTTAGGTGTCTTTATTCAGTTAGGGCAGTTCCCACTGTCAAATCTGACTTATACAAAATAGCAATCACAGCAGTTTTCAAGGATGCTGGGGGGCGCCTCACAAATCTGTTCCTCGACGTTGTGGAAAAAGGTGTGTCCTCTGGGCACTCCATGTGTGGGTTTGTGGGTCTAACCTGATAAATCCACTCTAGCGTGCCAATTTCCCTAAGCCTTTGGATATCTTCTTCTACAGCATACATCAAGTCAGGTCTGGTACTTCAGCTTGATTTAGTGTCGGCCACCGCATAATCCATGCTTCAGTGAACCAACCAAATAAACTATTAGATCCTTTCCTAACTTCTTAAGGCTGAAACATTGAATGAAGAATCTTGCTTAGTGGGTCCATATCAATAAACTCAGGCTGATCCATCTTTGTTCCTCGCACCATTATCCCACACCCTTAATAGCCATTCCCATATATATTTCCCAGGTTTCTGTTTGTACATATTAAAAAAGTCAAGCAGTTCTTTTGAAGTGTAGTATACCTCCACATGGGTCACACTTTGTATTTTACCTATCGGGGCTTGATGGCACTTAAGTCTAGTTATAGGTCTAGAAGCCAAAATCAGCTGTGGAGAATTGTTCTGAGAACATCTTATAAAGCATCTGCCTCAGGTGATGCCCCAGGCAATGGCTCTTTAGCTGCAGCAGGGTTAATCTCATCAGATGGGGGTGAAGAGGTTAACGGTTTTACTGGGGAGGGTAGTTTAGCATACAAACATGGCATTATCTCTTCAGATGGGAGTGAGAAAGCTAGCAGTTCTATTGGCAGGAGTGATTCAACAGAATTTAGGGCTCAGTGTCTCCAGCTTCCTGATTATTGCCCATATGTCCCTATCCCAAGTTTCAGGATTCCGTTTCTTCCCAATCGATGCCCTTATTTTAACTTCAGACACCTCTTGAGGTTGGCAATTGAGATGGCATTGTAATTCAGCAAATCTTACAATAAGACTCTGGTTTGGTTTTCAGCAACATCAGCTTTGTTACTACAAGAAATAAGGCTTTCTTTTAGTACACAAGTAGAAATTTTGAGGTCATTTATGCAGCACTTGAGCTTTGACTCTGAAGCCCTAAACTCATCTTTTTCTTGTACCAGTTTGTCTAGCAAAGTAGGACCAACCAACCAGCTTCCTTAATCTTCTCATTATGACAAAAACTACAGAAAGGTATCAAACATGCAATACCCAGAGCCTTGCCTTTCACCAATGCCTGATCTACTGGTGGTGATATTTTGTGTATTTGTACTGCCACCTCATGCCATGTATTAACAGTGCCCTCTTTACAACCGGAAGCAGAGTCATCAACATCTTTGAGGCTAACCAGACTTGAAAACCAATTTAGAAAACTCATCCTTATATTTTGTTTCTCTAGAACCACTCTCGGTACCAAATGTCTTCAGCTGGGTTCTCTAGAGAAGCAAAACCAATAAAGCATATAAATACATATATAGAGAGATTAATACCAAGGAAACAGTTCATGCAGCTGTAGAGGCTAGAACATCCCAAGCCCATGAGTCAAGATAGAGGCTCCTCCTTATTCACATAGCCGCAAGGGCTGGCAAACCCAAGATCGGCAGGTCAGAGAGCAGGGCTCCTGCTCATAGGCTGCAAAGATAGACAAGTCCCAGGATCGGCAGGCAAGAACGCAGGTAAGCTGCTAGCTCAGGTTCCAAGAACCAGAGGTCAGATGAACAGGAGCAAGCAGCAGGATTTAGAGTGAGCAAAAGCCCACAGCCCTGCCAGCATGTCCACTTATATATGATGCAGGCCACACACCCAAGGAAACTCCCTTTCAACTGATCGGCTACTCACAGCAGATCCCATCATGGAAGCGATCACATCAAATCTCACCCCAGAAGAAATCAAAACATCATACGACTGCCAAACCACTGAGAATCGTGGCCCAGCCAAGTTGACACACAATCTTAAACATCACAGTGGCTATGAGTCAGAATTGACTCGACAGCAATGGCGTATCATTAATATCACATGCAAGTAAAATTTTGCTGAAGATAATTCAAAAATGGTTGCAGCAGTACATCAACAGGGAACCGCCAGAAATTCAAGCTGGATTCAGAGGAGGATGTGGAATGAGGGATATTATTGCTGATATAAGACAGATGTTGGCTAAAAAACAGAGAATACCAGAAAGATGTTTACCTGTGTTTCATTGACTACAAAAAGGCATTCAAATGTGTGGATCCTAACAAATTATGAATAACACTGTGAATAGGAATTCCAGAACACTTATTGGGCTCATGCAGAACCTGTACACAGACCAAGAGGCAGTTGTTCAAACAGCTTAAAGTCAGAAAAGCTGTGCATCAGAGTTGTATCCTTTCACCGTATTTATTCAATCTGTATGCTGAGCAAATAATCCAATAATTCAAGAAGCTGGAGTACATGAAAAAGAACATGGCATCAGGATTGAAGGAAGACTCATTAACAATCTGTGATATGCAGATGACACAATGTTGCTTGCTGAAAATGAAGAGGACTTGAAGCACTTATTAATGAAGATCAAAGCTACAGCCTTCAGTATGGATTATGCCTCAACACAAAGAAAACAAAAATCCTCACAACTGGACCAATAAGCAACATCATGATAAATGGGAAAAGACTGAAGTTGCCAAGGATTTCATTTGACCTGGATCCACAATCAACAACCATGGAAACAGCGGTCAAGAAATGAAATGACACATTGCATTGAGCAAATCTGCTGCAAAAGACCTCTTTCTTTCAAGTGCTGAAAAGCAAAGATGTCAGTCTGAGGACTAAGGTGTGCCTGACCCAAGCCATGATATTTTCAACCGCTCATATGCATGTGAAAGGTGGGCAATGAATACAGAAGATGGAAAAGAATTGATGCATTTGAATGATGGGATGGTGCTGGCGAAGAATAGTAAATATACCATGGACTGCCAGAAGAACAAACAAACCTGTCTTGGAATAAGTACGGCCAGAAGGCTCCTTAGAAGCAAGGATGGTGAGACTTCATCTTAAGTACTCTGGACATGCTACCAGAAGGGACCAGTCCCTGGAGAAGGATATCATGCTTGGTAGAGGGTCAGCGAAAAAGAGGAAGACCCTCAACAAAATGGACTGACACAATGGCTGCAACAATGGCTCAAACAAAACAACCATTATGAGGATGGTGTAGATCCGGGCAGTATTTCATTCTGTTGTCTATAGGGTTGCTGTGAGTTAAAACAGACTCAATGGAACCTAACAACAATGACAATACAGTAGAGCACACAGGGGGCAAAGTTATGAAAACTTCTTAGCCATAACCAAACACCTTGAGGGACTTGGTCACTGGGCTTGAGGGCTTAGGACCATAGTCTCAGGGCACATCTAGGTCAACTGGCATAACATAGTCTGTAAAGCCAATGTCCTACATCCTACTTTGATCACTAGTGACTGAGGTCTTAAAAGATTGTGAGAGGCCACCTAAAGGTACAACTACTGGTCTCTTCCCGTCCACAGCAAAGAAGAGGGAAGAAAATCAAAGACTCAAGGAAGCAATTAGTCCAAAGGACTAATGAACCACATGAACCACAGCCTCCACTAGCCTGAGACCAGAAGAACTAGATGATGCTGGGCTACCACTACTGATCACTTTGATAGGCATCACAATAGAATGTTCTGGACAGAGTGGGAGAAAAATGTAGATAAAATTCAAATTCATAAAAAAGATCAGACTTACTGGTCTGATAGAGACTGGTGGAACCTTCGAGACTAAAGCCCTTAGACGCCCTTCAAACCTGGTACAGAACCCACTCCTGGAGAATACCTTTCAGCCAAACAATAGACAACCCTATGAAGTGAACACCACCATCTGTGAGGAATGTGCTCCTCAGAACAATCAACTATACGAGATCAAAATGTCACCATTTGCCTAAAAACAAAGCTGAGAAGGCAGGAAGACGCAGGAAAGATGGGAGAATGGAAATGAGAAACCCAAGGAAGAAATGGGTAGAGCGCTGTCACACTGAGGGGATTGCAACTAATATCACGAAAGAAAATAAGTATAAGTTGTTGATGGGAAACTAATTTGCATTGTAAACTTTCACCCAAACTACAATAAAATGTACAAAAAAAAAAAACAAAAACATACAGAATGCCACCATTCAGAGATAACCACTGTTAACATTTAGATTTATATTTTTTTAATCTTTTTTAATACATATGTAAACTTTTTTTACAAAAAAATTGTATGAAATTGTGTATACTAATTTGTAACATTTGTTTCACTTAACAAATATTTAAAATTTCAATATATCTGTGTCACTTATGAAATCTCTTTATATCATTAAATGTATTTTTACTACAAAAAAACTGAACTTTACAATACAGCTAATAAGGAGACAGGAAAACTTGTCGCTTCCTTGCCCCATAATCCACACATCATAAACACTGAAATTGTTCAAAGTCATCTAACTTGGTGGTTCCCTGACTTCTGAATTCAATAGATTCGATGGACTTGCAAAGATTTTCCTCCAAAAAAGTACTGGGAATAAACACAGTATTGTCAACTTTGTCTTCTGTTCACTAAGTACATTCGAACCAACCAAGACAACAAATAACCCACCATCTGCTATTACCATCAATGAAAGGACATGTTTTACTAAGTCACTCAGGATAAGCAGCACACCGAGTTTTGTGAAAAAGACACCACTCTGTCCTCATTCTTCTGTGTCATTGCACCTTTCAAAACCAAAAACCAAACCCATTGCCACAAAGTCAATTACAACTCACAGCGACCGCATAGGGCAGAGTAGAACTGCCCCACGGGGCTTCCAAGGAGCAGCTGCGGGATTCAGACGGCCGACCGTGGTCAGCAGTCGAACACGTAACCACTGAGCCTTGAGGATTCCCACTGTACCTTAAACTGGTGAAAATTTTAACTAGAGTCTGTGGAGCAGAATGCAGCACTGCGAGAAAAAGGAAGATTTGAAAGACACGGAAGATAGAGTGCAAAGGTCTAAAAAAATATCTAAAGCTCCAGAAGGAAAGGAAAGAAAAAATGGAGCAAGATAAATATTTGAAGAAATAATGGCTGAGAATGCTTCTGAAGTAATAAAAGACAATAATCCATATTCTAGAAGACTAACCCCAAACTAGACTTAAAACAAAAACACCCTGATTAAAAGAAACAGACAAACACATTAAAACTGCAGACCAATATCCCTCTTGAACAGATAATAAAAATTCTAAATAATTAGAAAACAAAATCCAACAATATTGAAAAAGGATAATATGTCATGACCAAGTGAAGTTTATGTCAGGAATGCAAGGCTAGTTTAACATTCAAAAGTCTATTAATATAATCCACCACATTAACCAACTAAAAAATAAATACCAAATGATGATCTCAATAAATGCAGAAAAGCTTTGACAAAATTGAACATCCATTCCTAATAAAAACTATTAGCAAACTAGAAATAGAAGGGAACTTACTCAATCTGATGAAGGGCATCCATAAAAAAAACCTACAGCTATCGTCATACTTAATGTCACCATTAGGAATGAATGTTTTCCTTCTAATGTCAGGAATAAGACAAGGATGCTCGTTCTCATCACTTCTACTGAAAACTGTCCTATAAATTCTAGCCAGTGGAATAAGCCAAGAAAAGAAATAAAAGGCATCAACAAAAGACTACTAGAACTAATAAGTAAGTTCAGCAAGATTACAGGAAACAAGATCAATATGCAAAAAAATCAAGTGCATTTCTGTATACTAGCAATGAACAATTGGAAATTGTAATTTTTAAAAAATACCACTTGCAATAACACTAAAAATAATCAAATCCTTATGGATAAATCTGACAAAAACTGTCAAGAATGAAACTACAAAACATTGCTGAGATCAATTAACAAAAACTAAATAAATAAAGTGATATATGTGCCCATGGGTCAAAAGACTCAATATTGATGTCAATCCTCCCAAAACTGACCTATGGATTTGATGTAATACCAATCAAAATTCCAGCAGACTTTTTTGTAGAAATTGAAAAACTGACTCTAAAACCTATATGGAAATGCAAAGTAATGGCCAAAACAAGTTTGAAAAAGAACAAAATTGAAGATTTCAAGACATATTATAAAGTCACAGTAATTAAGACAGTGTGGTATTAGCATAAAGACAGATACATTATCGACAGAATAAAAGGGTTCAGATAACAGACCCACACATATATGGGCAACTCATTTTTTGACAAAGGCAATTCAGTAGAGAAGTGACAGTTTTCTCAACTAAAGGTGATAGAACAACTGGAGATATATAAATGAATCATAGATCTAAATGTAAACCTAAGTTATTAAACTCTCTGAGGGAAACACATGAATAAAAAATTGTGACTTCCAGCTGGGCAAAGATTTCTTAGATACAACACCAAAAGTACAATACATAAAAAGAACAAATTGACAAATTCACCTCCATCAAAATTTAAAACTTCTGCTCTTCAAAAAACACTGTTAAAACAATAAAAAGATGAGCCACAGACTAGGAGAAAATACTACAAAGCATATATCTAATAAAGGATTTGTATCTGAAATATAAACAACTCTCAAAACTCAATAATTAGAAATCAAATCAAACAATCCAATTTTTAAAAATGAGCAAAAGATTTGAACACTTCCCTAAAGACGACATACAGGCACATGAAAAGATGTTCAACATTAGTCCTTCCAAACCTTAGAAAAATATAAATTAAAACCATAATGAGATAGCACTGCACACCTATTAAAATGGGTAAAATTAAAAAGCCTGACCATCCCAAGTACTGGTGAGGATGTGGAGGAACTCTCATAGAACGCTGGGAGAAAGGTAACATGGCGCCACCACTTTGGAAAACGGCCAGTTTTTAAAAAGTTAAATATACACCCACCATATAATCTGGCCATTCTACTTAAGTACTTACCAAAGAGAAATAAAAGCATATGCCCATACAAAGACTTGTACATGAACATTCATAGCAGCATTTTTTTCCCAATAATCAAAAACTGGGAACAACCCAAATGTCCATCAATAGGAGAATAAATTGTGGCATAACCATACAAAGGAATACTACTTACCAATAAAAAAGGAATGAACTACTGATACATGCTACCATATGGATTACACTGAGTAAAAGAAGTCAGATTTTTAAAAAGAGTAAATACTGTATGATTCCATTTGTATAAAACTTTAGAAAATACGAATTAATCTATAGTGACAGAAAGCAGATCAGTAGTTGCGTGGAGACTGAGAGGGAGTGGGTAAGGGGGGAGGGAGGAAGGAGTTACAAAAGGAGACAAGGATACTTTGGGGGATGATAGATAAATTCATAACCCTGATGGTGGGATGGTTTCAAAGGTATATCAAGTTGTACATTTTAAATATATGTAGTTTACTGTATGGCAACTATATCTCAATAAAATTTTCAAAAAATTTACATCATAATGAAACTGCAGAACACCAAAAACAGAGGGAATATCATAAAAGTAGCCAGAGAAAAGACAGATTTAAAAGAATGATAATTATATCACCCCTGACTTCTCAACAACTATGATGAAATCCAGAGGGCAGCAGAAAAATATATAGAATGTACTGGCAGTAAACAACCATCAAACTAGAATTGTATACCCAGAAAAAGCAGGAGTGAAATGTATTCTCAAGCAAAAACTGAGAGTCTGCTATCAAGAAACCCTCACTAAAAAAAAAGGAAAAGAAACCCTCACTAAAAGAAATTTAAAAGGATATGCTTCAGGCAGAAGGAAAGTGATTCCACGTAGAAGGCTTGTATAAAACAATATCAGTACTGTCCTATGGAATTAAAAAAAAATAACAAATATAAGACAACACAGCATATAAGTCATGCTAGAGGGGTGATCAAAGTTGAAGTGTTCACTAAGTTTCTTGAATTGCCTGGGAATAGATTTAGTGCAAAAATAAAGGAGCCCTGGTGGCACAACAGTTAAGTGCTGGGCTGCTCACTGAAAGGCTGGTAGTTGGAACCCACCCAGCAGGTCCACAGGAGGAAAGGCCTGGTCGTCTGCTTCCATCAAGTATAACTGAGGACACCCTATGAGCAGTTCTACTCCGTCACATGGGGTCACTACGAGTCAACACCAGCTCAACAGCACCTAACAACAACAGAATAAAAATACTGATTTTTAGGCTGAAGAATTCATGTTAAAAATTTCCTGCTTAAGTACTGAAAATGTAGGAAGAGAGCATTTAACTTTCTTCGCAGAAGAGAGGAAAAAAGTACAGTGAGAGAAAAAAAAATCCAAATCCAAAAGAAGGTAAAAAAGAAAAGAAATACCAAAAAGGTGAGACCAAAAGAAGATGGCAAAAACAATTCTCCACTGAAGTGTGAAATTCTTCTCCACAGAGAACTCTGTTCTGTTGCCCTCTGTTCTGGCATATATTAGATACTTGAAAAATACCAAAAGACTGAGTGTTTACTGAACAAATCAGTAAACATGTGGATGAATGGATGGTAAATGAATGAATTTGGTAGCTGAATGAATAAATCAATGTATGAATAATATAAAACTTCATTTGCCAAAAGTTTTAAGTCTTCTTCAGGCACCACCTCATTTATTAGGATTAGCCAGCAAATTACAGGCTGGACAAATTGAGTTTCTCTCTTCACCCTGGCCACTGTCTGGGAGCAATGAAGTAAGCAAAGCACAGATGGTCAAGGAAGAAGGGGGCAGCAAGAGACTAGGCCAAATTAGTCCCAGGTTATGGAAAAGTTGATAGAATAAAAATGATGCACGGAAGGTAGCTTCCACTTTTGAATTAAGTGTTCATCCCTTACTGTCCATTTCCACGGCTAATACCCTAGCTAGGCCTCTCAATATGCACAGCAGGGGCCACAAGGTCCCCAGCTGCTTTTTGGCCCTCTTCTAGTTCCTCCAAGTTAATATGCTGAGTCCCACATATGCAGCCCTCATAGTATCACTACCCACCTTCCTCCGGCTCAAATGCTTTAATGGATCACCACTGCTGTCTGAATAAAATTCAAATGTCTTACCCCAATTTTCAAGGCCCTTTGAGAACTGATTTTAATCTTCTTTTCTCTCACCATTCCCCCTGGAAATATTAGGCTTTGGCCAATAGATTCCATGACCATTTCTACCTCTGTGTCCTTGCTTATACTCTTCCCTTCAACCATCTTTGATACTGAGGTTGTATACAACCTTCAAGGCCCCTTTCAAATATTACCTCCTCCGTGGTGGTTTCTGATGCAGAGTCAAAAATCAATTTTCATTTCTTTTTATTCCATTACATGCTGTCTATAACTCTCTTATAGCCCTTAACAAGCCCTACTTTGTGCTCTACTTGGGTGGCAGTTTAGCCCAAAAGTTGGAGGCAGACAGACTTGGGAATGAATCCAGGTCCTGCATGTCCTCTCCTAAGAAGCAAGGATGGCAAGACTATGTCTCACATACTGTGGACATGTCATCAAGAGGGATCAATCCCTGGAGGACATCATGCTGGGTAGAGGGTCAGCAAAAAAGAGGAAGACCTACAACACGATGGATTAATGCAGTGGCTGCAACAATGGGCTCAAGCCTAGCAACAACTGTGAGGATGGCACAGGACCGGGGAGTGTTTGTTCAGTTGTGCATGGGGTCGCTATGAGTCAGAACTGACTCGACAGCACCTAATAACAGCAACAACCTCCACGTCCTAGCTGTATGAAGTGGAGAAATTAATTAACTCCTCTAAATCTCAGTTTCTTCACCTACAAAACAGGGAAAACCTACTCCAGAGGGTTGTTCTGAGGATTAAATGAGATCAGGCCAGTAAAGCATAGAGCATATGGCAAAATTCTTGTTATCAGAATGCACGCGTCCCCCCAGAGAACGTGAATCCCTGAGAACCATGTCCACATCTGGTCATGTTTTTACCTTTCTTTCCATCTCCTCTAGCACCCTGCTATGGTGCTCTACATGGTGTTTTCTCAACTTCTGAAAGGTGATTTCCAAAGGAAGAGTTAATATGATATTAAATATGCTCTCATTCACATCTGTCTCACATTCAGTTTCTACAGGATTTTTACAGGTGTATATTTATTCAATAATCAATGTCCTTTCTTATCCCTGGAACCCCATATGTTCAAGTTTCACCAAATGATACTGACATCTTATTAGGAAAACAAAAAGGCAAGCCATAAACTGGGAGGATATATCTGTAAAACAGTAAGACAAAAGACTTATATCCAGAATATATAAAGAACTCTTAAAACTCAACAAGAAGATGACAAACAACCCAAAGAAACTGTCAAAAGATTTGAACAGATACTTCACAAAAGATATATGCATGGGCAGTAAACACATGAAGGAATGCTTAACATCATTAATCATCAGGGAAATGCAAATTTCATTTCTTTACACCGGCTAGAAGGGCTAAGATTAAAGACTGACCATATCAAGCGCTGCCAAGGGTGAAGAGTAACTGGAACACTCATACACTGATGGTGGGAGTGCAAAATAATACAACCACTTTGAAAAATAATTTTGGCAGTTTCTTAAAGAGTTAAATATCCATTTACCATAAAACCTAGCCATTTTACTACTAATGGTATTTACCCAAGAAAAGCAAAAATACATATGCACAAAAAGACTCGTACACAAAATGTTTACAGCAGCTTTATTTGTAAAAGCCCAAAACTAGAAACAATCCAAATACCCATCAATAAGTGAATGGATAAACAAATTATAGTATATCCATGTAGTGGACTTACTCAGCAATAAAGAATGAACTATTGATACACACAAGTACATGAATGAGTTTCGAAATCATCACACAGAGCAAAAAAAGCCAGGCAAAAAAAGAACACATACTGTATAATTTCTTTTATATAAACTTCCAGAAAATGTGAACTAATCTATAGTGACAGAATGCAGGCTGGCAGTTTTGGGGGATAAAGAGAGGGATGGATTATAAAGGAGCACAAGGAACTCCTTGTAAGTGACAGAAATGTTCTTTATCTTGATTGTGGTGATACTTTCATGGGTATACATGTTAAAATGGATCAAGTTACATACTTTTTTAAATGTGCAGTTTACTGTACTTCAATTATAGCTCAATGAAGTTATATTAAAAAAATAAAACTAATACTTTTTTAAAAAGACTTTAAAAGAAAAACAAAACAGAAGGCAATTTTAGCAAAGCCTAAAATTGGTCTGAAAGCTGCTTTTGGAAGCAGTTTCAGCATAGAGTGTGGCAGGAAAGCCAAGAAGCAGGAAGCTAGGCAGACAGGCTCAAATCACAGCTGAGAGTGATGTCAATGTTGTTTGGATATGACTGGCTTTGTGAGGTTTCCTTCTTGGCAAAGCTAATTTACTCAGTGCCCAAGTTACTGACAATGCACTACTTCAAGCCTGAGACAGATGTCAGGTTGCATTCCTGTGGCCTTTTTTTTTTTTTTCTCTTCTTCTGTGCATTTTGAAAGAGGTACTTGCGTGACTGTGAGGACTTCACCCAAAAGCAGTGTTCTAATGGGGAGATTTCAGGCATGGCTGGAGGCCAAAAGACACAGATTCATGGGGGAAAGCGGTGGCAGAGATGTAGAATAGCTTCAGGCAAGAGTGCTGGACAGGGATGTGTAGGCTGAACACCACACAACTCCAGGGGGCGCCATTCACATCACCATGGAGCACATGGCACCCTGGAGGCAGCATTCCCTGCTCCAGCCCTACCGGTTTCTACCTCATTACCATTACCCGTTGCCTATGATTTGATTCGTACTCATAGCGACCCTATAGGACAGAGTAGAATTGCCCCCATAGGGTTTCCAAGGAGCAGCAGGTAGATTCAAACTGCCGATCTTTTGGTTACCAGCCAAGTTCTTAGCCAGTGTGCCACCAGGGCTCCATTCTCTCCCTAAAAAGGGCTTAAAAGTAAATGTCAATGAACCAGGAAAGGAGGTAACTGCATTCCTTACCTTGTCTGTTCATCCTAACTTACCCTGTTTCTAGCCCTCTTCTGTTACTACCTTGCTATAGGTCTCTCTGAAAGCCCCTTAACCTCCAGGTGTCCTGGTTTCCCCATCTGTTGGACAGAGAGACAATCCCTGTCCTACCCACTATGTTCATTTCACCATTTGAGGGACTGCGGCACACACAACCCTGAGAATGCTGGAACAGAGTGGTCATACTGGCAGGCCATGACCAAGAGCCCATCAGCACAGATGGTTTTATTTGGTCCATGCAATATTTAAAAATCAGGAGTTTATATTAAAAAAATCCAAAAGTCTAATTTTTCTCAAAAAAACCAAAGACCTGGCCACACTGGATCCATAGACCCACAGCAGTCTTGGCCAAAGAACCAGGATGGTGCAAATGGTTGTGCTCAACTACTAACCTAAAGGTTGGCAGTTTGAATCCACATGCCAGCACCACAGATGAAAGGCCTGGTGATCTGCTTCCATAAAGATTATGGCCAAGAAAACCCTATGAAAAAGTTCTACTCTGTAATACATGGGGTCACCATGAGTCTGAATGAACTTGATGGCAATGGGGTTTTTTGTTTTTTTCCCTCACCTGGCCACATCCTAAGACAGGGAGCAAAGGCCCTGAGATCGGAGGGTGCCTGTTTGAGGAATAGGGAAGAGACTGGTGTGGTTAGAGGAGAAGCAAGTAAAAGAGAAACAGACAATACTATCAGGGAGGTAATAGGGGGTTGAGTGTGGAACCTAGAGACTTAGTAAGACAGGGAACAGAGGGGCCCCCAAATCTGCAAACAAAGTAACAAGAAATGGGCCAGGGCACAGAAACAAAGCCATTTCCCAGAACAATGGGGCAGGATATCTAAAATTAGCCCACAAACTTCTTTAAAGTTGCCTTTCAGAAGCAGCTGGAGAAAACCAGCCCCAGGGACATGTGCAGAACATCCACCTGTAACTGCTATGTGACCTTCCACCAGGGGCAGTAGGGGCTATAGCACCAGCCAGGGAATCGAACCCAGGGAGCGAGAGACTGCACAGGCGCGACACCCCATAATAAGTCCTGCTATGCATCCCAGTGGCCTCTAGAGCCATCTTGGAAAGCTGCTGCGTGCATACCTCAGTTAACATATTCCCACCTGTGCGTATGAATAAACATGAATCTTTTCCCACCCAAGAACTTTTAAAAACTCATGCCCATCTTTTGTTCTGTGAAATGAGGGTAAGTGTTGCTCTAGGCCCTCCTTGTCTTCGCTTGCAAGCCTCTTCAATAAAGCTTTGCTCGTGTGGAAAACTCTACGTGCCTTACCTGCTCATTCTTGACCAGTGAGAGGCAAGAACCTTGTTCTGGTAACAATCCCATCAGAGAACCCTTCACTCACTTAGGTCATTGGTTTGGCCCTGTGGGCGTTTGGGTTTGCCTCCCTAGGGTCAGTCAGAAGGGTACCTGGACATGATAGTCCAGACTGCCCCTCACCCAAAACATTCTGTGACAGGCCCATAACATGGTCCCAGCCTCGAGCCTTTCTCTTAATGTAGGAACTCACTATCTTTGGAAGAATCTCATTGGCAGGATTCCATTTGCTAAAAAGTTCTTTATATTCAAAAGAAGTCCTTTCCAGTAATGTCCACACGCAGGTTAGGGTTCTGCTTTCCTTTAACGCCTCTCTCTCCACCATCTCAACCCTTTAGGCACTTATGACCACTGAGTTCTTTTTTGTTGTTGTTAGTTGCCGCTGAGTTGGCTCCTAATGGTGATCCCATGTACAACGGAACAAAACGTTGCCCAGTCCTGTGCCATCTTCAGGATCGTTGGTATGTTCAAGTCCATTGTTGGAGCCACTGCGTATTTTTAGTGCCTTCCAACTTAAAAAAAAAAAAAATTTTTTTTTTTTTTTTTAATCCAACTTAGGGGGCCCATCTTCTAGCACGAATTTGGTCAATTTCCTGTTGTGATCCATAGCATTTTCCTTGGCTAACTTTAGGAAGTAGATTGCCAGGCCTTTTCTTCAAGTCTGTCTTAGTCTGGAAGCTCCAAAGAAATCTGTCCACCCTAGGTGACCCTTGTTGGTATTGGCAATACTGGTGGCATAGCTTCCAGCATCATAGCAACACACAAGTCACCACAGTACAACAAACTGACAGATGGGTGGTGGGAGTTCTCTCTAAATGACCAATTTCTTTAACCCTTCCTGTTAGACACAACTTCCTGACTCCTTGGGGTTCCCAAGTGCTTTCCTTTGAACATGCTCCACTTTATCTATGTCAAATGTGGAGCTGGTGGGTTCTTCCCTCTCATTTTGTCCCAGTAGCAGGGCGAATTGATTATGAACACACATTCCTGCATGGCATCTCTCCTCTGTCAGGTTCAGAAAAGAAGCAATGTCACCGAGCACTATAAGCTACAGTAAATATGATTGGTCAGTTTTAGTCTTGATAAAAATAGACTTCATGGCACACTTTATAAATCATTTCCGAAACAGAAAAATGAAACATCAGGAATTTCCCACACTTTAAACAATTACATACATCTTGGAGTGAAAGTACCATAATTGTTCAGAATTTTAAAAATAAGTAGCCCTGTATTCTGAGGTTAAGTGCTTTTCATGGAAAGGGAATAAACAATATGCCAAAATTCCCCCATTCAGATCTAAGGGTAGAACAGGGACAAAACTCTCTCCCATGCTTCCCGTGGCTTTCTTGAAGATCGATTCTTGGAAAAAGCACTGGGCTTCTATTTCATCTCATGGAAGCGGGTGTGTGTGTGTGTGTGTGTGTGTGTGTGCGTGTGTGTGTGTGTGTGTGTGTGTGTGTGTGTCTGAGACAGGAAGAGAGATTGAGATCTTGGCAGAAGTCACTGTCTGTCGCTAGATCTCAGTTTCCTGTTCTGTAAAATGCTAGGCTTGGACCAGATCACTGAGCAGTCCTTACATTTGGGTCAGAATCACCTGTGTACTTTGCGAAATACGCAGATTCCCCAGCCCACCTACAGGAATCCTGAATCTGTAGGGTTGGGGTGGGCCAGGAAGCTGAATGCTTAAAGCATGCCCAGGTGGTTCTGATGCCCCAAGACGTCTCAGTCTCCTGGTAACATTCTCTGTACCTCCCTCCATTCCATCATTTGGTATGCTCTTCATGGCAAGAGGCACGCTAGAGGCTAGGGCTGCAACAGTGGGGTAGGCAAGAGAAGGAGCCAAGGAACTGGATGACTCTCCTGGATGTGGTCAGGCCCATTATACCAACAAGCACAAGGGGCCAGGGGAACCTACCCCGACTCAAGGACACAGAGTGGTCAGGGAAGTAACATCTCAGCATCACAGCAACACACAAGCCTCCAATGACAGACAGGTGATAGCTGCACAGGAACTCAGGTTTCCCATATGGAAGGTGAGAATTCTACCACTAAACCACCAATGCCTCTTTTGGGGAATATGTCGTTATTGTCAGGTGCCATCAAGTCAATTTTCGACTCATACTGACCCAGTGTGACAAAGTAGAACTGCCCCATAGAGTTTTCTAGGCTGTAATCTTTCTGGGAGCAAATCGCCAGGTCTCTTCTGCGGAACAGCTGAGTGGGCTTGAACCACCAACCTTTTGATTAGCAGCCGAGTGCTTAACCACTGCTCCACCGTGGCTCCTTTCTAGGAATATCCCTGTTGCCATCAAGTTGATTCTGCTTCATAACAACTCTACAGACAGATCAGAATTGCACCATAAGATTTCTAAGGCTGTAATCTTTACGGAAATAGACTGCCACATTTTTCTCCTGTGGAGCAGCTGGTAGGTTCCAGCGCTTAACCACTGTGCCACCAGGGCTCCTTTTTGGAAATATATGTAGTATATTTAAATGTCTTAATAACTTACATGTGGGCCTGCACTCAACAGTTTAAAAGTACTTTCAATTACCATACTGGCTCCCAACCAGCCATAAAGATTACAGCCTTGGAAACCCTTTGAGGCAGCTCTACTCTGTCCTACAGGGTCGCTATGAGTTGGAGTCAACTCGATGGTAGTGGGTTTGGTTTTGATTTATCTTAAAGAGGAGAAAACTGAGGCCCAGAGGGTGTGAGTGGCTGGTACAAGGTCACAGAGAGAGCTAGCAACAGAGCAGAGGCTAGGAATTCATTCCCCGGCTCTTTCTTGCTATTGATTCCCGAGCCCATGGGGAATGTAATTAATTAAAATGTCTCCTCAGCACTGGAGACAGCGAGCAAGATAATTCAGCGAAAATGATCTGCCCAGTTTGGAAGTGTTTCATGTTGAAGTCCTGGGAATGAGGGTGGGCCCAAGGAGGTGGGCAGGCAGGAAATGCCACAGGCCTGTTAGGGAAGTTCATTCCTGGCCAAATAAAACACCCCCTCCAAGAGCGCTGAGCCTATGCATCTGAGACCCTTCTCTGCTCTTGGGAGGTGGGAATAATCCTGACCCCAATCAAACAGGAGTGTCAAGCCTGGGGTCAAGTGGAGTGGGAAGAGTTGACAGGAAAAATGCAGGGGACAAATCTCACGGAATGCTTCCCTTTCTCCTACCCCGACTCCCACATTTTTATCGGGGTCAAATCAGGTCAAGTTAAACTGTACAGTTTATTTGTAGATAGGAAAAGCCTCCAAAAGCCACTATCACAAAAAAAATAAAAATAACTGTTATTGAGCCCTTACAATGTGGAGGCAAAAGCCCTGTTATGCAGTCTCACAATTAACCCTTAGCATAAGCCTATGGAGTTGGTAACTATTTTCTCTCTTTTACAGGTGGAAAAACTGAGGTTTAAAAAAGGTTAAGCATCCTTCTTCAGGTTCACACAGCTATTACAAACGACAGTGCTAAGATCCCAACGCAGGTCTTTCTTGCTGAGCTCCGTTGTTGCTCTGCTTGAGGAGGACTTAGTGTGTAAGGTGGAGGTGAGTATGGTTGAGGGCCTCTGCACATTTGTTTCAGTGACAGGGGAGAAGACGGAAGCGCCTGACTCTGCTTATGTACGAACTTTTATGGGTTTTATTTGAAAGACAAGCTGGAGCTCTCGCTCCTCTACTATTTGATTCCTTGGGATGAGAAAGGAGGAACAAATTTACCACTGCCCAAGGTTATACCAGCAGACAGGGCTGGGGTACTGAAGGGTTAAGGAGCTCAGATAACAACTCAACATAGGAAGAGGCACCAGAACCTCCAATTCCGGTAGTGCTCAAGTGCCCCCCACCACCCACTGCCTTCTTTGTCCCTCACAATAATCCCTGTGAGGCAGGAAGGGTGAGGTATATATTCCCATTTTCCACAGACAGGTCTGACCTGCCAGAGATCACAGAGCATGCAAGTCTTGAGGCTCCATCAGCATCACCTGGATGGAGAATAGGGCTTTAAGTAGGGGCCACTGTAATTTACAAAGGGCTGGGAGAGACAGGAGTGGGGTCAGAGAGATCTAGCCAGACAGACCAAGGGTAGAAAAGAGATCCAGTAAGCGGAGGGAAAAAGAGGTAGAGGTTGATCCAATTATGATCTTAGGCACTTGATAGCTACTGGAGTGATTTGTATGGGCACACTGCCTAACAAGCCTCTGAGCACCTGGGTAACAAACTGAACAAGAGGTGAAGGGTTGTGGTCCTATGACTAATACACGGCCAATTGGGGATGGACAGAGGGGAGAATTTCTCACTCATGAGGAGAGGGAAATTTTTTCATTCACAGACCAATAAAATTTAAAAGGAAAAAATCTGCCACGGTTCACTCACAAGTAAAAAGCAACTGCTGGGACATGAATATGAAAATATAAACGTAGTTGCCTAGAGGCGTTCTTGTGCAAATATGCTATTACAGTTTACCTGGGACACAATTCAGTAAGTGATGATGGACTAGAGAGTGTCTCCCAAACTATTACGAGGGATACCAGTTCTATGTTCTCTGAAAGGCCAGTAGGTTTTCAGTGAGTAAAGTTTTTCATTTAATAAGACCAGGAAGTTGCATTTTATTATCAAAAGTTTTTAATTTTCAAATTGATAACTAATGAGAACATTGAGGTTATTTTAATACAAATGATTTGAACTCAGGAGTTGGAGATAACAACTTTCCCCTTATATCTACAGCTTATCTATTTTACTTTAGTTGTCCCATGTTGAGAAAATATTTCTGATTTACTGAATAAGTAGATGCATTTTTAAAAAATACACCCTACCCTATAATCACAGGATTCTTTTCAATTAAACAGATGCTGGAAGAATACATCTGTGACCTTTGACATGTAAAAATGTGGTATACAGCACATAAAGTGGTTTATTTTTACTACTACTATAGCTTTCAAAAGCAGTAACAAAATCTGAATCAGTGTTTACACAATCCCTGAAGCTGCCACTGGACCTCCACAGGCAGTTCGGTAATTTACAAAGGTTGTAATTTACACAAGTTTGTAAAGTGCTGCTTGGAGGCTCTCTGAGGTCTTCCAGCTCTTGGTCTCTGCCTCCTCTCTCCCTCCCCATTATGTCTTGAACAGGAAGAAATGAAAACCCCAGTAGCAGAAGCAGGCCTGAAGCAAACAGGCTTCTACCCAAACCCATTCCCTTCCCCTTCCCACCCTCCCCCACCCACCACACCTGCTTCAGAGGAGAAAGAGGGTGGGGAAGGAGAGAAGGTAACAATTACTGCCACAGAATGTACCTTCTTGGACAAATTCATACATACCTAGAGCTAGAAAAACCACCAGCTGAAAAAACAGAAAGGTATTTGTTCAGCTGTACAGAGCTAAGAGTGCCCTGCCAGGTCCTCCCCCTGCCCCGAGGCTGAATTCTTAGCCCTAGTAATTCAGTAGCTTCTGGTACAGAGAACACAAGATCTCTCCGAATAAGGAATTCAGACACTTTGGAGACCGGCTAGCATACCTCCAGCAGCAAGGTGCGTGGACAGCAGATATGCACAATGCGTGCCATGGCACATTTATTCTCGTTTAACTATGGCATTATTCTCTTGCTGTCTATCCTAGGGAGGAAAAAAACCACTAGTTTATCCTATATCTAGAAGAATTAAAGGACTGGGGTGGTAAGGACAAAGGAGAAAAGGTAATGATGGTGACCTCCGTGTCTTTAGGGCTATTTAGGCTGAGACCAGAGGACTCCCTTGAAGGCTACTCCACAAAGAATTCCTCCCCTGGGTGAAGCGTTCTGCTGCAGGGCTCCCAAGGATCTCTTCCAACTCAAACTCTAGGTCTAAAAATAAAAACCACCTTTTTAAAATTATTTTTTAAAAATCGCACAAGTTACGCGTCTATACAATCATATCTCAGCACCAACAACCGCAAAAAGGTATTGACAAAGCATTTATCCCACATGCATTTTCTCAGATAATCACTGCCACAGCCCTGCAGCCCAGCTACTACTGTCACTGTCCCCATTTCAGAGGTGGGACAGGGGCCCCGAGTTTAAGTAATTGCTCTGGGGTCAGACAGCTGGAAAGGAGAAATCACTGACAGCTCTAGGCTTCTCTCTGGCATTTCTCTTCCTCCTCTTCTTCCCTCATCATCTCTCCTCTTTGTCTTCTGGTAAGTACAATTTAACAGTCGGAAAGGGAGGAGAGGCGCTAAGCCTGAGCCTCCTGCACAGGTAGCTGGCGGGATCCCCTCCCGTCACTTTGTGCCACAAGATGATTCGGGAAAGGCTTACTCATAACCCCCGTGTGCAATGAATACACTGACCTGTGAAAGAAAATGGGTTCATGCATATCCAAACCAATTTTAAAAAGACAAAATGAGTCCCTTTTTTAAGTTGAAAAAAAAAAAAATTTTTAGTCTACAGTGAGGAAATAAAAGGAAGATTTTTTTTCAAAATAGGCTCCAGATTTTTTTTTTTTTTTTTTTCAAAGTAGGCTCTGTCACTCCCACCAGTGGTGAGTGTTGCTTCCAAGATCACAGTGAATAAGACGTTCGGATGAATTCCACAATGAACGGGCACAGAAGACAAATGTCAATTCATTAAGGAAGAAAAAAAGATTAATTCTAAAAGATAAAGGTCCCAGGTTGATCGGGTTTGAATTTTCAAAAGGAAAACCACTTGGTTTTTTTTTTTTTTTTTTTTTGGTGGGGTGGCTGTTTTGATGCTCAGAATTCATATCAAAATTGATTTTTCTCAAAAATGTTTCAGCAAAGATGTGGGTGACAGTGGGTAGGGAGGAGCGAATCTCATCAAACAGGCTTTCTGTATTCCAATTGCTTGAAGAAGCTACAATTTCTCAAACTGTTGGGCGGGAATGAAGAGTACTGATGCCTTGCACTAGAGTTTTATGCTTTTTTAAAAACGCCCTCTCTATCCTCTTTCTATATCCCCATCATACTGCTGTGAATCCTAGAGGGGAAGGCTGCCAAACCCATCTTGAAAAGGGAGACCCTGGAGCCCAGAAAGGTTTAGTAACTGGCTCAAGGACACACAGCACAGACATATATATCCTGACTTATATCTGAATGCTTCTTGCTCCTCAACAGGGAAAGCACTTCTAAAGAAAGTTTAGCTTTCTAAAACTCAGTTCTGACCTACACAGAGAAGGGAGTGGGGCAGGCATCCCTGGGAGCATTCACATCCTCATGGAAATAAGAGAGACAAACTCGGTATGGTGGCATTTGTCATTTAAGACCTGCTAGCACGTTCATCCTGGGCAAACTCTTTCTCCTTTCCAAGTCTTAATCCCTACACGTGAGGAGAGAGTGACTGTAGTTACTGTTTACTTCTCTCGCCTCAACTATTTATAACAAACTAATGCAAAAAACATGAGGAGAGCAGAGTTGTGAGTTTGATTCAGCTCACAGCAATAACAACAGTAGCTAATGCTTACCATATACCACGCACTGTGATGAGAATGTTAAACCATTTTATACACATATTACAGATAAGGAAACCAAGGTAAAGAGAGGTTAAAGTCACTTGCTCAAGTTTCTAATGCTATTAAGAAGCTGGAATTTAAACCTAGACATCTGACTCCATGGCCTGCCACTTGCTAGCCATGTGATTATGGGCAAGTTACTTAATTTCCCAGTGATCCAACTGAATGTGGAAATTATAGAACAATATCATTAATATCGCATGCAAGCAAAATTCTGCTGAAGATCATTCAAAAATGGCTGCAGCAGTGTATCGACAGGGAACTGCCAGAAATTCAGGCTGGATTCAGAAGACGTGGAACCAGGGGTATCATTGCTGATGTCAGATGGATCCTGGCTGAAAGCAGAGAATGCCAGAAGGATGTTTACCTGTGTTTTATTGACTATGCAAAGGCATTCGACTGTGTGGATCATAACAAACTATGGATAACACTGCGAAAAATGGGAATTCCAGAACACTTAATTGTGCTCATGAGGAACCTTTACATAGATCAAGAGGCAGTTGTTTGGACAGAAAAGGGAATACTGATTGGTTTAAAGTCAGGAAAGGTGTGCGTCAGGGTTGTATTCTTTCACCATACCTATTTAATCTTTATGCTGAGCAAATAATCCAAGAAGCTGGACTATAAGAAGAAGAACGGGGGATCAGGATTGGAGGAAGACTCATTAACAACCTGCGTTATGCAGATGACACAACCTTGCTTGCTGAAAGTGAAGAGGACTTGAAGCACTTACTAATGAAGATCGAAGACCACAGACTTCAATATGGATTACACCTTAACATAAAGAAAACAAAAATCCTCACAACTGGACCAATGAGCAACATCATGATAAACGGAGAAAAGATTGAAGTTGTCAAGGATTTCATTTTACTTGGATCCACAATCAACAGCCATGGAAGCAGCAGTCAAGAAATCAAAAGGCGCATTGCATTGGGTAAATCTGCTGCAAAGGACCTCTTTAAAGTGCTGAAGAGCAAAGATGTCACCCTGAAGACTAAGGTGCACCTGACCCAAGCCATGGTATTTTCAATCACATCATATGCATGTGAAAGCTGGACAATGAATAAGGAAGACCGAAGAAGAGTTGACGCCTTTGAATTGTGGTGTTGGCAAAGAATATTGAATATACCATGGACTGCCAAAAGAACAAACAAATCTGTCTTGGAAGACGTGCGGCCAGAATGCTCCTTAGAGGCAAGGATGGCAAGACTGCGTCTTACATACTTTGGACATGTTTTCAGGAGGGATCAGTCCCTGGAGAAGGACATCATGCTTGGCAGAGTACAGGGTCAGCGGAAAAGAGGAAGACCCTCAACGAGGTGGATTGACACAGTGGCTGCAACAATGAGCTCAAGCATAACAACGATTGTAAGGATGGTGCGGGACCGGGCAGTGTTTCGTTCTGTTGTGCATAGGGTCACTATGAGTCGGAACCGGAACCGACTCAACGGAACCTAACAACAACAACTTAATTTCCCTAAGCTTTATTTTCTTTATCTGTAAAATGGGGATAACAATAGTAACTCCAAAAGGAGGCCATAAGCATTTTGAGATAACTTAAGTGATTAGCCTCAGGACTGCCACATTTCAAACTTAAGAACAAGACGCAAGAATACCACTAAGTACTCTTAGACAGCCTTCATCACACTCACCAATTGTTACCTTTTTCCACATTTATTTTTTCATTCTTTCTCCCCTCTGCCCTATCTGTATGTCCATGTACAAATAATTTTTTTCTAAGCCATTTTAAAGTTATAGACACAATGCCCCTTTATCCCTAAATTCTTCAGCGTGAATTTCCTAAGAATAAGAACATGAAAATCAGGAAATTTAACACTGATCCGGTACTATTATCTAACCTACACTCTATATCCAAATTTTGCCAATTATTCCAAAAATGCCCTTTATGGCTAATTTTTTTCTTTCTGGCTCAGAATTCAATCCAAGATTGTTCACTCGTTTTTTTATTCAACAAATATGTCACATGCCAGGCATTGTATAAAGCACGGGGAATAAAACACTGGGGGGGGGGGGCGGTGTGTGTGAGAGACAAACAGCCACTGTGTCCTCGTGGCACTCTGTAGTCTAGTAGGGAGACACATTAATCATATAATCACACCAATTATGAGTGTGAAAATCACCATCTACGACATGTGCTTTAAAGAAAAGAAACCCAACTTCAACTGGGAGGTAATGGCTAGTGCAGGGGGAGTCACAGAGGAAGGTTTCCTGGAGGCAGGGATACCTGAGCTAACAGTTAGGCAGTGTTGTTCTTGTTGTTGTTTAGTCAATTTCAACTCATAGTGACCCCATGTGTGCAGAGTAGAACTCTTCATAAGGTTTTCAAGGCCGTGACCTTTCGAAAGCAGATTGCCAGGCCTGTCTTCTGAGGCGCCTCTGGGTGGGTTTGAACTGCCAACCTTTTGACTAGTAGTCGAGGGCATAACTGTTTGCTCCATCCAGGGATAGCGTTAGCCAAGCAAAAAGGATGGGGGGGCGGGCAATAGAACAGCATTCCATGTACTGAGAACCACAGGCTGCAGGAGGACTAATGGCTGGTCCAGATCGGTGCGGCTGGAAGGCAGAGGTGAAGGAACACGGTGGTGAGGGGCCTGGAGTGGAGTGAAGTTTTTATCCTAGAACAAGGGGAAGCCACTGATGGGTTCCAACGAGACCCAGTGGTATAATTTACATTTCCAAAAAATCATTCCAACTGCTGTGTGGAGACCAAACCCAAACCAAACCCGTTGCTGCTGAGTCGATTCTGACTCATAGAAGGCTAAGGAAAATAACACAGATCAACAATCCCTTAACCAAAATTCTAAAATTCAAAAAGCTCTAAAAACAGGAAGTTTTCTTCGTAATTCATTCAGTGAGAAAACCTGACCTGAATGGACGTGAGGCTATTGATACCAAAACCCAAAACCCATTGCCGTCAAGTCGATTTCAACTCATAGCGACCCTATAGGGTCTTTGTTGGAGAGGCTATTGGTAGTCATCATTTATCCACCTAACGTGAATATTCTTACCTTTTTGCCACAGAAAAATCAATGTGTTTGACTTTGGGCTGCTACCATAGACCCACTGGGGTTATGACATTGATAAAACATATGTACTGTATTATATCTTAAATCACAAAGGTTCTTGTACCAGTTATCAACTTATTGTCTCTGAGCTCCAAATTTACCTTCATGCCTGCTCTGCAAAAAACGCATCAGGGCCATTACACATTTTTCCCTTGCCAGCTAACATATTAAGAGTGGTCAGTAGAAGGTGCTAGAGAGATTTTGCAGGAGGAAGGTTTTTTTCCTTCCTGGCTCCAGTGTGGAGCCCTGGTGGTGCAGTGGTTAAGAATCTGGCTGCTAACCAAAAGGTTGGCAGCTCGAATCCACCAGCTGCTCCTTGGAAACCCTATGGGGCAGTTCTACTCCGTCTTATAGGGTCATTGTGAGTCAGGATCGACTAGAAGGCAACATGTTTTTTTTCGGTTCCAGTGTACTCACTGGGCAGGCAGCATGGCAGTTTCTCCAGTGTCCAGCTCCTGCAGTGCAGTTGGCTTTTCCAGTGCCTAGAGCCTGCGCTATACCCCAACCAGCAACATCCAGTGGCCAGCAGCTTCCCCTAGCACTCACCCCATGTGGCTTTGTAGCAGAATGCCTTCAGTGAGACTCCTTACTGAGAACAGCTTTCCCTGGTACCCTACCACCACATCGCCACCCACTGCCATCAAGCTGATTCCAACTCATAGCAGCCTTATAGGACAGAGTAGAACTGCCCCATAGGGTTTCCAAGGAGCGGGTGGTGGATTTGAACTGCCTATCTTTTGGTTAGCAGCCATCTGTGCCACCAGGGCTGCTCCACCCTGACACCCTAACAGGAGGATTTTCAGCAAATTCCACTGGTACAGCACTACAGCAACTTCTCTGTCATTCAGGAACCACAGCCGTGCCCTCTCCAACAAAGTCAAGATCTCATTCTGGGTGTGGCTCTTCTTGAGGGCCCGATCTCATTCCTAGGAGGGGCATTCTATTTCAGCTTGTGGGTGCTCTTTCTTGAGTGCTCTATTTCAGTTTGTAGGGGCTCTTTCTTGGGTGCTCTATTTTAGTTTGTAGGGGTTCTTCCTTGGGTGCTCTATTTCAGTGAGAAGCGCTCTTCCTTGGGCCCTCTATTTCAGCTTGGGATGAGCTCTTCCTTGGGTCCTCTATTTCAGCTTGGGATGAGCTCTTCCTTGGGCCCTCTATTTCAGCTTGGGATGAGCTCTTCCTTGGGTCCTCTATTTCAGCTTGGGATGAGCTCTTCCTTGGGTCCTCTATTTCAGCTTGGGATGAGCTCTTCCTTGGGTCCTCTATTTCAGCTTGGGATGAGCTCTTCCTTGGGTCCTCTATTTCAGCTTGGGATGAGCTCTTCCTTGGGTCCTCTATTTCAGCTTGGGATGAGCTCTTCCTTGGGTCCTCTATTTCAGCTTGGGATGAGCTCTTCCTTGGGTCCTCTATTTCAGCTTGGGATGAGCTCTTCCTTGGGCCCTCTATTTCAGCTTGGGATGAGCTCTTCCTTGGGTGCTCTATCTCAGCCCTAGGGGTAGTGGCTGCTCCTTATGTTGAATATTTCTATATTCTTCAGAGCTCTCTTTACTTCTTACTAGCCGGTGCCTTGTTACTACAATCCCCTGCTGTAGTCGTTAATTCTTGATATTAAACTTCCCTGTTCAATTTACCGTGTGGTTTCTCTGTCCTGATTGAACCCTGACTAATGTTAATTCTAAATCCTAAAATGTGCCTAAACAGAATGTCTGGGCTAAGGGATCCTGGGTCTGTAATAACAAGAGCATCCAAGTTCCACCTATTATACGCCAGGTACTAGTTTAAATGCTTTGTGGATATGAACTTGCTCAAGGCTGACAACCATCCTATGAGGCAGGTACCATAACCAAGAACATTTTAAAACAGAGGAAATAAGAAAACAAAGAGATTAAGTGACTTTCCCAAAGTCACACAGAGCCGAGATTCACACCCATGGAAACCTGTGGCCTGACGAGCTGGGGCGAGGTGGGGAAAGGGCATGGAGAGAGGTGGTGGCAGGGAAATCGGCTTCAAGGGTGTTGCGTGTCCTCTTCTGAGCTCTTGGGGCCCTGCGCTCACTCCACTAACTGCACACATCCCACTGCTCTGGAATTAGGTCTCTAACAGTTTGGCCAGTCCTCAAAGGCAAAGACCATGTCCTTGTCTCCTGGAATGTCAAGTGCTTAGCAGAGAGCTGGCCTGGGGCACATTCCCTATTCAGTCAAAACCTGCTAGATAAATGACATGTCGAATGAAGTAGAACTACAGACCCAAACCCTAGCTAAGCAATAGCCCAAGCCCTTCTGTGTCAGCTTCCATGCTGTGGAAAGAGCTCTGGACTGGCAAGCATCTGACCATGATGGACAAAATAATCTCTTGGGTCTCTTTCAACTTTTGAACTCCAGGGTCCATCTAGAAAGCAAATTTGGTTACATGACTTTTCTACCTGTCCCCAGGTAGAGTCTAGCTCATGTGATCCCACCCTCACCTGCCCTTACAGCTAGGCCTCCAGTTATGCTCTAACAGACATCTGAAGTTTCAGTGACCATGTTTTACTGTTCCTGCCACCTGAGAGGCCCCAAGACTAGTGTACACACTTGCTAAATTCCTAACCTTCCTCAGGACCAACTAAAAAACCACTACTATTCTTTTCTTCATCGTAATCAGTATGATCTCCTCCTCTTGGCATCCCACACACTTGATTGGTTCCCCGCTACCCCTGTGGTAAATATTATGCCCTGCCTGTGTGCTACATTAGGGAGCCCTGGTAGCACAGTGGCTAAGCAGCTCGGCTGCTAACCAAAAGCTTGGCAGTTCAAACCCACTGGCCGCACCGCAGAATAAAGTTGTGGCAGTCTGCTTCCATAAAGATATATAGCCTAGGAAATCCTGTGGGGCAGTTTGACTCTGTCCTATAGGGTTACTATGAGTCAGAATCAACTCGATGGCAATGTGTTTGGCTTGGTTTAGGTGTGCTACATCACCATGAACTTGTCTATGTACTCTGTCTTGGATTCAATTGTGTCCCCCAAAATATGTGTCAGCTTGCTTAGGGCATGATTCCCAGTATTATGTGGCTGTCCTCCATTTTGTGATCGTGATTTTCCTATGTGTTGTAAATCCTAATCTCTGCCTGTGGGTAATGAAACAAGATTAAATTATGTTAAGGAGGATTAAGGTGAGATGTAACACCCTTGCTCAGGTTGTATCCCTGATCCAATGTAAGGGGAGATTCCCTGGGGTATCCCCTGAACCACCTTCTATCTTAAAACAAACCAAACCAAACCCACTGCTGTTGAGTCGATTCCGACTCATAGCGACCCTATAAGACAGAGTAGAACTGCCCCATACAGTTTCCAAGGAGCGCCTGGTGGACTTGAACTGCCGACCTTTTGGTTAGGAGCTGTAGCACTTAACCACTACGCCACCAGGGTTTCCACCTTCTATCTTACAAGAGATAAAAGGAGAGGGAAGCAAGCAGAGAGTGGGGGACCTCATACCACCAGGAAAGCGGTGCTGGGAGCAGAGCACATCCTTTGGACCCAGGGTTCTTGTGTAGAAAAGCTCCTAGACCAAGAGAAGATTGATGACAAGGACCTTCCTCCAGAGCTGACAGAGAGAGAAAGCCTTCCTCTGGAGCTGATGCCCTGAATTTGGGCTTGTAGTCTACTAGACTGTGAGAGAATAAGTTTCTCTTTGCTGAAGCCATCCACTTGTGATATTTCTCTTATAGCAGCACTAGATAACTAAGACACCCCCCTTCTAGACAAGGAGCCCTCTGAAGGCAGGGACTGTTTTTCTGTGCCTATCACAAACCAAAAAAAAAAAAAAAAAACCCAAACCCACTGCCATGGAGTCGATTCTGACTCACAGTGACCAACCGTATAGGACAGAGTAGAACTGCCCCATAGAGTTTCCAAGGAGTGGCTGGTGGATTCAAATTGCCAAACTTTTGGTTAGCAGCCAAGCTCTTAGTAACCCCCAAAATCAATGTGGTTGGGACCCAGAACAAAAAGAAAGAGAACACAGTTAAGTAAAAGGTAGTATGTGCCATTTGTTCACTCACTGGTATTCAAGGTTAATGGCTGAGTTTCTGTTGTGGTAGTTGTTTTTTAAAAGTGGCTAATCTCTTAATAAGGACAGTAGCCTGAGTTAAAGAATACATAGGTGCTGGGTAATATGCTAATCCTCCATAGGAAGAGAGGATTTTTCTACAAATTAAAAAGAAATGGAAGTATCTGGAAGAGATTAAGGCAATTATGCCTGCCTCTGTGAAGACCAGTTTTATCCATCTCCCCCAAACACAAACATACTCGTGCATGTACAACAATCCAATGAGAAAACGGAAAATGGTCCATTTAATGATGTAACAGGAGACATGCATGCTCTTGGAGAAAGACTGGGGACATGCGTGAACAGCAATTCTCCTCAAAACAGGAGACCTCCTGGACTAGAGGGACACTCGATTCTATCTCCAGCAAACACCCCATCCCCCATAAAGAAGGAAGCAGGGGTCCACACACCTAAGAAACAAGGGAAGAATAAAATCCCAGAGAAGTCACTTAATTCATGTTCTCACAGCGATCTGGAGGGACAGAACTAAGTAAGTTCTCATCCAGAGCCACCACTCACAAAGCCATGTGGAACCAATGGCAAGTGAGAGAGCCTGTGTCTGGTGGAAGAGCCCGCCCATAGCTTAGCAGAACTGAGACCAGAGGAAATACCCCGGCCCCTCCCTCTGTTCAGCACTCTCACAGTACCCTGTTCTTCTCCTGGGCACTTACCCTTGTGGTAATTCATTATTTATTTAATATCTGCCCTTGGTTCTCCCTCAGAGACTACAAGCACCATTAAGACAAGGACCATGCCTATTTTGCTCACCACTGTATCCCTGGCACTCAGAACGGTACAGAGTAGGCACCCAAAAAATACTTGCTGAAAAAATTAACACATATGTAGAGATGGAAGGATCCTTGAGATCCTGACGAAGAGGAGGGGGAGGAGGGGAAAGAGGAAAGTAATCTATATTTAACGTTTATGTGTTAGGCCACCTGGGTGGCACAAATGGTTAAGAGCTTGGCTACTAACCAAAGGGTTAGCTGTTCGAGTCCACCCAGAGGCACCTCAGAAGAAAGGCCTGGTGATTTTCTTCTAATGAGTGACAGCCATTGAAAACCTATGGAGCAGAGTTCTACTCTGACACACATGGAATCGCCATGAGTTGGAATCAACTTGACGGCACCTGGTTTTATTACGTATCAGGCACTGTTCAATTATATTAACCCATTTAATTTTCATGACAATCCTATGAGGGAGGTATTGTCATTATGCCCACCTTACAACAGTAATATTTTATGCTTTTTGAGTATTTACCACATACTGAGCACTGTTCTAAGTGCCTTACATGTATTAAGTCATTTAATCTTCAGAAGAACCCTACCCTGTGAAATAGGTTCTGTTATTACCCCCCGAGGTGCAATTAATTACTTTTGTGTGTGGCCTTTCTGGCCATGCTCTTCTAACTCCTACTCAGGTGACTGGGCAGGACTGTGTAATAATGTAATCATGGCCCACCAAGGGAACTGGTGGATTTTGCCTTAAAAAAGAGCCAATTCCAGAGCAGAGAGGAAGATCCTACCACGACCAAGAAGGAACAGCCAGGAGTCAGTATGTCCTTTGGACCTGGGATCCCTGCACTGGGAGGCTCGTGGGACCAGGGGACAGAGAGAGACTGAGTTGTAACCCTGAAAACAGTGAGAAGCGGTAACAGGAGAGACCTGGTAGCACAGATGTGGCAGTAGAAGACGGCGTGGTGAGCTTCCTGGCCCAAGGAGAGAAAGCTCAGTGCCACTGGGGAGAGGCCTGGGGCCAGGGAGAGGCATGCATGCAAGCATGGTTGGGAAGAGGCTGTCCTGATGAAGGAACTGTATCCTGAGTGTTCCTGAGCCTGTATTTTAACTGTTACTTCTCTAGTAAACCCCATAATCATGAGTATGGTCTATGAGTTCTATGTGGCCATTGAAATGAATTATCAAATCTAGTAGAGAAGTAGAGAGTGCTGTGCAAGGACAGTTGGCGTCAGAATTAGTAAAGATGGCAGAGACAGGAAGCTTGTCTGGCCTTCACCTTATGGGAGTCAGCCTTGCGCTATTGATCTTGGTTCTCCTGCCCCCTTGTGATATTAAAGGAGGTCAGACATTGCTCCCAAGCCGTTTTTATACCCTTCTCCCTGGCAAGAGATGGAAGGATGATTCTCCAGAGACTTTTCTCAGTTCTGGTTTCCCCAGAAACAAACCACTAGGCAAGACTTTAAGTGCAAGTAGTTTATCTGGGAGTTGTAGGGAGCACCCATCTGGCAGTAGAGTGGGGAGGTCTGGCATGGCAGGGCTTAGTTCCAAATACAACGGACAGTCCGGATCACTAGATGTCTGAGAAAAGCTTCCAACATGAATGGTAGTGATTCAATAAACCAGAGAGAGAGAGACCACAAATGGAAAGAAGAAAGCTAAAATAAGTATTGATATCCTCAGAGAAATGTGAGACGATGTTTTATCCATTAAATAAGAACATTCTATTTAAAAAAAAAAAAATCTGAGAACAAGCTTGGAAATAAAAACTATAATAGGTTTTTAGAATTCAAAAGGAAGGTTAGAAGACAAAGCTGAGAAATTCTTCCAGAAAAAAATAATAAATTCAGAGGGAGAAAAATACAAAAGCAAGAAAATCAGAGGATCAATCAAAGAGAGTCAGTATTTGATTAACAGGAGGTCCATAAAGAAAGAACAGAGAAAACAGATAGCAAGAAATTATTAAAACAAAACAAAAAAATTTCAAGAACCAAAGGGCATAAGTTTCTAGTTTGAAAAGGGCTCAAAAGGTACCTGACACAACAAATTTAAAAAGACATACACCAAGTGCATTGTCATGCACTGAGTTATGTCCCCCCAAAAATGTGTGTATCAATTTGGCTGGGCCATGATTCCCAGTATAGTGTCATTTTCCTATATGTTGTAAATCCTGCCTCGATGATGTTAATGAGGGAGGATGGGTGGCAGTTGTGTTAGTGAGGTAGGACTCAACCTACAAGATTGGATTGTGTCTTGAAGTAATCCCTTGAGATATAAAAGAGAGAAGCAAGCAAAGAGACAGGGGGACTTCATACCTCCAAGAAAGCAGTGTCAGGAGCAGAGCGTATCCTTTGGACCCAGGGTCCCTGCATGGAGAAGCTCCTAGGCCAGAGAAACATTGATGAGAAGGCTCACAGAGAGAGAAAGCCTTCCCCTGGAGCTGACACCCTGAATTTGGACTTTTAGCCTACTTTACTGTGAAGAAATAAACTTCTGTTTGTTAAAGCCACCCACTTGTGATATTTCTGTTATAGCAGAACTAGGTGACTAAGACATGCATTTTCGTGAAACTTCAGAACATCAATCATAAAAAAAAAAACAAATTTCCAGAGGGGAAAACAAACAAACAAAACAAAATACAGGTCATATACAAAGTCCTGGAATCAAATGATATCAGCTACTCAAAAGTTATGCCCAGAGCTTAAAGACAAGAGAATGATGCCTTGATATCAGAGGGAAAATTTTCAAACTTAGAATTCTACACTCAGTTAAACTCCATCAGATACCAGGTGGCATAAAAACATTTTCGGACAGGTACAATCTGAAAAAATGTATGTCCAATGAATCCTTTCTTGAGAAGCTCCTGGAGGATATGTTTCTCCAAAATGAGGGGGTAAAGTGAAAAGACCACAACACAGGATGGCAAAAAGAGACAAGGCAACACAAGAGAGAGACAGGGGCATCCTGGAATGAGGGCAAAGGGACCAGAGCTGTGCAGGGGGCCAACAGGGCAACCAGCCTTGAATCTGAGGGGGGCGCTATGTTCCAGGTGGTGACCACAGGAATGGAAAAAATTGAAAATGATAAGTTATACGATATATTTGTACTAGAGGAGTTTGAGTTCTGCTGGTGAGTTTGGGGGGAAGGATTAGTGATGAATAAATATAAACCTAAGGAAATGAAAAGTCAAGGCAAGATCCTTCTCTCTTGCTGGAACCCCACTGTCTCGTCAAGGGGCTGATTGACTGGGAAGGCTACAGGAAAAACTAAAAGTTGTATAAGAAAGGAAATTCAATCATTATACAGCTATGAACAATATTTAAATAGCCAGAATAATAAAGACAATGAATATTGAGTTAAGCCAAACCTGTAATATAACCATATTGGGAAGATACAGAATGAAGAAAGGTATATGTGTGAGGGATGGTGGGCAGGAAAAAGCAGAAGCATGAGACATTTAAGTCCCTCATCTCCCTTAGAAGAAAGTCATGCAATAATGTCTAATACTGATCAATCGAGAAAGAGCTGGATAAGCATACTATTAGAAACAGCTAAAACAGTGATACTGGCTGGCTCTGGAGAGAGGAACTTGACAGGGAACTGATGGTTTTTATTACAAGTTTGTGCAGTACTGTTTGTACATGTTATTTGATGTAAAAAAAAAAAAGACTTAAAAATCATCTTGTTCCTTGCTTAAAAGGGTATGTGTGTATATATGCATATCTATATACGTGTCTGTGTGAGTGAGAGTGTACACGCACATGTGCACGCACACAGGATTCTCGGTGGGATGGGCAGTGGGGTGGGGTGGAGTGGAAGGAAGAATGGTCGGGAAAGTTTTCCTGGTACTATTAAAATTACCCCCATGTCCCCGGTAATGCCAATACTGGTTCTAAGACTAATACTGAGAAAGTTCCTGCTGAAAGCCCTAGCCAATAATCCCTTGGCTGTTGCTCTAGGAAAGTAACATTCTGGGTGTTTGGATCTCAGCTGGAAAGAAGATCGGCTTCCACACACACTATTAGAATGCTATTCCTCCCAACATCAAGAACAGGTGTTCAAATGAAACACACTGGGACAGCAAGAAGTAGCCTGGATTAGCCAGAGTCCTACCTGGCTGGGGACTTGGGAACACAGGTATTCATTCATTCAACAGATACTTGTTGAGCACCTATTCTATGGGTCAGCACTGTGGATACAGTGGTAAACAAGACAAAGTCTCTGCCCTCAAGGCGCTTATTATCTAGTGGGGTAGAGAAAAAAAACAAGTAAATAATAAGCAAGGTGATTCCAGACAGTACTAAGTCCCATGAAGATAATTAAACAGTTAGACATGTTTCAGAGTGACTAGGGAAGAGGTACTTCAGAAGGCATGTTCAAGGAAGGCCTTTTTGAGGAGGTGACGCTGGAACCGAGAGCTAAAAGATGGAAAGCCAGGAGAGCAACAATCTGTAGGAAGAGCATTTCAGGTAGTGAAAATAGCGTGTACAAAAGGCCCTGAGGTAGGAACGTGCTTGCTGTGTGCATTTAGAATCTGTTACAGAGGTGGAGCCAATGGTGTGTGAGACCCAGGGCTTTGCTGAGTGTCAAGAATTAGAAGGACCCTTTACGTTCATTCCCTCAACTAAACAATTCACATATGAGGAAACTGAGGCACTGCCAGGACAGGAACTTGCCCAAGGTCACACAGCAACTCAGGGCAGCTCTGATCTCAGCTCAGGCTCCTGCCTCACAACCCAGCACTCTTTCACCAGGAAGAACTAGGACAGGGGTTGGCAAATTACAGACTTGAAGTCCATGGGCCAAAACCAGCCCACTACCTATTTTTTGCAAAAAAGTTTTATTGAAACACAGCTCACCCATTCATTTACATACTGTCTATGGCTGCTTTCATAATGCAACAGTAGAGCTGAGTAGCTGCAACTGGGACTATATGGCCTACAAAGCCTAAAATATTCTCTGAACTAAGGGAACATATAAAACACAGTGGCCAAGTTTGGGAATGGAACTCCTAGAGACAGGAGGAAGCTTAGGCTCACTCGGCAGCTCTCTGAGATCCTTCTCTCCTGCTGGAACCCCACTGTCTCGTCAAGAGGCTGAGTGACCGGGAAGGCTCCTTAAACACTATTTCCTGCTGCCTAGGAAATGGCAAAACACAGACTAACATTCGTGCTATCAATGTTGTATAAACTACACTGTACTAAGTACATATAAGAGACAGATATTCATTCTAACAGGAAAGATCAGGGAACACTTCCTAGGAAAGGAAACATTTGAGAGGTGCCTGGAAAGAAGGTGAGAGGGCACCCAAGAAACCCTCTGTCACCCTGACATGGCAGACAACCTACGACTCTGCTGAGCTAAAGTTCCTCTAGCTAGGGTGTTCAAGCCAAAGATGGTGACCATTTGGCAGGGAGGAGGTTGAGGGAGACTAGACAAGATGAAAGATGCTCAAGTCCTTTGAAATCATGGATGCCACAGTGGTTGGCTTATGAATTCTTCAGTTTCATTCCCATCATATTTGCTGAGAGACACACACATAGCATGAAGATAGTTGGGAAGGGGAGTAGATACAGAGAGACAGATGAGAGTTGAGAATATGAGGGAGCTGAAAACAGGCTTACTCACACCCAAAGTCAAAGAAAGCCCAAGTACAGCACGAAGGGAAGAAATGCACCCAGGGTTTCCCCTCGCCCCCCCCAACTTAAAGTGCTGCAGAGGAAAAAGGAGTAAGCCAAAGCCTGACAATTAGGTCTAAAACTAATCAAATATCCCTTTAATACCTCTGACTTGGCACCTGGCAGCATTCTTAGCATGCCCCATTGTTCCCAGGCAGGGCTTTGGTGCAGGAGCCCTCAGCTGCCTCTCCTGCTTCCAGGCTGGGGAGGGGAGGGAACTGCCACACTGGAGAAGGGGCAGTGCTCCCTGGCCACCCAGGGGCTGACTCTGTCCCTACCCACCCACCGCTATCAAAGGAGCCTACCCCTGATTGTTCTGTCCCAGTGGGAGGGGTGATTCATGCCATATGGTTGTGCCAGATAACTGCCCAAAGGTAGGGGTGGCAAGAAGAGTTCAGGGTCTGAAAAGAGACAACTTCCCCTTATCTACAGGCTACCTGCACATGAGATGGGATTATTCCCACTTTACAATGGAGGAAACAGAGACCAAGAGAGCTTAAATGACTTGCCCATAGGAGTCAGCACAGCATGGTAGCTAAGAACACCGGTTTGGGAGTCAGAGATCTGAGTTTGAATCCCACTTCTCGTTTCCTGTGCAGGCCTGGGAAGTTACTTAAGCTTTCTGAGCTGCAGTTTCCCCATCTATAAAATGACAACAATAAGAGCTTATCTCCTGGGGTTACTACACTGACAAAAGGAGATGTGGCACAGTGCATGGCACACACTAACAGCTCAATAAATTAAGAATCATTGTTGTCACTGTGGATCCGGGCACCAAGACAGGAGTAACTCTCAGTCCAGGACTGCCTGCCAAACTGAGCGCACCCCACACCCCATACCCCACTGTCAAGCAAGGAGTCACCTTGAAGCTCTAAGGGAAGCTTCCTGGATGGCAGGTACAGCTGCAGCCACCCCTGCCTGGCAGAATGCTCTCTCTGTACTGGAACACAGGTGGCTGTGTTCAGGTGAACTGCCTCACCCAGTTAACTCCGGTGGGCCCCAAACTCCCTTCGCACAGTCTCTTTTTCAGAAATGCGTCTGGTTGTTTTTGAGGGCCCCGCAGACAAGGGAAGGCGGCATGCGCTGTTTCTGTTGGAAAAGCCGTCTTTCCTCTCCTTTCACAGAATCCCAACGCTCCTCTAGCCATGGTAATGCACATTCGGTGATCTCCTGGCATGCCAGGAAGCACTCAGCGGAAAGCAAAGCAGTCCCTGTGCTTACATCGTTGCTAACAAACCTACAGCAGCCCCCGACACAGCAGGAACACACTACTAGACAGGGTGGACCTCGAACTCAGAATATCAAGACACAGAAGGAAGCAAGGTAAATAGTTTCTTGGGCTGAGATAAAGTGGAACCATCTGGTTATAAATAAGTGAGTTTATTCAAGAGCCTATGATTTACATACTTCTCTTTCCCATTTTTTTTTTTTTTTTTGTTGTTGTTAAAGGGCGAAGCAGCCAAGTTTGAGACCACACAGTGTGGCAAGAGCCGTGGCCAACTGGAGAACTCAGGCCCATCTAGAACGGGCAGCCGCTACTCCATCCAACCACTTTTTGTGATAGTGGAACTCAAGCCCAGCTGCCGGACCTTCTAATTTTTTCACTATTCAGAAATGACAATTTTTTTTTAATGTTAAATATCCTAGTGTTTAGGTACCGGCAACTTACCTAAACTAACATTTAAAAACAAATTCACTCAACCGTCTATAGGTCATCACTGAGTCCACCCCACAAAACACTATCTCTGGGCTACATCTGGCCCACAGGCCACCAATTTGCTACCTCTGTTAAAGTATACATGTAAGATTTTTAAAAAACAATAATAATATAAAGATCAGATAAGCTATTCAAACAAGCCCACTTAAGTAAATGGCCACTGAGGCTTATTATCAATAAAATAATCCAGAAATCCAAACTACAGACACTGATGCCCCAAGAACAGAACCATCAACTTTTCACTAAAGTTAGCTGCCATATTTAGAAACTGGTTATTTCACAAATAGACATGCACACACATATACATTTTAACCATCAGCAGCTGACTCTGATCAATACTCAGGAGTAAACACACAAAAATAACAGTTTTCAGTTGAGAACATGCAACGTGCTTTAGCACCAGGAAGTAATTTTCACAGACACACCCGCCAGATGTTTCCAACCTACTCCCTTTAAGAAAACTCCTTGCACCAGAAGACCCTGCCAGCCCCCTCACTCAACAGTGGCCTCTCAGAGGCGGCTGAACTTGTAACACACAGGGGAGAACCAAACAGACACACACAACCCTGGCTAACTGGGCTCTTGGGAGGCTGCCCAAGTGAGGCTCCTGACGGCACGTGACACCTGTTGTAATCCCCGCCCTGGTACTGCTGCCCAGCAGTCAGCTAAAAGGAGAGCTCTCCAGAGCCAACAACAACAAAACCAAGAACCTGGCTCATTGGGGCCCCCAGTCATAACCTCCCGGTATTTCTCAAAGAGGGCTGCAGATTCCTCGTATCCCAGAGAGGAGGGAGTGGTCTCAGTCAACGTCATATGGCCAGTGGGTAGAGCAGGCAGCAAGAGGAAACATCACAGCTATGCTCTATGGAGCCAGACATCTGGGTTGGAATCCTGTTTTCATCACTTCCTAGTTGTGTGGTCCTGGATAAGTTACTCAACCTCTCTACATCTCAATTTTCTCATCTTTAATTCAATCATCATCATAACACTATGAAGTTGTGATCGCTGTGTTCATTTTAGGATTGTTGCTGTTAGCTGCCGTCGACTCCAACTCATGGTGGCCTTACATACAATAGAATGTAATGCTGTCCAGTCCTGCATCATCCTCACAATCACCAGCATGTTCGAGTCCATAGTTGCAGCTACCGTGCCAATCCATCTCACCGAGGGTCTTCCATGCCTTCGCAAGCCCTCTATTTCACCAAACGTGATGTCTTCCTCTAGTGATTAATCCCTCCTGATGAGGTGTTCAAGGCAAGCAAGTCGGACAATGTTTTATTGTGATCCATAAGGTTTACATTGGCTAATATTTGAACAATGAATAAAAAAGAAGTAGAACTGATGCCTTTGAATTATGGTATTGGCAAAGAATATTGAATAGACTATGGGCTGCCAGAAAACCAAAACTGTCTTGGAAGAAGTACAGCCAGAATGCTCCTTTGAAGCAAGGATGGCGAGACTTTGTCTCACTTACTTTGGACATGTTACCAGGAGGGGCCAGTCCCTGGAAAACGACATCACACTTGATAAAGTAAAGGGTCAGAGAAAAAAAGGAAGACCCTCAATGAGATGGACTGACACAGCAGCTGCAACAATGGGCTCAAACACAGCAACGATTGTGAGGTTGACACAGGACTGGGCAGTGTTTTGTTCTGTTGTACACAGGGTCACTAGGAGTCAGAACTGACTCGACAGCACCTAATAATAACAACAATAATATTCGGAAATAGATTGCCAGGTCTTTCTTTCTACTCAGTCTGGAAACGTTGCTGAAACCTGTTCACCATACGTGACCCTGCTGGTATTTGAAATATCGGAGGCATAGCTTCCAGCATTATAGCATCACACAAGCCACCACAGTATGACCAACCAACAGACAGGTAGTGGCATTTTAGCATAAGGATCCTGAAGTCTCAGAAGTCAGACACAGAGCTACAGAGTGGCAGAGCTAGGACCAGAAATCAGGCTGGTTCCCAATTTTATGGTCTCTCCTCTGCTCTCTCAACTCAAAGGTGAGGTCACAAGGTCTCCATAATGTCACCCCCTCCCTATCTTATCCAGGGAAACCAAAACAAATTTGGTCCCTACTCCAAAGCAAGCACTCCCCCACAAGCAGCAGCACAATCACATTTAATGGGCACTTATACTGCATCAGGTGCTGTGCTTAGCCTTTACCTATACCCACTCATTCAACCCTCAAAGGAACCCCCAACCCAGTTAACATCACTCCCATTATATAGACCTAGAATTCCAGGTACAGAGAGATCAAGTGACTTGACCAAGGCCAGAGATTTGAATGAGGCAGTGGACCTCCAAAGCTAGAGACCTACACAATGCCCCAAGAGGGACATGGAACTGCTTCATCAACAGGGCCTCAGTAAGGGGGAGGTGGGCAGTGGTGGTGAAGGTTCCTCTTCAAAGTCACACCACTACCGAGTGACCTCAAGGACTCTTCCTCGACTGTTTGAAGAAGTTCAGTCTTAGAGCAATGGTCTGTCTCCTCTGCTCAGACATCCGGGCTCCCAGTGCAGCCTGCAGAAGGCGTTGGAGGGGCAGGGGCGGAGGGGCAGGGGCGGAGGGGCAGGGGCGGAGGGGCAGGGGCGGAGGGGCAGGGGCGGAGGGGCAGGGGCGGAGGGGCACGGGCGGAGGGGCACGGGCGGAGGGGCACGGGCGGAGGGGCACGGGCGCAGGGGTGGGGGCGAGGGCAGATCCTTTGCCCAGCTCACATATGGTGGAGGTACAGAGGCTAAGAGCTCAAGCGCTGGGTCAGAGACTCCCTGCTCCACCACTGCAGTCTGTGTGTCCCCAGGCAGTAACTGCACCTCTGTGAGCCTCAGTTACCTCATTCACACCTACCTGCCTGTAACAGTGAGTATTTAACAAGATTTAAGTGTTAAGGGCTTATTAGTCCAATGCCTGACAGAGTAAGTGCTAAATAAATGGCAGCTGCCATTATTATTAACATTCTCATTATCACCCACATCATCATCATTCTTATCAGTATCATTGATAAGCTTATCATTCACCTGAGAAAGCTGAAAAAACTTCAGCATCTGAAGCGCATATCCTGAAATCAAAGGGATGGAAAAAATGGGCCTGCTTTTTTTCCTTCCCTCTCCTATCTGCACTCAGCAGAGGGCAGCAAACAGGAACCATTCAAAGATAAGAGAGGGAGAAGAGAGACACATGGAGAAAAAGAGACACACTCATAAATACACACCCACCCACCGCAGCAAGCGGAATTGTTTAGCTTCCTCTAGCTTTGAAAGTATGAACACTCCGCCTCCTCCAGCTAAAGAGGGCCAGGCAGAAAAAAAGTCTAAGCTGAAGAGACAGAAGTTCTTTTTCAGCTTGAGAGAAATTTTCAATGAATTAACTTTTAACTGGAGGGCAGGCGGAGGAACTGCAGCTCAGTTCTCAGGGCATCTCTGAGGGGAAAGGAAGGCGGTAGCAGAAGTCATAAGTAAGATGAAATAAAGACAGCTTTCAGTTGTTCCTCCTAGCAACTGTCTGCTGTATGCCAGCAAGCATTGGCACCAGAGTTTTACCCAGGAGGAAACTGAGGCCCACAGCTCATCATCTCAGCCAAGGGATAGCAGACCTGGAACAAGAACACAAACCTCTAGACTCGGTCCTGTCCTCTTTCTAAGAGTCCAGGATGGCAAAGAGGTTTTACTGCAAAGATCAAGACTGATCCTGGGTAGGGGTAGCCTGGGACACTGTCAGCGGGATTTTGGAGTGAATATTTGTTGGTCTTTTCCCTAGATTGCATTTCTCTCCTCCCCACAAGAGCATCCAGATTTTCCTCTGTGGAACTGCTATTCTTGTTATTTGGGTGGGCTGACCTCACCCCTAGCTCCAAGGTGGGTTAAGTCAATCAGCACAGCTCAACTCCTGGCAACTGTGAATGCTTCAGGGACTATATTAGATCCAAAGCGGGTCAGTAACACCTAAGGAGATCTTGCTAGAGATTACAGGAAAAAAGTTTCCCCTCTCATTTGGAAGGTACCAGAAAAGACAGACTCTCTCCTCTAGGATCTGGGTGTGGGTATGAAGTCTGGAAGAGCTGCAGCCATATTTTGTTACCATGGGGAGCTCAGCCTAGGACAAAACTAACATACAGAGAATGTCAAAACCGAGAAATCCAAAAAAAGAGAATCAGAATCCTGACAACACCATGAACTTCTAGATCATATCATACCTGAAGCCAATCACAGTTATAGGAGCCAATACACTCCATTACAGCCTATGTGGTTTAATTCACTCTGTCACCTGCAACTGATAGAGAATCTGAGGTGATTGGCTCAGATCGGTTGTCTGCCATGGACAACGGTAATGGTGCCATGTGTTTGGTATTATTATCTGCCATCCCTGTATAACTCCTCCTTTTAACTCGTCTACTCTCTATCCAGGTCCCTTTGCTGCCTGAAAATTTAACCCATCTTCTTGCTTAAAATCTATGAAACTTTGGGAAGAAAATTTACCAAAATGAATCTACAAAAAAAGCCACACAGGTTTCAGCAAATAATTGGTCTCACTAAGTACTGGTCTCCAAAACTTGGGATGATAATCTTGGCTCATGAGAAAAGAATGATAGAAAAGGATCAAATATTAGTATGTGGGGAAAAAATCTTTATGGTGAAACAGGTAAGAGCTTGGAGAAGAACTGCATTCTGGTCTGCAATCCTCCCTGTAAGAATTTGTTTAACTGACTTCTCCTCTTCTGGGCCTCAGTTTCCCTACCTACAAAATTAAGAGGCTGGACAAGATGACTTCTGATGCCCCCTTACTGCTCTGGCATATACGCATCATTCAGCAAACACATCCTGACCACCTTGTAAGTGCCAAGCGTTGTACTATATGCTAGAAGAGGATGTGGTTCCTACCTCAAGACATTTCAAGGGTGACAGGGTACGCACAAGGTACTCCTTGACCACAGGAACTCAGGCATCAGGCAGGCATGTGTAAACTACCTTCTTTCCTCACTCTAACAGGCATGAGGACAGTGGTTCTTTGGAGAAGCAAGACTCTTAAAACATCCTTCCCTTGCCTGTCCTAATACCTGGGTCGCAGAGGGTCAGCCATATGTAAAATACAGAGCCCACAGCAAACACCGTTAGAAGCATTTAGCTGCCACAGGACGTACTGCTAAGTTTGCCTTGAGGTGCTTTTTATACAGTGGCGCCATCTCTGTTTAAGAGCTGACTGTGGACAAGGTACAATTAGCAAGCTAGATGGTTATCTTATAAACTGGTCTTTGCTTTTTCATTCCTGATTCCAATATATGTTATTGTGTCACTGGAGCCCACAGAACATCCTTAGACCACAGACTTGGAGTATGAATACGTTTCTAATTTGTGGCCTCATCATCAGTTAAATAAGGAGGTCTGTTTGAATACACTCCTATTATCCAAAACCAAAACCAAACCTGTTGGCGTCAAGTCGATTCCAGCTCGTCATGGCCCTAACAGGACAGAGGAGAACTGCCAGGGTTTCCAAGGAGTGGCTGGCGGATTCCAACTGCCAACCCCTTGGTTAGCAGCAAAGCTCTTAACCACTGCACCACCAGGGCTCCTCCCATTAACCAGACCCTTCCAAAACCTGCTTAAGAAACTCATAGAACCCCAGAATGGAAAAGACCTAAAAAAAAAGTATTTCCTACATCGCAATTTAGTTTCAACATGTCATTAGCTCCACTTGAGCAGCAGTTTTCAGAAAAAGTCTGAGACCAAGCCTGGGCTTAGTGGGAAAAACACTGATTTGTACTATCTGCCCTGTGGCGCAATGGTTAAACTCGGCTGCCAACTAAAAGGTCAGCAGTTCGAAGCCACGAGCTGCTCCACAGAGAAAGATGTAGCAGTCTGTTTTCGTAGAGATTTCAGTCTTGGAAACCCAATGGGGCGGTTCTACTCTGTCTTACAGGGTCACTATGAGTCAGAATTAATCTGACAGCAATGGGGGCTTGGAGTATTTTTTTTTTTTTTTTTTGCCCTGGCCCAGGGGGTGGAAGCATTGACCTAACAACACATTTGTCTTTCCCCTTCTGAATCTAAGTCCTCACTTCACAGATGAGGAATCCAAGGTCCAGAGAGGTTAAACCACTTCCCTGAAGTCACACAGTAGGTTTAGAGCTGGAGAGAGGACCAGAACCCAGGCCTTCTGTTCCTAAGCCTTCTCTCTGCTGGGTCCCTTGGGGCACAGCAAGTTCAGGATATGAGGAAGAATACAGGGAGCCAGACTTGATCCAGTAAATCAACAACCCTTCTCCAGTGGCATCAGATTTCACCTGGGCATACAGACAGAGAAGTGATTAGCAATCTAAAAGTTCTCAGCCCCTCTGCAGAAAATAAATCGTTCCAAGGCTACATTTCTGTGGTACTTAACTTTCTAATGGGCAACGCTCTGGCACCCGGAAGACTGAAAAAAAAAAGAGGGAAAAAAAATATTGATTTCTGGATGCTCTAAGAATAAAGTTCAGCTCTGACACAATGAGAAAAACTCCTGAGATGTGAAAATTAAAATCATTTGTATTCCATTATCCCACCAATTTCTATTCCATGGATGCTATTATCCAATGAAGTCATTTCTCACAAGAGCTTATGGCTCAGAGATGGGAAGAGGCTGAATCACATTTCATAACATGGGGTTTTAATAACCAGTTCCCAAGTCTGAAATATGAAACGGGCTGTGGAATTAAACCAAGACGTTAGCACACTGGAGCTGGAAGTGAGAGGGACCCCCAAATTAAAATGAAGATGGCTTCAAGACTGGCTTTTCTTGCTTGGTTTTGCAGCTTTCCGAGAAGTCAGCTATCGGACCAGACACATGCTGAAATCCTAGAAGCATTATGTTTCCTTTATCAATCAGCTGCCCTTCCGAGCTCCAGAGGTACACCCAGGCTGAGCTAGCCTGACAGTTATGTAGACTTCCTAGCAACAGTAAACGTTCTTATTTTGAAACTCCTTATTCTTCAACCCAATGGAAAAATCAAGGCATTAGAGAACTGCTCAAACAGTGGGTATCTTACCCTCAAAGAAACTTCTCTCAAACCCACAAGGAACATATTTTTCATTTGGATAAAGTCCTGCCAGACTTTTCCCCAGAGCCTCTGCAGTTATTTCTACCATAAAGATCAAAGAGGTGCTCTGGGATGATTTTCAATAATTATAAGAGTGACAGGCTGAGCTCAGAACTGGCCAGCCTTGTTGAAAGAAGCTCTGTGTGTTCAAGATGCCAGATTTCCCAGATAGCAGCCCGATGTGTTGCGTGCACGTTCCAGTACAGTGGAATGAGGGATGGAACACCATCTCTTTGAGAAGTCAGCCTCTTCCCTCAAGGCCAGCTGACATTCAAACAAGGGACTGGGGGCCAAGCCCAGTGCTCAGCATCTGCAGGAAAGCGAAACAAAAAGGGGCTGTGTGGAAATTTGGCAGGGTGTTGCTAATAAAGGCAGCAGATGAATGCTGAATCCTGTAACACCTAGAAGAGCTTATCCTTGGGAAAACAGCTCCATTCTGCTGCTCCCAGGAAGCAAAGAGATTTTCTTTAGAGCAAGGATAACCCGTAGGCAACCCCCACCACTACCACCACCAAACCCCTTCACCACTTCTTGTTTCTCCTCATCAAGTGATTCCAGAGGAAAAGAAATAAACAAGAACTAGAACTTCCCAGGTGAGTCTGTCTGTCCATTTCAGTTAGGGGCTCTGAGCAGCGCCCAGCTGTTGCTCTCCTGTCTGCCCAAAAGGCTGCCTTCCTCCATCAATCCCCTCTTGCACAAGTGAGTAATTTACTTTGAAAGCTCAGGCCAAACTGGCAGTTAACCTTGACCTTCTTTCTACACATCTGGGTCTACAGAAAATGAAAATCAGAAAGTCTCTGGGATCCACAGCAAATGAAATACGAGGGCTTTCTCTAGGCAGAGGCAGAATGTCAGGAGCTATTTTAAAACTGGCTACAGTTCTTCCAAAGGAGAATATGCATTTGGCAGGGCATGCTCCCCCTTGACCTGGGGCTGTGTCCAGTATGGAGCCCACGCAACTAGGGATGCTACAAGGGAGACCTGTCCAGGAAAGAAAAGTGGCCATTCTACTCCTCATCGATTCGATGATGGTATCACAGATTGCTGAAGCTAGACCAATAACCATTTTTACACACGGAGAAAGGGAGGTTCAGAGAGGGAGATGGGAAGTAGTCAAGGACACATACAGCAAGGTAATGGTAGAGCTGCTAGAACCCTGGCCTCCTGCCCCTGATGGTGGTATAGCATGAGGGCAGAGGAACAAAGAGGAAGGAGATTTCATGAAGGAAAAAAACCCATGTAGATACTGAATTTAAGAGAGAGAAACCCTGGCCATCAGGGTTTGAGCCAGGGGTTTGGGAAAGGTGGAGCCCTCGGTTTCCAAACAGTAAAATCTACCAGAAACATCTACAAGGCCCTCTGGATGATCTGCAGCAATTACCAGAGTGACAAGCTGCCCTCAAAACTGGTCATTTCTGTCGCAAAGAGCCCTCTATGCTCAAGATGCCAGACAGCCTAGACAAGCAGCCTGAGACTGGGAAGAGGAAAAGAAAACCATCAGCCTCAAAAAGTCAGCCTCTTCCTTTGAGACCGGCCAACAATCAGTCATGTCTGATTCTGATGCACAAATTATCTACTTCCCATGGGACCAGGGAAATCCCGTAAGAAAACCTGGAACGTCCCACTGTATGAAACAGTTCAAGCATGCATATGTTGATTGGCACCTACCCGGTGCAAGGCCCCAGAGAGAAGCTGAGAGAGTGGGAGGGATCTGACACAGCTTCTGCTCTCAGGGAGCTGCTAGTTTAAATGCATGCACACAAAAAAACCAAACACGGGTGAGTTCAGAGGAGGCAGAAACAATTAAGATCTCAGTTTCGGCTGCCAGAAACACCACACCTAATCAGACTGGACAAGTTCAGAAGGGGTCATGGGTGCTCTGAGAAGGGTTGGGAAGGAATGTGATGTTTCAGCCTCAGGGCACTGGGCACTAACAGCCTCTGGGAAAATCTGGGGGTCTCTCCACCTTCTGAACTCCTAGAAAATCAAAGGCAGCAACCTCCTCAAAGAGGAGGTGCTCAACCCCTTTCCCCCCCCCCCCCCCGGGGAGCCTGAAGCTCCAAGGGGAGCTAGATATTTGCATCCTTCCAGTGAATGGGCAGGCTCTTAGGAAGGAATAAGACTGGGGCGGGGCGGGGGCGGGGGGAGTGAGCAAATGGTGAGAAGAGGACCCAGGTGTCTCGCTGAGCAGGTAGGAAACCAGAAAAAAGGCTGACCTGAGTAGAGAACACCGAATCAGCAGGTGGGGGGAGGAGAGGGGGCGGGGGGGGGGGAGTGTGCAGAGAAGACCTAGACACCATCTCCATTCCTATTGGCAGAATGAGTTATCCAGAGGGACTACAGAGGGAAACCAAAAGAGAGATGTTGGAAGAGATGCGTGGATACCAGACAGGGGCAGAAAGGACGATGGCAATGTACAGTAAGTGAAAGAGCTCCGGACTGAGCACCAGGAGTTCTGGGTTCTAGTTCCGACTCTGTCTCTGACTGGCATGGGATCTTGTTCTTTGAAACTCAATATTCCCATCTGGAAAATGGGAAGGCCAGAAGAGTGTCCGGCGCTGACTCTAAGGAGGCAGACACTGGAAGGTAAAAGGAACCGCAGACGAGAGGTAAATTCGGAGAAGTGGTACCATCCCCGCGGGTTTCCATGGCAACTGGGGGACTCACCTGTTCGGCCGCCCGGGCCACCGCCGCCCCCGCTGCCCCTGGGGTGCCGTCGGGCTGCCGCTCGCGGTACAGCGCCCAGAGCCCCACGTTGGGTAAGAGGACCAGGGCCGCCAGCACCAGCGCCACCGCCTGCAGGAGCCGCTTCTCCTTCCGCCTCATCGGGGCGGGTCAGCCCCACCGCGCCCCTCCGGCCCCGCCGCGTCGCCCCCAGCTCCACGCGTCCGCCCGTCCGCCCCGCGGCGCCAGCAGCTCAGCGAAGAGAAGCGGCAGCGGCGCCGGCCCCGCTCCAACTCCGCGGCACTTCCGCCGCTCGCCGGCCGGGGAGCCGAGCGCCGCCACCGCGCAGCCGCCGCCGGGGGGTCAACGCCGCCGCCAGCTCTGGCTTCGGGCCCCGCGGCGCCGCGAATCAGGGCCAGCCCTCCTTCAGGGCAGCCACCGCGCACGGCTGGCCGTCGATCTAGGCCTTCTGGCGGCTCGTCCTCGTCGGCCCGGACGCGACAGAGTCCGGAACTGGCGCGCTACCCCTTTTCGGGCAGCGATGGTGTGGCCCGCTGTTTGGCAGCTCCCCCGCCCGCAGGAGCTTTGCGAAAGTCCTGGAGTTGGGGAGTTCGGCGCAAACTGGTGCGGGCTGAGCACGGAAGGGCGGGGTGCGCCTTCGCGCGCTAGGTCGCGCCCGCCGACCTATGCCTGGCCAGGAAACCTCTGCTCCCTGCTCCAGCCGAGTGTTTGCGAGCTCCATGGGGATATGCAAATACGACGGACGGAGCCCGGCCGCACGCTCTGCTCCTGCAGCCCCTTGGACTGTCGCTTCTCACCCCTTTGTGACTCGGCTGCGATGACCTGAGGATTTAACGCTGATCCCGGGGAACTCGGTGCTCCCAGCCGTGAAATGGGGCCACAGCTGCTCTCCACGCGCACTGTTCTGCGGGAGGGCCCAGTCTTTCTACCTCTCCGAGGCCCCTGGCGTTGCAAATGAACTGTAGAGTACGGTGCCCGTCGGCCACCTGTCTGCTGTTCCTGCAAACCCGCAGGGAGGTGACCGGAGCTTCTCTGCAGGACCTTTTCTCATGCAAGCCCAACCTCCGTGGAGTTGCAGCGCCTTCCAGTCCCACGTGTGCTTCTAGGCGCTCAGCGCAAGAAGCCTTTTCCCAAATCTTCTTGTCCATTTCTAGCACCAATTCAGTCATTCGGCAAACCGTTAGCGAACGCCTACTGTGTGCCAGACACTGTGCCAGGCACCAGGGTGAAGGAAAATAGGCTCTAAGGCCTGACGTTTTGGAGTTGACACATTAAATACGTAATCCCATTAGACGAGGGAATGGGTTAAGGTCTATGAAGGAGAAGTCGATCATTCGGGTACTGCGAGGGGCCAGGGGCCAGACTCTGATGATGACGCCTGTGGCTCCTCCCCCGGGAACTCACTGCTCTTCATGTAACTGCTTTCTTCTTGGTTCGGAGAGACGAGACGCCCTCTTCAGTGCCTTCGTCTCTGAGCCTCTGAACCAGCCACTGACGCCTGTGCCTATAGACCCTCCATCCTCAGACTCACGTGCTTACAACTCCTGCCTCCCAATTCTTCCAGCTCTAGGCTAAGCATGGGGGTTCAGTTTTCTGAAATCGCAGCTCGGATTTTGATATCTGCTACAAAATCTTCAAGGTTTCCACCACGTCGAGTCTAGAGTCCACACCCCTGGGGCTGACCTGCTAGGGTTGTTCAGACCTTCTCCTCCTCACCCCCTCCTTTGCCTGTGCTTCACTCAGCTCAGTTGCTGGCTTCCTGTTTTCCTTCATGTGCTATTGACCACACAGTTTCCCTCTCCTCTTCCCCGACTCTGTTGATGGAAATCTTCATCTTTCCATGTCCAGCTGAACTGCCACCTCCTCCAAGAAGTCCTCCAAGACTCCTCCTCAGGGAGCTGCTGCCTTTCTTTGGATTTCTGTCATGGTAATGCTTACCTTTTAACAAATGTTTATTCTGTGCCAGGCACCATGGTAAACATGCATCATCTCTTTTAATGCTTACGGTTACCCTATGAGGTAGGTGCTTTTCTTATCTGCATTTGAAAGTAAGACTCAGATTAAGGAATGTGGTAGCCAGAATGATCCTGTTTTAACAAAGGTCAGATCACATCACCCCTCTGCTCAAATACCCCCAGTGGCTTTCCACGTCTCATTGAGTTCCTACAAAAACTACAAGGCCATATGATTCGCCCTCATTCTTGATTCTTTCCTCATTCATTGTGCTCCAGCCACATTGGCCCCTTGCTGTCCCTCAGAACACTCCAGGTGTATTCCTGCCTCAGGGCCTTTGCACTTACTTTTGCCCCTGCCTAGACGGCCTACAGAGCCCTGGTGGTGCAGTGGTTAAGAGCTAAGTCTGCTAACCAAGAGGTTAGCAGCTCAAATCTATCAGCCACTTCTTGGAAACCCTATGGGGCAGTTCTACTCTGTCCTGTAGGGTTGCTGTGAGTTAGAAGCAACTCAATGGTAACAAGTTTAGTTTAGACTGCCCACTCTTCTATCCCTAGATCCTAGCCCTATGTTGCAGTGCAGTTGATTACTTTTGTGTCGCCTTTCTAGCCACGGTTTTATAACTCCCACCCAGGTGATTGAGTGGCACTGTGTGATAGGGTAATTTTGGCCCACCAAAGGGATTGGTCGGCTTTACCATCCCATTAGGAATGAGCCACCCCAGAAGCAGGAAAGAGAAGAGCCCACCACCGTCAAGGAAGGAGAGACCCACAGGACACAGCACAGTTGGGCTTCCTGGCCCACGGAGCAAGAAAGCTGAGTGCCTTTGGTCAGAGGGCAAGGGCCAAGGAGAGGCATGCCTGGGAGCACAGCCGGGAAGGGGCTGTCCTGATGGAAGAACTGTATCCTTACGTCTTCCTGAGCCTGAATTGTAACAGTTACTTCCCTAATAAACCCCATAATCTGAGTATGTTCTGTGAATTCTTCGTGGCCATTGCAATGAATTACCGAACACAGTGCTGTGGAAGGGACGGCTAGTGTCAGAATTGGTAAAGACAGCAGAGAGAGGAGGCTTGTCTGGCCTCCACCTCATGGGAGTCAGCCTTGCACTGTTGGTCTTGTTTCTCCATCCCACTTGTGGGGTTGGAGGAGGTCAGATGCTGGCCCCTAAACTGTTTTTTATATATGTCTTTTATACTGAGGTTGATACACAGTATTTATGTAGTTGGATGGTCATCCTGCCCTTGAGAAAAGTGGAAATTCCTAGAGAGGAAGACAATGTTGCAAAAGTCTTTAATGTTTTGACAGCACCTAGCACAAAGCTGGACACACAGCAGCAAACATGATCCTTTTACAAACATAAGGCTCACTCTACTCCTGAGAACTCAGCTGTGTCTTCCCTTCACATTAGAATAATCTGAGAATCCTTACCACAGCCCATGAACTCATACATGATCTGACCCTACTTCTAGTTTTTCCCCTGTCTCCTTCCCTTCCGGTTACACTAGTCTCCTTGCTATCTTACTCAAACACACCAAGTTGCTTATCACCTTAGGGTCTTTGCAAATTTCTTGGGTGTGCCCAGGCTTAGAACTTTCTTCCTTGACACACTGGCGTGGCTCCACCCCTTCCTTCTCTCAGGGACCTGGTCAAATATCTTGCCTCAGAGAGATCTTCCCTTGACCAGCTGATTTAAAATATAAAATGCCGCCCTCATTATCTGTATTTGCTTGATTTTTTCTTCAGAGCAGGTATTATTTTTGGTCTCCCTGTCTAGATGTGAGCTTCAAGCAAGCAGGAAGTTTATATATATAAGTTTTTGCCCTTTACAGTATCCCCTGCCAGGGCCTCTGCTAGCACATACTTCCCCCTTTTTGCCAGTTAGAAAACCAGTGTCCCTTCCAGGCAGAGGAATTTGCAAAAAGGTCCCCTTTGGAGACAAACTTATTCGAAAAAGATACCTCGGGTGTGAGTTCATACTTCTGCTTAACCACATGAAGCAAAGCTGTGGCCCTTTACCAGCCTGGCACACAGTAGGTACTCAAGAATTAATGGCTGAGTGAAGTATAGCAGCTGAGCCCATGTTCGGGAAAACCTTCAGTGTCTCTCTCCTCTCCACTCCCACTTCCAGCTCCCTAGAAGATTCTGTGCAAAATTGGGTTTGAGCTTTTTCTCTTCTTACTGGAGTCACTTGATCGAAGCTGCACACAGGCCTGGTCTGCCCCCAGTGGGCTCTAGGCCACAAACCCAGCTTTAATGCAAGGATTCTTTGATCACCTTCTACAATGTTGGATGTACCCGGGCGGTGGGAGAGCTCCTAGGATTTTATCTTACTCATTAAGACAATACCATTTGAGACACATGGGCAGCCCATTCGCTCTGGCTGGTTTTGGGAGAAAACTGATCTGGTCATCGACTGAAACTGAACAAGAAGTGTTACTTTCAGACTGAGCCCTGTTAGACCTATTGTGGGCATTAAATGAGATAATGTGTATAAGGGTTTACCGTGGAGCCTGTTCTAATGTAAGTGCTTAGTCACTGTGGGCAAAATAAAAGCCGAACGGGAAGACTGAGGAGGCATGAACAGAATTTCAGCTGCCTAGCAAAACCCCTCTGCTCTGGTCTGTGCCTCTCTGATCTCATCTCTCACTCTCCTTTCAGGTCCTTGAATGCACTATACTCATGCCAGCCCCAAGGCCTTTGCATTCGCCATTGCTTCTGCCAGGAGCGCTGTTCCCTCAGATCTTCCCCCATTACTGGCTCCTCCTCATCCTTCAGGTCTCAGCTCAAACATCTATTCTGCAGATCTAATATTCAAAACATATTTTACAACTTCTACAACTTGAGAACAAAAAGACAACCCAATCAAAAAGTGGGCAAAAAACTTGAACAGACAGTTCACCAAAGAGGATATCAAAATGGCCAACATACCTATGAGAAGATGCTCAACATCATTAGCCATTCAAGAGATACAAATCAAAACCACAATGAGTTGCCACCTCATCCCTATCAGAATGGCAATGAAAAAAAAAAAAAACAGAAAACAACAGGTATTGGCGAGGTTGTGGAGAAACTGGAACCCTCATCCATTGCTGGTGGGAATGTAAAATGGTACATTTAGGTTGTTCCTCAAAAAGTTGAATATAGAACTACCATATGACCCAGCAATCCTAAGCCTAGCTATACACCCAGAAGAAGTGAAGGAAGGAACACAAACAGAAATCTGTACATCAATGTTCATTGCAACACTTTTCACAATAGCCAAAAGCTGGAAACAACCTAAATGCCCATTCAGAGAAGAATGGATAAATAAAATGTGGTTCATACATACAATGAAATACTACTCAGCCATAATGAGAAATGAAGCCGTGATGAATACCACAATATGGATGAGCCTTGAAAACATTATGGTAAGTGAAATAAGATCACTGTATGATCTCACATGAAATAAGCAAATATATAGAAACCAAGGAGCCCTGGTGACTTAGTGGTTAAGCGTTCGGCTGCTAACCAAAGGGTCAGCAGTTCAAATCCACCAGCTGCTTCTTGGAAACCCTGTGTCCTGTAGGGCCTCTATGAGTCGGAATCGACACGACAGCAATGGGTTTTTTTTTTTTTTTTCTCCTTTATAGAAACCAGAGATTATTAGTGGTTACCAGGGGAGGGGTAAAGGGAAGTTTTTGCTCTGGGGACATTGCGTTTATGTTAATGATGGTGAAGTGATTTGGAAAATGATAGCAAGAATGGTTGCACAACTTGAAGAACACAATCAATGTCACTGAATTGTACATGTAGAAATTGTTGCATTGGTGTTTGTTTTGTTATGTATATTGGTACCTGTGGTGCAGTGAATTACTAATATGGCCCGTCTAGCCATTCATTGGAAACCTTGGTGGGGTTGTGGTTAAGTGCAGCTCGAATCCACCAAGTGCTCCTTGGAAACTCTATGCAACAGTTCTACTCTGTTCTATAGGGTCACTATGAGTCGGAATCGACCCAATGGCAACGGGCTTTAGCCATTCAGGGTGTTGTGACTCCCACAAAATGATTGGGTGGGACTATGTAAATAAGGTCCTTGTGGCCCACTAAGGGGTTTGGACAGCTTGCTAACAATACAAATAAAGTACGTGGAACCCTTTCAGATGTAGGACCATGTAAATAAGATGTTTGGAACCCTAATGAAGGGACTGGTCGTTTTGCCATTCCACTAGGCTTAAAATGAGCCATCCCAGAAGCAGGAAGCAGGGACCTCACTACCATCAAGAAAGAAGAGCCAGGAGCAGAGTGGTCCTTTGAACTTGGGGGCCCTGTGCAAAGAACTTCCTAGACCCCAGAGAAAGAGAGAGTTATAACACCAGAGATGGCAAGAAGCGGCAGTAAGCCTGGCAAAATCAAGTGGCAGAGAAATGGCAGCAGCAGAACCAGAAGATTGGTGCGAGACAGTGCAGTGGGCTTCCTGGCTCACAAAGTGAGGCAGCTACAGTGGGCATGCTAACCCACAGAGTGAGTGAGAGAGCTGAGCACTTTTGGATGGGAGGCTTCCTGGTGGAGTGGGGTGTCTCCGGGCTCTTATCGGCAGAGCTGAAGAGCTTTGTAATGCTTTGCCCCAGGCCAAGGGCAAGGGGCCAGGCCAGGAAGGGTCAGGCAGAGGAGAAGTGAAATGCACAGGCCTTCAACCTTCTTGATGAGGGTATTAAAACCTTTCCTACTAGATGTCCTCACTTTGTCTTCCTCAGAGTCTCTTGGTGCTGAACCCATTTGTCAAGAACTGTATCCGCAGGCTAGTCTGGCATAGTCGTGGGCTGAAGTGGTGTGTGAAACAGAAGGAATCTGTGAGTCAGAAGGTGTTGGTCTGCATGTCGGGCTGTCTCTAACTTCCTCTCTAACCTTGACCAAGTCCATTAGCTTCTCAGAGCTTTGGTTTTCTCACCAGCAAAATGGGGATAATCGTGACTCGGTAATGATATAATTTCCAGGCCACAGAGGTCTGTTTGACCCTGAGCAAAACCTGAGGAGCTGCAGGAGTTAGACTTGTGTGTCTCCTCCAAACCTAAAACCCTCTTGCTCTCCCCTTCTCCTTGGGAGTCATTAAACTCACCTGATGAGTCCTCAGAAAAGCCTGCCTGATCTCCCTGACCAGAATAATCTCTCCAGTCATGTGAACTTTTAGCAACATGTGTCTTTCCCTGACAGGTACAATGTTTACATTTTGTTGTGGTGTCCAATCCTCTCAAACTCATTGTGACTTTATGTATAATGGAATAGAATGAATCATTGTCCTGTCCTGCATCATTTTCATGATCATTGCTATGTTTGTTTTGGCTATGGTTTCAATTCATCTCACTGAGGGTTTCCCTCATTTTCATTAATCCTCTACTTTACCACATATGATGTCCTTTTCTAGCGATTGGCCTTCCCTGATGATGTGTCCAAAGTAAGTGAACTGAAGTCTCACCATCCTCGCTTTTAAGGAGCGTTCTTGTTGTACAATTCTGTTTACATTTACTGGGTGATTATTTGTTTGAAATGCCTCCTACACTGATCTGAGAGACACCTTGTTTGTTTTTGCTCTTAATGCATATCCCCCATGCCTAGCACAGTACCTGGGCAAAAATAAGTGCTCAACAAATATGTGGGGAATAAATGAATGAATCAAGCAAGCATCCACCTCTTTAAAACCTGCATTCAGGAAACTACTTAACACTGGTGTCAGTGACCCAAATAGCTATCTCTACCAGGTTAGTAGTCCCTGGATGGCACAAACGATTAAATACTTGACTACTAGCCAAAAAGTTGGTGGTTCGAACACACCCAGAGGTGCCTTGGAAGGCAGGCTTGGTGATCTGTTTCTGAAAGGTCACAGCCTTGAAAACCCTACTCTGCACACATGGGGTCGTCATGAGTCAAGATCAACTCAACAGCAACTAACAACCAGGCTGGTCATTTTACATGACTCAAACTTATAAGACGGAGGAAGAGAAAAAAAAAAAAACCCTGGAGCTGAAATTTCCCCGCTTGGATCTAATCAGCCTGGATCAGTCCAGGTTTTGCCCCTAACTTCCTGTGTGACTTCAGACAGATCACTTAAATTCTCTGGGCCTTAATTTTATCATGTATGGACCCATGTGTGTATGTGGTAGCAGGAACTGAGATGTCTAAATAAACAAAAAATATGAATATATTAAATAAAGCAGTTGAATCGGATGCTTTTTGAGGTCTTTTATTTCTAAAATTCTAGGACTCAATCTTGCAGAATTGAAAGGGGGAGGAGGAACCAGAAACATGACACCAGTCAGGTAGTTCAATCCAGTGTGTGCATTTAGTGGCATTTCAGCTCCTGGTTTGAATAAAAAGAAAGAGTTTGCAGATGCCGATTTGAAATGACCTCTAGACAGGGAATTGCCTGTCTCTTGGAACCTACTTTGTCATATCCACAGTGAGATGCCAATTAAACCAATCCAGCCAACTGTACAGGAATGCTATTGAAGCAAGACGGTAGACAGGGAAGATGCCTCAAGCAGGATATGTATGAAAGAGCAAACAGAGAAGGCCAGAAATCTCAAACAAAGAGTAAATATACTACATCAAGGGATGGGCACATCTCAAACAGAGCATTAGCCAGAAGGGTGTATGGAGAGCAATCCACCTCCTGGCACTGCCACTAAAATAAATTTCAAGGCTTGGGAAATGAGAGTGCTTTCTGGTTAATTACTTTCATTTTTGCACAAAGGAAAAAGTCATTCTATAACTCAGTGGTCTCAACCCTGGTTACACATTAGAATCATCTTGTGCACAAGTCATCTTTCACAAACCTGGATGCCCACCCCACATCCCAGACCAATTAAGTTAGAATCTCTGGGGGTGGGAATCTGCCATTCCCCGGTGATTCCAATATGCAGCCAAGGTTGAGAACCTCTGCTCAGTGGCTCTTGGGGTCTAAAACCCTTGTAAGGTTACTTTTTGCCTAAGCGGCAGGTCATCTGATGTTCCACTAGGTGGCACCTTCCAGCAAACTTCATTGGGTCTAGAAAGGTCTCTACTAGGTCTCACTTCAAATTGTAAATTCAGAAAACAGGGCTTGATGGTTTTCATGGGCAGCAAGGGGTCTATATTCTTGATGAGAAGACTGAACTTGTTGGCTAACAGCTTGCTGGTGAGTGCTGGAGCGACAAGATGTTAAGATTTGCCCATACTGGGAAACTGAGGCATGGAGAGGGGTGGCCCCATCCCGCATAGCTGGGCTCACCTATTTAAAGTGTGCTCTGGCCCTACTTGGTCCAGTTCCAAAACCTCCCACCTCAAAAGTCCTCAAGGAGCCCTTGTTAAGTGTAACAATAGAAACTGCTCTTTTCATCTGGTCAGTTAACAACACCCCGATTTTCCTTGAGGATTTATCTTCTCGCATCTTAGGCAGGAGACTGGGTCAAAGCTGACTCCACCCTTAGCTGCTGGCTTAGCCAATCAAAGCACTCTTTCCCCTTCAGCTACAGTGATTGGTGCAGGTATAGATGGCTGATCTAAGCAAGGCAAATCAGAACAATGGAGGCTCAACTCTGCTTTTTTGTAGAGGCTTACTCTGGACACGTCATCAGGAAAGAACAAGTACTAGAAAAGGACAAAATGTTTGGTAAAGTAGAGGGCCAACTAAAATGAGGGAAACTCTCAGTGAGATGGATTGACACAGTAACCAAAAAAATGGACTCAAACATACCAACGATCATGAAGATGGCACTAAACCAAAAACCAATCCCGTTACCGTAGAGTCGATTTCGACTCTTACAGACACTATAGGACACAGTAGAACTGCCCCACAGGGTTTCCAAGGAGTGGCTAATGGATTCTAACTGCTGACTTTTTGGTTAGCAGCCAAGCTCTCTGTTATATATAAGGTCACCACGAATCAGAGTAACTAGCAACAATCAAGAAAGTAGTGTCCTCTCGGAGCTGGGATAGCTGAAAGGATTGGGTATAACGCCAGCAGCCATCTTGTCACCATGAGGAGATTACTGAGCATCTTACATTTGGCCACCTCTGTGAAATAAAGGGGTTTCACCCTTCACCCTTCTCCAAATTTACCTTCCAGATTTACCCTCCACCCTTCTCCTCCTTGCCCCAGAAAGGCTCAACTATATAGAGTGCATTAACGGACTTCCTTGCTCTCTGTTTTCCTGTGGGTTAGCCCTCTGTATTAGCCATTGGGAAGCCACGGCAGGATTTCAGAAGGAAGGAGGAGGGCAAAGTCAGGGTGTTTCTTGCCCCAGCTCCCTTAGTGGGACATTGCCACTGTCCATGGCTGAAAGCCCCAACTCCTGTCAGGCAGGCTTTTAGAAACAGCCCTCCTCTGGCTTCCAGTAACAGCCCCTCCCCTCTCCCTTCAGGCCTGGGGCTGGGCAGCACACCGCTGTTTCCAGCCCCAGGGTACTGCACTGCCCCTCTGGCTTCCATGTACCCTGCCCCATTGTCTTGTTAAACTCCTTTCAAATTATCCAGTGAGGATGTGCCATCTCTCCCTGCTGAGACCCTGACTGAATTAAGCAAGCTGAGAGGTTGCCTGAGCGTGGCACCAATACCAGAAAGTAGAGCTCAGAGACCCCTCAGTTACCCAAGTCAGCCCCTGGCATCATCCTTGCCTCCACTCCAACTCACCTTCCACATTCAAATGACTACCTGATAATCCAGATTTTATAACCTAATAAATTTGAAATTTATCTCCTCCTCCTTATCCCTACTACATTGGACAAATTTCTGGTGACCAGGAGAATTCCTGCCCAGAACCGTGCTACCTCAAACAGCCAAATTCTCTACCTTGTGTATCCTTCTCTCATCCCCCATCTATAGGCAGGTCCTTGACCTCTGACTTGCCTGACCTGGACCAAAAAGATGAGCTGAGCTGAGCCATTCAGATTCTGTCATAGAAATTGGATCCAAGTGATGCGGAGGGAAGACGGCAGCTGGAGGTGATCCCTGAAGGTGGAACTTCAGGTAGTATCAGACTTGAGATTACCCCTGGGCTACACACAAGGACATGTTATGGGAAAGTAGAAATCAAGAGTCACAGAAGAAGTGCATCAGGTAAGAGAGGACAGTGGAACAGAGGTGCTGAGAAAGAAAACCATGAAAGATAACCACCTTGGCTCCTGGCTTTCTAGTTCTGGTTCTAGTTTCTGGGATACCAGGTTGGTCTGAAGCCTTTGCCTTAGGGCTTCTGGGAGGTCTCCTGCTATATTCTACTCCCCTGAAATCATGAGCGATTCTCTTTCCCTTATATCCAAAGGTGCCCTGACCTTTATACCCTAATCTCAAGTCCAAGTTGAAACTTTTATCACTTCTCACTTGAATTGTTGCAATTGCATCCCTTAAATTCATCTTCCTCTCTGTAATGACAATTCTGGTATGCAAACTTGCCATGTTGGTCCCTGCTGGTGGACTCCCCATTCTCACAATAAAGTTCAAGTTGTTGGCTTTATACTTTACACAAAACTACTAGCAGTCTCTTACCTTAACCATGTCGTTTCTCACCTCCATGCCTTGGTTCTTGCTCTTTCCCCTCCCACATACAGCCTTTACATCTTTCTGCATTGATAAATTTTTACCCAGCTCAGATGGCATCTCCTCCTTCTTCACTGACTGTTTCTTCCTCTCACCCAGTAGGCTAAGAGCCTCTTCCTTGTTTTTCCCATTTTACTTATACATATTTCTATTTTAGCATTTATATTTTAATAAAGATGATATGATGACGTTAGCTAACATTTATAGAGTGCTCACTATGTCTTTGGGTGGTACAAATGGTTAATATACTCAGCCGCCAACCTAAAAGTTGGAAGTTCAAGTGCACCCAGAGGTTCCTTGGAAGAAAGTCCTGGTGATCTATTTGTGAAAAATTATTCATTGAAAACCCTATGGAAGCATTACTGAAAAAGAAGAAGAAAGTGGGAGGCCTCACTCTACCTGATTTCAGAAGCTATTATACAGCCACAGTAGTCAAAACAGCCTGGTACTGGTACAACAACAGACACATAGACCAATGGAAGAGAATTGAGAACCCAGATATAAATCCATCCACATATGAGCAGCTGATATTTGACAAAGGCCCAGTGTCAGTTAATTGGGGAAAAGATAGCCTTTTTAACAAATGGTGCTGGCATACCTGCATATCCATTTGCAAAAAAATGAAACAGGACCCATACCTCACACCAAGCACAAAAACTAACTCCAGGTGGATCAAAGACCTAAACATAAAGACTAAAACGATAAAGATCATGGAAGAAAAAATAGGGACAACCCTAGGAGCCCTAATACAAGGCATAAACAGAATACAAAACATTACCAAAAATGACGAAGAGAAACCAGATAACTGGGAGCTCCTAAAAATCAAACACCTATGCTCATCTAAAGACTTCACCAAAAGAGTAAAAAGACCACCTACAGACTGGGAAAGAATTTTCAGCTATGACATCTCCGACCAGGGCCTCATCTCTAAAATCTATATGATTTTGTTAAAACTCAACCACAAAAAGACAAACAACCCAATCAAGAAGCAGGCAAAGGATATGAACACACACTTCACTAAAGAAGATATTCAGGCAGCTAACACATACATGAGAAAATGCTCTCGATCATTAGCCGTTACAGAAATGCAAATTAAAACTACGATGAGATTCCATCTCACACCAACAAGGCTGGCATTAATCCAAAAAACACAAAATAATAACTGTTGGAGAGGCTGCGGAGAGATTGGAACTCTTATACACTGCTGGTGGGAATGTAAAATGGTACAACCACTTTGGAAATCTATCTGGCGTTATCTTAAACAGTTAGGAATAGAACTACCATACAACCCAGAAATCCCACTCTTCGGAATATACCCTAGAGAAACAAGAGCCTTCATACAAACAGATATATGCACACCCATGTTTATTGCAGCTCTGTTTACAATAGCAAAAAGCTGGAAGCAACCAAGGTGTCCATCAGCAGATGAATGGGTAAATAAATTGTGGTATATTCACACAATGGAATACTACGCATCGATAAAGAACAGTGACGAAGCTGTGAAACATTTCATAACGTGGAGGAACCTGGAAGGCATTATGCTAAGCGAAATCAGTCAGAGGCAAAAGGACAAATATTGTATAAGACCACTATTATAAAATCTTGAGAAATAGTATAAACTGAGAAGAACACATACTTTTGTGGTTATGAGGAGGGGAGGGAGGGAGGGAGAGGGTTTTTTACTGATTAATTAGCAGATAAGAACTGCTTTAGGTGAAGGGAAGGACAACACTCAATACATGGAAGGTCAGCTCAACTGGACTGGACTGGACCAAAAGCAAAGAAGTTTCCGGGATAAACTGAATACTTCAAAGGTCAGCGGAGCAAAGGCGAGGGTTTGGGAACCATGGTTTAAGGGGACTTCTAAATCAATTGGCAAAATAATTCTATTATGAAAACATTCTGCATCCCACTTTGAAATGTGGCATCTGGGGTCTTAAATGCTAACAAACGGCCATCTAAGATGCATCAATTGGTCTCAACCCACCTGGATCAAAGGAGAATGAAGAACACCAAGGTCACACGACAACTAAGAGCCCAATAGACAGAAAGGGCCACATGAACCAGAGACCTACATTATCCTGAGACCAGAAGAACTAGTTGGTGCCCGGCCACAATCGATGACTGCCCTGACAGGGAGCACAATAGAGAACCCCTGAGGGAGCAGAAGATCAGTGGGATGCAGACCCCAAATTCTCATAAAAAGACCATACTTAATGGTCTGACTGTGACTAGAGGAATCCCGGCAGTCATGGTCCCCAAACCTTCTGTTGGCCCAGGACAGGAACCATCCCCGAAGACAATTCATCAGACATGAAAGGGACTGGACAGTGGGTAGGAGAGAGATGCTGATGAAGAGTGAGCTAATTATATCAGGTGGACACTTGAGACTGTGTTGGCATCTCCTGTCTGGAGGGGGGATGGGAGGATAGAGAGAGTAGGAAGCTGGCAAAATTGTCACAAAAGGAGAGACTGGAAGGGCTGACTCATTAGGGGGAGAGCAAGTGGGAGTAAGGAGTAAGATGTATATTAACTTATATGTGACAGACTGACTTGATTTGTAAACGTTCACTTGAAGCTCAATAAAAGTTAATAAAAAAAAAAAACCCTATGGAACAGAGCTATACTGTCCAATTGTGGGGTTGCCATGAGTTGGAATTGACTTGATGTCAACTGGTTTATTACATACCAAGTTTTAAGATAGCACTTTAAAAATATCATCTCCTTCAATCCTCACTGAAACCTCATGAGGTAGATTGTATTACTAGCCCCACATCTCAAAAGAGGAACTAAAGCAAAGAGAGGTAAAGTAACTTGCTCAAAGACACACAGGTAGAAAGGAGCAGATTCAAATCAATTGCTCATTTCTTTCATGAGCTCTCAGCAGCTGGCAAGATGCCCAGCACATAGTATCTGCTCATCAGGCACTTGCAGAAGAATGGCTGTCTCTCTACATTGGAGGACAGGGGAAGGTGCAAGAGAGTGCTTCTTCGTGCAATGCTCTTCACGCTTCAACACCAATCAAAGAATTTCTCTAATTCTTCTGTTTATTTATTTTACACTATTTCCCTCTAGTAGTAGCAACCACTTATTATGTTTTATGATCCAAACCCTACACTGAGTGATTTGCATATAGTGTCTCATTAATGATCACAACACCACCTAGAAGAGTTAGATATTATTGCACTCATAATATAGACTAGGAAACTGAAGTTCAGAGAGTGACACTAACTTGTCTAAAGTCATACGACTAGTAATCATTAATATCATCCCAATACTAAGTAACTACTACTACTACTGCCTTTAATTGAACAATTAATTTTTAAGCACTGAGCCAGATACAGAAGAGGATATGGAACAAGGGATATCATTGCTGATGGCAGGTGGATCACAGCTGGAAGCAGAGAATACCAGAAAGATGTTTGCTTGTGTTTTATGAACTATGCAAAGGCTTTTTACTGTGTGGATCATAACAAATTATGAATAACATTGCGAAGAATGCGAATTCCAGAACAATTAACTGTGCTTCTGCAGAATCTGGACACAGATCAATAGGCAGTTATTCGAACAGAACAAGGGGATACTGCATGGTTTAAAATCAGGAAAGATGTGCGTCAGGGTTGTAGCCTTTCATCATTCTTGTTCAATTTGTATGCTGAGCAAATAATCCAAGAAGCTGGACCATATGAAGAAGAACACAGCATCAGGATTGGAGGAAGACTCATCAACAACATATGATATGCAAATAACACAACCTTTGAAGCACTTACTGATGAAGATCAAAGACCACAGCCTTCAGTATAAAGAAAACAAAAATCGTCACAACCGGGCCAATAAGCAACATCCTGATAAAAGGAAAAAAATTGAGGTCATCAAGGATTTCATTTTACTTGGACCCACAATCAACACCCATGGAAGGAGCAGTCAAGAAATCAAACGACATATTGCATTGGGCAAATCTGCTGCAAAAATACCTCCTTAAAGTGTTCAAAAGCAAAGATTTCGCTTGAGGACTAAAGTGTGCCTGACTCAAGTCACAGTATTTTCAATCACCTCATATGCATGTGGAAGTTGGGCAATGAATAAGGAAGACTGAAGAAGAATTGGTGCCTTTGAATTATAATGTTGGTGAGGAATATTGAATATACCATGGACTGCCAGAAGAATGAAAAAATCTGTTTTGAAAGATGTACAACCAGAATGCTCCTTAGAAGCGAAGAGGGTGAGACTTAGTCTCATTGGTTTGAACATGTTATCAGGAGGGACCAGTCCCTGGAGAAAGACATCATGCTTGGTAAAGTGGAGGGCCAGCGAAAGAGAGAAAGACCCTCAAAGAGATGGATTGACACAGTGGCTGCAACCATAGGCTCAAACATAGCAACAATTGTGATGATGGAGTAGGACCGAGCAGTGTTTTGTTCTGTTGTACATAGGGTCACCATGAGTCAGAACCAACTCAATGACACCTAACAGCAACAACAACAAGCTCTGTGCTAAGTTATTTGTGTACATTTCCTCATTTATTTGTTCATTCTAGCTATTCATTTAACATATTTTTGAGAACCTGTTACGTGCCAGGCACTATGGCAGGTGCTAGGGACTCAGTAGTAGTTTCACAGGGTTCATAGTCTAGTGGTAGAAAAAAGGCATTATAAAAATGATTACAAATAATTCTATTATGAAAACATTCTGCATCCCACTTTGAAGTGTGGCGTCTGGGATCTTAAATGCTAACAAGCGGCCATCTAAGATGCATCAATTGGTCTCAACCCACCTGGATCAAAGGAGAATGAAGAACACCAAGCTCACACGATAACTATGAGCCCAAGAGACAGAAAGGACCACGTGAACCAAAGACTTACATCATCCTGAGACCAGAAGAACTAGATGGTGCCCGGCCACAACCGATGACTGCCCTGACACGGAGCACAACAGAGAACCCCTGAGGGAGCAGGAGATCAGTGGGATGCAGACCCCAAATTCTCATAAAAAGACCAGACTTAATGGTCTGACTGAGACTAGAAGAATCCTGGTGGTCATGGTCCCCAAACCTTCTGTTGGCCCAGGACAGGAACCATTCCCAAAGCCAACTCTTCAGACATGGAAGGGACTGGACAATGGGATGAAGAGAGATGCTGATGAAGAATGAGCTACTTGTATCAGGTGGACACTTGAAACTGTATTGGCATCTCCTGTCTGGAGGGGAGATAGGAGGGTAGAGAGGGTTAGAAACTGGCAAAACAGTCACCAAAGGAGAGACTGGAAGGAGAGAGTGGACTGACTCATTAGGGGGAGAGTAAATGGGAGTATGTAGTAAGGTGTGTATAAGCTTATATGTGACAGACTGACTTGACTTGTAAACTTTCACTTAAAGCACAATAAAAATTATTTAAAAAAATGATTGCACTAATAACAATTGTATCAGGTGGGAGGAAGGAGAAAGGTCCTCTTGGCTGCTAGGGGCAGATCTGGTATAGAATCCAGTGCTGTTGGAATCCAATCCACTGTTTCTGCAGTCACACTAGCATGACTCCCCTAGGCTGTTTTTCCTCCAGTGGGTCATTTGGTCTGTGCCCTCTGGGCAGTGTCTGCCTCTGTAAGAGGTTCACAGTAAACGAGTCCCTGCCACTTATTGTGGGAAGCCCGTGTGTACATGTGCATGTGTGCGCATACACACACATCTACTTGTAGGAACTTCACTGCCCTGTGCCCCAGATTCAGAGCTTGTTCAGGAGATAGCCAATGTGGCTGGCTTTGCAAATGCCCTCTGTCCTCAGCTCGGGGATTCCAGTTTGAGGACCACTTCTCTATACACTGGGCTGCACCACGCTTTTCTCATGTGAAGGATCTTGAAGATCTCTCCATAAAAATACTCAAAGATTGTCCCATCTTTTTTCCAGTTGTGTAGTACTCCACTGTGTGAGTGAATCAAGGTTCAAACTAGACCCTGTAGATGGACATTTGGAATTGTTTTCCATTTTGGGCTATTAAAAAATGGCATAATGAAAAGTCTTGTTCACAAGCGGTTCTGTATTGCAGAGGTGAATCTTCAGGGAGATTCCTACAGGTGGGATTTGCTGGGTTAAATAGTAAATCAGTCAGTAGTTTTTAAAAAAGACACCAACAAATTCCCAATCAGAGGGGATGAATCATTTTGTACTCCTATTATCAATGTAAAGGAGCCCTGGTGGCACAGTGGTTAAAGTGCTTGGCTGCTAACTGAAAAGTCGGCAGTTCGAACCTACCAGCCACTCTGCAGGAAGAAGATGCGGCAGTCTGCTTCTGTAAAGATTTACAGCCTTGGAAACCCTGTGGGGCAGTTCTACTCTGTCCTATAGGGTTGTTAGGATCAGAATCTACCTGGTGGCAACTTTTTTTTTTTTTTAATCATCTATGTAGAAAACTGGCCTGATTCTTCACAGCCTAGGCCCAAACGATAACTTTCAAAAGTAAGCATTTTGTATAGAAATCTAATTTCCAGCGTCCCTTAAAAAATTGCAAGACCTGGCAACACTGGACCTGTTTTCCTGCCTGGCTGTAAAAAGCTGGGGGCTGAGTGGGCACTGGTCCTACGGTCCTAGAGGATATTAGAAGTTTCAACTCCTGATCTGGCCCAGTCCCTTCGTTATCAAGATGAGGAGCCTGAGGGGGAAGAGACTCCACTAGTTCGTACAGGAAGCTGAGTAGGGACTAGAACCCTGGTCTCCTAACTCCCAGTCCACCATACTGGAGTAAGTACAAAAGGAGTGGGTAGAGAGGGAGGGTAAGTGTAGAATCACTGACAATTCTGCATTAAAACTGGAATTGTTTTTCAGCATTTACTTAGCTCAAAAAATACATCATACCACCCAGTAGTTGATTAAACTGTGACTAATCTGCATACAGCAGAGTGACAAATTGGTTTCTATTCCTTCTGAGCAACCAAAAGGAGGATTTGTGCCACAGCAGAAGGTATTCAGGTTACGTATTTCATTCACTCCCTTGTTCACCCAACACAAACTGTGTGCCAGCCCCTGATCTAGACACCAGGGGATGCAAAGATGGACAAGCCACTAAACATAGGCATCTTAACGGACAAGTATGAAGACACTCAATATGATGTGATAAGTGCTTTATTGGAGGAATATACAGACTGCCATGAGAGCCCAGAGGAGGGAACTTCAAATTCCGCTGAGGGGCACATGGGAAAGGCCATAGTGGAGGTGATATTTTTGGTGGGTCCTGAAGGATGTGGAGGGGTTTGCTAGGAAAAACAAGGGACATGGGAAAGAGTTTCTCTAAGATAAACAATGTTCAAGGACAACATTTTCTTCTCAGAAAGTGACAGAAAACAGACCTTAAAATAAATAAATAAATAAATGGAGAGAGGGGAAAAAAGAAGGAAAGAAATTTACTGCTTTATTTATTTAAAAAGTCCAGGGAAGTATGCCTCCAGGCACAGCAAGATCCAGGTGTTCAAACTATTTCATTAGGCCACAAAAACTCTCTCTCAACTCTACTTCCTCTTAATGTTCTTTGCACTCAAACTTGCTGCCCTCTTCCGATGATAGAGTGCCTACCAGCAGCTGCAGGTTTACATTATTAATGCGAGGGTAAACTGACTTTTCCTTCCCAATAGTTTCACTAAAAATCCCAGGACTGAGTCTCACTGCCCAGGTCGTGGTCATTTGCTCACCCCTAGAGCGAGAAGTTAGCACCATTTCAGTCCTAGAGGTTAGAGAGTGCGGAGCCACAGGCCCCAAAGAAAATCAGAGTCCTATGTCCAGAGGAGGGGCAGAGGATGCTGGGAGAGCAAAACCACCAGATCCCAAAGCAGAGAGTACATCTGCCTCACCAAGGGCAGAGGAGTCTCTATATAATTGGACTATATACACACTGCTCCCCCATGTGTCTGTCAGTTTATCATACTGTGGAGGCTTGTGTGTTGCTGTGATGCTGGAAGCTATGCCACCAGTATTCAGATACCAGCAGGGTCACCCATGGAGGACAGGTTTCAGCTGAGCTTCCACACTAAGACAGGCTAGGAAGAAGGACCCAGCAGTCTACTTCCGAAAAGTATTAGCCAGTGAAAACCTTATGAATAGCAGCGGAACATTGTCTGATACAGTGCTGGAAGATGAACCCCCCAGGTTGGAAGGCACTCAAAAGATGACTGGGGAAGAACAACCCCCTCAAAGTAGAGTCGACCTTAATGATGTGGATGGAGTAAAGCTTTTGGGACCTTCATTTGCTGATGTGGCAGGACTCAAAGTGAGAAGAAACAGCTTCAAACATCCTTTAATAATTGGAACCTGGAGTGTACGAAGTATGAATCTAGGAAAATTGGAAATCGTCAAAAATGAAATGGAACCCATAAACATAGATATCCTAGGCATTAGTGAGCTGAAAAGGACTGGTATTGGCTATTTTGAATCGGACAATCATATAGTCTACTATGCTGGGAATAACAACTCGAAGAGGATTGGTGTTGCATTCATCGTCAAAAAAAAACATTTCAAGATCTATCCTGAAGTACAACGCTGTCAGTGATAGGATAATATCCATACAACTACAAGGAAGATCAGTTAATACAACTATTATTCAAATTTATGCACCAACCACTAGGGTCAAAGATGAAGAAATAGAAGATTTTTATCAGCTGCTACAGTCTGAAATTGATCGAACATGCAATCAAGATGCATTGATAATTGCTGGCGATTGGAATGTGAAAGCAGGAAACGAAGAAGGATCAGTAGTTGGAAAAAATGGCCTTGGTGATAGAAACAATGCCATAGATCGAATGATAGAATTTTGCAAGACCAACGACTCCTTCATTGCAAATACCTTCTTTCACCAACATAAACGGCGACTATACACATGGACCTCGCCAGATGGAACGCACAGAAATCAAATTGACTACATCTGTGGAAAGAGACGATGGAAAAGCTCAATATCATCAGTCAGAACAAGGCCAGGGGCCGACTGTGGAACAGACCATCAATTGCTCATATGCAAGTTCAAGCTGAAACTGAAGAAAATCAGAGCAAGTCCACAAGAGCCAAAATATGACCTTGAGTATATCCCACCTGAATTTAGAGACCGTCTCAAGAATAGATTTGATGCATTGAACACTAGTGACTGAAGACTGGACGAGTTGTGGAATGACATCAAGGACATCATCCGTGAAGAAAGCAAGAGGCCACTGAAAAGACAGGAGAGAAAGAAAAGATGGATGTCAGAGGAGACTCTGAAACTTGCTCTTGAGCATCGAGCAGCTAAAGCAAAAGGAAGAATTGATGAAGTAAAAGAACTGAACAGATTTCAAAGGGCCTCTGGAGAAGACAAAGTAAAGTATTATAATGACATGTGCTAAAGAGCTGGAAATGGAAAACCAAAAGGGAAGAACACGCTAGGCGTTTCTCAAGCAGAAAGAACTGAAGAAAAAATTCAAGCTTCCAGTTACAATAGTGAAGAATTCCATGGGGAAAATATTAAACGACGCAGGAAGCATCAAAAGAAGATGGAAGGAATACACAGAGTCATTATACCAAAAAGAATTAGTCAATATTCAACCATTTCAAGAGGTGGCATATGATCAGGAACCAATGGTACTGAAGGAAGAAGTCCAAGCTGCTCTGAAGACATTGGTGAAAAGGCTCCAGGAATTGATGGAATATCAATTGAGATGTTTCAACAAACAGATGCAGCACTGGAGGTGCTCACTTGTCTATGCCAATATGGAAGACAGCTTCCTGGCCAACTGACTGGAAGAGATCCATATTTATGCCTATTCCTAAGAAAGGTGATCCAACCGAATGTGGAAATTATAGAACAATATCATTAATATCACGTGCAACCAAAATTTTGCTGAAGATCGTTCAAAAACGTCTGCAGCAGTATATCGACAGGGAACTGCCAGAAATTCAGGCCAGTTTCAGAAGAGGACATGGAACCAGGGATATCATTGCTGATGTCAGAGGGATCCTGGCTGAAAGCAGAGAATACCAGAAGGATGTTTACCTGTGTTTTATTGGTTATGCAAAGGCATTTGACTGTGTGGATCATAACAAACTATGGATAACACTGCGAAAAATGGGAATTCCAGAACACTTAATTGTGCTCATGAGGAACCTTTACATGGATCAAGAGGCAGTTGTTCAGACAGAACAAGGGGATGCTGTGTGGTTTAAAGTCAGGAAAGGTGTGGGTCAGGGTTGTATCCTTTCACCATACCTATTCAATCTGTATGCTGAGCAAATAATACGAGAAGCTGGACTATATGAAGAACGCGGCATCAAGATTGGAGGAAGACTCATTAACAACCTGCGTTATGCAGATGACACAACCTTGCTTGCTGAAAGTGAAGAGGACTTGAAGCACTTACTAATGAAGATCAAAGACCACAGCCTTCAGTATGGATTACACCTCAACATAAAGAAAACAAAAATCCTCACAACTGGACCAATGAGCAACATTATGATAAACGGAGAAAAGATTGAAGGTGTCAAGGATTTCATTTTACTTGGATCCACAATCAACAGCCATGGAAGCAGCAGTCAAGAAATCGAAAGATGCATTGCACTGGGTAAATTCTGCTGCAAAGGACCTCTTCAAAGTGTTGAAGAGCAAAGATATCACCCTGAAGACTAAGGTGCGCCTGACCCAAGCCATGGTATTTTCAATCACATCATATGCATGTGAAAGCTGGACAATGAATAAGGAAGACCAAAGAAGAGTTGACGCCTTTGAATTGTGGTGTTGGTGAAGAATATTGAATATACCATGGACTGCCAAAAGAGTGAACAAATCTGTCATAGAAGAAGTACAACCAGAATGCTCCTTAGAGGCAAGGATGGCGAGACTGCGTCTTACATACTTTGGACATGTTTTCAGGAGGGATCAGTCCCTGGAGAAGGACATCATGCTTGGCAGAGTACCAGGTCAGCAGAAAAGAGGAAGACCCTCAACGAGGTGGATTGACACAGTGGCTGCAACAACAAGCTCAAGAGTAACAATGATTGTAAGGATGGCACAGGACTGGGCAGTGTTTCATTCTGTTCTGCATAGGGTTGCTATGAGTTGGAACTGACTCAACGGCACCTAACAACAACAACAACAACAACACATACTGCTACTTCTGAGACCAGAAGACAAGAGCTTGAGATTTCCATGGGGTCAAAGACTGGGGAAGAAAGGGAAAGGATTAGAAGTGAAGTCTTTTAGGACTAACAACTTCTTCATTTTATCGAGCAGGCAGTTAAAGTTCAGAAAGGGGAAATGACTTGTCCAAGCTCACAATACCTGGTTAGGCAGAGTTCAAGAGGAGTCCTAGTGCCCTGAATCCCAGGACCCTCAGGCAGTGAGTGTTACTTAGTTGAAGAGGGCAAGGAGGCCTTGGGGAAGGATGTGAACTTTTCCAAGAACCCCTGGGATCACTTGCCTTGTGGCAAATGCCACAGCCTTCAAGCCCAATTAATATCATCTACCCCAGACATGTGTCTGATATTTGGCCCGTACCTGTTGCAGCCAAGTTATACGACAGAGTAGAACTGCCCCATAGGGTTTCCATATATATATATATACACACACACACATACACACACACACACACAGACATATATATGGAGACGTGGTGGCACAATTGGTTTAAGAGCTTGGCTGCTGACTAAAAGGTCGGCAGTTTGAATCCACTCAGTCCTTGGAAACCCTATGGGCAGTTCTACTCTGTCCTAGGGTCAGTATGAGTTGGAGTTGACTCCACGGCAACAGGTTTTTTTTTTTTTTTAACAACATGATATGTACATATGGTTACAAAATTAAATAATTCAGAGAGGCTTATAATAAAAAGTAACTGCCCCTTTTATATCCCGTTGCGCCAGAGAACACCATTTAAAAAAAAAAAAACAACTTTCTGCTTTTAGCCTTGGCAAACATTTATTGAGTGCTCGCCATGTGCCAAATCCTGTGTTAAGCCCTTTATGTACCTTGTTTCCTTGCGTGCTAACCCGGTGAGGTATTATGCCCGTATTGCAGATGGGAAAAATAAGGCTTAACAAGATTAGGTAATCTGCCCAAGGTTACCCAGCTGGTGAGCAGCAGAAAGGGGATTTCAACACAGGAGGTGTGACTCCGGACACCCGAGAGCTCTTAATCATCACATTCTAGTGGTTCCAGCCAAAACTTGATTGCCACTGCTTCTTGATTGGTCAACTGTAGACATTATTTATTGTCTTTTTAGTATGATTGGTGAGAATTTAGGTCACTTAACCCCCTGTCTCTTGCCCACCAATTTTCAACAGATATATTTCAGTATGTAGCTCTGTAATGAGTATCTTTGGGGATTTAAGCAACACTTAAACCTCAATTCCGTGTTCCTACCCAACAAAAGTTTGTTGGTTAGCTGTGTGGGATCACTTGTGAGTTGGGTGGTGGCAAGACCCCCTATCCATCCCCACCCACGTTAGTGCCCAACTCTGTGGTGGGCATGCAGCAGGTTCTTGATAAATATCTGCGTGATAGAATAAATGCAGAAACACTTAGCATCGAAGGTGGGAGATGGCCAGGAAGCCTTAGCTGGGCGAAGGGCATAGTCATTGCAGCTGGCAATGTCAGCCTGACTCCTTCTGAAACACAGCTTCCTGCTGAGGAGGGAATGAGGAGCTATAAAATGGAAATTGAAGGAGAATCGCTTCAAGCAGCTGTCAAGAAGCACTTTCCCCAGTGGAGACCGTGGATGTGAGGAATGACCTCTCTGCAAGGTTGTCTTGGCTCACATACCTGGGCCGGCCCCTCCTGCCTGACAGATGGCCACCAGGATATCCCACACGGGACTCTGGCCATCTCTGCCCACCGTGGGAAACTTGGAGTCGTCTGCTAGCATGGGTTCCAAGGTAGGCTCTTCAGAAAGAGGTGCCAGGTGCTGCCACCTGGAGAGGCTTCTCCCACAGGCTGGAGAATCTGGACCCACACATCTGTGAAGAGCCCAGCATTTTAAGATGAAGGCCACCTGCCATATGGCTTTTGTGTGTGCTGTCTCTCTGACTGTAATATCCTCCTATCTTCTTGTTGTTGTTAGCTGCCATTGAACTGGCTCTGGACTCATGGTGACCCCATACACAACAGAACAAAATGCTGCCCAACCCTGTGCTGTCCCTGTGATCAGTTGTGGATTGGACTGTTGTGACCCATAGTGTTTTCAGTGACAGATTTTCAGAAGTAGATCACCAGACTTTTCTTCCTAGTTCCTCTTAGTCTGGAATGTCTGCTGAAATCTGTTCAGCATCATATGTAGCAACTGGGAAGGTTTTAGCCTCATTGATTCTTGCTCACCCTTTTGACCTCCAGTCAGGTGACATTGCCTCAGGGAAGGCTTCTGAATCCCCTCCCCCCAAGCTAGGTCATTTCCCCCTACGATATGTTTGAGAAATATTTTTCCTTCGTTACACTTAGCACTGTTGTAATTTTACATTATTGCATCACTACTTGTTAAAGTTGGGTTCACCCACTAGACTGGAACCCCTATGTGGGTAGGGACCATCTCTGATGTTGCTTACCACTATGCCACCCAGCATCTAGTGCAGCACCCGGCACATAGCAGGTGCTCAGTAAACATTTCTTTCCTTTTTTTTTTATTGAGCTTTAAGTGAAAGTTTAAAAATAAAGTCAATTTCTCATGCAAAAATTTATATACATCTTGCTATATACTCCTAGTTGCTCTCCCCCTAATGAGACAGCACACTCTTTCTCTCCACACTCTATTTCCGTGTCCATTCAGCCAGCTTCTGACCTCCTCTGCCTTCTCATCTCCCCTCCAGACAAGAGCTGCCCACATAGTCTCATGTGTCTACTTGATCCAAGAAGCTCACTCCTCACCAGTATCGTTTTCTATCCTGTACTCCAGTCCAATTCCTGTCTGAAGGGTTGGCTTTGGGAATGGTTCCTGCCTTGGGCTAACAGAAGGTCTGGGGGCCATGACCTCTGAGGTCCTTCTAGTCTCAGTCAGAGCTTTAAGTCTGGTCTTTTTACGAAAATTTGAGGTCTGCATCCCACTGCTCTCCTGCTCCTTCAGGGGTTCTCTGTTGTGTTCCCTGTCAGGGCAGTCATCGTTGGTAGCTGGGCACCATCTAGTTCTTCTGGTCTCAGGCTGACATAGTCTCTGGTTTATGTGGCCCTTTCTGTCTCTTGGGCTCATAATTACCTTGTATCTTTGGTGTTCTTCATTCGTCTTCATTCCAGGTGGGTTGAGACCAATTGATGCATCTTAGGTGGCCGCTTTCTAGCGTTTAAGACCCCAGACACCACTCTCCAAGGTGGGATGCAGAATGTTTTCTTAATAGATTTTATTATGCCAATTGACCTAGATGTCCCCTGAAACCATGGTCCCCAAACCCCCGCCATTGCTATGTTGGCCTTCAAAGCGTTCAGTTTATTCAGGAAACTTCTTTGCTTTTGGTTTAGTCCAGTTGTGCTCACCTCTCCTGTATTGTGTGTTATCTTTCCCTTCACCTAAAATAGCTCTTGCCTACTATCTAATTAGTGAATACCCCTCTCCCTCCCTCCCTCCCCACTCTTGTAACCATCAAAGAATATTTTCTTCTGTGTTTAAACTATTTCTCAAGCTCTTGTAATAGTGGTCGCATACAATATTTGTCCTTTTGCAACTGACTAATTTCACTCAGTATCGGTAAACATTTCTTGAATGAAATGAAGGAGTGACTCGTGATTAAAGGGGAAAGTTGTTCAACTGTGTGAGGCCCATCTTCCTCAAAACATGGCATCTCCTTTGCATCTATAAAGGAGGTCTGAAGCTATTAGTCCCTAACCTCCCAGGCCAGTCTCATAGCATCACTGATGAATCTCTGCCAGACAGCTGGGGAACACTCCCCCACCTCACAAACTCCTTTCTCTCCTCCCCCCTCCTCTTCTTCTGTCCATCTGTCACCACACGGCCCTGTCTTTTTGCCTTCCACCTCCATGATTCTCAACCCTGGCTGCAGCTGAACGACCAGGAGACCAGGAAAGCTTTTAAAACATCAGATGCTTGAGCTTCTGATTCAGGAGTTCTGAGAGGTCCCAGGCTCTTGGGTGATTCAGATGTGCAGCCAGGGTTGAGACCAGATCTCTAAAATGACCTCGAAGATGTCTCCTCCTGGTAACTGCGCTACCCCAATTCTCTCCACCACCTCATTCCCTTGGGAACAACAGTCTCCTGGCCTCTCGGGGCTCCAGGCTTTGGCCCCTCTATCCATTCACCACCACACAGCAGCCTGCCAGAGCAATCTTTCTAGGATGAAAGCCTAATCACGTCATTCTTTTGTTTAACACTTTCCTCTGCACCCCACTGCTTTCAGGATAAACCCCAAACTCCCAAAGCCTCACAAAGCCCCATTTTTACCTCTCCAGGCTCATCTCCTGGTTGCTCCTCAGCCACCTCTTTCACCCTCCACCACTAACATGAGAACTGCGCTCAGGACTTGAACGGGTTGAGTTCTTTCCTTCCTTTGAGCCTCCTGCCTTTGTTCAGGAACATTTCCCTGTGTTCCTCCTCCCTCTGACAACACCTTCTTCCCCAAGTTTCCATGGAGGTCTCTGGGAAGTCTTATCTGACGCTCCTCCACCCCACAGTGCCCATCGCTGTTCTGTGCTAGCATTTGTTACATCCTATCATAGTCTGTTTGCTAGTCAAGCCCAGCCTCTGTGCTTGACTGTGAGCAGCTTGAGGGCAGAGACTGAACTTTGAATATCTTGAACCCCCAGTGCCTAACACAGTGTTTGACTCTCAATAAGTACTTGTTGACTAAAAACATATTGATGAATGTGGCTTTCATGGAGCCACTTCTCTGCTCTGAAACAATGACTCTGCATTATCTACTTCAGTGGTTCTCAGGCTTCTGCGCATCAGGCTCACCTGAAGGCCTTGTTAAACGGCTAGTGCTGGGCCCCACCCCCAAAGTGACTGATTCAATACATTGGGGTGGGGAGTGAGAATCTGCGTTTGTAACAAGTGCATTTGACGCTGATGCTACTGGTCCAGGGGCCACACTTTGGGATTCGCTGACCTACAGGATTGCAGCCGACGTCATCCTCAAATGATATGCATCATAATATCTTTAAAATCCAAAGATGATAAGATTTAATAGGCAAATTTCAGGTGAGATTGCTGTTGTTGTTAGGTGCTGTCAAGTTGGTTCCAATTCATAGTGTTCCTATGTACAACAGAACAAAACACTGCCTGGTCCTGTGCCATCCTCACAATCATCGTTATGTTTGAGCCCATCGTTTCAGCCACTGTGTCAATCCATCTCACTGAGGGTCTTCCTCTTTTTCCCTGACTCTACCAAGGATGATGTCCTTCTCCAGGGACTGGTTCCTCCTGATAACGTGTCCAAAGTACTTGAGACAAAGTCTCACCATCCTTGCTTCTAAGAAGCATTCTGGCTATACTTCTTTCAAGACAGATTTGTTTGTTCTTCTGGCAGTCCATGGCATATTCAGTATTCTCCACCAACACCATAATTCAAAGGCATCAATTCTTCTTCTGCCTTCCTTATTCATTGCCCAGTTTTCGCATGCATATGAGGTGATTGAAAACATCATGGCTTAGGTCAGGGGTGCCTTAGTCCTTAAAGTGACATCTTTGCTTTTCAACACTTTAAAGAGGTCTTCGGCAGCAGATTTGCCCAATGCAATGCGTCATTTGATTTCTTGACTGCTGCTTCAATGGGTGTTGATCGTGGATCCAAGTAAAATGAATTCCTTAACAATTTCGTTGTTTTTTTTTTTTTCCCTTTTATCATGGGGTTTCTTATCGGTCTGTTGTAAGGGTTTTTGTTTTCCTTATGTTGAGGTGTAATCCATACTGATGGCTGTAGACTTTGATCTTCATTAGTAAGTGCTTCAGGTCCTCTTTGTTTTCAGCAAAGCAAGGTTGTGTCATCTGCATATAACGGGTTGTTAATGAGCCTTCCAAAAATCCTGATGCTGCTTTCTTCTTCATATAGTCCAACTTCTCGGATGGAATAAGTATGGTGAAAAGATACAATCCTGGCACACACCTTTCCTGATTTTAAACCACGCGGTATCCCCTTGTTCTGTTTGAACAACTCCCTCTTGGTATATGTACAGGTATCTCATGAGCACAACTAAATGTTCTGGAATTCCCATTCTTCTCAATGTTATCTATAATTTGTTATTATCCATATGGTCAAATGCCTTCACATAGTCAAGAAAACACAGGTAAACATCTTTCTGGTATTCTCTGCTTTCAGCCAAGATCCATCTAACATCAGCAATGATACCCCTGAATGATATACTGAATCCAGCTTGAATTTCTGGCAGTTCCCTGTTGATGTACTGCTGGAACCTCCTGCCCAGAGATAGTGAAGCAGATCTGATCTCATGATTTAGGTGAAATCCTTCCCTGCTTAAAGTACAAGATTCTCTCTCCTTTGTTTGCAGGTTGGAGCAACTGCTGAGGACTTCATTTTTTGTTGTTGTTTTTTTTTCTCTTGTGTTTCACTTGCTGTAAGAGGGGCCGCGTGCCAGCCCCCTCTGCCAGGCCTGGTGCCAGGCTGGGAGCAGAGACTGGGGCCCCCAGGTGGCTTCTCTGCATACTAATGCAAGTGGCCTGAGGAGCGACAGTGTTCTGGGCCCTCTCCCATCTCAGGTCCCATGATTAGCGACTACATTAAATACATTCACCAAAAAACAAAAGCAACAAACCTATTGCAGAGGAGTCGATTCCGACACATAGCTACCCTATAGGACAGAGTAGAACTGCCCCGTAGGGTATCCAAGAAGCGCCTGGTGGATTTGAACTTCTGACTTTTTGGTTAGAAGCTATAGCTCTTAACCACTATACCACCAGGGTTTCCAGATAGATTTAAGGAGCAGCAATATCAGGACAGAGGCCATGGCCCTGCAGGCAGGGCAAGGCAGAACTCCACAAATGGGTCTGCTTTGCCCAAGGGTGGCTGGGGATGGGGGGGGTGGTGGCAGCTATTTGCAGGGCCTGCAGACGGAGCTGGAATGTGCAAGACGCGGTGTCTGCACAGGTGTGCATGAGTCTTCAAGGTGTGGGGTGGAGCTGGGGGTAGAAAGAAGGGGGCCTGCTGGGAGCCAGGACCAGGACCTGCACTCCCTGCACTGCTATGTCCCAGGAAGGTGCATGGAAATTTCTAAATTTGAGCCTGGCCTTTCAGGCCTAGAAGAAGTAATATATGTTGAGCTGGAAAACAGAACAGGTATCAGAGGTGTAACTAAAGTATGGCAGGTATGGCATGTACCCTGGGTGCAGCTTGATGAGGGCATTAAGGAGCAGTTTCTATTGGCCATTGCAGTTTCCATCATTAAACTGTGAGGGATCTTTCAGCAACTTAAAACCAATTGCAGTAGGTACTATAGATGGGTCCCTGCATATATTACTGAACAGTCTTTCTCCTTAATTTATAACCCTTAACAACTTAGACATGCGGTGTGTGGGCCTCCATATGTATTACTGTTCAGTCCCCACAAATATTTGGGGTGGACCTGCCTGCTGGACTGACAGTGAAGCAAGGAGCCTAGGAAAGCCAACCTGCTCCCTGAGGGTCTGGGTTGCACCCCAGGGTAAGAATCACTATATGGAGACTCCAGGTGACCCTGTTGCCCTGGGTATAGGGCTGGTACCCCTCAGGAATGCCTGGAAGGAGTTCTCTCCTCCTGGGAGATAAGGATGGAAACATGGATTCCACAGTTAAATTACAGCAACTTTGTGCCTGCTTGCTGGATAAAGGAAGAGGCCTGGTTTTCAGAGAGGCTTAGATCTGGGGTTCCCATTAAGTTGTCAGGCAGTAGTCAGGATTATGGGGACAGAGAGACCTCAGAACTGCCATTTACCAAAAGTGTTTCTTTGGGCAAGTCACATCAGCTCTCTGAACCTCAGTTTTCTCATTTGTTAAACGGAGATATTTGTGGTACCTACATAAAGAAGGTATCGTGGATTGAATTGTGTCCCCCCAAAATATCTGTCAGCTTGGCTAGGTCACGATTCCCTTGTATGATTGCATGATTGTCTACCATTTTATATTTTGATGTGATTTCCCTGTATGTTGTAAATTCTATCACTATGAGGTATTGAGATGGATTAGCGCAGTTATATTGATGAGGTCTACAAGATTAGGTAACATCTTAAGCCAATCTCTTTTGAGATATAAAAGAGAGAAGTAAGCAGAGAGACTTAGGGATCTCATAACACGAAGAAAGCAGAGCCAGGAGCAGAGTGGGTACTTTGAACCTGAGGTTCCTGTGCTGACATGCTCCCAGACCAAGGAAAGAGTGATGACAAGGACCTTCCTCTAGAGCTGGCAGAGATAGAAAGCCTTCCCCTGGAGCCGGCACCCTGATTTCAGACTTCTAGCCTATGGCACTGTGCAAGAACAAATTTCTCTTGGTTAAAGCCATTTACTTGTGGTATTTCTGTTACAGCAGCACTAGATGACTAAGACAGAGGGGTTACGCTAAAGCCTTTAGTATCTGTGCAGGTGGCTACTTGGTAGGTGGTATCTGTTATTTGTGATGTCCTGGTTAGTTCATCCCTCTCTGATGTGGCTTCCCCCCCAGTCAGTCCTCACTCTTGCCAGAAATCGACAAGTAGGAGAAGTTTGTCCTCCTGATTCCTGATTTTCTCTGCGGATGTTCCTGCCGTGTCGTGGACACTCTTCTAACTCATTTCAGGGGCCTAGGACACTCATCTTATAGATCTGTAAATGCAGATTCATGGGCCCTGCTTCAGAGAGTCTGATTCACCGGGTCTGGGTTGGGCTCAGGAATCTACATTTTAATACACACTCAAGATGATTCTTATACAAGAGGCAACTCTTGAAGAAACACTGTGGTTCAATAAGCCAAATAAAAGGCAGAACCAGGAGTAGTCAGCCACAGGAAAGTAGATTCCCACTCAATTGAGAATAACTTTCTGAGGAGTCAAAGCTGCCCAAGAGTGGAATAATCTCTTTTAAGAAGTAGCGAACTCCTTGTCACTGAAGATGTGCAAGCAAATGCCAGATAAATACCTGACAGAGATGCTTTAGGAGAGGATTCGAAACTTAACTCAGGAGTTGGAGTTCATGAAGATCTCTGAGATTCCACCTTCTTTTTCTTCCACCCTTACCTGTTAGGATATCCTCTCTCAGTCCTTTACACCTGCATCACCATGATCCTCTTCCCAGGGAGATTCTTGGTTCAAGTCTCACCTTTGAGAATGGAACAAATGCTTTTGTGTCCTTGGACAGGAAGCTGGGGATGAAGATCATTTCAGACTGTCTCATGCAATTGCTGCAACAGAAGGGACCCCCAACTCGGCCTCTGTGAAAGAGAAGTCCTGCCCTCCAGGACTTCGTTGCCATCTGCTTCACCTACTCCTCCCCCAACCTCCCATGTGTAATTTATAAAAGGAGTTGGTAGCAAAAGAGGCTGTAGAGTCATTTTGAGACTGTGCTCAGGAGAGGCCTTGGAGATGCCACGTCTTGCAGTAACCGTGCCTAACGCTGCGTGTAATCACCGCCATGTGTCTCTGTCAAGAACTCATGTATGCTTTAGAGCAGTCCTGGGAAACTCCCCCTTCCAGGACCCTCTGGGCCGGAAACAAACTGACAATTTAGGGCAGGAATAAATCCTGCTGTCTTCTGTTGTCAGATGCCCCCTGCAGCAAACCTGCTCAGCAGGGGCACAAGGGGGAGGGCTGGAGTGTGCAGTTGTTCCCAACTGTATTCACTAGAAGTGGGGCTGGCCAATCGTTTGTTCTGACTGGAAGGATTGACATGCCATTTGCTAAGATATGAGAAAGTAGTCAAGGAGAGGGGTGTCTTTTTTACCTGCTCATTTTTCCACCAATCAACATTGAGGACCCCACACCATAGCAGTCTCTGGCTGACACAAACGTTTCAACCTAGCTAGGTGTCTTCTCATGTGTACCAAAGCCAGCAGACCACTCCTAGGTATTTACCCCCAAAAATCGAAAAGTAGGAACTCAGACAGATACTTGTACATCAATGCTCATTGCAGCATAATTCACAATGGCCAAAAGGTGGAAACAATCCAAATGTCCATTAACAGATGAATGGCAGAACAAAACGTGGTATATCCATACAATGGAATATTCTTCATCCATAAAGAGAAATGAAGGACTGCTACATGCTACAATATGGATGGACCTTGAGAACATTATGCTGAGTAAGATTAGCCAGACACAACGGGACAAATATTGTATGATTTCACTCATATGGGATATCTAGAATAGCCAAATGCACAGAGACAGAAAGTAGATCGGTGGTTTCCAGAGGCTGGGGGAGGAGGGAGTGGGGGGGTTACCGCTTAATGAGTGTGGAGTTTCTGTTTGAGGTGATGACAAAGTTTTGAAAATAAACAGTGGTGATGGTTGCATAACATTATAACTGTTGTTGTTGTTGTTAGGTGCCATCAAATCAGTTCCAACTTGTAGCAACCCTATGTACAACAGAATGAAACACTGCCCAGTCCTGTGCCATCCTTACAATCGCTGTGCTTGAGCCCATCATTGTAGCCGCCGAATATAATTACTGCCACATTATATTGACTAAAATGACCAATTTGATGTTATACACACACACACACATATATATATAAAACCACACACACACGCACAAAAGCTATCAATATTTAGTGGCTGAATGATAAGTTCATTCACTAAATAAAGAAAAGGGCAGAAATCCCTAAAAATGATAGTAAGATCTGGAGTTAGGCATATGGAGTGCAAGAGATAACTATGACCATGACTAAAGTGGTCCCAGTCTCACAATAGTTAAGGTATTGATGGTCCTGGTTAAGACCTAATGGTTCTCTGCACGGAATGACACATTAAGTCACTAACAGTCTTTACCAAGAATTTTATTAGGTGTGCTCTGGCACAGACAGGAGTGCAGCTCAATCCTACCTTCTGTAGGAGTTTTCCTTCCTCATTTCAGTGCAGAATGATATGTGGTAGTCTTGACTGCAAGGGGGCAGGAATCCAACTCAAATGCACTTAAGCGAAAAAACCAAACAAAAAAAGGCAATAACCTCAAATTTAAAAACCGAGCCCAACCAGGATATATTGGTTAGCTTAAGCGAAAAAACATAGCTGTAGGCCTAACTTCAGGTACTGTTAAATTCAGGCGTTCAAATGATGTCATTAGGACTTGTTCTCTCTACAGATTTAAGCTCTGTTTTCCCTCATGTTGGCTTGATTCTCAGGTAGGCGCTGCCCATGTGGCTAAAAAAACCCATTCCTTCGAGTTCATTCTGACTCATAGTGACTCTATAGGACAGGGTAGAACTGCCCCATAGTGTTTCCAAGGCTGTAATCTTTACAAAAGCAGACTGCCACATCTTTCTCCTGTGAAGCAGCTGTTGAGTTCAAACCGTTAACTTTTCAGTTAGCAGCCAAGTACTTAACCACTATGCCACCAGGGCTCCTGCCCATGTGGAAAAAAAAAAAAAAATTTTTTTTTTTTTTTTTTGCGGTAGACCTCAGAAAATCCAGGCTTGCATATTGCAGCCCGGCACCCTTTAGGGAAAGAGCATGTCTTTCTCAACAGCTCCAACAAAAGTCTTGGGATGGATTCTGATTGGTCCATCTTGAAGCAGAAGCCCGTCCTTGAACCTATCACTGTAACCAGGGAGCTGAAACACCCTGACTGATCAGACCTGGGTCATTTGCTGACCCACAGAGATGAGACTCTTTCACTAGAGCCACTTGGAATGAAAGTAGGGGAGAAGTGGTCTCCAATGAAATGGAGAAGCTATTACCAAAGAGTGGAAGGGATGCTGGGCAGGGACAAATTACAGAAGTTTCTTTCCCAAGACCACATAGAGAATAGGAGGCAGAAACAGAACTGGAGTCCAGCCTCCTGAATCTCAAACCAATCTGGTTCTTAAGTCAAGTAGGCTGGAGTGTGAAGGCTGGCTATGCTAATAAAAATATTAAGCCCCATGGAATATCCTAGAAAAATAAAAAGGAGTATGGGGTGGAGGGATGGCAGAAGTAGACACTTCCTGCTAATACAAGGATCTCAGAATTAGAAGGCCACCAAGTTTGACTTCTCTATTCCTTTTACAACATTGTCACCAGGTAGGCTGGCCAGTCTCTGCCTGTGTGCCCCTAGGGACAGGAAACAGATTCCTTTAGAGGTGGTCATTTCCAAATACCTCTGACCACTAAAAATAAATATCCCTGATCTGAGCCCAAATCTGTCTACCTATACATTCTACCCATTTGTTTTTGGAATCATAGAGAACAAGTCAGAAAAAGTCAGAAGAACTAGATTCTGATTCAGTCCTCTACTGGGAGAGTAAGGAATATATGATCAAATGTTAAGTATGAGTGTGAATATGTTTGCATGTCACAGATAATAATAATGATAATTTGTCAAGCTCTTACTACTATATGCCAGACATTGTTCTAACGGTATTATCTAATTAGTCTTGTAACAAGCATTTGAGATAAATACTATTATTAGTCCCATTACACCGATGAGAAAACTGATGCTCAGAGAGCTTAAGTCCCAGGTCACATAACTGATTTAAGTGGCAAATTGGAGACTGGAGCCCAGTCGACTGGATTCCCAAGTGTGTCCTTATTCAAAACATTACCTACAAGCAGATACAAAGGCAGACGTTGCTTTAATGAAATGTTTCAGCCTAAAGCTTCTTGAGTTGAGTTGGTGGGTACGTTTGGCTCCTCACTCTTTTCTGAGGTCGCAGAGCAGTTCTTGCCTTCCCTCCTCTTTGTAGGGTAGAGAGAGCCATTGAATATGCCACAATCAGCAGAGTCAGCATCCAGGCAAAGTCCTCCTCTTAGCCGAATTTCCTGTGAAAGATGTTCTCCCAAACAATTCCTTCCCTCTTTCTTGACCCAGAGATGAAATAACTCATAGGCAGCTCTCCAGACAGAGAGGGAAATGAAGGAGAAAATGTGCATATTATAAGAACATAAAAAAAGACTCCCCCCAAAAAACAAACCCAATGCTGTCAAGTCAGTTTCGACTCCTAGCGACTCTATAGGACAGAGTAGAACTGCCCTGTAGGGTTTCCAAGGCTATGGGAAGTTTATGGAAGCAAACTGCCACATCTTTCTCCCACAAGTCGGCTGGTGGGTTCAGAGCGCCAACCTTTTGGTTAGCAGCTGAGCCTTTTAACGGCTGCACCACGAGGAGCCCTCATGGCACAGTAGTTAAGTGCTTGGCTGTTAACCAAAGAGTTGGCAGTTCGAACCCACCAGCTCCTCTGAGGGAGAAAGATGGGGCAGTCTGCTTCCGAAAAGATTACTCCCTTGGAAACACTATGGGGCAGTTTGAATCTAAAAAGAACCAGACTCTGTTTACTCAGATTGGGAAACAGATTCCAGGAACAATGTGCCTGCTCAAATGTAGTTATCCTGAAATGGTTAGCATTTTAGTAAGTTCCAAAGCTCATAAAGAGATAGGTACTCTGGGGGCTTTAAGAAGAGGTAAAGTTTCGAGATCAAGCTCAGCTCTTAATTGAATCAGCGAAAAATAAAAAAAATTAGAAAGGGAGTTTTGTGGAACAGAAGGAAAACACTTTGGATATGCTGATTGAAATGGAAGGAGAGAACTGACCCACATACCTGCCAGAATATCTCTGCACTGCTGGCTGGCATTAGTGAAAGTAAAAAAGAAATTGACTTACATTTATTTTTTTCTTTCTCTTTCTTTTTTTTTTTTTTTGATTGTACTTTAGGTGAAAGTTTGCAGTTCAAGTTAATCTCTCATACAAAAATTTATACACATATCGTCATGTGACACTAGTTGCAATCCCTATAAAGTGACAGCACACTCCCCATTTCCACCCCCCCATTTCCTGTGTCCATCCAACCAGCTCCTGTCCCTTCTTGCCTTCTCATCCTGCCTCTGGACAGGAGCTGTCCATCTGGTCTCGTTTATCTGCTTGAACTAAGAAGCACACTCTTCAGGAGTATTATTTTATGTTTTATAGTCCAGTTTAATCTTTGTTTGAAGAGTGGTCTTTGGGAATGGTTTTAGTTCTGGGTTAACAGAGCACCTGGGGGCCACAGCTTCAGGGGTTCCTTTAGTCTCAGGCCATTAACAAATCTGAGCTCTATTTCACACTTTTCTCCCACCTGGTCAGGGACTCTTTGTTGTGTTCCCTGTTGGGGTGATCATTAGTGGTAGCTGGTCACCATCCAGTTCTTCTGGTCTCAGGCTGATGGAGCCTCTAATATATGTGGCCCTTTTGAATTGACTGACATTTAATTCAACTTACCCATTCATTCATTTTCCAACCAATAACAATTAAGCATCTACTATGTGCCAGGCCACAACCACCCAGCTGTCACTTTGTCTTACTGCAGTGGCTCTTGTGTTGCTATGATGCTAGAAGCTATGTCACTGGTATTTCAGATACCAGCAGGGTCATCCATGGTGGACAGGTTTCAGTGGAGCTTCTAGACTAAGACAGACTGGGAAGAAAGGCCTGATGATCTACTTCTGAAAATTAGCCAATGAAAATCCTATGAATCACTATAGAATATTATCAGATATAGTGCTGGAAGTAAGCCTCCTACCCTGGAAGGCACTCAAAATGCATAGTGGCTGCAGCAATGGATTGGAGCATACCAAAGATCATGAAGATGGTGTAGGACTGGGCAATGTTTTGTCCTCTTGTACATGGGGTTGTCATGAGTCAGAGCTGTAACAACAGTCCAGACACTGTGTTAAGTGACGGGGATACAACGGAGAACATGGCGGACATAGTCCTTACCTTAGGGTCTTACCGTGCTGCACTTGCCCGTCTTAGGAGGAAGCATCTATTCCTACCATCTCCCCACCCTCATAAACAAAACAACACACTGCCATTAAGTTAATTTTGACTCGTAGTGACCCTATCAGACAGAGTAGAACTGCTCCATAAAGTTTCAAAGGAGCAGCTGGTGGGTTCTAACTGCTGACTCTTTGGTTAACAGCTCAACTCTTAACCACTGTGCCACCAGGGCTCTGCCCCACCCCCATACTCCACTTTATTTTTCTGGAAACTCCCACCAAGCTTAATTGTTTTAGTAGCACAGTCAGCCTATTTGACTTTAGAATTGGATTCATTTGGGAATCAGGAGGCTGGATTGTAATCCTGCTTCTGCCTCCTATTCCCTATGTGATCTTGGAAAAGAAAATTCTATTAATACTTGAGAGGAAACTGAGCCTTGGGGAGGGTTTTTCTCCTATTACTTTCCCAACCCCTCTCTTATAGTCAAATCTTGGCTCCCTCAATCACAAGATGTGTGCCCATGAGCAAGTTGCTTAATCACTCTATCCTTCAGTTTCATCATATATAAAATAAGGATAATGGAAGTTTTTGTTATGATAAAGGTGAAATGATTGGAATGGTGCATTCTATACATATATGAACTATATCAACTATTACTATTATTAGAGTTCCACAGATCATTTTTTCACAGTATTTATCACCATTTGTTATTATATATTTGAGTGGTTATTAGATTTATGTCTGCCTCTTCCACTAGACTGTAAACTCCATAGAGGCTGTTTTACCCACTGCTGTATAGGGTTGCTATGAGTTGGAATTGACTCAATGGCAATAGGTTTGGTTTTTTTGGATAGGGTCACTGAAGCCCAAGTGGTCAAGTGGTTAAGGGCTACGGCTGCTAACCAAAAGGTCAGTGGTTCAAATCCACCAGTCACTCCTTGGAAACTCTATGGAGCAGTTGTACTCCTTCCTATAGGGTTGCTATGACTTCGAGGCAACGGCTTTGGTTTGGGTAGGGTCACTATGAGTTGAATTGACTGAACAGCACACAACAACATAACCCTCCAGCACCCACCTCAGTGACTGGTAAGTGATAGATGCTCAATAATATTTGTTTAATGGGTGAATGAATGAATTTCTTCCCAAATCTATCTCAGATTGCAGGGGCAAGAAGAATCTTAAGGGCTGCGAGGGCATCTGCTCCCGGAGGTTTTTTCAAAAAAGCTCCAACAGCTGTTTGTGCTAGAAGCCACCATAAAAAGCATTCTTAAAAGTGAGAGGGAGAGAACAGCAGGAACAGAGAGATCTATGGCCCAGCTGGGATCCTGGATCCATGGCTGCAGCTAGACTCAGGAGAGGGAAGAAGGAAGACAGAGGCATAATTTTGAATCAGAGAGGGGGGAGACAGATACTCAGAGAGAAAGACACTCAGAGAGGCAGAGACAGAGAGACATTGAGAGAGGCACTCTCTGGCTGATGGAGACAAAGATGAAGTGGGAGAAGAGATGCAGGGAAGACAAGTGTTTGAACTGGCAGCTAATTCCCGAAATCCTTGAGGAGTTTTCAGAGAGAGAGTAATGCAGGCTTCAGCCTTGGCTGGTTGATTTATGACCAGCGAGAGTTGAGCCACAGTTGAGCTAAGCACATTAGGCGGCTGTGTAGCCTGGAACTTTTCGCAGTCATGCCTGGGACTGCCTCAGAGAACAGGGGTGGTGAGCAGATCACAGGATGGAGGGTCTGTACTGCTCTAATGGGACGTGCACAGTTCTCAGAGTCAGGGAAACCATGGTATGGAGGACTATAATGCCTTTGCAATTACCCTCATTTCTAATTGGAAACCACAAAAGAAGTTTAGACTCAAAAGACTGCCTCTATTGGTCATCCTCCCTCCCTCTCTCCGTCCCTTCTTTCCCACTTTCCTCCCTTCCTCCCTCCCTCCCCTTCCTTCCTTCTTCTCTTTCTTTCTTCCTTCCTTCCTGATATATTGAGCATTCAGAAGGTACAAGGCCACTAGGGGTGCAGAGATTAAATAAGACATTATTCTTAACTTTTAAAGAGTGCTCAGTGGCACAGTGTAAAGAGAAAAATAGCAAGCAGCAGAATAATAGGTACAATATGACACCATTATATAAATTAAAATTTTTATTTTTCTTTGTTCATGATACATGTCATTAATGGATATAGATATAACAATGAATTAGACTGAAATAATCTACTGAGGTTGCTGGGGAATGAGGTGAAGAGGAAAGGAACCGAGGGGATTTCAACTTTAACTTCTTTGATTTAAAAAAATTGAAGAAATTTGACAAATATTTTTAAATGGCCATTTTTAGATGGTGGAAACTTGGTTGAAGCTCTGGTGGTGCAGTTGTTAAGAGTTCAGCTGCTAACCAAAAAAGGTTGACAGTTTGAATCCACCAGCCACTCCTTAGAAACCCTGTGGTGCAGTTCTCCTCTGTTTTGTAGGGTTGCTATAAATCGGAATCGACTCAATGGCAATGGGTTTGGTGTTTTTGGATATTTGGTTATTTGGCATATGCTGTTCTTTTAATATTTCTCAGAATTAAACAAACAAAAGTCTCAAGAAATTGAACAATTAATTATAGCTCAGTGAGACAGATCACTTTTGTACTTCTTTTCCTCTACATTACTCCCAAAAGATGGACGCTGTAGTGATGATCAGACGATAGGACTAAATCATCCTCTCCCATACCCCCAGTCCATCCATCCTCCAGTCCATATTTTTAGGAATAAATCCTCCAGGATTGAATCAAATAAGTAACTCCATGCTAAGTGAAAAAAAAAAAAAAAATTACTGTTTTAACAAAATAGGCTGTTCCAGTGATCCCCAGGAGTTGGAGACATAAGTAATTTTGGCAGGAAGGGGGTGAAAGTTGGAAGCCAAGTGAGCAGAACCCTTTGTGGCCACTTATGAACTTCCTCTCCTAAGAAAGCCTAGTTTGTATGAAGTTGACAAGTGAAAAGAGCACAAGCTTTGAAGCCAGACAGACCTGGGAATGGGGTTCCTTGGTAGCTGTGGGACTTGGGGCAAATTATCAAGTCTCTCTGAGCTTTAGTTCCCTCATCTTTAAAATGGGGACAATAATATTCCCAAGGTGGTTGCAAGGTTTAAATCACCTAGTGAAAGTCAAGTGCCCAGCAAGCCCAGCCTGGTGCCCAGCAAGCCCAGCCTGGTGCCCAGCACATATTGGATCCGCAGCACGTTAGTTCCTTCTAGGATTTCCTCAGTGTGATGCCTAAAATATGGCTCCAGGAGCTACACTTAGTGGCCACAGTCACTGGAACTACCTCTGTCTTGAAAACCTTCCCCTGTGAAGAAAACAGAATTATAAGTGGCAAAGACGGTATAGGTCTTGGGTCTAGGACAAGCCCAGGGCCTAGGAGGAGGCAGGAGTTCCAGAATCTTAGAGCATCAGAACTGGAAGGGACAAAGTCCACTAGTTCCCAGATTTGGTCGTGCATCATCTGGGAAGTTTGTAAATCATGCAAGTTCTTGAGCCTCCGGTCAGAATGGCTGAGACCGGGAACCTGTTCTTTTGAGAAAGCTCCCCAATAAATGCGAATTGAAGCAATGATACACCATTTTCATCTATCAGATAATGAAGAAAAGTTTGATAATATCAAATGTCGGCAAGAGGATGGGGAAATGAGTGCTCTCACCCACTGCTAGTGGGTACTGCTACTTTTGGGTTGTAATTAGAATTGTACAAACCCTATTGCCCTAGGATCCATGTCATGGGACTTTGTACAATGAAGCATGTCCAAGGATACTTGTTGTAGGGCTATTTGAAATAGTGAAACGTTGGGAACAAACTATGCATCAGAGAGGAATGTCTGAATGAACTATGCCACACACCTGTACCTTTCAGTATTACGCAGTTAAAAACAATGAGGTAGATCTCTAAATACTGATTTAGAAACAGCTCCAAGAAATACTGCATTTGAAAAAGCCAGTTGCAGTGTAACACATAAAATGTGACTTTTCTGTAACAACAACAGGCAATACTATATGTATTTTATGGGTACAATTATGTCTATAAATGTATAGAAAGATCTTGAAAGATACGCACTAATTTAATAACTGGAAGGGACTGGGAATAGCAGAATTGGCTCTGTTAGCTTTATAGCAATGTTTTACAAAAAAAAAACCCATCGCCACCCAGTCAATTCTAACTCGTAACGACCCTATAGGACAGAGTAGAGCTGCTCCATAGGGTTTTCAAGGAGTGGTTGGTGGATTCGAACTGCTGATCTTTTGGTTAGCAGCCAAACACTTAACCAGTGCGCCACCAAGGCCCCAATATCTTAATAACTATTCATGAGTTGCGTAAATTTTTTGAAACAGCTCTGTTGAGATATGATTGACATGCAATTAATTGCACATATGTGAAAGCTTACAATTTGATAAATTGTGACATGTGTGCACATGTGAAGCTTTCACTGCATTCATCCATCACATCATGACAAAATTCTGTTTAGTGAAATGCGGGAGGTAAGTCTGCTGGGGGTTTCTGGAAAAGGTCTCACAAAGAGATACACAGGAAGACAAGAACTCTTCTTTTGCTGTGTGTTGCTTCTACAAGTGATGCTTGGCATAAGGTCAGCCATCTTGCGACCTAGGGGGAAAAAAGAGCTAGTTTTGGAACAAAGTCTGCACTTATGAGGAAGGCAAGGGAAGAAGTAGAAAGAACCTGGTCCTCGATAACATTGTTGAGCCACTAAATAAATTAACCAGTCCTGGAGTTATTCTGCTAACCAAAAGGTCAACAGTTTGAATCCACCAGCTGCTCCTTGGAAACCTATGGAGCAGTTCTACTCTGTCCTATAGGGTCATAATGAGTCTGAATTGACTCGATGACTATGGGTTTTTTTTTTTTTTTTTGGAGGGGGGGTGGTTTGGAACTATCCTAGTTTGGAACTTCTGGTTATAGGATAAAATAATACTTTCCAATTGTTTAAGCCAAGTCGAATTGGGTTTTCTGTTACTTGTAGCCAAAACCATTCAAAGAGATGTGTTTGGAGAAGGAGCCCTAGTGGCACAGTGGTTAAGAGCTTGGCTACTAACTGCAAGGTCAGCAGTTTGAACCTACCTGCTGTTCCACCAGAGAAAGATGCAGCAGTCTGCTTCCTTAAAGATTATAGCTTTGGAAACCCTACGGGGCAGTTCTACTCTGTCCTACTTGGTCACTAAGAGTTGGAATCGACTTGATGGCAATGGGTATGGTTATGTCCTTGCTTTTGAAAGAAGAAAGTCAGAAACCTGGAGTAGAGGTTGTGAGAAAGTCAGAGGTGACTAGCAGAGGAAAAAATCTATTCAAGGTAGGGGGTACCCATTTTCAATTTTTTTTTTTTTTACCCATTGTATCACATGGGGGGCAGGGTGTAGGCAGAAAGGGGAGCTTGGACTGTTGTTATTTGGGCATTGATGGGAAGTGAGATCTCTGATGTTTAAGGAGTTGGGGACATCTGGGTTACCTTGAACACCCTGACTCCCAGTTTCCCAACCAGCAAAATGGGTGTGGTAGTTCTTAACTGCCTGCTTGTGGGGGTTATTATGAGAATAAACTATGATCTGAAGTAAGGTAGAAAAGGCTGTGGAACTCAAATACAACATAAATGCTCTTCTCTACCTGTCAGAGCAAATTCTATTGATTCAAGTCCTCTAGGTGTCTCTGAGGAGCCAGTATGCATAATTTACAAGCCTAGACTACAAGACAACCAGAAAATTTCCAGAATTTCAGACAGATCCTCCCTTAGACCCATTGGCCACACGTCAATGAACTTCCTTTCCATGTTTATTTGTGTATGTGTGTGTGTGTAAATGCCTACGTGGATAGAAATGTAATGTGAGAGTATACGTGAGGTAAGTGTGACCACATATGTGTGCATGTTTGCAGTGTGCATCTGTGTGCCTCTGTGTTTGCACACGGGGGAATAGAGAGTCAATCAGAGTCAAGCAGAGAGTTAGTCCCCACTCTGTCCCGTCCCAGCTCTGTGACCTTGAAGGAGTTCCTCAACATCTCTGAGTCTCAAGCTCTTTACCTGTAAAATGGGGCTGCTGATAGAAAGACCAGACTTAATGGTCTGACTGAGACTAGAGGAATCCCGGCGGTCATGGTCCCCAAACCTTCTGTTGGCCCAGTACAGGAACCATTCCCGAAGCCAACTCATCAGACATGGAAGGGACTGGGCAATGGGTTGGAGAGAGATGCTGATGAAGAGTGAGCTACTTGTATCAGGTGGACACTTGAGACTGTGTTGGCATCTCCTGTCTGGAGGGGAGATAGGAGGGTAGAGAGGGTTAGAAACTGGCAAAATTGTCAGGAAAGGAGAGACTGGAAGGAGGGAGCAGGCTGACTCATTAGGCGGAAAGTAAGTGGGAGTATGGAGTAAGGTGTATATAAACTTATATGTGACAGACTGACTTGATTTGTAAACGTTCACTTAAAGCTCAATAAAAATTATTTTAAAAAACCTACATTACTACAATAAAAATAATTTTGAAATATTAGAAAAAAAATGGGGCTGCTGTGACTTGCAAAGAGGCTATGAACTTGAAAGCTGAACTTAGAGTGCTCCACAAATATAAGATGGATACATCCAAGTTGTATGAATGAGCCTATGTGTGCTGCTTGTGTACACGTGTGTGTGTGTGTGTGTGTGTGTGGAGAAGGATGTGAATAACGTGTGCATGGTAGGTGCATATGTGGGTGTGTATGGTTATATACATGGGTGCTATGTCTGATTATGGGTTTGCGAACATGTGAGAGGGAGAGAGGGAGAAAGGAAGGAAGGGGGAGGGAAGAAGAGTAAGGAAGGAGTAAGGAACTAGTAGGAAAGGGAAGACTGGGGGAAAGAAGTTGTTAGGAAGGAAGAGGCGAGATGGGAATGAGACAGGATGATCCCAGTCCATGTTCTTCTCTGCAGAAGCTTCTGCCAGCTCCAGGAATGGAGACTGGAATTGGTTCAGAAACCTCAGGGACTCTCTCTGGAGCCAGTTCCTCTGCTGGCTCCTCTGACCTGGAATCACCTCTCAGCACTTAGTGACGCTTGCCAGGTGGCTGGGACTGAAGAGGGCTGTGTACAAAGTAGCAAGGTGCATTTTCTTGGTCCTCCAATGGGCAAGAGGCTGCGTAGTCTCTGGGTGCTTCATCTTATCTGTGCTTGACCACCTGTACCACCCCTGAAGCGAGGCCTACCTCTTATTGCTCCCCACAATTTCCACCTCAGCAGCCTCCTGCTACCCCCTGCCTCTGGGCCCTCTCACTAACCCCTCACCTCCCCCATCCCCCAAGCCTCTTATACCTTACCCCCCACCCCCACCCCCACCGCCCTACACTCTGCCACCACTAGGCTTGCATTTCTGAGATGTAAGGAGCCCCCCACCCCACTCTCTTTGCCCAGAAGACTGCAGGCCCAGCTCTGGGCACAGTCACCCCTTCCTGATTATTCAGGGCTGGGCTCAAATATCACCCCCTCAGAGAGATCTTCTCTGACTCTCCAGTCTGCAATAACAGGCTCTCTATTTCTAGCTACTCCATTAAAAATTTTATTTTTAAACACTTGTGAAAAATAACAGACATTCAGAAAAGTACATCCACTATAGTTGCACAAACACCCATGTAAGGTGTTTCCGTTAAGAACTAGAATCACGCTAAAAAAAAAAAAAAAATTTTTTTTTTTTTTCATGCTAGCACCCTAGAAAAAGACCCTCCACCACACCTAAATGACTTTTCCCAGACACATCCCTTCCTCTTTCCTGTGGGGAAACATTATCTTGTCCTTTTGGTAATCACTTCTGTGCTAGTTATTGAAGTTTTCTGGCTTTAAGCCCACCAGACTGTCCTCTGTTTTGTGATGCTTAGGCTCCGGTTGCTATCAGGTCGACTCCGGCTCATGGTGACTGCGTGTGTGTCAGAGCAGAACTGAGCTCCATAGGCTTATTTTTCAGAAGTAGATTGCCAGGCCTTTCTTCCTTTCTTCCTCTGTGTGGACTCAAATTTTTGACCTTTCAGTTAGCAGCCAAGTGCTTTAAGGGTTGGCACCACCCACGAACTTCAGTACTGAGGCTAGGACTCTGCAAACCACTTTTGTCTTCTACCAGCTGGCCTGCTCTTAGAGTCTACCAAAAGCGGGGCTCTAGAGGGAGACTGTGAGCCTGCAGGAGGGAGAAGGGACATACTCTTTCCTATTTACTGTTGTCTGACAGCAGGCAGTTTGTTACAGTAGCAGAAGTTGATTCCAATTTGTACTCTCAGAAACAATCTGATTGTGCCCCCTCTGAGACACCAGCACCTGCCAGCTGGCCAGCAACCCCTCCTCAGAGGTCTTGGTCTCAGCCCAACCTTCTAAGTTTCAGTAATTTTCAATCTCTGTCCCCACAAGTAGGAAGCAATGGCTTCCTATAGTTAAGACTGCTGTCGACCCTTTGGCCTTTTCAGTTCCTCATTACCTGATTAATGATTCTTTGTATTAAATTCTCTGTTAATGTAACTAGTGTGGTAGTTTCTGTTTTGAGATTAGACCCTGGATGATACAATTTTCTTGCTTTTCTTTATACTTTTACAATCTAAAGATGCATTCCTAAACACTAAAATGTGGTTTTATCTAATACTGAACTTCACATAAATGGTGCTCAGCATCTTTCATTTAACATGGTGTTTGTTGCCCATCCTGTGGTTTATCCATTTCCATTGTTGTGTAATACTCCATTGTGTGAATAGGTCACAATTTATCCCTTCTACTTGTTCACAGACATTTGGGTTGTTAGTTTTTAGCTATTATTGATAAATACTACAATCAACATTTGTGTACGTATTTATTGGTACAAACGTGGACATATATTTAGGAAAGGAATTGTAGGTCATAGGACGTACAAATAAAAGTTTTCCAAATTGGTTTCAGAAATTTATACTCTCATCAGTGGTATACGAGAGTTCCTGTTACTCCAAACTCTCACCAACTCTTACTGTTGTAGGTCTTCTTAGTATTAGCGATTCTGGTAGGTATGTAGGGGTATCACATACATAGTAGTAGTGGTATCGCATTATGGTTTTAATTCTGTTTCCTGATAACTAATGAGGCTGATGAACTTTTCTTACGTTTATTGGTCATTTGGATAACCTAGGAACCCTGGTGGCACGGTGGTTAAGTGCCGGGTTGCTAACTGAAAGGTCAGCTATTTGAACCCACCAGCCGCTCTGTGGGACAAAGATGTGGCAGTCTGCTTCCGTAAAGATTACAACCTTGGAAGCCCTATGGGGCAGTTCCACTCTGTCCTATACGGTTATTATGAGTTGGAATCAATGCCACGGTGGTGGGTTTCGTTGAGTTGCTTGTTCAAGTCTCTTGTCTGCATTTCTACTGAACCGTCTTTTACTGTTCCTTATATCTTTGGCTTATGACTCCTTGTTCAGTTACACTTTTTGCAAATATCTTCTTCCACTCTGTGGCTTGTCTTCTTACTTTCTTAATCATATCAACTGCGGAACAGAGGTTCTAAATTTTAATGTGGTCAAATTAAATTTTTTTCCCTTTGAGATTAGTGCTTTTAATGTACTGTTTTTAAAGAAATCTTTTAATCACAGGAAATTCTTCCGTATTATCTTTTTGAAGCTCTGTTGTTTTGCCTTTCAAATTTAGTTACTTAATCTGATACTGATTTTTATGTATGGATGGTTTATCTGTGAATTCTTATGAAATCCTTATGTATACAATCACTTCAAATGCAAATAATGATAATTTTATTTCTTTTCTTTTGAGTCCTCTTGCCTTTAATTTTTTCTTATCTCACCACGCTGGCCAAGATCTTTCAATATAATAATGTTGACTAGTAAAGGGATAGCAGCTTCTTCTTTATATTCTGCTCTAAAAGAGAGAGCTCTCAGCATTTCACCAGCAAGTGGAATGTTTGCTTTGAGATTTTTTTTTCAGGTACCTTTTATCAAATTAAAGGCATTCCCATCTATTCCTGTTTTCTAAAGTTTTATATCATGACTGAATATTGAATTTTATAACATGTTTTCTGTACCTATTGAGATAATCATCTGATTTTTCCCTTTTATTCCGTTAAGGTAGTACGTTATACTAATTTTTTAATGTTAAACTAAACTTGTGATCAGGAATAAACTAAACTTGTGATCAGCAATAAACTCAATTTGGCTAGCATTTATATCCTGATTATTACTGGATTCATTCTGCCAATATTTTGATTAGGATTTTTGCATTTACATTCCCGAGTGAGATTGGTTTGTAATTTTCCTTTCTTGTATTATCCTTGCCCACGTTTGGTATCAAGATTACAATGGGTCTCATAAAGTGAGTTGAGAAGTACTTCTTTCTCTGTTCTCTGCAAGCATTTGTATAATATGATTTGCTAGGATTTGCCTCTGTAGCCATCTGAGCCTAGAATTTTTTTTGAAGGAGAGTTTTAATTATGTATTATGAGTAGCTCTGTTTAGATTTTCTATTTATATTCTTGTGTTCATTTTGGTAAGTTGTGCTTTACTAGAAAAGTGTTCATTTTACCTAATTTATTAGTCTAAAATTGTTTATACTATGATTTTATTATATTTTTAACTCTGTAGAGTACGTGGTTATAGCTCCCATTGCAATTGTTCATTTTTTCCTACTCTCCTTTTTCTTTGATTAGCCATTCCAAGGGTTTACCAATGTTATTAGTCCTTTTAAGGGACCAACTTTTGGCTTCATTGATCCTATCTATTGTATGATTGTTTTCTATTTCATTAATTTATTTTCCTTTTTTATTATTTCTACTTTATTTGAAATTAATCTGTTTTTCCTTTTCTATTGATTTACGATAAATACTTCACTAATTTATTTTAACCCTTTATTCTTTCTAATATGTGTGTTTGGGGCTATTTCTCTCTAAGCACTTTTTAAATGTATATCAATGTCCTGGTAGTTCATGTTTTCATTAATATTCAGTTCAAAATATTTTCTAATTTTCACTGTGATTACTTCTGGAATCTATGGAATGTTAGACATATATTTTAATTTTCCAAATATATGAAGATTTCTAGTTATATTTTATGTTATTGATTTATAGATTATTTGCAATTATAATCACAGAATATACTCTGTATGATTTCTAGTCTTTGAGATTAGGTAAGACTTGCTTTATGGAGCATAATATACAGCCAATTTTTGTAACTATTCTGTGTGCTTGAAAAGATGTGTATCCTGCAGTTGTTCAGTGAAATGTTTTATTTATTCCCATTAGGTATACATTGCTAATTGTATTGCTAAATTTTCTATAGTCATGCTCATTCTTTGTCTGTTTTTTAAAAAAATCAGTTACTGATCTAAAATCTTCCACTATGATTAAGGTTTGTTTAAGAAAAAAAAAAAATGTGTGTGTGTGTGTATATATATATAATATATATATTAATTAAGTAGATATGAATTTTAATTTCTTATCTTTTCCCTCACGAATTGAGCCTTTTATCATTATGAAAAGTCCCTCTTTAATCTCTGTAGTGTTTTTTGTTTTACAGTCTACTTTGCTGTTAGTATAGCATACCATCTTTCTGTTAGTGCTTACATGGTGTATCTTTATTTTTTCTAGTCTTTTTACTTTTGACCTTTCTGTGTTCTTAGGTTTCAGGTGTGTCTCTTGTAAACTACATGTCTTTTTTGTTGCCTTTTTAATCCATGCTGACAATCACTGTTTGAATTGGAATATTTAGTACATTTATATATAATGTCAATATTAAAAAAAAAACCCATTGCCATCGAGTCGATTCTGACTCATAGTGACCCTATAGGACAGAGTAGAACTGCCCCATAGAGTTTCCAAGGAGCACCTGGTAGATTTGAACAGCTGACCTTTTGGCTGGCAGGCATAGCTCTTAACCACTACACCACCAGTGTTTCCAATGTCAGTATTTATATAAGTATATATTTATAAATACAGATATATTTATTATAATTGTTGTTAGGTGCCACTGAGTTGGTTCCAACTCATAGCTACCCTATGTTCAACAGAATGAAGCATTGCCCAGTCCTGCACCATCCTCATAATTGTTGCTATGTTTGAGCCCATTTTTTAGTCACTGTGTCAATCTATCTCATTGAGGGTCTTCCTCTTTTTTGCAGACCCTACTTTACCAAGCATAATGTCCTTCTCCATTTATAGATTTCTATGTATTTATTTGTAGATACATAGAAAATATACATGGAATTAAAATACAGAGTAATAATAGCATATAAGTTGGAACAAGAGACATGGAACTAAAGTTTTCTGAGTTCTTGGCAGCACTTGGCTGCTAAGCTAAAGATCAGTGGTTTGAACCCACCAGCCACTCTATGGGAGAAAAGACCTGATGGTCATAAAGATTACAGCCTAGGAAACCCTATGGGGCAGTTTTACTCTGTTCTATAGGTTTTTTTTTTTTTTTATAGGGTTTCTATGAGCTCTATATGGGACATTTTCCTTCTGCTTGAAAAAACACCATTTAGTATTTCCTTTTTTTAGTATAGGTCTGATGGTGATAAACTGTTTCAGACAAAATTTAGTTTTTATGAAATGCCTTTATTTTATATTCATTTTTGAAGGATAATTTTCTAGGCTTAGATTTTTTTTTAACCATTTTAAAAGACATTATCCCATTATCTCCTGTCTTTCATTGTTTCCCTTGAGAAGTGAGCTGTTGGGCTAGTTTTTGCTCCTTTGAAAGTAATGTGTCATTTTCCTCAACCTCTCAGTTACCTCATTTGGATCACCAAAGTCCTCCAGGAAACAATTCTGAACGCACATCTCTGAATTTCTACCCTCTCCAGGATCTTGGTGCAGTATCCTTCACCACCTTTGTTAGCTCTTCGATACTCTAAAGCACATTAAAAAAGAAAAACATTGTGCAGATTATCTCATTGTTCTCAGCTGGAGTTTGGTCTGGAGTTTGGCATTACTGACTGCATCATATCACATCATTTTACTATCTTTATAGCTTTTACTGCCATCTAAAATGTTCTTGTATATTCATTTGTGTGTTTTTTATTGTCTTACTAGGTTATAAATCCCCACACTTCTGTCAGTTTGCTGTACTATGGTGGTTTGCACGTTGCCGTGATACTGAAAGCTATGCCACCAGTACTTCAAATACCAGCAGGGTCACTCATGGTAGACAGGTTTCAGTGGAGCTTCCAGACTAAGACAGGCTAGGAAGAAGGACATGGCAGTCTACTTCTGAAAAAAGTGGCCATTATGAAGAGCAGTGGAACATTGTCCATTATAGTGCCGTAAGATGAGGCCCTCTGGTTGGGGCTGCCTCCTCACAGCAGAGTTGATCTTAATGAGTGGATGGAGTAAAGCTTCTGGGATCTACATTTGCCGGTGTGGCATGACTCAAAATGAGAACAAACAACTGCAAGCATCCATTAGTAATTGGAATGTGGAATGTACGAAATATGAACCTAGGAAAATTGGAAGTCGTCAAAAATGAAATGGAACACGTAAAGATTGATACCTAGGCATTAGTGAGCTGAAATGGAATGGTATAGGCCATTCTGGATAAGACAATCATATAGTCTACTATGCCAGAAATGACAAATGGAAAAGGAATGGCATCACAGTCATTGTCAAAGTGAACATTTCAAGATCTATCCTGACATACAATGCTGTCAGTGATAGGATAATATCCATATGCCTACAAGGAAGACCAGTTAATATGACTATTGTTCAAATTTACGTACCAACCACTAATGCCAAAGATGAGGAAAATGAAGATTTTTTTTTATCAACTTCCGCAGTCTGAAATTGATCAAATGTGCAATCAAGGTGCACTGATAATTACTGGTGGTTGGAATGGAAAAGTTGGAAACAGAAGAAAGATCTGTAGTTGGAAAATATGGCCTTGGTGATACAAATGACACTGGATATCACATGATAGAATTTTGTAAGACCAACAACTTATTCATTGCAAATATCTTTTTTCAAAAACATAAATGGTGACTGTACACGTGTACGTTACCAGATGAAATACACAGGAATGAAATTGACTACATCTGTGGAAAGAGACGATGGAAAAGCTCAATATCATTAGCCAGAACAAGGTCAGTGGCTGACTCAGAACAGGCCATCACTTGCTCATATGCAATTTCAAGTTGAAGCTGAAGAAAATTGAAAGAAGTCCACAAGAACCAAAATATGACCTTCAGTATATCCCATGATGAAGTAAAATAGCTGAATGGAAGATTTCAAAGGGTGGCTCAAGAAGAAAAAGTAAAGTATTATAAGGAAATGTACAAAGTCCTGGAGTTAGAAAACCAAAGGGGAAGAACACTCTTAGCATTTCTCAAACTGGAAGACCTGAAGAAAAAACTCAAGACTTGAGTTGCAATTTTGAAGGATTCATTGGGCAAAATATTGAATGATGCAGGAAGCATCAAAAGAAGTTGGAAGGAATACACAGAGTCACTTACCAAAAGGAATTAGTTAACATTCAACTATTTCAGGAGGTAGCGTATGATCAAGAATCGATGATACTGAAGCAAGGAGTCCAAGCTGCACTGAAGGGAAAGCCAAAAAAACAAGGTCCCAGGAATTGACAGAATACCAATTGGCATGCTTCAACAAAGGGATACAGTGCTAGAGGTGCTCACTTGTCTGCATTAAGAAATTTGGAAGACAGCTTCCTGGCCAACTGACCAGAAGGGATTCATATTTGGGCCCGTTCCATAGAAAGACAGTTCAATGGAATATGAAAATTATTGAACAATATCATTAATACCACACACAAGTAAAATTTTGCTGAAGATCATTCAAAAGTGATTGCAGTAGTACATTGACAGGGAACTGTCAGAAAAAATTTCAAGCCAGATTCAGAAGAGGACGTGGAATGAGGGATTCCTTGCTGATGTAGATGGATGTTGGCTGAAAACAGAGAATACCAGAAAGATGTTTACCTGTATTTTATTGACTATGCAAAGGCATTTGATTGTGTGGATTATAACAAATTATTGATATCATTGTGAAGAATGGGAATTCCAGAACACTTAATTGTGCTCATGAGGAACCTGTACATAGAACAAGAGACAGTCATTTGAACAGAACAAGCTGATATTGTATGGTTCAAAATCAGGAAAGGTGTTTGTCAGGATTGTATCCTTTCACCATGCTTATTCAATCTGTATGCTGAGCAAATAATCTGAGAAGTTGGGCTATATGAAGAACACAGCATCAGGATTTGTGGAAGGCTCATTAACAACCTGCAATATGCAGATGACACAACCTTGCTTGCTGAAAGTGAAGAGAACTTGAAGCACTTACTAATGAAGATCAAAGACCACAGCCTTCAGTATGGATTACACCTTAACATAAAGAAAACCAAAATCCTCACCCTGGACCAATAAGCAACATCATAACAAATGGAGAAAAGATTGAAGTTGTCAAGGATTTCATTTTACTTAGATCCGTGATCAATGCCCACAGAGGCAATAGTCAAGAAATCAAATGACATATTACATTGTGTAATCTGCTGCAAAATACCTCTTTAAAGTGTTGAAAAGCAAAGATGTCACTTTGAGGTCTAAGGTGTTCCTGACCCAAGTCATGATATTTTCAATAGCAATGCGAAAGCTGAACTATGAATAAGGAAGACTGAAGAATTGATGCCTTTGAATTATGGTGTTGGTGAAAATTGTTGAATATACCATGGACTACCAGAAGAACAAACAAGTCTATTTTGTAAGAAGTACAGCCAGATTGCTCCTTGGAAGTGAGGATGGTGAAACTTTGTCTCAAGTACTTTGGACATATTATCAGAAAGGACCAGTTCCTGGAGAAGGACATCATATTTGGTAAGGTAGAGGGTCTCCAAAAAACAGTTAAACCCTCAATGTGATGGATTGACATAGAGGCTGCAGCAATGGGCTCAAACATAGCAACAATTGTGAGGATGGTACAGGACCATGCAGTGTTTTATTCTGTTGCACATAGGGTCACTATGAGTTGGAACAGACTCGAAAGTACTTAACAATTAACAACAGGTTATAAGTCCCCTAAGAGTAGAGACTTTGTGTTGCTCACTAGTGAGGCCCCACCTCCTAGCCCCGACCAGATTGAACCCTGAAGAGATTAGGCCTCTCTTCAATGTCATCTTATCTGATATTCTTCTCAATCTCAGCTTCTTGTCCTCACTGGTCTTCTTCTAACCCTTGTGCTCTCTCCCTACCTGCCCACAACAGAGCCTTTGCACATGCTATTACATCTACTTGGAGAATACTTCCCTTCTTACTTCACTTACTTAACTCCTCAATTCAAAAATAAATTGTCAGGGAATCCATCCCAGACCTCTCTTTCTTGGTCAGTTACTACTATTATGCTTCCACAGGACTATATGCATATCATTCATCATACTTATTATAGTTTAAATTTTACATATATTTGTGTAATAATTTCATTGTAAGCTGTATGAGGGAAGATGCTTGTCTGCTTTTATCAACACTGTGTCTCCAGCACCTAGTACCTAGTTTTTAATAAAAATATTTCCTGTGTGAAGAATGAATGAATATGTCAATCCTGATACCCTGTATTATCATCCTTATTTTCAGGTGAGAAATGGGAGAACTGATGAGTTTTAAGTTAGATGTCAGTGTATAGAGACTTATGTGTTCTTACTCTGCATTTTGTGTGACACGAAGCAAGTTTTTAGGCCTCTTAAAGGCTTGGTTTCCTCATCTATAAAATGAAAATGAACCCTATCTTATTGCATGTGTCATGAGTGTTAAGTGAGATCACGTGCATAAGAAATCTGGCACATTGTACACAGTAAGTGGTCAAAAAATGGTAACTCCTGTTTGCTATTATTATTGCTGTAAGTAGTTTCTGCCCACATTAGAGGACTCCTTCAGTAGGCCCAGCTGTTGAGAGGAAGGAACAAGAGACACTTGGATCCAGAGCCTTTAACAGTGCGCTTTGGGGAGGCAGTTCGAATCTACAAGTCATTCTTTGGAAACCCTATGGGGCAGTTCTACTTTGCCCTGTAGGGTCACTATGAGTCAAAATCTACTTGACAGCAATGGGTTTGGTTTGGTTTGAGTTTGGGTAGGTGGGAGCAATGACTGACCTGAGGGGTAACAGGGGAAGATGAGGAAATTGGGAGTTAGGAAAAGAGAGAGAGACAACGGTGCAGGGTGAGGGGAAGAGAAGAAGCCTCTACCTCTTTCCCTATGGGCCTCCAACATGCTTTCAGCAGGCCCTATTGAGTATTTTAGCTAATTCTGAAGCCCTAATAATATTAAATTTACTTGAATTTTATCAGAGTGCTAGTCAGCAGGGGTTTAGATAAAATGTCCTGAAACCAAGTAGAAGCCAGTGAGGACTTGCCCTGTGATCCTGTCTCCCTTTCTACTGGTGACTCCCTAAATGGCCTTGAAACATCGGATAACAACCTCCTAGGGCCATTCTGGAACTGGCAGAGTCCTATCAAGACACTGTGAGACTAGCCAAAGCAGCACGAGTCTGGCAGTAGCCTTAGCAGGAAGAGCAGATATTTTCTGCTTCTTTACTTTTGAAAGTTTCTGTTACTGTTTAACCTGCAAAAAGCAATAGTAAATGCCCAGAGGGAACTCTGCCTATGGCAGCTTGCTTTGAGCAACTGACTTACCGAAACAAAACAAAACCCGTTCCTTTCAATTCCAACTCATAGCGTCCCATAGGGTTTCCAAGGAGCGGCTGGCTGGTAGATTCAAACTGCTGACTTTTTGGTTAGCAGCCAGTCTCTTAACCACAGCACCACTATGGCTCTGAGCAACTGACTTAAGTGGGTCTGACTTAAGTGAGTCCAAAAGCCAGCGCTGCCTGTGTAGAAGAGTCCAGGTGGGGCTATACTTGTACCACTCAAAGGCCAAACCACAGCAGGTAATGGCATCCTCTGTGTCTTTGAGATGATTACAGATCTGTAAAGCCAAGATTGCTCCCTCACCTGGAGCATCGCACTGCATTTATTTGGTAAAGGAAATGGTCTCTCAATAACAATAACGATTTACACTCAGCACACTGTTATTTAACCACACATTGATTTCATTAAGGCTGGATCACAGTTATCATCGTAATAACAGTGTATGCTTCCCACTTTCCCTCCTAAGAGTAAAACGTTTTCAAGGACAGCCCTCACTTAATGGGTCAATATTGGATTTGGACCTATTACCTTGTCACTAAGAGGAAGGAGGAAAAATAGCTGGGCAAATATTAGATTAGAAAAACGTAATACATTACTCTGATTAATTAGTGAATTCATTTATTCATCCAACATTTTTGAGTACCTACTATGCACCATGCCCCATGCTAGATGCTAAGGATGTAGTAGTTGAATAAGACAGGCTCAGTGTATTAGTTATCTATTGTGTAATAATATTACCACAAACTTGGCACCTTGAAACAACACACATTTGTGATCTCAGAGTTTCTGTGGGTCAGGAGTCTGGGAATGCCTTAACTGGATTTTCTACAAGGCTGTAATCAAGGTGTCATCCGGGACTGGCTTCTCATCTGAGGGCTTGGCTGGGGAAGGATCTGCTTCTAAGCTCATGTGGTTGTTGGCAGGATTGGGTCCTTGCAGGCTGTTGGACTAAGGGCCCTACTTCCTAGCTGGTTGTTGGCTGGAGGCCTCCCTCAGTTCCTTGCCATGTGGGCTCCCTCTACATGGCCACTTGCTTCATCAAAGCCAGAAAGGGAGGGGATCTTCTAGCAAGACGGACATTACGATCATATGTAATGTAATCTCAGAACTGACATCTCGTCATCTTTGCCATATTGTATAAGTTAGAAGCAAGTCACAAGTCCCACCTACACTCAAGATGGGGTGGGAGTTACACAAGGGTGTGAGTACTAGGAGTTGGGGATAACTGGGGCTATCTTATAGTCTGAAGGTTTCTGGGTGGTGTAAACGGTTTGCACTCAATTACTAACATAAACATTGGTGGTTCGAGCCCACCAAGTGGTGCTGTGGAAGAAAGGTCTGGTGAACTACTTCCATAAAGATTACAGCCTAGAAAATCATGTGGTGCTCCATTCTACTCTGTGACACATGGGTTTGCCATGAGTCAGAACTGACTCGACAGCAGTGGGTTTGGTTTTATAGTCTGCTCACTAAACTCAGCCTCTGCTGTCTCTGACAGGCATAAACTAAAACTACTGTGCAGTGTGATTCAGACTATGAGAGAGAACTCAGTTAATTGCTTTCTAACCCAGTTTAATCAAGGGATATTTAAGCTGGGACTTGAAGTACGGGAAGGAATTACTTAAATCAATTGTGGGGTAGGTGAGTTTAGGAGAATGGAGACCTAGAAAAAGGGTTCCAGGCAGAGGAATTCTAAATTTATAAAATGTTAGACCAGCAAAGAGACTTAGTGATTATCTAGTCTCCTGGTTCTCAGTCTCAGATGCACGTTGGAATCATCTGAAGAGCTTTATAAAACACTAATATCCTGGTCCTACCCCAGAGACTGATGGATTTATTTGAGGTGGGGCCCAGGCACTGGGATTATCAAAACCTCCCAGGTGGTTTAACGTGTGACCAAGGTTGAGAACCACTGTTTTAGCCCAACGCCTTCTATTTTACAGATAAGGAATTTGAAGCTCAGAAATGAAGCACATTTGCCCAAGGACACACAGCTAGTAGTTGGCAAAGCCAGGGTGTTGAGTGGGGGAAGGCACCAGGTTAGGAGATAAGAGACCTGGATTTCCTGCTACTAACAAGTCTCTGTCCCTTTCTGCCTCTAGGACTCAATAAACAAACAAACAAACAAAAAACAACCAAACCCATTGCTGTCAAGTCAATTCCGACTCATAGTGACCCTATAGGACAGAGTAGAACTGCACCATAGAGTTTCCAAGGAGCACCTTTTGGTTTTAACCACTATACCACCAGGGTTTCCAGGACTCAATTTACCCATCTGTAAAATGACATGGACCAGATGATCTCCAGAGTCCCCTCTAATACTGAAAATTCTCTGATTCATTATGGTTAAGCAACTAGTCTCCACCTTGGGCTGTGTCTCCACCCTGGGCTGTGCCTGCACCCTGGGCTGTGCCCTCCACCCTGGGCTGTGCCTGCACCCTGGGCTGTGCCCTCCACCCTGGGCTGTGCCCTCCACCCTGGGCTGTGCCTGCACCCTGGGCTGTGTCTTTGGAAGCTTGTGTCTTTGGGACCTGTGGCCAAGGCCCTTCTCTGAGTGAGGCTGCCTGGTGGACTAGATGTTTTCAAACATGCCCTTTCCCTGGAAACAATTTTGTCTACTGAAGCATGTGAGAAGTTCAACCAGAAGGAAGCTGCTCTTGCTGGGTTTAATCTATGTGTGTTTTTTATTAGGATTAGGGTTTTAATTAAAACTGACATTTCAAAGACTATCTGTGAGGGAGTCCTGTTTTAATGAAAAGCACTTCATGGTGGCACAGGTAACGTTTACGTGATGAGGAAGGTGGCTGTGGAATTAATATTGGAGGATTCAGTTTTCTCCTCCTCTGGCTAAATTAACTCACTGCTGGTGTCGGTGGACCTGTCTGTCTGCACTGAGTTATCAGTGAGGAAGAGACAGCACAGTGGGGCAGAAACAGTACTGGCCCAGCCCTCTCAGGACAAGGAGTCCCTTCCAGCTCTGGAGGAGTGTGCTAACCCCCGTGGGGCTTTTTCTTCACGTGTTCCATGGGGATAATAATGAGGCTGCTCCATTATTCACTTTTTCAGAAAATATTTGCGGAGCACTTACTCTGAGTTACAATCCCCTGTCTTTCTTCTCAAGGAATTCACAATCGGGGGGCTGGGAATGGGAAGAACAGAGGCAAGAAAATCAATATAGGATAAGGCCTTTAGCTCAGTGTCTGAAACATGGGACATTCTTGTCATAATTATTGTGTCCAGTGTGATGGGAGCTTAGAGGAGGGCTATTTAGATCACATGAGGGAAAAGTTAAGCCAGCTTTCAAGAAGGATGATCATTAATTGATCTTCCAAATACTTACTGAGCAATGACTATATACCAGGCAGTGTTGTAGGTTATGGGGTTACAGTGGTGAACAGGGTGTCTCTATCTTTACAGAGCTTACCTTCTTGTGGAAAGAATACTAATACTAATTACAAGGACAACAATAATAATGGCTTAACCAAAGGGTCAGCAGTTCAAATCCACCAGCCACTCCTAGGAAACCCTAGGGGGCAGTTCTACTCTGTCCTATAGGGTCACTATGAGTAGGAATTGACTTGACAGCAACGTTTTTTTTTTCTGTTTGACAAACATTTTCCCTGTGCAGGCACCATGCTCAGTGCTCTATTTACATAGCCTTGTTTCATGTCATCCTCGAAACAACCTTATCGTGTAGGTACTATTATTTTTCCCTTTTACAGACGAGGAACCTGAAGCTCATAGAGGGTTCAGAACCTTGCCCAAGGTTTTCCAGGTAGGAAGCAGCAGAGCTGGGATTCCAACCCTGGGCAGTGATACTTAGAGCCTGTACCCTTAACCAGTATATTATTCTGGTTTAGGATCAAGGTCAGATACAACTAGTGGAGGGGTTCACTTATAAGAAAAAATACATGCAAGCGTGTATATGAGTGTTCAGATGAGGAAGTTAAGAGAAGCTAAGTAAGTTCCTGAAGTTACACAGCTAAAAAGTGATGGAACTAGGATTCAAATCGAGGCAGTTACTATGCTATAAAGAAACTGAGACTAGAGAGATTAAACGTGCCCAAGGTGACATGGTTTGTGGGTGGTAGCATAGCTCCAAAGACTATGCTCTTTCTATGGTGCAAACTCATGAAGGTTCTGGAGGTTCTACTGAGCTACTGATTGAGAAGGAAGGGAAGGGCATGGAGCTTATCAAGAAGCCCAAATGTCCTGGTGTCCTTTCGCAGCTCTCAGCGACTCTGCCTGGGAATGAGGCAGAGTTGGGCTTTGGGGTGTGGTTTGGAGGAAACCACAGGGCAAAGACCAGAATGTGTGTGTCCCCAGAGCCTCAGTTAATGAATGACCTAGTCAGGACTGGAACCAAAGCCCACACCCTCTCTCAACCAGATTTGTGGTTCTTTTCCGTGATTCTAGGCTGCAATGACCCCATCGGAGATGACCACCTATTACGACTATTACAGAGCACCCAAATGTGACATGAGGGCTGGGCCAAATGATTATTGAGTATTTTTTCTATAATTAAATAATTAATCCCTTAAAAGCTTATAATTTGTCAGATATTATGCCCAGGATTTTTCAGGCATTATTCATTCAAGTTTACAAACATGTACCAGATACTGGTATGCAGCAGAAAATCAGACAGACAAGGCCCTCACCTCACAACCATCTCACTAGGTGGTTACTATTTTTCCCATTTTACAGATGAGGAAACTGAGGCCCAGAGCGTTTAAGGAACTATCAGCGTTGCAGAACTAGTAAGTGGTAGAGCTGAGATTTGAACCCAAGTCTGTCTTTACCACTCCAGCATTCAGCCTCTCCCCGCAGCCCCATAAATCTACTCGGAGGGTGGCTTTGTTCGGTTCTTTATTCCCATAGCCAGGCTCCTCTGATGTGTATGCCCATGTTCCTGTTAACCAGCCAAATGTCACTGCCTTGCCACCGCCATCTGTAAACTTTCCAGATTATCTGTTTCTCTTGTCAGGATATCTCTCCATTTCGCTCAGAGATACTGTGAAAAAACATGCTTTTTCACTATTCCTCTTAGCACCTGTTGTGCCTTCTGCCAACATACCCTTCCCTCCTCTTTTCTGATCTCGGAACATCCAGTCATCCTTCAAGACCCAGTCTGACTCCCCTCCTCTGGGAAGGCCCTTCCCCAGTTCTCTTTGGCAGGGATTATCCTCCATGACCCCCCCAGCACCCACCTCCTTCTGCGCATTTTTCACGGGTGTCCTGGTATATTCATGTTCATGTCTGTATCTCCCATTTGTCTGTGAGCTCTTTGGGGGCAAGGACCACCCACGTGGTCCTTATTCCTGTTGTACCCGTAGTTCCTGGCACATACTAAGCACTCAGTAAATGTTTGTGAATGAATGCCTGAGGGCAGTATGGCCTTTGTCTCCCCTTTGGGCTACCTTCCAGTTACAGCCCTCCCTGCAGTCCAGCTTCATCCTTGCTCCTTATCCCCGCTGCTGACAGTGGGTTTAGGTCTTAGATGCTTCATTAACTAATAATAATGAGTCACTGTACTAGCCTCGGGAGCATTGTAAATGATACAGTGTCAGGAGAAGGCAGTGGGATGTGGAATTTCAATGAGGCTGGCATGGTTCTTGAAACAGAGAAAATGCCACGTGCAATCTTTTTCTCTGTTACAGCTCCCATACGCCAGGCTTCAGACACTAACTTAGAATTATTCCATTATTCCACTCCAGTTCTAATTCCAGGCTGATTCTGCTGTTGTTGTTAGATGCCATCGGTTCTGACTCACAGCAATTGTATGTACAAAGGAAGAAAACACTGTCCGGTCTTGTGTCATCCTCACAATCATTGCTATGCCCATGCTTGCAACCACTGTGTCAATCCATCTCTTTGAGGGTCTTCCTCTCTTTTGCTGACCCTCTACTTTACCAAGCATGATGTCCTTCTCCAGGAACTGATCCCTCCTGATAACATGTCCAAAGTATGTGAGATGAAGCCTTGCTATTCTTATTTGAAAGGAGAATTCTAGGGACTGATTGTAGGGACTGCAAATTACTGCCACATGTCAGGTGCGGTAGGCTGGATAATGGTCCCCCAAAATGTAGCCATGCCCTAATCCTTGGAACTTGTGAATGTTACCTTATAAGGCAAAATGGGCTTTGCAGATGTGACAAAGTTAAGGCTTTTGAGATGGGAAGATGATCCTGGATAATTCAGGTGGGCCCTGAGTATAAGAGGCAGAGGGAGGTTTGACTACAGAAAAGAAGATTACATGATGATGGAAGCAGAGATTAGAATGATGTGCTTTCAAAAACTAACTCCACGTGGATCAAAGACCTAAACACAAAGACTAAAATGATAAAGATCATGGAAGAAAAAATAGGGACAACATTAGGAGCCCTAATACAAGGCATAAACAGAATACAAAACATTACCAAAAATGACGAAGAGAAACCAGATAACTGGGACCTCCTAAAAATCAAACACCTATGCTCATCTAAAGACTTCACCAAAAGAGTAAAAAGACCACCTACAGACTGGGAAAGAATTTTCAGCTATGACATCTCCGACCAGGGCCTGATCTCTAAAATCTACATGATTCTGTCAAAACTCAACCACAAAAAGACAAACAACCCAATCAAGAAGTGGGCAAAGGATATGAACACACTTCACTAAAGAAGATATTCAGGCAGCTAACACATACATGAGAAAATGCTCTCGATCATTAGCCGTTAGAGAAATGCAAATTAAAACTACGATGAGATTCCATCTCACTCCAACAAGGCTGGCATTAATCCAGAAAACACAAAATAATAAATGATGGAGAAGCTGCAGAGAGAATGGAACTCTTATACACTGCTGGTGGGAAAGTAAAATGGTACAACCACTTTGGAAATCTATTTGGCGTTTCCTTAAAAAGTTAGAAATAGAACTACCGTACAACCCAGAAAGCCCACTCCTCGGAATATATCCTAGAGAAATATGAGCCTTTACACGAACAGATATATGCACACCCACGTTTATTGCAGCACTGCTTACAATAGCAAAAAGCTGGAAGCAACCAAGGTGTCCATCAACAGATGAATGGATAAATAAATTATGGTATATTCACACAGCGGAATACTACGCATCGATAAAGAACAGTGATGAATCCGTGAAACATTTCATAACCTGGAAGGCATTATGCTGAGTGAAATTAGATGCAAAAGGACAAATATTGTATAAGACCGCTATTATAAGATCTTGAGAAATAGTATAAACTGAGAAGAACACATTCTTTTGTGGTTACAAGAGGGGGAAGGGAGAGAGGGTAGGAGAGGGTTATTTACTGATTAGATAGTAGATAAGAACTACTTTAGGTGAAGGGAAGGATAATACTCAATACATGGAAAGTCAGCTCAACTGGACTGGACCAAAAGCAAAGAAGTTTCCTGGATAAACTGAATGCTTCGAAGGTCAGTGGAGCAAGGGCGGGGATTTGGGGACTATGGCTTCAGGGGACATCTAAGTCAATTGGCAAAATAAATTCTATTAAGAAAACATTCTGCGTCCAACTTTGAAGTGTGGTGTCTGGGGTCTTAAATGCTAACAAGTGGCCATTTAAGATGCATCAATTGGTCTCAACCCACCTGGATCAAAGGAGAATGAAGAACACCGAGGTCACAAGATAATTATGAGCCCAAGAGACAGAAAGGGCCACAGGAACTAGAGACTTACATCATCCTGAGACCAGAAGAACTAGATGGTGCCTGGCCACAACCGATGACTGCCCTGACAGGGAGCACAACAGAGAACCTCTGAGGGAGCAGGAGATCAGTGGGATGCAGACCCCAAATTCTCATAAAAAGACCAGACTTAATGGTCTGACTGAGACTAGAAGAATCCTGGTGGTCATGGTCCCCAAACCTTCTGTTGGCCCAGGACAGGAACCATTCCCGAAGCCAACTCATCAGACATGGAAGGGACTGGACAATGGGTTGGAGAGAGATGCTGATGAAGAGTGAGCTACTTGTATCAGGTGGACACTTGAAACTGTATTGGCATCTCCTGTCTGGAGGGGAGATAGGAGGGTAGAGAGGGTTAGAAACTGGCAAAACAGTCACCAAAGGAGAGACTGGAAGGAGAGAGCGGACCGACTCATTAGGGGGAGAGTAAATGGGAGTATGTAGTAAGGTGTACAAAAGTTTATATGTGACAGACTGACTTGATTTGTAAGCTTTCACTTAAAGCACAATAAAAATTATTTAAAAAAAAAAAAAGAAAGAAAACATTCTGCATCCCACGTTGGAGAGTGGCATCTGGGGTCTTAAATGCTAGCAAGTGGCCACCTAAGATACATCAATTGGTCTCAACCCACCTGGACCAAAGGAGAATGAAGAACACCAAGGACACAAGGTAATTATGAGCCTAGGAGACAGAAAGGACCACATAAATCAGAGACTACATCAGCCTGAGACCCGGAGAACTAGATGGTGCCCAGCCACAACTGATGACTGCCCTGACAGGGAACACAACAGAGAACACCTGAGGGAGCAGGAGAGCAGAAGGATGCAGGCCTCAAATTCTCGTAAAAAAACCAGACAATGGTCAGACCGGTACTAGGACCATGGAGGCCATGGTCCCCAGACCTTCTGTTAGCCCAAGACAGAAACCATTCCCAAAGCCAACTCTTTAGATAGGGATTGGTCTGGAATATGGCATTGGAAAATGATACTGGTGAGGAACAAGCTTATTGGATCAAGTAGACACGTGAGACTATGTTGGCATCTCCTGTCTGGAGGGAGGTGAGAAGGCAGAGGGGGCCAGAAGCTACCCAAATGGACAAAAGGAGAGAGAGTAGAGGGAAGAACTGTGCTATCTCATTAGATGGTGATCAATTAGGAGTGTATAGCAAGATGTATGTAAACTTTTGTATGAGACTGACCTGATTTGTAAACTTTCACTTAAAGCAAAATAAAAATTAAAAAAAAAAAAAAAAGAATGACATGCTTTGAAGATGGAGGAAGGGGCCACAAGCAAGAAAATACAGGTGGCCCTAGAAACTGAAAAAGACAAGGAAACATTCTCCCCTCTGGGCCCCCAGAAGGAACCAGCTCCACCAAGGACATGACTTTAGCCCAGTGAAAATGATTTCAACCTCTGATCTCCAGCTCTAAAAGGGACTGAATTTAAGTGGTTTTAAGCTACTAAATTTGTCATAATTTTTTATAGCAACAATAGGAAACTAATATAATCTGCTACTCCCTCTTCCAGAGAACCTGATAGGATGCTGAATTCTTTTCTGAATGTAGCCTTAGAATCATTCCTAACATAATGCACGTGGCAGTCACTAACAACTGATAAGAGTTGGGAAGGGGAAATTAAACCCATTTGCTATCCCTGAACTAGTCCAATGTCTCCTCAACAGATAGGGAAATGGAAGCCCAGAGAGGTAAAGTGACTTTCCCAGGGACACACAGCCCATGAGTGGCACGGTAGGGTCTAGAAGAGTGGTCTTCTGTGGGACAAGATTCTTTGCCCTATGTCAGACCTTAAAAGCCCAGATTGGCTGCAGAAGCATCAATGGTGACATGACATTCTAGCTTGGACTGAGCTTTCCTGCAAGAGCCATTTTCTTTATTGTGAGCCAGGGTTGTCTTGCTGGGGCGTTCCTCTGGTTTCACTCCCTGTCCCCTCCTTTCAGGCCAGGCCAGGCTCTGCAGCACAAACTGGGTGAGATTCGTGACAGGTCTTGCTGAGGTCTGGCCTTACAGCGCAGATTTATTCATCAAAACGCTCACTGGAGATTCCAGCTGTCTGCTAATGACTTACCTGGGGAATCTCTCTGCTTTGCTCTAATCTCTCCCCCTCAGGAAAACTGAGCCTGTGAAATGAGAGTCATTAGGGAAGCTGAGATAGCTATTACCTGAGAGGTAGAAATACTGGGACATTAGCCTTCCCACCAGCTGGGTAAGGTTACAACCTCACATGCAATGGTCACTTCTCTACCTAAATTTATTAGCCAAATGTTCCGCAGGGACTCAGCCGTGGCCGATCAGGTCATCTCCAGCTCAAAGACCTTCAGAGGCTCCCCATTGCTTTGCAAACAACATTTTGCTCACTGACTGGGATATTCCCAACTCTCCTAATTGGACTGCACCCTTCCTTTCCAGTCTCATTTGCACTGCTCTCCCTCTAACGCATATGCTGCAGTCAAACCCACTGTTTTCTAAGAAAGGAGAAATGGCTTGCCCACTAGTGGCAGGGCTGAGGCCAGAGTCAGAGCCCCTGCATTCCACTTATGCTTTTTATCCTGCTTCCCAAAACTCGTTGGGGCAGGTCACGTAATGTTAATGACATACAAAATTCCAAATTTAAGTTGTAGTTTAGGAGCCCTGATGGTGCAGTGGTTACAGCGCTCCGCTGCTAAACCAGAAGGTCAGTAGTTCGAACCCACCAACCTCTCCAGGGGAGAAGCATTCTGCTTCGGTAAAGATCACGGCCTTGGAAAGTTGGGGCAGTTCTCCTCTGTCCTATAGGCTTGCTATGAGTCGGAATCGACTTGACAGCAGTGTTTTTCTTGGGGGGGTGGGGGTAGGATGGGGTTGATTTTTATGATTGTAAAATCTCATCTAAACATGTCTCACCATTTGGGCTCTGTATATATCATGGGCTAAATGTAGATGAAATATTTTGCACGTTGAGTTGGGAGGCTTGAGTTTTGATCCTGTCTCTGGCCTAAACAGACTTTGTGACTTTGGAGTTCCACCTCTCACCCCTCCCACCTCATCCACCCGGTTGTATACAATCAATGGGCTAGACTACATGATCTTTAACACCCTTTCAGGGAGATACTTCTAGTTTCCCCGACATCCTGGAAAAACTCTATAAACTATAAACTAGTAAGGGAAAATTCTCCCAGGATTAGTGGCAATGGCGATGGCCTGGTAAGGAATGGCTAAATCCGAAGTCTGGCTCAGCAGGAGGCAAAGATTGACAGCTGGTTGCAGAGTTGCAGAAAAGACTGGAAAGAGAAAGCAGAGCTGTGGGTCCTGGCAGAGTGTAAGGTCAGCTAAGACAGAAGGCTGGCCACTCAGTCACAAAATGTTGAGTCTCATTCTATGCCAGACACTGAGCTAGGTGTGGGGGATACAGCAGTGCGCCAAATGGAAAAGGTTCTTGGGCTCAGATAGGAATGTGGAGTCTACTGGAGAGAGGCAGGCAGTTAAATAGGCATTAACAATGTAGTGTGGTGGGTGATGGGATGTATAGGGCCAAGGGAGCAAAAAAAAAAAGAAAATGGGCCCTGTTATGGTGTAGGAGTCCCTGGGTGGTACAAATGGTTAGGGGCTTGACTACTAACTGAAAGCTTGGCGGTTTGAGCCCACCCAAAGGAGCCTCAGAAAACAAGCCTGGTGATCTGCTTCTGAAAGGTCACAGCCTTGAAAACCCTATGGAGCAGTTCTATTCTGCACACATGGGGTTGCCATGAGTTAAAATTGACTTGACAACAACTGGTTTGGTTTTTGCCATGGCGCAGAAGAGGTCAGAGAAGGTGGAGGAAGCCACCCTTAATCTGAGATACGTAGTTATTGGCAAGTGAAGAAGAGAGGAAGGGTGATTCAGGCAACGGTTCAGTCTAGGTAGAAAATGCCCAAGTCTTGGAGGTCAGAGTGATGGGCAGAGGAGCCTGTAGAGGCAGGGCTAGACCTGGAACATGCAGCTGCCTTGCAGCCAGAGGGAGAGATGAGCAAGGACCGAGACAGGGGCCAGGAGTGGGAGAAATGTGCATCCAGCTGTCTGACACTTTGAGGCTTCCCCATCTGGATGTAAGTACAGACTGCACTTTGCAGCCTGAGCAGAGGGCCCAGGTCTGAGACCCTCAAGGGACAAAACTGAGACTGGAGGAGCTGAAGAGTTGAGAGTTGAGTGGAGATAAAGCTAATAACAGAGGAAAGAGAGGAGCAACAGTATTTGGAGGCAGGGAAGGGAATAAACTCTTACTGAAAACTTGTTATGAAGTAGCCTCCTGTTTTTTCAGCTGTAAAATGGGTCTACCTCAGAGGACTCTGGCGAGAATTAAATAAGATAACATGTATTAAGTGCTTAGTATAGAACCTGGCACATGGTGAGAAGTTACTAAATCATAGCTACCTTTATTACTATTATATATATTCATTTATTCAACAAATATGTCTATTATGTGCCAGGCACTGTTCTAGGTGCTGGGCTACATCAGTGAACAAAACAGTCAAAAGTATCATTTTCCTTGTGGTGTTTACATTCTAGTGCTCATTCTTTTCATATTTATAACCCTGTGAGGGCACTGAGAGGTTAAGCAATTTGTCCAAAGTCGAGGCCAGCAAGAGGTAGATGTAGGATTTGAATCCAGGTCTGTATGATGGCTCCCTCCACTATCCACATTACACTCTAACCAAAAGACAGTACAATTAACTATTGCTTGTGTGGTATCCGGAAACCCTGGCAGTGTAGTAGTTAAGTCCTAGGGCTACTAACCAAAAGGTCGGCAGTTCAAATCCGCCAGGCGCTCCTTGGAAACCCTGTGGGGCAGTTCTGCTCTGTCCTATAGGGTTGCTATGAGTTGGAATTGACTCAGCAATAGGTTTGGTTTTTTGTGTGGTATCAATTCTATCTTCAACACAGGTTTTCGGTGATGGTCCCTACTTTAAACCCTCTGCCTCATCTTCCCGTAGGTCACACATACGCATCAGCCCATGTCTGGGTTTGAGATGGGAAGATGTGGTTGTTTCACCCATTGGGCCAACAAGAATTTCAGGGAAAGGAAGGCCATTGTGAACTGGAGTAGTGGGAGTTTCCCGGAGGAGCCTGGACCTGCAGCAATAAGGAAGGGAATGGACAGGTGAGGGAGTAGGAGTGGCTTAAGCAGTAGTCCAGAGGGAGGGGATGCCTGGTGTGCATTGGTGTACGTAGGAGTGATATACATGTAACGTGTGCATTAATTACTTCATCAAATATTTACGGAACATCTAATACATCAGGCACTGTATTAGGCACTGGGGAATCATGGCAAAGAAGGTACACTACTGTCATGGAGCTTACTCTGTGTGTGTGTGTGTGCGCGCGCGCAGCGCGAGGGTAAGGTGAAGGAGGGGGATGGGAGCCAATGGGAGAAGGCACATGTAGATAACTGAGACCCCTTTCCCTGCATTTTTGCTCCCCTAGCTTTGTGTCTTGATTCTGCTACCCCCCAGTCCCACCCATGCCCCTGCCGACTACAGGGGGAAGGCACAGACTTCTGGAAGCTGCTGATGGGCTCGGGAAGTCCCAGATGCCAGAGCCGAGCCTGAGCTGAGAGTGAGGCGCCTTGGCTCATCCTTTCTGGCTGCTGCTCCTTTTTTGTGTGGGTCTTTTTTATCTACTAGCTCGGTGCAGCCAAATGATGCTAATCCAATCTTCTGGGACCAAATGAAACAGACACCATTTAAAGGGCTCGAGCGCTCTTTTCTGATTACGAAGCGACCTACATAATCACGCTTACCCCAGCCTGCCTGGGAGGGCACTGCCATTGACAAAGCCCAACCAGGCATGTTCTCTGCTGGGAACTGGTTATGATTTCTTCTGAACCTACCGGGCAGAGAGGAGACTGGGGAAGCCAGAGCCTGGCCAAGGATTCCAGAGCCCCACTTGGGCCTCAAGTCTGCAATTAACTCCCTGTGTGATTCTGGAAATGTCTATTCTGCTCCCCTGGCCCTGGCCTCAGTTTCCCTATTTGTAACATGAAGGGGTTGAAACAGATCATCTCAAAGGCCCCTCCTTGCTTCAAGATTCTGGATCATTCCAAGATAGCTCATACTTATTGCCCCCATCTGAAAAAATCTCAAAGGGCTTCCCTGCAATACACACGTAGTGGTGCTGGAGCTTAACACGACATTTAAGATCATGGGGATACATGTACATAAGGAGTCTTTGGCTGGCACAAATGGTTAAGCATGCAGCTACAAACTAAAAGGTTAGCAATTTGAACCCTCCCAGAAGCACCTCAGAAAAAAGGCTTGGCGATCTACTTCTGAAAAGTCACAGCATTGAAAACCCTGTGCAGTGCAGTTCTACTCTGCAACACATGGGGTTGCCATGAGTCAGAAGTGACTCGATGGCAAATGGTTCAGTTCTGTATGTGTGTATATACTGATCTGAACATTCCCAAAAGCATATTAAGTAAAAAAAAAAAGCTGCACAATGGTTCCTATGGTGTGAGACCACACACACGTCATTTTCTGTATATGCTTATACATGCAAATACATACGTAGAATATTGGAGTATCTGTGGAAGGATGTACAAGGGCCTTGTACCCTTGAAGGGAAAGGAACTGGGTGTCTAGGAAGGAGATTTAAATTTCACTGTATTTTTTTTTTGGTACTCCTTAATTTTTTTTTTTTATGGGTCAGAAGGTCTCTTGGAAGAAGCACGGCCAGAATGCTCCTTAGAGGCAAGGATGGCGAGACTGCATCTTACACACTTTGGACATGTTGTCAGGAGGGATCAGTCCCTGGAGAAGGACATCATGCTTGGCAGAGTACAGGGTCAGCGGAAAAGAGGAAGACCCCCAACGAGGTGGACTGACACAGTGGCTGCAACAATGAGCTCAAGCATAACAACGATTGTAAGGATGGCGCAGAACCAGGCAGTGTTTCGTTCTGTTGTGCACAGGGTCGCTATGAGTCAGAACCGACTCGACGACACCTATCAACAACAACAACATGGGTTGGAAACGACTCGACAGCACTGGATTTGGTTTGGGGGTTTGATTTTTTTAGCCATATGTATTGCTCGTTTGAAAATTAATAAACAATTTTTTAAATAAAGCATGAACTTTGCCAACGATTCAGTTATTCACTTAACAAACATTTATTGAGCACAAATTATACGTCAGGTACTAATGTAGGAATTGGGAAATAAGACAGAGTTCCCTCCTCAGGGATCCTAGATTGACAATAATTAAATAAGTAAAATAAATAAATATGTAATATAATGTCAGGTAGGGATGTGTTGTTGTTAGGTGCCATTGAGCCATAGTGACCCAATGTAACAGAGTAGAACTGCCTCACAGGGTTTTCTAAGCCATAATCCTTAGGGGAGCAGATTGCCAGGTCTTTTCTTCCACGGAGCCACTGGATGTGTTCTAACTGCCAATCTTTCGATTAGCAGCCAAGCAGTTAAACATTGTGCCACCATGGCTTCTTCAGGTAGGAATAAGGGCTATGAAATATATAAGACAGACTTGAGTATTAAGTCTAGCTTGCCACTTACAAATTGTTTGACCTTGAGCAGATTGCTTCACTTTGCTGATCCTCAGTTTTCTCATCTACAAAATGGAGATAATAATAAATCCTACTTCTTGGAGTGATGGTGAGAATTAAATGGAGTAGCAGTACCTGGGACATAATAAGAACTCAATAAATGTTTGTTGTTGTTATTATTGTGGTTAATATTGCTGGCCTGGAGTGGAGAGACTTGGCCATGAGCAGTGCTGGGATTGAGGGAGGTAGGGATGGACAGACACTTGAGACAGAAGGCCAGGAGTCAGGAGTCAGGAAGCCAGAAGGAGGTAAACAAACTGGGCTGGTTGCGGGTGGTGATACAGAAGGAGAAGAGGGGTGTGAGGGGCTCAGCCCAGAACAGAAAATGGACCTGGAGACTTAACCGGCAGGGAGCCCCATGTAGCTCCCTAGGATGTCTGGTCCAGCTAGGAAATGTGGGGTACAGGTCGGTTAGGTGGGAAGCCCAGTTAACCCCTTCCTCATTGACCAGGGACAGAGACTCCTAGGTGTCTTGACAGGTGTCTTGGCAGATCTGCTCCACTGATTCAAGTGACAAGTATCTTCATTTTATGCTTGGGGGCTGCTGCAAGGGTCCATTTCCAAGCTTCTACCCCATCCCCTATGGTGGTGCCAGATTCCTTACTGCTAGAGTCACTCCCCACGCACAGGACAGGTGACAATGTCTGGGTGATACCGTGTCAGAAGGTCTTTGCCAGGAATCTAGATGCTACCTAGGAACAGAGAGGGAGGGTTTTCCTCTGGGCTTCTCAAGCCTGGCGGCCTTCAGACTCCTGAGGAGCTTCTACAAGTACAGATAGATTCCTCGGCCTCAGTCTCCGAGTGCTAACTCAGTAACACTAGGGTGGGGTCTCACTAATATTTCCTTGGAGACTACCCCACAAATAAATGACATTCTCCTCAGGCAAGTGGGGCTGGGAGCTTTCCCTTCTCTCCCCAGCCATACTTTGCTATAGGCAAGAGTCAAACGCTGGGATCCACCTGTGATAGAAACGACACACGCACTTACTTAGTGACTTCAAACTTGTTGGTAGAGGCGTGCATGTGTGCATGTATGAGTGTGCACATGTGTGTGTGCACGCACATGCGTGGGCGTTTGTGTGTGCGTGCATGCGTGTGTGTGTGTATGTGTATGTGTGCTTGTGTGTGTTTGGGGATGTAGGAACTGAGGTGAGCGGAGGGAACAGGAAGGAAGAGCAGGCTCTGTGGAGGGAGAAAGCCAGAGAAGTAAAGCGTTTGCTTCTTGAGAGAAAATGAAATTCAGAGAAAATCATTGTCCTAAGGGACTCTGTGAATTTCACCTGTGTTCAGTGAATCTCAGAGAATTTCATTCACTGAAGCTTTTAATGCAAATCCAAGCAAACAAATTCTGGGTCCTATGTGAAGTCCTGGGAGGGCCAACTCCATTTCAGGAACTGTGGGGGGAGGTGAAGCTAGCAGGAGGTCCCTCCTGAAAGCTGAAGATAACAGGCCAGCAGTAGCCCACAGGCCTCATTTGACAGTTCTGGCGATAGCTTCTTAGCCACAAAAAAATTATGTATCTATGGCTTTTTGACACAAACCCAAAACGTCAATTTTTTTTCAAATTATTTTTGAGTAGCAAAATCCCCTTTTGCCCAAATGAAACTTTAAATGGAACCCTGACATAGAAATTAGGAAAAAGCAAGCTGTGCTGGTCCAAGTGGGTAGATGGGGATGGCACAGAGCCCCCTCAGCTCAGTTATGCCCACCTCCCTTCACTCTAGCCTCATCTCAGGGAGGCCTCAGCGCTAATTAAAAACCCTGAAGTTCCTTCTCCGTTCTCCCTAATTTATAGCTGGTGAACCCTCCCAGCCTCTTGCTGCTGTCCCTACACTCCTGTGTATGCAACATGGGTCAGATGGCCACCACCTAGGGCTCAGGGCTGCCCTAGGCTGGGGAACCAGTTCTGTCCTGGAAAAAGGAACCTTAAGGCCACTGCTTAGCACATGACTGATTCCTGGTCCTATGACTTTGCCCTGAAGGCATAGGCTCTGAAGTCAGAGCTTTGAATACTGGCTCTGCCGCTTTAAGACGTGTGATCTCAGACAAGTCACTTATCCTCTCTGAGCGTACTAGATATTGTTCCCACATTGCAGGTTTGTGTAAGTGTCAGCAAAAGCAAAGGCATATGCTTACACAGGCCAGGAAAGTAGCAGAGTCATTACCATGTGATGGCAAGCAGGAAAGCGTAGGCTGTGTCTAAAGGAGAACTGACCGCTCAGCTCTAGCCAGCTGCCCCCAGGTGAGAAGGTCAGGTCCCGGTAATGCCAATCCCCCCACAAAAAAAATGAGAAATACAGTTTTTTATGTAAAAAACTTCCAACTTTTAGATCTTGGCAACTAGTTCACAGTTTTGGAATGCTTTGTTGTTGTTAGGTGCTGTAGAGTTGGTACTGATTCGTAGTGACCCTACATACAACACAACAGAATGAAATGTGGCCGGGTCCTGCACCACCCTCACAATCATTGCTCTGTTTGAGCCCATTCTTGCAGCCACTGCGTCAATCCATGTCCTTGAGGATCTACCTCTTTTTTGCTGACCCTCTACTTTACCAATCATGATGTCCTTCTCCAGGGACCGGTCCCTCCTGATAACATGTCCAAAGCATGTGAGACATAGTCTCTCCATCCTTGCTTCTAAGGAGCATTCTGGCTGTACTTCTTCCACGAGAGGTTTGCTGTGAGGACCAAATGAAATACATCTGGAGAGCAAAGAGCTTGTAGTCACAGATGATAAGTGACAAGGACTGGCACCCAAGAGTCGCTCACGAAGCTTGGGATGGATGAGTATGCCTCCTTCACCTGCTCCCCTTTTTCTTTTTTTCTTCTAAATTTTTATTTATTTTGTTGTTGTTGAGGATATACACAGCAAAATATACAATTCAACCATTTCTACAGGTGCAATTCAGTGACATTGACTATACATTCTTCGAGTTGTACAGCATTCTCATCCTCATTTTCTGAGTTGTTCCTTATTAACATAAGCTCACTGCCTCCTAAGGTTCCTATCTAATCTTTTGAGCTGCTGTTGTCAACTTGATCGTATATAGATAGTTCTTAAAAGAGCAAAATGTTCAAGGTAGACTTTTTTTTACTAATTAAGCTAAACTATTTTTTTTTTATTGTTTGATTTTAAGATGACTCCAGTGGATTTTTTGGTTTAAGATTTAAAGATTATTTCAGGGCAATAGCTTCAGGGGTTCATCTGCCCTCCATGGCTCCAGAAAGTCTAGTGTCCATGGGAATTTGAAATTCCGTTCTGCATTTTCCTCCTTTTGATCAGGATTCTTCTATGGAATCTTTGATCAAAATACTCAATAAATGGTAGCCAGACACCATCCAGTTCCTCTGGTCTCATGGCAAAGGAGGCAGTAGTTCATGCAGGCAATTAGCCACTCATTCCATTTCCTCCTCCTATTCTTGACTCTCCTTCTTCCTCATTGTTCCAGGCAAATAGAAAACAATTGTTGTGACTTAGATGGCTGCTTCCAAGCTTTTAAGACCCCAGGCACTACACACTGAACTAGGAGGCAGAACTGAGGCACTAAACATGTTATTAGGCCAATTAACTGGGATGTTCCATGAAACCATGACCCTAAACTTTCAAACCAAGAAACCAAATCCCATGAGGTGTTTGCTTGTACATAAGGAGCCTCAGCAACTACTCTTTCTTTTTCTGGTGGGGGGAGGGGGGGGGTCATTGTTGTAAATATATCTATCACACATCTTTTGCTAGTTCAGCTTTTTACAGGTGTACAACTTATTGACAGCAATTATAATAATTGGCTGTGCAAACCTACCCTTAATCAATTGGACTTTTCCATCACTACTGACTCCCCCTTGCCCCCTCCCTCCCGCCCCTGGTAACCACTAATAAACTTTGGTCTCTATACATTTGCCTTTTCTTATCTTTTCATATAAATGAGGTCATACAATATTTGTTCTTCTCTGATTGGCTTATTTCTTTCAGAATAATATCTTCAAGCTCCATCCATACTGTAGCATGTATCAAGGCTTCATTTCTCCTACTGGCTGAAGTACTATTGTATTTTATGTATGTACTACATTTTGTTTATCCATTCATTTGTTGATAGGCATTTAGGTTGTTTTCACCTTTCGGTTACTACGAATAATGCTGCAATGAACATTGGTGTATCCCTCTTTTCTTTCTGTCATGTCGGCTCATTTGCCTGGTGAGCTCAGACTTTTCCTTCTGTGAAGATCAAGAGATCTTCAAAAGCTCACCCAGCTGAGTCCTACCTAGGTCTTGAGATCACAAGTGTCCTACCCGCCCCATCGCTCCTGTTTGTTTCCACTCAGACACTTCCCTCCTGCCCAAGAATGCTGTGGAAGCCCTCTAAAAGGCAGGTAAAAGGCAGCTTGGCAGTGTCAGAGTGTAACAAGTTCCTGTCTCTTAACGTCAAAGCTGGCCTCTAGAGGAGAGAAGGATCTGGGTGCCTGAGCCAAGGTGTAGCAGGATTAATTATCCTCCACGATGTGAAATTTTTTTTTTTTTTTTTTATGAGAAGAGCTCTCGGGGCTCTGGTAGCGTCCTTAGAAGACACTCGTCTAGAATCTCTCCAGCTGCATTTCATATCCCTGTGCTGAAGCATGCGTGCGTGTGTTGGCAGGGTTAGGGGCACAGAGGGATTAGTCCTTTCTCTTTTATTTTCTTCTTTCTTTCCTCCCTTCCCTCTCTCTTTTCTCGCTCCTCCTCCTCCTTTTTTTTTTTTAACCAAAAGTAAATAGAAATGATACATGCTTATTAAAAAAAAAAAAGCAAATGACTAACTCAGGAAAATTCAAAGCAGAAAGTAAAAAAACAAAAATCTTGCTACCCAGAAAATCGCTGTCAGCAACTCAGTGAGTATCCTCCCAGATGTCTCTTTACATATAGGTAAACTGAGAGAGATACACATATTCAATTTTACATTGTTGGACTCATAAACTGTATGTACAATTGTGCAATATGCTTTTCTCCCCCCTCACACAGTATGGCCCAATGTCTCTCCCTGCAATGTCTTGAGATCTGCACCATGGTTGTGGTGTCGGAATGTTTCATGGATGCGCCATAATATATTTATCAGGGCCCCTTTCATGAAGATGCACAAACTCCCCAGTCAAGGTCCCTAGAGCTTCTTTGGGCCCAGAACACACGTGTCATTTCATACATGGACCCCTGAGGCAGCTTCCTGCTTCCAGACGCCCCCCCCCCACCGCCACCCCGCCACGACCTACCCTCCACACGGCAGCCAATGCACATTGGATCATGTCACTCCTCTCCTTAAAACCCTTGAGTCTTTTCCCATCACTCTTAGGGTAAAATCCAAATCCCTCTGCAGTGTGATGGATCACTTTTGTACGGTCTTTCTAGTTGTGGTCTTGTAACTCCCACCCAAGTCATTGGGCAAGGCTATACAGATACTGCAATTGTGTGCCACCAGAGGGATCGGTCAGTTTTGCCATCCTTCTGGGCTTAAGGTGAGCCATCCAGAGGCAGGAGAGAGAAGACACCACCACCACCAAGGAAGAACTGCCAGGAGCCAGCATGTCCTTTGGACCCAGGATCCCTGTGCTGAGAAGTTCCTGGAACCAGGAGAACAAGAGAGAGACAGTGAGCTGTAACCCTGAAGACCATGAGAAGGTGTGGCAGGAAGACCTGACAGCAGAGACCCAGCAGCAGGAGACCGCACAGTGGGTTTTCTGGCCCACGGAAAGAGAAAGTTGAGTTCCTTTGGTCAGAGGCCTAGCACCAGGGAGAGGCGGGCCTGCGAGCATGCCTGGGAAGAGTCTGTCCTGATGGAAGAACCGTATTCTTGAGTGTTCCTAAGCCTGAATTGTAACTTGTTGCTCTCCTAATAAACCCCATAATCATCAGTATGGTCTGAGTTCTGTGTGGCCATTGCAACGAATTATCGAACCCAGTAGAGAGTGCTACGGGAGGGACAGTTGACGTCAGAGTTTAGGTAAAGATGGTGGAGAGAGAAGGCATGTCTGACTTCCGCCTCATAGGAATCAGCCTTGGGCTGTTGCTCTTGATTCTCCTTCCCCCTAGTGAAGTTACAGGAGGTCAGACACCGCCTCCATGCCATTTTTGCACACTCGCATAGCCTGACAAGACTAACATTTTCACCATCCGGCCCTGCTTCGCTGGCCTCCTCCAACCTCCTCTCCTACCATGTTTCTCCTGGATTCCTGTCAGCACAAGATCACTCATTCTTGCCCCGGAACCTCAGCACTCATCATTTTCTCTGCCGGCAAACCTTCACCTTAGAGGCTGGCTACCCAGCTCCAAGAGAGGTCTTTCCTGACCTCCCCCGCATCTAATGCTGATCGCAGTCCCCCACCAGTCATCACCCCAACACTCTGTTTTTTATTTGCTTCACAATGCATATCACAACATGAAGTTATCTTATTAATTTGTTTCCATGTGTATTGTTTATCCCTTACCTCCCTCCACTACCACCAATGGCAGGGACCTTATTCCCAGCACCGAGAGAACACTATAGCTACCCAGTGGTACTAAGTAGTTTTTTATTGAACAAATGAGTGCACCGTCCAGCTCCACAAAGTTCAGCTGTCTTAAAATCTCAATTCCCCCTTTTCTCTGGGCTTCCCTTTGCCTCTCCCTTAAAATAACTCCACTTCTCATTTTTTTTTCTCAGAGTGAGCTTGAGTGTCTGTCTGCTCTTTGCACCCAAAAGAGCCTGTCTTATTTCCCCAAGTGTTACTGTAACCCATATACCAAAAGTGGGTGGTTTTGAAGAACAGGGATTTATTTTCCCACAGTTCTCGAGGCTAAATGTCCAAATCAGGGTCTTGACCATGTGGATTCCTTCTGTGAGTCTCTTTCCCAGTTTCTGGTGTCTGCCAGGGATCCTTGGCAGCCCTTGGTGTTCCCTGGCAACTGTCTTCCACCTGTGTGTGTCTCTGTTTATCTATTTTTCTATAACTCTGAAGTATTAGGTGTAGGATCTATCTTCCTCTGGTGTGATCTTATTAACATAAGAGAAAACCCATTTTTCCAAACAGGGTCATAATTACAGGTACCACCAGATGTCCTCAAGTTGACTCCGACTCATGACGACCCCATGTGTGTCAGAGTAGAACTGTGTTCCATAGAGTTTTCAATGGCTGATTTTTCAGAAGTAGATCACTAGGCCTTTTTCCCGAGTTTTTTACCTCTGGGTAGATTACAACCTCTAACTTTTTTTAACCTTTTAGTTAGCAGCTAAACGTGTTAACAGTTTGCACCACCTGGGGACTCCATTTATAGGTACAGAAGTTAGGGTTTCCATACATATTCTGAAGGGACGCAATTCAGTTCATAGCAGAGTCTGATCCAGAACCCAGCTCCAAACCCTTCTCAGCTTTATCTCCCACACTTGGAGCCCACTGTTTAGCCAAATGGAAACTCTGGTGGCGAAGTGGTTCAGAGCTATGGCTGCTAACCAAAAGGCTGGCAGTTTGAATCCCTGAAGCACTTCTTGGAAACTCTGTGGGGCAGATCTACTCTATCCTATGGGGTTGCTATGAGTCAGAGTCGACTGGATGGTAACAGGTTTTTTTTTTTTAATTCAACCAAATGGAAAACCCGATCTCCTCCAAACACCCCTCCCCCTGCCAGGAAGGTGCCTCGTGCTTGTATCCTCTCTTGCTCTTGCCATCTGGCCTCTCTGCTGCCCACATCTTACCCATTCTTCAGTCTAGCTAAAGTGTCACCACCCCTGGGGACCTGTCCTACCTGTGGCTGCAGGAGTAATCTTTTCTCTCTTCTGTGCTATGACACCTTTGAGACATTGGTGGTGCTACAGCTGCTAACCAAAAGGTCAGCAGTTCAAATCTACCAGCCACTCCTTGGAAACCCTGTGGGGCAATTCTGCTTTATCCTATAGTGTTGCTGTGAGTTGGAATCAGCTGACAGCAAAAGGACTTTTTTTTTTTTTTTTTTTGAGACATTAGCACTTTAATTCTACTCTGTCCTATAGTGTTGCTATGAGTAGGAATCGACTCAACGGCAATGGGTTTGGTTAATGGGCCTTTTAGGATTGTCATTTGTATCCCTAGTTTGATCTTTTCTGCTCGGTTATGAGTTCCTTTTTAGCAGAGACTGTGGAAACCCTGGTGGCATGGTGTTTTAGAGCTATGGCTGTTAACCAAAAGGTCAGCAGTTCAAATTCACCAGGTGCTCTTTGGAAACCCTATGGGGCAGTTCTATTCTGTCCTATAGGGTCGCTATGAGTTGGAATCGACTCAGTGGCAATGAATTTTGGATGGCTTGCTTAGCTCTAACAGTTTACATGGAGAAAGTGCTTTGTATACATTGGTTTTTTCAATCCTTACCAGGACACTGTTAGTTGGGAACTGTAATTAACTGCATTTTACAGATGAGGAGGCTCTAAGAATTTATGAAACTTGCCAAAGTTTACACCGCTAGTAAGTGGTAGAGCTAGGATTTGAACCCACAGCCCGCATGTTTAACCTTGAAGCTCAAGCAATTCACCTTGGTGCCTACAGCAAAACCCCCTTTCTGTTGTTTTCCATCTCTCTGTGTGGTATCTGCAGACCCAGGGCTCCCAAACTCTCAGGCCTTCGAAGTGAAGGGCCTGCCGGGATACTGTTACTATTGACAAAAAGAGATCAAAGGAGGGAACGCTCAAAATCAAATGCACATGTCTGCCTGCGGGGCTCTGCATCATTACTCACTCATGATTCAAGAGTCAGGCTTGTGGAGCAAGGCAGGGACCGGTGATTTCTATTACATTGTTTTTCACCGAAATGTTTCCCTGAATTTTCCTAAATAAATGCCTCCATTTCTCCCTCTTGATTCAGCTGGGAATATACTCTGCAACTGGATTGTTTGTCTTTGTGACCACCCCCCACCCCTTTGCTTTCTTTACTGTTCCCTTTTCCATCAGCCTCCTCTCCTGTCCCAAAACAAAAGAATATTCCTAATAAAATGTGTGACCTTGGACAATGTCTGTCTTCTCTGTACCATAAGGTGGTTGAACCACTGACAAGGCAATGGAGGCCCAGAAAGAGCATAGAATCTGCCTAAGGTCACTCAGGTACCTGGCAGGGAGCCTCTAGCCTACAAGTAGGATGCTGTGGCCTGGCTTGTCCTTGAGCAGAATAATGAAAGAAAAGTTGTGGTCTTTCATCTTGCTGTGCCTCACTCCTTCCCTTCACCATTTTGTCTCCCTAAAACCCATGCCTTGCTCAGCTCCTCTGCTTGTTGGTACCCCTTTTGTACTCTCAATGGCGGCCAGCTGAATGCCTGCCAAAGCACTGGGATTCAGGAGAGGTCCCCAGAGAAGTGAATCCTTCAGACCCCAGAGGGAAGTGATGCCTCTTGAAGAGGCCTTTGAGACCTAGACAGTGGTGGGAGAGGTGTCTGTGCATCCTTTCCTGGGCTACTAAAAACAGACGGGGGGTAAATTAACTTTTCATATAGAGAATTTCAAACCTATACAAAAGTACAAAGTATTAGTGAACCCTCATGTACCATCACCCAGCCTTAACAACACATGGTCAATTCTGTTTCATTACTCTCACCGACCTCCCCCTTTCAAACTGTTGTTGTTGTTAGGTGCCATCGAGTTGGTTCCAATTCATAGCAACCCTGTGTACAACAGAATGAAACACTGCCTGGTCCTGCACCATCCTCACAATTATTGTTATGCTTGAGCCCATCGTTGCAGCCACCATGTCAATCCATCTCCTTGAGGGTCTTTTTTCCCTGATCGTCTACCCTTTCATATTACTTTGAAGGAAATCATATTATTTCATCTGTAAAAACTTCAGTATGTATTTCTAAAGATAGAAACTCTTTTAAGAGCTACATTGTGTTATCACATCTAAAAATCAGTTATGTTGTTTTTGTTAGTTGCCATGGAGTCAATTTTGACTCATGGTGACCCCATGTGTGCAGAGTAGAACTGCTACATGAGGTTTCCAAGGCTGTGAGCTTTCAGAAGCAGGTTGCCAAGCCTGTCTTCCCAGAAGTCTCTGGGTGGATTGGAACAGCCAACCTTAACCATTTGTGCCACCCAGGGACTCCTAAAAATCAATTGTATTTCCGTAATATTATCAAATTTCCAGTCAGTGTCCATATTTCCAACTGTCTAATAAATGTCTTTCTTCTCCCCATTTTTTGGATCAGGATCCAAATAAGGTCCACAGATTTGGATTGGCTGATATCCAAATCACTTTATGTAGTTTTCCTATCAAGTGTCAAGCTCTCTTGTCTTGTAATTTGTTTGTTGAAGAAACCAAGTTGTCCTGTAGAGTATCTCATGGACAAATGACTTTTACAGATTGCATCCCCATGGTGTTGTTTAACGTGTTTCTCTGTCCTCTATAGTTAGATCCAGAGTCTTGATCAGATTCAGTTTCAATTTTTTTTTTTTTTTGGCAAACTATTTCATAAGTGGTGGAATATTCTTCCATTGGGAGGTTCATAGTGTCCAATTGACTAATTTGTGATATTAGCAGCTGTTGCTTCCCATTGACAACTTCATTAATTCATTAAGGATTGCAAAATGGTGAGTGATACTCCTTTTCATTTATTGGCTACTGAGCTTCTAGAAAGTGAAATTTCCCCTCATTTACTATTCGGTTTCCTGTGATACATTTTGAATAGGAAATGCAGGATAAATGCTTGCTTCTTTCTCCTTATTTACCAATTTTCAAAATAATGAGTTGGTTCACTAGCATCCCCCTGAAGCAATCAGTTAGACTTGTTTTGCTTTAACATCATTACGGACTCATACATAGTAGTTTTCTTCTTTATATTGCTGAATAAGTATTCTGCTTATGAATATAAAAAAAAATAATTTATCCACATTCCTATCAATGGACATTTGGGTTGTTTCCAGTTTTGGGTTATTGTAAATAAAGCTGCTAGAACATTCTTGCTCATTGTCTTTTTGTGAACATGTTTTAATTTTTCTTAAGTAATTATCTAGGTGTATATTTAAACTTTAAGAAACTGCCAAACCATTTTCCTAAGTGGTTGACCAGTTTTACACTGCACTCAACAATATATGATCATTCTAGTTATTCCACATCCTTGTCAATATTTGGTGGTGTTAATCTTTTTAATTTTACCTTAATGTGTAGTGGTATCTTCTGAGGAGCCCTGGTGGTGCAGTAGTTAAGAGCTTGGCTGCTAACCAAAAGGTCGACAGTTCTAATCTACCAGTGGCTTCTTGGAAACCCTATGGGGCAGTCCCATTGGGTCGCTATGATTTGGAATTGACTGGCTGGAAAAGGGTTTGGTTTTTTTGGTAGTGATTTCTCATTACTGTTTTAATTTGCATTCCCTAATGACTAGTGACATTAAGCACTTTTTAAATTGTTGATTGGCCATTTGTATACCTTCCTTTGTAAACTGTCTAATCCTTTTGCTCATTAAAAAAAAAATTGAGTTCCCTTTTTATTAATGAGTTATATTGTTAATAGTTGCCATCGAGTTGGCTCTGATTCATGGCAAACTTACGTCTAACAGAATGAAATATTGCTTGGTGCTGTGCCATCTTTATGATCATTAGTATGTTTGGGTCCATTGTTTAGGCTATTATGTCAATCCATCTTACTGCGGACTTCCCTCATTTTTCCTGACCTTCTACTTTACCAAACATGATGTCCTTCCTGATGACGTGTCCAAAGTAAGGGAATCAAAATCTTACCATTCTCACTTCTAAAAAATATTCTGGTTATATTATTGAATTATAGGAGTTTTTAAAATATATATTTTGGGTAAAATTTCTTTATCAGACATATGTGTTGTGAATATTTTCTCCTCGTTGTAGCTTGCCTTTTAATTCTCTTAATGGTGCTTTTGATTAGCAGAAGATTTTAATTTTGAGGAAGGAGAATTTATCAATTTTTTGTGGTTAGTATTTCCTGTGTCCTGTCCAAGAAATCTTTGCCAACCCCAGCCTTCTTATGCTTAGTATTTGCATGGTATATCTTTTCACACTCTTTTACTTTCAATCTTACCTATGCTTTTACATTTAAAGAGCGTTTCTTGTTGACAGCATATAGTTTGCTCTTACATTTTTATCCAGTCTGAAAATTTCTGCCTATTAATTGTTCACCCTATTCAAATTTAATGTAATGTAATAATTGATATGGTTAGTTTTAAGTTTACCAGCTTGCTATTTGCTTTATATTTCTTTATCTGTTCTTGGTTCCTTTTGCCTCCTTTCCTACCTTTTGAATTAATTACTTTTTGTATTCCATTTTCTCTCCTTTCTTGACTTTTTAGCTTTATTTCTTTGTTTTATATTTTTAATGATTGCTCTGTGGAAACAACATATACGCTTAATCTATCACAGTCTAATTAGAGTTAATATTTGTAACAATTCACATGTAATGTAAGAAATTTACAACAGTACACTTCTGTTTATCCCCTCTGATCCTTTTTATTGTTATTGTATAATTTATATTCACATATGTTATAAGCTCTTTAAATAATAAAAACATTGTTATTATTTTTGCTTTAAACCATCAATTAAATTAAAAAAATTAAGAAGAGAGAAATAGCCTTTTATATTTGTTGGTGTTGTTGTTAGGTGCTGTCCAGTTGGTTCTGATTCACAGCAACCCTACATACAACAGAACGAAACATTGCCTCGTCCTGCATCATCCTCAGATCGTTGCTGTGCTTGAGCCCATCGTTGCAGCCACTGTGTCAATCCATCTCACTGAGGGTCTTCCTCTCTTTCGCTGACCTTTACCAAGCATGATGTCCTTCTCCAGGTACTGGTCCCTCCTGATAACATGTCCAAAGTACCTGAGATGAAGTCTTGCCATCCTTCTTTCTAAGGAACACTCTAGCTGTACTTCTTCCAAGACAGATTGTTTGTTCTTCTGGCAGTCCATGGTATATTCAATATTCTTCACCAACACCAAAGTTCAAAGGCCTCAATTGTTCTTTAGTTTTCCTTATCCATTGTCCAGCTCTCACATGCATATGAGGTGATTGAAAATACCATGGCTTGGGTCAGGCACACCTTAGTTCTCAAAGTGACGTCTTTGCTTTTTAACACTTTAACAAGGTCTTTTGCAGCGAATTTTTATATTTACCTACCTATTAGATGTTTCCAGCTGTCTTCATTTTCTCGTAGATCCAAGTTTCATTTGAAGAACTTTAATATTTCTTGCAATGCAGATTTGCCAGTGACAGAACCTCTCAGCTTTTGTTGTTTTTTTTTCTGAAAAATCTTTCTTTTTGTACTCATTTTTCGAAGAATATTTTCCTGAATATAGAGTCCTAGATTGACAGGATTTTTTCTCTCAGCACTTTAGGTATATCATGGCATTTTCTTTTGGGTTACATTGTTTTTAATAAAAAGCAGGCAGTTTTTAGTTGTTCTCCTGTATGCAATGTATATTTTGGCCTTAGCTTCCACTTTTAAGATATTGTTATCATCTGTGGTTTTAGCAATTTGACCATGATGTGCTTGCGTGTTCTTCCTATTTATTCTATTTGGAATTCATTGCTCTTTTTGGATATGTAGGTTGGTATTTCTTATCAAATTTGGAAAATATTTGGATATTATTTCTTTTTTTTCTTTCTTTCTTTTTTATTGAACTTTAGATGAAGGTTTACAGAACAAAGTAGTTTCTCATCAAACAGTTAGTACACACATTGTTGTATGGTATTGGTTAACAACCCCGCAACATGTCAACACTCTTCCTTCTCAACCCTGGGTTCCCTATTACCAGCTTTCCTGTTCCCTCCTGCCTTCCAGTCCCTGTTCCAGGGCTGGTGTGCCCCTTTAGTTTTGTTTTGTTCCATGAGCCAGTTCAGTCTTTAGCTGAAGGGTGAACCTCAGGAGTGACCTCATTACTGAGCTGAAAGGGTGTCCAGGGGCTATATTCTCAGGGTTTCTTCAGTCTCTGTCGGGCTAGCATGTCTGGTCTTTCTATTTGAGTTAGAATTTTGTTCTACATTTTTCTCCAGCTCTGTCTGGGACCCTGTATTTTGATCACTGTCAGATCAGCCAGTGATGGTGGCCGGGCACCATCTATTTGTACTGGACTCAGTCTGGTGGAGGCTGTGGCATATGTGGTCCATTAGTCCTTTGGACTAATCTTTTCCTTGCATCTTTAGTTTTCTTTATTCTTCCTTGCTCCTGAAGGGATGAGATCAGTGGAGTATCCTAGGTAGCTACTTACAGGCTTTTAAGACCGCAGATGCTACTCACCAAAGTAGAATGTAGAACATTTTCTTTATAAACTATGTTATGCCAATTGAGCTAGATGTTTCCAGAGACCATGGTCCCCACATGGCCATTATTTCTTGGAATAATTATTTTCTCTCCCAATCCCTCTCTCCTCTATTTTTGGGATTCTAATGATGCAGATCATGGAAACCCTGGTGGCATAGTGGTTAAGAGTTCAGCTGCCAATATAAAGGTCAGTAGATCAAATCCACCAGGTGCTCCTTGGAAACCCAGTGGGGCAGTTCCACTCTGTCCTATGGTGTTGCTATAAGTTGGAATCAACTCGACAGCAGTGGGTTTTTGGTTTTGGTTTAATGACACTAATATTAGACTACTTGATATTATTTATTATTCCAACAGTCACTGAGGCTCTGATTTTTTTTTTCTTTTAGTCTTTCTCCTTGCTGTTGTTCACTTTGGATTGTTTCTATTGCCATCTCTTCAAGTCCACTGATATTTTCTTTTACAGTGTCCAGTCTAATGTTTTTGATGAATTTTTCATTTCAGATATTATCCTTCTTAGTTGTAGAATTACCTTTTTTTTTGTAGTTTCCATTTCTCTACTAACATTCTCCCATATCTTCAACCATTATGCCTATCTTTTCCTTTAAATCTTTAAACATATTTATAGTAGCTGTTTTTCTCTACTAGAGGAGTCCTAGTGGTGCTGTGGTTAAGCGCTTGGCTGCTAACTGAAAGGTCAGCAGTTTGAACCCACCAGCTGCCCTACAGAAGAAAGATGGGCAGTCTGGTTTTGTAAAGATTTACAGCCTAGGAAACCCTATAGAACAGTTCTACTCTGTCTTATAGGGTTGCTATGAGTCACAGTCAACTTGATGGCAATGGTTTTTTGTTTGTTTGTTTTGTCTACTAATTCTAAAATCTCTCTCATTCATGGATCTGTTTGTGCTGATTACTATTGATTATGTATTTTTCTGACTATGGGTCTCATTTTCTTGTTCTTCAAGTTTGATAACTTTTGATTGTATGCTGGATCTTGTGGATGGTATGTTGTTTAGAGTCTAGAATTTAGTGTTGTCCTTTAAAGAGTTTTGCATTTTGTTCTGGCAGGCAGTTAATTTACTAGTGAATCAGCTTGTTTTCAAACTTCGTAAGGGCATGCCCAGAGTAGTCCTTACTCCAGGGATACTCCAGGGATAGAATAACCCTACTCCTGAAGTGTGGCCTTTTCAAGATCTCAGTTGGATTCTTAGCATGTTCATCAAAGTCTCTCCACTCTGGGTGGTCAGAACTCACATGTCGTCTAGTACTGAGATTTTTAGAACCTGCATTCAGCTCACAGTTTCCTTGTAGCTGTTCTCTTCCAGGCTTTGCACTCATTCTTAGCGTTTAGCTAAAGACTTAAGGGATCCCAATGTGCATACTTCTTGAGCTCCTTTTCTGCACAAGTTCCTCGTGTCTAGTACCCAGTCCTGCAATTCTAGCTGCCTTAAAAACAAAAAGCAGCCTTGAACTCTAACCTCTACCTCCTCAGCTCAGCAAAATTGCTGTTTTCTGCTTGGGTTCTACCGCCCTGTCCTGCATGATCTGGAATAGTGCTTTCAAGCAGACAGCCAGGGCAATTATAGGGGTTACCTCCTCTATTTCTCTGCTCTCGTGGATAATAGTCCTCTACTGACTGTTGTGCAAATTTCGAAAACAGTAACTTTATGTTTTTCCATGGTAGAGAGGCTAATCTGGTCCCAGTTACTCTCATGGCTTGAAACAAAAGTATATACACACACACAAACACAGAGACTTTTTTAAGTTTAACTTTGTTTTGTAATTTTGTAAACTGTTAACATGATCCCAGATCAAATCTACAAAACAAGATTTGTTCAGAGAAGTCTAGTTTGTATTCTATTCCTGTACCTTTTACCTTATTCCCTCTGTCTCTCTATAAACCAAAAAAAAAAAAAAAGCCTGTTGCCGCTGAGTCAATGCCGACTCATAGCGACCCTATAGGACAGAGTAGAACCGCCCCATAGATTTTCCAAGGAGTGCCTGGTAGATTTGAACAGGAGCGACCTATAGTTCTTAACCACTACGCCACCAGGGCTTCCTGTCTCTCTATAGGTAACAATAAAAATGCTATTTATGGTTTATTTCCCACTCTTTCTTTTTTTAATATAAGCAGGTATGTGCTTGTGCTTGTGTGTGGATGTGCTTTGTATTCACCCCTTACTTAGATAAACAGTAGTGTCTTAGTTTCTTAGAGCTGCTGTAATAGAAATACCACAAGTGGGTGGCTTTAACAAACAAATTTATTTTCTCACAGTTAGGAGAAGTCTGAATTCTGAGCTGTGGCTCTAGGGGAAGTCTTTTTCTCTCTGTCTACTCTGGGGGAAGGTCTTTGTCTCTTTTCAGCTTCTGTTCCTTGGTTCCTTGGTGATCTTCATGTGATGTGTATCTTCCCCTCCTTTTATGCTTCCTTCTCTGTGCCTAATCTACTTTTTATATCTCAGAGATGATTGGTTTAAACCACACCGTACAGTGATACAGTCTTATTAATATAATGAAGAAGGTTCTATTCCCAAATGGGATCACATCCACAGGTATAGGGGTTTAGGATCTATAACACCTTTTTTGGGGGGGACACAATTCAATCCATAACAAGTAGTATATTCTGCATACTACTAGCTTGCTTTTTTTTTCCATGTAACTGTGTATTCTGGTAATCTCTCCATATCAGTGTAAAGAGATATTGCTCATTTTCTTCATTACAGTTCATAGTTACCCATTGTCAGGGTGACCAGTTTGTCCTGGTTTGCCCAAGACTTTCCTAGCTTAGCACTGAAAGTTCTTTGTGTCCTGAGCCCCCTCACTCCTGGGCAAGCCAGATGGTTTGCCACCCTATCCTTGTTGGAATGTATTATAGTTTATTCAGTCAGTCTCCTTTGGATTGATACTTGGGTTCCTTCAAATCCTTTAGGGTCATCGGGTAGTACAAATGGTTAATTGTCTCAGCTGCTAACCAAAAAGTTGGTGGCTTGAGCGCACCCAGAGTTGCCTCAAAAGAAAGCCCTAGTGATCTGCTTAGAAAAGGTCACAGACATTGAAAACCCCTCGGAGCACAATTCTGCTCTGACATACGTGAGGTCGCCGTGAGTCAGAAGCAACTCAACGGCAACTAGCCACTGCAACAACAATCTTTTACTACTACAAACAGCTCTGCAGTGAATAGCCTGTGCTTACATCTTACCATATTTTTGCCAGAAAATTTTTGGGTTATATTTTTAGAAATGGGATTGCTGGTGCAAAGGTAAATGTGCAGACAATTTTGCCTGATGTTGTCAAGTTTTCCTCCATAAGGATTATACCATTTTATATTTCTACCAGCAGATCCTGAGTCTGTTTTTCCACGACTTCACCAACAGAGAATTTATCGAGCTTTAATTTTTTTCAATTAAATAGGTGAGAAATTATATCTCAGTATAGTTTTAATTTGCATTTCTCTTATTATGAGCAAATTTGAGCATTTTTTCGAAAGGTTTAGAGCCACTTGCACTCATTTCTCTGGTGGACCATTGTTTCAATTCTCTAGCCTATTTTTCTCTAAACTTGTTAGTTTTCTTTCTCTTTGAATTTTAGAAGCTTTTTCAAAATATATTAGAGACATGAATTTTTTGTGTCATAAGATGTAAATTTGATTCCCAGTTTGCTATTTATCTTCTTTCTTTGCTTGTGGTATCTTTTGCCATGCAAAAGTCCCTTTTTTGTTTTTAATGTAGTCAGTTTAACTATCTTTTCTTTTGTTGCCTGTAGATTTTGAGTTATAGCTAAAAATAATTTCCCCAGGTCAGCTCAACTGGACTGGACCAAAAGCAAAGAAGTTTCCTGGATAAACTGAATGCTTCAAAGGTCAGTGGAGCAAGGGCGGGGGTTTGGGGACCATGGTTTAAGGGGACTTCTAAGTCAATTGGCAAAATAATTCTATTATGAAAACATTCTGCATCCCACTTTGAAATGTGGCGTCTGGGGTCTTAAATGCTAACAAGCGGCCATCTAAGATGCATCAATTGGTCTCAACCCACCTGGAGCAAAGGAGAATGAAGAACACCAAGGCCACAGGACAACTAAGAGCCCAAGAGACAGAAAGGGACATGTGAACACTAGAGACTACCTCATCCTGAGACCAGAAGAATTAGATGGTGCCCGGCTACAACCGATGACTGCCCTGACAGGGAGCACAACAGAGAACCCCTGAGGGAGCAGGAGATCAGTGGGATGCAGACCCCAAATTCTCACAAAAAGACTATACTTAATGGTCTGACTGAGACTAGAGGAATCCTGGTGGTCATGGTCCCCAAACCTTCTATTGGCCCAGGACAGGAACCATTCCCGAAGACAACTCATCAGACATGAAAGGGACTGGACAGTGGGTAGGAGAGAGATGCTGATGAAGAGTGAGCTATTTGTATCAGGTGGACACTTGCGACTGTGTTGGCATCTCCTGTCCGGAGGGGGGATGGGAGGATGGAGAGAGTTGGAAGTTGGCAAAATTGTCACGAAAGGAGAGACTGGCAGGGTTGACTCATTAGGGGGAGAGCAAGTGGGAGTACGGAGTAAGGTGTATATAAACTTATATGTGACAGTTTGACTTGATTTGTAAACGTTCACTTGAAGCTCAATAAAAGTTTATAAAAAAAAATAAGAATAATAATTTCCCTATTCCCAGTCTGTAGAGGAACTTACCTATGTTTTCTTCTAGTACTTGTATGGTTTCATTTTCACCTTGACATTTAATCCGTTAGGGATTTATCCTGGTGCATGACATGGGTCCAACTTAATCTTTTTCTATATGGCTCTCCAATTATCTGAATATCATTATTAAAAAGCTCATTATTTTTCCACGAACTTAAGCTGTTGCCTTTATCACATATTAAACTTGCATATGTAACTGGGCCTTTTTCTGACTTTATATTCTGTTTCATTTCAACTGCAGAGGCTTTCATGTTTTAATATCTATTACAGCTAGCCCCTCTTTGTTCTTTTTTTCTTCAGAATTTTCCTCTCTGTTATTGCTTATTGTTCCTCCAAATAAACTCTATAATCAACTTATCTAGCTGTAGAAAATATCTGATGGTATTTTTATTGTGATTGCCTAAAGTTTATAAATTAGCTAGGAAGAATTGTCATTTTTATGATGCTAAGTCTTCTTATTCAAGAACGCAGTAACAGACATTTTTGATGATCTCGTTGGATTAAAACCATTTGTGGTCAAGCCAATGCTACTCGCATGTGTACAGTAGAACTGCTCCATAGGGTTTTCATGGCTGTGATCTTTCAGAAGCCAATCACCAGGCCTTTCTTCTGAGGCATCTTTGAGTGGGTTCAAACTGCCAACCTTTCAGTTGGTAGCCAATTGCTTAACGATTTGTGCCATCCAGGAATGCCTCATCAGATTAGGGAGTGGATGAAACCCTGTGTAATCACGGGACTGAGGACCACTGGTCAGTACAAATCCTGAGTCCAGCCCTATGCCACCTCTTCCAAGCAGTGTGCTTTTGTATTCTAGGAAAACGATCTCTCCATGCTTTGTATATTTCCCGTGGTTCACATTAACGCTTCCAACCCTGTGTTCTACCTGTACTTTCGCATACCCCATCTCCGCTTCTGGGCCAAGAGCTCTCTGGGAACTGAGTATGCATTATAAAATCACAATAATACTGATGAAAACTAAGTTAAGAGTGAGGGGTCTGAGCTGGCCCTTACCATCAATTATCTCACGACCTGGCCCATGTGTTTGGTCTGCATGGAGATTTAACAGTTTTTAAAATTAGTTACCAACACTTAAAAATGACAAGATTTCACATAAAAATATAGATTTCCAGATCCTCTTAAAAAAGTAGACGCTCTGGCCCTGCTGAGCCATATTCCCACTTTGCAACAACTCACTGGAGTTGAGTACCTGCTGACCCTTCAGGCCAGGCTTGCATCCTGCAATTCTCCTCCTACCTCATCCTTTCTGTTACCTTCCTGGACCCTGCAGACCTTTGAGTCTGTATTTCCTTGCCATAAAACTACTAGAAAAGGAAAGAATGAAAGAAACCCCTGGTCCTGGAACATAGTGGAACAATATGTGTGGCATGAATTAAACCCTATTTATTAATCAGGGTCAGAGAGCTTAAGTGACCTGATGAAGGCCACATGACCAGTAGGACGGCAGAGAAAGGGATCCAAAGGAGGGTTCTGCCCAGCTGCACAGCCCAGGCTAGGCTGAGGCTCTCCAGCCCGGGAAGTTTGACAGTCGCCCAAATGCTGCCCCATACATTCCTTCTCACCTATTAGCTGGTTAATGGCCGCAGACTCAGTCTCCAGCCCTTAACTATCTTGGCTGTTCTCAGTTGGAATGTTAGTAACTGCCCCATTAACCAAAGATGCTCAGTGGGGAGGCCCTGGGCCTTGGAGGAGAAATGGACCCTGTGTGACTTTACAGCTTCATAGAGTTGGGTTTAAGTCTCTTTTCCTTTTAATTTCTCTTCCCACATGGCCCCTTAGGTCTTGTCAAATCTGTTGACAGTTAGCACCTTGGGGAACACTGTGGGAAGGCAAAATGAGGGTTGCCTTAGGTGAGATGGGGGCTCTTTACCTTTTTAGAGGGAAGAGCAGAGGGCTCCAGGTTATTCCAGGCCTGAAGCCTCCCAAGCCCTTAGGGTCTGAGAGGTTCATTGGGAAATTACCTTCAAGAAGACCAGCTGGTTATTTTCTCATGCAACAAACACGTCTCAAACACCTCCTCTGTGCCAGCCACTGTGCTGGTGGCTAAGGCCCTGGGAGAACTCAGAGGACATGTTCCTGCATTTGGGTGCTTGCAGTCTAGTGCGAGAAGCAGAAGCATAAGCCTGCAAGAACTCACAGGAGAAGGATAGGCCCTGTGGGCGTACCTGGCAGGGCGCCCATTCCAGGGACAGTCAGCAAGGACTTCCCTGAGCATGTGCTCTTCTAGCTGACACCTAAATGATGAAGAGGAGTTAGCTAGGGGAAGAAGTTGTCAGAGAAGTGGTCTCCAGGGTGAGGGAATAGAATAAGAGAAGACCCAGAGGCAGACTTGAGGAGCTGAAAGCAGCTCAGTGGGCTGCAGTGTAGAGGGCAACGGAGAAGGTGGGAAGGCAACGCAGAGCCCAGGCCAAGCCGCTAACATGTTAGTTGCCATGGAATTGGCCCTTGACTCATGGAGACCCCATTTACAAGGGAATGAAATGCTGCCCAGCCCTGTGCCGTCCCTGTGGAATGGACTGTTGTGATCCATAGGGTTTTCATTGGCTGATTTTCAGTAGATCACCAGGCCTTTCTTCCTAGTCTACCTTAGTCTAGAAGCTTTGTTGAAACTTGTTCAGCATCAGAGCAAACGCGAGCCTCCAATAGCAGACAAGTGGTGGCTGCGCATGAGGTACATTGGCTTGGAACTGAACCTGTGTCTCCCACATGGAAGATGAGAATTCTACCACTGAACCACGAATGCCTAATTGGAACACTAATATCACTGAACCACTAATATCTACGAGCAGAGATTAGCCCCAAAATACAGCTGAGGAAACTGAGGGTCAGAGAGAAAGAATTGGCAGATGGGTGACACAAATGAGCCCTCTGCCTCCGATCCCCTGCTTGTGGTCTGTTTTGGCCCCACTAGTAACTGTGGGACTCAGTGATGGCATCATTATAGGGTGTCCACAGGAGCACTTACTATGTGCTATTGTCACCATTTTCACTGAGCAACAGGATGTTGGAGGGGGCACTTATCTTACCCTGGAACGAGCACCAGCAATAGTGGCTGGACACTCTCCCCACGGCAAACTGGGAGGCAGCAGAGTTAGTCTTGCCTGTCCCGAGTTACCCTTGCAGCCTGTGAATGAAAACTAGGGAGTGTCAACTTGTAGGGAGTTGCATTCCTGGTAAGAGGTGCCATCCCTTCCCCTACCTTATCCCCCAGCAGCCAGTCAGTAGGTGGGCAATGGGAGGGCTCCAAGGAGATCCCTTCTGCAGTTTGGGGCACGCTGCAAGAAGGGGAGATGGCACATTACTCTCAGCTGAGCAGCAGAGCCTGCATGCTCCATCTATGCTACTATGGGAACTGAGTGTGGTGAGGGAGTTGTGGGCTCTAGGCACAAGTCTTCTGGAGTTTGGGATGGACTTGAACATGAGATTGGTGCTGAGGAAGAGAGGAGGACAGCTGGAGCTGCCAGGGCAGCTGGGTGAGTAAGGACTGTGGTGTGTAGTATGTGCCTGAAGAACAAAAGGCCTGGGTGGGGCTGTCAGGGTTTCCTGAAGCTCTGTATGGATCCTGGAGTCTTCAAAGGGAAGCTGCAACTAGCTAAGTGAGACTCAGTGTGCCCTGAGAGGAGAAGGTGCATCACGGACTCCTGGACTTACTGGAAGGGCATCCAAAGACTGCCCCTTTCTGGGTGGTCCTCAGAGCTGTGGTTAAGCTAATTGCCACGGTCAGGAAAAACAGACACAGACCATTAATACAAAGACCACTACACCAGCAGAGAACAAGTGGAAAGAGACTGGCCCCTTAGGAGGCCAGTTCACCTCCCCACCACCAAAAGTGGTCAGAAAGGTAGACATCAGCTGCCTGCCTTGGATACTGGATGCTGGAGGAGGAGGGAGAGACCGATAACAGAGAGGGGAGGAGATGGACATCATGCAGAGGTTCCAGGGAGGAGGGGGAATGGAAGAACAGGCTCAGCCCCTTTCTCATCTGGTCCTGTTTCTTGAGCCATAGGTACAGCCTGTACTGGGGTGGGAGGAGAGGTGGAGAGAAATGAGTTAACTCAAGGAGGAGTTTGAAACTGGACTGGACTTTTAATATCTGAAAGTGATCAGAATGTTTTGGCATTTGCTGAAGTGATCATTACTGAATGGGAAGATGGTGAATTTGGCTGATTGTAGCTGGAGGCGGAAAGTAGACACACACAAACAAGCTATTTCATGTCTTGTTAAAAAATAAAGTTGCCATCGAGTCGACCCCATGTGTGTCAGAGTAGAGCTGTGCTTCGTAGCGTTTTCTTTTTCTATTGTGCTTTAAGTGAAAGTTTACAATTCAAGTCAGTTTCTCATACAAAACGTATACACACATTGTTATGTGACCCTAGTTCCTCTGCCTACAATGTGTCAGCACACTCCCTCTTTCCACCCTGTATTTTCCGTATCCATCCAACCAGCTCCTGTCCTCCTCTGCCTTCTCGTCTCGCCTCCGGACAGGAGCTGCCCACTTAGTCTCATGTGTCTACTTGAGTTAAGAAGCACCCTCCTCACCAGTATCATTTTATGTCTCATAGTCCAGTCTAATCTTTGAAGAGTTGGCTTCGGGAATCGTTTTAGTTCTGGGCTAACAGAGAGTTGGGGGGGCATGTCCTCTGGGGTCCCTCCTGTCTCAGACCATTAAGTCTGGTCTTTTTACTAGAATTTCCGTTCATAGGGTTTTCAATGGCTGAGTTTTTGGAAGCAGATCGTCCCTGGGTGGACTCCAAGTACATTAACTGTTTGCACCACCCAGGTACTTCTCATAAATCAATGACTTGCCCATTAGGTCATTGAATCCTTAAAACGATTGTATAAGGCAGAATCTTAGTCACCTAGTGCTGCTGTAATAAAAAATACAAGTGGGTGTTTTTAAAGTCTTTTTTTTTTTTATTGTACTTTAGATGAAGGTTTACAAAACAAACTAGTTTCTCAACAGTCAGTATATACATTGTTATATGACATTGGTTAACAACCCCACGACATGTCAACACTCTCCCCTCTTAATCCTGGGTTCCCCATTACCAGCTTTCCTGTTCCCTCTTGCCTTCCAGTCCCTGCCCCAGGGCTGGTGCGCCCCTTTAGCCTTGCTTTGTTCTATGGGCCTGGTCAATCTTTGGCTGAAGGGTGAACCTCAGGAGTGACCTCATTACTAAGCTGAAAATGTGTCCGGGGGCCATACTCTCAGGGTTTTTCCAGATTCTGCCAGGCTAGCAGGGCTGGCCTTTCTTCTTGAGTTAGAATTTTGTTCTACATTTTTCTCCACCTGTGTCTGGGACCCTCTATTGTGATCCCTGTCAGAGCAGTTAGTGGTGGTAGCCGGGCACCATCTTATTGTTCTGGACTCAGTCTGGTGGAGGCCATGGGAGGTGTGGTCCATTAGTCCTTTGGACTAATCTTTCCCTTATATCTTTAGTTTTCTTCATTCTTTCTTGCTCCTGAAGGGGCGAGACCAGTGGAGTATCCTAGATGGCTATTCACAGGCTTTTAAGACCCCAGATGCTACTCACCAAAGTAGAACATAGAGCATATTCTTTATAAACTGTTATGCCAATTGAATATCTATATTCCCCGAGATCATGGTCCCCACAGCCCTCAGCTCAGCAGTTCCGTCCCTCAGGGATTTTGGATGTGTCTATGGAGCTATCATGATCTTGCCTTGTACAAGTTGTGCGGGTTTCCCCAGTATTGTGTATTGTCTTACCCTTCACCAAAGTTTCTACTTATCTATTGTCTATTAAGTCTTTTTCCAACCCCACCTATCCCCTCCCTCATAACCATCAAAGATTGTTTCTTTTTGTATGTAACGGGCATTTTTAAAGGACAGAAATGTACTGTCTGTAAGTTTTGGAGGCTAAGAGTTTAAATTGAAAGTGTCAGAAGGGGTAGGCTCTCTGTGGGCTCTAGGGAAAGATTCTTGTCTCTTTTTCCGCTTCTATAGCCCCAGGCAGTTCTTAGTTATCCTTGGCTGCATGTGGATGTATCTTCATATCTGTGTTCCCCATGTGTGTATCAGTGTCTATTCTGTTCTTTTTATAGGACACTACTCACTCAGAAGGAGGGAAACCATGGTGGTGTAGTAGTTAAGTGCTACGGCTGCTAGCCAAAAGGTCAGCAGTTTGAATGCACCAGGCGCTCCTTGAAAACTCTATGGGGGAGTTCTACTCTGCTCTTTAGAGTCACTATGAGTTGGAATCCACTTGATGGCAATGGGTTTGATTTGGTTTACTCAAAAGCGATTATGTTTAGGACCTTTCCTCTGGTATAATCTCATTAACATAACTAAAGAAACCTCTGTTTCCAAACAAGGTCACACCCACACAGGTACCAGGGTTAGGACTTCAAAATATGTTTTTGAGGGAACACAATTCAATGTATAACAGGCAGGCACTGTTTTTATCCTAAAGTTAGAGATGAGGGAACTGAGGATTCGGGAGGTTAAGGAACTTAATTAAAACCACACAGCTAACGAGAGCTGAGCTGAGATTTGAACCCACAGTGCTGGGTTCCGAAGCTAAATCATCGTACAGCACGACCTTTCAGAGGGAAGAGAACCTAAGCTCCCATTCCATTCAAGCATCTCCTCTCTCAGCTACTCTCTGAATGAATCTAGTAACGATGAGCTTGCCACCTCCCCAGATACTCTATTCCATTTCCAGATGGCTGCTGAAATACCAGTAACTTACATTCTGATAGCACTTTGTGATTAACACACACAACATCCGTTCAGTAAGTATTTATGGGGCACCTACCACCTGTGAGGCAGTGGCACCGTGCTGAGTGCTGCGTAAGGTAGCAGACCTCCCAACTGCTCTGAGAAGAGAGCTCGGCAGGCAATACTTGCATCTGTCTTCTGCATATGAGGTAAGGGAGGCTTAGGGACTGCATGACTCCCTAAGCTCACACAGAGCCAGGACCTGTAACAACAACACCAATTTCTTAAGCGCTTGGGATGTGTATGTATAAGGGGGTATGTCTGGGTGGTGGAAACAGTTAACGTGGTTGGTTCCTAACTGAAAGGTTGGTGGTTCGGGTCCACCCAGAAGTGCCTTGGAAGAAGGACCTAGTGATCTACTACTGGAAAATCAGCCATTGAAAACTCTGTGGAGCACAGTTCTACCCTGACACAGTTATTGCCATCATGAGTGAGAATCATCATGATGGCAACTGGTTTTTCACCGGTATATGCCAGGCATTGTGTCAAGAGCTCTACACAGTCCTACGGGGCTTAAGCACTTCTGTCTTTTGACTGCAGTCCAATGATCTTCCTACTGCCCCACTGGCTTCTCTACACTCCCATTCTTGATGCCTGCTGACCTGTGTGAAGCTGGTGGTCTCCTGCCCAGAGGATTGAACCTGGTTTGGGCAGGCCCTGTAGTGGGGGACCTGGGAGTGGTGTGAATCTTTGGGAAAGGAGAAGGGAGCTAGAAGCAGAGTATATGACTTTTCTCCCAGTCCCAGCTCATATCACCTGCTGCTGTGAGAGAAGGCGCTGACAGTTCAAAGGATGATTAATATCTCATTGTCTATAAATAACTGAATAAGGTGTGCGCCGCATGCACTGCTCTGGTCTTTTCTTTCTGCTCTTTATTGATCCCACCGCTTGGGACTGCACTGGCCTCAGGACTTAAAGCTTCAAATTTTCAGCCACAGAGACTCTGCCAAACTACTTAGTTTGGCACTCTTCCCTCTGCCCTCGGCTCATGCTGTGTAGACAACTGGACTCACCAGTTGTCTACACAGCCCTGCTTCCCAGTCGATCCACTACAACCAAGTGATTAAGAGCATGGGTTCTGCAGTTAGCCACGTGTAGGTTCAAACCCCAGCTCTGCCACTTGTTGGCTTTGTGACCATGGGTAAGTTACTTCTTCCTGATCTTCAATCCCACACAGAATGGGAATGATGAAAACAGTGTATATCCTGCAACTTATATCCTGGTTGGGAAGACAGACAGTAAACAAGTAAGCAGTCACAGATGTAAGAATTTCGGTCAGTGATGATGAGTAATGCAAGAAGTGTAAAGGAGAGTAATTATGATGGAGAGTGATTGAGGGTGATAAAGGAGGTTTCTCTGAGGCGGTGACACTTGAGTTGAGAAGTTAATGACAAAAAAGAGCTGGTCTGAAGAGGATATAAGAGCATCTGATGGAAACAGAGAGAGGGAACAGGGAGTTCAAACACGGCCCAGTGAGGAGTGGAGGTAACAGGCCCTGCTATCCTCACAGGTTCCTCATCTGCTCTCCCTCTAGCGCTTTGTGATTAACACACACAACATTAGGTCAGTAAGTACTCACAGGGCACCTACCACCTGTGAGGCAGTGGCACGGTGCTGAGTGCCACTCCTGAGAGGGTCCGTTTCAACCATTTATGCAGTGGAACGCTGGCGAGTGTTTAACAGCTAATTCTCAAAAAAAAAAAAAAAAAAAAAAGGCGCTGATTTGTAGGGTTTTTTTTTTTTTTTTTTTTTTGTCAATTGCTGTGGTGTAAATACTCCCACCTTGGCCAACTTCAAGCTACCAATGTGATGTCTCTAATTGTGGAATTGGGAAGAGGGTCATCCAATCAGCTCTCATGATCTAGTAGGCACTGGCTCCAGCACCCCCTGATGACCCCTGAGTAATAATGACTAATATTTCTGAAGCACTTACTATGTGTCAGGTATTGCTGTAAGTACTTTTCACGTACTAACTCTCAACAACTCTATGAGGTAAGAACCTTTTATGTCCCCATTTTACAGGTAAGAAACGCAGTCTCAGACAAGTTCAATTAAGTTGCCCAAGGTCATGCAGCTAGGAAATGGTGCAACTGAGATTAAACTCAGGGAGTGTTGCTCTAGAGTCTGGGCTCTTTTATTTTGCTTACTTTTAAAATTTTTAAAATATTTTTTTATTAATATTTTATTGTATTTTTTGGTGAAAGTATATATAGCAAAACGGGTTTCCATTTCAACAATTTCTACACATAATGTTCAGTGACATTGGTTACATTCTTCAGTTTGTGTCGACATTCTCATTATTTCCATTCTAGTTGTTCCACTCACGTTAATTTAGTCTCATGGTTCCAACCTTCTCATCTATGCTTTAGAATAACTGTTGTCCATTTGGTCTCAGAGTGCAGTTTTCAAGCACAACTTTCTTTACTTTTTGGGCTCACCTGCTGTTTAGTTAAAAGGTAATTTCGTGGGATAGTTTCTGTTGAGATTTAATGAGTATCTCAGGGCAATAGTCTCAGGGATTCCTCCAGTCTCAATGGATTCAGTAAGCCTGGATTCTTTGAGAATTTGAAGTTCTGTTCCACATTTTTCCCCCTTTCTATCAGGATCCATCTATTGTGAACCTGATTAGAATGTTTGGTAATGGTAGCCAGGCACTACCTAGTTCTTCTGGTCTCAAGGTACAGAAGGTCATGGTTTATAGAGACAATTAGTTCTGTATTTTAGTTCCTTCTCTGATTCTTGGATTTTCTTCATTCTCTTCTACTCCAGATGAATACAGCCCAATAGTTGTATCTTAGATGGCCACTTTCAAGCTTTTAAGACCCTAGATGCTACTCACCAAACTAAAACATAGAACATGAAATTTTTGAACTATGTTATGCCAATTGACTGAACTGACCCATGAAGCTATGACCCTAAGTCTTCAAAGCAAGAAAACGAATCCCATGAGGTGATTTGTGATGTCCAGAAGTATCTGTATCTATAGCTCCTATTTGATTCATTATATATAAATACATAAATTTGGTTGTTGTGAAATTATATATAACATAGCACTTACCAACACATCCTTTTTCTTATGGACAACTTAGTGGCATCAACTACACTAGTCAAGTTATGCAAATTTCATCAATGTCACCTTTCCTATCGCCACACACAAAAAGTGACTATTACCTAGAGAATGATTACCCCTCCTTCTCCCCTCCTCCCCTGGTAACCACCAATGAACAGTGGTCTCTGTATATATACCTATTCTTGCCATTTGATGGAAGTAGGATCATACAATGTTTGTCCTTTTGTGATTGACTTATTGTGCTCAGCATAATGTCTTCCAGGTTCATCCATGTTGCAAGATGATTTGGAAACTCATTTTTCTTTACGGCTGAGTAGTAGTCCATTGTATGTATGTACCACAGTTTGTCTATCCATTCATCTGTTCATGGGCACTTAGGTTGTTTCCATCTTTTTGCTATTGTGAATAGTAGGTGTGCATGTTTGTGTCACTTCTATTAGGTCCCTAGGGTATATTCCTAGGAGCGGAGTTGCTGGGGCAATGAGTTTGGTTTTTGGTTTATGATAGATCTATTTTTAATTTTTTTGAAGAATTGTCATACTGTTTTCCATAGCAGTTGTACCATTTTACATTTCCATCGGCTGTGGATAAGTGTTCCAGTCTCCCCATATCCTCTCCAACATTCGTTGCTTTCTGTTTTTTTTCTTTAATCAATGGCATTTTAGCAGGGGTGAGGTGGTATCTAACTGTAGTTTTGATTTGCATCTCTCTAATGGCTAATGGAAGGAGCCCTGGTGGTGTAGTGGTTAAAGTGGTTGGCTGCTAACTGAAAGGTCAGTAGTTGGAACTCACCAGCTGCTCCCTGGGAGAAAGGTGTGACAGTCTGCTGCCATAAAGATTTACAGCCTTGGAAACCCTATGGGGCAGTTCTCCTCTGCCCTATAGGGTTCCTATGAGTCAGAATCAACTCCATGGCAACAGATTTGGGTTTTTTTTTGGGGGGGGGTTTAATGGCTAATGGAAGGAGCCGTGGTGGTGCATTGGTTAAGTGCATGACTGCTAACCAAAAGGTTGGCAGTTTGAACTCACGAGCCACTCAGCGAGAGATAGATATGTCAGTCTGCTTCCATAAAAAGTACAGCCTTGGAAACCCTCTGGCTTATATATAGTGTCACTATAAATCAGAGTCGACTTGATGGCAACAACAACAACAACAACAGTTAATCACAGTGAGCATCTTTTCATGTGTTTGTTGGCTGCTTGAATGTACTCTTTGGTGATTCATTTACTTTTTAAATTTTTTACTGTTTAAACTTTTTTTTATTGAGGCGTAACTTACATAGAGTGAACAAATCCTACATATACAGCTGGATGAATTTTTACGTATGCATATATCCATGTAACGAGATCAAGATATAGACATTTCAAGCCCCAGCCAGATCTTCGTGCCCCCTTTCTTTGCTACTCCCCCAAAGGTAACCACCATTCTGAGCTTTATCACCATAGATTCTTTTTGTTTGTGCGTGAATTTTGTGTTGATGGAATCATTTAGTACATAATTTGTGTCGGGCTTCTTTCTCTTCCATGGTATGTCTGTGAGATTCATACATGCCATCGCACATAGCAGAAGTTTGTTCTTTTGCACTTTCATTTAGTATTTCATTGGATAAATACACCACAACGTTTTTGTACACTCTCCTGTGGATGGGCATTGAGCGTGAGCGTAATCACTGTGATATACTGCCACTCAAGTATGAATGGGACTCCCTGAATCTTCCTGTCTCTGGGGTTTTGTATCCTTAGCGTGGAGGGTGGGGGCGGTCAATGGTATCACTGGATGTATTAGTTTCCAATTGCTGTTGTAACAGATTACCACAAATTTGTTGGCTTAAAGCAACACAAAATTTATTATCTTTAAAGTTCTGGGGGTCGGAATTCTAAAAAATTGGAGGCACAAGGCTCAGAATGAGAGATATGAGAACGACACAGAATGAAAGGATTTGGGCAGCTTCTAGAAGCTGGAAAAGGCAAGGAGAGGGATTTTCCTTGGAGTGAGGCTCTTAAAAGGATCCTTGGGCCCACCCATTTATTTCTGGATAATCTTCTCATCTCGAAACCTGTAATTCAATCATATCTGCAAAGTCTCTTTTGCCATGTAAGGTCATATATCCATAGGTTCTAGGGATTAGGGTGTGGACATCTTTGGGGGAGAGGGCAAGGAAGGTATAATAATACCTTTCTTGCAGGGTGCTTTATTCTCCTGTCACGCTGAACCTTGTACTGAGTAAGGAACCTTGATATAATGAAATGAGCCCTGGGGTGCGAATCAGGGGACCCAGGTCCTAGTCTGGGCCCTGCATTGATTCCTTGTGGGACTTTGGACTGATGCTTTCCCTCTCTGGGCTTTGGTTAGACATATAATGAAGGGCTGGACCAAATCATTCCTCTTTTAGGTCTTTTTTAGTCTCCATTTTATATGATTCTAGAGACAAAGCTTTAAACTTGGGGTTTTAGTTCAGCTACATTTTTAATCTGCATTTACCCATTTTGCCCCACCCCCAAAATGATCATATCTTCTGAGAACAAATGGCCTGGGAGGCCTGCGGGGATGCCTCATGGTCCTGGCCCTTCCTCCTCCCTTCCACCATATGGCCTCTGGGCCTTTCATCCAGAATGACTTTGAAACCCTGCTATTGATTTCGCTGTCACCTCAGGCCATACTCTTCCACTCTCCAACTTCCTTTAAGTGGAAGTTTGAAAATCCAATTTGAAAAAAAAAAAATGATTGCCCACATGATTTCACGGGATGGGCTGATAAGAGTAGTTCTTCCAGGAGGCTGAGCTCAAAGTGCTGGGGAAGAAGTAATAGAAATGCCCTTAATTACTCATTTCTGCTAAGAGCTGATCTGCAGTTTTATTCACATTTGATGGTGTTTAAGCCATGGGCTTCCAGTAACTACTGAAAAGAGAAAGCGGGAAACCAAATTATCTTCTTTCTTGCCAAACAGGAAGCCTGCTTTGTTGGAAAGTGAGCCAGCAGTGTGTTGGTCTTTCCAGCTGACATCTTGTGGCTGATCCTCTCTTTTGTCTATTCTCTCATTGATGTAACCACTTATTAACATTTACTTTTCAGAGTTGCATGGCAGTTAGAGCATGTGCTTTGAAGTCAGGCTTTTATTCATTCAATAAGTGCTTACTGGATGCCTACTGTGTGTTGAGGAGCCCTGGTGGTGCAGTGGTTAAGTGCTTATCTGCTAACCGAAAGGTCTGTGGTTCAAACCCACCAGCTCTTCCACGAGAGAAAGATGTGGCAGTCTGCTTCTGTAAAAATTACAGCCTTAGAAACCCTATAGGACAGTTCTACTCTGTCCTGCTGGGTGCCTATAAGTTGAAATTGACTCATTGGAAACGGGTTTGGGTTTTGGACTGCAAGTTGAGTGCTGTGCCAGGCATTGGGGACTGAGAAAAATAGATGAGGTGCCTGTCCTCACAGAGCTTATATTGGTATAGGAGATAGATAGTAATCAAATAATCCCCCAACAACATTGAATGTAATTGTCATGAAGGAAAATTTGGGGAAGCTGTGAGAGCTTATTATGAGAGAGTATGACCTAGTTTGACGGTTAGGAGAGGCTGCCCTGAGGGAAAACTTTTGAGCCAAGATCTGAAGTGTGAACTGTGGGGGTGTGATGCAAGCAGAGGAAGTTGCTCAGAGAAAGGCCCTGAGGCAGGAGAAAGTGGGACAAGTTTGAGGGTCTTGGAAAAATTCAGAGGGTGAAAGGAGGTGGGAGGGAGAAGCAACACCTTGGGGTGTTTTGAATTTCTTGTTCTGTGGTTAAGTTTGTGAGCAGTTTAATTCTCATTGACTTTATCCACAAAAATGGGCATAATAATACCTTCCTTGCAGGGTGGTTTTCAAGATTGATTGAAATAAAGTATGCAAGTGAATAGCCCAGAACTTGGCATATGACAATCCTTGAATAAATGATAACAACTACTTATATGACTTTGTGTAAGACACTACAACGTGGAGCTTGGGGAAGACAAAGGTGAAGCAAATTAGGCCCTTGGGGATACCCGCTAAGGTCGGCAGTAGCTGGTCCACCACCACAGCACTGGTTGCTGTAGAATGGATTCTAACTCAGGGTGACCTCCGTGTCAGAGGAGAACTGTACATCACGGGGTTTTCAGTGGCTGATTCTTCAGAAGTAGACCACTAGGCCTTTCTTCTGAGGCACCTCTGAGTGGACTTGAACCTCCAGCTTTAGTTTAGCAGTTGAGCTCTTAAGAGTTTGCACCACTCAGGGCCTCCATTCTATGTGTTATATAAGAGCCTCGACTTAATTCAACCCAATGTCTGAAATACCTGCTATACCCAAGGTCTAAGGGGAAGTTTATTAGGGGAAAGAGCATAGACTGGGATCAAATACCCATATCCTAAGCCTGCCTCATCCACCACCTGTAACCTGGTTTTCTGCAGGCCTCTTCCCCTCTGGACCTCTTCTGTGAAATAAGATGATGTCTGAGGGGCCACCAGGAGTCCCTGGGCGGCAACGTCCTTAGTTAAGCACTTGACTACTAATTGAAAGGCAGGCAGTTCAAACCTATCCGGAGGAGCCTCCGAAGAAAGGCCTGAGATCTGTTCTGAAAGGTCACAACCTTGAAAAAAGTTCTACTCTGCACGCATAGAGCTGCCGTGGTCAGAACCGACTGAACGGCAGCAGGTTTACTTTACAGGAAGAGGCCGCCACCGCAAGCTAATCCACACGTGGGCCCTAAAAGTTTCTCTGCCGAGGATGCGCGGCAGTAAGTTCAGAGGAAGGCTGATGACTCCTGTGGGGAGTTGGGGAGGGCTGCTGGGAGGGAGGCGCGGGCCACGCTCTGTCGATGTGAACCACATATCATTTTATCAGGCAGGAGAGCAAGGAACATCTTCCCCTCCCCGGGAGCAGAGAGAGAAACAGCTGCGTTCCCTGCCCTCCTGCCGAAGTGAAGGAACTCGGAGGTGTTGCTTCTCCTATTAATCCAGCTGTGAGCATTTTTTAGACCAGCTGTCCTCCCATCCCTGAGCCCCTGAGGATTGAGAAGCGCTGCCTCCGAATAACATCATTAAAATGCTTCCCAGGAAGAAACTCAAGCTGAACAAGTGAGAAAGGTAACAGGGAGGTGGGTGGGCACAGAGACGCTGGAGGGGAGGCAGGGAATGGTCCCAGTCCATTCCTCACCAGCTGGTGGGGCAGTTTTAGACAAATTCTCTCACCTCTGGACCTTGGTTTTCTCACCCACAAAGTGAAAAGATTGGCCTAGAGGACTTCTGAGACGGTTGTTTGACGTCCCATGCTCCTGAAAGGAAATCATGTGAATGGGCTACATTACCCTCTTGCTAAGATTTTGGGGACAACTTCACCGCTAGAGCAAAGGAGAAAATGGAGGTGACTCCCCAGATAATTCCGACACCTCCAAAACCATTTAAAAATATTTACTGTGATAAAATATATATAACATAAAATTAGCCATTTTAACCATTTTAAGTATACAATTTGGTGACATTAATTACACTCACCATGTGCAACCATCACCATTATCTATTTCCAAAAGATTTTCATCATTCCATACAGAAACTTAGTACCCTAAGCAATAACTCCCCATTCTCCCCTACCTCCAGCCCCTGGTAACTACTAATAACCTTTTGTCTCTATGCATTTTCCTATCCTAGATTTTTCACACAAGTGGGATCATACAAGATTTGTCCTTTTGTGTTGGACAAAAAACCTCTTTATGTGTAAAATCTACACAATTGCAACTTAAGTGAGTTTGTGGGCCTACAATACACCTGGCTAGTAATTAACTTCTTCACGTCATTTTCCTAACCTTGGTAGCCTTAGCACTGATATTTCTAAGAAAGATGTGATCATAAGCAAGTCACTTAACCTTTCTGAGTCTCTGTTTTCCTGTCTAAAATTGAAGATGTTGGACAGAATCATCTCTTTGGGGCCCCTTCGGCTCTCATTTTCTCTGCTCCTGTTTATTCATGGCTTTGATCTTTGTGCAGGTCTCTTATCTCCACAAATGAGTTAGATGTGGAAAAAGCAACCCAGGCAGGCTACTATCTCCTCAAAGCTCAGTGTCATGATTTGAATAAAGCCACATGTTTCATGGTGCTTTTCACAGACCAGCAGAACAGCAGGGTAGTTTTAAGCATGGGCTTTGAGGCAGACAGCCAGGGATTGAATCTGATCTCTGCCACTTACTAGCAGTGTGAACTTGAGCAAATGTCAGTCAATGTGACCCGTGTATAATTCTTTTTAGGCAGAAAAGCAAAAAGACTCAGTTTCCTTATCTGTAAAATGAGAGTGAGGATATTATCTATTGCTTAGAGTTCTTTCTTATGTGGATTAAATATATGGTGTGTTCCAGGAAATTTCTATCTATTCTAAGATAAAAGATATTTTCTCTGATAAACAAGCAACTGATCCTTGGTCTTAGGGTTAGGGAAGTAGGAAGTAGTGGGGATTGTGACCGAGTAGACAGTGTATATTTGCTCTAAATGGGGCAGCTCTACTCCAGCTGACTGCAGCATTGTAGGTCCCAGTGTTGCCAGATATTCTGATTTTTTTTTTTTTAAAGAGAAGCCAGAAATCTAGATTTTATGTGGAAATTGCCAGATTATAAAATTTTGGCTCACTAGTGTTTTATAATATTGCGAAGAATGAGAATTCAAGAACACTTAATTGCGCTCATGAGGTACCTGTACATAGACCAAGAGGCAGTCATTCGAACAGAACAACGGGATACTGCATGGTTTAAAGTCAGGAAAGGTGTGTGTCAGGGTTGTATCTTTTCACCATGCTTATCCAATCTGTAAGCTGAGCAAACAATCCAAGAAGCTGGACTATGTGAAGAAGAACGCAGCATCAGGATTGGAGGAAGACTCATTAACAGCCTGTTATGTGGATGACACAACTTTGCTTGCAGAAAGTGAAGAGTACTTGAAGCACTTACTGACGAAGAGCAAGGATCACAACCTTCAGTATGGATTACACCTCAACATAAAGAAAACAAAAACCCACACAACTGGACCAATAAGCAACATCGTGATAAATGGGGATAAGATTGAAGTTGACAGATTTCATTTTACTTGGATCCACAATCAACGCCCATGGAAGCAGCAATCAAGAAATCAAAAGACGCATTGCGTTGGGCAAATCTGCTGCAAAAGACCTCTTTAAAGTGTTGAAAAGCAAAGATGTCACCTTGAAGACTAAGGTGCACCTGACCCAAGCCATGGTGTTTTCAATTGCCTCCTATGCATGTGAAAGCTGGACAATGAATAAAGAAGACCAAAGAAGAATTGATGCCTTTGAATTGTGGTGCTGGAGAAGAGTATTGAATATACCATGGACTGCCAAAAGAACAAACAAATCTGTCTTGGAAGAGGTACAACCAGAATGTTCCTTAGAAGCAAGGATGGAGAGTCTATGTCTCACGTACTTTGGACATGTTGTCAGGAGGGATCAGTCCTTGAAGAAGGACATCATGCCTGGCAGAGTACAGGGTCAGCGGAAAAGAGGAAGATCCTCAAGAAATGGATTGATGCAGTGGGTGCAACAATGGGTTTAAACATAACAATGATTATGAGGACGGCAGAGGACCAGGTAGTGTTTCTTTCTCTTGTACATAGGGTTGCTATGAGTAGGAACCGACTTGAGGGCACCTAACAATAACAACAGTGTTTTACAACAGTGTGAAGGCCAAACATGACTTCAGGTAGGACACAACCCACAGTTTGCCAGTTTGTAACCTCTATTAAGTGCTCAGTAAATAGAATTAAAAATCCTGGTCATCTACCTTAGCTCTCTCAGTAACCCCATTTTATAGGTGTGGCAACTGAGGCAAACGCAAACAGTTAAAATGACTTCCCCAGCATTATATAGCTAGATCATATTAGAGCCAGAACTCTAACTCAGGTCTTTTGACTCCTTGTCTGGTGTTCTTTTCTGCCAAGCCAGAAGAATCCTTCTAGAGGCTCACAGTATCTAAATTAAGCTGCTTGGGTCTGACTAGAAGCCTGTGAGAGCTCAGGGACTGTAAACACAGTGCCCTTCCCCTCTCTTATCTTTTTCTGGAGTGCTTGCTAATAACAGCGGTTTACGGTTATCCACAGGCCCTGGGACCCTGTAGCCTGCATGTAACACCTGCAGCCCAGTGGTGGCTCAAGGCAGGGGCTTGGGGCGTGAGTCAAAGCTTCCAGGCACCAGAATCGTCTCAATTATTCCCACTCACCCTAAACTTCCCAGGCGTGCTCACTTCCTCTGAGATTGGAACCTGGAAATATCTTTTAGTTGCAGGCTGTTTTAAAAGGTCATAGACAAAATAATCCTCAATACAATAGAGTTATTAGATATAATCTCTTGTGGTTAAATACTTGAGCTTTAGCAAATTTTAAGTTAAAAATGGATGATTGTTTATTTTTAACAAAACAAGATTAGCATGATGAAAATCTATTATCATTCTTACTAGAAAGAGCTAAAGCCTCTAATTGAGCTTTCCAAACCACCTTTCCCAACTCCTGCCTTTGGGGAGCCCAATTGATGGATCTATATGGCCTTCTAAAATCTCCCACTTGGGCCCCAATGTTCAACCTTCATTTCCAACATTTTAAATTCTAGTGCAAACCATCTCAGCCCTCCAATCAGCTCCCTCAGCTTCTACAGGCTCTCTGCCCATCAGGCAGTCTGCTCTGCTCCATTCTAAGAAGCTTGTTAGGGGTGACTAGGATGTGTACCATCAGCAAATTGCTTCTGGAAACTGATTTTCCACTTTGGCAGGAGATGGAGCAGGGACAGTCCTGCTGGGGGAACTGAGTAGGTTATCAGGCTTAGCCCTAACTCTGTGTTCTTTACTGGGGTTTTTATAATTTCTTTTCCCTTAATTGCTTCCTCTCAAAGGTATTTGCATTTAAACAAGAGTTTGCTCCCCCGCTGGTTATTTTCCCCCTCTTTGATTCCATTGCAAAGGCAGGCAAAGCTGCTAGCACGTTGGTGTCTGGGTGGGTTCCATGGCAACAGCCTGGGAGTTGAATGGTGAGAACTTCACCTTTCTCCTTTCGCAGATACAGTTGGCAGAATAGGCAGGTTTGGAAAAAAATTCAAGGAAGTGAAAACGGAACTATTTGTCACCTCTGGGTCCCCTGGGCCTGCGTTGACAACCTCTGGCTTGATTGCAATGAGTAAGGTGTCTTAGAGAGGAGGAGTAACCTCCTTGGGTGATGTTTTAACGCCAACGGTACAGGGTCTATCAAGGGAGAATGCTGCAAGAAGCGGGGAGAGCAAGGTTCCAGGGTCTGCCCTGACACTAACCCATGTCATGACTCTGGGCAGACAGGTGGCCTCTGAGTAACTTGGGTGCTTTGTACACTGCCAGGTGGGTGAGGAGCCCCTGAAGGCTGAACTCTAGGACCCCCAGCCCTTACACAGAGGAGTTAAGTGTAGTAAGCATACAAGCTCTGGTGTCAGACAAAACTGAGTCCAAAACCCAGCAGCATCACATACAAGCCTTGTGAGTACAAGCAAATAGGCCAACAGGTTTCAACCTTAGCTTCCTCATGGAGTAAAATGGAGTTGTAGTAGGTGGGATTGTTGTTCCCAATTCTTCACGCCCTCTCTCTTCCACATGACCCCGTAAGGTACACACGAGTGAGCAGGAGTATATTTCTCATCCTATAGATGGTGGACTTGGTCGTGTGACTTACTTGGGCCAATGCAATGTTATGGATTTGGTGAGAGCAGGGGCCATAAATGTGCTCCCAAGGTTTGGTTCAGTTCTTATGCACCTATTGTCCATCCTCAGAAGAATATGCACCTCGTAGTGTCTACTCTAAGAAGAATGAAGACACATATGGAATAGATTGGAACCCACTCATTAGCCTGGAGCCAATCTACGACTTGAAGCTAACTAAACTGCCCCAGACTGACAGGCAGACCTGTTAGCTAGAAAATGAAATGCTTTTTATTATAAGCTACTGAGTTTTGGGAGTGATTTGTTATGCAGAATTATTGTGGCTATAACTGACTAATACAGAGAAGCTAAATATTGAGAATTAGATGACAATATGCATGTGGTCTACTCTGTCCTGTAGAGTGTCTATGAGCCAGAATTGACTCGATGGCACACAACACACACATGCATGTAGTATCCCATTGTTGGCTGTCTCCGTGTCACTGCTTTGTTCAGTCTGCACCAGCCCCAAAGTAGGACTCTGAGCTTTATCAATTCTCCCTGCCTTTCCCCTCACCAACTCCACCCCTGTGCCCAAATCCAGTACATGACCTCGAGAAGAAACATACATTTTACTAAAAATTTTGTTGGGCAGATGAAGAGGATGGCTTACACTATGCAACACACAGCAGTTTACATCAAATCCTCTACAGATACCTCTTTTTCCATTCGAAGATTGTCCTGAACTACTAATTGTCTGGTCATCACTCTCTATCTTCCCCCAAGCCGCATGTTCCCTATGAGGCTCTCGTCCTTACCCCCTGTATTCTGCAGACAGATGAAGTTAACTTTAGCCCACCTCCTCTAGTCTTGTACCCTATGCCCATCACTCAATGATGTCTTCATGTATACCCAAGGTCAGCAGCAACTGAGACTTCAGTTGCCAAGATTCACCCCCTTAGATGGTGCGGCAGATACTATCATTGCTCTGTTTATATTCCTTTGGCACTCATTGTCCCAAACCTGCCACTTCTGCTTCTTCATGAAAGTGCATGTGGCTTTGTCTGAAGACATTGCTCAGCCTACACATGGGCAAGCCAGAAATGCCAGGGAGTTGACTCTATTGGGTCAAGAACTGGAGTTAGTGGATAAATATATCAGCTTCCTTACCCCTTGGGTGGGTCAACTGTGAGGCATGTTCTACGCTGTCTCCCAGCAGACTTGAGCCAAGTTGTCACAGCAGTAACTCTCTCAGTATTAAACCCTCTATTGATTTCTGTCCATTCCCTATCTTTCTTAACCTACTCCCTTACCATTGCTTCCTGGAATCACCTCCCAAATACATTACGTGCACCCTGGCCTTTGTCTCAGTGTCTGCTGAGACAACCTCAGATAGATGGTGTGTGTGTGTGTGCATACACCATTGCAAGGGTACATTCATATGCATGTGTAGATGATATAAAGAGTAATAAATATTTTTATTGTTGTAAATAATTTTTTCCTTCTTTTAATGAAGTGCCAGGCAGACAGTTAGCATTCAATAAATGGTAAAAATGATGATTACTCTGGCAAGGACAAAACTCTGTTAACTTTAGCTGGGTACACTTGGCACTACTCCCTGCCCCCCAATTTTCTTGGTAGAGTCTTCTTGCTTATTCCTGAAACACGTGAACTCATGGGTACTTGTTCTATTGGCAGCTCTTGGTTTGGCTATAATAGTATCAGTAACCCATAACTTTTTTGTTAGTTACCAAGTGCTGATGTAACAGAAATATCACAAGTGGGTGGCTTTAAAGAACAGAAATTAATTTTCTCACAGTTCTGGAGGCTACAGTCCAAATCAGGGTCTTGGCCATGTTGATTCCTTCCGTGAGCCTCTCTCCTAGTTTCTGGTGTCTGCTGGTGATCCTTGGCATCTGTCTTTCCCTGTGTGTGTCTCTGTGTCTATTCTGCTCTTTTGATAACTCAGAGGTAATTAGGTTTAGGACCTACCCTACTCTGGTAGGAAACCCTGGTGGCGTAGTGGTTAAGTGCTATGGCTGCTAACCAAAGTGTCGGGAGTTAGAATCTGCCAGGCGCTCCTTGGAAACTCTATGGGGCAGTTCTAGTCTGTCCTGTAGGGTCACTGTGAGTCGGAATTGACTCGACGGCACTGGGTTTGGTTTTGGTTTGGTCTACTCTGGTATGACCTCATTAACATAACAAAAGAAAATCCTTATTTCCGACAGGGTCATATTTATAGGTACAGGGGTTAAGATTTCAACACATATTTTTAGGGGACACAATTTAATCCCTAACAACTTCTAAGGAGCATTTTAAAGTTTATAAAATTATTTAATATTCATTCATTCTTTCGGTCATTCAACTATAATTTTTTAAATACTCACTATGGAGCCCTGGTGGCACAGTAGTTAAGCGCTCAGCTGCTAACCAAAAGTTGGGAGTTTGAATTAACCAGCCGCTCCTTGGAAAACCTGTGGGGGGAGTTTTACTCTGTCATTATGAGTCAGAATCTACTCGATGGCAAGGGGTCAAAAGGTATATGCCAGAAGTTGTCAAGGATTTCATTTTACTTGGATCCACAATCAATACTCATGGAAGCAGTAGTCAAGAATCAAATGACATATTGCACTGGGCAAATCTGCTCCAAAAGATCTCTTTCAAGTGTTAAAAAGCAAAGATGTCACTTTGAGAACTAAGGCGCACCTGACCCAAGCCATGGTATTTTCAGTTGTCTCATATACATGTGAAAGCTGGACAATGAATAAGGAAGACTGAAGAAGAATTGATGCCTTTAAATTATGATGTTGACAAATAATATTGAATATACCACAGACTGCCAAAAGAACAAACAAATCTGTCTTGGAAGAAGTATGTTCCTTAGAAGTGAGGATGGTGAGACTTTTTGTCTCACGTACTTTGGACATGTTATTAGGAGGGACCAGTCCCTGGAGAAGGACATCATGCTTGGTAAAGTAGAAGGTCAGCAAAAAAGAGGTACATCCCCACGAGATGGATTAGCACAGTGGCTGCAACGATGGGCTCAAGCATAGCAACGTTTGTGAGCGTGGTACAGGACTGGGCAGAGTTTCATTCCTTTGTACATAGGGTTGCTATGAGTCAGAACCAACTCAACGACACCTAACAACGACAACAACAACAACTATATGCCAGGCATTGCCCAAGGTACTGGAAGACAGCAGGGACCAAGACTGGCAAGGTCTGTACCCTCACAGAATTTATGCTCTAATCAGGGGGAGGCACACATTTAACACTTAATTACTTAATACTCTAAACAAATATTTTAAAATATAAAATTGTATAAACAAATCATTAATATAATAAGAGCTTAATTAAATAGACTAGGGTAAGTAATACACAGAAAATAGAACAAGACAGTGTGATAGGAAGAGATTTAGGGGGCACTTTTTTTTTATTTTTATTTTTAGATGGAGTAATCAGGGCCAGTGACTGCAGAGAGAACAGGTACTGAGGAGTTCAGGTGTTTAGCTAGAATATGGAGATGATACACTCCATCCTGATTTCTTAAAGCAACTTTAAACCCACTGCCATCGAGCTGATTCTGACTCATAGCCACCCTACAGGACAGAGTAGAACTGCCCCATAGGGTTTCCAAGGCTGTAATCTTTACGGAAGCTGATTGCCACATCTTTCTCCCATGGAGTGGCTGGCAGGTTCGAACTGCCAGCTTTTCGGTTAGTAGCCAAGCACTTAATCACTGCACCACCAGGGCTCCTCTAAAGCAACTTTACCAGGTATCTATTCTTGTCCCCCCCTCCTTTTTTTTCCTATGTGGAAACCCATGGCTAAGAGAAATCAGGTATCTTGCCTTAGGTCACACAGGAACTGGGATTGAAGCCAGTTTTTTGGAGGTTACCCAGAGGGAACTGAGCAGCAGAAAACTGCACAAAACAGGCAACAGGGATCCAGATGACTGCCCCCCCATCCTATCCCCCAACTCCTGAGTCGTAAACATGATCAGCTTTAAGACAAGTGGCATTGATGACCGCCCCCCCCCCACCCCCGCCTTCTCAGGATTACTGGCCAAGACACCCAGCAGGAACAAGGCAGCCCTTTTCCAACAGAGTCAGCTGGGTGCCTGGAGCAACAGATGCTGCCTGGTCCACTGTGGCAGCCAAAGATGCCAGCTGCCACCTGGCAGCTTTTGGATGATGCTAACTCAATCACACCTCCCCACTGCATGTGGCAGCCACAGAACCACAGCATGGGCACTGAGGACAGGCTTTCACTTCCAGACGCTGCCCACAGTGGGCGGGGGATGGGGCAGGCTCCTTCCTGCATGCATCTTAGCATGCATCCTAGCACGCATGCCTTTACTTCCTGGGGTATGAGACTGGCGTTCCGTAGATCAACCTTTTCTGAGTTTACCACTACTCTGACAACTAACCAGTGATGCCTGCTGTCTAAGTTTTCCTTTTTGGGGAAACAGAGGCACAGATAAGGCAGTGACTTGCTCATAATTATTGTGAGTATGAGCTCTGGCTAGAGCTTAAGGACTTTTCTAAGGCTTGGTTTTCAACCAAGTGTTGAGCGGCTGCCATGTGCTGGCGTTCTGCTAGGTGCCGACAAGCTCACTTCCACTGAGGAAGACAGAAATGTGAAGTTACGAGAATTACATTAGGAGTGATGTGATAGAGATAGGTGTGGGGCATCTCCATGGGGATCCCAACGTAGGGAGTCAACACTTCTCCAGTGGTGGGGAGAACTGGCAGGGTGTGTGTGATAGTACTCCAGCTGTTTCCTGCTCTTTCCAATAAGATTTCTTGGAGTTTTCCATTTGTTTAAACTCATTTTATTGAAAATAAAAAATATGCACTAATTTTCAACTTCAGTTTTATTTAAGTTTGAGCATTTAATCATGCAAAAAAAAAAGCAGTACAGTTTCTGATATAGGATTCTAATTTTGCTTTGGAGTTATCACAAAAGGGACAAATAACACCATCTCTGTTGGAGTTCAGAGACTGGGTCTGGCACTTAATACCCATGTGACCTTGGGTGGCTTCACCTCTCTAAGCATCAGTTTCATCATCGGTAAACGTGGGAGTTATATTAGCATGAACCTTATACAGGGTTGTTGCAAGCATTAAATGAGATAGTACAGGAAAAATGCTGTGAACAGAAAGTGCCCAGTCCATGTTAGCAAAGCTGCTGCTGCTTCTGATGAAGATGGAAGCTTCTAAGAATCGTTATTAAAAAAAAAAAAAAAAGTACCAGAACGCAAATGCCCGGGTTGAAATCATGGCTCTTTCACCATTAGGCTGTGTGAGCTTTTCAGTAGGCCCCTAAACCTCTCTGTGTATCTGTTTCTTCAAAGGGTCCTTGGGAAGATTGAATGAGTTAAACCACATGAAGTGCTTAGAACAAGGCCTGGCATTCACTATATTCCACCCATGAAGGCACCATCAGATGGAAATTGGGCATGAATGAGCCTCTGTAGCCACGCAGACACCTGCAAGCTTCCATCCCTGCCCTTGGAAGCTACAAGTGTCACCTTCCACCTCCGTGAGCAGGGGCCTGTGGGTGAACTCTACAACACCGTGAACTCTGCAGAACTGCTGTGAAGATTGTTGCAAGCTATCATTTTGGTGTATGAACATGATGCTTATTGTTTCTCATAAGGCAACCATGTGGCCTGTGGGCTTGCTTTTGTTTGCCACAGGCCAGCATCTGTCTCATTTGCTGAAACATACATATAAACAAACCAACAAAGAAGACTACACTGCGAAGTATTCCTATTGAGAGGCGAGACACATGCAGAAGAAAATCAGGGGAAAAAAATTTCCATCACATCAATTTTCAAAGCCTGCTGGGCTTGTGGCTGGGCTTGGAGAGGTTCTGCACAAAGAAATAACGCCCCTGTGCAGTCATCTGCCCTTTGGTATTTGCTGGGAAACTTGCAGAACAAACTACTACCTAGCATCATATGGGAACAGTAAAAATCAGTTGCTGTCAACTTGACCCTGACTCATGGTGACACCATGTGTGTCAGAGGAGAACTGTGCTCCTTAGGAGTTTCAATGGCTAATTTTTCAGAAGTAGATCGCCAGGCCTTTCTTGCAAGGTATCTTTGGGTAGACTTGATACTCCAATCTTTTAGTTAGCAGCCAAGCACGTTAACTGTTTACATCACTCAGAGACTTGATAGGAGACATTTGCAGAGGCAAGGACAGGTTAGCTATGTGAGGAAGTTTGTATTTCAGAACAGAGCAACAGATGAGAACTTACAGGAGAAACTTCACTCCCAAGGAGGCTCCAGCACAATTGGAGACCAACAAAGAAACATCTAGGGTGCTGGGACCAACAACCAGCTAGTCCTAGGTGTTGGGGGGAGGGTGCATACAAGCTGACAAGGAAAACAAGCGGCATTTTTCTGGCGTTCAGGATACAGGAGTCTCCAAGCCCTCACAGCCTGGGGGAGGCAGGAGAAAGCTCAGTGTCTGGGACATGCCAAGTCAAAGGTGAGTTCAAAACTCCACTTTGGTGTCCACTGGAACACAGTAGACTCTGCAGTTGCTCTGACTTTGTGTCTTCAAGGATGCCACGGTAGCAACCTGATTTTATATTGGTAAGCATCCTCCACCATTCTCAGTCTACCCTCTATGCTTCTGGTGAAGCTGATCCTACCTCTTGCCTCGGACTCCAGGGATGGCCAGTCAGTGTACCTCTGGCCACCAGGATGGGCATATGACTCAAGACAGCCAAGATGGGATTTTTGTTGGAAGTCTTAGAAAAATGATGCCCTCTTTCCACTGAGGTTGCTAAAATGTTAGTCTTGAATGGCTGGTAGTAATCTTGCCACGCTGAGGGAAAGCCTGCCTGAGAATACAGAAGAGAGAAGAACTGAGAGACAAAAAGTGAGTCCTACAGACATCACATAACCCACTTTTGCAGACATCACATGTGCCCATGGATTTACCCATGCCTGCACTCCTCTCTCTCCCTGGAATTTTCAGTTATAGAAGAAAAAAAATTCTGTATTTCTGCTTAAGTCAGTATGAATTGGGTTTCTGTAATTTACAACCAAAAATTTCTGACTGATACAACACTCCAATTCTACTTTCTCCAAGAAAACTTTCCTTGTCTTCCAGTAAGAATGGAGGTTCCCATAGGTTTTTGGTCAACAACACCAATTTTGAATCAGAGAAACCCTGGGTTTGCCATATTTACAGCCCCGGGAAAGCAACTTAACATCTCCAAGCCTGGATTACATGGCTGCTTTAATATTACATGGCTTACAGGGTTTTTGTAAAAGATTACAAGACCTAAGTGTATAAACTACTTCATACATTAGTAATTGCTATTATTTAAAAATATATATATTTTATTGTTCCCTATTCCCGATGGCAAGCATAGTGGCCCTTTATACTTTATTTAATATGTCTTATTTTTCTTTCTGTTCTCAGTGCCCTGCATAGGGCTTTAAACACAGTAGATGCATATATTTTCATATGTGGGTTTCTCAAGCAGGATGACAAGTAACCTGTCCTCTCATCAGAGCATCCCCAGTGACTTTCTTCCCGGTCATCCAATCAACCCAAGGTAGGAAAAGGACTGATTTTGAGAAGGTGTCAGGTTGGAGCCTCAATTATGTAGCATCATTTTGGAACCCAACAGGAAAATAAAATATTATTTCTGCTAGAAGTATGGGTTGGTCCCAAAGCAGCAGCCTGATAAAGCACATGGTGTGCACCAGGCACTGTGCTAAGTGATTTTCACGTGTGAGAGTGGAAAGAAGGTAGACTGTGCAGTTACCCAGATCTGGTTTCAAACCCCCATTTGGACACTTGTTAGAAGTGTGACTAAAATGGACTTTGGTTTTTGTTGCCTGCCCAGCATCCTTTCTTCCCTCTTTTAAAGCTGCAAATCAAATTTCATTAAGAAATTGCCCCTGCTCTGCCTCTCAGTTCATGTGATATTGGAGGTGTGGGCCTTCCCCCAGCTCCAGCTGTGGGCCCTTGTATCAAGCCTGGTCAATCAGAGTCCACCATCTCCCCGACCACAGAGCTTCTTTGGAGATAGGACATGATCCATGCCAGTCCAGTGGGTGTCAGTCCTGTGACTTTTACTTTACTATTGAAGAGAACCTCTCTCTCCACTGGGGTTGCTAGGCTAGAAGGATGAGGCCAGGAGTTTGTGGTCCTTATGTAACAACCAAAAGATTGGGTGATGGCAACATAAAGGAAAGCCAAGACAAGAGATGGGAAGTCACAATATCTTTGAGCTCCTCTATCTAGCCATACCTGAAGACCAGCTTACTCCTAGATGTTTCAGTTACTTGAGCCAATATATTCCCTTTTTTATTTAAGGCCGTTAAAATTGGCTTTCTGTCACTGAAAGAGTCCTAAACAACTTTTTCTGAGCCTCAGTTTTGTTTTCTACTGAATGGGATTTAATGTTACCTCTCCCACACACATAAGGTGTCTAACAGTACCTGGTAACTTTCCTCCTTCCTCTGAGCTCTGGGAGTGAGTGGCTGTGCCCCTCTCTTTCTTGTAAGAATTTCCTCCTCTGTTGGTCAGCTGACTGGAAATTGCCCAGAAGGCCAACACTGGGGCTGGCAGCCTTCTTTCCTTGTCTCCTTAAACAGATGCAAATAGCATCACTCCATCTGGGCAAATGGAGGAGCTCAGTGGAATATGTATTTGTCCCTGAGCTCTGGTTTTTTATTGCCACCTGGGATGTGCCCAGGAGGCAGCCTGCTGTGTTCTGTGCACCACAGCCAGATGATAACCCTTTGATTTTTGCTCTTCTCTGCTTCTTGAGAATAATGGGCCCATAATGAATTACAACCCCAAGAATAGCTGTAATTGTAACAATGCCACAGAGAGGGAGCTGGCAAATCAGCCGGTCTCATGAAATGTGCCTACCTTGTTCAAACCACTCTCCTTGAAATGGCTACCAACCTTTTTGTTTTTTTATTTCATTCCAAACTTTTAATAAGTAGTGGGCTTTCTGTGGGAAGTGGAGAATGGGAGCCGTACATCTGGAAGATTTTATTCTTGGTTTGTTTGCTTTATTCCCTTGTCCATACAATTTCCCTTGGAATTTGGTCTCAGGAAAAAATTTCTGCAACACTTCTTGCCAAATATCTTAGCTGCCACCAGCCTGGCATCATGTCAAGGAATTGATACTTCCCTGACACCTGGAAAGGCACCCTGGTGGTGCAGTGGTTAAGCGCTTGGCTGCTAACCAAAAGATTGGTGGTTTGAACCCGCCAGCCACGCCATGGGAGAAATATATGGCCATCTGCTTCCATAAAGATTCACAGACTTGGAAATCCTATGGGGGCAGTTCTCCTGTGTTCCGTACGGTTGCTGTGAGTTGGAATCTACTCCATGGCGGTGAGTTTTTTGGTCAACACCTGGAGATGAGGAATCATTTGTGTGCTGTCCGAGGTGCTGATAAGTGGTAAAAAAAAAAAAAAAAAAAAGCGGTAGGCTCATGGTCAAAGGTTGCACTGTGCACCATGAGGGAGATGGGCAGTTGGTGGGGGCGGGGAGGGGAGCTGCATGAGTTGGTAAGGAGAGAAGGTTCCTGGCTCCTCTGAGTTGGCATGTGTTCTTAAAGTCCATAGTCTCGGAGATTCTGGGATCCACACAGAGTCAAATGATGAGCAAGCAGTGGAGTTGGGATGGCAAAAGTGGCTCTTTAATGTTCAAGTGGGGTTGTAGGTAAATATAGCAGGATCAATATTAATTATACTTAGTATCTACCATTATTGAGCACTTGCTATACTCTAGGCTCTGTGCCAAGTATTTGGTATCCACTTTCTCATTTAATCCCTATGACAACCCAGTGAGTTAGGTACTATTACTGTTCCTAGGTTGTAGTCAAGAAAACTGAGACTTAAAAACAACATGGCTTGACCCAGGCAAGGGCTGACATTTGCTCTTAGGTCTGTCTGACATCACCAGAACTCACCCTTTAACCACTATGTTAAGCCCAGTGAACATGCTCAGACTGGGTTCTAGAAGATCTGGAAGGTCAGCCCCTGAATTACTTGGTGACTTGGAGCAAGCCACTGCTGCCATTTAGACTTTGAATTGCCAAGCTATAAAATTAGTGGATTATCTGTAATTAGTGGAGATAGAGAGAGCTGCCTGGTTTAGTGGTGAGCTTCCTGTCAATGGAAGTAAGCTCGGATTGTAGCTAGGGAACGACATGGCACCAAAGTCACATGCGGATTCAATCATAAGATGGCGAGATTGGTCCACATGATCTTTACAGTTCTTCCTCCTATGACAGTCTGTGATGCCAATATGTTTTTTCCAGTTATTTTCAAATCTAAAAGGCCAACATTTGTCCTCCCTCGGGAATGGTCTTGTCAATTGCAAGGCAAAACCCATTGCCGTCGAGTCAACTCTGACTCATAGCGACCCTACAGGACAGAGTAGAATTGTCCCACAGAGTTTCCAAGGGGTGCCTGGTGGATTTGAACTGCTGACCTTTTGGTTAGCAGCTGTAGCACTTAACCACTACGCCACCAGGGTTTCAAGACATATATATATATATCTTTTTTTTTTTTTTTGCTGCTACTTGCTTCTGTGACTCAGTAGAAGGTGAGCACGAAGCATCCATCTCCTCAGCCTTCCTCCTGGAGATCTTGCTTGGCTGAGCACGGGGACACTGGGTGGGAGGGCACCAAGATAACTGCTTGAAATATATGTGTTGCTGATGTTCCCTTTGTCTTCTGCAGGCACCAGATTTTTCCACCCCTAGCAGGGTTCTCACTTCGTTGAACACTCAAACGCCCATTAGGGAAGCTTGTCACTTTCTTATTTGTGGGAAATGTCTGACACAGAAGGGCAGGTACCACTTAAAATGTCAAGACAGCAGTGCAGCTGACAGGTAAATTTCTGTGTAAAAATCCACTTTCTGCTTTGGAGCAGGGGAATGATGTAGGATCCTCTGATGGCAGTTGGACATGAGGACTGTCTTCAGCCAGAGAGGAAGGGGTAAACAATCCCAGTGATCCAGCTTGTTCTTTCACCAGCTTAGGACTCAGAGTGCTGGTTCCTTTCCACATTTCCGGTCTTCACTTAAGGCATCCCATCCCCCACCCAAGGCCCCCTCTCCATTCCCCACTGATCAACATCTCCTCCATCATTTCCTCCCCTCCATCTCTTCTGCCATGCCCACATTCCTCTTGGAATAATGCCCTAATTTATCATCCTGCCCTCCAATCTCTGTATGACAATCAATTCTGCAGGCAGCTGCCATGTGAAGACTATTGAAAGGAGTTCTGGGCTGCAGCTTCCCAGAATATAAAATGCCAATGGCTTCTTGAGTGTTTATAGAGAACAAATAATTAAACAAACTGAGCAGTTCAAACCTACCAGCAGTGCCACTGGAGAAAAGATCTGGCAATCTGCTCCCGTACAGAGTACAGTTTAGGAAACCTTATGGGGCAGCTCTGCTTTGTCCAGTATGGTCGACAGAATAGACTTCATGGCACACAACAACAAAAACCCTCCCTGCCACCCCCTCATCAAGTACTTGCTGCATGATGCTAGGAACTACACTAAGCATTTCATGCCTTAACTTATTTTTCTCAACAACTTAATGAGGTGGGTATTAATAACCTCAGGAACCCCTGGGTGGTACAATTGGTTAAGCAACTGACTACAAACTGAAAGATTGGTGGTGTGAACCCACCCAGAGGCACCTCAGAAGAAAGCCCTGGCAATGTGCTTCTGAAAGAGCACACCCTTGAAAACCCTATGAAGTAGTTCTACTCTGCACATATGGAGTTGCCAGGAGTCAGAATCCACTTGATGGCAACTAACAACAACAACACTAAACTATAGTCATGTGAGTCAGCAAATTCCTTTTTGTTCAAGCTGTTTGGCTTGAGTTTTCTAACATTTGCCCCTAGACAGGTAGAGAATGGTAGGCGCCACAAGGACTGCGTGGTTAAAGTTTTTCAACATATGGTCTGGGGAGTCTTTATTCATTAAGGAAATATTTGTTGTGTATCACTGTGTGTCAGGTGCTGTGCTAGGTGCTGGCCACTGGGAAGGACTAAGGGGGCTTTCTGAGGTCCCAGAGAGACTGAACAATTGCAGATCTGTTATCCAGGCACACAAGGGTCCCATCTGCACTTATCCACGTGCTCCATTAGCAAATGACTATTATAAGACATGCAAGGGCAGTGGGAGGGGTGTTTGAGGGCAGCAGTAGCTCCGAGCATCACTCCAGAACCAGTGGCCTGAGGCCCTAGCTCCTTTGACTCCCTGGTGGAATAATGCAGGAAAGAATCTAACAAAGCCAGGCCCTTCCCTTACCCCCACTGGCAGGAAGGGGCTTCTACTGATCAGGCCTGGTTCTTATTGGGCTTGTGAACAGTGGCTGGGGTTGGGGCGATGGGACTGATGCATCCTTAGCAGAGTCAGAGACTTCAGCATAAGGAGCAGGTGGTGGGATGTGGCAGTAAAGAGCTGTCAGGTCTGGGCCTCGGGCTGTGAGGGGTGCATAATGTTTGCTGCTTCTGTCTGAGGCAAACATATCTATGACTTGATCTTCAGAATAGTGCCCCCTCCTCAACCAAATATGTAGCTCAATGTTTTTCAAACCTGAATATGCATACAGTTGCCTGAGTATCTTGTTAAAATATGGACCCTGATGCAGTAGGTTTGGGGTAAGCCCCGAGATTCTGCATTTCTAACAAGCACCCAGGTGATGCTGAGGGTAGTAAGGGTGTAACCAGTTGTCCTTGAGTGGACACTGACTCATAGCGACCCCGTGAGTGTCAGAGTAGAGCTGTGCTCCATAGGGTTTTCAATGGCTGATTTTTTGGAAGTGGATCACCAGGCCTTTCTTCCGAGGCACCTCAGGGTGGACTCAAACCTCCAACTTTTTGGTTAGCAGCCAAGCACATTAACAGTTTGTACTACCCAGGGACTCCCAGCAAGGGGGTAGGAAACAGGAAATACTTTTCTTTTAGGCACACAATGCCTGTCTTGTCACTGGGCTTGGTGCCTAATTTCCTTAAAACCCATGATTGTTGCTTGTGTTTCAGAGAAATACTTGTACCTGGCTGGGTTCAATTCTAAATTCCACCATTACAAAGGGACATTTCAACCTGAAATATGCTCAGATGAGGACTTCCAGGATAGTAAGTGAGGCCAGTTACTCAATTATTTAGTCATTCAGTAAACATCTGCCAAGCTCCTACAATGAGCCTGATACCGTGCTCTGTCCCATGGTGACAGCCATGAATGACAGAGATGTAACACTATCCTCTGGGGACTTCCAGTCTAGAGCTAAAGGGACCTGAGCTAAGCAAACAAACAGTCAAATAAAATGATTTAAGTTGTGGTGAGGGCATGGAAGGATGCAAAAAAAGGGCTAAGTCTGAGACTAATGAGGAGTTATGGAGAATTTCAGAATAAGTGGTTGTATTAGTTTCCTACTGCTGCTGTAACAAATTACTACAAACTTAGTCCCTTAAAACAACACAGATTTATTATCATACAGTTCTGGAGGTCTGAAGTCGAAAATCAGTCTCACTAGGGTAAAGTTAAGGTGTTGGTGGGGCAGTGTTCCTTCTGGAGGCTCTAGGGGAGAATTCATTTCTTGCCTTTCCTGGCTTATAGATGCTGCCCACATTCCTTAGCTCGTGGTCCCTTTCTTGTGTCATGCCAACCTCTGTGTCTGTTTTCACATTTCCTTCTCTGACTCTACCTTCCTGCCTCCCTCTATAAGGATCCTTGGACCCACCCAGAAAATCCAGGATAATCTTCCCATTTCAAAATTCTTAACGTAATCACATCTGTGAAGTCCCCTTTGCCATGTAAGGTCACAGAATCACAGGTTCTGGGGATTAGGATGTGGACATCTTTGGGGGCTACTATTCTACCTCTCACAGTGCCTCTCCACAAGGCCTCTCTGAGGAAGTGATCCCTGAAGGTTCAGCACAAGTAAGACATGAGAAGAGTAGGGGAAACCACTTTCCCTGATCTAGAAAACAGCAAGGGCAAAAGTCCTGAGGAAGAAGAGAGCTTTGTAAGCCCAAGTGCTGGAGAGAACCCCAGCATGGTGGAGCGCAGAGAGTTAGATAAGGTGAGGGTGGAGTGGAAGGCAGGGGCCAGGCATGCGGGCCCTATGGACTATGGCTAGGACTTTGGATTTCACTTCAGGTGCAAGTAGGAGCCACTGGAAAGCTGAAACAGGTTACTGACGTGATCTGATTTGAATCCAAAGAGGCAGCCACTCCTCAGCTCCAGGCCATGCTTGCCATGTAGCAACACCAGTCCTTTGTGGCCAGGCCTTCCAACACTTCAGGGAAAGCTAGAAATTCGGATTTTTTAAATGTCAAACTTCCAGTTTCAAATTATTGGCAGTGTACTCAAAAATTTTAAAGCACATGTGTGGGTCAGTTTGGCCAAGAGCTGTCAGGCTACCATCTCTGAAGAGGCTTTGCTACATACTTGCTGAGTGATGGGAACTTCTGAGGCTCAGGCTCATGGTCTGCACAGCAGAAAGAAGAGTGGCTACCTCGGAGGATTGTTGTGAAGATTAAAAGTAGTATCTCAATGTGAAAATCTATTTAAAATACTTATCCCGGTGTCTGTAAGACCATACAAATGTATATATACTTTTTAATTTGAAGGGATTAGATGAAGGTTTGAAATAGATGACCTTTAAAATTGCTTCTGGCTCTGAGAGTCTAAGATGATAAAAGATTTCTCATTAATCAGACCATATATTTAATAGCAGGAGAGTTGAGTTGTCTTTCTTAGCCTGGATTTAATTTCCGTACCCAGTATGCTCTGCACAGAATGCGTCTTTGGTAAAAATGACAGTGGGCTCCAAGACAACTCTACTTGATGGCAAAAACCACTGCGGTGGAGAACAACCTGCTGTGGCTGATTGTGTACAACATCAAGGGGTCTGTGATCTAGCAATCAAGGGGTTACCAAAAACAAAAACAAACCCACTGAGTCAATTCCAAATCAGAGTGGCCCTATAGGACACACGGTAAAACTGCCCCATAGGGCTTCTCAGGCTGTAAATCTTTACGGAAGCAGGCTGCCACATCTTTCTCCCATGGAGCCGCTGGTAGGTTCGAATTGCCAACCTTCCGGTTAACCTTCCGGTTAGCAGCTGAGTGCTTAACCACTGTGCCATCAGGGCTTCTCTATCAAGGGTTAGAGACCCAGCATCTGCTTGATTTTCTCCTTTCCTCAAGGGCTTTGAAGTTGATATCTCTTATGCTTCTGGATATCCATGTGTTGTACCTTCCTTCTTTTTACCCAGTGGAGTGAAATTTGGGGAGTGGATGGGAATGTACAGCTTGTTGCCTGGTTCTAGGCAGGTGAGCCTGAAGATTAAAGGTTTTGCTCAGGGAGGGTCTCCTCCGAGGGCCATGGTAGGTGTCTCTCCACCTCCGATACCCTACTTGGAGAAGCCCAGAGCAGAGTTAGGCAAGCCCGATCCCAGGCAGAGCTTCCAGAAAGGAGTGGTTGTGAACAGGCTTTGGGAGCATGCACTAGCTTTGGATTTTATCAATAAAAGCAGCACTCACAAATGACAACAGCAAATAAATTGCACGGCTTTTTGGATTACCATCCGTGGACAGTTCAGCACAGAAACACTGATGTGCACACAGCACACAGAACTTTGATTTCTTTATCAAGCTCTGGAGGCAGTGTGGAGTTGGAAAGATAAAGAGCCTTTCTAATCACCAATACCTCTCACTAATCAAATACCCTGAAAGGAGTCTGAGGTTATAGTACTAGATTGGGTGGTCTCCAATTCTCTGAATATCAACTTTCAGCATCTCTAAGGTGGGCAGAATGCTCCACTTTGCCACCTAAGGTTGTGAGGATACTGCACAGCACCATGCAGACATAAGGCATTGATTCTAATGTTACTCTGGAAAGCCGCTCACTTAATAAGCCTCAGCCTGATGTCGAAGGCCGTCCACTAGGGCCCAAAGAAGGCCTAATGGAAGGTGGTGGGGCTGCTCACAAGATCGAAGGAAAGGCTGAGGCCTCAGGCAGGACAGGCAGAGGCAGCTCTAGGATCCAGGGCAGGACCAATTCACTCGTTGGGGACTCCACCCCGGGAATTGATGCCAGTGGAATTCGGTCATATGTCATTTTGCTCAGGATCGAAATCCCTGGGAGATTCTGATGGCTGGGGTTAGCTATCTCCTTGACCAGGGAGTGGCCAAGACTGACAGGCCCACCAGACTGCATGCTGAGCTCTTAACCACTTTGCCGCCAGGGCTCTTATGGGGAAAGAGGTTCCCACAAAGAAATATTGATGTAGCGTTACCAGAAGAAGGCCCCTGGGTGGCGCAAGCAGGTTGAAGTTGGCTGCTAATCTAAAGGTTGGTGGTTCAAACACAAGAAGTGGCTCCACAGAAGAAAGTCCTGGCAATCTGCTTCCATAAATATTACAGCCAAGAAAACCCAATGGAACACAAAGGGTCTCTCTGAGTTGCAACTGACCAGATGACAGCAGGTTTGAATTTTTCTTTGGTTACCAGAAGAAGGGTGTAAAAATGACGAGGGGGTGGCGTCTGACCGCCTCTAACTTAACAAAGTAGAAAGAGAATCAAGGTCAACAGCCCAAGGCTGGTTTCCATGAGGTGGAAGTCAGACATGCCTCTTCATTCCGCCGTCTTTCAATTCTGACACCAACTGTCTCTCCCACGGCACTCTCTACTTCTCTGCTGTGTTTGATAATTCATTGCAATGGCCACACAGAGGCTACAGACAGTACTTATGATTATGGGGTTTATTAGGGAAGTAACAGGTTACAGTTCAGGCTCAGGAACACTCAGGACTCAGTTTTTCCATCAGGACAGGCTCTTCCCAGCTGTGGTGCAGGCACACCTCTCTCTGGCCCCTTGGCCTCTACTCTGCTTGGGCAAGTGTAAAACTCTTTAGCTCTGCCAGTAAATGTACAAAGGCACCCCACTCCGCCAGTAAGCCTCAGCTGAAGGTGCACAGCTCTAGCTCCACAGGTCAGCAAACCTAGCTCTGCCAAGTGCCTGGAGACAACCTACTCCACCAGCAAGCCTCCTGCCCGACGGCACTCAGCTTTCTCACTCCCTGGGCCTGGAAGCCCACCATGCCATCTCCTGCTGCCGGTCTCTGCTGCTGCCATTTCTCTGCCACTGCTTCTTGCCATCTTTAGTGCTACAGCTCTCTCTCCCTCAGTCTCCTGGTTGCAGGAACTTCTCAGTGCAGGGATCTCAGGTCCAAAGTACACGCTTCACTCTTGGCTGTTCTCTCTCGGTAGTGGTGGGATCCTCTCTTTGCTCTGGAATTAGCTCTCTTTTTAAGCCTAGTGGGATGGCAAAACTGACCATCCCCTCAGTAGTGTTCCATATATCTTATTAGCATGGCCCCACCCAATCATTTGGTGGGAGTTACAAGCCATGGCGAGAAAAGCCACACGAAAGCATTCTATCACATCACCAAGGGGGAGAAGGCAGGTCGGCAGATGCCTTCCACAAAGCCCTGCATAAAGCGGTTCCAGCTTCTCTCCTGGCCCACTTTCCATGGCTCCCCAGTGAACCCCTTCCCTCTTCTTTACTACGTTCCCCGTTTCCTCCAGTCCACACTCTGCTCACTCTGGTCTCTCCTCTGCAGATGCCCCTCCTGCTTATCTCTGCATGTTCCTCAAGCCCACGTCATGGAGATGGACACCTTCTGGGTCTCGGCCTGTCACACATCAGGGCTTGGGTTGAATTCCACATGGGCTAAGAACTAGGCTTTATTGGGAAAAGGGAAAACTTACAAAGCTGGTGCATCCATATCCCATGGAGAGAAGCTACTGCTGGGCCTGCAGTGAGGGTCTGATTTCCAGCAGAGACCCACTGCCTGCCACTCTTCTCCCATGCATAGGGCAAAAGTGAGAAAGCAACTTTGGTGGATGGGGAAACACACAGGCTATTTGGTTGCCATTAGTTCAGACTTGGAGTGCCAACCATTTATAGGAGTAGCCTGGGGACACCAGTTGCCCACACTTGATCTTGGGGTCTATGGAAAGTTACGGCAGATGAAGGAAGCCATCAGTTGCATAGAAAGCTGAGTTTGGGTGTAGCCCCTCTATTTGGGAGAAGGCGGTCCTGGTCCTAACTAGCTCGTTCCCAGGTAGTCCAGAATGAACGCCGGGGTCACTTTTGGACAGTGCTGCTCACTGCATACTACACGTACCCAGCTCCAATACTACTCCTTTTGTAGTTCTTTTACTGGTCCATACCCCCAAGCCCCAACACACCCACAGACTAGACATCTCTCATTTCTCTCAACTCCTTCCCTTAGGACATTTGCCCTCTATTTCCTGTTTCCTTCTTTACTCATCTCTACTCAGGCTCATTATCCTTGATTTTAGACGACCATGTCCCTGTCTCCTCTATTAGACTGTAATCTCTTCAAGGGCATCACCCATGTTTCTTATCTTTGCATTCCTGTCACTAATTCAGAGCTTGGCCCGAATAGGCCTACCATGCATCATAGGATTGATGAATGAATGATTTCAGCTGCAACACCGAGAACTACTCAGAGATGAAATAGGGATGGATCATCCGATGTAGTTCTCTAAGAAGCCTGAGGAGGCAGTGTGGATGAAAACAGTGCCAGGCATGGACTAGCGGGGAGACACCTTGTGTGGTGTGGGGAAGGAGGGGTAGAGATGGGGTTGTCAAACCCACCTGTAGTAGTGGTAGAGCATCTACTACTACACATCGGGCACCGAGCCAAACTGTGGAATACACCAGTGAGTAAAGCCTTTAGGGTTTCCACCCTGACAGAGGTAACTGATATTCTTTAACTTCCTCTACACCCTGGGAGTGAATTTTCTTTGCTTCACTAAATCCTTAATACTTCAAGATAAGCTGGGCCCTTCTCAGATCCAGATTTATTGGTGCCTGACATCGAATCAGAGGGAAAACTGGTCTAAAAGGTTCCTGCGTTTTTTAAGGATTCCAAAAAAATGAACTCTTCTCTCTCTTTTTCTCCCTCTCTCTCCTTTAATCCCCACATTCACATGGTCACATAAGGTCACATAAAAGTTGAGTCAAGATTTGCCCTGCTCAAACCTGTTATTATGCCTGAGACACAGCAGGAGGTGGCATTGTTTTGACAGACTTAAAAGGCATCAAAACGTAAATGGCTTAAATATAACATCCTGTCTCTGAGCTGTCACTCAGAAACTGCTCCAACTATTGATCTGTCAGGAGTGAGAACAGATCAATGGTTGGGGCATGGGGGTGTAGAGGATATCAGGCTTTCAAGTCAAGGCACAGACTTTTGAGTGAAAATGCTCCTTTTACTTGCCAGCTCTGCGCTTGGGAAAGGGATAGGGGAGAGAAGGCATTGGGTTATTTTGAGAACCTTGGCTTAATTACAAAGAATAAACCTTGGAGACTGTAAAGCATAGGGTTTTCATTCTAGATTTATGGATGAAGAGCTGTATTAGCGACCTCCCCAATCATGCCACCGGGCTTGCCACAGCTCACTTCTTTATCCACCCCCACCTTAGTCACCCATTTGGATGAAGGAGCCCAAAGGAAAGGAAGCTCTTTTTCCTGCTGGGTCACCAACATACTGAGGAAGGAAAGTTGAGGTTCATACATATGTCAAAAACAACTCAATTAGTTGGTTTAGGAATTCTAGCTTCTGTCTGATAAATGCATGTTTAAGTCACAGCTGTTTGAATGAAGACCACGAACTACAACTGACCAAATGATTGTCGTTGTTAGGTGCGGTCAAGTCGATTCTAACTCATAGTGACCCTATAGGGCAGAGCAGAACTGCCTCCTAGGGTATCCAAGGAGCGGCTGCTGGATTCGAACTCCCGACCTTTTGGTTAGCAGCCAAGCTTAAAACCTAGACTTATCCCTCATGTTTTGGCCCAGCATCTGCTCCTCTGCAATAGTTTATTCTGCTCCACCTAGACAGAATTTGGCACCTCTGGAATAAGCCCACTCCCCGTACTTCTAGAATGGCATTTGTAGTATCCTTCGGGAAAGCATTTGGTGAAGCATATTGTAATTGTTTGGAAGTGAGTATCTTCCATTGTTTTATTCTTTCATCTCCTTGAGAACAAGGGTCCCATCTTATTCTTTTCTATACCCTTAACACCTAGTAAGTATGCAGTGAATGTTCCCTGCACAAAGAAGGAACAAATACTCAATTATACATGCACCGCATTATGGGATACTATGAGAGAAAGAGGTGAAAGAAGTGGCGGAAAGTTCTGAGAGCCAGAGGGGAGCAGGGAGGTAGACAATGGGAAAAGGATAGAGGAGCAGACAACAAAAGAGAAGAGGGAAGGCACCCTCCAGGAGGGAGACACAAGCTTAAGAGGGAAGGAGCTCAGTAACTTTGAGTATAATTCGAGGAAAACTACATTGATCAGGCGCTGCTGCTGTTTCCTGGAGCTTAGTGCTGAGACTGATTTCCTGTTACACTTCTCTCTGAAGTGCTAATTAGAGGATTAGCCATTGTTCAGAGCTCTTTAGCCACTCTTTATCTTCCTCAGCTCCACTCTGAAGGGGGAAGACTTCAGGGGAACTAATTTTCTGTACTGCAACCCAAAAGAAAGACTACTACTATGAGAGCTGGATAAAACCAGATTTGGCTCCTTGAGCTTGCTACAGGGTCCTTTGTCTCTCTGGTTAAAAAGCAAGGTTTTTTTTGCATCTATTCTGATCATCCATAGAACTGGATCTCATTCTCCCCTGTCAGCCACAGCTTTCAGCAAAAGAGAAAGAGGTGCAGAGAAAGAAAAGGAGGGGGAGACAAAGGGAGATTTTGGGGCACCAGAGCTAACAGTAACAACAACATCTCTCATTTATTGAGCTCTTACTGTGTGCAAGGTTCCACCATCAGCAAGTTCCACGCATTGTGTCACTTAATCCTCACCTTTGAAGCAGACATTTTTATTATTCCCATTTACATACATGAGAACTGAAGCTCAGAATAAATAATTTGCCGTGGTCACAAACTTGATTCCCACTAGAGTCCATATCTGAAACCAGGATGGTCCGACTCCACAACCCATTCCCTTCACTGTGATGTTATTTAACCACCACCCTGCAGAAGGCACAGAATCACTGGTGGGTATGGGATGATGATGATGATGGTACATGGTAGCTAACTTGCAATTGGGCCCTTGGGTGGTGCAAATGGTTAACAGCTTGGCTGCTAACTGAAAGGTTGGAGGTTCAAGTCCACTGAGAGATGTCTCAGAAGAAAGGCCTGGTAATCTACTTCTGAAAAATCAACTACTGAAAACCCTATGGAGCCCAGTTCTACTCTGACTTGGGGTCACCGTAAATTGGAGTTGACTTGATGGCAACTGTTATGTTGTTGTTGTTGTTACTGAGCACTTAATTTGTGCCAGGCGCTGTACAAATACAGTTCACATACATTGTCCTATTGAAACCTCTCAATATCCTAGTGAGGTAGGTTATACAATTCATTTGTAGATGAGAAACTTGAGGCCCAAAGAGATTTAGGGTCTCAATCAAAGTTCTCCAGTGAGTTGTGCAGTGGTAGGGCTCAGAATTGAAGAAAATGTCTGTTTGGCTCTAAAGCTGATACAAAGGCTAGGAAGAGTTAAACCAAATGATTTCTTCACTGATTGGATTTTTCTCTGAAGGAAGGTGTCTCCAGGGACTTTTGATTCATTCTTCTGCCTTTGGGTAGCTAAGCCATTATTATCTCTTTTGATAGTTGCAAGGGTGTCTGAGAGGTAAAAGGGGGCATCCAAGGTTGTGCAGCTTGGACACTCAGAAATATATCTGATATCGTCACTAGTCCTTCTAAGATTATTGGGTGGGTTAGACTTGTCTAGGAGCCCTGGCTGCACAGAGGTAAAGCACTTAGCTGCTAACTGAAAGGTCAGTTGTTTGACCCCACCAGCTGCTCTGAAGGCCAAAGATGTGGTAATCTTCTTGTAAAGATTACAGCCTTGGAAACCCTATGGGGCAGCTTTATTCCATCCTACAAGGTTTCTATGAGTTGGAATCAGCTTGATGGTAACAGGTAAGGCTTGTCTGCTCCATTTCTCCTTATTGTCTTGGCCTTCATCCATTTCATTCCCCCTCCTGGTGCCCAATGCCCATTCATTGCTTCTGGGTCCTGGGGTCCTTATTACTACTGCCTTTGCTGCCATATTATTATCATTATTTTTAAACCAATAGGCTATTTTTTAGAGCAGTTCTAGGTTTACAAAAAATTGAGCAGAAAGAACAGAGAGTTCCCATAAGCCTCCTACCACCTCCCAAACACACATATTTTCCCCTATTATTAACATCTTGTTTTGGTGTAGTACGTTTGTTACAATTGATGAATGAATATTGATACATTATTATTAACTAGAGGGCAGTGGTGGCTCAGTTGTAGAATTCTTGCCTTTCATGAGGGAGACCTGGGTTTGATTCCCAGCCAACGTACCTCATGCTTAGCCACCATCCATCTATAAGTGGTGGCTTCTGTTTTGCTATGATGGCAAACAGGTTTCAGAGGAGCTTACAGACTAAGACAGTCTAGGAAGAAGGGCCTGGTGACCTGCTTTCAAAACTCAGCCAATGAAAGCCTTATGGATCACAACAGTCCAATCCTGTTGTGCATGGGGTTGCCATGAGTTAGGGGCTGACTTGATGGCAGTTAACAACAACGTCATTATTAACTAAAGTCCACAGTTTACAGTAGGGTTCACTCTTTGTGTTGCACAGTTCTACAGGTTTGGACAAATGCATAATGTCATGTATCCACCATTGTTTGCAGTACAGAATAGTTTTACTGCTCTAAAAATGCCTTGGTGCCCAATATCCATTTGCTGTTCCTAGGGTCCTGGGGCCCTTATTACTACTGCCTTTGCTGCCTTTTTGAACCTCTTTCCCTCACTTGTGGAACAGTGCTTAAGTGTTTGGCAGGTAACCAAAAGGATGGCAGTTTGAATCCACCAGCTGCTCCTTGGGCCAGTTCTACTCTGTCCTATAGGGTTGCTATGAGTCAGAATCAACTGGATGGCAATGAGTTTTGTTTTAGTTTTCCCTCACTAGAATTTATCTCTGTGTCCCTCCTGACCCTCAGGTGGCTGAAGTCAATTTGATCAAATTTATTTGCACTAAAGCATTAATGGCTTATTATAGCCATCCTTCCAGGTAAGTGCTGCATTTGGGAAAGTCCCATCTAAATCATGGACCAATGCTGTACACTACAGTGCAGTAGCAGGCAGCCTGAGAGAGGTCTCGGTGAGGTTGTCTTTCTGTTTAGGCAAATCACTTGATCTACACGTGAAGGCAAGTCTCCCCAGCACTTCCAGCTCAGAGAAGTCCTCCCTGGCAGAGCATGGGTTGCCTTAATCTGCAAAATGGGGGTGGGGGTTTCTGCCTGGAAGAAGGGAGTGGGTCTGCTGCTCTCTTGCAGAATTAAGATTAGTCTAATTCCAGAAATCTAATCCGGGGAGGCAGAGGCTGCCAGGCAGCCAGCAAAAATTAATGAGAAAATTGGAGTAAACACAATGTGTGTCGCGTCGGTGCAGGTTAGGAGAAGGTGACTCAGTGCTAGTCTGCAGAGCTGGGCTCTCCAGGGTATGTATACTCGGTGTACGTGCCTCTTTGGAGGTGCTGTGTGCTCTGGAGCTAATGAATTCAAAGGCACGGCTGAGGGCTTAGAAGGGAATGCCTCTACTTAGATAGCTTCTGAAGAACATTCCATTTACTTGAATCACATCTTAGATCTGCCCTCTGTGATCAAATTATTGAGGAGTAGCACACGCACAAAGCCCTTCGGTGTGGGATAAAAAAGACATCATGCTCAATAGGAATGGCAAGAGGGAGGAAGCAGTAAGAGATTGAAGAGCCTCTGTGATTCACTGCCTGGGCATAAGCTTCACAAAGTGCATTTTCTTCTTTTCTCTGTACTCGGAGATGCGAACATCAGGAAAGAGAGAAAGTTGCCATTTGATTAAGTCCTTTGTTATAGGGAGATCCTATAAAGGCTGTACACAGGAGGAGCTGCTGTTTCCTGACAACCCATTTGCTTTCATCGATCAAATACTTTTATGCCTGGTTCATTCCTTTGAGGGGAAATTTGCTCGGCAGAAAACAGGTACAGGATGGGCAGTGGGGCCCCAGCTCACGGGTCTGTGCTCAGAGGATCAGAGCAGAGTCAGGGACAGGTGTAGTTCACGTTAAGAGCTGTCTGTCCAGATTGTCTTAATGACTTGAGGGTTTTTGGTGACTTGAGAAGTGAATTAGAAGGACATGGTTGCCCTTTTGATAATAAACCCATCACCTGTTGCTGTGGAGTCAATTCTGACTCACAGTGACCCTTTAGGACAGAGTAGAACTGCCCCATGGGGTTTCCGAGGCTGTGACCTTTACAGAGGCAAACTGCCACATCTTCCTCCTGCAGAGCCGCTGGTAGATTCCATTCACTGACCTTTGTGGTTAGTAGCTGAGTGCTTTAACCTCTGTGCCACCAGGGCTCCTTTTTAATAACAAAGGAGAGGAATTACAGCATAGTGCAAGGTTGCAAAGGCAATGACCTCAGAGGGAAAATAGGTAATATAAATATAAATGAATAAACGTGTGTAAGAAAGTTAACGGGATAAGCCTAAAGACAAACAGCACTCATCCTCAGTGTTTGGGAGTAACGGGGTGCTGAGGACTGTGGTGAGCTGCAAAGCTCTTACACTGTCAGGGACTGACCTCTGGGTAGTGGCTGAAAGCACAAGCTGTGGAATCAGAAAGACCTGGAGTTGGATTCCAAGTTCTCTCTCTTATTGGCTTGGTGACCATGGATAAGTTATTTGACTCCATAAAGTGAAAATAGGAGGCTGAAAAAAAAAAAAACCTGAGAAGATCCTTGTATTGGTCAGTAAAGGCTAAAATATGCTGTTGTAACAAAAATCCACTGACTCCCAATAGCTTAAGCCAACAGTTTACTTCTTGCATGTCCATTTTGGGTCAGCAGGGGACTATCACTGTCACTCAGGTACCCAGGCTGATGGAGTAGCCACCATCTCAACTTGAGGCTTCAAGGTTCACCTCAGCAAGGGAAGAGGGTATGGAAAATGGCACAAAGAAAGAAAAAACAACCAAACCAGTTGTTGTCAAGCTGATTCTGACTCATGTGTGTCCAACTAGAACTGTGCTCCATAGTGCTTTCCATGGCTAATTTTTTGGAAGTAGATTGCCAGACCTTTCTTACAAGGCATCTCTGAGTGGATTTGAATCACCAAACTTTTGGTTAGTAGCTGAGCACTTAGTTGTTTGCATGACCTCTTCAATACACTACTCACATTTCATTGGTCAGAGCAAATCAGGTGACTATTGCTAATGTCTAGGAGGAAAAACCTCATTGTCTCATGCTCCACGGAAGAAGGAAACCAGATAAGGAACACAAGGGTTATCTATCACGGGTATTTTAAAATCTCTGCATGAAAAAAAAAATTGAGCAAAAATTTACCAAAAAGCAGTAATTGATATTAGGGTGCCTGGATTATTGTTAAAATTTTCCACAAAGAACATATATTAAGCAAAAAGAAAAACATACTTTTTCTTTGGTAAATAAAATAAAGATTAGGTTGGTTACCTAAGGCGGTGGTTGTTGTCTGCCATTGCATCCCTTCCGACTCATAGCGACGCCATGTGACAGGGCAGAAATTCCCCATAGGGTTTTCTTGGCTATAATCTTTACAGGAACAGATTGCTAGGTCTTTCTCCTGAGGAGCTGCTGGGTGGGTTCAAACTGCCAACCTTTCAGTTAGGAGCTGAGCACAACCGTTCCATCACCAGGGCTCTTTCTTGGGTGTCTAGGGTTCCAGTTTCCTAGACATTCCGTAGGTTACTCAGTTAATAGGTGGAAGGCCCAGGATAAACTCAACACTATTTTTTTTCTTCTTCCTCCTAAAGAAACGGGATAAGGTCAACATTGTGTATAGTGAAATTCTCTTACCCAGAAGGCTTTACATATAAAATGGATATGGGCACCACTATAAACTTGCTGACACGGTAGATAACTTTGAACAGTGACCTTCCCATTTTCCACATCCACGTCCATAAAACAAACTTCCATAAGGGGAACTGATTCAGGAGATGATGGGGAAGGGGGATGTATTCAAGGGAAGAGAGTCTGGAAAAGAAGGTAGCGAGTTGAGGATGAGATGTGGTGTCTCAGGCCAGGTTCCCCAGAAGGAGCTCCTGAGATGATAATGTATTTGCATGAGATTTATTAAGGGAGGGTTCCCAGGAGAAACTGGTGAGAGACTGGGGATAAAGAACAGGATGGGGAAGAAAGCAGGCAAAGCTGTAATTTTAGGCTAAATCTCAGCCTCAGCTTGATTTCATGGGGAGCTCTAGAGTGTAAATTACACCTCAGAGTTTGCCCTGACTTGAGGCAAGACAGCTGAGCTTTTGTACGCCTGCCCCAGTCGGTCCTTGGGTCCCAGGCACCTCCAGGTCTCTGGAAGTGAGAGCAGAGCAGATCCAGTGGCCAGAGCATGAAGCTGGAGGGATGGGCAGAAATGATAAATGGGATCTGAGGGGACATTATCCTCCACAGATGGAGACTCCCTGAAGATAGAGATTCCAGCCCCTCAGATAACTAGTGCTTCACAGACTGGATATGGGGCTAAGTAAAAGCCTGGGGGAAAGGATTTTAATCATGACAGAAAAGGAGGCTCCTTGCTTGTACTGCACCGCTGGTACTAGTGGGAGAGGCCCAGGTGGCTTTCACCACAAACACTTCCATCAGCTGTCTTTGGGAAGGACTGACAGATGGTTCCAAATCTACGTGGACGGCTGGAAAAAAAGTTCATCATATTGACAGGTAAGAATTCTTGACACACAGTGAGGAATGAAAAGTGATAATGTTGTTGAGTAGAGGTTGGTGCCATTATGAGGATTTACAGGTGCGGGAAATTCCCCTGCTCCTTCGCCACATATGCTTTATCATGTGATCTTCTTCTTTGGAATCAAGCCTGCCTGCTTCCCTCCCTCCCTCCCTCCCTTTTCTCTGCTCAGTGCTAGAAGGCATTAAGACAGAGGTTTCCTGAGGGCTGCACGAGAGGAAGCACAGGGAAAAGACTTGGAGATAGATAGAACAGGGTTCAAATCCGACACTACAATTTATGAGTTAGGTGAATTAACCTCCCTGAATCTCAAGTTTCTTACATGTAAAATAACAAAATGAAATCAAAATAACCAAACCAAACCAAAACCAATTCAGCTCCCTCACGCAATTTGAACTCATGGCAACCCCACATGCATCAGAATAGAACTGTGTTCTATAGTGCTTCCAATAGCTTTGACCCTTCAGAAGTAGATCACCAGGTCTTTCTTCCAAGGTGCCTCTGGGTGGGTTTGAACTGCCAACCTTTTGGTTAGTAGCTGAGTGCTACTAACACCACCCAGGGACTCCTACATATATAAATCTCATCATATATATAATAACCCACTAATAAAAATTTTTTTTTTAATAAGGAATGATAATTACAGACTAAGACAAAGAAGAAAGGCCTGGCGATCTACTTTCAAAAAATTAACCAACGAAAATCCTATGGATCACAATAGTCCAATTCCTTTGCTCATAGGTTTGCCATGAGTTGGGGGCTAACTGACACTTAACAACAACGATAACACCTACACCTATAATGATTGTATTTAGGTTAGAGGGGGCTGTAACCTTTCTGAGTCTCGATTTCTTCATGTATACCATGAAATGTAAAATTATTTTGTTGCTGACGATGGAGATGATGATAATTCCTACCTCTCAGGATTGATGTGGGGCTAAAGAACTAAATATAGCAGATTTACAGCACAGTGTGCTGTAGTAGTATACTGTACTTAGCCCATCCTGGGTTCCTCTCCACCCCTCAAGTCTCCTTAAAGGCAAAAAAAGAGTGGGTCTTTGCACTCCTGCCGCTTCTACCCAAAAAAACCAAACCCACTGCCATCGAGTTGATTCTGGCTCATAGCGACCCTAAAGGACAGAGTAGGACTGCCCCAAAGAGCTTCCAAGGAGTACCTGGTGGATTCAAACTGCCGACCTTTTGGTTAGCAGCTGAACTCTTAACCACTATGCCACCAGGGTTTCTGCCTGCCGCTTCTGATCGGGTTATTTTTCATGTAGACTTGGAAACCCTTTGGAGCACTGCATCTGGTGTTTTCTAATAAAAATTTTTCTCTTTTTCTCCCAGCCAGGGTGAGTTTATGACCATGGTTGTCTCTGGGTGAGCAGACACAGAGCCCTCCAGAGAGAGAGGAACCCTATCAGGCCTGCTCAGCCAAGGTGGAAATAACTATGAATGAGAAAATGTAAGGAGCGTCTCTTTCTCCTGGCAGATGCCCTGGACCCCGCTGGACCTGTATAATTTGTAGGAGAGAAGCACAAGCTGAGTCTTACACCACGTGCATTTATCTCCTCACTTTTTTCTGCAGGAATCTAGATAGGGTTTAATAGGCTCGCTCGAAGAGGGGGCGACGCAGGGTATGCCATCGAGTCCTTTGTCTTTACAGGGTTTGAAAGGATGGACCGTTAACAAGTCTAATTTGATCTTGGCTCAAGTTAAAGAACGGTGAATTCCAAGCCAGGAAGAATAAGCTGGGATGCCACAGAATGCTAGAGATAATTTAACTCCCTCACTCAATAGATAAGGAAGCTGAGGCTCAGGAGGGGGACTGATGTGTCCACAGCCAGGTACTAAACTGCTGTTGGGCTGGTCCTTCAGCCAGGCCACCTGACTCCTGGGCCAGTGCTCTGGGCACAGTTTCCCACCACTGTCATTCATTTCTATGTCACAGTCATGATTTTTTGTCATATCTATGTATCATCACTACCATTATTAACATGGTTTCCTTAATACTTCAAGCAACTCTTTTTTTTTTTTAAATCCTAAATAAATTTGTTTTGAAAGGGAACTGCTGTAAAAGGAAAACAAGGATCCTTTGTCACAAATAGAAGGCAGCCATAAAAATAGATGCTATGAAACAAAACAGTACAAAAAGTTAAGTGTTAGCATCGTAGTGGTATGTGAGGAGACAGCTCATTTTTCTCTGCTAAAAGGCAGATTTGTAACATGAAAGAAGTATTAAAACAGAATTTAAAAGTGAATAGCTGGGGAGGGGTGGGGAGGGAAATATACTAACTAGACAATAAAAAAGCGGTAACTTTGGTGAAGGGTAAGACAATACACAACACTGGGGAAGCCAGCAGAACTTGTACGCGGCAAAGTCATAGAAGCTCCATAGACATATCCAAACTCTCTGAGGGATTGAGTTACTGTGCTGAGGGCTGGGGACCATGGCCTCAGGGGACATCTAGTTCAATTGGCATAGCATAGTTTATAAAGAAGATGTTCTACATCCTACTTTGGTGAGTAGTGTCTGGGGTCTTAAAAGCCTGTGAGCAGTCATCTGATACACATCTACTGGTCTCACCCCATCTGGAGCAAAGGAGAATGAAGAAAACCAAAGACACAAGGGAAAGATTAGTCCAAAGGACTCATGGACCACAATTACCACAGCCTGCACCAGACTGAGTCCAACACAACTAGGTGGTGCCTGGCTACCACCACCAACTGCTCTGACAGGGATCACAATGGAGGATCCCAGACAGAGCTGGAGAAAAATGTAGAACAAAATTCAAACTCACAAAAAAAAGACCAGACTTACTAGTCTGATAGAGACTGGAAAAACCCTGAGACTATGAATACCCCCAGGGTACCCTTTTAACTAAGTATTGAAGTCACTCCTGAGGTTTACCCTCAGCCATAGGTTTTTTTTTTTTTTTTTATAGATTAGACAGGCCTATAAAACAAACAATAACATACGTAGTTCAACCATGTATACAAGACTAAATGGGCACACCTGCCCCAAAACAAAGATGAGAATAGGAAGGGACAGGAAAACTGGACAAATGGGAATGGGGAACCCTAAGTTGAGAAGGGGAGAGTGTTGATACATCGTGGAGTTGGCAACCAATGTTGCTAAACAATTTGTATATTATTTAATGAGAAATTAATTTGCTCTGTAAACTTTCACCTAAATCACAATTAAAAAAAAAGAGAATAGCTTTCTCACCATAGGAGTAGATTTTTTTTTTATATAATTTTTATTCTACTTTAAGTGAAAGTTTACAAATCAAGTCAGTCTCTCACATAAAAACTTATATACACCTTGCTACATACTCCCAGTTACTCTCCGCCTAATGAGACAGCCCACTCTCTCCTTCCACTCTCTCTTTTTGTGTCTATTTCGCCAGCTTCTAACCCCCTCTACCCTCTCATCTCCCCTCCAGGCAGGAGATGCCAACATAGTCTCAAGCATCTACCTGATCCAAGAAGCTCACTCCTCACCAGCATCCCTCTCCAACCCATTGTCCAGTCCAATCCCTGTCTGATGAGTTGGCTTTGGGAATGGTTCCTGTCCTGGGCCAACAGAAGGTCTGGGGGCCATGACCACCAGGGTCCTTCCAGTCTCAGTCAGACCATTAAATCTGGTCTTTTTATGAGAATTTGGGGTCTGCATCCCACTGCTCTCCTGCTCCCTCGGGGATTCTCTGTTGTGCTCCCTGTCAGGGCAGTCATCGGTTGTAGCCGGGCACCATCTAGTTCTTCTGTTCTCAGGATGAGGTAGTCTCTAGTTCATGTGTCCCTTTCTGTCTCTTGGGCTCGTAATTACCTTGTGTCCTTGGTGTTCTTCATTCTCCTTTGATCCAGGTGGGTTGAGACCAATTGATGCATCTTAGATGGCTGCTTGCGCTAGCATTTAAGACCTCAGATGCCACTCTTCAAAGTGGGTTGCAGAATGTTTTGTTAATAGATTTTATTATGCCAATTGACTTAGATATCCCCGGAAATCATGGTCCCCAAACCCCTGCCCCTGCTACACTGGCCTTCGAAGCATTCAGTTTATTCAGGAAACTTGTTTGCTTTTGGTTTAGTCCAGTTGTGCTGACCTCCCCTGTATTGTGTGTTCTCTTTCCCTTCACCTAAAGTAGTTCTTATCTACCAACTAATTAGTGAATACCCCTCTCCCACCTTCCCACCCTCCCTCCTCTTGTAACCACAAAAGAATGTTTTCTTCTCAGTTTAAACTATTTCTCAAATTCTTATAATAGTGGTCTTATACAATATTTGTCCTTTTGCAACTGAGTAATTTCACTTAGCATAATGCCTTCCAGGTTCCTCCATGTTATGAAATGTTTCACAGATTCCTCACTATTCTTTATTGATTCGTAGTATTCCACTGTGTGAATATACCATAATTTATTTATCCATTCATCCATTGATGGGCATCTTGGTTGCTTCCATCTTTTTACTATTGTAAACAGTTCTGCAATAAACATGGGTGTGCATTTATCTGTTCATGTAAAGGTTCTTATTTCTCTAGAATATATTCCAAGGAGTGGGATTGCTGGTTCATATGGTAGTTTTATTTCTAGCTTTTTAAGGAAGCGCCAAATAGATTTCCAGAGTGGTTGTACCATTTGACATTCCCACTAGCAGTGTATAAGTGTTCCAATCTCTCCACAGCCTCTCCAACGTTTATTATTTTGTGTTTGTTGGATTAATGCCAGCCTTGTTGGAGTGAGATGAAATCTCATTGTAGTTTTGGTCTGCATTTCTCTAATGGCTAATGATTGTGAACATTTCCTTATGTAGCTGTTAGCTACCTGAATGTCTTCTTTAGTGAAGTGTCTATTCATATCTTTTGCCCATTTTTTAATTGGGTTATTTGTCTTTTTGTAGTTGAGTTTTTGCAGTATCATGTAGATTTTAGAGATCAGACACTGATCGGAAATGTCATAGCTAAAGACTTTTTCCCAGTCTGTAGGTAATCTTTTTACTCTTTTGGTGAATTCTTTGGATGAGCATAGGTGTTTGATTTTTAGGTGCTCCCAGTTATCTAGTTTTTCTTCTGCATTCTTAATAATGTTTTATATACTATTTATGCCATGTATTAGGGCTCCTAATGTTCTCCCTATTTTTTCTTCCATGATTTTTATCGTTTTAGATTTTATATTTAGGTCTTTGATCCATTTTGAGCTCGTTTTTGTGCATGCAGTGAGGTATGGGTCTTGTTTCGTTTTTTTCCAGATGGATATCCAGTTATGCCAGCACCATTTGTTAAAAAGACTGTCTTTTCCCCATTTAACTGTTTTGGGGCCTTTGTCAAGTATCAACTGCTCATATGTGGATGGATTTATGTCTGGATTCTCACTTCTGTTCCATTGGTCTATGTATCTGTTGTTGTACCAGTACCAGGCTGTTTTGACTACTGTGGCGGTATAATAGGTTCTAAAATCGGGTAAAGTAAGACCTCCCACTTTGTTCTTCTTTCTCAGTAATGCCTTATTTATCCAGGGCCTCTTTCCCTTCCCTATGAAGCTGGCGATTTGTTTCTCCATCTCATTAAAGAATGTCGTTGGGATTTGGATCGGAATTGCATTAAATGTATGCATCGCTCTTGGTAGAATAGACATTTTTATGATGTTAAGTCTTCCTATCCATGAACAAGGTATGTTTTTCCACTAATTAAGTCTCTTTTGCTTTGTTGCAGTAGTGTACTGTAGTTTTCTTTGTATAAGTCTTTTACATCTCTGGTAAGGTTTATTCCTAAGTATTTTACCTTCTTGGGGGCTACTGTAAATGGCATTGATTTGGTGATTTCCTCTTCAATGTCCTTTTTGTTGGTGTAGAGGAATCCAATTGGTTTTTGTATGCTTATCTTGTATCCTGATACTCTGCTGAACTCTTCTATTAGTTTCAGTAGTTTTCTGGAGGGTTCCTTAGGGTTTTCTGTGTATAAGATCATGTCATCTGCAAATAGAGATACTTTTACTTCTTCCTTGCCAATCTGGATGTCTTTTATTTCTTTATCTAGCCTAATTGCTCTGGCTAGGACTTCCAGCACAATGTTGAATAAGAGTGGTGATAAAGGGCATCCTTGTCTGGTTCCCGATCTCAATGGGAATGCTTTCAGGCTCTCTCCATTTAGGGTGATATTGGCTGTTGGCGTTGTATAAATGCTCTTTATTATGTTGAGGAATTTTCCTTCTATTCCTATTTTGCTGAGAGTTTTTGTCATGAATCGGTGTTGAACTTTGTCAAATGCCTTTTCTGCATCAATTGATAAAATCATGTAATTCTTATCTTTTGTCTTATTTATGTGGTAAAAAAAAATTTTTTTTTTGGTAGATTACATTAATTGTTTTTCTAACGTTGAACCATCCTGGTATGAATCCCGCTTGGTCATGGTGAATTATTTTTTTGATATGTCATTGAATTCTTTTGGCTAGAATTTTGTTGAGGATTTTTGCATCTACGTTCATGAGGGATATAGGTCCATAATTTTCTTTTCTTGTGGTGTCTTTACCTGGTTTTGGTATCAGGGATATGGTGGCTTCATAGAATGAGTTTGGTAGTATTCCGTCCTTTTCTATGCTCTAAAATACCTTTAGTAGTAGTGGTGTTAACTCTTCTCTGAAGGTTTGGTACAACTCTGCCGTGAAGCCATCTGGACCAGGGCTTTTTTTTGTTGGGAGTTTTTTGATTACCTTTTCAATCTCTTCTTTTGTTATGGGTCTTTTTAGTTGTTCTACCTCTGTTTGTGTTAGTTTAGGTAAGTAGCGTGTTTCTAGGAATTCACCCATTTCTTCTAGGTTTTCAAATTTGTTAGAGTACAATTTTTCATAGTAATCTGATTTGATTCTTTTAATTTCAGTTGGGTCTGTTGTAATACCACCCATCTCATTTCTCATTTGGGTTGTTTGTTTCCTCTCCTGTTCTTCTTTTGTCAGTTTGGCCAGGAGTAGGTGTTTTTTAATGCTCTGTTTGTGGGCCAGGAATCTCTGGGTGGTGCAAAGAGTTAACACACTTGGCTGCGAACTGAAGGACTGGAGGTTTGAGTCCACCCTGAGGCACCTCAGAAGAAAGACCCAGCAACCTACTTCTGAAAAATCAGCCATTGAAAATCCTATGGAGCACAGTTCTACTCTGACACATATGGGGTCATCATGAGTCAGAATTGACGGCAACTGGTTTCTGGTTTATGGACCACCTAAAATCACCTCTCATACTGTGAGTGGTTAAGTCTGTCTCGGAAGCAAGGATGGCAGGACTTCATCTTACGTACTTTGGACATGTTGTCATAAGGGACCCATCGCTGGAGAAGGACATCATGCTTGGTAAAGTAGAGGGTCTGCGAATGAGAGGAAGACTGTTAACGAGATGAATTGACACAGTGGCTGCAACGATGGGCTCCAGTATAACAATGATTGTGAGGGCGGGGTAGGACCAGGCAGAGTTTTGTTCTGTTGTACATAGGGTCGCTATGAGTGGGAACTGACTTGATGGCACCTAACAACAAGAAGTTGATCAGGAAAAGAAAATGGGTGTGAAAGTTTCTAAGGAAATTAATACTTTATACCAGCTGGGTTTGAGTCCCATCTGTGCCAGTTACTAGCTATGGGACCCTGAACAAGTTAGTAAGCTCTTTCTGTCTCAGTTTCCTCCCTCATAAGATGGGAATAATAGTAGATAAAGATATACAGGCATATAGATACATGTTTCATGGGGCTACTGCAAGTATTAAATAAGATAGTACATATAAACAGCCCTTAGAACAGCACTTGGTGCAGCGTAAACACAGAGTTGCATCAGATATTATTGTAATTATCATCATTAAAATTGTAAGTGGTATTATGCCATGTAGCAGGCATTGAAAACTATTTGTAAAGGGCCACAAAGTAAATAGTTGAGTCCTTGTGGTCCATGTGGCCACTGTTGCAACTACTCCACTCTGCCATAGGAGCGAGAAGGCAGCCATGGACAACAGTAAATGAATGGGCAGGGCTGTGTTCTCATAAAACTTTATTTACAAAAATAGGCCACAAGCTAGAATTGGCCTGCAGACTGTAGTTCACCTTAAAGGGTTGTGGGCATGGAAAACAATAGCAGGCCAAATGCTTCATAAACTATTCTGCAGACTTTGTAGACTACTTATGTACACCAGGTAGGTCATATCGCATATCTAAGCGCAAATCTCAACTTTTGAATTCAATCACACACACCTGAAATGTAGGTTCTATGCCAGAAACTCTAGTCAAGTAGTAACTTGACATCATCTTATCTGTCCCCCAAATGGCCATGGGACTGAACAGCTCCAGAACTTGAGGCAGAATCGAGGCTAAAAGCATGGGCTTGGTAGTCAGAACAACTTGGGTTTGCCACTCACCCTGCAAGAGGTGATATTTCCTTTTCATGCAGGAGGAAATTGCAGCTCAGTGGGTGGGTAATTTGCCCAATGTCCCACACCCAGCAAGCTGACATCAATTCCACAAACATGAAATTTGGTTCTAATCCGGAAACCCACAGGCCAGCTGTCTGTCAGCATGACGCTTCCTTTTCCTATTACTAATTTCCATCATAAAGAAGGGGGGAGCTTGAAAACAATTGGTTTAGAGTTGGAAATGATGCTGATGGCTTAGGACACAATTTTGACCCAAGGAGGTAGTCCTTATAAAAAAAAAAAAAAAAAGTCCTTATAAATTATAAATTATAGAGACCACAAAATAGAATGAAAAGTACACAGGACCAGAACTTCGGAGACCTGCTTCTGTCCTAAACTGGTAAACCCTACTTGTGTACCTGGGCAGGCCTTCTCACCTCTCTGCACATCACTTTTCCCAAATGTAATAAGAAGAAACACTTATTTTGTACAAAGGGCACAGTGCTTTCCAATAATTTATCTCAGTTTATCCTCACAACAGCCCTGAGATTTTTATCCCCATTGCATATATGAGGAAGGTGAGGCTCGGAAAGGTCAATTAAATTGCCCAGGTTCACAGAGCTAGTAATTGGTGTGGCTGGGATCTGAGCGCTAGTCTGTCTGGTTACAAGCCCAGGTGATAAGCCCAATGCAAAAGTACATTCCTGCCAAGGTGAGTCCACAAATGAGGAGGCTGTACATGGACGTTCTGTAATTCTAGAATGAGAGATGCCTCATGTTGCACTCTTACCCGGTGCTTGGCACTGTGCAAAGCCAGTCCTTACACAAGACTCTATGAACTAGAGGCTAATAGTTTTGGACACTGAGGTTCATAGATCTTGAGTACTTGTCCAAGGTCAGTCAGCTAGTAAGAGCAAGGCTAGGGTTTGAATCCAAGTCAGACTTACTCCAAAGCCATGGTCTTAATAGGGTGACCATAAAGTTATCGTGTAAACCAGGACACCTTGAGAGTGAAAGGGTACTATTAATAATTAAGCCAGGACAGCAGGCATAAGCCAGGATGTTATGTGACCCCAGCTTTTGACCTCTGTGCTCCTCCATACTTGGTTCTCCCCACCCCTCAGGACCACTGTCAATCATGACGCCATGGAGAGGAAATCTCTTACAGCTAGCACCACCACTATTTTTATTATTGCAATGAACACATTGATCTTAGGAAGCTTTTTAGGAAAGAGGTAAAGTCCTGTAGAAATGAGGCATTTGGGATTTGGTGCTTGGAACTTTTAGAAAGGAGTGGATTTAATTGCTTCTGGAGTTGCTACAAGAAGTAGTACAAGGGCAGCAGGCACCCTCCCCACCTCTCCTTCACCCTCTGACTGTGGGCGCTGTGTGAAAAGGAGAGATGTATTAAAGGAGTGTTCCAGGGAAATGGAGATAAATGACTTTAGACTCTGGTATGATAAGAAGACCGAGGAACTTCTTAGATTAGAAAAGAGACCAGAACATTACCAGATATTGCTTGAAACCACACATACCTCTAACTCAGGGCGAGGATCAGTGTGGGTAATGTGGGTGCGATCCCCACCATATACTTGGAGTGGTCTCAGGGAGGATTTTCTGTTTCACAATTCCCAGAATTCTCCCCAAAAGACTTTATCCCTTTGGTAAAGTTTCGTCCCTCTAGGTAACCAGTTTTTTTTTTTTTAAATAATTTTTATTGTGCTTTAAGTGAGTTTACAAATCAAGTCAGTCTGTCACATATAAGCTTATATACACACCTTACTCCATACTCCCACTTACTCTCCCCTTAATGAGTCAGCCCACTCCCTCCTTCCAGTCTCTCCTTTCATGACAGTTTTGCCAGTTTCTAACCCTCTCTACCCTCCCATCTCCCCTTCAGACTGGAGATGCCAACACAGTCTCAAGTGTCCACCTGATGCAAGTAGCTCACTCTTCATCAGCATCTCTCTCCAACCCATTGTCCAGTCCCTTCCATGTCTGATGAGTTGTCTTCGGGAATGCGGGAACCAGTTTTAAGAGTAAACAACTGTATAGCCATTTCAGTCTATTATCAGTCTTAAACACTGCATAGCTTATTACTTAGCAGATTTCCTCTTGAGTTTTATAGTTGGCTGAGACATAGGAAAGGTAAGGTTTGGCAGAGAAATGGGCAGAAGGGAAGCTTCAGGTTATGGGTTTTTGCCGAAGGAGGGTATCTTAGTGTGGGGTCCTAAGCAGCCAGGAGGCAGCCAAAAGTCTTCAGGGCCTAAGTGGTACCCAGTAGAGCAACAGTGCTGGTGGAGAAGATGGCCCTAGGAGGGCAAAGTCTACCACTGCAGCCTTGACCGTGCCAAGCACAAGGATCAGTACCTCTGTAGAAAGTGCTGGGTGGTGGGAGTCAGAGCACTACAATGCAAAGATGACTGGGAGCCAGGACCCTGGGGTTCTGGGCTGGTTCTGCTAACATGAGACTCTGAGCCAGCTAATCACCCTGTGGTGCCCCATCTACCAAGCATGAAGCTTGGCTGAAAATGAAATAATCTCTAAGGTCTTTTTGGCTCTGACACCAAATGTTATTCTAGACCGTGTCGCTAAGTGAATCTTGCTGTGCCTAAGTGGGTGGCTTAGAGCTAAGAGGCTCTTGACTGGAGAGCAGGCGTGACCCAAGCTACTGAGCTCTCCCCCTCCACATTATCCTTCTCCTTGTGTTCATTCTCTTGATGGCAAAGGGAGTTTTAACCCTCTCCTTGTCCCACTTCCTCTTTTCAACCTACGGACAGGGTGCAGGAAAGAAGGGTCAGCAAAGGGGGAAAAGCTTTTGGAAGGCTCTGTCTTCCAGGCTCTCACTTTGGTGGAATCAGGGATTGGCTAAGAGGGAACTGTGAAGGAAAAAGTCAAGATCCTGGATTATCAGTTGCAGCAAAGATAAATCTTACCTGGGAGATGGCCTGAAACTGACCACACAAAACCTAAGTGAACACACTAGGTAGCCTTGACCAAGACATTTAGCCACTCAGAGCTTTGGTTTTTTCATCTTTAATGGGAGATTTGGGATGAATGACAGGAACTAGGTTGGCTGCTTTAAGTGCTATCTCATTTAATCCTTACAATGACCCTTCAAGGGAAATATTATCTTCATTTTACAGAGAAAGAAATACCAGCTGAGAAATGATAAATCACTTGGCCAAGTGCATGGAGCTCAGAAGTAGCAGGTCTGGGATGCGTACCCCAGGCCCATCTGACCTTAAGGCCAAGTCTGGTTCACAACTTGTGTTACCACTTTACAAAGGAATCAGATTTTCTATTCCTCTGGCTCACTCAGCAGGCTCTGATGGGGGAGGAGGAGGACTTGGGGGCAGACTAAACCAAAAAAACCAAACCCGTTGCCACTGAGTTGATTCTGACACATGGCAACCCTATAGGACAGAGTAGAACTGCCCCATAGGGTTTCCAGGGAGCAGCTGGTGGATTCTAGCTGCTGACCTTTGGTTAGCAGCCCAAATCTCATCATTTATTAGGATGTCATTTGGGGCAAGTTTCTTAACTTTCTGAGCCTTAGTTTCCTCATCTGTATAACGGGGGATTAAAATAGTTTTTACCTCTTAGGATTATTTTAAGAATTAAATAACTATGGAATGGGGTTACAGGTCAAACTTTCTAGCTATTTTTTTTTTCTTTTTCAATTTTTTTTTATTGTGCTTTAAGTGAAAGTTTACAAACCAAGTCAGTCTCTCATACAAAAACTTATATACACCTTGCTATATACTCCCAGTTGTTCTTCCTCTGAGACAGCACACTCCTTCCCTCCACTCTCTATTTTTGTGTCCATTTGGCCAGCTTCTGACCACCTCTGCCCTCTCATCTCCCCTCCAGACAGGAGCTGCCACAGTCTCATGTGTCTACTTGATCCAAGATGCCCACTATCACTAGGATCATTTTATAACCCATAGTCCAGTGCAATCCCTATCTGAAGAGCTGGCTTTGGGAATGGTTCCTGTCTTGGGCTAACAGAAGGTCTGGGGACCATGACCTCCGGGGCCCCTCCAGTCTCAGTCAGACCATTAAGTCTGGTCTTTTTACAAGAATTTCGGGTCTGCTTCCGATTGCTCTCCTGCTCCCCCAGGGGTTCTCTGTTGTGTTTCCTGTCAGGGCAGTCATTGATTGTAGCCGAGCACCATCTAGTTCTTCTGGTCTCAGGCTGATATAGTCTCTGGTTTATGTGGCCCATTCTGTCTCTTGGGCTCATAATTACCTTGTGTTTTTGGTGGTCTTCATTTTCCTTTGCTCCAACTGGGTTGAGACCAATTGATGCATCTTAGATGGCCGCTTCCTAGCGTTTAAGACCCCAGACACCACTCTCCGAGGTGGGATGCAGAATGTTTTCTTAATAGATTTTATTATGTCAATTGACTTACATGTGCCCTGAAACCATGGTCCCCAAACCCCCGCCCCTGCTACACTGGCCTTCAAAGCGTTCAGTTTATTCAGGAAACTTCTTTGCTTTTGTTTTAGTCCAGTTGTGCTGACCTCTCCTGTATTGTGTGTCATCTTTCCCTTCACCTGAAATAGTTCTTATCTACTATTTAATTAGTGAAAACCCCTCTCCCTCCCTCCTTCCCCGCTTTCATAACCAAAGAATATTTTCTTCTCTGTTTAAACTATTTCTTGAGTTCTTATAATAGTGGTCTTATACAATACTTGTCCTTTTGAAATTGACTAATTTCACTCAACGTAATGCCTTCCAGATTCCTCCATGTTATGAAATGTTTCACGGATTCATCATTGTTCTTTATTGATGTGTAGTATTCCATTGTGTGAATATACCACGATTTATTTATCCATTCAACCATTGGTGGGCACCTTGGTTGGTTCCATCTTTTTGCTATCGTAAACAATGCTGCAATGAACATGGGTGTGCATATATCTGTTCGTGTAAAGGGTATTATTTCTCTAGGATATATTCCAAGGAGTGGGATTGCTGGGTCGTTTGGTAGTTCTATTTCTAGCTTTTTGAGGCAGTGCCAAATCAATTTCTAAAGTGGTTGTACCATGTGACATTCCCACCAGCAGTGTATAAGTGTTCCAGTCTCTCCACAACCTCCCCAACATTTATTATTTTGTTTTTTTTGGATTAATGCCAGCCTTGTTAGAGTGAGATGGAATCTCATTGTAGTTTTGATTTGCATTTCTCTAATGGCTAATGACTGTGAACGTTTTCTCATGTATCTGGTAGCTACCTGAATGTCTTCTTTAGTGAAGTGCCTGTTTGTATCTTTTGCCCATTTTTTAATTGGGTTATTTGTCTTTTTGTAGTTGAGTTTTTGCAGTATCGTGTAGATTTTAGAGATCAGATGGCGACTGGAAATGTCATAGCTAAAAACTTTTTCCCAGTCTGTAGGTAATCTTTTTACTCTTTTGGTGAATTCTTTGGATGAGCATAGGTGTTTGATTTTTAGGAGCTCCCAGTTATCTAGTTTCTTTTCGGTATTGTTAGTAATGTTTTGTATACTGTTTATGCCATGTATCAGGGCTCCTAGCATTGTCTCTATTTTTCTTCCATGATTTTTATCATTTTAGATTTTATATTTAGGTCTTTGATCCATTTTGAGTTCATTTTTGTGCATGGTGTGAGGTATGGGTCTTGTTTCATTTTTTTCCAGATGGATATCCAGTTATGCCAGCACCATTTGTTAAAGAGACTGTCTTTTCCCCATTTTACTGACTGGGCCTTTGCCAAATATCAGCTGCTCATATGTGGATGGATTTATGTCTGGATTCTCACTTCTGTTCCATTGGTCTATATATCTGTTGTTGTACCAGTACCAGGCTGTTTTGACTACTGTGGTGGTATAATAGGTTCTCAAATTAGATAGAGTGAGGCCTCCTGCTTTGTTCTTTTTTCAGTATTGCTTTACTTATCTGGCATCTAGCTATTATTATTATTAATTTGTATGCAAAACACTTGCAAATAAACCTGTGGCTCCCCTGAATTCTACAGCTGGTGGTGGTGGTGGTAGTGCCTTCTGATAAATCCCTTCTGGCTTCAAGTGCCATTTGTGAAAGGTAAGAAGTCATTCTCTCCATCATCAGAACAACTGCTGACATTTGGATGGTTCACAAGAAACCTTCTCAATATCCATCATTTGATTAGCACAACTGACCCGTGAGGTAAGGAGCACAGCAAATGTGCTGCCCACTTTTTATAGGTAAGACTTGAGTGACACAGCTGAAAGTGGGACTGAGCCTTTTTTTTTTTTTTATTCTCAAGCCTGGAGCTTTTATCTACTGTGCCATAGAGAATGAGAATGGGTGAGTTTTAAAGAGAATGGGTTCCATTCTCTTGGAGCCTACAGATGTATAAATGTGTACATGGATGGACAGATAAATGGCTATATGTGAAGGAGGGAAGCACAAAGAGCTGGCTTTGGAGTGTGCCAGATGCAGGCAAAGAGGCACCCAAGCCTGGCTCCTGTTCTGTTGTCTCTGGAATTCTTGGGAACTCGGTTTTCAGACTAGAACTTGGAGCGATCACCCTACTCTATCTAATTCAGACCTTGTGCTCTGTCTACTTGAACCAGACAAGTTCATTCCTTCCCTTCAGCCTTACCCAAGGAGCTACATCCATCAAAGCCCTCTGGGGACTTATTGAAATGCCCACACTGTGATGTGTTCCCTTCTAAAATTTTACTGGATAAGGGCTGCAGCTGATCTCCAGGAAACTTGGCTTGGTGTTGAGGCTTTATAAAAGGGGGTGATAAACACGTTTCCCAGTTCCAGCTGGGCCTGCTTGGCCATAGAGGTGTCTCCCGCTGTTTACCACCCCAAACTCAATGTTAGGTGGCTGATTGCAGGAGGAAGAGGATCTGTGAACCCTCCGTTCAGTCTGCGATGCGTCTGCGCCCTCTGGTGGCCTTCACCAGAACTACACACACTTTTGTCTCCGTCTTTTCTTGGCAGGTTTTAAGGTGTTTTTTTCATTCTTTCAATTTCTATTTATTGAGACCCAATGGGTGCCAGGCATGGCTATAGATACTGGACACAGCAGTGAACAAAACAAACACCTTGCCCTTATTAAGTTTACACTTCAGCGTGTGAAGGGTGGGGGCAGAAAATATACATATTGTGTGTGTGTACCTGTAAGTTGGATGTTCATCTGCATTACAGGAAAAATAAAGCAGGGAAGAGGGACAGGGATAATGATGAAGATAATAATTTTCAATAAAGCGGTCAGAAAAGCCTCACTGATTAGGTGACATCCAAGCAGGAGCTGAGCGAGGTGGAAGCAACAGCAAGGTAAAGGCCTGGAGGTGAGAGGGTGCCCGGCCTGTATTAGGAACAATGAGGCCAGTGTGGCTGGAATGGCCTGAGTGAGGGGAAAGTAGTGGGAGATACTTTCTGAGAGGCAGTGGGGCCAGGTCATGTAAGGCTCCCTAGATATTCAAAATAAAGTGCTTTAACCACTGTGCCACCAGAGAAAGAGAGAGAGAACAAGCCCTGGTGGCACAATGGTTAAGTGCTCAGCTGCTAGCCAAAAGGTTGGTGGTTTGAACTCACCGAGTGGCTCCACAGGAGAAACTCCTGGCAATCTGCCCCTGTAAAGATTACAGTCTAGAAAACCCTACGGGGCAGCTCTGCTCTGTCACATGGGGTCACTATGAATGGAAAATTGACTTGATGGCACCTAACAACAACAACAAATACATACATATATAGTTTTTGTCTTTTTTTTTGGTTTGACAGCAACAACAAGAACAAATATATACATACATATGGAATAGACATAAATAAAACAACAGCATGTTTCTGTCTTTGTTGAGAAAGATCCTCCAGGGAAAAATCAGTAGATGTATTAACAATAACAAACATTTATTAAGCACATTTTAATGCTCTAGGCACTGTGCTAAATGTCCCATATGAGTTATTTTCCTCACATTTCCTCCTTACCACGATCCTATGAGGAGATGCTATTATTATTCCCAACTTATAGATGAGGGAGCCTGGGTTCTGAGAAATGAATTAATGTTCCCAAAGACACACAGCCCCAAAGATGAGTGAGCAGATCTTCCACCCTGGAACCACCTCCCAAGTTCAAGCCCTTAACCACTGCTCTGCACAGCCAGCCACCAGACTTCCTGCATGTGGGACATCCTTTTAAAGACTTGAATTTTTGGTACTCTGCAATGAAGGACAAAATGTCTCAAAACATCATGGAAGAACTCAACAGTCAATGAAAAGTGATCATGACTACAGCACCACATTATAAACATTGCCCAGTGTCTAGAAAAGTTCCCACAGTTATCTCACTCTTTACTCCGTCACCTCCAACACGGGTGGCTGTTGTGCAGAACTGTTTGCTGCTCAGAACATCCTGGGTGCTCAACCTGACTATGCTCGTGGTGTCTTACAAGACACAGGTTTCACAAACATGTGCCCTTCCCCTGTTGCTAGCCTTGATGCTCAGCTATACGCTCTACCTCTTCCTCACAGTCATGCCTCTCTCTGTACCAGGCTGCATGACCCTATTGTGACAGTCCACATCCTCAGTAGAAGCAAAAAAAAAAAAAAAAAAGTACCCATTGGTCAGAACTTGGCAGCACACCCATAAAGGGCTTTGTGGGACCCTCATGTATCATGTACATCAGTTAGTGCTGCACTGGATCGAGATCACCATGAAGGACACATCAAGGAGAGTCATAGAATGATAGAGCTGGTAGGGTCCTTGGAGATAACACAGCTCAGTCAGCTTATTTACAGACATGGAGAGTAAAGTCCAAGAAAGGCAAGGTCACAGGGCTACTTAACTGCAGGTTGTATATCTGTTTGGTTCACCTGGCATCTCCTGTACCTGGAACACTGCCTGGTACCTGGCAGGTGGTCAATCAACATTTGGTGAATAAATGAATGGATGAATGACTAGAACCCAATGCCTGATCGCAGCTCAGCGTTCTTTCCAATAATGTTCTCATGGCTTGATAAGATTGGAACCAACATTGATTTGTTTAAGTTGGTAGTTCTTTTCTCCAGGTGCTCAGGTTAACACCCACCACCTATGGACTGATTTCATGTTGTTGAAAATGTCCAGACTTGGAAGTTTAGGCAGAGAAAATTTCTAATATTGAAGCAGAATGCTTTGTAGGTTTTTTTTAACCACCTAAAAAAGGACTTTCCTGTGGCATTGGACATTCCTCTTAAACAAATGGCCGAGTTTCCTAAAAACAGGGCCACCTAAAAATCTACCATTTTTATATCAACCACTTTACTCTAGTCATATTTAACTCCAGGCCTTGGAGATGAATTCTTGGCTGATTGGTTCACAAGGATAAAGGCAAAATGACTAATAGCTACCATTGACTGGGTAACTATGGCGTGCCAGGTTATTTGTTAAGCAGTCTGCTACATTATCACCAATCTTCACAATAGAGATTAATGATACTTTTCAAGGTATTGATTGTACCGGCGTTGGCCAATAAGGCAGGCTGTAGCCTTAGAAGGAGCTCTTTTGGGAGATTTGACATTAGCAATAAGTGACATGCTGATGGCTTGATGAACATATAAACAAACAAAAACAAACCCACTGCCATTGAGTCAATTCTGACTCATAGCAACCCCATGGGGTTTCCAAGGCTATAAATCTCTATGGAAGCAGACTGACACATCTTTCTCCTGACGAGCTGTTTGTGGTTTTGAACCACCGATCTTTTGGTTGGCAGTCCATAGCTTTAACCACTGTGCCACCAGGGCTCCCTTGATAAGCAAATAAGAGGATTTTATTTTGAGTTTTAAAACATCTGGGACTTTATCTTACAGATAGCTTACAGATGAAGTTCCTCAAGTGTGTGAAAATATATGGTCAGAGATGTTTGTTGTAGAGCTGTTTGTAAAAGCAAAAGATTGGAAAAATCTACAATGTCTATCAGTAGGGGTTGGTTAAACAGTACATTCCATTGATAGAATGTCAGAAAGCTACTAAAAAGAATGAGGTGGATCTGTAGGCACTGGTATGGAAAAGTATTCAAAACATAGCAGCTAAGTAGCATGCTCCCATTTCTGTAAAATAAATACAATTAAATAGAATATATATAGAAAGGAAGGCAGGAAAGAAAGGAAGTATAATCTTATTTGTGTAAAATAAAGACAATTATGTAGAATATATATAGAAAGAAAAGAAGGAAGGAAAGGAGGGAGAAAATTTCTGGAACAATATATAAAACAGCGGTTAAGAGCTCGACTGCTAACCAAAAGGTCAGCAGTTTGAATCCACCAGTCACTCCTTGGAAACCCTATGGGGCAGTTCTACTCTGTCCTATAGGGTTGCTATGAATTGGAATTGACTCGATGCCAGTGGGTTTGGTTTTTCTTTTTTTTTTGATAACCAGCAGATGGTAGGGAGGCAAAGTTTTGTTTTTTTTTTTTTTTAACCTAAAACCTTCTATACTGTTTGTATTTTTAAATAATATGTATGTATTAAACTAATAACTTAAAACCCAGTCATTTAAAAATAATCAGAAAAATAGAGGGTATCTGACTGGTTATTAACACCCTTGGAGTCTGTAAAGGCACCACAAAGCTACCATGCAAGCTTTTTCTGCACTGATGCTCAGAGACTGAGAAAAAGTTGGCTCTTAGCAGAATATATACTGATACATGGAAGCTCAGGTTAATAACATGCTCAGAATAGACCAGGGATGGCAGCACCGAACATATTCAAAACAGAGTTGGGCAAGCTGTTAGAGGAAAGATATTCCAGAGCACAAATACTGGACAGGTGGATGGCGTGAGGTGCTTCCTAAAATGTTACTAAGTCTCAAAAAAATACAGAAAATTTTAATATGTCACGTGAGTTCTTAATTCAGAAGGGGCCTCTTTTTTTCTTAAGGAAACATTCATTTCCAAAGTCTGCTTTAGCCGGCTAGTATGTGCCATAAAATCACAGACCGATCCTTCCTATTTACTGATTGCTCTCTCTGTGCCAGGCATTTTAGTCCTCACAACAACTCAGCGAGGTAGGGTTTTCACAAATAGGTAAACTGATATTCAAAGAAGTTACACAACTTGCCCAAGGTCACTTGGTGAGTATGTGACGGAGCTGCCCTTTGAACCTCCTGCCTGTTAAGTGCATCTCAGCATTCCGCAGAGAGGCCCCTTAGACATCAAGTTATTCTACAGGAGAAAGAAAGCTGAGGTCTATAGGGGCAGAAATCACCCTGGGTGGCACAAACGGTTTGCACTTGACTGCTAACTGAAAGGTTAGTGGTTTGAACTCACCCAGTGGCACGTCAGAAGAAAAGCCTGGTGATCTGCTTCCATAAAGATTACAGCCAAGAGAACTCTATGGAGATCAGTTCTACTCTAACACTTGGGGTCACTATGAGTCGGAATCATTTCCACAGCAGGGGCTTGGTTTTGGTTTCTAGGAGAAGACGCCTGCCCTAGGCCAGGTTATAGGTAGTGGATGAGGCAGGCCTGGAACTCAGGTGTCTTCTCCCAGTCCCTGCTCTCTCCCTAATGAACTTCCCCTTGTGGCTTGGGTATATAGCAAGTATTTTGGACAATGCTGGGCTGAATTAAATTGGGGCACTTACACATACAGTATTGTAATAGGAATCCGATGAGCTTCCTTTCTGAAACCTGCACTTCCCAAACCTGAGTACCCGCTTCTTGATTTTTGCACAATCCCCACGCCCCTGAGCACCACCTGCCAATTCCACAGTCTGTGGAAAGTGGAAAACTGTGGCACCACCGACTTTAACTTTGTCTACAGCAAAAATGTGCATGAAAGCACAGGCTTACTGATTACTTAATTTTCTTCTAACACATATTCTGAGGTGCAACACAGACCATGTCACTTCTCTCTTTAAAGCCATTTAATTTGTTCTTAGAATGAAGACTAAATTCCTAGCCTCAGCCTATGGGGGCTCTGCAATCTGGACCCTACCAACTCTGCAGCATCATGGGGGGCCTTGCTGTTTTTCTGTCTGTTCAATTGTACCTAGGTTTTCACCTCTTACAGTCTTTGCACATGCTTTTCCATCTACTTGGAACATTCTTCCCCTGAGCATGCTTACTGCCTCAGTGCCTTGTCTTCCTCAGCATGTTGTAGGCTCCATGAGGGCAGGGACCCCATCTATCCTGTTTACCACCCTGGGGATATGTAGTCCTCAGCAGCCCGCCTGCATGTGCTAGATGTCCTACAAATCCTTGTTGATTAAATAAGTGAGGAGGAAAAAAAAAAAAAAAAAAAAAAACCCTGTACAATACCCGTAAGAGATCTCGAAAAGCAGAACAGTTCTATACATTCACGATTCCAGAGCTTATCACTATTTTATATCCAAATATAATAACATATGCTTATAATGATATCCCCAAGTTATTGCCAAAGGTTCTGTTCAGTGTGCTGTCTGAGAAGGTGGCATTAAAAATTATTTAAAAACTATTTCCATTAAAATGGTCGAACTGAAAACTCTTCTTATGATGGGAACATTACTTACCCGGAAAAAAACACAACAAAACAGCTAGCAAGGTACCTATTGATGCCAGATAAAGTGTTACATTACTTTGAATTAAACTGTATTTATGAATGTTTATATTGCAAATGTGTACGTTTTGTTTTCCCCGTCTTAGTCCCCAGGAGGTTCACCGGCAATAAAGCAAATGAATTTCTTTTTCCATTAGCCTGACATTGCCACTTTCCAATGGCTCCTTGCCCATACACTCCAATATTTTTCTCATAATAAGTGGCAAAGCCTTCAAGCCTTCTCATTTATCTTAACCACCTCCTTTGTGTTCCAGAAGAGACACGTAATATAGTATCTTCGTCTATATTAGGAGAGGAGGTAAATCAAGGCAAAGATGTGAGATGATTTCTTTAATTTTACACAAATAATCAGTGTTCACCCACCCATTTATATCAATGATGCAACAAGTATCTAGTGATTGCGCACTTAGTGCCAGGCTTTGCTTTAGGTGCTGAGACTATAACAGGAAGTAAGACAGACAGGTCCCTGTTTCCTTGGAGCTGATGTGCAAGGTGGGAGATAGAGATAACAGGCAAGTAATTAAATAAGTAAAATTAATATCAAATGAAATAGAGGTATTTAACCCCGGCCCTAACTCCAACCCTGGGAGCAGCTATGTTAGTTAGTGTTCAGGAAGGCCTCTCTGAGACAGTGACTGAATGGGAAGAAGCCAGTGAAGGGAACACAGGTGAAAGATCATTCTCGGGAGAAAGAACAGAACAGCAAGAACGAAAGTTCTGAGGTGGGGTCTGGTTTGATGTGTCAGAGAACAGCAAGGAGGCCAGGGTGGCTAAGACATAGTGAGGGGAGAGTTGCGGCAACGGGCTCAGAGAAACAGGAAGGAAACAGAACACATGAGATCTTGTAGGTCAGGGTAAAAAAACAAAAACCAACTGCCGTTGAGCCAACTCCAACTCATGGTGACCCCACTTGTGTCAGAGTGGAGTTGTACTCCCTACAGTTTTCAGTGGCTGATTTTCGGAAGTAGATCATCAGGCCTTTCTTCCAAGACGCATCTGGATGGCCTCAAACCTCCAGTCTTCCGGTTAGCAGTGGGCGCAGTAACCATCTGCACCATCCAGGGACTCCAGATCAGATGAGGAGTGTGGATTTTCTTCTAGTGATGGGAAACATTGCGGATTATAAGCAGAGGGTGACATGATGTGATTTATGTTTTTAAAAGTTCATTCTGGTTGCAGCATGGAGAATGGAGGAGTGCAAGCAGGGAGCTCTGTGGGGACCATCAAACAGTACAGGTGAGAGAGAGATGACAGTGCCTTGGGTTAGTCAAGAGTAGTGGAAGAATTGGGTATATTTATTTTTAAGTGAGACAATAGGACTTGCTGATCTACTGGACATAGGGAGTAAGGCAAATAGAGGACCCAAGGATGACACAGGTTTTTGGCTTGAACAGAGAAGTCATTTACTAAGAGATAATGGGGGTGGTGGGGGGAACTGATAGGTTCTTTTGTCATCAGGGGAAGGATTAAAAAAATTCTGTTTTGAACACATTAGTTTCGAGATGCCTTTTTAGAGATGCCTGGCCAAGTGGAGATGTCAGGTAGAGAGGTATTAGATCCATAGTCTGGAGGGGGTAATTTGGAGCTGGAAATATACATTTGGGAGTCATCAGTGTGAGGATGGTATTGAAAACTTTGGGAGGGGGTGATGTCACCAAGGAAGAGAGTGCTGCTGGAGAAGCAGCAGCCACACTTCCCAAACCCTCATCCCTAACTCCCATACTTACCAATAAACATGGTCATCTACCACAGCACAACAATTCTGCCCCTCCATTTCCATTAAATTCAACAGACAGGCATTGGCTTTTCTATATAAAAAGCATTACCCTAAGCAACAAGGGACTACAAAGTCAGGTGACTAATACATGATGCCATCCCTCAAGTTGCTCACAAACTGATAAATAAAGATTAACTATAAAAGGTAGAATATGTTAAGATATTTCCAAGAGAGTGAAGGGGATGCTCAAAAGATGAATTTGGGGAGATAGGCTAGGAGCAGATCATGGAGGGTCAAGGAACTGTTTTTTTTTTCTGCTTAGGCAACTGAGCACCATTGGAGATTTCTGAATTCCATCACCAGATGAACACCTTTCCTTCTCGATCCGTGGTCTATTTATCCTCCAGTGACTAGCTCAAATCTCACCCAATCCACAAAGTATTGCCCATCCTCTGCTCACATTCACGTTTCATCTTCAAGTTCTTCTGCATTTATTATCTAGTGCTAACTCATTTAGCACTTGACTGCACAGTCACTTTTTCAGATGGTTATTGTAGGAACATCTTATTTTTTCAACTGGTCTGTAAATTCCTTCTCAACAGGATAAAAAAAAAAAGTAGCCCCTGGCTCAGGACTAGGAACATCATAGCCCTCAAACAACGCCTATTTCTTCAAACATCACTTCTTTAGGCTCTTTTGTTCTAGGCTGTCATAGAATCATTTCCTCTAGTATACTTCTCGGCTGTTAATTACACACCCTATGTGTGACTATTTTAATTGGATCTGTCTTCCTCACAGGCTGTAAGTTCACCAAGAGCAGGGCTCACCCTCTGGTTTTCCTCATGCTAGGTCACCCCAGTCTGTGTTGAAAAATTGGATGAATAGGCATGGCCTTAGGTGTTTGATGGGTCAAGGCACTGGGAGTGGAGTGGCCTCTGAGCGGAGAGGCCTAAGGAATGGCCAGACTGCCTGCCTGTAGTTTCTGAGACAGCAATGAACTTCACTTGGCCAAACTACCCCACAGAGGGAGCCTCCTGATGAACTTCTGCTTAGGGACAAACCACCTCTCAGAGGGTGGCACTTCTCTCAGGAGGCCCCTTGGAAGCTGATTTATCATCACTCAGGACCCTTGAGTCCTCCCTTTCGCACAGCTGAGCAGGAGGCAAAGCAGAGTGTTCCCAACTGTCAGGAGGAATAAGCCCGCTGGCAGCAGCCTTGGATGCTCTAGGCAGATGGAGCGACATATGCATATTTACATATATATTTCCTAATCAATAGGTTCCAGCAAAAATATGAACACTCAAGAACATGATTGGAATTTGAGAGGCCTGAAGGAGTTTAATTCCTTAAAGAAAATTAGCACAATCATTTTTCAGCTTTGGACAATTTCAGGAGAAAACTAATGGTACTGTTGAATGATCAGATGTTCCCTTAAAAACGTAAATCTCCTCTTCCAAATTAGCTACTTCTAGTATTTCTTCTAAGAAATGCATTTCTGGGGCCAGCGAAAAAACAGCTTCGAAATGTTTTCACTATCTTCTGGCCCCTGCCAGCTTCTCCGACTGTCTCCCCCCACTACCACACAGGCTTTCTATTTCTCTAGCAGGTCAACCTTGCTCTCCCCCAGGGCCTTTGCCTCTGCCTGAGCATTCCTCGGCACCTGGGTCTCAGCACAATGCCCTTCCTGGAGAGGCCTCCCTGACCTCAATTAAAGATATACCCTGGCAGTCACTGTCTGTAACTGTGCAGTCCCTGGATCCTTGAAGAGCACTTGGCACACAGCAGGTGGTCAGTAAATACCTGTTAATGAATAAACAGGATAACATAAGCTAATCACGTCTCAGTAGAATCCTGCAACTGTCTGCTGTTTGAACCAAGTATACTGGAGACATCGTAAGTGACTGCTTGAAGATTTAGCCTAAGATTTATTGCTTCTGATTCATGCTTTGTTAATGCATGTGAATATCTTTGAAGAATATGGTTTGCAATTTTATCCACTACAGAACCGTAATTTATTCCCCTAGTCACATGAAGACACCCTTGTCGTACATTACCAGTTGCCCACAGCTTCCATTCTTTTCTTTTTTCTTAATAACAGAACCCAAACTTGGGGACAATATGTCCATTTAATCTCCACAGATTTTCTTACAACTGCAGAAGGTAGCCATGTGACCTAGTTCTGGTTGCTGAGAAGCAGAAGTCAGGTGAGAGTTCAGGAAAGCTATTGCTTTCTTGATAAAAAGATAGACTCTGCTGCTATCTGTTTTTTGTCCTTTGACGTATTCTTCTCCCTGCCTGTAACACAGCCACAATGCTGGAGGCGAATGAGTTGTCCTGTGTAACAGTTAGTGCTCTGCCCATACCCCTCGACACTCATCATTCCTGTAGTCACCACAGGCTTCCTCTTGTCAGCACCTGTGAGGGTCTGCCAGAGGGCTTTCACTGGCTGCAGAAGCATGCTCTGCCCATATGCGGAAGACTGGAAGGGCCAAGGAGTTAATGGCCCTGGAAGGAGCCCTCAACTAACAACAGATGGGAATTCGTACATAAATACCCCAGTTCCTTGGCCCTTACGTGGGACAACTCTGAGGCATGAGTTACACTGCCTCCCTAAAGTCCTCAGCAGGACTGAATACCAGTTACCCACTGCCTTATTTACCTAGTGCTGCTATAATACAAATACCACAAGTGGATGGCTTTAACAAGCAGAAATTTATTCTCTCACAGTCTAGGAGGCTAGAAGTATGAATTTAGGGCACCAGCTCCAGAAGAAGGCTCTCTCTCTGTTGGTTCTAGGGGAAGGTCCTTGTCATCAATCTCCTGGTCTAGGAGATTCTCAGTGCAGAGACGTGCTCTTCTTCTGCCTCTTCCTTCCTGGGGTATAAGGCCCCTCTCCTCCTTGCTCATTTCTCTTTTATCTCAAAAGAGACTGACTTAAGATACAACCTAATCCTATAGATTGTGTCCTGCCTCATTAACATCATAGAGCTTAGGATTTACAACATATAAGACAATTACATCAGATCACAAAATGGAGGACAACCACACATTAGTGGGCATCATGGCCTAACCAAGTTGAAACACGTTTTGGGGGGACACAATTTAATCCATAATACCCACAGCAGCAACTCACTTATGAATGCATTCTATAGTGGCTTCTTTTCCCTGTCTCACTTCCCTACTCAACCATTGCTTCCTGGTATACTACATGTACAGGAATACTTGTCCCAGGGACTGTTTCTGGGGAAGCCATCTTGTGACCATGATGATGAAAGCCACATGCTAAGAATGGAGAGCAATCTAGAAGGAGCCCAAGTCCTTGATGACTGCCTGGACTTTTGTTTCTTTGATAAAAATAAAACTCTTATTTCATTAAGACACCATAATTGAGTTTCTACAGCATGAAACCAATTATAACTCTGAGAGATGTGGAGAAAAATTTTAGTTGACTATGAACACAATCCATAGTCATCAGGTGGACATGAATGCTAACAAAGCTGATGACAACTCTGGTTGCATTATTACTAACCCCTTAAATGCTACAGCTAACATAGTTTGCTTACACACTGCCATATTTGATCCTCATGTTAATTACATGAGGTAGGTGTTATCAACTCTGTTTCACTCAAGCCCAGAGAGGTTAAGTCACTTGCCCATAGTTACAGTGGAATCAATAAAGTTCTGTGACCTTTTGCTATAGGGATGTTCTTGTTGTTAGTTGTTTTTGAGTTGGCCTCAACTCATGGCAGCCGTATGTATAAAAGAATGAAATGCTGCCTGGTCCTGGCCCATCTTTATGATCGTTGGTATGTTGAATCCATTGTTGCAGCTCCTACAGGGAGGTACAGTCTAGGTTTTCATTCGAAGGAGTCTGTGATATTCAAGTCATAGTCATACCTCTCACCTGTTCCTGTGCCTTTCTCCCAAGATCCTGTGCTTTTCCCATTTCCCATTATTACCTTTCATTCCCAGGGGACTGCAGACTTTCACTTCTACCACTGCTCCTCCCACCTGCCAAATTTCATCACAAATTTTACACACTAATCATATGATCTCCAAAACATGTGCTAAATCCTCCTAACTCTAGGCCTTTTCTCAATCTGTTGCCATTGTCAAGAATGCTTTACTTTGAAGGGGTAAACTACTGTTTTTGAGCCTAGGGAGGACAGTCTGGTAATGCAGTTTATTGTGGGCAGGGCACCCACCTTAGCATGGCCTATACCATAAAAAACTTACAGATGCTTAAGAAATATTTGTAAGTTGAAATGGGTAGCGTTGGTGGAATCCGAGCTGAATTCGTATTTACTCTTGTTTAAAATAATTAACATCAAATTCTGTTACACAAAAATGAAATATACTCCATAGAACATTCTGACAAATATACTCCATTGAATATTTATTACAGTCAAGTATGATGTTAAAAAAAAGGGCATTAAAATACAAGTATTTATTAAAATGCTGACCATTTAAACATAAATTGAACCATACCAAATTCATTTATTTTTATGAAATGTGTTAATGACAATCAAGGAGTTTACGCATAAGGCTGAACATTTTTAACATTCCTGGCCTAGATGAGAAGAGTGAGCTCTCTCACTAGTGACTCAGGAAATAGAATACACTTCCATTACAGCTGCTGGTATGTGGAGACAAGGCTAGCACCAATGACTTGCTGAACTCTAGAAAACAAGCATGCAGTGCTCCTGTGCTGCTCTCGGTTCCAGGAGACAAAGCCTGATCCAGCGTGAAACTACATGCAGTGTATGGAGAGGGATGGACAGAAAGGGCTCACGGTGGCTGGAAGAGTGAAGGGACAGTAGTATGCACACATTATTCTGACCTTAAAACACAAGTGAAGTGAGGCAAAGAAGCAGGCAGGAATGCTGATCCATTCCAGGTCTGCAATTCTCAAGATATTTATCAAGGTAGTTGAAAAAAAAAAAAGTTGGTAGGAAATATAAATGCTCCCTGGGCCTTACTCAAGAATTAAGCCATCATAACAGATGCAACTTCAAGGATAATCAAACTGCGGATAAACTCAAGTCGCATATTGGCTCAAAAGATGCCTGTTTACTTGATTTCAGCTGGTAAGCAATCTATAGAGATTTTTAAATAAATATATTTCACAAAGCTACCACTTCATTTCATAAGGACAATAAGGTTCATTAAATCACAATATGAGACAAAATTTATAAATGAGATGACAGAACTATTGCAAATACATTTTGCTGGATAAAGGTATTTTTAACTAAGTATAAAATCCAGTGAGACATAAGAATAATTAAACCACAGTCATTATTAAAAGGCTTTAGGCTGTATTTTAAGTTCAAAAGGTTAAGGATTTTACAAAAAGATAATATCGGCTGTTAGTTATATATGAAGAGTATTTGATTAAATACAGAAAATATGAAGTGTGGTTTCCTTCCTCTTAAAAAGTAGCTTTAGAAAGTAATACCAACTCTGATTAAGTTTTGACTTACTAATCCTGTATCAACGGCACCATAACCCACAAAACATAGAAAAAGTAAACCGGTCATTTTGTCCCCCAAACCAAGTCACGGTTGTTTTTATAATTTATCAAGGATATATAGGAGTAGGTTATATTTATTATGATATAGTACTCTGCAAACTAATTTTTTTCAGTATTTCCTATATTTTTCAAAAGTCCTACCTCCTAAGACTTTGATCATTAAATATGTCCACCTTAGAGTCCTGAACACTAATTTCCACCATGAAAATAATACGGAGTAAAACCATACTCTTTAATGTGATAAGCTACATTCTAAAAGATGATCTCAAACCTGCTATACTGAGATGGGGCTGGAGGTACCATGTGAAGATCTGAGAGATATTAAGGGGATATTGACAAATGATTTTATTATTTTTTTAATTTTAATTTTTTCAAGAGAAATGCTGAGGGAAAGATGTATTCTGTAATCTAAGGTATGTTCAAGAACCTCTGCTCTCATAGCCCAATGTGTGAGAGAGTTTTCCTTAAAGAAACAGGTCTATGAGCCAAGCCAAGCTTTAGCTAAATGATTGGTAGCTTTTGTTTGGCTCTGGAGGTTTCCATGGAAACAGCCTGAGAGACAGAAAAGGCAGCATTATCATCTTCATCTGTTGTTATGGATTTAATTGTGTCCCCCCAAAATATGTGTTGTAAATCCTAACCTCTATGCCTGTGGTTATAATCCCATTTAGGAACGGGTTGTTTTTGTTATGTTAATGAGGTAGGATTAGGGTAGGGTGTGTTTTGAGTCAATCTTTTTTGAGATATAAAAGGTATTAAACAAGCAAGTGAGCAGAGATGGGGGAAGGCTGATGCCAAGCACCATGGCGATCTCCAAGAAACCAGGAACCAAGCTGAAGAGACAAGGACCTTCTCCCAGAGCTGTTCGGGAGAGAAAGCTTTCCCCTAGAGCCAGCATCCTGAATTCAGACTTCTAGCCTCCTAAACTGTGAGAAAATAAATTTCTGTTTGTTAAAGCCACCCATTTGTGGTATTTCTGTTACAGCAGCTCTAGATAACGAAGATATCTGTAAGGCCATCTGATAAAACTGCACATTGATTCATTCATGCTATCCAGAGCAGATGTATTACTTCTGATAAAAAAAAAAAAAAATTTTTTTTTTTTTTATAGGCCTGGATAAAGGCAGGGATGAGTTCTCCCAGATGACACTTTGAATTTCCTGCCTTCCTCCATTTAAAACCTTAAATTAAAATCCTGATAAAATCTCCTCTGACTATTTCCCTTAGGAACCTCTAGTTCAAGTAATGCTTCAATGCTTAGAAGCCAAATGAAGACACTTGAAGCACCAAATGTTGCTCCGTTGCCAAGTTCTTAAAATTATATGGCACCAAGCTTCCTGTAGTTGAAGAAATTATTCTGAAGAGTTACTTACAACTCCATTACACCAGATCTCAGCCAGGCAAGAAATGCTATCTTAAGTGTTTATTATACACAGTTGAACCAGGTGGCATCATCCATAATTTTCCTTCCTCTTTATGTTTAGATTATATATATGGTGGCACAGTGGTTAAAGTACTTGGTTGCTAACTGGAAGGTCAGCGGTTCAAACCCACCAGCAGCTTTGTGGGAGAAAGACACAGATGTTTGCTTCTGTAAGTATCTACAGCCTTGGAAACCCTATGGGGCAAACGCTATGCTTTTATAGGGTCGCTATGAGCTGGAATCGACTTGACGCCAATGGGTTAACATGTCACATACTATTATCTAATCTTATTTCAGGTAGTGACTTCTCAGAAAGGCCACAGAAGCATCCCTACCTCAGAATCCTGAATCTGATGTACATAAAAATAACAACAAGCTCAACAACCATAAACCAAACAAGATATGGAGGCATGCAACCTTGAGCACCATATTTAAGACCACAAAGGGCAAGAGTGTAGGCAGGGGTCTAAAGAGGAATCTAGGTCTGGGTTTTTCCCTGGGATGGGATCCCAAACACACAGCCCACTAGTAGAGCCCAGTACTTTTAAAAAGGAAAAGCCTGAGAAATTGTATTAGCAGAAATGCCAAAATCCATGATTTACCAGAGACAGACTGGTTTCTTATTTGACACCATTTCTTATTCTAAAGTTATTGAAGACATTATTTCTTAGGAACAAACTACTAACTTCGGGAGGCCAGTTGGGAAATCAGTGAATGAACTTCAATGAACTAGATAAATGATGCCTCATTAAGTTAAAAAGACATGATATACCCTCAAATAGGACCAATTTACTCATGGTAAGTAGTTTACTAATGAGCAGTTAGCTCTCTGATGTCTGCACATACAACTGAATGCTCCATAAGACAAAACAGCTGAAAAACGCACATACATCTACCCATTATGGTACTGGTACGGATATCTAAATCACAGAAAAGTCTCAGCTTGGTCCCTTCTATAAAAGGGGACTTAAAGTCTCAGGCAGGGTTTACTTGAGATGTGCTGAAGAAGTTAGAGTGTCAGAAACAATTTAGATATCATCTAATGCAAATCCTCCATTTTACTGATGGGAAAATGAGGCCTCAAGAGAGCTGTCAGACCTAACCAATGGAAGAATCATGACTAGAAGAGAAGCCATGGGACTCCTAATTTGGTACTTTTCGCATCTTGTTTCTCTCTCAGGCTCCGTTAAATCTTAATGCCTATTTTATCATTTACTCTGGAAACCCTGGTGGCATAGTGGTTAAGAGCTACGGCTGCTAACCAAAAGGTTGGCAGTTTGAATCCACCAGGCTCTCCTTGGGAACTCCATGGGGCAGTTCTCCCCAGTCCTATACGGTCACTATGAGTCGGAATTGACTTGACAGCAAAGGGGTGGGGGATCATTTACTCAGCCTTGGGGGAAATGACTGAGATAGATATCAGATAGGAAAAACGCTGCATTTTTACAATGATTTTGGCAATTCATGTTCTGATGTTCTGTCAACAAGGGAGAAAACCCTAGTCATTATTTGGTAAAATTGTTATTCCCTAAAAAGAAGTTCCTTTTCTGAGAGTTGTCTTTTTTGTAGGTACTGGCATGGTTCACAGCTGGAAATTTTCATATGCTCCATCTTTGTAGTTAGAGTTAGATTCAGCAGATCCCACATTGTCAGATGGGCTGAAATGACTGCTGTCTTGAGAATCAGTATCAATACTTTTAGTCTCTGACTGAAGATGGACAGAGACCTGAACTGCTATCTCCTGGCCTTGCTCATTCAGAGAACCATCATCTGAATCTCCTCCTGGTGAATTACTCCGCCCCATCTCTGGGTTAATGACATAGATGCCACCTTGAGCATCCAAGGCAGGTCTCTCTTTAATTCTTTCTCCCATGTCATCAGGGTCATCCACTCGCACAGCTTCAAACATCTCCTCAACAAAGGCCCGGCAGTTTAGAATAAGAGGTGGCAGAGGAACACTTCTTGCCAGTTCTTCGATGTAACGAGCAAATTCCATGGTCTTAAATTGTGTGACTTTGGCAAGCTCCAGGGTCTTGGCTGAGGTGATGATGGGAATGCGTTTTGCAATCTCAAAGGCTTTCTGAAGTTTCTCAGCTCCTTCAGTTCTGAAGAATTCATTGATGGCTTTCTCAGTCTTGCGAAGATGGCTACTCATCATGCACAGCCTTGTGACATTCAAGATGAGCGTGATTGTAAAGGCAATCAAGCAAACAATCATGTAGTAGACACTCATGTCTCCCGAGGTGAAGATAACACGTAGGGTGACAGAATAGGAGGCATGAGTTGGAGAGGTGACGAAACACGTATAGAGCCCACGGTCATCAAAGGCTACGCTGGTGATATTCAGGAAGTTATCAGAAACCAACCATTTTCCACCTGATAAGCCAACAGAAATTTAAAAAAATTATAGCATAAAGAATACTGTTACTAAAAATGCCAGTTGTCTGATCAATATTCCACCTCTTCATGAAAGTACTTTAAATTTAACTCATCTGTTAGGATTTACTATTTGTTTAAATCATGTAAGAAAGGGCAGATTGTAATGTTCTGAGTCAGAATTTAACTAGCCTGGAACTTAAAAAGGAAATCAAGATCTTCCTTCCTGACACTAATGATCATCATAGCTACCTTTTTACTCCTAGATATAAAAACCCTTTCGGTGAAAATGACGACTGTAGGACTAACCTTTATAAAAATGTTTATATGTACATGTGTGTGTCTATGCCACCATCTCTACCTATATACTTTCATACACTAGCAGGACATGCATCAAAAATGAAAAACAATGGTTATTTCTGGGGTGACAGGAGTAATTTTTATTTTCTTCTTTTTATTTAGCTGTATTGGCTAACTTTCCACAATAAACTTACATTAATAAAAAACAAAAGTTATTACAAAAAAAAAAAACCTAGCAATTTAACGCACCTTTTCAATTACTAAGTGGCTAATCTGGCATGCCTTGCACATGTTAATTTGTTTTGCTAGGAAAGACTTGTTGATGACAATCTTGATTTTCTGGCAAGAGTAACTAAAGCAAACGCCAAAAGATGTGTCTCAGAGGTCAGGGTAAATGAACAACTGAACAAAGAGAATAAAGTTGCCATTAAGATATCTATGCTTCTGTGTAAAGCCTAAGACATGCTGCGCCTCTCCCATTCGGGAAACACGTATACAAAAGTGTACAAGGGTATAAAAAGCAAAGTGCATTGGCCACTTCCTTGACTCAACATCCTTCAATAACTTGGCTCTGTCTGCACAATTCTCTCCTTTGTGGTAATTTCCCAAAGTACTCTGTGCTTTAACATGGAATTCATTCAAAGATGAGATGGATGGGCTAACCTGGCGTGTGAGTGAGTTTTTATGACTATAGCTGGTGTCTCTGGGGAGAAAGGGTGACTGCTTGTTAAGTATCACTCCAGTGCCTAATCTTCAAAATCTCTTTCGTCCTTGAGATTCCATGGTTCTGGATTATTTCAGTGGCATGTACATTAATAAGAACTCTGGATTTTCACTATTTTTATCATCATCAAAATTCATTTAAATGCTTTATATTTAAGAACCATCACTTCGCTAATGCAAAAAAGAGAAAGATAATATGTAGTATGAATACAGCCATTATTCCATATGCTTCTGTTCTATGAACTTGGGAACTATGAAAAGGATACCCTATGATCCAAGGTATTATAAACTTCACAGGCTCCCATTATCAACCACTGTACAACTACTACCTAAGCTCTCTAGCTTGCTTGCTGATAATAGCTCAAGATTTATGAACCTTATACTAGACTGACATGCTCTTTAAACTCTTCTCACTTGAGATTCATAAAATCTAATACAATTTTCCAGAGCTGCTGCTGAAAGCATCAATGATAGATGTTAGTGGTTTTCAAAGTAAAGGCAAATAGGAAAATGAAACTGCCATTCCATTTGGCTGATCTCGTCCTAGCCTGCGGCTTTGTTTATATATCAGCTGTCTATACCAATCCCATTGATTGAATAATTCAAATTTTAGTTGTGTTTGGTCAAGATATTCTAGAGCCAGAGAGATGAGTCTAGATGAGTCTAGTTCAGTGGGTCCCAAATGTGGAAACCCAAATCATGTTCAAAATATACATTCTGGGCACTACTCCAGAGATTCTGATTCAATAGGTCTGTATTTTTAACTAGCTGATGGGAACCACGGATTTAGCTTGGTCTTTGCTAATCCATTTCATTCTGAGACACATATACAGATGTCAAAAACAGTATTAGAACAGTGATATAGTTAGGTGAACGAATGTCTGAGGAGAAGAGGAGGGTGCTTGAAAAGGAGGCCTGGATGAGATAAGGAAGAAAGACAGGGGTAGTCTAAGTCGACAATACCTGTTGCTGTTGAATCCATTCGACTCATGGCAACCGCATGTTTTACAGAGTAGAGTTACTCCATGGGATTTGCTTGGCTAAAATCTTCACAGAAGCAGATCATCAGGCCTTTCTTCTGAGGCACCACTGGGTGGGTTCGAACCCCCAGCCTTTAGGTTAGTAGTTGATCGCAAACTGTTTGCGCCACCCAGGGACCTCAATAGTGGTTCATCGGGTGAGTGAGTGAGTGGATGGGAAAACAGGGCTGTAAGCATTGTGGAAGGGCAAAGAGGGCAGATGGGAATAAAGGAGGAGAGGAAAAGACAAGCAAGCTGGATAGTTTTGTTCAGCCTACCTTCTCAAACTGTTTTGACAACTAGTTTGTAGATTCACTGACAAGTGCATGGAAGAAGAAACTCATTATCATTTCAATGCTGTTTCTTCAGAGCAGTGTTTCTCAAAGTGGGATCAAAGGCTAACTTCAGAAGAATTATCCAGAGCGCTTGTTATAGATATGGACTCCTGAAGCAGAAACTTTCGTGGGGTGCCTGGAAATCTGCACTGTGACTGATACTTCTTAAGCATTGTATCAATCATAAAAGTCACAAACTGTTTGAGAACCAATGCTTTGGAATGCACTTGCCTAGGGACAATGAAGAAACCCCAGCTACACAGGAGCTAGATGAACAATTCAGACTCAACCTTAACTAGTTTTGTGCAAAAGGGAAGAGGTGACGTTCTAAAATAGTGCTGTCCATTAGAAATACAATGGGAGCCAAAAAAGTAAGTCATGGACTTAACAAAATTTTCTAATAGACATATTTAGAAAAAGTAAAAAGAAACAGGTGGAATTAATTTTAATAACATATTTTATTTAACCCAATATTTAAAAAATATCATCTCAACATGTACTCAACTCACTAAAACAACATGTAGTCAATATAAAAAGATTATCAATGAGTTTTTAAAATATATTTTTTCCATACTAAAGCTTTGAATTCAGTGTGTATTTTACATACTTACTGCCCATCTCAGTTTGTACTATCAACATTTCAAGTGCTCAATAGTCGTATGTCTACTGCGTTGGGTAGCGATCCTATAGGACAGAGTAGAACTGCCCCATAGTTTCCAAGGAGCGCCTGGTGGATTCAAACTGCTAATCTTTTGGTTAGCAGCTGTAGCATTTAACCACTACACCACCAGGGTTTCCCTTTATTGGACAGTGAAGTGAAAATTATCCCTAAGGAAAAAATTTCAGAAGGCTCTATCTTGGACCCAATAGCAAAATTCAAATTAAATAAGAATTTAGTATTTTAATTGAGCTTTAGAGAGATCTTTTATTTGTCTTTGGCTTCTTTATTCTGGAGTTACTTAAACTTATGCCAGTTTGCAGCAATTCTTATTCTGTTCTAATAACTCTAACTCTTCAATCTCTTGGTAACCAGTTATTCTCTTTGCAGAAGGCTAAAATGTTTAGTGTATATTTCCAAAGGGAATACCATTTGCTTCCTTTTCTGTTTTCCATCCTAATAAAACAGCTAAAAATCCTTTATATTTCAGGAGGTTAGACTATCTTTCTAACAAAAAAAGATAAGGGGGCCTTTTCTGAAAGTGTAGCTTGTGGGGATCGCAGAATTTAATCTTCATCCCACTGGCTTTTCATGGTGATTTCTTTTTGAGGTGTTATAACTCAAAAGTACGCATTGAACATATCTAACAAAATACTGGGTAAGGAAATAGTGTGGGTTCATATGTGTTTACAGGTCCACAAATAGAAAAATTAAATAAAAACCTGTCAGAAAGTAGACCCTGGTCACATTACAGTTAAGTTTGTGTGACTTTGAAGAGTAGCTCTCCTGTTTTTAAATAAAGTAAGGTGTAGAATAGAAAAAAATAGCTAGAAGGGCCTACGGAGCTCCTCCTCCATGTTCTTCCAATTCTCAGAAGGGCTCAGAGTTTTCTGCATTAATCTCTCATTTTAAAGACATCCTGGATTTTCTCCAACATTTGTAGTAATGCGTTTCAGAACAAATTTTTTTAAATTATGACAATTTACCGAAGTCTAACCCAAACACTTCCCGCTGTATTGTCACAGGGCCACCATACTGCGCCATTCACACTGTGGTCTAGTGAATGGTGCTACTGCAAGTGAGCAGTGCACAGCTTGCCCTGCTGTATGCAGCAGCTCTGATGTAGTCTACCTTCAGTGAAGAAGGAAACCAACTCACAAAAAGGAGGGAAAACAGCTCACTGTCAACATGTGAATACCTTTTTTATTTATAACTATTCTTTATATTTTTCTTCTTCTGGCAAGGAATTAAAATTGTTTTGCTTTTTCTGATAGGTTTGCTACTCCATGACTTTTAAAGGTTTTAACTCTTCATCTTGGTACCTCATCTTTGAGAGTTCTTACTGAATACACCGTGAAACCAAGAAGACACCATTAGCAGGAAATGAATAACCTTGATTAATTATATCCTAGCACAGTTAACTCAAGGAGCCCTGGTACTGCAACGGTTAAGTGCTCAGCTGCTAACCAAAAGATTGGTGTCTGAACCCACCAGCCACTCCTCAGGAGAAAACATCTGGAGATCTGCTCCAGTAAAGATTTCAGCCTCGGAAACCCTGTGGGGCAGTTTTATTCTGTTCTACAGGGTCGCTATTAGTTGGAATCAACTTGATGGCACACAACAACAAAAACAAGTTACCTCTGCCTCTATCACCCAGTTGCTGTCCTCTTGAGTTGCACCAACGGACATCTTGATGATAGCTAACTGTGAGAAGACACTCGATTGAAATATTAGCTCCCTCTTTGGCTATGATGACATCATCACCTGAATGGGAACATGCTGAGAGTTCAAAGCTCGGCAGAAACGATGTGTTGGAAGAACTGTGATTTGCTTCCAGTGGGGCCGTTTGGTTGGAGCCTGCATCTTCCAAAACAAAAGCAGCTGGCACAATAACACTTACCACCAAAGTGAATAAGCAACAATGTGGCTTCATGGGAAAATGTGAGAAAATCTTGTTTGGACTTGGAAAACTCAAAAGTTTCTGTACTATAACAAGATCACAGTGGCAAATTTATTGTTTGATATTGAAGTTTTCTGAAAAAGTGGTAGATCCAGCTGTACATTGAAGTCTCGAATATTAAAAGATGTGAGTGGAGACCAACCTAAAAGAAAGCCAGATAGAAAATTTAACCAACCAAGACTCATAATGGGGTGAAAGCGTGTATGATTTAGAAATGAACAGATGTGAAATTGATTAGGATAGTGGATGCTGACGTCAGGGAGCTGAATGAAAAGTGATATAGAGAAAATACCGCTTAAAAATCTCAAATAAGAACGGGGAAACAGCACTTAATAAGGCAACGGCAGACCTAGATCCTGGTCCTAGCTTTGCTACTAACTAGTTGTACGACCTTGGCAAGTAGCATTCTCTCTGGGCCTCTGTTTTCTCATTTGTCAAATGAGGGACTGGATGAGACAATCTCTAAAGGCTCTTCCAGTTCTGAACTGCTGTGATTCTATTTCACTCTGACAAATTCTATGCAACAGGGCGCCAACGCAGGCTAAAATATTTAGCTTAACGATCCTGTATTTCAACCTGTACCATTACCATCTGTTGTTATATCAATAATGTAAATCAACTGGTACATCATAATCATAACCGTGCAGCTCAAAATTTGAGTATTCAAGTACATGGATATATCAGATATAAATAATGCAAGGACACTGGAGATAGTTCTTTTGTTTTTGTTTCAACATTAGAAAGAAAATTGCACTTATTGCTATATACATATATATATATAAAATTATCAACTCCTGAGACTACAGAACCCCCCTCTTGGCAAGAATGTTAGTAAAAAGAATTTTCCTTTAATAGTTTCTTCAATACCAAGAGAGAAAACACAGTATATCTAACAGTTTGTAAGAATACCAAATTCCAGCTCAAAGTCTGTGAAGTCAGCTACTGAAGGAAATGACATCTTAAGTATCTAGTTGGTAGAAATGTGATTATAAACCTACAGGGCAAGATTGTCAGACAAACTTAAAGGGGGCAAAGTATCATGAATAAAATGCAAAATAACATCCCAGTCTAAGAGTCTATGAGATTTTGACCATCTTCCTGGTGATGTGATCCCCCTTTTAAATCACTGACTCTCAAAGAAAATTTTCAACGTCTATTTCTATAAAATATGGGATGAAATGCCTAGTTTTATTTCTAATCAAGGCCCAAGATAATTAGTTTTGGAAATGGCATTTACTCTCCCTTATACTTACACGAAGGCTGCTTAATCATAGAACGTAAAAAGCAATGGATCATTATATTTTCTCATTAAGTTCCTCAAAGTCTGAATTACAGTAAGTTCTAAATGTTATTTAATTTTCACTAGTCCTTGAAAGGATGTTTGAATGATGACAGTAAATAATTTTCTAAATCTTTAAAATTTAAGGATGGACTATTTAGAGTAAAACAAAGAACTCTGGTCATACATGATAAATCAAACACATATTTATCTCCATTTCTTCCCCAAACCCCACGAAAATGACACTAAAGGAAACAAAGAATTTGAGCACTGGAGGGAGTTCAGAAATGATGTTATTTAACCTACTCACTTCACAACGACTTGTTCCTTAAGAAAATGCTGTAAGTTAGTAGGAGAACCTAGTTTCTCTTTTCAGGACGGGGTAGGGGGTGGAAACAATGAAAATAACATTTGCTGAATGACTACCATAAGCCAGGCACTCTGCTACGGGCTTGATATGTGTAAGTTCCTGAGTTCCTTTTCACTATAAGATGTACAACAATTGGTGGACACGATTCTGTCCTTTATTCTAGACTAGCGGTTCTCAGTGGTGATAGGATATGAATGTGCTGGAAAAGTGCTCCAGGTTATTTTTCCTGCTTTTCCCCCTTCCCCAGGCCTTGGATAAATGGTTTATGTGGAGCCCTGGGGGTATAGCGGTTAAGAGCTATGGCTGCTAGCCAAAAGGTCAGCAGTTCCTATCTACCAGCTGCTCCTTGGAAACCCCATGGGTCAGTTCTACTCTGTCCTACAGGGTCCTGTAAGTTGGAATTGACTTGATGGCAACTGGTTTGGTTTTCTTTTGGTTTGGTGGGTTCATCTAAGTCAGTATTTCCCAAGCTTTATTTATTCCTTCTACTGTCATGTTTTGTTTTTTGCTATATTTATGCGCCATTTTAGAAGTCCTGGTTGCACAGTGGTTAAGAGCTTGGCTGCTAACCAAAAGGTTTGAATCTATTAGCTGTTCCTTAGAAGCCCTGTGGGGCAGTTCTACTCTGTCCTATAGGGTCGCTATGAGTTGGAATCAACTTGAGAGCAGTGGGGATGTACCATATTATTATTCACTTATTCTTTTTCTTTAAATCAATTTACTCACAATCATTTATTTTTAAAGATAAGCTTTATACCCCTTCATTGGATAAAGGTAACTGTACACAAAAACAAAGCAGTGTTATTAACTTCTAGAGGTACTGCTGCCTGATAAAGGCTTTGAGGTGGAGACCGGCTCTCTTTTACAGGCCAACAGCAGAATTGCAGGTGGGCTTTCAAATCAGAGTAGGAGTGTAAACTGAGTGAAGATTCTTGTTCAAAATGAAGAGGTCAAAGAAATGAGAAGCTCAGGAGTAGTACAGATCACTTGTGGGGATAGAGATGTCTCCACAGTATTGAGGGAGCAAAGGTGGAAGAAATAGGAAACAAGAGAAGAAAAGGACTTACTCTCCCTGGCAGGAGATGTAGGAGATATGGAAGCATGAACAGCCTCCACATGAGCAGTGTCCCTGGAATCCCTGCTTTATGCAGCTTCTCTGAGCCCAAGCCCACCCTCCTTTCAGGGCCTGGCTCTTTTTCCCACATGGATCCAGGGTACACCTCTGGATACTAAATGGCTTCCCCTGACCTTCCACAGCCCTCACCACCTACACTAGTCATTTGGCTCTGGTATATTGCGCTATACTGGTAGACAGTATATTCACTCTCACCTACGAGCCCCTTAAGCACAGGCACTATATTTTTATTGTTATTCCTCATAACCAGCATTTGCTTGATGTATATTTATAGATGAAGATTAGTTTAAATTTGATAAAGTATGTGATGGAGCTTTGTAAAGCGAGGAATGTTATGCAAAAGGGATCATAATCATTCAAAGCAACATGCAATTACTGAGCACCTATTATCTTCTCTGAGACAAAAAGCTCCAATGCTAACAACTTCAAAAGATCTTAAAGGTATCTACCTAAAGGCACTCTTCAAATGAGCCCCTAGCCCCCTAAGTTTCCATTTACCATATTGTCCTAGAAGATATGAATGGGAATAAAAGATCACCAATTCCAGAGCTTCCAAACCAGGTTGAATATCACAATCACCTGGACAGCTTGTTACAAATGCAGATTCCTGGGTCCCCACCTCTGATTCAGTGAATCAGAGCCTCTGGGTTTCAGCCTTGGAATTTATGGCCTTTCATTAGCTCCCTGGGTGATTCTGGAAGTGAGTCTGTGGATTGGCACCCGGGGACCACTGATACAGTTCCTAGTTTCCTTTGCAACAACTTGCCTAATGGTGGTTCAACTGTTTGACAGATCCAATAAGAGAGGACTAATCAGTTACATTCCACTGTGTATTCAGATTATTCTAGAACAGTGTCATTGTAGGCCTCTGATAAATGCATTGGCAGAGAGGTTCATAGTACCGACTCTGGAGTTCGATTTCCTGGATTCAAATCCTGATTCTGACTCTAACCAGCCTTTTGTAAAAAATAAAAACAAAAAAACACAGCATGGGAGCAGAGTCTAAGTCCCTCCAACTTCACAGGGGGTAAGGAGACTCAAGATCAACAGTCCAGGGCTGCTTCCCGTAAGGCGGGGGTCAGACATGCCCTCTCCCTCTGCCGTCTTTACCAATTCTGACACCAACCATCCCTTCCATAGCACTCTACTTCTCTGCCGGGTTCGATAATTCATTGCAATGGCCACACAGAACTCAAAGATAATACTCAGGATTATGGGGTTTATTAGGGAAGTAACAGTTACAAGTTTGGCTGAGGAACACTCAGGATACAGTTCTTCCCTCACAGCAGCCTCTTCCCAGCTGTGCTCACAGGCATGCCTCTCCCTGGCCCTGGGCCTCTGCCCAAAGGCATTTATTCAGCTTTCTCTCTGTGGGCCAAGAAGACCACCACGTCATCTCCTGCTGCAGGGTCTCTGCCTCGGTTTCTTACTGCCTTCAGTGTTAACAGCTTTCTGTTTGTCTCCTGGTTCCAGGAGGTTCTCAGCACAGGGATCTGGGGTCCAAAGGATGTGCTGGCTCCTGGCTGCTCTTCCTTGGTGGCGGTAGGATCCTCCCTCTCCCACCTCTGGGATGGCTCATTTCAAACCCAGCAGGATGACAAAACTGACCAATCCCTTTGGTGGGCCACAATTACCCTATCACATAGTCCCGCCCAATCACTTGGGTGGGAGTTACAAGACCATGCCTAGAAAGGCCACACAAAAGTGATCCATTGCACCGCACCTTGCAACTTTTGTTAATGATTTATTCTGACTCAGTCCCCTCATCTTTAAAATGGGGGAAGTAACAGGAAGGAGCCCTGGTGGCAAAATGGTTAAGCACTCAGCTTGCTAACTGAAAGGTCAGCAGTTTGAGCCCACCAGCGGTTCCACAGGAGAAAAGACCTCGAGATCTGTTCCTATAAAGATTAAAGCCTAAGAAACCCTATGGGTCAGTTTTACTCTGTCCTGCAGTGTCACTGTGAGTCAGAATCAACTCAGTGGCACAACTCACATCCTCAGAGGATTATCTGAGGTCTGAATGAGACAGTACACGTGAAGCACAGAGTCTCGCAACAGTAATCACTGAGTACGTTGACGTTATTACTGTTGTTGACGGTTCTTTCGGATACTGTGCTAATGTCTACACCTGATAGTTAAACCACTATTTAAGATAAAAAACACTTCTACTCAGACTACCATGCAATCATTTAAAATGCTCGGGGGAGGGGAGATACCATTATGTAATTCCAATCTTTAATTTTAAATTTCACAGTTTTCTTTTTCATTGCAAATATATATTCTGTTATAATATGGATTAAATAAGTACCCATAATCTGTTACATTATTTTTCTGTGTCCTGAGTTTTTGGTAGGGAATCTTTCTTGGGATCTACCCAGCCTATGTCTGCCTTTTAGAGCCTTGCCTCTATCTTCTCGGGTCCAGGAGGAAGCCAACCCATTTGCTGTCTCAGCTAATCCGAATTGTTGTCCTTGCAATTTGGAATTGAGACACTTGTGGATTAATGGACATTTAAGAGGACATCTAGGAGGCTGAGGCAGCCAGGTGTGAGCCACATACAAGAAGCAGAAAGAAACGACAACAGAGATGGCGGTGGGGGAGAGAAAAAAGAGAGGAGGGGGAAGTGGAACAGAATAAGACAGAGACTCACACATGCTGCCCTGCCTCTTCACAACATCCTACTTCCTAGCTCCAATATAATTTTTTAAAAAAAACATAAACATCTTTACTTAATTTTATTTAAAATTAAAATCACAAAAACGAAGACTGAATGCACAAGCAAGAAAGTGGGTGGGAAGATGGCTAGGTAGGGAAAAAAAGGGCAGAAATAACTGAACTGTGGCTATCACTGTTACTACCCGGCAGTCCTTGCCAGCGATCTCCAGCTCCTCTCTTCCTTATACACTGGAATGTGGCAAGCATACTGCCTCTGTGGCCAAGACTTGTGGCTTCTGTTCTGTGCACAGCACAGCTAACCACTAGAAGTTTAGAGAAACCTATAAGACAGGGTCTAGAAAAACACAATGAACACCCTTCAACTGCTCTTAGATCAAGGGTGGCAGAAGTAGCCTGATTTCATGCGGAAGAGCGACGCATCCTGTAGCATCCTTTTATGTCTAGTCAATTGAGGCAGGCTGAGCCCAGCCACTTCATACTCATTCCATGGGCATCCTAAACACAAAGGACTCCTGATCTGAGCTACTAAGTTACTAAGAGACAACCCCTTGTGAATAAGGCTGTTGAGCAGTTGTGAGAGAAAACGCTAGCAAAGGCCTGTGTCCAAGAAGATTAAGAGAAGCAGAGAAGAGAGTGACAGAACAAACTGCTCCTGAGATCAAGGATGCCCCTGACATATCTCCTTACACTACATCTCCTTTTGCTTAAGTCAGTGTAAGTGGGTTTCTACTATTTGCAACAAAAACTATGAGGATTTTACTCTTTCTGGCCTAATGACTTTAAAACAGCTCAGGTAAATCAGGGCCCTTCATGCACAAGGTGATATACCAGGTACTGCAAGGGATGCTCAGGTGAACAGGACACTGTCCCAGATTCTCAGGAGTTTACAAACCATCCTGGAAAGCAAGGGCAGAAACATCGAAATATATATAAGACAGAGTGAGAAGTGCTGAGAAGTATAATTGTGCTGTGAATGCAAAAGAGAAATGAGAAATTTACAAATTTTTGGAACACAATTCATTTTTAAGTTTGGGACTTGCTATAATAATTTCATGCCTGCTATTTTCAATGCGGCAACTGACGTTGGTAGCAAAAGAATAGCTTTTGAGAAGGAGAATCGAAGTGCCACTTTCCTGTAAATAGTTAAAAAGGGCGATGCTATGCTTGCAGATGAAGTTACTCAGAAGAATTTCATATTACCTTTCTTTGACATTAATAACAGGTAAGTTATACTCAAGTTTAATGGAACTCCTTTTTCATCTTTTAGGGAGAATAGAATGTAAGCTTTGCTAGGATCATGAATAATCAAAAATGCAGATGATTTTACCCTAAAGAATCATTCTGAATATTGACTAAATTATTTAAAAAAAGAAATAAAAGAGCCTATAGCTGTCATCCCTAACAGACTGCCTTACTGCTGTTCCTGCCAACTTCTGAGAGAAGGAGTATTTCCATTCTGTTCCAATTCTCAACAGAAGTAAGTAAGGAAGTAATGTGGCTGACTGCAGTTCTGGTGGCTCAACATTAAGCTGGCTGAGGAAATTGCTGTTTGCAGAAATAGCTCGGGAAGAACTCAAAGAGGGGGGATGGGGGTGGGGAACTAATGCCCAGATGGTACTGTTTTTTTGCACCAATTACACTCAAATATTAATTGCTTCATTCTCCATAATTAAATGTGTTCCAGGCTGTATTTACAGCTCATCCACTTGTCTCTGCCTGTACTATCACACTTGGAAAATGGAGGCGCTCCCACACACCCAGCACATAAACGGTCAAAGTGGCATTCTGAACAGGCAAGGGGGAGAAAAGGCAAGTAGCACTCCTTCTCCTTTGCAAAGAACAAACAGAAAACTTTTCCGCTTAGATGCAAACATTATGATACAGATCTGTAATATAAAAACAGGTTAGTAATACTCAAACAGATATCACCATTTTCAGGGCCATTTTCTTAAAAGTTTCTAATTAAAATGGTCCTTATGCTCCCATCAGTATCTTGGAGCCATCATGTACCTCTTAACTGGCATTTGGGCAGTCTCAGCTCAAGCTTCAGTGTATTTTCTGGCCCAGTGAAAAACATCTTCTGTATTTACCTTTATTGGAGCTTTCCTTTACTGAGGGTTATTTCAGTTATACCTGTGATTTTTATCCTACTGGATATAAATGATAAAGACATCAATGTAACAGACTTAGATTTGTGATCTCCTCACTCAAGTTTTTTTTCTTTCTTTATAATCTGAAACATCTCCGAGTATCTCAAACTCAGTATGACTAAAACAAAACTCGTCATTCTTGCCCTCAGATCTACTTGTCCAGCACCTGCATAGCTTAGATGGTAGTCAAAACCATTTTTCCTGTTTTGCAAAATCAGAATCACACAATCATCATGGTTTGGTGGTTAGGAGCCTGGGCTCTGGAGCGCAGTGCCTGATCCCATTTCTGTGTGAGATCACGTGCTTGCTATGCCTTAATTTTCCTACCTGTTGAATAGTAACCACCTCACAGGGTAGATGTGAGGACTGGATGAGCCAATGGGGGTGATACAGAAATGCACGCTATTGTTATTATTAGTCTACCTCCTAGAAAACGTTTTTTAATTAAGCTCTACTAAAAAAAAAAAAATTTTTTTTTTTTATCCCTGCCTTAAGGAGCCCTAGTGATGCAATGGTTAAGTGACAGCTAACCCGAAAGGCTGGTGGTTTGACCCCACAAGTTGTTTCATGGGAGGTAAGATCTGGCGATCAGCTCCTAAAGGTTACACCCTAGGAAACCCTATGGGGCGGTTCTACTCTGTCATATAGGGTCACTATGAGTCGGAATTGGCTCGATGGCACACAACAACATCCCTGCCGTAAGTCACAGTCCTTTTATCTCACCTGGCTACCACCTGTTGCTGTTGTTAGGTGCCATCAAGTTCAGCTGTGACCCACAGCGACCCTATGTACAACAGAACGAAACAATGCCCAGTCTTACGCCGTCCTCATAATTGTTGCTATGCTTCAGCCCATCCTTGCAGCCATTGTGTCAATCAATTTCATTGAGGGCCTTCCTCTTTTTTGCTGACCTTCTACTTTACCAAGCATGATGTCCTTCTCCAGGGACTGGTCCCTCCTGATAATATGTCTAAAATATGCAAGACAAAGTCTCACCATCCTCGTTTCTAATGGTACCACACTATCCTTTCAATTTCTAAATGAGTCTAATTCCAATCCTACCCCTCTAACATATCACAGATATGCTCTTGGAATTGGTCCTAAATGCAAATCCAAGCACGTCACGGCAACTTTAAAATCTTTTCGTGACTTCCTACTACCCATGAGATAAATCCTCCAGGAACAGATTCAGGTGGTAGAACAGATGAACTAGATGTGCGTGAATTGCTTGCTGAGGGAGTCAAATCTGGCCTTTAGTTGCATTTCTGTAACTAATCAGCCAGGACCTCATCTGGACACTATCATTACCGTTCCTAAAGTTCTGGTTCCAGTTGCTCCTTTTGCTTGAAGCTTTCTGCCTCTACCAACCAGTGTCTTCCTCTGGAAATACTACCCTCTCTACATTTTTTTTTTTGTTCTACAACATTCAACTTTAATTTCACTTATTCAAGAAGCCTTCTCACCTACACTCTCACCCCCACACTGTTAATTTTGGATGAGTTTCTTTGCTCTATCAGCCCCCTAGTACACTGAGGGTATTCTAGGACTTATCACAGTTTTCCTCCTGTATCAGTCATCTATCTGTTCAAAAGATTGTAAACTGACAGTGTCTAAAAATCTTCTGTCCTTGGCATAGGGCCACAGCTTGTGGCAAGTCCTCAACATTTTGAATTCAGACACTCATCAACTTGATAGGTGCCTGCTGCCAACTTTTTTCTTCTTACTAATTTAAACTTTGCAGACTGGAGTCTCAGGCAAAAGGAACAACTAGAACCAGGACTTTATGGTGAAAAGTGTAGCTGAAGCTTTGAAACTGCTGATGGAGTGATATAAAGTAATGCAACGCAGCTTTTTAAATTTTAGTAGGCAGGACACTAGATTGGAGAATTTGATCTACGACTGGTTTTCTCAAACTATAAATTTTGGACTACCTACATCAAATCAATCTGTGGTGCTTGTTAAAGACACAGATTTCTTGGGTCCACTCAGACTTACTGATTTAGCATCTGTAGGAGAGAGGCCTGGGCATCTGCATTTTTATCATTCATCCAGTTTTAATGACTTACAAATCAAGTCCATATTTCTTCTGATTGTCATGACAGTATTATAGTTCAGCAATTTGCCAAGTGTGGTGCACAAAGCCCTGAGGGCTCCCTGAGACTTTTTCAAGACTATTTTCATAGTGGAAACCCTGGTGGCATAGTGGTTAAGTGCTACGGCTGCTAACTAAAGGGTCAGCAGTTCGAATCTGCCAGGCACTCCTTGGGAACTCTATGGGGCAGTTCTACTCTGTCCTGTAGGGTCGCTATGAGTCGGAATCGACTTGATGGCACTGGGTTTGGTTTGGTTTTGGTTATCTTCATAGTAATACTAGGGTATCGTTTGCCTTTTTCACGGTCATTCTCATTCAACATTTTGAAGTTTTACATCATGAGTGATAGTGCAAGAAAAAGAATATAGAAGTAGACATGAGAACATTAAGCCAGACATTAAAGAGATTTGTAAAAGTGTAAAATAATGCCATTCTTCTCCAAACCAAACCTGCTGCTGCTGAGTTGATTCCAACTCATAGCAATCCTATAGGACACAGTAAAACTGTCCCATAGGGCTTCCAAGGAGCTGCTGGTGGATTTGAACTGCCGACCTTTTGGTTAGCAGTCGAGCTCTTAACCACTGTCACCAGGGCTCCACTGCCATTCTTCCCAAGAATTATTGCTGTTTTGGAAAATATTCTTCATAAAAATGTCCTCTAGGGTCGCTATGAGTTGGAATCAACTCGACGGCACTGGGTAATAAATTTGTTATAATTTATAAATGAATTAGTAATTATTTTTTAAAAGTTCTCAGTTTTGTTTTCAAAAAATGGTAAATATAATATATATAACCTACATTGGAGGTTCTCAACAAGTTTTAAAAGTGTAAAGGGATCCTAAGTTCAAAATGTTTGAGACCTGCTGCTATAATTATTGTTAGCTGCACTTTAAAAATGAGAAAATTAAGACAGTTAAGTGGCTTACCAAGATTCCATACATAAGTCCCAATTTTTATGCACCTTCCATTAAACCAAAAAAGCCCCAAGCATGTTGCCGTTGAGTCAATTCCAACTCATAGCTACCCTATAGGAGAAGGTGGAATTGCCCCATAGGATTTCCAAGGAGCAGCTGGTGGATTCAAACTGCCAACCTTTTGGTTAGCAGCTGAATGCTTAACCATTGTGCCACCGGTGCCCCACACCTTCCATTACAACAGAAATCAGAGGAAATTATCCATTTTATACTCTTAATTTTATTGCTTTTTTTTGGATTAGGCATTTTTAACAAGTCGATGCACCTAAATTTAGAGAACTACCCTTCAAAAGTAATGGAAATTCTCTGAGGGATTTTAGAAAGTGACAATTATTTTATCTGTACATCAAAATGATAATCCTGAAGGCATCATACGGCAGCATGAGAAGACCTGGGCTCTTAAAAGGATAAGTTCCCATGTTCCTTCCTCTCTCTGGGACTCAGATTTTTCACATCTGTACAACAAAGGTGTCTCTAATGCCTTTCTGGCTCTGTCAGTATGGGTTTTATGCATTCCCACTGCTCACAGACAACTGAAGAAATGCATCTTTCTGATAAGGGGTCTGGAGTTACCTTAAAATCATAAATCAGAGCATGTCATTCTTCTGCTTATTGTTGTGTGCCCTGGAGTTGACACCAGCTCATAGTAACCGTATACGACATTGCAGAACTGTCCCATAGGGTTTCCAAGGCTGTAATCTTTACAGAAGCAGATCACCAGGTCTTTTCTTCCATGGAGTGGCTGGTGGGCTCAAGTGACCCATCCTTCTGTTAGCAGCTGAGTGCTTAAACACAGCACCACCAGGGCTCCTCCTTCTTCTGCTTAGAAACTGTTATGGATTGATCTGTGTCCCCCCAAAAATATGTGTGTCAATTTGGCTTAGCCATGATTCCCAGCATGATTGTTCACCATTTTGTCATTGATATGATTTTCCAATGTGTTGTAAAATCCTATCTCTATGATGTTTGGCTTAGGGGCAGTTATGTTAATGGAGCATGACTCAACCTGCAAGATTGTGTTTTAAGCCAATCTCTTCTGAGATATAAAAGAGAGAAGCAAGCAGAGAGACAGGAGGATCTCATACCACCAAGAAACAAGAGCCAGGAGACTAGTGTGTCCTTTGGACCTGGGGTCCCTGAGCTGAGAAGCTCCTCGACCAGAGAAGATTGATGACAAAGACCTCCCCCGAGAGCTGACAGAGAGAGAAAGCCTTCCCCTGGAGCTGACACCCTGAATTCAGACATCGAGCCTCCTAAACTGTGAATAAATTTCTCTTTGTTAAAGCCATGTACCTGTGATATTTCTGTTACAGCAGCACTAGATAACTAAAACAAAATTCTTCAATGATTTTTCATTGCTTTCCAAACAAAAGTCAAACTCTTTCTCTCAGCTCATAGGGCGTACAGGATTTGGCCATTACCTAAGTCTCTTGCCTCATCTCCCTCCATTCTCACCTTGCCCTTATTGTTCCATCCATAATGGCCTTTTTCTTTTTTTCTTGATCTTTCTAAATTGTTCCCACTATATGGCTTTTGCATTGCTGTTTCCTCTGCTCGAAATGCTCTTCTACAGATCTTCCTGTGACTTACTTCCTCACTTCATTAAAAAACAAAACACTTCATTAGGTCGCATTAATTACCCTGTTTAATTTTCTCAAAAGCACTTACTACCATCTTGATAATGCTGTTTGTTTGTTGAGTTGTTTATGTTCGGCCTCGCCCCACCAGAATGTCAGCTTCTGGAGAGCAGGGTCTTTGCCTTGGTAGCTCACCAGTGTCCCCATGCCCAGGGTACTGCCCGGCAAGTAACTGGCGCTAAGTAAACGTCCGAAGACTTAGCCCCTGCGACCCAGGCCACATCTTCAAAAGGGCAGCGGGTATCTCAGCCTTCTTCACATCTGACCCCACCGCCGGCCTTGGAACCAAGCCTCGGTGCCAGGAGACCGAAGCCGCACTCACCTGATCGGCGCCGAGCTCCTTCCGCCTGGGTCGGAGACTCGAGCCGGAAGTGCTCTCGGGCAGGCGAGGCTGCGTCTGCGCGGACGGAGTACTTCCGGGACAGTAGGCGAGGCGCGGCGGCTGTGGCTGCGACGGTGAGGATGGAGGCTTACTGGGTGCGGGGCTTCCTGGGAGAAGGGAGGAGAGGCGTGGTGGTCCCGGGCCGGCTCCGTCAGCCGAGGACACCGGGGGAGAGGCCGGAGGCGGCCTGGGAGTGGGCCTCGGGCGTCTCACATCTGGATGAGGAGGCTCTGAAAGCGCTTTGGTTATTGCCGCGCTACGTTTGTGTGAGGAATTTTCGTCATTGTCAGGGTCAGAAAACTTAGTTACTCGCGCATGTTTACGTCTGGTCTCTCTTTTGATTCTTGTTTTTGTAAGTGGGAAGAAGTGAGAGCGCGTATTTGCCGGCCTAGAGACCATGAGATAGTAAGATAACGATATTGCTGACAGTGGTAATATAAACAAACACCATCACAAACATGAGCAGGTTATATGCCAGTCAGATATCTCAGTTTTACGGACGAGGAAACATGCAAATGGGTAAACTAACTTTCCCGCAATCACTGCAGTACAGGGTTGTTAAGAAAGTCTAACTTCAGAGCCACTCTTAGCCACTAAGTTATGCCAGCTTCCATTTTGGTCACTGCAGCTGGAAGTGTGTGCATTTTTACTTTTTAAAAATATCACTCAGCCATTTAGTTTTACTTTTAATGTTCCAGTTGCCTGCATCTTTCTCCTCACTTATGAAAATGACACATGCTTACTAGAGGAAATCGGAAAGTTATAAAAAACATCAAATACAGGCATTTCCGTGTGTGTGTGTGTGTGTGTGTGTTTTGTCATTCCTCCTAGCTTATAAGTCCCTTGAGGACAAGGATGGTACAGCCATTCTAATAACGATGGTGATGGTAATGAGAACCTAAACAGCCGTCACCACAAAATATTCTGTTCTGGCCTAGCTCAGCATCTGACACACCCTAGATGCTCATTAAATCTTTGTTGCACAGAGTACAGATAACCAATATTCAACGTTTTGGTGTGTGTCCTTCTAGTATTTTATAAAATTATATGAATTATGTGTATATCATGTGTTGTATATCATAACCTGGAGAGAGCATAAGGAGAGTAAAAAGTTTTTTTTTTTTTTTTTTTTAAATACCGTATTTATTCAACTCCACAAAACATTCATTGATCTTTGTGGGAGAACTGTGTAGTCTTTTCTGTTGATAGGCATTTGGAGTGAGAGTGGCAGAAATTGTGTCTTAAATTAGTTCTCTATTTCCAGAGCTTCGTACATAGTAAGTACTCAAAAAATGTTGGCACGCGAGTTAATAAATGAGTATTTCAGAGCTGGTTTATATGTCTATGGGTGGTTGTACCTGGATTGTTTTTCTCTATGTGCTTTAGGGATGTGTAATGTAAGTACCAGTATGTCATATACCCATATGGTCTAGGCCCCATGTTGTTTTCATTTCTAGCCTGTTGCCTCCCCACCATCCTTCTCCCTGCAATACTAACTTCTTGTTATCTGTCTGTATCCCATACTGTCACACTTAAAATCTTTGAGCCTTCCCATGTGCTCTTTCCACACTCTTGAATTCTCTCCACACTCTTGAATTCTCTCCTTGTCGTCTTCATCTGTCAAAATCCTGTGTACCCTTAAAGGCAGATTGCTTAACAAACTCAGGTGCCCACAGATGCTAATTGTTGTTGGGTGCCTTAAAGTTGATTTTGACTCATAGTGACCCATGTTACAGAGTAGAACTGCCCCATAGGGTTTTCTTGGCTGTAATCTTTATGGAAGCAGACTGCTTCATCTTTCTCCCAGGGAGCTGGTGGGTAGGTCGAAACCACCAAGCTTTTGGTTAGCAGCCCAGCACTTAACAATTTGTACCACCAGGGCTCCTCACAGAGACTAATCAGCTTACTAAAAGAGAGAAATGGATTTGGGTGCAGATTGTGGGGAAATGACGAGCGCTGCCCCTGTTAAAGGGCCTAGCAGCTATTTGGCACCAGCTAGGTTTGGTTTTGGTTTAGTTATTACCAGACAAGGAGCCCTGCTAGGGCACAGTGGTTAAGCGCTCGACTCCTAACTGAAAGGTTGGCGATTTGAACCCACCAGCTGCTTCGCTGGAAAATGACGTGGTAGTCTGCTCCCATAAACATTATAGCTTTGGAAATCCTATGGGGCAGTTCTGCTCTGCCCTATAAGGTTGCTAGGAGTTGGAATCAACTCGACAGCAACGGGTAGTTATTACCAGGAGTCTGTGGGCAGTGTGAAGAGTTAAGCACTGGGCTACTAACTGAAAGGTTGGTGGTTTGAATCCACCTGGCAGCACCTCAGAGGAAAATCCTTGTGATCTGCTTCTGAAAGATCACAGCCATTGAAAGCCCTATGGAGTACAATTCTACTCTGACGCATGTGGGGTTGCCATGTATCAAAATCGACTCCATGGCAACTGGTTTAGTTATTACCAAGTCAGCTATGGGCCTAGTGTTGCCAGGTCTTTATTTGTACATGAAATCTGATTTTTAAATGTTAGCAACTAATTTTTTAAAGACCTTTAAGTATAGTGTAAGCCAAATAAAAACACCTGTTGCCTGGATTCGGCATTCAGATTCCTAATTTGTGACCACTGCTCTAGGCTTATTTCATATACAGTAAAACCCGTGAAAGCCAGAAACTGTGTAAGGCAGAAACCTGTCAGAGAAGAAAAACTAAAATATTTTCCACTAATAGAGAGTGACAGGAAAATGGTAAGACTGCACCCTGTCAAAGGCAGAAAACTTGGGAGACCTGGAAAAACAAGGTAGCCTCTTTGAGTTCCGGCCCTCACAGGTTTCATTGTACTCTGTCTATGAATCTTATTCCCTGATTCTAACTGGCTCAGTGGTTGATGGGTCAGCTGCTAACCGAAAGGCTGGCGCTTTGAACACCCCGGGTGTTCCGTGGAAGAAAGATGTGCAGTCTGCTTCTGTAAAGATTATAACCTAGGAAACCGTATGGGGCAGTTCTACTCTGTCCTATAGGGTCGCTATGAATCAAAACCTACTTGATGGCAATGGATTTCATTCTGACTTCTCTTTCCTATATGTTGTTCCAGCAATTTATGCATACTTCAATTATAATGCCTCTTCCAGACTGCCTTAATTGTTAATATGTCTGTTTTCCAGTATGTTAGAAATACTTCGATGGCATGGATTAGGTCTCATTTCTGCTTAGATTTGTATAGTGCCTTGCACATAGTAGATATAGAGTTTGAAACATATGTGTGTGTTTATATATACCTAAGTCCTTGGTGTGTGTATGTGTGTGTGAATATGTGTGTATGTGTGAGATATATTTATTTCTCCTTTGGTGATAATTGGATTATCCTGGAAACCAGTGTCTGCTCTGTGCAGAAACACCAATAGTATTTCGACTTTAATGTATTAAAGAACTATACTTCTGGAAGGAATTGAATTGGTTACCCTTGCTCTTCAGAAGCTATTTGACTTAAATCTTATCTGATGCCTTAAATTTCCTAATCTTGTCTTTTTGAAAAATTGAAGTGAAAAACCAAACCAAACCAAACCTGTTGCCATCTAGTCGATTCTCACTCATAGTGACTTTACAGGACATAATAGAACTGCCCCATAGGGTTTCCAAGGCTGGTTAATCTTTACTGAAGCAACTCACCACATCTTTATTCTACAGAGTCACTCGTGAGTTTGAACCATTAACCTTTGGGTTAGCAGCTGAATGCTTAACCACTGCACCACCAGGGAGGAATGATTAATGATTAACAAGTTTTTTTTTTTTTTAGCTTTAATGTGGTTTTGGTGAACTTTTACAGTGCAAATTAATTTCTCATTCAAAAATTTATACACAAATTGTTTTGTGACATTGGTTGCAATCCCTGCAATATGTCAACACTGTCCTCCTTTCCACCCCTGGTTTCTCGTGTCTGTTCATCCAGTTTTCCTGTCCCTTTCTTTTTGCTTTTGGGCGGGTGTTGCCCATTTGGTCTCGTATACTTGACTGAATCAAGAGCATGTTCCTCACATGTATTATTGTTTGTTTTATATGCCTGTCTAATCTTTGGCTGAAAGGTGAACTTTGGGAGTGGCTTCATATCTGAGTTAGGGTGTCAGGGGGCCATAGTCTCGGGGGCCCCTCCGGTATCTTTCAGACTGGTAAGTCTGGTCTTTTTTTAGTGAATGTGTATCTTGTTCTACATTTTTCTCGCACTCTGCCCCGGGCCCTCCATTGTGATGCCTGTGAGAGTGGTTGGTAGTGGTAACCAAGCACCATCTAGTTCTTCTGGGGGTCAGGCTGGTGGACACTGTGGTTCATGGTGGACCATTAGGCCTTTGGGCTAATATTTTCCTTGTGTCTTTGGTTTTCTTCCTTCTCCTTTGCTCTGGATGGATGGGACCAATAGAGGAATCTTAGATGGCCACTCGCAAGCTCTTAAGACCCCAGATGCCACTCATCAAAGTAGGATGCAGAACATTTTCATTATGAACTCTGCTATGCCAATTAACCTAGATGTTCCCTGAGACCATGGTCCCTAGCCCTCAACCCCAGTAACTCGGTCCCTCAAAGTGTTTGAATGTGTCTAGGAAGCTTCTGTGGCTTTGCCTGGGTCAAGTGGTGCTGACTTCCCATATATTGTATATTGTCTTGATTAAAAAGACTTAAAGCAAAATTAATAAAAGAAAAAATTGATAAATTGGACCACATCAAAGTGAAAAGCTTTTGGTCTGTGGAAGACGTTGTGAAGAGCATGAAGCTACAGACTAGGAGAAAATATTTGCAAACCATGTATCTGACAAAGGACTTGTATCTAAAATATATAAAGAGCTCTTGAAACTCAACAGTAAAAAAACCAAACAACCCATTAAAAAATGAGTAAAAGAGATTATTGATACTTCTCTGAAGAGGATATATAGATGGCAAAGAAGCACATGAAAAAATGTTCAGCATCATGAACCATTAGAGAGCTGTGAGTTAAAACCACAATGATATATCACTACATATGTATTATAATGGCTCAGATAAAAAATGTTAACATCAAATACTGGCCAGAATACAGAGAAACTTGATCATTCATGTGTTGCTGGTGGGAATGTAAAGGGTTACAGCCGCTCTGGGAGAGTGCGAGTGTTGCAGTTCCTTACAAAACTATACATGTACTTACCATGTGACCCAGCAATTGCACTCTTAAGTGTTTATCCTAGAGAAATGGAAGCTTTGTTCACACAAAAACCTGTACATGAATGTTCCTAGCTGTTTTATTTGTAATAGCCTCCAACTGAAAACAGCTCAGATATCCGTCAATTGGTAAATAAACTGTTATACATCCATACCATGGAATAGTACTCAGCAATGAAAAGGAAGGACATATTGATACATGCAACAACTTGGATAGATCTTGAGGGAGTTGTACTGATTCAAAAAAGTCAATCTCAAAAGGTTATTTACTATATGGTTCTATTTATATAACATTTTTGAAGAGACAACATTACAGAGATAGAGAACAAATCAGTGGTTGCTGTGGGTTGAGGAAAAGGATGGGAGGTGGCTGTGGCTCAGAGAGTAACATGAGACATCCTGTGATTGAACTGTATCTTGTCTGTGGTGATGGTTACATGAATCTATACATGTGACAAAATTGCATAGAACTAAATACGTACGTGCATATATCGCATTCACACACACAAACTTGAGTGTATGTAAAACTGGTGAAACCTGAGTAAGGTTGTTGGATTATATCATTGTCAATTTCTGGTTGTGGTATGGCATATAAGATACTACTATTGGGAAAACTATGTGAAGGGTATACGGCTTGTCTCTGTATTATTATATCTGCATGTGAATCTATGATAATCTCAAAAAAGTTTAAAAGCATGACTCATGACAAAAAAGCCTATACAAATACATTTTTTCTTTGGCATTTTTTTTACCAGGCGATGTTCTAATCATGTCGGATAAAGATGATAGTGAGACTCCAGTGACAACTGAAGTAACCCCCATTCTTGGGGATGGGAACTGTGAGCCAGCAAAGAATTCTAAGTCTTTTGACCAAAGCACTGAGCCAGGGAGTAAATCAGGACCTGTAGCTTCCACTCGGAAAAGACCAGAGGCCAGGTGTTCCAATGACCCTAAGGCTGCAGAAGTTCTCCCTGTACAGGCATCACAGGCTGCAGGCAAAGTAGAGTATCTATTAAAATATTGGGGTCAAAAAATGTTGGGGAATTTAGAATCAGTGCTAATTCAGTATTACATGTATTTCTTTCCCTTTATGATTATAAAACACAGTTTTCTCAGTTCTAATAGATGCCTTTATGAGTAGCTGCCTTTGCTACATGGTACTTAAATGCTGGTAACATATGTCTCTCAGTCAAGCAATACATTTCTTTAGCCAAATAATATTTGTTCACCCATACGTTTGACTAATAATTAGACACCATGTTTATACACTCTGATTCTCTACTAATTTTTCCATTTCCTTCCCCCCGCCGCCCGTCTATTGCTAAAAAATAGGAGCCTGTTTCCAAAGAGGTACCGCAGACTGGATGGGGCTACTGGGGCAGCTGGGGCAAGTCCTTACTGTCCTCAGCCTCAGCTACAGTAGCCACAGTAGGTAAGGTTGTTAGTCTTTTTATTAATTTTTGTGTGTATTTAGTTCCAGATCTGTGTTAAAAATGATTTTGTTAATAATTCCTCTTCCTTCCTTGCTTACTCAAAGGCTTTGTAGTTTGAGGATGCATTAGCAATGGTGGGCTGGTTTATACTGTCACTAGAGTTTGTAGCATTTCCTCATTAAAAAGCTGAAGTCTAGGAATTGTTAATGTAAAACTAGGGTGATGACAAAACATGACTCAGTTTTATTGTTTTTTTATAAGGTGACAGTTTGACAGCCTAAGGGTTAGTTACATATGGTTCAAAATAACACTTCTTGTCGTTATAATGGGGAAACCCTGGTGGCGTAGTGGTTAAGAGCCACAGCTGCTAACCAAAAAAAGATCAGCAGTTCGAATCCACCAGGTACTCCTTGGACACCCTATGGGGCAGTTCTGCTCTGTTCTATAGGGTCTCTATGAGTTGGAATCAACTTGATGGCAATGGGTTTGGTTTGGTTTTTTGTTGTTACAATGATTTTAAAAATCTGCAGGTTTGATTTTTTATTAGTTTAGGCGACTAATAGCAAATAATATTCAGATATAAAAATGTTGCCATTTTTCTCATTAGGACAAGGTATTTCAAATGTCATTGAGAAGGCAGAGACTTCCTTAGGAATCCCAAGTCCCAGTGAAATTTCAACTCAAGTCCAGTACGCATCAGGTGAGTATATAGAAATATTAAGACCTAGAATTATGTATCAAAATGGAACATTTGAGCTCATTTTTCACTATATATTTATTGAGTATCTGTGATATTCAGGGCATCATCAGGGGATTGTGGTGATAAAGAAGATTAGGAATCCTTACTGCCAGTTAGAGGACTGTGTCCTTCAACCATTCATGTTTTTGTGCTTTACTTTCCTCATCTATGAAATGGGATGACATTTTACATCTGTTTTAAACATTAAATAAATAAGGCCATGTGCCTGGCACGATTGAGTAAAAACCTAATAAGAGTTAGTTGAATTTGAAACTATTGGGGCACAAGAAAATATTTTAATGTATTGGTTTTGGGGGTGTATTTTTTTGTGTTTGGATTTTTATTAAGGTGACGTTCATTTCTGGAAGTCTACCTTGATCAAACAGGAACCTACTCTAACTTAAACCATAAAGGGCAAGATTAGAATCAGGGATCAAGAGGGCCTGACATCAGAAAATAAAATGCTTCTCAGGGCCTGGGTTTACTTTTTCCATCTCTCAGGGGCCTTGTCCCCTACTCGTGCCCCTCTCTCTGTTCATCTGTATCATTTTTCTGAGCAGGCTGACTTTCCCGCTCTTTTTTCCCCAACTCTAGCTTTATATTGAGTCCTGGTATGAGTGCCCATAAGAGACTAACTAACAAAGCAAAACAAACAACCATTGCTGTTGAGTCAATTCTGACTCATAGCGACCCTATAGGACAGAGTAGAACTACCCCATGGGGTTTCCAAGGAGTGGCTGGTGGATTCAAACACTTGACCTTTTGGTTTGCAACCATGGCTCTTAACCACTGTGCCACCAGGGCTCCAAGAGACTAACTAGCACCAGTTAGTTCCACTTTTAAATTCCCAGGACAGATCAGCCAAGCTGATCTCCTCCTCTCCCTGGGAGTTTTGAAGTGGAAATAACTGGCGCTAGTTAATGTTTGACGAGCTCTTATACCTAGACTTGGGTCAGAGTCCCTGGATATAGCAAATGGTTGACATGCTTGGCTGTTAACCAAAAGGTTGGTGGTTTGAGTACACCCAGAGATGCCTGGGAGAAAGTCACGGTGAGCTATTTCTGAAAAATCAGCCATTGAAAACCCAATAGAACACAATTTACTCTGATACACATAGGGCTGCCTTGAGTTGAAATTGACTCAGTGGCAACTTTTTGTTTTAAAACTTAGGTCATGTTCCACTCCTGAGCCAGGGAATAAAGTCATATTAGGCAAACATGGCTGCATCTGTGTGAGTTGGGACACCATTATTATTGATGCCTGCATCAATTAGTCTACATTGGTTACAAGTAATAGAATATGCCACCATTTATCTGTCAGTTTATCGTACTGTGGTGGCTTGCATGTTTGCTGTGATGCTAGAAGCTATGTGTCATGGATTGAATTATGTCCCCCCAAAAATGTATCAACTTGATTAAGCCATGATTAAGGACATATAACCTACTAGACAGAGAGAGAATAAATTTCTCTTTGTTAAAGCCATCCACTTGTGGTATTTCTGTTCTGGCTGTACTAGATGACTGAGACACTATGCCACTGGTATTTCAAATACCAGCAGGATCACTTATGGTGGACAGGTTTCAGGGGAGCTTCCAGAATAAGACAGAATAGGAAGAAGAACCTGACAATCTACTTCTGAAAAAATTGACCAGTAAAAACCTTATGGATAACAGTGGAACATTGTCTGATATAGTACTGGAAGTTGAGCCTCTTAGGTTAGAAGGCACTCAAAGTACCATTAGGAAAGAGCTGTCTCTTCAAATTAGAGTTGACCTTAATGATGTGAATGGAGTAAGCTTTCGGGATCTTCATTTGCTGATGTGGTACCACTCGAAAAGAAACAGCTACAAACATCCATTAGTAATCAAAACATGAAAAGTACAAAGTATGAATCTAGGAAAATTGGAAGTTGTCAAAAATGAAATGGAGTGCTTGTAGATCGATCCTAGGCATTAGTGAGCTGAAATGGACTGGTATTGACCATTTTGAATCAGACAGTCATATGGTCTACTATGTTGGGAATAACAAATTGGAGAGGAATGGTGTCATAGTCATTGTCAAAAAGAACATTTCAAGATCTACCCTGGAGTACAGTGCTGTCAGTGACAGGATAATGTGCATACACCTAGAAGGAAGACCAGTTAATATGACTGCTATTCAAATTTAATCACCAACTACCAATGCCAAAGACTAAGAAATTGAAGATTTTTTTCTTTTTTTACCAACTTCTGCAGTGTGAAATTGATCAGATATACAATCAAGATGCATTCATAATTACTGGTGATTGGATTGCAAAAGTTGGAAATAAAGAAGAAGGATCAGTAGTTGGAAAATATGGCCTTGGTGATAGAAATGACCCTGGCGATTACATGATAGAATTTTGCAAGACCAATGATTTATTCTTTGAAAATACCTTTTCTCAACAACATAAATGGTGACCATACACGTGGATCTTGCCAGATAGCATACACACGAATCAAATTGACTATGTCTGTGGAAAGAGATGATGGAGAAACTCAGTATCATCTGTTAGAACAAGGCCAGGGGCCAATAGTGAAACAGACCATCAATTGCTCATATGCAAGCTCAAGTTGAAGCTGAAGAAAATTAAATCAGGTCCACGAGAGCCAAAGTACGACCTTGAGCATATCCTACCTTAATTTAGAGACCATTTCAAGAAGAGATTTGACACCAGGAACACTAATGACAGAAGACCAGGTGAGTTGTGGGAAGACCTCAAGGATAACATACATGAAGAAAGCAAAAGGTCATTAAAAAGATCAGAAAGAAAAGACCAAAACAGATGTCAGAAGTGACTGTGAAACTTGCTTTTGAACGTAGAGTAGCTAAAGTGATGGAAGAATGATGAAGTAAAACAGCTGAGCAGAAGATTTCAAAGGGTAGCTTGAGAAGACAAAGTAAAGTGTTACAATGAAATGTGCAAAGAGCTGGAGTTAGAAAACCAAAAAGGAAGAACACACACGGTATTTCTCAAGCTGAAAGGACTGAAGAAAAAATTCAAACCTCGAGTTGCAATATTAAAGGATTGTATGGGCAACAAGTTAAACAGTGCAGAATGCTTCAAAAGAAGATGGAAGAAATACACAGAGTCACTGTACCAAAAAGAATTGGTCAGTGTTCAGGTATTTCAGGAAGTAGCATATGATTAAGAACTGATGGTACTGGAGGAAAAAAATTCAAGCTGCTCTGAAGGCATTGGCAAAAAACAAGGCTCCAGGAGTTGATGGAATACCAATTGAGACGTTTCATCGAATGGATGCAATTCTGGAAGCACCCACTTGTTTATGCCACGAAATTTGGAAGACAGCTACCTGGCCAAGTGACTGGAAGAGATCCATATTTGTCTCCATTCCATAGAAAGGTGATCCAGCGGAATGTGGAAATTATTGAACAATATCATTAATATCACATGCAAATGAAGTTTTGCTGAAGATCATTCAAAAATGGTTGCAGCAGTACATGGACAGGGAACTGCCAAAAATTCAAGTTGGATTCAGAAGAGGGCATGGAATGAGGGGTATCATTGCTGATATCAGATGGATCTTGGCTGAAAGCAGGGAATACCAGACAGATGTTTACCTGTGTTTTATTGACTATGATAAGGCATTCAGCTGCATGGATCATAAAATTATGGATGACATTGCAAAGGATGGGAATTCAGAACACTTAATTGTGCTAATGTGGAACCTATACATTGACCGAGAGGTAGTCATTCAAACAGAACAAGGTGATACTGCATGGTTTAAAATCTGGAAAGATGTGTGTCAGGTTTGTATCTTTTCACTATACTTATTCAATCTGTATGCTGAACAGATAATCCAAGAAGCTGGATTATATGAAGAAGAACACAGCATCAGGATTGGAGGAAGACTCATTAACAACCTGCGATATGCAGATGACAGAACCTTGCTTGGTGCAAGTGAAGAGCACTTGAAGCACTTACTGATGAAAATTAAAGACTACAGCCTTCAGTATGAATTACACCTCAACATAAAGAAAACAAAAGTCCTCACAGCTGGACCAATAAGCAACATCATGATAAATGGAGAAAAGATTGAAGTTGTTAAGGATTTCATTTTACTTGGATCCACAGTCGATGCCCATGGAAGCAGCAGTCAAGAAATCAAATGACGTATCTGCTGCAAACAACCTCTTTAAAGTGTTAAAAAGCAAAGACGTCACCTTGAGGATGAAGGTGTGCCTGACCCAAGCCATGATATTTTCAGTCACTTAATGTGCATGTGAAAGCTGGACAATGAAGAAGGAAGACTGAAGAAGAATTGATGCATTTGACTTATGTAGTTGGTGAAGAATATTGACTATACCATGGACTGCCAGAAGAATGAACAAATGTGTTGTGGAGGAAGCACAGCTAGAATGCTGCTTAGAAGCGAGGATGGTGAGACTTTGTTTCACGTACTTTGGACGTGGTATTAGGAGGGACCAGTCCTTGGAGAGGGACATCATGCTTGGCCTCAACGAGATGACTTGACACAGTGGCTGTCACGATGGGCCCAAACATAGCAATGATTGCGAGGATGGTGCAGACTAGGCAGTGTTTTGTTCTGTGGTACGTAGGGTCACTATGAGTCAGAACTACGTGATACCTAACAACAGCAGCAGTAACTAAGAGAGAGTTGATTGGTTACAAGTAATAGAACATGTGACTATGAAAAAGTTGATTTTTCTTACGTAACAAGAGCTCCGGAGATAGGTTGCTCTAGAGTTAGCTTAGTGTCTCATTGGTATTAGCGTTCTTGGCTGGCTTCTGTACAATTTAGTTTGCTATCTCTTCATAGTTGCCAGATAACTGCCTCAGTTCCACCGTAGTATTTTAATACACTTGTGCTCAAAGTCAAGAAGTATGTCACTGGGAAGTGTCATTTCTTCTCATGCATCTCCCTTTAAATAGAGGAAATTTTTCCCCAGCAGTTCGTAGCATATTTGTCTTCAGATTCAATAACTAGAACAGGATTTAATGTTTATGCTATAGAAGTAAGAGATGCTGAGAGAGTGAGTTTTAGCATTATCAGCAATCTCTATATTGGAGATGGACTCAGTAGGCAGGAAGAAGAAGATTAGAAGGGCCTCGAATAGGTAAATAGCAGTGTCTTCCACAATACCTAAAAGACATACGCCATACAGAGCCATGCTTTAAGAAAGGCATTGAAAAAGTGGAGTGAATCCTGAAGAGTGACCTAGATACCAGCGAAATATCTAGAATTAATTTCTTACGAGAGAAATTTGAAGGTACCGTAAATGTTAAATCGGGAAATCTGGGGAAGGGAGATTGGGGGAATATGCCAGTTCTCTTCACATATCTGAAGACTGGCATAGGGGGGAGAGCTTAGGTTTATTCTTTGTGACTGATGAGGAGAGAACTAGTACCACTTAGTGGAAATTACAAGGACTTAGGTTTTAGTTCAATAAAGAGTTTAACAGTGAGAACCTTCCAGAATTAGAATGGAGTGCCTTATGATAATAAGCCCCCTCTCCAAAATCTCCTCAAGTTCCTGAGGGAAGGTGGAACAGAACTTGAGGTAAGCAGAGGCCTCCAGGGAAATCATTCTATTATCTTTCAGGAATGGGGCAGGAGGTAGAGTGATTCAAAGATGGCGTCTGAATATACTTTTTAATGACAGAGAAGATCAGTAATAGAGGGACTAAGAAGAAATAGCCTGGGTCAAGATTCAGACTGGTATTATACAGAAGGATTTGTTGAGGGTTTACCTTTCAAGTGCCTATCTTTTTGCTTTTATGCTGTGAGTCCCACAGTCCTTTGCAGTTTATAAAACTGAGGGAAAATGCTACGTGAGTACATTAGTAGGTTGAAGAGTAAAGCATGTTTAATGCTTGTGCTTGCATCAAATGCTCATTTCCTTCTTAAAGTAGTTATATATTGTCTCTGGCTTCAGAAATCAAAGGTAGTGTATTTTCTAAATGAAATCTTAACAGGTTAATTCCAACAAAAATTTATTGAGTGCCTACCCAGTGCCAGGCACTGTTTTAAGTGCTGGGAAGATAGCAGTGAACACAATCAAAAAGGTCTTTATCTCAACAATAAAGTGAAATGAAGAAAATAAGGTGAGAGAATAGAGTACCTACCATGGCAAAGCACAGAGCCTGGTGATATGAGAACTTTGAAATGAGTTAGACACAGAACCAACCCTCAGGGTATTTTGGATCTAGTGGGTAAAACCCTTCAGGAAAGAACTATCCAGAGCACAAAACCAGTTGCCCTTGAATTAATTCCAACTCGTTGTGACCCTGTGGGTTTTCAGTGGCTGATTTTTGGGAATATATCACCAGGCCTTTCTTCTGAGGCTCCCCTGGGTGGACTTGAACACCAGTCTTTCAGCTGCTAGCTTTTTGCTAAACTATTTGTACCACCTATGGACTAACCAGAGCACAAATCAGGTCAAACTAAATGTTGTAGTGGAGGTTCAAGCAAAGGGCTGTGGGAACTCCAAGCAGTTGTCTTTGTGAAGAAAAATGTTTAAGTTGAGTCTTGAAAACGGGTATGGTTTTGATAGATGGAGAAGCTAGGGTGCAGGGATTTTGAGGTAAGGAAACAGCATGAATAAAAAACGTAGAAGGGCATAAGGATGTTGGCAAAGAGTGAGGCTCAGGATTTGTGCAGGCACAGAGAGACAGAGAGAGAGCTAAGCCTGGAAAGTGGATTCCATGTCTGATTTTTTTTGTTTTTAAAATGAAAATAGCATTTTTTTTCAGATTTGGAAAATAATAATGCTTATTGTAGAAAAAAATTGACAAAAAGTAAAAGCCTATAAATAAGTAAATGAAAAATCTTCTGATTCTACCCAGAAATAACGTTTTGGTATTTTTTGTTTTTATATATTATTCCAGATATTTTTGTGGATGCACACACACACAACTGGAATCATACTTCCCATGTTTTTTGTAACATAACTTTTTTTTAATGACTTCAGACAATTCCATTTATATAGATATATTTTAAATGTATTTAAATACATTTTTTACCATTAAGAACACCACTGCATTTGACATTCTTACACATATGTCCTTGTGTCATTCTTTAGTAGAAAATATTGAACATGGAATTGCTGAGTTATAGAGCACTCACAGATAAAATTTAGATACAATTTGCCAGATTACTGTCTAAACAATTTTCTTTTAGGAGCAAAAAGGAAAAGCCTTTTTCTCATTTCTGCCCCATGAAATGTGAAAAAGGGGGTGGGGGGGCAGAAGGGACAGGAAGTCTTTTTTGTTTATTCATATTATTACCATTTTTGGTGCTCTTCATTCCTTTGTGTAGATCCAAGTTGTCATCTGGCATCATTTTCATCAACTTTAAGAATTTCTTTTAATAGTTCTTATTACTGCAGATGTGTTGGCAGTGAATTCTCTAAGCTTTAGTTTGACCAAAATGTTATTTTGCTTTCATTTTTGAAGAGTATTTTCTTACAGAATTCTAGGTTGGCGTTTTTTTTTTTCCTTTTAGCACTTTAAAAATGTCATTCCATTGTGTTGTAACTTGTATTCTTTTTGATGAGAAGTCAGAAGTTTTCTTTTCTTTCTTTCTCTGCATGTAATGAGTCTTTTTCTATGGGTGCTTTTACAATTTTCTCTTTATCATTGCTTTTCACTCTTTCTTTGTGTTTGTCCTGCTTGAGATTTGTTGAACTTCTTAATTTGTGGTTTTATCGTTTTAATCAGATTTGAAAAATTTCAGTCATTATTTCTTTAAATAATTTAAAAAAAAATTTTGTGTACCCCACTATTTTTCTCCTGGTACTCAACTTGCATGTATCTTAGACGGCTTGATATTGTTTCACAGACCACTTAGGCTTTGTTCGTTTGTTTTTGGCCTTTTTTGTCTTTCTGTTTCAATTCGTATAGCTTTTACTGCCACTGATCCTCTGCTGTGTCTAATACTGGTAAATCTACTCCACGGCTTTTTAAATTAGATAGTGTCTTTTCAATTCCAGAAATTCCATTCTTTTTTTATATATCTTCTATTTCTCACCTCATTATATTCATGTTTTCCAGTCTCTTATCCTTGTCATTTCTGGGTCTGCTTCTGTTAACTAAGTTTTTTCCCCCTTAGTTATGGATCACATTTTTTCAGTTTCTTTGATTGAATGCTAGATATTACGAGTGTTACATAGTTGAGTTCATTTTGTTATCTTTCTTTGAAGAGTATAAATTTTGTTTCGGGAGGCAGTTAAGGTATTTGTAAGTTAGATTGATTCAAGGCTTATTTTTAAGCTTCCTTAGGGTAAGCCTCATTGACACAGTGACTGCAATAATGGGCTCAAACATAACAAAGATTGTGAGGATGGCACAGGACCAGGCAGTGTTTCTTTCTGTTGTACTAGGGTTGCTGTGAGTTGGAACCAACTGGATAGCACCTAACAACAACAACAGGGTGAGTCTAGAGTAGCCTAACTGTCAGGGCTGGTTTAGCTCTACTGCTTAGGCCTGACCCTTCTGAGGGCTCTGCCTAATCCCCTGGCCTTTAATGAGGTCACCCCACTCTGGTTAGCTGTAAGTCATATGTCTTTCAGCCTAGTATGAGCTCTGGGGATTGTTTAGCATACAGCTCTCTGGTAGTTGTTTGCCCAGCGTTGTACAGCTTCTCTGTGCATGAGCAGCTTGGTATTCAGCCAAAGACTCAAGGGCATTCCTAGGTTTCTGAACCTCTTTACCGATGTGGCTCCCTCCTCTCCAGTACTCTGATCTGCAAACTCCATCTTCCCCAGGTTTTCTGGATGTCAGTGTCTGTCTCTTCAACTCCACGAGACTGCCACGATATGCTTGGGTTTCATATCCTCTGCGATTGTCTTAGTTTTCGAGTGCTGCTGTAAAAGAAATACCACAAGTGGATGGCTTCAAAACCCCAAAACCCAGTGCTGTCGAGTTGATTTCGACTCATAGCGACCCTATAGGACAGACTAGAACTGCCCCATAGAGTTTCCAAGGAGTGCCCGGTGGATTCAAACTGCCGACCCTTTGGTTAGCAGCCGTAGCACTTAACTACTATGCCTCCAGGGTTTCCAGATGGCTTCTACAAACAGTTTATTCTCTCACAGTTTAACAGGTCAGAAGTCCAAATTCAGGGCGTCAACTCCAGGGGAAGGCTTTCTCTCTCTGTCAGCTCCAGAAGAAGGTCCTTGTCATCAGTCTTCCCCTGGACTAGGAGCTTCTCAGTGCAGGGACCCCGGGTAGTTCTCCTGGCTTTTGTTTCTTGGTGGTCTGAAGCCCTCCGTCTCTCTGCTCGATTCTCTTACATCTGAAAAGAGATTGACTCAAGACACAATCCAATCTTGTAGATTGAGTCCTGCTTCATTAACATAACTGCCACTAATCCCATCTCATCAACATCACAGAGATAGGATTTATAACATATAGGAAAATCACATTAGATCACAAAACGGTGGGCAATCACACAATACTGGGAATCTTGGCCTAGCAAAAAAGTAGGTACAAATTTTTGGGGAACACAATTCAATCCATAACAGCTGTTATCTGTCAAGTTCCTTTACACAGAAAGCCAGGGCTATTGTAGGATTCACCTTGTTTCTTTCTCTTCTCATATGAATCGTCCTGTACTGCCTGTTGTTCATTGCCCAAAGACGGTTGTTTCTTATCTTGTCTAGTTTTCTAGATGCTATGGCTGGAGGGTAAGTCCAGTAACAGTTAATCCATCATAGCTGGAAGTGAAAGCCCTTCCCATAACAATTAGATTCTCTGTTGATCACTTATAACACATTACAAAGTTAATAAAATAGAACAGATAATAAACATACCTATCTTTGTAATGCATATCTGTTTGATTTCTGCTAAAAATAGAATTTTCTAGAATAAAACTTAAAATAGACTGGATTTTTAAAGATCAGGTTTGTTGGCGTATAATTTACATACAGTAAAATTTACCCTTTTTAGGAGTACAGTTTTATATGTTTTGAGAAATATACGAAGTCTTGTTTACATTGCATAATCATAGTATATTGTGATTATACAGATATAGAATACTTTCTTTATCTGTATAGAAAATCAAGATACAGAGTATTTTTCATTACCCCCCCAAAATTTCCTCATGCACCTTGTAGGCAATCCTATCTCCCTACTCCCAACTCTTGGCAACCACTGATCTATTTTCCAGCCCTACAGTTTTGCCTTGGAAACCCTGGTGGCATAGTGGTTAAGTGATACAGCTGCTAACCAAAAGGTCGGCAGTTCAAATCCACCAGGCGCTCCATGGGAACTCTCTGGGGCAGTTAGTTCTACTCTGTCTTGTGGGGTCGCTATGAGTCAGAGCTGACTTGATGGCAATGGGTTTTTTTATGGTAGTTTTGCCTTTTGCAGGTCACGTAAATGGAATCAAAAAATACATTGCCTTTCAAGCCTTGCTTCTTTCACTTGGCACTGTGTTTTTGAGATTCATCCATGTTGTTGTATATATCAGTTTGTTCAAAAGACTACATTTCATTTGGAAATTAAATGCAAATGAAAAAGCTGCCTATCTTAGTTTTCATTTAAACATAGGCAAATGGTTTAAAATAACAGAAGAAGGGCTAAGACCTTGTATAGGAAAGCAAAGTCTAATTCTTAAAAATTCAGGTAGATACTAATAAAGCAAAAATGATTAATGGACCTCCCCTTTATGTTTACGCTATGCACCCCCTCCCTCCTATAGGAGAAACAAATGGCAAAGAGAATGGAAATGCCTCCCCAGTGTCTGGACCTTTTGGCATATTCTCGACCATCTCTACTGCTGTTCAAAGCACAGTGAGTAAAAAGTGACGGGTGGCCTGTTCCCTGCCATTATTGTCATGAGTTTGCTTATGTTCAGTCATTTCTCCCTCCTTTATTTGAAAAGCAATGGGGACTGATTACTCATGTCCGAGTCCAAATCACTGGTAACCGATCACTTTGATCTTACAGTAGAGAGAGAGTGACTTGAAAATTTTCTTTAAAGGAATACAAGAGGGAGTAGGAGATGAAGAGTAACAGAGGGGCAACATACATATTTTATGGACTAGGAATTCTTAGCTTGGTGCTCCTAGAAAACGTTTTTGCTTTACAAAAATATTTTTCTCATAATTGCATCTTTTAAGCAAAAGGAAAAGTGTAATCTTTATGATACTTGTAAAAGTGTAGATGATTACCTGAAAACCCATTGCCGTCGAGTCGATTCCAACTCCTAGCTACCCTGTAGGACAGGGTGGAACTGCCCCATGGAGTTTCCAAGGAGTGCCTGGTGGATTCGAACTGCTGACCCTTTGGTTATCAGCCGTAGTGCTTAGCCACTGTGCCACCAGGGTTTCCTGCAGATGACTAGAAACATTTTTAAAAGGAATGTATATAAAAAAAAAAAATAGGAAGCTTAATAGCTTTATTATATGAGGATAGATAGGTAGTACTTTTTTATTTTAACATTTTTTTGAAGAGTAAGATACATACAGAAAAGTGAAATCATGTTTGAATTTTCTTTTCACAAAGTGAGCACACCCAAACTAAGAAACAGAACATTACAGCACCTCAGATGCCCCCTTGTGCCCTTTCCCAGTTATTGCACCCCCCTCAGCCAAGATAACAATTCTGATTTCTCTCATCATAAATTAATTTTTCTTGCTTTTGAATGTTATATAAGTGGAATAATACAGTATGTACTCTTTTGTGTCTGGCTTCTTTCATTTGACATTGTGTTTGTGAACTTTATCCATGTTGTGTGTGGTGTAGTTTGTTCATTTTCTTTGCTATATTCCATTGTGTGATTATGTCACAATTTATCTGTTGCATGGTTGATGAGTATTGGGACAGTTTCCAGTTTTTAGCTATTACAAATAGTGCTGCTACAAATATTCTTGTACACGTCTTTTGATGAACCTGTATATGCATTTCTTTTGGATATATGACTATGTGTGAAATTGCTGAGTCATAGGACATGCATATGTTCAGCTGTAGTAGGTATTGACAGTTTTCCAGGGAGGTTGTACCTGTTTACATTCCCACAAGCAGTTTATGAGTGTTTCATTTGCTCCACATTCTTGCCAGTGCTTGATATCGTTAGCTACTACTTTTATATAATCAAAACATACAGACATTTTCTCAATATTATTATAATGAGGTTCCATGTGTTTTCTAGGGAAAGAGCGTTATCAGTGGGGGTTTGGATGCCTTAGAATTCATTGGGAAAAAGACAATGGATGTAATAGCAGAGGGAGATCCTGGATATAAAAAAACCAAGGGTCTAATGAACCGGAATTCTACATTGTCTCAGGTACTATTTGTCTTTATGAGTTTACTTCCTGTTTCTGTTTTGTTATAAATTTTTGCCTACTCTAACTTAGGACCTTGTTAGTATTTCCTTTTGAAGAATTCTCAATGTGTTTTTATTAAGAGAGTTTTTGTTTTTTGACAGAGCACTAATGCTTAGGAAAATGCTAGGCTCTTTTTTTTCCTCCTCTTTCCTTTCTGCAAGAGTCTCTTGGCATTTCAAGATGCCAAGTCCTGTCGGAGTTGCTTATTTAGATTAATGTTTAAACCACTTTTGGAGAAACACCTGGTTTCCTGGGTGTTATTTATGCTGTCTAGGATCAAACTGTGTGGGATCATTTTTATCCTGTAGCTCCTGAGCCTGTCAGATTTGAATTGGAATGCCAAGAATGATAGGGCAGTGCTCTCTACTGTAACTCAGCTTTGCTTCTCTCAACTCCGAAAACCCACCCATGAGCTCTCATTATTTGCTGCAATGTAATGCTTCCATCTCTTTTCAGGTTTTACGTGAGGCAAAGAAGAAAGAAGAGCTGTGGACCTCCAGTGAGGTTACCATGGAAACAGACAAGAAAACTCATTATGGGCTACTCTTTGATGAATTTCAAGGCCTTTCTCATCTAGAAGCTCTGGAGATGCTTTCCCGAGAAAGTGAAATAAAGGTAATTCCAAACCAAAAATTTCAACTGTAAAAAGTCTTCAAGCAAAAGAATGCTGCATAGTTTCTTTTCTCTTTATAGAGTTAGAAGGTGAAATGCATTTCAAATATGGAGGCTTGAGACTCTCTGGAAATACTGTACTGAAACAGAAAATAAACTAATTGTTAGAAATAGAGTGAGTTAAGTGGTATTTCTCTAAATTTAAACAAAAAGGGCAAATTAACAAAGTGGCCTTAATAGCACATCTGTTACTTTACCTTGGCCTTCTGTTTAGTTTCTTTGGCTTAATTTGCCAATTTGGATCCAGTTGCCTGTTAGCTTTTTGTTGATTCAAGTCTATTTCATTTCCTCCTCATTTCTAAGCTGTTATTAAGCACTAATAATTTCCATACATTTCTGACTTGTGTTATTTTAAGAAGTACAAATTCTCCCTGATTATCACTTTTCTTTAACAGCCACTCTTTTGTGTTAAGATTCTTGCAAGCAATCTTTGTTGACTGGTGAGCTAATAATCTTGATTTCAGTTTGATCTACAATCTCTTTTCCAGTTGAGAATGTTTTCCTTTTTCTTTCGTACTCCAACATGTTTTATTATTATCTTAAATCCATCCAGGTGAAATCTATTCTTAATTCTCTGAGTGGACAAGAATTAGAGACTCTAAAACTTGAATTGGAGCAACTCAAAGAAGCGTTTTCCCTAGCAGAGTTCTGTGAGGAAGAAGAAGAAGAGAAAAAAGGTAATATGGAAATTCATTATCTGAGTGGGGAAGAGGCATTGTGTTTTGTATGCAGTACATTGCTTTTGAAATAAATTGTATTCCCTAATGACACTAGCCAGATTTTACTTTTCTCAGGGAACTATTCACACAAAATTCTCTGCAGCCTCATCCCTGAGTACACATTGATATGAGCTGTCAGCCTTATGCCCATGTCTCCTCACCCCGCAACTCTTTGTAGCTTCTCCAAGTCTAATCTTGCAACTCATATCTTTTGCCCATTTTTGCAGTTAGAGAGCTGCCCTTGTGAGATTCCTGCTTCAATTCTAACCGGTCATTCCCGTGAGCTTTTATAACCCTAGATCTGTACTTCCCTGACTCATGCGTGATCCCTGACCCTGTCTTGAATTGAGCCATACAGGGTGGCAGTTATCCAAAATGTAGATGATGGTTCGCCCCACAGCAAGAGTTTTTTTATCCCACATTTCAATATCTGCATCCCTCAGAAAATGTAAATGTAGTAACTACTCATTTTTGCAGAATTATAAGGGAATGAGGTAGTTTACATGAAACATTTTCTAGGTAGTGGAATCTTAATCGCTAAGGGCTGTTTTATTTGAACATTTTAGCTGGAAATATATCTAAGATATATTGCACACTTGCTGGCCTTTTTAAAAATAGAATCTAATGAATACAGTTTTGCTTTTTCTTGATGAAACAATCATCAGTTATAAAAAGTAAATAGAAAAATTCCCTCAGGGTCTATTAAGACGAACAGGATCGGTCGCTTGTGTGGTAGATTAAATCAGTGGTTCTCAACGTACAGTCCGCAGATCCCTGGGTCCCTAAAACCCTTTTAGGGAATCTATGAAGTCAAAACTTTTTGCATAATAATACCACGGTGTTATTTGTTTTTTTCACTGTGTTGACATTTGTGCTCAGGGTGCAGGAGCAAGCCTAGGTAAAACTTCTGGTGCCTTAGTAGGAATCAAGGCAGTGGCACCGAACTGTGGTCCTAGTAGTCATTGTATTGTCATTATTACTGTATTTTCACTGTCATACTCGCATAGTAAAATAAAAAAGTGCCAGTTTTGTTGATGAAGCAGTAGACATGATTTAATTTTACTAAATTAATAAATAATTTTACTAAAACTATTAATTTCTTATTGCCTTTGTTAATTTTATTAAAGTTAATTTTAAACATTTTATTTTACTGTTAATTTTATGAAATTAATTAAACACTTCTTTTTAATATTCAGTGTGATCTATACTGAAATGTTATGGTTATCTCAAGGAAAAGCATCTGTGCTACTGTTTGAACTGTAAGCTGAACTTCCTTCCTGCTTTTTTCATGGAACACCATTTTAACTTGAAAGATAACAGTCACACAAACTATTCAGAGTAGCATATTTGCTAAACATTTTCTTGAAAAGGAGTGAAGTGACACTGTCACTTCAAGGAAAACAACTGAAAGTATTGGTAGCTAATGAGACAATTTGATCTTCAAGCATAAATCAGAATTTTACAGACTCACATTTGCTGCTGTGATGACTTTGACATCCTCCCAGTGCTTATAGACTTTTCTGATGAAATTGGTAGTGATAATAAAAAATATGATTTTTTTTTTGTGTGTGGATATTTTGTAATGAAATGTGTCAGTATTAGGAAGATCTATGTAACTTAGTGAGCCGGTGTTTTCCAAATTGCGAGTGAATGATATTACAAAATCATGCATGAGCAAAAGATCCTTTCAAAGTACTAGATAGACTAATGGATTTTAATTTAATGTAACTGAGTACTTTGTTCACAATATGGCTTCAGACTCCACGCTGCGACTAAGCTTTAAGAAATGACTGCTTGTTGAATTTTGGTGTAGTTTTAAGGAAAACTATCCACAGTTATCTGAAAAGGCTACTAAAATACTTCTCCCCTTTGCAATCTTTACAGGGCTGAATTTTCTTCATACAATTAAACAATACAAGGTATCACAACAGATTGAGTGCAGAAGCAGATAAAAGAATCTATCAAGCCAGACATCATAAAGATTTGCAAAGATGTAAAATAATGGCATACTTCTCGCTAATTTTTTTAAAATGTAGTTATTTTTTCTTAAAAAATAGGCTATTTACCCCCTGAGACTATGGCCTCCAGATACCTTTTTGACTCAGAACTGAAGCCATTCCCAAAGCCCACCTTCCAGCCAAAGATTAGACAATAACACGTATCAGGAACGTGCTTCTTAGCTCAGTCAAGGATTTGAGACCAAAGGGGCAACACCTGCCCAAAAGCAAAGATGAGAATGCAGGAAGGGATAGGAAAACTGGATGAACGGAACAAGGAACCCAGGATGGAAAGGGAAAGGAGGAGAGTGCTGACACATTGCAGGGATTGCAACTAATGTCATAAAACAATTTGTGTATAAAATTTTTGAATGAAAAACTAATTTGCTCTGTAAACTTTCACCCAAAACATGTACACACACACACACACACACACACACACACACACAAAGGTTATTTAGGTTAAGTAATAAGCTTATTTGAGGAGCCCTGGTGAAAGCAGTTAAGAGCCACAGTGAGCTATGGCTGCTAACCAAAAGGTTGGCAGTTCAAATCCACCAGCCGCTCCTAGGAAACCCTACGGGGCAGTTCTACTCCATCCTATAGGGTCGCCATGAGTTGGAATTGACTCCATGACAATGGGTTTGGTTTTTGGTTTGGTTTGGTGGTGCAGTGGTTAAGCCCTTGGCTGCTAATGGAAAGGTCAGTAGTTCAAACCCACCAGCCGTTCCATGGAACAAAGACATGGCAGTCTGCTTCCATAAAGATTTACAGCCTTGGAAACCCTGTGGGGGCAGTTCTGCTCTGGCTTACGGGATTGCTCTGAGTTGAAATTGACTAAAGAGCAATGGGTTTTTGGTTTAATGAGCTTATTATTATTTTTAATGAATTGATAAATACTTAAAACATTTCAGTTCTCATTTTTAATATGATAAATATTGATAGATACAACTTATGTAAACAAAAGCTCTTTGAGATTCTTAAAAGTTTTAAGTGTGTAAAGGGGTTCTGAGGCCAAAAAGTTGGAGAACTGCAAGATTAAATTATCCTGGACTGCTATGCTCTTAAAAATGTCTCTAATTGTGTTTTAGATTGTGCATCTTTATTTCCTCCTGTGCATTTATCTGTCTCTTTACTTTTTGCAACTGTCAGTGAGCTTCCTTCTGATATTCCCTGAACCTCATTTAGTTTTCTTTCCCTAATCTGCTGTGGGTGGAAAACCAGAGAACTAGTCTTAATTGAAGTTGTGTATTAAGAGCAAAGAGCTCTGAGTAAGGGTCTTAGGATCTCTCCTTTGAGAGAAGGACATAAACTTCGAGTGTGTGGATTCTGCACAAAGATTTTTTCTTTTTCTCATTTGTGTTCTGCACTGTGTTTTAAAAAGTCAAACTGCCTGGCTATATAACATCTTACTAAATGACATCTTATTGTATGTAAAGGTCTGTTCCTGATTAGAAAATCATTCTTGAATATAGATTTTTAAAGCTTAGATATATTATAGTATTTTAAATTTCAATATCCTTTTCTGAGGTATAGAGAAGGTAGTATAGCATGGTGGATAAAAGCATGGGTTTTGGAGTTAGACCTGGGTTCCAAATCAAGCTCTGCCATTGACTAGCCATGTGACCTTGGGAGGTTACTAAACATTGAGCTTCAGTTTCCTCATCTGTAAAAAGAGGATGGTAATTCCTCTCAGGTTATAAGGAGTAAATGAAATACTATATTAATGTATGGCACCTTGTAAGCACTCAACAAATGGATATTATTTTCATTATTAGGAAGGCATAAGTAAATAGATAAAGATTTGCATTTTAAATATCTTGTTTAGAAGGTAACCCATAAATTAATTTTGATTTGTTTAAGTTGCTCCATTATTCCTAACTAAACCCTGGTGTGACAATCCCCAGTTATTTATAAACTTGTTATTTATACATGGTGCCATTAACAATATTTATTCAATTTAGTCAACACCTGGCTTTGCATAAGTAATCAGAAATCCTGATCTTTAAATACCATTCAGAGGACTCTAAGGGGTTTTGTAAGCAGATGGATTTGTGTCTGTGATTTTTATTTCCCCTACCTGTTTGCCAGGGATCAGGACTCAAAAAAAGATAACACTAGGTCTACCCTTCACTCCCCCGCCTCCACATACCCCCATATCCTGCCAAAATTCTCCCCAATGATTTCAGTTGAGAATGCAACAGTGATCTTGGTATTTAGTTACATCTCAATAAAGCTGTTAAAGGAGTCCTGGTGGCACAGTGGTTAAGAGCTATGACTGCAAACCAGAAGATAGGCAGTTTGAGTCTACCAGGCACTCCTTGGAAATCCTATGAAGGAGTTCTACTCTGTCGTATAGGGTTGCTCTGAGTCAGAACTGACTCTATGGCAATGGGTTTGGTTTGGTTAAAGCTGTTAAAAAAAAGTGGTAGCAGAAGGGAGAGAAAACCATAGAATGTGGTTCAGGTGACATTGGTCGTCATCATTTTCCAGGAGCATCCTCAGCTCTTGCCCGTCTATCTTATGTACCTGGTTCCTTAGCCTTGGAAGGAGACTTCTTGCTTAAGGAAACTCCAGCCTTGCTCCTGAGCCCCTCCAAAGCACTAGCCCTTTCTTGGACAGTTGTATTCTAATGCAACAACTACTTTTTTCTTAAAGAGCTTTATTGTGATATAGTTCGCATACAATACAACTCACCCATTTAAAGAGTACAATTTAATGGTTTTTAGTGTATTCCCAGATGTGTGCAACCATCACCGCAGTCAATTTTAGAACATTTTCATCACTTCAAAAAGAAATCTTGTATCCTTTAGCTATCATTCCCCTGATCTCCCCACTCTCCTCCTCCCAGCCTTAGATAACTACTAGTCTACTTTCTGTCTCTACAGATTTCCCTATTCTGGACCTTCATATAATTTGTTGACTTTTGTGACTGACTTCTCTTACTTCATGTGTGTTTAAGGTCCATCCAGTGTTTTGATACATTCATCCGTCATGTATTAGTACTTCATTCCCTTTTATGATGGAGTAGAATTCCCTATGGATATACCACATTTTTATCCATTCATCCATTGATGTCTGTTTGAGTTGTTTCCACCTTCTGGCTATTATAAATAATGCTGCTGTAAGCATTCATGGACAAGTCTTTGTATGGACATACATTTTTATTTCTCTTGGGTATATATGCTTGATGATATACTTAGGAATGGAAATTGCTGGGTCATGTGAGTTGAGATGGTAACTCTGTGTTTAACTGCCAGATTGTTTTCCATACATTTTATACTCCCGCCAATGATATATGAGGGTTCAGATTTCTTCACATCCTTGCCAACACTTGTTATTACCTGACTTAATTTTTTTTTTTTTTTTTTTTGACTACCTGACTTTCTGTTTCTAGCCATCGTAGTGATTGTGAAGTGGTACTTCACGTGGTTTTGATATGCATTTCCCTGATGACTGGTGGTGTGGAGCATCTTTTCGTGTGCCTATTGGCTGTTTGTACATCATCCTGAGAGAAATATCTATTCATTTTCTAATTGGGTTGTCTTTTTATAATTAGATTATAAGAGTTCTTTATATATTCTAGATACAGGTCCCTTATCAGATACATGATTTGCAAATATACCATTCTGTGGGTTGTCTTTTTACTTCCTTTGAAGCACAAAAGTTTTTAATTTTGATGAAGTGTAATTTATTTTTTCTTTTGTTGCTGCTGCTTTTAGTGTCACATCTAAGAATCCTTTGCCAAATCCAAGGTCATGAAGATTTGTCCCTGTATTTTTCTTCTAAAGTGTAGTTTTAGCTGTCATATTTAGGTCTTTGATCCATTTTGACTAATTTTTGTATATGGTGTGTGAGATAAGGGAACAATTCCTTGTTATACTCAGGACTGTCGAAAGGTAAGTACTGTTTGAAAACTGTGATCTTCAAACAGTTTTGATCACAAACCCTTAGCAGTAAAAGTTTTTTGAGTTCTCAGACCTAGTATATGTATATTTGAATACTTATAAATTATGCACATGTAGTATTGTAAATATGTATTCTGTAAATTCTAAAATAGAATTTTTTAAAGAGTGACAAAAATGTCTACAAATAAAAGTTACATCTTTTTTCCTGCATCCGTTGGATCATTTTTTGAATCCTTTAGGATGCCTGCATCTCACTAAAGATTCAGATTCATCTCCTGTGCCCAAATAATTTAGAGCTTTGTTGGGAAAATAAAATGCCTGCCTAAATGTCAGGTTTTACATTTCAGATAATAGGGTATGATTATGTTTAGATGAGTTATATATGTCAGAGTTGTTATAAGTTAGTGAGATCAGCTTTTCCCAAACTGTATGGTTCCTGGGATTTAAAACTTTTGAATTCTCTGCCTCAAATGCTGAGAGAGAGGGAAAAAAGGATAGCAGGAGAGAGAGGTGCCATGATAGAATTGTATTTTTTTCTGGGGATTTTGGGAAGGAAACAGATATGAAGCAGTAGAAATTTGTCATGGCACGCTATGGATGGGTGATTAAGAAATAGTCACAGGGTAGCATTGTAAGTGGTAAACATTTCTGTGCATAAGAGTTCTTGTCTACATCCCAGCTTGCAGAGAAGCCTTGGGCTGTGCCTCAAAGCGTGGGGAGGGAGATAGGATAGAATTTAGCTGCGTGGAGAGGAAAAGTACATTTCCTGCCAATTTGTGTGGATGTGTTGGTTGTTTGGTCCTGACTCACAGGTATTCTGTGTGTTCCCCATCATCTCTTACCAGGCTTACACTAAAAGCTTCCTTACCATCCTTCCAACATTCTGGAATCTCCTTTCCATCTTTCTTCTTTTCCATCATTATATCCATCCTAGATTATTGCCTCAGCTGCCTTCTTCCCTTCTTGTTCCCCCTTCCAATACATTTTCCATCCAGCAGCCAAAATGATCTTTCTAAAATTGAAATTTGATCATATAAGTCTCTGCCTAAAGTCATTCAGTGGCTCCCCACTCTTTCAGTATAAAGTTTGAATTCCTTATCATAGTTTTAAGACCTATTATTATTTGGATGCTGCTGACCTTCCTGGGAAACCCTGCTGCTGTAGTGATTAAGAGCTACGGCTGCTAACAAAAAGGTTGGCAGTTCGAATCCACCAGGCCCTGTGGGTGCAGTTTTACTCTGTTCTATAGGGTCGCTATGAGTTGGAATCGACTCGATGGCAACGGGTTTTGGACTAACCTTTCTAGAGTATCTGGGTGATGCAAAAGGTTAATGCACTCAACTGCTAACCAAAAGGTTGGAAGTTTGAGTCTCTACTCAGAAGTACCTCGGAAGAAAGGCCTAATGATCTGCTTCTGAAAATCATCCAATGAAAACCCTGTGAAGCACAGTCCTACTCCGATACACATGGGGTCATCATGAGTTGGAGCGGACTCGACGGCAACTGGTTACTCATCTTTTTTAGCACCGTTCCACTCCTCTTCTCCCCCTTACACTAGACATTTCTAGCCAAATTAAAATTATTACCATGTTCTCCTTCACCTTTGGGTCTTTGTACTTGTTTCCTCTGTTGGAAGCTCTGTTCCATCCTCTTAGCTAATTTGTACTCATCTTTTAGGTCCTGAGTTAAATTCCACTTCCTTGGAAACACACGCATAGTACCTGTTTAATACTTGGCCTTCACCAGTTCTCCATCCATGCTTCTTGGATGTAATGCAAACAGCACCGGGCTTGGAGTAAGGGTAGGAGGGCCAAGCTTTGACTCCTAAGCTTTGCTGTGCAATCTCAGGGAAATCCCTTAATATCTCTAAGCTGTAGTTTTTGCATCTCTAAAATTGGATAACACCATTTTTGTTCTAGAACCATTGAAAGAATGCCTTGATACAATGTACATAAAATGATTCTAGAAGCACTGATGTACCATGCTCCTGTAAATTGCTGCTGTTGTTACTACCACTGCTACTACTACTAACACTGTCCCACCACTCCTCCTCCTCCCATGACCTCATGATCTCACCAGTGTTTCTAGAGTGTTTTACATGGTATTTATTTTTTCAGGGGATGAAGACTTTACCAAAGAAATAACAGACCTGTTTTCCCAGCTACACATCTCCACCAAACCAGAGAAACTGGCCAGAGTAAGTTATTATTTCTGGGTGATTTTCATTATTTTACTTGTATGGATTTAGGGGATAAAGAGTGTAAGATTCTAAATTCCTGGCAAGGGTGTCACCAAAATCGAGGGTATATTCTGAGTTCCACACCTTCTCCCTACCTTCTCCTCCCCCAGGTTAGCATGTTAAACTCACATCTGCCTTCTTCCCCCCAACACATCTCCCATCCTTACCAATTTCCTTTTGAATTTGCTTGTCTTAGAGCTTAATTTAGGCTACAGTGTTGGTCAGTTAAAGTTGGTGAAGCTGACCAGCCTTCATGATGCCAGTAGACACGCGTCTACTGAGGTTGCACTGCTCAGGGCTCTGAGTAATTCAGAGATCATGGGATGTGGCCCTTGCTTTTAGGGAGCTGGAGGTTGCCTTTTCCCAGAGCCCAACAACTTAGGTAATGGCTGTTTAGCATGTGGAAATGAGAGTTTCGTGGCCCAGGTCTTCATTTTTGGTAATGACTCCTGAACTGTCTTCATGCATTTGGCACATGGAGAGGCTTTAGTCAGAACTCAGAGTGAATAGGGAGGGCCTGTTTCAGATCAGTATCCAATAGTATATATGCTAGTGCCACACATGGGACGGTATTCACTGGGTCATGGGGTGCTTGCTGCCTCTGTACCTTCCTCTCGCAAACTGGAGAAGCATTTCAGGACCAGAGTCAGCAGCAGGTAACATGGCCTCCTGGCGGGGCAGAGCTGATAGCCACTGCGTAGTTAGCACAGTTGACTCCGCTGTCCCCACCCCCGCCCTGATGCCCTAGCCCCAGCATGAGGAATACGGTGCTTGGTTTGTTATCCCCCTCTCTAAAAGTGCTATATTCTCCGAGAAGGCTTTTCAGGCCACACTCCAGCAGCTTATTCCTCTCATCTGAGCTGTAGCACTTTACCACAACACTGTCTATCTTGAATCATAATTTTTCTGTTTGTTTTAGGAAATATTCCCTTTATACAGATTTACTTATTGTTACAGTTTTACCTCATTTGCTTAATTGTTTGTGTTTGTACACATGTGTATGTATTCTCTCTTTATATATGGATATTTGTGTGTGTGTTTATATACACACTATTATTATTTTTGGAACCATTTGAGAGTAAGTTGTAAATATTACAGTCCTTTACCCCTAAACACTTTAATATGAATATCCTAAAGGAATACAAGTATTCCTTTACATAGTCACAGTACAGTTATCCACTTCAGTAAATGTAACATTAATACCATACTTTTATTACTCAACGTCTGTATTCCAGTTCTGTCAATTCACCCAACAATGCCCCTTATAGCGAATTTTCGCTTCTGACAGTGGACCCAGTGCGTAATCGCAAATTGTATTTAGTTGTCATATGCTTTTAGTCTCCTTTAATCTGCAGTAGTTCCTCAGCCTTTCTTTGTCTTTTAGGACATGGACATCTTTGAAAAATACACACCCCCTCTTCCTTTTATAAAATTAGAACATTCCTCATTTGGAGTTTGTCTGGTGTTTTGTCATAATTAGAGCCAAGCTATGTGTTCCCGGCCAAAATACTCCATAAGAGATGATGCGTCCTGCTCAGGGTATCAAGTGTAAAGGCATATGATGCCCGTCTGCCCCCGTTGGCCATGTGTTGTGGGATTTCTCACTGTACAGTTACTGTGTTGTCCTGTGCTACTGTGGGAAGAAGACACTTCGAGACCATACAAATATCCTGCCCCTCATCATCATTTCCCTCCTAGATTTAACATTGAATCATGATTCCTGCTGAACGAGTCTTTACTGCGATGGTTGCAAAATGGTGATTATTTCCAACCCCAGCCCTCCCACCACATTTACCGGTTGGCTTTTGGCATTCTACTGTAGTCAAGAGTTTTCCTTTCTCCACTCTTTCTTTCTTTATCTCTTTGTTATCAGTATGGCCTTATGGGCTTCTTTTTTTTTCCTCAGTGGTTTACAGTTTATCACTGTCCTTAATTATTTTAATGTTCAAATTGTTCTTCAAGCGGGCTCCTGTGTCCTTGTAGCATGCCCCCAACAATTTTTGAGCACTTCTTTACTTTCTGCATAGCAAGATACTCCATGGTTCTTATTCTGCATGTTGTGTGATTTTGGGCAAAGTCCATTTCTTCTCCAGGTCTTCTTTTGTTCAACTGGAAACAAATAAGTTATTGGAATGGCTGAGCTCAAAGATGCCTTTTAATTTCTACATCCAGATCTCACCAATGGGAAGTTCTAGGCTGAATGATGGGAGAGCGAGAGTTACAATTTTGGAAAGGGATGATGAATTGCCTTGAGTTGACACAGTGGTTCGTGGTAACTTCTCTTAGTGTATTTGTTACAGGAGAGGTCACTTTGTATATGCCATATGCCTACTAAAATATCTTGTTCAAGTACATTAAATTTATAGTATCAGTTTTCTTTTATTTGGCCTTATATCTCCCCATATTTCTTTCTTTTTTATATCAGATAATTCAATTCCTGGTTTTTCTCTCATTTTATCTCTTCAAAGGAATTGTAAACTTTTCATACTTTTTGGACTATTAGTCAATTGTTAACGATTCTTGCTAGCTTCATATCTCACTATATACTCTTCTATAAACCTCACCACTCCATCTTCATCTCCTGTCTTGCTCCCGTACTCTCTATATTCTTCCCATATGGGCCTTCGTCTATTTCTTCAAATACACCAAGCTAATTTCCCTCTGCTTACAACTGTCTTTGCCTATATATTTGTATGGCTGACTCCTTTTTATCCTTTAGATTTCAGCTCAGATATGCTCCTCAGAGATCCTCGTCAATCGTCCAAACTAAAGCTGCCCTCTGTCCACCCATTCTGCACTCTTCATCACTCTGTTTCATTTTCTTCATGCATTTATTTACTCATTTGCTTCTTAATTGTCTTTCCTACTACAATAAAGAAGATCAGGGCCCCAGTGTGTACCCACGATTGTATCCCCAACATCTAGCACAGCATGCAGTAAATAATTGCAGTATATAAACGGATTAATAAATTCCTGCACCTAATGCTCTGCTCTTGCCAGATATCTCACAGCTTCCTCAGCGTACCCTGCATTTTCCTACTTCTGAGCCTTTATATTGTTCATTCTGGTTTTTTTTTTTTCACAAGGCATAAGTAGTAGGAAGGTTACAGATGAGAGCCAGATTGTTCCTGAGGGATTTTGTGGGAGACCATATGTTATAGGGAAAAGAACCCTGCAGTGAATGTCTGGGTATACAGGTTCTGCTCTAACTCATTCATGTTGTAACCTTGGGTGAAAACTCACCTGTTGACCCCTAAAGGCCCAACTCTAATTCCATATATAATAAAACCCGTGATTCTTTTAGACTGAATGACCTAATGTTTTCTGTAGACTCCTAATGCTTGCTTACAGCTTTGAACACATTCTGTTTTGTATGAAGTTATTCAAGTGGATACCTTCATTTCATGGCAATAAAAGTTTCCTTAGAAACCAGTACTCTCTCAGTTATAAATAATAGAAACTTAAGTCAGGCTGACTTAAGGGAAGAAAGGAATTTATTAGCTTAAGAAACTAAAAAGTCAAGGGGCAAGGCTAGCTTTAGTCATGGTTCTACCCAGGATCTGATCTCCCTCCATCTCTTGGCTCTGCTTTCTTCTGTTTTGGCTTCATTCCCAGGGAAGATTTTCCAGGGTAGTAGTGTTAAAAAAGCCAAACAAAACTAGAAACAACCCAAAGGTCTGTTAGCAGGAGAATGGATAAATTATGGTATGTGCATAAAATGATACACTGCACAGCAATAAAGAAGAATGAACTATTGATACATGCAACAATCTGCATGAATCTCATAAACATTCTGCTGAGGAAAAGAAGCCAGACGCAGCATAGAACGTACTTACGGTTCCATTATATGCATTTTAAGAACAGGTAAAATCTATAGTGAGACAGAAGAGTAGTTACCTTAGAGCAGAGGGAAGGAGACATAGTATTGACTGGGAAGGAGCATGAGAGGACCTTCTGGGTTATTGAGATGTTCTGTATCTTGATCTGCCAGTTACACAGGCATATATATATGAACTCTGGAGATTTGTGCACTATACTGTATGTAAGTTATATTTCAGTGTTTTAAAAAAGCCAAAGGACTAGAGAACTTCAAGGAATGAATGGATAGCAGTAAGTGACATTGAGAGGTCTAGTAAGATAAGGACTGAAAGGCTACATGATATGTTTGGGTAAGAGTATTAGCACTGAATTCCACAAGACTAGCATAATCTGAGGTTAGAGGAATTGAATGGACAATAATCTTATTTTTGTTCAGGCAAGAAATACTGCCTACGAATGGATCGAGACATCTCTGACCAAGCCCTTAGCAGAGAAAGAAGAAGGGGAAAAATATTTGGAAGTGGAAAGTACTGAGCAAGTCAATAAAAATTCAATAGAGGTAACCAAACAACAAAGCCGTATTCTGCAGATTTGAGATGCGGGTACCATGATCAGGGACCCAGGTTCCTTCTGTTTCGTTACACTGCTATGCATAGTTACAACCTTATAGTCCAAGATAATAGCATCTTAGTTCCAGGCTATAGGATGAAAGAAGGCATGAAGAAAAGGAGATAAAGGGTGCATTTGTTGTGTCATAAGGAAAGATTCCCAGACGGTATCACAAGATGCTTTCTATCTAAATCTCTTTGGCCAAAACTTAGTTACGTGACACCACCTGATTTCAGGGAAGCCTTTGTTTCTGCAGCTATGAGCCCAAATGCAAAATTACTATGGGAGAAAAGGAAAATGTTTATTTAGGGATAACTCTCACTGTCTGCAAAGAGCCCCGGTGGCACAATGGTCAGGTACTCAGCTGCTGACCGAAAGGTTGGTGGTTAGAACTCATCAGCAGTGCCGTGGGAGAAAAGACCTGGCAACCTGCTCCTGTAAAGATTAAACCCAGTAACCCAGTGCCGTCGAGTCGATTCAGCTTGGAAAACCCTCTGGGGGCAGTTCTTTTCTGTCCTATAGGGTCACTGTGAGTCTGAATTGACTTGACAGCACACAACAACAACATTAGTGTCAGTGACCTTAGAGATACTGAATTCTTCAGAATGAGAGAAGCACAGTTGGGTCATTTCATAGAGGATAAAAAAAACAATATTTTGTTTTTTTAGTCTTTGTTTTGTTTTTCCTACCAGGATATCCATGCGTTTGCAATCCGGAGTCTAGCAGAACTGACTGCATGCTCAATTGAACTGTTCCACAAAACAGCAGCGTTGGTCCTGCATGGTCAGAAGCAGGAAGTGACAGCCGTAGAGAGGAGCAGAACCCTTTCCCAGTAAGTGTAATGAGCATCCCTCTAACTGATGGAAATTGCTGAAAGAGTTTTCTCAGCATATTTTCAGAAACTTAGGAACTTGCCTCTCAGCAAGCTCTATTCACATTGCACCTACATATTAGAGGTTTGTTCATTTTGGGTTTTAGTTAGTAAGCAGCCAAGGATGTTTCTTTTGATTGAATCTTGATAAATCTAAATTATAAATCTGCCCTTTCTGATTAAGCAACTCATGTTTGGCAAACTAGTTCAGTTTATCAGTCTTAGTAGCCACCTAGTGGTTCTGCAGGAGAAAGACCTGGTTATCTGCTTCCGTGAATATTTCGGCCTAGGGAAGAGTTCTACTCTGTCACATGGGGTTACTATGAGTTGGAATGGACTCAGTGGTTTACAATGATAATACACACACGCACGCACGCACAGGCACACGAACACATAGATGTATACTTGTGTGTATATACCTGTATATATGCCTGAAATATATATGTATATTTAATTTCATTTGCGCATAGTCTTCCCCTTAGTTAGCAAATTAAATTAGAATCCATGAAAACTGGGATTTTGCTTATTCACTGATATATCCCCAGTGCCCTAGAACAGTACCTGGCACATAAAAGACTTTCAGTAAATATTTGTTGAATAAATGAATTAATGACTGTATATTTTAAATATACTCCTAAATGGAATGTAGGGTCTTTTAAGTACTGTGTTTTCTCCTTAAAGTGTATCTTAGTTATTTCCTTTGATTAAACTTGAAAGTATATAATACTTTCTAGAGGATTTTGTAGAAAAATGTTTTCTGAGGGCTGAACCACCTCTTCCTTGTAGCATGAAACCTGCTCAAATGGGTCCTGAAACACATTAGGTCCCTAAGTACTTTAGCTGATTTGGGCGTATTTACTCCCTTTGAAAGCATTCCTCTTTCACATAAAGTACCTGGAGTGGTGTCTTAGCCATCTAGTGCTGCTATAATAGAAATACTACAAGTGGATGGCTTTAACAAAGAAATTTATTTCCTCACAGTAACGTAGGCTAAAATTCCAAATTCAGGGTGTCAGCTCCAGGGGAAGGCTTTCCCTCTCTGTTGCCCTGCCCTTCTCCGTCAATCTTCCCCCGACTAAGAGCTTCTCTGCACTGCGGCCCTGGGTCCAAAAGACTCCGCTCTGCTCCCAGCATTGCTTTCTTGGTGATATGAGGTCCCCCTGTCCCTCTGCTGGCTTCCCTCTTTTATATCTCAAGAAATTGCCTCAAGATACAATTCAGCCTTACAGATTGAGTCCTGCCTCACTAAAACAATTGCCGCCCATCCTCCCTCATTAACATCAGAGAGGCAGGATTTACAACATACAGGAAAATCACACAGTACCGGAAATCATGGCCCAGTGAAATTGATAAACACATTTTTTGGGGGGACATAATTCAATCCTTGACAAGTGGTTTGTTTTCTTCCAACAATTGTTAAATATAGCTTATTAAAAACAGAGGAAGAAAAAGATAAAAAAGAACCCTACTGACACTTCTCCCATCTTTCCCAGGGTAACAGTTGTGTTATGCAAAGAATTGTCTGTTCTGTCTAAAGAGTTCACCACCTGCCTAACAACTGCTGGGGTAAGAGTTCATGTCTCTTATTGGGCTAATGTCTGTTTTTTTAATAGCTTTATTGAGATATAATTTACATATCAAGCAAATGAAAATCACTTTGTAGTAAGTGTATCAGTGCCAATGCAGCGGTAGTTACTCTAGCCCTTAAATTTGTTTTAATTAAGACCATGGCCTAAATTAATCTTTCTTACTTTGAGTTTAGATTATTCCTGTAAGGGATAATCCTGTGATACAGCTTCTCTTTTCCTAGTAGTATTTTCTTTAAAAGAGCTCCTAGGTTTCTTCTGAGGCCAAATCTTTCCACATGTTCCATAAAGATACTTTAACCCAGCAAATCTACTGTAAGGTGCTAACAGGTGGGAGTATTAAATTTGAATTTTTATTTCCAGGAAATGAGAATTTTCTAAACAGCCACTCTTAAAAACTACTGAGTTTTTTGAGCACATGTTCCATATATGCGTAATTTGTTTTAAAGTATTCTGGTCAAATGTGCCTTTCTTCCATAAAGTGAAGACATTTCTCGAAAGTCAATAAAAAACCACAAAGCAATGCTCAGTTCAGATAACATAGAAAGGAATAAAGGAAGCTGAAGTTTCATCTTTCAGTTATGTCCAAAATGCTTGTATTTATGTATGGTTGTAAGTGTGTATGTGTTTCCAGTGGGATCATAAAGCCTAGTTACTGTTTTTTAACCTGCTGTGTTCATTTAACACTGTATAATAATAATATAATATATATATTATTATCATATCTTTGTTCTAGGTCAAAGAAAATGCAGATGTCCTTAACCCGTTAATTACTGCAGTATTTCTAGAGGTTAGTGGCGATTGTTTTTAAGCCTCTGACTCCTATGGCATTATGGATTAATGAACTCTTCCTAAGTCTTTAGTCTCTGACTTTCTTTGATTTTTTTTTTTATTACCAGATTGATAGATCAGCCATGTTGATGCAAATATGACCACAGTGCTGTGTATTTGATGCATACCCCTGTTCATTAATTACAAAACTATAGGGTAAAGTAGAAATGAAGAAGCAGTAAGCTGTCATTACTTGGTATTGTCCCTTGGCAGCTTAAAAAACCAAAAACTTGTTGCTGTCGAGTCGATTCTGACTCATAGTGACCCCACAGGACAGAGTAGAACTGTTCCATAGGGCTTCCAAGGAGCACCTGGTAGATTTGAACTACTGACCTTCTCTTAGCAGCCGAGCTCTTAACTACTGAGCCACCAGGGTTCCACTTGGCAGCTTAGTGGACAGTTTTCAGTAATGAAACACCTTCTGGAGACCAGCTGGTAAACATGAAGGGCTGGAAATTTACAAACAGGCAAGCACAGCTTTCTAAAGGACTAAGGTTTTACACACAGGAGATTGGTTAAAAAACAAAACAAAACATTTTGTCATATCCTTGGTAAGAAATTTTGCTTTGTTTTGCCCAGGGCTTCTGACTGCTGGTTCAAGCCCCTGCTGAGAACTTGCATTTCTAACAAGTTCCCAAAAAACAAGTGATCCTATGGGACAGAGTAGAACTCCCCCATAGGGTTTCCAAGAACAGTTGGTGGGTTCAAACTGCTGACCTTTTGGTTAGCAGCCAAGCTCTTAACCACTTTGCCTCCAGGGCTCCAACAAGTTCTCAGGTGATGCTAATGCTGCAGGTTAGGGACCGATTAGGAGAACCTCTAGTAGAGCAATGGTTCTCAAAATTTATCATATGTAAGAATCACCAGGGGATCTTGTTAAAATGTAGATCCTGATTCAGTATATCTGAGATGGAAAGGCAAATCTTTAGCAAGGGTTCGAACCAGAACGAACTGGTTGGCAGTCCTGGTTTTGTCAAAGAGGTACCTGCATTTATATACTCTTTGTCAGTTTATTAGATTTAGGGAGGTGGAAGATTAAGTCAATGGAAGAAGGGGGTGCAGGACTATCCCATGACCAATTAATTATATTGCCTCCCTATGTGATGCTTTCTGGATTCCATGCTTTGAGAACTCTATTTTTACAATTTAAACTTTTGATGGTCTGTTTAAACGTATTTATTTCAAGTCTGAGTGGAGAAAATATATTTGATAATTGGTTAGGTTTTAAATAGGAATTAAATTTTTAACTACTGGACTTTTATCTTTCTAGTTTTAAATTAAAAAGAAAAAAATTACCATCAAGGAAATGCTTTTAATTCCTTAACTGCATAGTTTTTCTTAAATAGTCAGGTCAGGGAAACTCCTGATGATTTAAACAAAATTTTTTTTGCATTATATATGCAAATATATATCTATATCTGTATATGTATCTGTTTGTGATTTAGTAGATGACAGAGTGGTATAGTTGAAAGAGACTTGTATTGAAAACCAGGAGTCCAGTCTTGTCCTGGATCTGCCCTGATTTGCTTATAACCCTGGACCTAACATTTGCCTTCTTGGCAATCTCATTATCTTCAAATACAAAGTAGGAAACTTAACTAGATCGCTTCTAAGGTCTCTCTTGGGTATATTTGGTATGTCACACTGACGTTTAAAAAAGAGTAAGTACTTGCCATTGCTAAATCCAAAAAAGGTCATCTCACTTGATGTGGGTTCCTTATTGCTATTTCATGCCTAAATGATATTCATGCTTAACAGATTTGAACACTCTTGTCCTTACAATTATACGCTTTTAATGTAATGGACTGTCTGTTGTTATGCTCCTGGAAGGTGAGAGAGCCTGTCCGGTGTAAATGAAATCTGGCAAACTCTGAGCATAATTATTCTATAATGCTTTTCATAAATATGTCTGCTATGCCAGATAGAAGTGTATCTATACCATTTCATCTTTGAAAGTGGTATTCCTTGTTTATGTTTGTGAGCAGCCAATCACAGTGGACTGGAAATCCGACAGGTAGAGCCTTCTGAAATCATTCTGTAACCGAATGCCACTCAGGTTCTTGTCCTGTTTTATTAGCCAATTGAAATAAGATGGACACTAATTGCAAGAGAAACAAAGTGGCAAGTTTATTGTCTGCACATACAAGAAGGAACACAGGGTCTAGCAACCGTAAGGCCAGGTGCTTCCTGTCTGAGGGGGCAGGGGAGCTTTTTGTTTCCAGTGGCATCGGGGGTTGGGTTTGGTACCCGGAACTCTCTGCCCTTAGCCCTCCCATGCCCGTACTTGGAGGTCCAGATATTAAATCATCTTCTGTCAGATGTGCGTGTAGTGGGACCCCTCGGTTCTAAAATGGAATTGGGTGAAATCATGGGCTGGGAAACATCGTTCTTTCCCGTGACCGTCAGGTCCGGGGTCCGTTGAAGGTCTTGAGCTCTTCAATCTGTGCATGCTTTAAGGTGTAGCTTGGGCTAGTTCAATGGACGGAGCCACTACCTGCTGCGACTTCCTGAAAAATGTTGCTCAAAACAAGCTTGTGGTTAGCAAAACAAAGAAATGGGGGAGGACGGGTGTTGATTGGGGTTTTCAATTCTTCAGTAATTGTAAAATGCTGGGGTGGAATTGACCCACTCAGGCAGGGACTAAATAAGCTTTGAATGCTGAGTTTGAGCAGGATGCAAGGAACAGCTATCATATTTGATGGGCAAGTGGACAAAATGTAGACATTCATTTTTGGTACTGTTGTATCATTTTAAGAGCTACGTCTTTTTCCCCCTATAATGGAGTTTATTGAGATGGTTGAGTGTGTGTTCTTATTTGTCAGGCTTAATCTATTGCTTTGTTGTATTACAGAATATTTCCTCTTTTATGGTGACTGTGATACTGTATTTTTCTTGCTTTCTTTAATCCTGGCAGGCATCAAACAGTGCTTCCTACATCCAGGATGCCTTTCAGCTGCTCTTACCCATGCTGGAGATCTCCCTCATTGAGAGCAAGACTGAATCACCGCAGGCATGAGCTACAGGTCCGGCAGCCTTTGTTAGAACCTTGAAGGACAGAGGAGATTTGACCTGGACTTGTGGCAAGGCCAAGAAGTGCCACTGTCTTCTGGATACCCTTGCAGAAGTGAGGGAAGAGAGTTATTTTAGTATTATTGAAAAATTCAGTTAGGAGAGCAAGCTTTAAGAGGAAACTGGTTGCCTTACTACTTGGCTGAAGTAGTCAGGCCCTCACACTACCGTTCCCAATTGTTGTAATTAAATTTGAAAAATATCTTTCATAGAAAGTCCAAGGATAATGGCTCTAGATAAAGGTAAGTAGGGCACTCAGGCAAAAATACTGTTCTTTTTTTGACATGATGCAAAACAGTAACAATTTTGCCATGAATATAATTGGTTGTTATCCAAAAGAGAAATGACTTAATTTGCATTCTAGAATTCATGTGTTTGGCCTAGTAATGGCACTTCCTTTCTCCTTTCTAGAATAAAATCTATGCCTGTAAGAAAACTGAGTGTGTATAAGCTCCCTGATGATTACTGTTTATCTCATGAATTTTTGGAAATGGTTAGGAAGTTGCATCTGCTCTTTTATTCTTAGCAGATATTTGGCATTAAGGAGAAAGTTGTAGAATATTGTATTTGTAGCCACATAAATTAACTATTGCAACATGCCTTTGACTTCAAATAGCCCCCGAACCCCCACCCTGCGATGGTAAGCCTCAAGTTATAACTGACCCTCACTTAACTAGATTAAGACCAGTAAGTGCAATTTATAGAAATGGTTTCCTGTTTGCAGATATTCTGCGTCTCCAGGATATTTTTCATGCATACCCTATATGCAGGATAAATTCTATAACAGCCGACTCCAAAGGAGTGTTGAAGTACTTTCAGTAACGGGGTTTTTATTGCTTGAATATGGTTGAAGTGGACTGTAGAGTCCCACAGAAATGGTGTTTATTGATAACAGGACTTAACCTATAAAACACAATGTATTTTTTCCTTTTAATGTATTCTTTAGCATGTTTAGTCTTAAGTTTTTTTGGCTCAGTTCAACAACTTAAGAGGCTATTAAGAGACATCTTCCTAAAGGCTATTTTCGTATCCACTTTTTGTAAAAAGTTCTCAAACTTTGTTGTTTTTAATGATTCATTAAATTTTGTGAGCTCTCCCACTCATCTTCTAAAACCTTTAAAATAAAATTGAATAATTGTGTCCATTGATCCTTTCATTTACCCTTCCAAACATGAGCCCCAGTATCTTTCTGAAGCCAAGAACAGAGCAAAGCAGAGCTATAACATAGATTGATATCAAGACAGTTTCTATGTAATCTTACTCGGTAGGGGCAGTTTGTAAGCAAGGAGGAAAATAAATAGATTTGGATTAAAAAGGTATACCAGTAGTACTAAAGTATTATTTATTCTGCATATGCTCTCTTTTAATATGGTCATATTTAATATGAGTATTTCTTTTTAGAGACAAATTTCACCCTTCCCTCCCCCACCTAATAACCTGAGTAATTCTGAAATTCGGAAAAACACTTGGCTTATGGTTAATAAGGCTGGCATCCCCCCGTCCCAATTTGTTGCCTCAGGCTCAGTTGCTGTGTTTGAACTTGTATCCCTTGAGCAAGATATTCCTGGAAGCTGTCATGCTGCCTACTTTCTGTTCATCCTCATGTGCAATGGCAGTGTGGCATCTTTTACTCTTTGATCTAGAAACATTAAGCTTTATTCAAGACGAGGGATATAGGTATTTTAGGACAAAGCAGTATGTCCTTATGTACCTAACCAGATTGCAGCCCTTAATTGAGCAAATTTTAGATTAAACAACAACAACAAAAAAATCAAACCCGTTGCCATAGAGTCGATTCCAGCTCATAGCGACCCTATGGGAGAGAGTAGAACTGCCCCACTGGGTTTCCAAGGTACAGCTGGTGGATTTGAACTGCTGACCTTTTGGGTAGCAGCCAAACATTTAACCACTGTACCACACTCCATCCCTCTCTCTCTATTTTCATGTCCATTCAGCCAGCATCTGACCCCCACTGCCCTCTCATCTCCCCTCCAGACAGGAGCTGCCCACATAGTCTCATGTGTCTACTTGATCCAAGAAGCTCACTCTTCACCAGTATCATTTTCTATCCCATAGTCCAGTCCAATCCCTATCTGAAGAGCTGACTTTGGGAATGGTTCCATTCTTGGGCTAACAGAAGGTCTGGGGACCATGACCTCTGGGGTCCTTCTAGTCTCTGTCAGACCATTAAGTCTGGTCTTATTACGAGAATTTGAGGTCTGTATCCCACTACTCTCCTGGTCCCTCAGGGCTTCTCTGCTGTGTTCCCTGTCAGCCTGCTCAAAGTTTTTTTTTTGTTGTTGTTCATAATATTCTTATTTATTTATATTTATTGTTGAGAATATACACAGCAGAACATACACCAGTTCAACAATACGTGTACAATTCAGTGACATTGATTACATTCTTCTAGTGGTGCAGGCATTGTCACCCTCCTTTTCCAAATTGTTCCTCCCCCATTAACCTAAACTGGCTGCCCCCTAAGCTTGCTATCTAACCTTTCAAATTCCTGTTGTCATTTTGCTCCCATATAGATAGTTCTTAAAGGAGCACAGTGCTCAAGGCAGACATTCTTTACTGATTAACTAAACTACTGTTTAGTTTAAAGGAGACTTTGGGGGATATTTTTGGTTTAAGGTTTAAAGGTTAACTCAGGGCAATTGTTTCAGGGGTTCATCCAGCTTCAATGGCTCTAGAAAGCCTGGATTCCATGAGAATTTGGAATTCTATTCTGCATTTTCCCCCTTTTGATCAGACTTCTTCTATAAATCTTTGATCAAAACATTCAGTAACGATAACCAGGCACCATCCAGTTCTCCTGGTCTCAAGGCAAAGGAAGCAGTTGTTCGTGGAGGCAATTAGCTACACATTCCATATCCTCCTCCTATTCTTTTTTTTTTTAATTTTATTAAGCTTCAAGTGAACATTTACAATTCCAATCACTGCTCAAAGTTTTTTAATGAAGTTGGGGACCATTGATAAAATGATGAAAGCACTATTAATTCAGAATTAATTAATTCCAAACAATAATTGCCTACCCTCAACTTAGAATATAATGAGAAAAGAATTAAAGTTCCTTTATTTAGTAGAGAGAGAAATAAAAGCATAAACATTCACTGACAGATTCAGGGGTCATTCTGGAACCTGTTAGATTACGGTGATGGTTTTTGGTTGGTGGTTGCTTCATTATTCTATTTGGAATAGGTACATTATGTAGTTACTTGATGATACCCTTTTGGCACTATTTTCCTTTCAAGTTTCTGGTATCTGAAATTTACCACTAATTCTTAAAATGTGCCACTCCCCTTCCCAATTCACTTAATACCTGGATAGGTAAAATGTTTGGTTATTATTGGTGTGAATGTTTCTTTTCATACAGCTGAGGTCTTTAAAGACTGTGATTAAAAGATGCTTTATTAATTTGATCTAAAAGAAGTAGAAACCTCTGTGCTAATTCTTGTTTTCTTTTATATGTTACATTGGGAATGTGTTAAAGACAAGCTATATTTTCCTTATTTGGTTTTGCTACATTTTTTTTTTTTTTTAAACAGATATCCAGGTTCACAGACTTGAAATTTGAAATTGTAATTCATATGGGTTGTATTACTAAGACCCTGATACACAGATGTACAAATGTGAATTTTCTAATCCTATAATCAGGAAACAAGGTCCTGTGGGTTCCTACTTCTGAATAACACTCTTTTATATTAGTTTTCATCTAAAGATCTGTTTGAGAGAGAGATACAGGAAGTTGCTATTGATGTCATTGTTTAAGAAATAAACATTTCTCTATATTTTCAGATGTGCTCTGAATTTTAAAGATGAGAATAATCTTCAGGTTGGAAAAGCCCAGAATAAAATTGTATGCACAATGAGCAGTCAATAAGCATGGCATTTCACAAATGTTAAATATTGAAAGCTCTTATGTCTTCACAGTGTAACATGACGTCCGCTTTCTTAAAAGATTTATTATTAAGCATTTGAGAAGTGGGGAAATTCTAAAAATAATGAGTCTCTTAATATGTCATCAAAGCCTCTGGCAAATATATGAGGAAGCTTTTGAAAACTTGCCCACTGGTGTCACTTTCCAACTGCATCCTGATGTTCCTCCGGCACCAGGCTGCTCATTTCTTCTGTTTTACTTGCAACCCCGTCTTTGCTTTTTATTACATAGCCTGGCAAAATCCCAAAGTCCCTTTGTATCTATCACTTCCCTAGTTCTTCAGGGAATTACAAAAACAAGAACAATAACAAACACCAAAAACTCCTGAATATTCTCTCAATTCACTTGTCCTTTGAGCTAAAAACAAAGAAAGGCAATAGTAATCTCTTCACCTGTCCAAATCATTGTTGAACTTTGCAGACATGAAAGTTCCTGACTGGCCTACCCATGTAAGAGGCAGGTACAGAGATGGAAAATCAAATGAAATCATCATCTATTTCTACCCGTCACCCCCACATTCCTTTCTGTACATACTAGCCATTGCTAAGCTGGTACTGAAGGGGAAGTAATCTTTCCCAGCTTGATTGAATGCCCCAGTATACTTGATTTTTGTTAAAGCACGTTTGTAAGTTGGAATGAGGGTAAAGATTGTCACAGAGTTCCTACCAGCCAATCTCAACTGGGTAACAGGTGTAATGACCTTGGCAATTTCACCCCAAACCTGTTTAAGTATGAATTGTCTACATAATAATTGTAGCTGCTTATGTCGGAATTGAAGGACTTAAGTCTTCAGTGAGGAGCCCCAGTGGTGCAAAGCTTAAGCGCTTGGCTGCTAACGAAAGGTTGGTTGGTTGACCCACTCAGAGGATCCGCAAGGGGAAAGACCTGCCAAGCTCTTGTAAAGATTATAGCCTAGAAAACCCTTTGGGGCAGTTCTCTGCCACATAGGATTGCCATGAGTTGAAATTGACTCGAAGGCATCTAAAAACTACAAGTGTTTAGTACAACTGGATCATTCTTTACCTCTCCCACGCATATCATTGAGAGTAATACAAACTGTATATTTAGCTTGTATGTTGAAGCAAAAGATACAAAATAAGAATTGAATATTGTTTGTGACAGCATTCAGTGAATCAGCAAAAACTTATTAAGTACCTTTCTTCTGTATTTATTTTGCTCACCATTGAGTTCCCAACTTATGGCATAGGATCTGGCACATGGCAGAAAATATTTGTTGGCTGACTGAAAGAAGAAAAAAGAAAAGAAAGGAGGGAGGAGGAGAAAAAAAAAAAAAAAGGGTGGCTCAGTGTTCTGCTACGGGTAGAGAATACAGAGCTTGAAGGGATTCTAAAGCACTTATAATTGAAACCTTTCATTCACAGCTAGGGACATTGAGGCCTCAAAAGAAGAAATGACTCCCTCAAAGTCACATAGCTGGTAGGAAGCTCATCTGGGACCTTAGCTCAGGTCTTTGGATCCCCAGCACAGGACTGCCTTTGTTATACCAGAGCGTCACTGGGGTTCCTTACATACTCCGCGAGGACACTCCCTCCCAAACGGTGGATTAGGTGCTGGGGGCACAAGACGCAGAACGTGTGACCCTCATCCCCTAGGAGCTCACGCTGTTGTCCCTGGCTGGCAGTCTCATTGCATTGTTGATGCAAAGCCCTCTGAGACAGGTGTGACAGCCGCTCCGTTGCTGTGAATTGTGGCTTAGTTGGATGGACTTGTCCCGGACCTGGTTGTGATTGTTAAGTCAGCACTGCAGATGTTTGCAGATGCATCCATCAGTATCTCAAATTGCTGCTTTTGTTGTAGTGGTTTGCTGCTTGTCTCAAGAGGCTACTTTCTGCTGTATGTTGAACTTCAGAATCATCTATTGTCCACCAACCATCAAAGCTAATTAAAAGAGGAAGGCAACACTGTGGAGCAGCCTGAGTACCAGGTACCATGGAATGAGTACGCTTTTCTCTGTAACCCTCACGACTGCTCTGCAAGGCTGGGCAATAACATCCTGTTTATGGGCTGCAGAATGATACAGAAGTTAGGAGCAAAGATAGACTCAAAAATGAATCTCAGCTCCGTCTTCTAACCTAATGACCATGAGCAAGTGCCTTAACGCCCTAAACGGCAGTTAGGCCATCTGTAAAAGGGATCTCATTACATACCTTTTTAATAAAGTCATAGACAGGAGTCAGTAAAATAGTCTGTGTGAAGTGCTTAGAACAGTGCCTGCCACACAGCAGTACGAAGTAATGCTTAATGAACATTATGTGCCAGGCTGTGTTCTGTCTTATGTGTATTTAAACCCCACAGCAGCACTGGGAGATAGGTTCTATAAGCATGTCCGTTTACAGATGGAAAAACTGAGGTACAGAAATGTAAATTGCCTGGAGTCATATAACCAACTAGTGGTAGAGTCAGGATTCAAACCCAGGCCACCTGGTACCAGGATTCCTGCATTGAACCATTACATTATACTTCTATTGTAAGCCCTCAATAAAGAAACCTCAGCAACTGCTTTATTATGATGGTTATGAAACAGATTCAGAGAGTTCAGTGACTTGCTCAAGATTTCGCAGCTATAAATGGCAGAGCTGCTGCAGCGTGAGCCCAGGCGGGCTTGTTCTACTTGATTTCTTTAAGGAGAAGCACCTGGAGGTGTCGATCCTAGTGGTGGATATCTGTAGGGGAGCATCCGGGCACATTATCCAGAGCCACTAGGAGTTGGCATAGGAAGGACCGTGTGGTGACAAATTGTGTTTGCAACAGCAGGAACAAAACCTTCAGTGAAGTAAGGGCATCTGTATCAATTAGTGATCCACAAGGAAGGAGTACACGGATGTTCATTGTGGCTTTATTTGTCATAACCAAAGACTGGAATGTTCTTCAGTGGGCCAATGGTTAAACTGTGGTACCTCCATACACTGGGTTACTTACTCAGCAACTAAAAGGAACCAACTATTAATACATGCAAGGAGTTGGACGGATCACAAGGAAATTATGCCAAGTGGAAAAATCCAATTCCAAAAGATTATATACTGTATAATTCCATTTATATAAAATTCTTGAAATGACAAAATTATAGAAATAAAGATCACATTCATGGTTGCCAGAGGTCAGAAATGGGGGTGGGGAAGGGGTGGAGGTAGGACTGGTTTTAAAAGGGTAATAATTTGAGGGGTCCCTATGGTGATGGAACCATTCTGTGTGTTGACTATGGTGGTGGATACATAGACATATGCATGATAAACTGTATAGAACTAAATGCATACACACACACAAATAAGTATAAGTAAAATTGGGGAAATTAATATCTATGGATTGTATCAATGACAATATCATGGTAGTGATATTGTACCATTGGGGAAAACTGGGTAAAGGGTACACAGGATCTCTCTGAACTATTTCTTATACCTGCATATGAATCTACAATTATCTCAATAAATATCTCAATTAAAAAAATAAAGGAAGGAGGAAGGCTTTGGGCCAAGGGACCAAAGGGTTAGGAAATGTGCACTCCCCGTGAGGATTTGGCGACCAGTGGGCCCACTTGCCCGTGTGCAAATCCCTGTTGTGGACACTCAGAGCAGGATGGTGGAAAACGTGGCCCGATCTGGCTCCTCTCAACAAGCAGGTGCTTTGGTAGCAGGTTCTGAAATGGGGTGATTGGATTGCAGGTGGGGTTTGAAAGATATTCTGGAGGACTCTGATCCATCCTTCTCAATTAAGTCCACATATTTATGGAATCCCTGTGTTATGGATTGAATTGTCTCTTCCACAAGTGTGTGTCAGCTTGGCTAGGCCGTGATTGCCAGCATTATGTGATTGTCCACCAGTTTGTCATCTGATGTGATTTTCCTACGCTTTGTAAATCCTACCTGTATCATGATAATGAGGCAGGATTAAAGGCAGTTATGTTCATGAAGCAGGGCTCAATCTACAAGATTAGGTTGTGTTTTAAGCCAATCTCTTTTGAGATATAAGAGAGAGAACTGAGCAGAGAGACATGAGGACCTCATACCACCAAGAAACAAAAGCCAGGAGAATAGCACATCCTTTGGACACAGGGCCCCTGCACTGAGAAACTCCTCAGCCAGGGAAGATTGATGACAAGAACCTTTTCCCAGAGCCAACAGAGAGAAAGCCTTCCCTTGGAGCTGGAACCCTAAATTTGGACTTCTAGCCTCTAGACTGTGAAAGAATAAATTTCTCTTTGTTGAAGCCATCCATTTGTGGTATTTTCTGTCATAACAGCACTAGATGCGTCAAACAGGTAAAGGAAGCTCTACAAATTAAATGAAAACCATATGTAAACAAAGGGTTTTAACACAGCTTCTCCAGCAGGAGTGGGCCGTGGTAGTTCAGTGGTGGAATTCTCACCTTCCATGCAGGAGACCGGGGTTTGATTCCTGGCCAATGCACCTCAAGTGTAGCCACCACCCATCTGTCAGTGAAGGCTTGTGTGTTGCTATGATACTGAACAGGTTTCAGCAGAGCTTCCAAACTAAGATGGACTAGGAAGAAAGGCCTGGTGACCAATTTCTGAAAATCAGCCAGCAAAAACCCTATGGGTCACAGTAGTCTGATCCTGTTGTGCATGGGGTTGCCATGTGTCAGGGGCCAACTGGATGGCAGCTAATAATAACAACAACATTGTACCAGGTTTCAGGATAGCTGGGTTCTAATTCTGCCGTAGCCCCAACTCACAAGATTTACATTGAGACACCTTTGATCTATTAGTAATAATAGCATTAATATGTGAGCATTAATATAAAAAAAATTTTTTTATAGCTAATATTAATTGAGTAGTTACTATATGCCAGGCCACTGTACTGAAGATTTTAAATATATTATCCCTTTTATCTTCACAACAGCCCCATAAAGCTAGGACTGTTCTAACCCCTCTTCTACAGATGAGGGCACTTGTAGTCTGCAGAGGTTGAGAAATTAGCTTAAGATCACACAGTGAGAAGGTGGTGGAGCAAGGATTCAAACCCTGTTCTTTCTGTACTCGGAGCTGCTTCTTGATTCACAGTCATAAAAAGAGGAGATTAGGCCTAGAGCTTTGGATTTTCCGTGGTTTGAATGGATGCTGAGCCAATTAGATAATTCTGACCTGAGTTTAACAGGGGCAGTAAAGAAACACATAATTTAAGAACTGCCAACCTTGCCCTACAAGGAAGAAGTTAAGCATGGGCAGGGTGAGGGACAGAGGCAGCCACCACAGAGAGGGTGACGGAATGATTTTCACCCTTTTAAGGGATGTGACTTACTTGGGACTTTCTGCTATATTCTTACTAAATGTGAAAAATAAGTCCTTTCTCTCTGATAGAGTTAAGCTCCCTGAAGAGTCCTGTTGGTTAAACGCGTATTGTAGCCTGTCTCTTTTGATTACCTAGAGACAAAAGGAAGATACATATGTGTGTGGGCCTATACAAGTTCATAGGAAGCCCAGCTGGAAAAGCCAACTGGTGCCGTGAATAAGCCCTAGAAGAGAAACCAGGAGAGGCTGCACCAAAGGTCAATGTTGAAGAGAAATGCCAAGATCCAACCTGAGAGAGAATGCAGAATAGCACAAAGAGATAACTATTGCTGAGGGTTTTCTTCTGCATTTCATAGTTCTTCGGGTTTAAGGAGGAGACTTTTGGTGGTTCTTGGTTCTCCTTTATCTTCATGGTTGGCCTGCCATGAAAAGAGACCACTCAAATGGGGTTGAGGTGAGGGACCATTGCTACCTGGTATAGACAGCCCAGGTCAGCAGTCAGTGGCAATTTTAAATCCACCCCGGCTTACAGTCCTTTCCCTGCTCATTTCTCCTTAGAAGGAAGAACAGCAAAATGTTTAAGAGTGAGGAGGCTGAGCTCTGAGCCAGACAGTCTCTGTTCAAGTCCCGGCTCCACCTCTTAGTGGCTCTGTGACCTGGCAAGTCATTCAATCTCTCTGTACCTCAGTTTCATTAAACTGTAAAATGGAGGTGCCCCTCACTTCACAGTGTTGGATGAGGTGAGGCACACTTGTGCCTGGCTCAGTGCCTGGGATATAGTAATCACTCCCTAAATATTAGCTATGCTGATTATGACTATGAGATAATCATATCAGGGGATATTATGAAGTCCCAAAGCTTCCTGATATTGTTTCCAAATTCATTGCGTGGCTACTTATGGAGGCTGAGAGTAGAGAAAGTGGGCTTCTTGCCTTGGTCTTTTATCCTTTCTTTTTGAGCCAGCTTCCTCACCCATAAAAAAGGAATAAAAACATCTACCTTTCTCTGCCTTACCTAAAAAAGCATCTTGTAAATCTCCAATGAAAGCACTTCACAGAGAATAAAGCACCATAAGGTATGAAATGTTGAAAAAAAAAATGCTTGAGTAAATGATGATCACTCAGAGACTGTTTTCTCCTCTGTAAAATGTAAATGGTTCCGTCTGCCTCTGGGTGGTGCAAATGGCTTGCCACTTGACTACTTACCTGAAGGATGATGGATCAAACCCACCTAATGGCGTTGCTGAAGAATATCAAACCAAAATCTAACCTGTTGTTGTCAAGTCCATTCAGACTCATAGCCACCCTAAAGGAAAGACTAGAACTTCCCATAGGGTTTCTAAGGAGCAGCTGGTGGATTCAAACTGCTAACCTTTTGGTGAGCAGCCAAGTGCTTAACTATGGGGCTACCGTAGGCCTGGGGATTTGCTTCCATAAAGGTCACAGCCACTGAGAACCCTGCGGAGCAGTTTTACTCTGTAACACATGGGGTCGCCATGAGTCAGAACTGACTCGACAGCAATAGGCTTGGTTTTTGATTTTGGTCTCCCAGAGTGAGGATGAAGGTGACGAAGCCCTTGGAGCAAAATCCCAGTCCAGAATCTGCTCCCCCTGCTCCCTTTGCTGTCTGTCTCACCCTGCGGTTGCATTTCTTAGTGAGGAACCCTAAATTTCTGGATTGGGAGTGTGAGAGATGGGACAGGGGAAGGGCACTTAAGTCCATGGTGGAGTGAGGTAAGCCCATGACCAAGTTTCATTCTGGCCACACAACCAGTTTAAGCCTGCTAGATTCTGGTTATTTCCTTCATCCTGGAGCCAAAGCTACAGGTTGGACCTCATTTCCCCACCCTGATCCCATTCACTTTATGAGTAATAAGCTTAGAGATTTGATTTAGATAATGGCAGGAAAGGGTCTGGGATCTTGAACAAAGCATTTAGGGGTCAAATGATATTCCTTTGAAGACCAGGCTTCTCTCAAGACTCTTTCTTGCTGTCGCAGTCCCCCTTCTCCCATAGACACGGTTGCATCCAGAGTAACAGATCAACTCTTCCACGTCAATCGATTAAAACAGCTAAGTTCTGGCCAATCCTTGCTGATGCTGGCAAGGTCTGATGGTACCCCATGTTCCATTGTTGTTGGTGGGGCTGGGTGTCATCCAGTCGAGTCTGACTCATAGCGACGCCAGGTGACGGAGTGGAAGTGGCAAGCAGCAAACCCTCTCTGTGCTGGTACCCAAGCCCCCTTCAGGGGCAGAGCACAGAAGTGGGTGGCTGACAGCCGGTCTGGGAAGGTGGCTGAAGGCGGGTCACGAGTGAGCTGAAGCGCCAAGCCCCCAGTGCATTCTCCATGTTCCCATCGGTCCCTGTTACAAAACTCAAATTCGAAGATAAAATTAAGGAGTTCAAGATTTACATCTTGAAAGGGACTCAGTGGCATAAACTCAGAGAAAATTTGGTAGGATACTTGATGGCCTGAGGGGCAGATGAAAGGGTTTCATTTCCAACCCCGCCACTTAACAGGTGGGAGACCTTGAGGAAACCTTTTACGGCTTCCGTGGCTTGGTTTCTGCATCTTTAACCCTGGAAATAAAAACTCAGGAAATGAGACTGTTTAGGATTCCACGGGCATTTGGCTCCATCTTCTGGTCAGTCCTGATTACTGCAGCTTTTTGTGGGGTTGCCACCCACGGTCGAGGTGGAGTGGGAGGGTTTGGGGAAGGTTTCCAGGAAACTTCACAGCAGTGGAGAGTGGGGTTTGGGGACAGACAGAGGTGTTCTGAAAGTCCAGAGACTTGCTGTGGGCCACGTTGGTGCTTATTGCCGGGCCCTCTGCTGCTGGGGGAGCCCTGGAGGCACAGTGGTTAAATGGTATGGCTGCTACCCAAAAGGTCAGCAGTTCAAATCTACCAGCTGCTCCTTGGAAACCCTATGGGGAAGTTCTACTCTGTTTTATAGGGTTGCTATGAGCTGGAATTGACCGGACAGCAAGGGATTTGTTTGTTTGTTTCTGCTGTTAAAAGCCAGGTGGAGGCTCAGAGAGGCAGCAGACAGGGGAGGAGCCTAAAACTCCGGAGCAGGAAGTGACATCGTAGTGTCTAACTCCCTAAATGTACAGATGGGGACACTAAGGCGTGGGGAGAAGCAGGCACTTGCTCCAGATCAAAAACATAGGCTCTTGGTCTTCTGACACCCAGATCCACACCATCCTCCCCTCTGCCCTTCTGCCTCCCTGTTCTCCAAGGTCTCTATCCCAGCTGATCACTTCTCCTTGCTCCTGAGACAGGCCCATCTGCTTAATAAGGAAGGAGGTGAAGCTGGCACTACTCCCTCCACTCACCACCATGACAGCCCAGCCCCTCCTGGTCCCAGCTGCAGCCCTGTTTGGGTGGGGTGGTCCCTTGTCTCTAATTAAGAGCTTCCCTGGTGAAATAGAACGTAGAAGAAGAGGGAGGCAGATATCTACATTCTCTTCCAGCCAACCTTTCTGACCCTCAGTTTCCCCACCTGATACACTCCCAGCCAGCCCCACAAGATTATTAAGAGGAATAAATGGATCTTTGGTGTGGAGGTGCTTTGTGAATTCTTGCGCCCTCTATAAAAAAATTTTTTTTTTCTATTAAAGTATTAAATTTCCAGACGTGTCTGGGTCTCTCTCAAGCCACAAAGGGCCCCAGGTGCTAACTGCAGGCCCAAGAGCTATGGGACCTCAGAGGCGTAGATGTCGGGAGTGGCTCAGTAATCAGTGCAGGCTTCAGTGAGGAGGCAGTGCTTTATCTTCCAGCCCTGACAGAGGAGGACTAGCCACTGCCGTTCTTCTGATCGTCCAGCCTCAGCCTCTGGAGCCCCTGGCAGATTCTAGGGCTGAACTCCCACCTCCTCCCCAGATTCTGCTCTTTTCTGGAGATGAGTGAGCACAAAAAAGTATGAGAAAAAGCCTTACAGGCAATTCTAGTGGCCCACCCTCTAAAAGCCCAGGACCCACAATGGGAGAGGCAGAGCAGGAACAGTTGATTCTAGTATACCCTCTCTTCCCATTGTCTGGACATAAGATCTGTGGCCTCCAATTTAAATGAGTGAGGCCCAGGGATGTGGCCTGAGGAAGAGAGCGATGCCTTTCCCAGCTTGGGTCTTGAGCTCCCAATGTAGTCTTGATTCTGTTTGAACTTCAGAGAATTGGAAAAATAAGGGGCTGGAAGGGACAGTAGAGGTCATCCGGTGCAGCCCTGCCTTTCTCGTATGCTACCAAAGGTGGGGAGATCGCTACCTCCCCCAGGAAGCTAAGCTTCTCATAAGGCAGCTCTAACCCTTTGAAAAGTCCCACATGCACTATGGCACCTAACAACAACAACAACGATGCGGTGTTTCCAGAAGATGATCACTTCTCCCCCCTTCCTTCTGAGTCACCTGCATCAGAGTCACCTGGGGTGACTTGCTGAATCAGATCATTTGGGGACAGACTTGGGGATCTGCAGCTAAAGCAGCCTCTGCTGGTGAAGCACACTGAGCTTTGGGAAGCACTGGTCTACCTCTGTTGCATCCTGGGAATGACAACCTCCACTCTCTCCCCTTACCCTGGAGACGGTTCTATCAATTGTTTTTCACGGAACATGATCGTTTTTATTTTTTCACAACATTCTGTGCTTTTTGTCAATTTACATGTTCTCTCTAATAGGTATGCATCCCTATTCTGTAAATGGGATATCCTAGAATTTGGGGGCTAGAAGTGTTCTTAACAGAACAACTAGTCTAATTCCTCATTTAATAGAGTATTTGAGACCCAGAGAAGGGAGCTACTCCATGGGAGAGCTAACACAAGACTGAACCATCTGACTGTTCATTCAGTGTTCTTTCCATTGTACAATTCTGCCTTGCTGTCACTATCACATGTTAGGGTGAATGCCCATCCCAGACTCCTTCTCAGATAAAGGAATGGACCCCCAAAGCCATCTTGGTGTCATATGGCTCTCCCTGGCCAAAACTGATTGAACCAGGAATGGTCATCTGACCTCCGGGTTGGGCCAATCAGATAGTCTCTTGAAAGAGAATTATCACTAAGAATCACTAACACTATTGGGCATTGGAGCTGAGAGGTCAAGTAGACACCAGGATTGAGGTGGCAAATTTTGGACCTCGTATGCTGAGGAGCAGGCAGGGAGAGATGACCTGCAGAGAGAAGCAGGCCAGACATGGGAGAATGTACAGTCTGAGAGAGAGAAAGAGAGAGATAACACATACACACAGAAAAGAGATCAAGAGAGAGGTAATAGATATCTAGACAGATAGATAGACTCCGACTCATGGCGAACTTATGTACAACAGAGAAAATGTTGTCCAGTCCTGTGCCATCCTCATTATTAGCAGCATGTTCGAGTCCATTATTGCTGCTACTGTGCTAATCCATCTCATCGAGGGTCTTGCTCACCCTTGCTTGCCTTTACTTCGCCAAATACGATGTCTTCCTCTAGTGATCTATGTGTCCGAAGCGAGTGAGTCAGATAATGCTCTGTTATGATCCACAGGGTTTTCACTGCCTAATTTTCAAAGTAGATTGCCAGGCCTTTCTTCCTAGTCTGCCTTAGTCTGGAAGCTCTGCTGAAACCTGTCCACCCTGGGTGACCCTGCTGGTATTTGAAATACCTGTGGCATAGCTTCCAGTATCACAGCAACATGCAAGCCACCACAGTACAACAAACTGAGAAGAGAGAGAGAGAGACTGCAACAAAGATGAGAGACAGAGATCAAGAAGAGAGAGATAGATATAAACAGAGAGAGAGAGAGAGAGACTGCAACAAAGATGAGAGACAGAGATCAAGAAAGAGAAAGACAGAGAGATAGAAACAGAGAGAGACAGAGACATAGAATAGAGAAAAAATGAGACTGGGATATAGATAAAAAATAGAGACAGAAAGACAGAGTCCTTCCTTGATGCTCAGTACTTTCTCAGTTTATCCCAAGGTCCAGCTGACCTCCCGTCCTTGGCTTCCCTGAGGCACCCCCATACCTTCCCAATGACTCCCTTTACACTCAAGTGAGCTTCCGTGAGTTTCTGATTCTCGCAGAGACACCTTTCCCAACCAAGCTGGCCTGCAGAAGGCTTTCGGGCAACTTCTTACAGGCCCAACCAGTTAGCAAATGTTGCAAGCTGGGGAAGCAAACAGTTTTTTCTGCTCAGCAGACTATCTATCACTTCTTGTTACCTCCCAGACATGGAGATGACTCTATTCCTCTGCAAAACATCAACAAAGCCACCAACTCCCAGTGGTTGGCTCTCTAGTCAGCAGCAATCTTCCTCAGAGCAAACTCCCTGCTCACACAGAGCCAGGTTAATAAGGCTCCTGCTATGCTCATTGGTATCTCCAGGCCTCTGCTCACGAGATCCCTTCATCCCAGGACAGCCCGTGCTGCTCCCTCCTGTGTGCTTTCGGCTCCCACCAAGCCCAGCTCACATTTCTGCTCCTCCGTGAGCCCTCCCTAGTGATTCTGTAAAATGCATGGATTCTTCCCTTTTCCAAACTTTTGTATTACCTATTCTCTCTCTTTTGTCTTTTAGAGCATATTGTGTCTTAATTATGTTTACAAAGTTATAAGCCTATCAAGCCTGCTGTGTGAGTGGAAAAGGAAATCAGTAAATTCATATTCTTTGGATAATAATGTTGTTAGTTGCTGTTGATTCTGACTCACGGCGACTCCACGAGTGTCAGAGTAGAAATGCGCTCCATAGGGTTTTCCGGGCTGTGACATTTCAGAAGCAGATCACCAGGCCTGTCTTCTAAGGCACCCCTGGGTGGGTTCGAACTGCCAACCTTTAGGCTAGTAGTCACGTGCTTAACTGTTTGTGTCACTGAGGGACTCTTTGGATAAAAATAGCTATTAAAAATATAGTATGTTATTTGGAGGCTACAAATCTTCCTGGTGCTATTCTAAGTACTTGTTATCTAGTAACTCATTTAATCCTCACAACATCTGTTTACAGAACAGGGATCTGAGGCATAGAAAAGAAGTTTAGTAACCCGCTAAAGTCAAATCTTTAGTAAATAATAGTGGAGGGGAAAAAAGATTTCATGTCCTTCTTCCTCCTTCTTCTCACGTCACTGGCCAGTGCCTAGAATTCTACCATTAGAATTTTGTTCTTTTATGTTAAGGCTATTGTTGTTGTTCTTAAGTGCTACCCAGTCAGTTCCAACTCAGAGTAACCCTATGTACAACAGAACAAAACACTGCCCAGTCTTGTGCCATCCTCACAATCATTGCTATGTTTGAGCCCATTGTTGCAGCCTCTGTGTCAATCCATCTCATTGAGAGTCTTCCTCTTTTTCACTGACCCTCTGCCTTACCAAGAAAGAAGTCCTTCTCCAAGGATAGGTCCCTCCTGAAAACATGGCCAAAGTATGTAAGACAAAGTCTTGTTGTCCTCCTATCTCAGGATCATTCTGATGTACTTCTTTCAAGACAGATTTGTTCTTCTGGCAGTCCATGGTATATTTAGTATTCTTCACCAACACTATAATTCAAAGGCATCAATTCTGCATTCGTCATCCCTATTCACTGTCTAGCTTTCACATTAATATGAGGCAGTTGAAAATACCATGGTTGGAGTCAGGCACATCTTAGTCCTCAAAGTGACATCTTTGCTTTTTAACACTTAGAACCCAATAGCCACCCCACTGGAGAAAGATGTGGCAGTCTGCTTCTGTAAAGATTACAACCTTGAAAATCCTATGGGGTAATTCTACTCTGTCCTATAGGGTCTTTATGAATTGAAATCGACTCAACGGCAATAAGCTTTTCTTAAGACTATAATTTCTCTTCAACTTGTCATTCCTGGCATAGTAGAGCATATGATTATCTGATTCAAAATTGCCAATACCAGTCCATTTCACTCACTAATGCCTAGGATATCAATCTTTATGTGTTCCATGTAATTTTTGATGACTTCCAGTTTTCCTGGATTCATACTTCGTACATCCCATGTTCTGATTCTTAATGAAATGTTTGCAGCTGTTTCTTCTTATTTTGAGTTGTGCCACCTCAGCAAATGAAGGTCCCAAAAGCTTTATTCCATCCATGTCATTAAGGCTGACTTTACTTTGAGGAGGCAGCTCTTCCCCAGTTGAATTTTGAGTCCCTTCCAACCTGAGGGGCTCACCTTCCAGCACTATATCAGACAATGTGCCACTGCTATTCATAAGGTTTTGACTGGCCAATTTTTTCATAAGTAGACTGCCAGGTCCTACTTTCTAGTCTGTCCTAACCTGGAAGCTCCGTTGAAACCTGTCCACCGTTGGGTGACCCTGCTGATATTTGAAATACTGGTAGCATGGCTTGCAGCATCACAGCAACGTGCAAACCACCACAGTAGGACAACCTGACAGATGTGTGGGGACAAATTGAAAAGGAATGGCATCACATTCATCATCAAAAAGAACACTTCAAGATCCATCCTGAAGTACAACGCTGTCAGTGATAGGATAATATCCACACTCCTATAAAAAAAAAAAAAAATTTTTTTTTTTTATGTAGTGTAATGGATTGCTTTTGTGTGGCCTTTCTTGCCATGGTCTTGTAACTCCCACCCAGGTGATTGGGCAAGATGGGGTAGATAGGGTAATTGTAGCCCACCAAGGGGATTGGTCAGTTTTGCCATCCCACTGGGCTTGAAATAAGCCACCCTAAAGGAGGGGAAGAGAGAATACCACTACCACTGAGGAAGAACAGCCAGGAGTGAGCACATCCTTTGGACCCAGGATCCCTGTACTGAGAAGTTCTTGGACCCAGGAGACAGAGAGTGAGCTGTAACCCTGAAGATGGCGAGAAGTAGTGGCAGAGAAGCAGCAGCAGAGACCCAGCAGGAGAGGCCTGGTACTAGAGATGACATGATGGCCTTCCTGGCCAACAGAGTGAGAAAGGTGAGTGTCTTTGGGCAGAGGGTGAGGTCGAGGGAGAGGTGTGATTTTGAGCCTAGCTGGGAAGAGGGTGTCCTTGAGTGTTCCTGAGCCTGAATTGTAACCTGTTATTTCCCTAATAAGTCCCCATAATTGTGAGTATTGTCTGTGAGTTCTGTGTGGCCATTGCAATGAATTATCAAACCCAGCAGAGAAGTTGAGAGTGCTGTGGGAGGGAGAGTTGGTGTCAGAAATGGTAAAGATGGCAGAGAGAGGAGGCGTGTCTGACCTCCACCTCATAGGAATCAGCCTTGGGCTGTTGATCTTGATTCTCCTTTCCCCTTGTGAAATTAGAGGAGGTCAGACAATGCCCCCAGCCATTTTTACAGCCTACAAGGAAGACCAGTTAATATGACTATTATTCAAATTTACGCACCAACCACTAATGCCAAAGATGAAGAAATTGAAGATTTTTACCAGCTTTTACAGTCTAAAATTGATCAAACATGCAATCAAGATGCATTGATAATTCCTGGTGATTGGAATGTGAAAACTGGAGACAAAGAAGAGGGATAACAGTAGTTGGAAAACATGGCCTTGGTGATAGAAACTATGCCGGAGATCACATGATGGAATTTTGCAAAGACCAACAACTTCATTGCAAACACCTCTTTCAGCAGCACAAAATGTGAATACACACGTGGACCACATCAGATAGAATACACAGGAATCAATTGACTACATGTGTGGAAAGAGACCATGGAGAAGCTCAATGTCAGTCAGAACAAGGCTAGGGACCAACTGTAGAACAAGTTCAAATTGAAGCTGAAGAAAATTACAGCACATTGACAGTAGCTCAAATACCACCTTGAGTATATCCCACCTGTCTTAGTCATCTAGTGCTGCTAAAACAGAAATACCACAAGTGGAGGGCTTTAACAAAGAGAAATTTATTCTCACAGTCTAGGAGGGTAGAAGTTAGAATTTAGGGTTCTAGCTCCTGGGGAAGACTTTCTTTCTCTCTCTGTTCGCACTGGGGGAAGGTCATTGTCAACAATTTTCCCCTGGTCTAGGAACTTCTCAGCTCAGGGACCCTGGGTCCAAAGGACACTCTCCTGGTTTTTTACTCTTGGTGGCATGAGGTTCCCTTTCCTATCTGCCTGATTTTCTCTTTTGTATATCAAAAGAGATTGACTCAAGATACAACCTAATCTTGTAGATTGAGTCCTGTCTCATTAACATAACTGCCTCTAATCCTGCCTCATTAAAATCTTAGAGGTTAGGATTTACAACACATAGAATAATCACATCAGATCACAAAATGGTGGACAACCACACAATACTGGGAATCATGGCCTAGCCAAGTTGACATACATTTTTGGGGGACAAAATTCAATCCATAACACCACCTGAATTTAGAGACAATCTCAAGAATAGATTTGATGCATTGAGCACTAATGAATGAAGACCAGATGAGTTGTGGAATGATATCAAGGATATCATACATGAAGCAAGAGATCATTAAAAAGACAGGAAAGAAAGAAAAGACCAAAATGGATGTCAGAAGCGACTTTGAAACTTGTTCTTGAACAGAGAGTAGCTAAAGTGAACAGAAGAAATGAAGTAAAAGAGCTGAACAGAAGATTTCACAAGGCAGCTCAAGAAGAGAGTAAAGTATTATAATGACATGTGCAAAGAGCTGGAGTTAGAAAACCAAATGGGAAGAACACACTTGGCATTTCTCAGGCTGAAGGAACTGAAGAAAAAATTCAAGCCTTGAGTTGTAATATTGAAGGATTCTATGGGGGAAATATTGAATGACACTGGAAGCATCAAAAGAAGATGGAAAAAATACACAGTCACTCTACCAAGAAAAATTGGTCCACGTTCAACCATTTCCAGAGGTAGCATACGATCAAGCACTGATGGTACTGAAGGAAGAAGTCCAAGCTGCGTTGAAAGGAATGGCAAAAAACAAGGCTCCAGGAATTGACAGGATACCAACTGAGATGTTTCAATGAACAGATGCAGCACTGGAGGTGCTTACTCATCCATGTAAAGAAATTTGGAAAACAGCTTCCTGGCCAACTGACTAGAAGAGATGCATATTGGTACCCATTCCAAAGAAAGGTGATCCAACAAAATGCAGAAATTATCAAACAATATCATTAATATCACATGCAAGTAAAATTTTGCTGAAGATCATTCAAAAGCAATTGCAGCAGTACATCAAACAGGGAGCTGCCAGAAGTTCAAGCCAGGTTCAGAAGAGGAGATGGGACAAGGGATATCATGGCTGATGTCAGATGGATGTTGGCTGAAAGGAGAGAATACCAGAAAGATGTTTACCTGTGTTTTATTGACTATGCAAAAGCGTTCAACTGTGTGGATCATAACAAATTATAGATAACATTGCTAAGAATGGGAATTCCAGGATACTTAATTGTGTCCATGAGGAACATGTACATAGGCCAAGAGGCAGTTGTTTGAGCAGAACAAGGTTTACTGCATGGTTTAAAGTCAATAAAGCTGTACATCAGGGTTGTATCCTTTCACCGTACTCATTCAATCTGTATGCTGAGCAAATAACCCAAGAAACTGGACTGTATGAAGAAGAATGGGGCAAAAAGATTGGTGGAAGATGAATTAACAAACCGTGATATGCAGATGACACAACCTTGCTAGCTGAAAGCGAAGAGGACTTGAAGCACTTATTAATGAAGATTGAAGACCACAGCCCTCAGTATGGATTGCACCTCCACATAAAGAAAACAAAAATCCTCACACTGGACCAATAAGCAACATCATGATAAATGGAGAAAATATTGAAGCTGTCAAGGATTTCATTTACTTAGATCCATAATTGATGCCCATGGAAACAGCAGTCAAGAAATCAGACAAGTCTGCTGCAAAATGTTGAAAACCAAAGATGTCACTTTGAGGACCTAGGTGTGCCTGACCCAAGCCATGGTATTTTCAATAGCCTCATATGCATGGGAGAGCTGGACAATAATAAGGAAGACTGAAGAAGAATTAATGCCTCTGAATTATGGTGTTGGTGAAGAATATTGAATATACCATGAACTGCTAGAAGGATAACAAATTTGACTTGGAAGAAGTACAGCCAGAATATTCCTTGGAAGCAAGGAGGAACATGTTATCAGGAGGGACCAATCCTTGGAGGAGGACATCATGCTTGGTAAAGTAGAGGGTCAATGAAAAAGAGGAAGACCCTGGAAGAGATAGACTGACACATTGGTTGTAACAATGGGTTTAAGCATAGCAAAGATTGTGAGAATGGTGCAGGACGGGGCAGTTTTTCGTTCTGTGGTACATAGGGTTGCTCTGAGTGGGAACCAACTTGATAGTATCTAACAACAACATAACTCCTCTAACATAAATATTCTTTGAAAGAAGGAGACCTGGAGAAGAGTGAGGAAATACTTCCCAGATGACCAAAAATTACCTGCTTAAGAGTCAGAACTACTGAATAACCAGCCCCTGTACATTTTCTATAGGGTCGCTATGAGTCAGAATCAACTCTGTGGCAATGGGTTTGGTCTTAGCTTGATCCATTTTCTAAGAAGTCCCAGGATGGTCCAAACGGTTAAGCTTTTGGTAGTTTGAATGTATCCAAAGGTGCCTTGGACGAAAGGCCCAGTGATCTACTTCCAAAAGATCACAGCCCTTGAAAGCCCTATGGAACACAGCTCTACTCTGAAGCACATGGGATTGCCATGAGGTGGAATCGATTAGACAGCAACTGGTTTCCATTTTCTAAGTGCATCCTGTGGTACACTAGCTCCTTGTGATGTTAAGTAGGTTTTACTTAATAGAAAAATTGTTGTCAAATAAGTATTGAAAAAACTCGATTAAACTGTTGTCTTTGTGGCTCAATTTAATATGCTGGTGGGCACTGTTACTCTATAGGGAGTAATGTGCAGTGTTCACCAAAAAAAATTGACCACAAGGCTCTGTTTTTACAGGTCTTCTCTCAAAATTAGCATTCCATGGAACCCTCTTTGAGAAACACTGCCTGAACCCATTGCACAACCAAATCATCACAGCTTACGATTTCTCAGCGTTTTTAGTGCATCCTGTGGAAATATACCTGACTGCCTTTCCTTAAAGGGACCCTAGTGGTGCAATGGTAAAGGGCTTAGTTGCTAATTGAAAGGTCAGAGGTTCCAACCCACCAGCTGCTGTATGGAAGAAAGATGTAGAAGCCTGCTTCTATAAAGATTACAGCCTTGGAAATCCTACGGGGCAGTGCTACTCTGTCCTATAGAGTAACTATGAGTCAGAATCAACTAGATAGCAACTTTTTTTGCCCTTCCTTAGCATTGGCTTCTCTAGTAGAGAAGTTGACTGACTACACTTGCCCCATTCTCCTGCCTGGACACCTTGACACCAACCCGTTGAATTTACAGGGTCAGGACCACGAAGCAGCTGGCCCTTCCTGTCCTTGCTTGACCATACTTGCTCATTCACTCCTTCTTTTAGGACTTGTTATTAGTACTGACAAGATGCCAGGCCCTGGGAGAATCCCTGAGGTACTCAGAACCCGCCCCTGGCCTCAAGGGGGTGGGTTTGGTCTGTTTGGGTGGGTCAGATAAAACACATAGGGAAGGGCGAGCAAAGGATGATGGGAGGCAGAGAAGGGAGAGCTCATTTCCCATGGAGGGGGGGTAGGATCCTGGGAGGCATGTGCAGTGAGCAGGGGAGGTCCACTCAGGCCTGGTTTGGAAGGGTGGCAAAAGGCAGTAGGTGGAGCTTGTGGCCGATAGCTGGCAGAGCTCTCGGGGCCGCAGCAGTAGGTCACCCTCTGACAAGTGCCTTGCCCCCTTCACCCCTTGCTGGCTGTGGAGAGTGGTAGAGCCCACAGTGCCAGCTGTGAATGGGGCTCCAGGCCCCACTGTGGTGACCTCTTTGCCAATTAGGATCCCAGGGATGGAGGCGTCCCCTCCTGTTTTCTTCTTCATGGGTAATCTTCAGCAAAGTTGTGAGGAAGGAGACTTTGTGTTTAGGGCTCCAGCAGGGCAAGACTGTTTGTCTTGTTCTCACTATACCTCTAACATATGCAGAGGGACAGACATTTGCTGAATGAATGGACGTTCATGCCCTCCTCTGCCCCCTTTTCTCTCCACCTCCTTTCTATGTATCCAGAACAGGGGTGGACTAACCAGCAAGCATGGTATGCATCGGCTTGTATTGAGCAAGGTATGCCCGGGCTTAATTGTATTTAGTTGTTAATTTGTGGTGAGCAATTTCACATGGTTATCAACACATCTGTGCTGTGGTAGGAGACAGGTGAAACTGCACTGCAGATTGGTGCGAAGCCACAGTTGGGCCCGCGCACACTTTGCTTACTGGGTAATCTGGCCCTGACCCAGGGCTTTGTTTTGGGACCTATCCACGAATCTACTGAACGGTGAGTCACTCCAGAAATAATTTTATTTTCACATGACGCTCTTGAAGAGCACCAGGACTTAAAGAACCACAAGCCGATTTTCACAGAATCATAGGAGTCCTGGAATATCTGAGTTGAAAAAGCATCAAGAGGGCATTACTGACATCCACAGCGGAGATGGCCAGGCACTGGGGCAGGCAAAGGCCAGGCCAGGAGAGGAAGAGCATCTTTTACGTAAATATTTCTAAGTGATATTCCCAATAACAGACCAGTAGTATATTAGAAGGAAACCTTGGTGGTGTAGTGGTTAAGAGCTACAGCTGCTAACCAAAAAGTCGGCAGTGTGAATCTACCAGGTACTCCCTGGAAACCCTATGGGGTAGTTCTACTCTGTCCTATAGGGTCACTGTGAGTCAGAATCCACTCGAAGGCAACGGCGTTTGGTTTTGGTTTAGTATATTAGAAAGAACACAGTTTCTGGCATCAAGTTTGGTTTAAGTCCCAGGCCCATTACCCATGGGCTGTGGGCTGGTGAAGATTTACCTGAGCCTTTAGTTCCTTCTTTGTAGAACAATGGCATTGCCTACCTAAAAAGATTATTTGCGTTAAATGAGACATGACTCGTGAAAGTTCTGTGCTAGTTATCATGTTTCTGTCACATGAGGTAAATGGCCACCCCCTGCCGTTCAGGACCCTGAGCCCTTTGACCACAGGTTCCCACAGGTTATTTCTATTCCCTTCCACATTCCTTTTATGTTGTTCTAAAACCTGCCTCTCTGTAACACTCTCCTCCCTCCTAATACTGGGTTTTAATTGTTTCCCTCTGAGTTGCATAGGTCTAAGAGTTCTTTCTCTTCAATATGCCAGCCCTTCAAATGAACTTGAATGTAATTTATCAACTCTGAGACTTGATTTATGCATCTATAAGATGGGCGGATATTTGTAGGGTAGTTTTGAGGATGAAAGAAGATAATGTATATACATGTTGGTACGTGTTATAATGTACATGTATGTAGTGCATCTTATGAGACCAAAAAACAAGTTGCCTTTGAATTCACTCTGACTCATGGTGACCCCGTAGGGGTCACAGGGTTTACACTGAACCGTGTAAACTGGGATGGTTTATGCAGAACTATGCTCTAAAGGGTTTTCAATGGCTGATTTTTTGGAAGTAGATTTTCAGGGCATGTTTCTGAGGTGCTTCTTGATGAACTTCCAACCTTTTGGTTTACTTTTGGTTCACTGCCAACCATAGATGCTCGTTACCTGGGTGCTGTTTCTGACCCCTTTGCCCAGCTCACACTGACTTCATATTTCTGACTGGGGGGTTAGAGGGTGTTTCCTGCCGCAGGTAACAATGAAGCGGGACTTTGAAGGACTGGTAGGGTTTTCATAGCATATAGGAGTGGGGATGAGACTGGGTATGGTGGGGGAGGTTTGGAACAGAGGAAAAGAACTGGGAAGCCTCAAGGTTTGCCCAGGGGTTAGAGAGGAGGCTATTTTAGGTTCAACTATTTGTTTGTTGAGGAAATCAAAAGGAGAGAAAGCTGAAAGAATAGATTGGGGCCCTGGAATCATAAAAAATAGAGCTGAAAAGTACCCAAGGGGTCTCCTGAACCAATCGCTTACCTGCAGCAGGAAAAAACACCCATGACTCGCTAGGACTTAGCCTGTGTCTGAGGCTCAGCTCTGCTGTGTGTTCTTGGACAAGTTACACAGCATCTCTGATCTGGATTTCTTCTGTGTGATGGAAATAATGACCTTGTCCAGCCTGCTTGTAATTTTTAGCAAGATTTCATGAGTCCTGGGCTGAGGAATCCTAAGAGACGCAGGGCAATGGATTCTCTTCTCTCTGGGCCTTGATTTTGCTGTCTATAAAATGGAGGCCCCAGTGGTGTCCAGTGTGCAGAGATGTGTAGTCAGGACATCGGCACTCAGGGAGGGTGGGGAAGGTGACTGAGAGAGGGTCTTGGGTGCGTGGAGGAGTGGTTTCTCCAGGCATAACCAGGATTCTTAACTCTCTCTCCCCACTGGCTTCTCAACAAGGACTAGCCAGGTGTGGTGGTCCTCACAGCTGGGATTCTCTCTCCACCTCCTGATTGTGCCAGACCCTCCTTGCTGGGTCGTTTACACAGCTTAGGAATGACCAGCTCCTGTTCATCACACACCTTCTTCTTCCCCAGTCCCAGGACTCCCTGGCCTTTCCTGGGTGGCCTGAGAAAGAGGTACAACTCCTTCTCTTGTCTCTACCACCCTTCCCCACTGTACCCCAACTCCAGCAGCTTCATCTCTGCCCAGGCCCCTTGTTCTCGAGGAGAGAGCCCAGGAGGGGGGTTGTGCCCCAATGTCTGACCACTTCTGCTTCTTATATCAGCATTGGTGTAGCAGCTCCAAAGCATGTTCCCCTCGTGAGGCCTGCTGGGAAGAAGTCTTGGCCACATTTCGTGGGGGAAGAAATGGTGACTGAGAGAGGCCAAGGGGCAAACACTTCTGGTAGAGCCAGGACTTGACCACCTGGCCTGGTGTTCTTTGCACTATTCTGGTGGCTCTCAAACTTGGAGGTGCATAAGAATCACCTGGGAGCTTGCTAAAACGCATCGTCCCTAGAGAGCGAATTCAGAGCAATTTCTGCGAGTCCTGAGCATCTGTATATTTGACAAGAACTCAGGGGTGATGACACCAAGCAGATGTGGGGACCCCTGTGCTGTACCTCACCTTCTAAATCCCAGGGATGATGCGGGTGGGAGGAGGGGTCCGGAGGGAAAATAACCTTTATCAAATCCTTCAGCCACGTCAGGTACTTGACATGTAATATCATCTTAGAATGAGATGTTAATATTCTCTTCATAGAGGAGAATACTGAGGGTCAGGAGCTTCAGCTGTTTATCCAAGGTCTCACAATTGGCAAGGAGAACAGCTGGAATCTGAACTCTGGTTTTATAGCCCCAAGCCCAAATTCCTTTCACCCAAATATTTCCAATAAAATCATCTCCATGCCTCCCCATTCCCACCCTAAGGCTCCCGCCCTACTTTTTCCCACTGAGATTGAAAAGTTTATTCCAGGTTCTCAGTCAGTGGGAGAGGTCTCTTTCCCTTGCAAGGCTGCTTTTCTGCCAGCATGTGGCAGCGCTGGATTAAGCATGGAGCAAGGGGAAGACAGCGCTAATCAGAGGCATATAATCTTTTGTTTTCCATGTTTCCCTCCCACATTCTGTCCATCCTCTTTTAATTTAGATTTGCATTTGCTGAGCTGGTGCTGTTACCTTTCCATCTTCCAAATTTGGGACACCCCTAAAATTCTGAATCTCCTAGAACCATCCATCCGGTGGCTAACTTGGAATCAAGCGGGCTGAAGCTGGAGTTGACAGGAGTTTGCTGAGTGTATGCTTGGTGCCTTGTTAAGTGCTTTTTGACCATTAACTTGATTAGTCCTCCCTCCCCCTCAAAAGTTTCTGAGTCAGGTGCTATTATTCCACCATTTTTTTTTTTTTTCCAGAAGAGGAAATTGGAGCACTGAGAGGTTAAGTAACTTGGCCAAGATTAAGGAGCTTGTTACTTGACAGCTGGGCTTGGACCTAGATCTTTCTGACCTCGGAGCTGTTTGCATAACCTTTACACTCTCGTTTATGCAAATAATCTGAGGTCTGCAGAAGGAAGGGCCTTTCCCCTGGGAATTAGTAACAGTGCTGGGGCGAGAACCCAGGCCTTCTAGTAATTCTGGGCTAGAACTCTTCCCCTCATCCAACTGTGGATGAGGACCTGGGCAGGTGGTGTCTTCCAGGGGAGTGTCCCCTCTACCCCTCATGCCCAGGGGACCTGACCAGGCACAGGATAACTGATGGGTGCTGTGCTAAAGTCCCTGGGTGGTACAAATGCTTTGCACTCAACTAATAACCTAAACGTTGGTGGTTCGAACCCAGCCAGCAGGTTCGAACACACAAAAGAGAGGCTTGGTGATCTATGTAGCCAAGAAAATCCTACAAAGCAGTTCTACTCTTTAGCACATGGGGTCGCCACGAGTTGGGATCAACTCGATGGCAACAGGTTTTGTTTTGTTTTGTTGTGTGTGTGTGCTCAATGCTGGCCATGCCAGCATGTGCCTAGCCTGGTACTGAGAGCCAGACTGAAGGTGGCAGGGTGCAGAGAGCCCCCTGCCCTGGGAATGTGGCATCATAGGGCGATGTCCTGTGTCAGTCCTCTCCATATGTGTCCAGGCTGCTAGCATGGTCTCGCATAGAGCCAGTGCTCCAAAATATTGATTGAATGGACATTCATCCCTTTTCACTATCCTCTCAGGCTCTGCGCCGGGCTTGCTGCCTCAGAGCATTTCTTCCTCCTCGGGGTCCTCTAGTCCTGTCAGGGACACGCATTTGGTTTCTTAGCACAGACAGTCTGCTTGTTCTTTAGCTTCCCACGTCGGTTCTTCATCTGTCCTGCCCCGACTCCAGATGGAAAAAACCTCAGGGGCAACCTCTTAAGTTATGTTTATGCTTCCACATGTCTGGCACCGGGTTGAATATAAAATAAGCTGTTTTTGAAAACAGTAATCCATTACTTTATCCAAGTAGTACATATTCATTGCTGAAAAATAAAAACTAAGTGAAAGGAAGAAAATTAAAATCACCCCCATGATAATAGGATACTTTCCTTCAATGGTATTTTAATGGAATCAAGTTTTTCTCTTTTTATATGAGAAACATATTTATTGTACAAATGTAAAAAAAAAAAAAAGCCAAAAAAATTTAAATCCCTGGAAATACCACTTTATTTGTCAGCTTGTTAATGGAAATGATAATAACCACCTCTTTGTTGAAGTCCTACTACGTACTAGGAGCTTTACATACATTATCTCTTTAAAAAAATTTTTATTGAGGTATGATTTGTATACCATAAGTCTACTCATTTTAATTAGTTAATTAATCCTGTTAATTCAAAGTCTTTTAGTACAACCATCACCATAATCTAGGTTTAGGACGCTTTCATCACCCAATTAAATCCCTCAGGCTTATTTACGTTAACCCCAGTACCCACCAAAGCCCCAGACAACCACTAATCTACTTTAAAAAAAGAAAAAAAAATTTTTTTCTTTTTTTTTATGTTGCTGTATTTAGCCTCTTCTGGACGTTTCATATAAATGGAATAACACAAATACAGTCATAAAAAATTTTATTGGGGTAGAATATATATAACACAGAAGTTGCCATTTTAAGTGTATATTAATTACACTCACAGTGTTACGCAACTGTCACCACTATCTAGTTCCAAAATTTTCTCATTATCACAGCAGAAACTCCGTACCTATTAGCAGTCACTTGCCATTCTCCTATCCCCCTGCCCTTTGGTAACCTCTAATCTACTTCCTGTTTCTATGAATTTGTCTAATCTGGACACTTCATGGAGCCCTGGTGACACAATCGTTAAGTGTTTCGCTGTTAACTGAAAGGTTGGTGGTTCGAACCCACCAGCTGCTCCTGGAAGAAAGATGTGGCAGACTGCTTCTGTAAAGATTATAGCGTTGGAAATCTGATGGGGCTGTTCTACTCTGTCCTATAGGGTCACTATGAGTCGGAATCGACTTGATGACAATGGGTTTGGTTTGGACATTTCATAGAAATGGAATCATATATAGTCTTTTGCGACTGGTTCTTTCACTTAGCATAATGTTTTTAGTGTTTATCCACATTGTGGTATGCATCAGAACTTCGTTCCTTTTTCTCAGGACTTGGAACTGGTTTGTTCTAGTTCGAACTCCTGCTGAGAATTTGCATTTCCACCCCAGATATACTGAATCAGAATCTACAGTTTAACCAGATCCCCAAGTGATTCTTATGTGTAATAAATTTTGAGAACCACTGCTCTGCTAGTGGAGCCCTGGTGGCGCCAGTGGTTAAGTGTTTGGCTGCTAAACATGGGGTCAGCTGTTCGAATCCACCAGCTGCTCTCCTCTTTGGAAACCTTATGGGGCAGTTCTACTCTGTCTTGTAGGGTCCCTGTGAGTTGGAATCGACTTGACAGCAACAGATTTGGCTTTGGCTCTACTAATAGTTCCTAGAATTGGTCCTTAACCTGCAGTGTTAGCATCACCTAGGAACTTGTTAGAAATGCAAATCCTCAGCAGGGATTCGAACCTGGATGAAGTGGTCAGAAGCCCTGCTTTTTATGTCTGAATAATACTTTTTTTTGTGGATATATCACATTTTCTTCATCCATTCATCTTTTGATGGACATTTGGGTTGTTTCCGCCCCTTGGCAAGTGTGAATGGTGTTGCGGTGAACATTGGCGTTACAAGTACCTGAATCTTGTAGAACTGCTGGGTCAAATGGTAATTCTATGTTTAACTTTTTGAGAAACCACCAAACTTTTCCACAGCAGCTGTACTGTTTTACACTACTGCCAACAATGGAGGAGGGTTCTAATTCCTCCACATTCTTGCCAACACCTGTTGCGTGGGTGGGCCAAGCAGCTTGAGAATGCTGCTAACCTAAAGGTGGTTGGTTCAAACCCGCCCAGCAACACCTCAGAAGAAAGGTCTGGTGAACTGCTTCCATAAAGGTTACAGCTAAGAAAACCCTACGGTGTGCAGTTCTGCTCTGTCACATGAGGACGTCAGGACTCAGAATCAACTCAATGGCAACTTTTTTTTTAATGGCTAAATGATCACATTGGCGAGGAGACATGCACCTCAGGAGGTCTGTGGGGAAGTGTAGAGGGTGGGTTCGTTTTGGATCACCTAGTGAGTCAGGGCCGTAGCTGGAGCAGAGCTCAGATTTCTGAGGTTCGTTGTCCAGTGGGGATGAAAAGAGGAAATGCCTTTGCAGAAAATTCTAACCGCGTAACGAACTGACCTGGGAAGGATTAGGCTGCCTGGAGAGAAGATGGGCCCAGCTCAAGACGACGAGAGGCTTCTCCTGAGCTTGCCCTGAGCTTTTCCCAGCCTCATCCCGTGCAATGCATGTTCATGCTCTTTCCCTACAGGCAATGGGCCTGGTTTTTGGTATTTATTTGGTTCGACTGGTCTAATTCTCTATTTCCATGCCAATATAGTATTGTTTTGAATTTCAAGTGGTTAAGTGCTCAGCTGCTAATGGCAAGATTGGTGATTTGAAGCCATCAGCAGCTCAAGAGGAGAAAGACGTGGTGATCTGCTCCCATAAAGATCACAGCCCGAGAAACCCTACTGGGCAGTTATACTCTGTCACATGGGGTTGCGATGAGTTGGAATCGACTGGATGGTACCTGACAACAACAGCAAAGATGTGGAATGTCTTTTCATTTTATTGTAATGCAAATGAGTTTATTGGCCCACATGTGATCTTTTCTGTTCAATCCAGACACTGAAGCTCTTGGGTGCATCTACTCATTTACAAAGGAGGAAGCTGAGACTTGGTGAAGTTCAGAGACTTGTCAAAGTAGTCACATAGCTGCCGAGTGAAGTAGCCTGGTTTCAGCTGAGGTTTGTCTGAACCTCAAGTCTATGCTTTTAACCACCATACTCTAGCAGCACCTTGTCATTGTGACATGACTTTTCAGATCCTAGCCTCTGCAACTCTATCTGTGTGTGTGTGTGTGTGTATCTCTCTCTCTCTCTCTACATGTATATGGAACCCTAGTGGTTCAGTGGTCAAGCATTCAGCTGTTGATACAAAGGTTGGCAGTTCAAATCCACCAGCTGCTCCTTGGACACCCTGTTGGACAGTTCTGCTCTGTCCTATAGGGTCACTGTGAGTTGGAATCGACTTGACAGTAATGGGTTTGGGTATGTGTATGTGTATGTATATGTATATGTATATATAACTTCTAAGGGGATGAGTTTCTACATTTTTTTTGACACTTTCTTTTTTCACTTAATAGGTTATGGCTATTGTAGATATGTATTTATTCATATGGAAACATGCTTGTAATTTTTACTTATTAATAGATTATAAACATGTTTCTATGAATAAATATATGTCTACAATAGCCACAACAGATTCTTGGTTAAGTACAGTGTAGCAGGTAAGAGTATGGACTTTGGAGCCAGATGGGCTGGGTTTAAATACCAGTGTCCCCACTTCTTAGCCATGTGACTTTCGGGAAGCTACTTAACCTCTCTGTGTCTCATTTCCTCATCCACAAAAAGGAGATGATAGCGCCAACCTTATAAGGATGCTGTGACAATTAAATGAGAATTAAATGAGCATATAAAGCACCTGGCACTCAGTCTGTCAGGAGTTATGGCTGTAATTGAACTAATAAAATGACCCCTACTTTGCACATTGGTTTCAGCTTAGAAGTGAGTGTGGAGGATGGCGGACCTCCAGCCGGAGAGGCCACACTCTCTAACTCCCTCTCCTTCTCCCACTCTACTGCACACCTAGAATCTGAGCTGCCTCACTGTGGATTAGTGGAGAGAAGGGCCTGATAAGCTCTGGGGATTGCAGCCTTATTTTACCTGGAGGAGTCCCTGGGTGGTACAAATGGTTAACATGCTCAGCTGCTAAGGGAAAAGTTGGCAGTTCAAGTCTACCCAGAGGTGGTCAGAAGCAGGGCCTGGTGTTCCACTTCCAAAAAAAAATCAGCTATTGAAAACCCTATGGAGCACAGCTCTACTCTGACACACATGGGGTTGCCACAAGTCGGAACTGACTCCATGGCAACTGGTTTATTCCACCCGTGAGTCCCTTCCTGGGGAATTCAGGAGCTGAGCTCCAGGGCTGGGGAATGTTGGGGTCAGCTCCAGATTACAGGGATGAAGGACCCAGGGCTTTTGGGTTGGGAGGGTGTCGGCTTCCTTCCCCGCTCACTCTTGTCCAGACATCTTCCCCAGACTCCAGCCTGCCTTCTGATCACTGATACCCAGAAGCCAGGATGCTGTTCCGCCCCATCAGCCAGCCTGTAATTAGTGAAATGGAGGCACACATGCTGGTTTGCAGATTGTGGGTAGGAGGACAGGATGCGGTGGGAATAGCTCACCAACTTGAGGGGTGGGGGTGGCATTTGTCTGTGTTCCTTGGAGATTTGGCAACAGAGGCTGCCGGGCACTAACACAGGATTGGTAACCTTTGAAAAAGTTGCCAGGTGCCAGCCCTTTTCCCTCTGTCGTGTCAGAGGTGAGGCCGCCTACTTAGCCCTATGGGCAGTGGGATCTGCCAGGCTAGAGTCAGGGCACCAGTCTCTCCCTGGGGATGGGGGACGGTGCTCAGGACAGGAGTGAGAGGACATAAAGCCTGACAGTGGAGTGTGTGATAAGGGAGGACGTGGGTAGGGGCCTGAGCCCAGGAGAGCAGCTCAGGCTGGGGTGAATAGGATTAAACCACAGGGCTCAGTGGGGAGACTTGGGCCACTTGTACAGGTACCCATGGCAGTACACAAAAGTTGATATTAAACAATGTAGAGTTCACATGGAAATCCATATTTCTGGCTTCTCTTGGAAAACTAGAAATTCAACAGCACAGCCTACATTCCTGCATGGCAACACCCATTGGGGCTACACAGTGGAGCCCCCTGAAATGGGAGCCAATGTCTGGTCTGGTATAGTCTATTCTACTGCCCATCAGCATCCAGCCCAGAAGCCCAGTGCCAATAACTAGTTAACCACCTACTGGGCCAGTTCCTCTTTTGGGTTTGTGACTTTGGCCTGAGGAAGCTGTGCTCAGGACCTGGTTCCCTACTTATTCAGGGTGGTCAGGGAGGCCCTGGAGAAGGTAGCTTCAAGCTGAGCCCTGAAGGCTGATCCTGCCCTGTGAGACTGTTCCAGGCAAAGGGCAGCAAGTGCAAAGTCCCTGAGGTAGGAAAGTGCTTCCTGTGCTCTTGGAACTCCTGGAGTGGCGTGGTCAGATACCACGTTGGGAAGACAGACTACACATTGGGAAGAGTAAAGAGAATATTTCAGAACACGTTAGAAAGATATTCAGCCAGGCCAGAGATAGGGCAAACAAGAAGAGCTCCTGGGGTTGAGCCCCAAAAGGGAGTAGCAGGAGGCTTAAGAGCTCCCAAAGGGTATATGGGATGGGGTGGCTAATGGTTTCCCAGGACTTCTTTGGCTCAAGGCTGACCTGGATCTCCAGGTGAGGCTGGACAATTGCTGGGCCCTGCCCACACCTGCTTCTGATCACCAGGAACATTTTTGCCCTTCTCTCTAGAGGGAACACTGAGCACGCTACCCTAATTTGCCAGAGTTTTTTTACATGTGGGGAGTGGTGGTGGCATCTTCTTGGCTGGGACATGTCAGGGTCAGCCCAGTGCTACCCCTCAGCCTTGGGTCCAGGAGGGCAGCTCCTGCAAAGATGGCCCTGCTGTAGCCTGACAGTGCCCAGGAGCCCAACCCCCCAGTGAGTGAGCAGATTGGGGTATGGGGGTGTGGTGGTGGGGGGAGACAGAATGACCAGGAGCTGCCCTTTGGGCTCTCTGAATAGGTAGAGAAGGGTACTCAACTAGTCTTTATGCCACGTGGCTCCCTCCTCTGCGCCTGGGCCCCATAGAGGCTACTGGACTACCTTCTGTAGGCCTGGGAGCTGGGCTGGACCCAGGAGGAGGAAGCCTAGCAAGGGGGCCAGGGCCTGAGCTTGCTGGGACTGTGCTTGCAGGGGGACATGCTCCCCCTTGGGGGTCTTCTGAGCTTGGGAGCTTCTTGGGCCTCAGGAAACACAGAGGCCTTTCTGTTCTATTTTCAATATAATTATTTTTCACTAATAGTGAAAGTAATGCATGTTCATTATAGAAAATATGGACAAGAACACAGAGGACAATAACTATTCCCCATAATCTCACCACCAAGGTATACTATTTACTTTTTTAGCGTATATGCTTCTAGGTTCTTTTCTGCAGACTGGCATTCACAGGGGTGTCACATGGACAGTGGGGCTAGGGGGGAAGGGACCCCAGAGTCAGATGGCTGGGCTCAAAACCTGGTTCCGATGCTTGTTAGCTGCATGGCTGTAAATGGGTTATTTGGTTTCCTGTGCTTTAGTTTTCTTATCTGTTTAACAAAGATAATGGGATTTCCTTCCTCACGGGGTCATCCTGGGAGTTGGGGGACTGCGTGGTGGTCTGCTTGGTACCTGGTAAACACTCAGTACGTCCTAGCCAGTTTGTGTGTGTGTGTGTACAAATGTACCTCTGTATATGCACATCCATGTTTTAAAGTACAAATTGGGATGAAACAGACCATACCGTTTTGCAGCCTGCTCTTTTTCATTTGCTTTTCCAGTTGGTATGAATTTTATCCCACAAATTCAGATATGTAAGAAAAGACAGATTAGTTCTTCAAATCAAACCCACGCCCACCCATTGGGTTTCCCTGGAACTGCAGAGACTCACGCCTACCACTAGCCACCAGATGCTGTTGGGTCGACTCTGATTCATGGCGACACCATGTGTGTCAGTGTAGAACTGTGCGCCATCGGGTCTCCAGTGGCTGATTTTTTGGAAGCAGATCACCAGGTCTTTCTTCTGAGGCACCTCTGGATGGAGTTGAACTGCCAACCTTTTGTTAGCAGCCAAGCACTTAACCATTTGTGCCACACAGGAGCTTCAGAGAGACTAACACCAGCCTGGAAATAGCGAAAGTCTTGTCTTGGGTCCTTCATGTGTGCCATGATGTGGGCTCATTGCCAAATGTGCAAGGTCCCTTGCGGACACACAACGCTGCAGGTTCTGTGCTGGGCACAGGAAGGGGATCTTTGTTGAGATGGGCAGGGGGGCTGGAGTTTAGGGCAGAGCCCCCTGGCATGCTGCAGCCATTCCCCTGAGGACCACTATCTACCCGTGAAGCAGTCAGGCAAGGGGGAGGAAGAGGAAGGGCAAGGGGGGCAGTTCCTCTCTCTGTCCTTTCTCTTCTCTCATCTTCTTCCTCTCTCCAACAACGGATCTTACCTGTCCTCCTTTCCCCAGCACAACTGCCCCAGTGAGTTTAGAATTTGGGTGAAAAATTCCTGACATGCAAACCTCCCCTGAGCCCAGGGAGCACACAGTCCTTCTTGTATGGAAGAGGAAAAGTGTGGGGAGAGCACAATTCGACAGCTCCTGTACACCCCGATTCTCTACTCAGTGAAAACAAACCTCAGCTAACATCTCAGTTTGTCATTACACACAACACTAGGCAAGAAACGTTTTTTAAAAATGTCATTAAGAATTCTTCACAAGGCAACCTTTATTAGCTGCAAGATATTCCAATGTGTAAAAAATTGGGCTATTTCCAATTTTCCCAATGTGTGGCTCTGTCTTGGTTGTCTAGTGCTGCTGTAACAGAAATACCACAAATGGATGGCTTTAACAAAGAAGTTTATTTCCTCACAGCAAAGTAGGCTAAAAGTCCAAATTCAAGCCGTCAGCCCCGGGGAAGGATTTCTCTCTCTGCCTTCTTATCAATCTTCCCAGGGCTAGGAGATTCTTCTCGCAGGGACCCCTGGTCCAAAGGATGTGCTCTGCTCCCAGCACTGCTTTCTTGGTGGTATGAAGTCCCTCCTCTCTGCTAGTTTCCCTTTCCTTTTTATCTCTTGTAGGATAAAAGGTGATGCAGGCCACAACCCGGGGAACACTCTTTACATCGGATAAGGGATGTGACCTTAGTAAGGGTGTTACAATCCTACCCTAATCCTGTTTAACATAAAATGACAATCACAAAATGGAGGGCAACCACAAAATACTGGGATTCATGGCCTCACCAAGCTGATACGTATTTTGGGGGGACACAATTCAATCCATGACAGGCTGTAATATATAAATGAAACAGACATTTTTATACCTAAAATGTGGATAGAGAATTCCTAGAAGTGGGGATTACTGAATGGAAGGGTCTGGCTTGTTTTCACGTATTTGGTTTTTGTGTCCTTTGGAACTGTTGTATGGATTCCAAGCCCATCAGCAATATCACGAGTCCTGAGTTCTTCTCATGGATAGGAGGGTGCCCTTTGTTTAGCTTGAGGCATTTGGCCAGGCTGGGTTTTGGGGTTTGGCAGATGTGGCCTTCTCTCTGTGATGTGCCCTGAAAGCTTCTTGGAGCCCAACAGTGACATCTCCATGGTTACTTAGAACCAGGCAAAGCATGCTGCGTTCCTTGGCTGGCTTCCTCTCAACAACACTGTGGGGCTCACCTGACTTGGGACTAGAGGTGAGGATGTTCAGTCCTTGGGAAGCTGATGCTGCTTGGACAGTCCTGGGGTGGCTCTGTGGTGAGGGGAGCGGGTCTTGCAGGGTGTGTGTATACAGAGGAGCACGTGTGCGTGCCCCACAGAACTCCCTGGGGGGGCGAGCCGGGATGAGTGACCAGTACTGAAACAGCAGAGCCTTCCGGGGCATCATATCAGTGCTACAGGCCTGTGGAAAAGGCAAGCCTTCTGAGAGGCAGAAGATGAGCTGTTCCATCAGCAGGAAGAAGCCTGAAGGGCAGAGGTGGCTGAAGGGAGGGGTCCATGTTGTTTGATATTAGGAGGTCCAATGCACACAGAGGAACTTGGGTGGTCCAAGTGGTTTACATAATGGCTGCTAACTGAAAGGCTGGTGGTTTGATGCTACCCTGCAGCACCACAGAAAAGAGGCCTGGCAATCTGCATCCATAAAGATTACAGCTAAGAAAACCCTATGAAGCAGTTCTACTCTGTAATGTGCGGGGTTGCCATGAGTTGGGGGCCAACCTGATGGCAGGTAACAACGATGCCACACGAGGCATTTCCCCAGGGGCTCCCCGTGCCACTTTCAGTGTATTATGGCAGAACCTGTAGTCTGGGGCAGGGAGGCCTGATGCCTTGGAGTTCCGAAGGCCAGTTTTGGGCATTTTGGGGAGGGGGAGGCTCTGAACAACAGATTTTCATTGCCTCATTCCTAGAATCGGTGCATTTTCCCTTCCAACATCTTTTCTCTGAGGTTACTTCCAAATGCTCATTTGCAAACTGGTGTAGGTCTATGATGAAATTTTCATTTGTCTGTAGCCAACCGAGGGGGGGGAAAAAAAAGGACTGTGAAGTGAACTTTTAATGAGGCTAGATTTATTCAATTTTAAGGACTGTTCTTTATTCTGAGGGAATGACCTTCCTTTTGGTATTAAAATGTTCTTCCTTTTATGAAATGATTATGAGAGTAAATGGGATTTTCTCTCACTCCCCTCACTTGGCAATTTAAAAAGCTGAAGGTTTTGTGTGGATACTTCTCCATGGATATCCTCCTGTTTTTGTGTTTGTGTGTGAACTATCTAGTTGATAAAATCCAAAAGTTTAGGTACCACTGTCCTCCTGAGGGTGAACCCTGCCCACAGCTTTAGTTCTTATCACATCACCTTTATTGAACAAACACCTCATTCAACAAATATAAGAGCCAGCTGTGTGCCAGGCCCTATACCAGGAATTATGGCAGTGGGCTTGGCTGCTGGTGGGATGGGTCACAGTTGGCTAAGCTTCTCATGGTCTTGACCTTCCTGTGGTTGTTTGGAAAAATGGCTCTAATCCCTGGAAACTGAATGTTATTTTATATGGCAAATGATGGGATTAAGTTAAAGATCTTGAAAGGAGTTTATTCTGGATGATCCAGGTGAATTCTAAATTCAATTACATGTATCCTTCCTTGGGAGGAGGTTTCATTAGAGACACACAGAAGAAGAGAAGGAGATGTGAAGATGGAGGCAGAAATTGGAGTGATGTGGCCTCAAGCCAAGGAATGGTGGTGACCACTAGAAACTGGAAGAGGCAAAGAATGAAATTTTTCCTAGAGCCTCTGGAGAGAGCAGGGCTCTGCGGACACCTCGATTTTGGATTTATAGCTTCCAAGACTGAAAGAGTTTTAAGCCACCTCGTTGTTGTCAGTTACTGTGAAGCTGGAGCCGACTCATAACAACCTTATGTATAACAGAACAAAATGTTGCCCAATCCTGTGCCAGCTCTATGATCTTTGGTATGTTTGAGTCCATTGTTAAGGCTGTTGTGTCAATCCATCTCACTGAGGGTTTCACTCATTTTCACTGAGCAAACACGATGTCTTTTTCCTAGTGATCCCTCTTTCCTGATGACATGCCCAAAGTAGGCAAGCCAGGTCTCGCCATCCTCGCTTCTAAGGAGCAATCTGGTTAAAATTTCCCTGAGACTGATTTGTTCATTCTTCTGGCACTCCACAGTATATTCGGTATTCTTTGTCAACATCGCGATGCAAATGCATAGATTCTTCTAAATTCCTTTTTCAATGGGCAGCTTTTGCGTGCATCTGAGGTCACTGAAAAGGCTATGGCTTAGGTCAGATACTCTTTAGTTATCAAAGTGACATTTTTGCTTTTTAATGCTTTAAATAGTTCTTTTGCCACAAGTTTGCCTAATGTAATACTTCAATTGACTTCTTGATTGCTGCCTGCTAGTTTGTGGTAATTTGGTACAGCAGCCACAGGAAAATATAGTCGAAGGAGAGTGGAGAAACCGGGATGAATTACTGGGGCTGGTTGTCCGGTCGGGATCAGGGGCCCAACTATGTTGCTTATCAGTAAAAGTCCTGTGTAACAGCTTTAGCTGGTCTACCCTTTCTGGGAGTCTCCAAAATCTTTCTCACCAAGGCCAGGACTGGCTCTGAGTAGCCTCATTTCCCATCCTGCTCACCATGGATTCTATCCTTGCCCATGCCTGGTAACATCAGAGTGTCAGGTGTGAAATATCCTCCAAAGCAGAAAGTGTATGTCATACTTCTTTTATATCTCTAAACAAATTTACTGTGCTATAGGAGTCTATGTTCTGGGTGGATGGCGGGAACTCAATTTCAGTCGTTATTCGGGTGCTTCCTGAGCACGGAGACATGCCCTGAAGTCTTGTGCATGGCTCAGACCTTGTGTCCTCGCAGTCACTGCTATACCCCTGGTGAGTGACCAAGCCTACATGACCTTGGGGCAGGTGTTCTGCACTTTCTGTGCCCAGCTGGCTCATGAGGCCACACATGGTGCCAGGCCACAGCCTGTCAAGATCCTAGCACTTCCCGGAGCCCTGTGAGAAGCAGGAGGCCCCACAGACCACTGTCCTTGATCCACTCTGCCCTAGAGGACATTTTCAGTTGCTTTCTCCTCTTATTCCTCCTGCGTCTTAAATTCACACACTCACCTCTCCCTCCTTCTGTGTAACAATGCAGAGGAATCCCTCCCAGTGAGGTTAACCCATTGCCGTCAAGTCGATTCTGACTCAAAGTGACCTTACAGGACAGAATAGAACTGGCCAACAGGGAGTCCAAGGAGCAGCTGGTGGATTCAAACTGCTAACCTTTTGATTAGCAGCCTAGCTCCTAACCACTGTTCCACAAGGCTTTTCCAAAACAGGAGCCAAGGGAGGAGTTGTTTTTCTGATGGCCTCAACGCTCTTCCTGTTGGTCCAGAAATACCCAAGCCCCTGAGGAAAGGGAGCACAGCTATGACGTGATGTTCAGGGATAGGGAGCCACCTGTAGCCTACTTATCCCACCAAGAGCCAAACACAGATAAATAGCTAATTTATTATCCTGCTGTCTTTGCCTAGGATCTGCTTGAAAATACACAGGTATCCTGGTCTGAAGCCTCTCCTTGTTCCTTTAAGACCACAAAGTGGGTGGTCTCCAGCTCCTGCATGAAGCTCCTCCAGTGCTGACCTGAATCATGGAAGCTAAGACTCCAGAGTGGGGATGGGAAGGAGGCATAAAACTTTACATGTCCCTCGGGGGACTTTTAGCTCAATTGGCATAACATAGTTTATAAAGAAAATGTTCTACATCCTACTATGATGGGTAGTGTCTGGGGTCTTAAAAGCCTGTGAGTGGCCATCTAAGATACTTTGCTGGTCCCACCCTGTCTGGAGTGAAGGGAGAATGGTGAACACCAATGACAAGCGAAAGATTAGTTCAAAGGACTATGGACCACAACTACCACAGAGTCCCCCAGACTGAGTCTAGCACAAATAGATGGTGTCCAGCTACCACTACTGACCGCTCTGACAGGGATCACAATGGAGGTCGTGGACAGAGCTGGAGAAAAATGTAGAACAAAATTCTCACTCACACAAAAAAGACCAGACTTACCAGCCTGACAGACACTGGAGAAACCCTGAGAGTGTGTCTCCCGGACACCCTTTTAACTGAGTAGTGAAGTCACTTCTGAGGTTCACCCTTTAGCCAAAGATTAGATAGGCCTATAAAACAAAACAAGACTAAATGGGAACACCAGCCCAGGGGTAAGGACAAGAAGGCAGGAGGGGACAGGAAAGCTGGTAATGGGGAACCCAAGGTCGAGAAGGGGAGAGTGTTGACATGTCGTGGGGTTAACAATCAATGTCACAAAACAATATGTGTATTAATTGTTTAATGAGAAACTAATTTCCTCTGTAAACCTTCATCTAAAGTATGATAAAAAACAAACAAAAAACTTTACATGTCAATGTTTCCCAACACATTTCATGAACGTAATGGAGTACATAAATTGAAAAGTTTTGTGGTATAAGATTAGGAGATGTTGGGTTAAATAAAGTTGAACTTTTTTTTTATTTTTAAGTGCTATAAATCTTCACAGGACCCCTGGTGGCAGAGTTCTTAAGAGCTTGGCTGCTAACCAAAAGGTTAACAGTTCGAGTCCACCAGCAGCTCTTTGGAAACCCTATGGGGCAGTTCTACTGTGTCCTGTAGGGTCACCATGAGTCAGAATTGACTCGATGGCAATGGGTTTTTAGGTCTTCATAGAATCTTTAATCAGGTAATGTCCACTGTGAATCTGTAAGTGGTGTTCTCATATGCAGTATTTCTATGGGATCACTGATCTTCCTTTTCACTAAGCATTGTGTAGGATCAGTGTTCCGTGGGAAACTGCTGATATTCACTGGAAATTTGTGAAGTATGAGAGCTAGAAAGGAACCTTGAGATCATATAGTCTGGAGCCCTTGGTTTTAAATTTGGGGAAATTGAGGACGAGGGAGCTGAGGGAATGTTCCAAGGTCATCTGTTTGTTAGTGGAAAAGCCAGGGCTAGATCCCAGGCCTCCTGATTCCCAGCTAGATGGTCTTACTTCCACAGCCCTGCTACTTCCTCTACTGATTGTATGGGAGGCTAGCTTGCCATGAGATCCTGGCTCTGAGGGGATTCAGGCAGATGCCTAGCCTGGGCCTGAGTCCCACTTGAGGGCAATGGTCATCTTTGGCAGTGTTTGATCCTGAAAGTGAGAAGGCTGGGAGCAAACTCAGCATTTTGCCATTATTATTATTATTTTAAAGTAAAAACATTTTGCATTGGATAAATCAAATCCAAATCTATGTTATTCAGCACATTTCCTGGGAAGATTGAAGCCCTCAGGGAAATTTAATCCTGTGTTTCTGATTCATCTTCATTTGGAGTCATCTATTTTTGTTCTCTAAATTATTTTCTTGGCTCCAGCCCTCTGAGCTTTTGTCTAATCTCTCTTCCCTCAGAAACAAGACATTCTTTCTGGACAGATGGAAAGGTCCCTTCTTCCCCTCCCGCACAAAACAAAACAACCCCTGGAAATTTTTAAATACCTTTGAAAAGGGAGAGTGCATGTCAGAGAAATGCAGAGAATGAGAAGTTTGGGACAAGAGGACGAAAATGATTAATGGCTCAAAAAACCATGATTGGGAAGATCTGGAATGATTCAGCCTGAAAGATGGCTAAGGGGTGATTTAACAATTTTGGCAGAAGAACAATTATTTCAAAGCTTGGGGACAAGCTCTGCCAAGAACAGAAAAGGAGAAAAGGGACTGAAGGTGCAGCATGAAGGAATTGGGTTAGACATAAGGAAGAATTTCTTGATTGAGATGGTTGTTAACATGTTAGAATGAGTGTGAAAGGTTTGCAGAGAGCCCATGGGGCAGTGGGAAGATCACAGGCTTTGATGGGAGAGGTACTACTTTTGGTTCTATTACTTTTGAAATATGTAACAAACCTTGGGTAAGATATTGACCCAGAGAGCATGTGTCTCTGTGTGAAAAAGTGGGGGTGATATACCCACCTCACAGCAATGTCAGAAGGATTGGATAATGTATGCCGTATTCCTGGCTCACAGATGGGACTCAGAAGTGGTGGTGCTTAATAGGTGATGATCCTGATGATTATGGCAAGTGGCCAATAAGAATTGGTTCCCATTGCCTTACTCTTACAGTCTCATTTGAGGTGCCATATGCTTGTAAGTTATCCAATAACCAAGTGAGGGGCCATGGTTACCTGGAGCGTTTGAAAGAGTTATGCTCCCAGGAACTCCTGGGCATGGAGTCTACTTTTTTTTTTTTTTAAATTTTAGTTTTATTGTGCCTTAAGTGAAAGTTTACAGTGCAAATTAGTTTCTCATTTAAAAAATTTATATGCAGAAAACCAAAAACTATAAAGATCATAGAAGAAAAAATAGGGTCAATGTTGGAGGCCCTAACACATGGCATAAACAGGATATAAACCATAACTAACAATACACAAACACCAGAATATAAGCTAGATAGCTGGGATCTTCTAAAAATTAAACAATTATGCTCATCAAAAGACTTCATGGAAAGAGTGAAAAGAGAGCCTACAGACTGGGAAAAAATTTTTGGCTATGACAAATCTGACGAAGACCTAATCTCTCAAATCTATGAAAATCTAACACCTCTACAACAAAAAGACAATCCAATTAAAAAATGGGCAAAGGATACAGAGATAGAAACTCTCACGCATAGCTAATGTGAATGTAAAATGGTACAACCATTTTGGAAAATGATATGGTGCTTCCCTGAAAAGCTAGAGATAGAAATACCATATGATCTAGCAATTCCGTCTTAGGAGTATATCCTAGAGAAATAAGAGCCATCACATGAATAGACATATGCACACCCATGTTCATTGCAGCATTATTCACAATAGCAAAAAGATGAAAACAGCCTAAGCGCCCATTAATACTTGAATGGATAAACAAATTATGGTACATACACACATTGGAATACTATGCAAAAATAAAAAACAATGATGAATCAGAGAAACATCTCACAACACGGATGTATCTGGCATTATGCTGAATGAAATAAGTTAATCACAAAAGGACAAATCCTATATGGGACCACTATTATAAAAACTCATGAAAAGGTTTACAAACAATCAATCTTTGATGGTTACTAGAGAGGGAAAGGGTGGGGAAGGGAAAACACTAACTAGACAATAGATAAGTGTGGTTAAGTGTTTGGCTGCTAACCAAGTTTGGCAGTTTGAATCCACCAGCCGCTCTTTGGAAACCCTATGGAACAGTTCTATTCTGTCCAACAGGATCGCTATGAGTTGGAATCAACTCGACAGCAACGGGTTTGGGGTTTTTTTTGTGTGAAAGGTAAGACAGTACACAATATCGGGGAAGTCAGCACAACTTGACCAAGGCAAGGTCATGGAAGCTTCATAGGCACATTGAAACTCCCTGAGGGACTGAATTACTGGGCTGAGAGCAGAACTGGGGACCATAGTCTCTGGGGACATCTAGCTCAATTGGCATAACACAATTTATAAAGAAAATGTTCTATATCCTACTCTGGTGGGTAGCGCCTGGGGTCTTACAAACTTGTGAGTGGCCATCTAAGATACTACACAGGAGCCACCCATTCTGGAGCAGGAGAGAAAGAAGAAAACCAAAGACACAAGGGCAAGATTAGTTCAAAGGACTAATGAACAGCACCTACCACAGGCTCTACCAGACTGAGTCCAGCACAACTAGATGGTGTCGGGCTACCACCACAGACTGCTGTGATGGGGATCACAATAGAGAATCTGGGACACAATTGGAGAAAAATGTAGAACAAAAGACCAGACTTACTGCTTTGACAGAGACTGGAGAAGCTCTGAGAGTATGGCCCCGGGACACCCTTTTAACAGTACTGAAGTCAGTCCTGAGGTTTGCCCTTCAGCCAAAGATTAGACAGACCCATAAAACAAAATGAGACTAAATGGGCACACCAGCCCAGGGGCAAGGACGAGAAGGCAGGAGGGGACAGGAAAGCTGGTAATGGGGAACCCAAAGTTGAGAATGGGAGAGTAATGAAATATCATGGGGTTGGCAACTAATGTCACAAAACAATATGTGTATTGTTTAATGAGAGACAATTTTGATCTGTAAAACTTCATCTAAATAAAAAAAGTTATACACAAATTGTTTTGTGATATTGGTTGCAATCCTCCAAATGTGTCAGCACTCTTCCCCTTTTCCTTTCCATCCTAGGTTCCCCATGCCTATTCATCCAGTTTTCCTGTCCCTTCCTGCCTTCTGGTCTTGGCTTTTGGGCAGCTGTTGCCCATTTAGTCTCGTATACTTGATTGAACAAAGAAGCATGTTCCTCATGTGTGTTATTCTTTGTTTAATACCAAAAACCAAACTCAAACTTGTTGCTGTCAAGTTGATTCTGACTCATGGTGACCCTATAGTTTGTTTTATGGGCCTGTCTATTCTTTGGCTGAAAGGTGGACTTCGGCCCAGAGTTAGCTGGATGTCTGGGGGCCACGGTCTCAGGGGTTTCTCCAGTCTCCATCAGAACAAGAAGTCTGGTCTTTTTTTAAATTTGAATTTGTTGTACATTTTTCTCCAATTCTGTTTGGGACCCTCTATTGTGATCACTGTCAGAGTAGTCAGTGGTGGTAACCAAGGCACATCCAATTCTGGGCTCAGGCTGGTAGAGGCTGTGGTCATGGGGTCCATGAGTTCTTTGGACTAATATTTTCCCTGTGTCTTTAGATTTCTTCATTCTCCTTTGCTTGGGATGGAATGGGACCAATAGATGTATCTTAGATGACTGCTCACTGCTTTTAAGATCGCAGATGCTACTCACCAAATAGGATGTAGAACATTTTCTTTATGAGCTATGTTATGCCGATTGACTTAGATGTCCCCCGAGACTATGGTCTCCAACCCGCAGCCCCAGTAACTCAGTCCCTCAAGGTGTTTGGGTATGTCTATGAAGCTTCTATGACTTTGACTTGGTTAAGTTATGCTGACTTCCCCTATATTGTGTGTTGTATTTCCCTTTACCATAGTTAACTTGTCTACTATTTAATGATTTCCTCTCCCTCCCCCCTTATAACCATCAAAGATTGCTTTTTTTCTGTGTGTAAACCTTTTCTTGGGTTTTTATCATAGTGGTCTCATACAATATTTATCCTTTTGTGATTGAACTTATTTAACACAGCATAATGCCCTCCAGATTCATCCATGTTGTGAGATGTTTCAAGGATTCATCATTGTTCTTTATCATTGCATAGTATTCCATCGTGTGTATGTACCATAATATGTTTATCCATTCATCTATTGATGGGCACTCAGGTTCTTTCCATCTTTTTGCTGTTGTGAATAATGCTGCAATGAACATGGGTGTGCATATGTCTATACATGTGACGGCTCTTATTTCTCTAGGATATATTCTTAGAATGGGATTGCTGGACCATATGGTAATTCTATTTCTAGATTTTTAAGGAAGTGCCAGATCAATTTCCAAAATGGTTGTACCATTTTATATTCCCACCAGCTGTGACTGCATAAGAGTTCCAATCTCTCTGCAGCCTCTCCAACATTTGTTATTATGTTTTTTTTTGATTAGTGCCACTAATGTAGGGGTGAAATGGTATTTCATTGTAGTTTTGATTTGCATTTCTCCAATGGCTAATGATTGTAAGCATTTTCTCATGTGTCTTTTAGCCACCGGAATGTCTTCTTTGGTGAAGCATCTGTTCATACCCTTTGCCTATTTTTAAATTGGATTATTTGTCTTTTTGTTGTTGAGATGTCGAAGTCTGCTATAGATTTTAGAGATCAGACTCTTGTTGGATATGTCATAGTCAAAATTTTTTCCCAGTATGTAGGTTCTCTTTTTACTCTTCTGGTGAAGTCTTGTGATGAATGTGTTTAATTTTTAGGAGGTCCTGTTTTTCTACTTCGTCTTCTGCTGGATATGCATTTTTAGTTATGTTTGGTAGTCTATTTATGCCATATATTAGGGCCCCTAGTGTTTTTCTTCCATGATCTTTATCATTTTAGGTTTTACATTTAGGTCTTTTTAAGTTAGTTTCTGTGTATGGTGTGAGGTATGGGTCCTGTTTCATTTTCTTACAGATGGACAATCAATTTTGCCAGCACCATTTGTTAAAAAGACTGTCTTTTCCCCATTTAATGGACTTTGGTCCTTTGTCAAAAATCAGCTGATCACAGGTGGATTGATTTACATCTGGGGTCTTGATTCTGTTCCATTGGTCTATGCGTCTGTCGTTGTACCAGTACCAGGCTGTTTTGATTACCGTGGCTGTACAGTAGTTTCTGAGATCAGGTAGTGTGAAGCCTCCTACTCCATTCATTTTCTTCAATAATGCTTTGCTTATCAGAGGCCTCATTCCTTTCCATGTAAAGTTGACAATTAGTTTTTCCATCTCGTTAAAGAATGCTGTTAGTATTTGGATCAGGATTCATTACATCTGTAGATCTCTGTGCGAAGAATGGACATTTTCATAATGTTAAGCCTCCCTATCCATGAGCATGGTATGTTTTTCCATGTATGTAGGTATCTTTGTTTTTTTGCAGTAGTGTTTTGTAGTTTTCTTTGTATAGGTCTTTTATATCTTTGATTAGATTTATTCCTAAGTATTTTATCCTTTTTGTGGCAGACTCTACTTTTGTCCCTCTTGGATGAAGATGTGTCCTCACTGATGATGAAGTCATTTCAATCGTCAGGGCAGCCTAACAGCTGTAAGTATTCCCACACATGAAATAATTACATGCATAGATTATTAGGGTAAATTCTTCCTGAATGGTAATGTAGGGCCCTGGTAACAAAGGTACAGAAAAAAATTTAAGCCTCTCAGATCAGGAAAGATCCTACCTCTGGTGAAGAGATTTATGGGCAGCTGAGGGACCCCATTAGGGGTTTGGGGGACTTCCGAGACGCTGTATTGGTTTTTGATCTGTCTGAGCATTTTACTTTGTCTTAAGTTTCTGGCTTATTTTAAAGCAAATATCCAGAAATTTCAACTGGTCTCAGTGTGTGGAGTGTCTTCCTACCAATACAGCCCATCTTTAAAATGCTGTTCCAACTAGCTAGAATGGGTTGTGTAAGGTAAGGGCCAAAGTGGGTAGTAAGTGGTATGGACTGAATTAGAGACGGCTAGATTAGTACAAGCCAGAGTAACCACAGGAGCCTTCTGAGGAGTACAGCTTGTCTGAGCTTGGAAGAAATGACAGGATTGGAGAGGCAGAGGTGAGGGTGAGAAGCCATTCAAGGTGGAGAGACAGCCTAGGCCAAGGTTGAGGCTAGGAATGAACCAATGTTCAGGAATGGGCATGTAGGCTCCATTCAGGAGAGGCTAGGTTAGGAGGTTAGGGGCAAGTTGCTGAGTCTTTAAAAGTCATGCTAATGTGGTATTTGAACTTAATGTCTTAGGCAATGGGGAAGTAGAAGGGGTTTTTTGACAAAGGGATGACATAACAAATTGACTTATTGGGCAAGATTATATATGGCAAGCTGAATATTTAAGTTCTGAAAAGCCCCAGACAAGAAATTCTATCAAACGTAGCAAAGAAAATTGGGGAAAAATTTTAATTACAAAATAATATATGTTGATGGTTGAACATTTACAAAATGCAGAAAAATACACAAGAAAAAATTACCCTTAGTCCTACTACTCATAGATATTTGTAAGATTTCATTATGTATTTTCTGCTTTTTCTCATATATTTTCTTTTAGTTCATACATATACATGTATAATTTGGGTGTATAATGTATTTATCCAAATTTATGTATTTTTAAATATGTTTTTGAAGTATGAACTCTTCATAAGTGTAATATCTAATAATACCTTGTGATATTCTAAGATAAACTGAATCACTCCTCTGTTGGTAGATATGTATTTTGTTTAAAGTTTTCTATTTATAATAAATGTGATTTGCTAAACATTGTGTATGTGTATATATATGTGTATGTATATATATATTTATGAAGTATTTTAAAACATCTAAATACAGGTGTGTATATATATATATATGCATTTTTAGAAATACTGTATCAAAGTATATGAATGAATTAAAAATGAAAGATTTTTGGAAAATATTACAAAATTGCATTCCAAAAGAGTTGTACCACTTTACATTTCTGTTAAAAGTGTTTGAGAATGCTTGTTTTACTGCTTGTTGTCAGCATTGTGTATTCTCAATTAAAAAAAAAAAAAACTTTGCTAAATTGAAAAGCGTAAATATTCTAATTTACATCCAGTAAATCTGAATATTTTTCCATACTTGTATATGATTAAACTTCTTTTCTGAATTGTTCACTAATATCCTTTAAGATATAAGTCCAATTATATCTGTTGGACTTATGATATTATTATCGAATGAGCTGTTTATGTAAAAATGGTTTTTAATAGCTTTTTTCCTGATGATAAGGTTTCTCTTTAAAAAATTTAGAAAGTGAAGATACATTTTTTACTGAAGTAAATATATGTAACAAAACATTTGCCTTTTCTTAATTTCATATGCACAGTTCAGTGACATTATGTTCATCATTTGTTCAACCGTTACCCTCATCTGTTCCCAAAATTTTCCATCGCCCTTAACAGAAGCTCAGTGTCCCCTAAGCATTGAGTTCTTCTTTCCCCCTCTCTTCCAACTGTCCTTGAAAACCACTAATAAATTTTGGTTTCTATTTTTTTATATACTTACCTATTCTAAAAAAAAAAAAAAAAAACCCACTATTCTAGCTATCTTATATAAATGAAATCCTACAGTGTTTGTCCTTTTGTGACTGACGTACTGTTCTCGGCATGATGTTTTCAAGGTTAATCCATCTTAAGTATATATTAGCCATAATCCAACTATCCGGAGATAACCACTGTTGATACTGTGGTGCATAGCCTTTCAGATTTTTTCCTAATTGTATATATGCATATAAATATGGAAATATGTCAAATATGAGAAAATGGGACCACAGTGTCCACACTATTTTGTAGCTGGTTTGTTTCATGTATTAGGTTGTGGAAACCCTGGTGGCATAGGGGTTAAGAGCTACAGCTGCTAACCACAGTGTCAGCAGTTGGAATCCGTCAGGTGCTCCTCGGAAAGTCTATGTATGGGGTCACTCTGAGTTGGAATCCTCTTGATCACAACAGGGTTTTTTTTTTTTTTTTCACGACAGTAAATGTAATGTAAATCTACATTATCATCTTGACTGTGAATAGTATTCCATTTTACAGACATACTTTATTTGATCAGCCCACATATTAATTGACATTTTTTTTCACTTTTCCAGTTATAACCATATTTAAAGTGAATATCTTGGAGTTATAACTGTGTGTCATTGTGCTGTTATTTCCTCAGGAAAAATTGAGAAGTGGAATTGCTGGTCCACAGGTTGAACGTATTGAACGTTTTGATAGGTATTGCTAACTGTTCTCTAAGTGTTAACAATCCCCTCTTTCATTTCACTGTCACACGCTTTCCCTCTGTATCACCAATGCTGGGTGTTACCATTCTGTTACAACTTTGCCCGTATGATAGGTAAAATATAAGTTTCTTATTTTTATGTACATTTATTTGAATATTAAAATAATTAAGAGACTTTTTAAAAATAATTTTTATTGTGCTTTAAGTTAAAGTTTACAAATCAAGTCAGTCTCTCACACAAAAACCCACATACACCTTGCTGCACACTCCCAGTTACTCTCCCCCTAAAGAGACAGCCCCGCTCTCTCCCTCCACTCTCTCTTTTCATGTCCATTTGGCCAGCTTCTAACCCCCTCCACCCTCTCATCTCCCCTCCAGGCAGGAGATGCCAGCATAGTCTCAATTGTCCACCTGATCCAAGAAGCTCACTTCTCACCAGCATCCCTCTCCAACCCATTGTCCGGTCCAATCCATGTCTGAGGAGTTGGCTTCGGGAATGGTTCCTGTCCTGGGCCAACAGAAGGTCTGGGGGCCATGACCACTGGGGTCCTTCTAGTCTCAGTCAGACCATTAAGTCTGGTCTTATGAGAATTTGGGGTGTGCATCCCACTGCTCTCCTGCTCCCTCAGGGGTTCTCTGTTGTGTTCCCTGTCAGGGCAGTTATTGGTTGTAGCTGGGCACCATCTAGTTCTTCTGGTCTCAGGATGATGTAGTCTCCGGTTCATGTGGCCCTTTCTGTCTCTTGGGCTTGTAATCGCCTGTGTCCTTGGTGTTCTTCATTCTTCTTTGATCCAGGTGGGTTGAGACCAATTGATGCATCTTAGATGGCTGCTTGCTAGCATTTAAGACCCCAGACACCACTCTTCAAAGTGGGATGCAGAATGTTTTCTTAATAGATTTTATTATGCCTGTTGACTTAGATGTTCCCTGAAACCATGGTCCCCAGACCCCTGCCCCTGCTATGCTGGCGTTTGAAGCATTCAGTTTATTCAGGAAACTTCTTTGCTCTTGGTTTAGTCCAATTGTGCTGACCTCCCCTGTATTGTGTGCTGTCTTTCCCTTCACCTAAAAGTAGTTCTTATCTATTATCTAATTAGTGAATGCCCGCCTCCCACCCTCCCTCCCTCCCCCCTCTCGTAACCACAAAAGAATGTTTTCTTCTCAGTTTAAACTATTTCTCAAGTTCTTATAATAGTGGTCTTATACAATATTTGTCCTTTTGCAGCTGACTAATTTCACTCAGCATAATGCCTTCCAGGTTCCTCCATGTTATGAAATGTTTCACAGATTCCTCACTGTTCTATATCGATGCTTAGTATTCCATTGTGTGACTACACCATAATTTATTTATCCATTCATCCGTTGATGGGCACCTTGGTTGCTTCCATCTGTTTGCTATTGTAAACAGTGCTGCAATAAACATGGGTGTGCATGTTTCTGTTCGTGTAAAGGCTCTTATTTCTCTAGAATATATTCCAAGGAGTGGGATTTCTGGATCATATGGTAGTTCTATTTCTAGCTTTTTAAGGAAGCGCCAAATCAATTTCCAAAGTGGTTGTACCATTCGACATTCCCAACCAGCAGTGTGTAAGCGTTCCAGTCTCTCCACAGCCTCTCCAACATTTATTATTTTGTGTGTTTTGGATTAATGCCAGCCTTGTTGGAGTGAGATGAAATCTCATTGTAGTTTTGATCTGCATTTCTCTAATGGCTAGTGATCGTGAACATTTCCTCATATATCTGTTAGCTACCTGAATGTCTTCTTTAGTGAAGTGTCTATTCATATCTTTTGCCCATTTTTTAATTGGGTTATTTGTCTTTTTGCAGTTGAGTTTTTGCAGTATCATGTAGATTTTAGAGACTAGATGCTGATTGGAAATGTCATAGCTAAAAACTTTTTCCCAGTCTGTAGGTAGTCTTTTTACTCTTTTGGTGAAGTCTTCGGATGAGCATAGGTGTTTGATTTTTAGAAGCTCCCAGTTACCTAGTTTTTCTTCTACATTCTTTATAATGTTTTGTATACTGTTTATGCCATGTATTAGGGCTCCTAACGTTGTCCCTGTTTTTTCTTCCATGATCTTTATCATTTTAGATTTTATATTTAGGTCTTTGATCCATTTTGAATTAGTTTTGTGAGGTATGGGTCTTGTTTCAGTTTTTGCCAGATATCCAGTTATGCTAGCACCATTTGTTAAAAAGATTGTCTTTTCTCCATTTAAGTGTTTTGGGGCCTTTGTCAAATATCAATTGCTCATATGTGGATGGATTTATGTCTGGATTCTCAATTCTGTTCCATTGGTCTATGTATCTGTTGTTGTACCAGTACCAGGCTGTTTTGACTACTGTGGCGGTATAATAGGTTCTAAAATCAGGTAAAGTAAGACCTCCCACTTTGTTCTTTTTCAGTAATGCCTTATTTATCTGGGGCCTCTTTCCCTTCCATATGAAGTTGGTGATTTGTTTATCCATCTCATTAAAGAATGTCGTTGGGATTTGGATCGGAATTGCATTAAATGTATAGATCGCTTTTGGTAGAATAGACATTTTTATAATGTTAAGTCTTCCTATCCACGAGCAAGGTTTGTTCTTCCACTTATGTAAGTTTCTTTTGGTTTCTTTCAGAAGTGTACTGTAGTTTTCTTTTGTATAAGCCTTTTACATCTCTGGTAAGATTTTTTCCTAAATATTTTATCTTCTTAGGGGCTACTGTAAATGGCATTGATTTGGTGATTTCCTCTTCGATGTCCTTTTTGTTGGTATAGAGGAATTCAGCTAATTTTTGAATGTTTGTCTTGTATCCCAATACTCTGCTGAACTCTCCTATTAGTTTCAGTAGTTTTCTGGAGGATTCCTTAGGGTTTTCTGTGTATAAGATCATGTCATCTGCAAGTAGAGATACTTTTACTTCTTCCTTGCCAATCTGGATGCCCTTTATGTCTTTATTTAGCCTAATTGCTCTGGCTAGGACTTACGGCACAATGTTGAATAAGAGTGGTGATAAAGGGCATCCTTGTCTGGTTCCCGATCTCAATGGGAATGTTTTCAAGCTCTCTCCATTTAGGGTGATATTGGCTGTTGGCTTTGTATAAATGCCCTTTATTATGTTGAGGAATTTTCCTTCTATTCCTATTTTGCTGAGAGTTTTTATCATAAATGAGTGTTGAACTTTGTCAAATACCTTTTCTGCATCAATTGATAAAATCACATGATTCTTGTCTTTTGTTTTATTTATGTGGTGGATTACATTAATTGTTTTTCTAATGTTGAACCATCCCTGCATACCTGGTATGAATCCCACTTGGTCATGGTGAATTATTTTTTTGATATGGTGTTGAATTCTATTGGCTAGAATTTTGTCGAGGGTTTTTGCATCTACGTTCATGAGGGATATAAGTCTGTAATTTTCTTTTCTTTTGTCTTTACCTGGTTTTGGTATCAGGGATATGGTGGCTTCATAGAATGAGTTTGGTAGTATTCCGTCCTTTTCTATGCTCTGAAATACCTTTAGTAGTAGTGGTGTTAACTATTCTCTGAAAGTTTGGTAGAGCTCTGCAGTGAAGCTGTCTGGACCAGGACTTTTTTTTTGTTGGGAGTTTTTTGATTACCTTTTCAATCTCTTCTTTTGTTATGGGTCTATTTAGTTGTTCTACCTCTGTTTGTGTTAGTTTAGGTAGGTAGTGTGTTTCTAGGAATTCATCTATTTCTTCTAGGTTTTCAAATTTGAGTATAGTTTTTCATAGTAATCTGATATGATTCTTTTAATTTCAGTTGGGTCTGTTGTAATATCTCCCATTTCATTTCTTATTCGGGTTATTTGCTTCCTCTCCTGTTTTTCTGTTGTCAGTTTGGCCAATGGTTTATCAATTTTGTTGAGTTTTTCAAAAAACCAGCTTTTGGTCTTGTTAATTCTTTCAATTGTTTTTCTGTTTTCTATTTCATTTAGTTCAGCTCTAATTTTTATTATTTGTTTTCATCTGGTACCTGTGGGTTTCTTTTATTGCTCTCTATTTGTTCAAGTTATAGGGATAGTTCTTTGATTTTGGCCCTTCTTTTTGGATGTGTGCATTTATTGATATAAATTGGCTTCTGAGCGCCGCTTTTGCTGTGTCCCAAAGGTTCTGATAGGAAGTGTTTTCATTCTCATTGGATTCTCCGAATTTCTTTATTCCATCCTTAATGTCTTCTATAATCCAGTCTTTTTTGAGCAGGGTATTGTTCAGTTTCCAAGTGTTTGATTTTTCTCTCCTTTTCCTGTTATTGATTTCTTCTTTTATGGCCTTATGGTCAGAGAAGATGCTTTCTAATATTTCAATGTTTTGGATTCTGCTAAAGCTTGGTTTATGACCTAATATGTGGTCTATTCTAAAGAATGTTCCATGTGCACTAGAAAAGAAAGTATAGCTGGTTGCTGTTGGGCGGAGTGTTCTGTATATGTCTACGAGGTCAGGTTGGTTTATTGTGGCATTTAGATCTTCCGTGTCTTTATCGAGCTTCTTTCTAGATGCCTTGTCCTTCACTGAAAGGGGTGTGTTGAAGTCTCCTGCTATTATTGTGGAGCTGTCTATCTCACTTTTCAGTGCTGACAGAGTTTGTTTTATGTATCTTGCAGCCCTGTCATTGGGTGCATAAATATTTAATATGGTTATATCTTCTTGGTATATTGTCCCTTTAATCATAAGTGTCTTTCCTTATCCTTTCTGATGGATTTAACTTTAAAGTCTGTTTTGTCAGAAATTAATATTGCCACTCCTGCTCTTTTTTGATTGTTGTTTGCTTGATATATATTTTTTCCATCCTTTGAGTTTTAGTTTGTGTCTCTAAGTCTAAGATGTGTCTCTTGTAGGCAGCATATAGATGGATCTTGTCTCTTAATCTATTCTGCCACTCTCTGTCTCTTTATTGGTGCATTTAGCCCATTTTCATTCAGGGTAATTATGGATAGGTATGAATTTAGTGCTATCATTTTGATGTCTTTTTTTGTGTGATGACTGTTTCTTTTTCCCACTTGATTTTATGTGCTGAGTAGATTTTCTTTATATATTATCCTTTCCTCATATTTGTTGTTGTTGATTTTGTTTCTGCTGAGTCTGTATTTTTCCCTTGTATTTTATTTTGATGTGTAAGATAGTTTGTTTCTTTTGTGGTTACCTTATTATTAACCCCTATTTTCCTAAATTTAAAACTAACTTATTTCTTTGTATTGCCACATCTTCCTCTCCATGTGGAAGGTGTGTGATTACATTTCTTAGTCCCTCTTTATTATTTTAATGTTGTCTTCTTTTATATAATAACATCCCTGTTACCCTGTGTTGGTCTTTTTTTTTTTTTTTTTTGTAATCTTGCTCTGTTTTTTTTGGATTTACCTGTCTGGGTTGACTTCTCGTTGCTCTGCCCAGTGTTCTAGTCTTGGGTTGATACCTGATATTATTGATTTTCTAACCAAAGAACTCTCTTTAGTATTTCTTATAGTTTTGTTTTGGTTTTTATGAATTCCCTCAACTTGTGTTTATCTGGAAATGTCTTAATTTTACCTTCATATTTAAGAGACATTTTTGATGGATATATGATTCTTGGCAGGCTATTTTTTTCCTTCAATTTTTTAAATATGTCATTCCATTGCCTTCTTGCCTGCATGGTTTCTGCCGAGTAGTCTGAGCTTATTCTTATTGGCTCTCCTTTGTAGGTGACTTTTCTTTTATCTCTCGCTGCTCTTCTAATTGTCTCTTTATCTTTGGTTTTGGCAGGCTTAATTATAATACGTCTTGGTGACTTTCTTTTAAGATCTACTTTATGTGGAGTTTGATGATCATCTTGGATAGATATCTTGTCATCTTTCACAATATCAGGGAAGTTTCCTGCCAACAAATCTTCAACAATTTTCTCTATATTTTCTGTTATCCCTCCCTGTTCTGGTACTCCAATCACTCGTAGGTTATTTCTCTTGATAGAGTCCCACTTGTTAAGTTTTCTTCATTTTTAAAAATTCTTTTATCTGATTTTTCTTCAAATGTATCAGTTCCAAGTGACTTATCTTTGAGTTCAGTAATTCTAGCTTCTACTTGCTCAATTCTGCTCCCTCTGACTTTCTATTGAGTTGTCTAATTCTGTAATTTTATTGTTAACCTTCAGAATTTCTGATTGCTGTCTGTCTATGGATTTTTCCAGCTTATTAAACTTTTCATTATGTTCCTGAATAATCTTTCTGATTTCTTCAATTGCTTTATCTGTGTGTTCTTTGGCTTGTTCTGCGTATTGCCTCATTTCCTTCCTGATGTCTTGAAGGATTCTGTATATTAAACTTTTGCATTCTGCATCTGGTAATTCCAGGAATGCACTTTCATCTAGAAAATCCCTGGATTCATTTTGAGAGCCTGTTGAGGTAATCATGGTCTATTTCTTTATGTGACTTGATATTGACTGTTGTCTCTGAGCCATCTATAAGTTATTGTATTAGTTTATGCTTGCTTACTGTGTCTTAGCTACTTGCTTTGTTTTATTTTGGTATACCCGTATGGGTTGCTTGAATGAGCTAGCTTGATTATTTTTGCCTTTGGAGCTCTGGTGTCCTGTCCCCAGCTGGCTAGAGCTGTTATCAGGCATATCAGTCTAGGAGTCCATTCAGTTTTCTTTTATGAATTCAGCTCAGGTTTCCAGGTAGCTGATATCAAGTGTGTGGTACAGGCTCTGTCCTACAGTCTTAGAGGGGCAGGGGTGATTGGCGTATATACCGGTATCTGATAGCAGGAGGGGGTCATGCTCTGAACAAGGCAGGGGACTGAGAACCGACCCCCAAGTGTCTCTGAGGAAAACACGTCTCTGTTCCCTAGAGCATGCTGGTGGGTGGGTTCTGCAGAGGGACCATGGGCACCCAAAGTTTTTGGTTGTAAGTACTGGGAGGTACCAGTTATTTTGGACCCCTGTCATGGGTGGCTTGGTTACCTGAGTAGAGCTACCAGTCCTTAGGTCCCTGTTGTGGGCAGATGAGGACCTTGTTTAATAGGCAAAGCAATGTCAAATGTCAAACACCCACCTTTCCAGCGCACCCCTGAAATGGTTGGAATTTGCCAATAAGGGCCTCTTCTCCCAAAATAGGCCCACATAGGTCCATGCAGAAGGGAAAGGTGCTCAAGGTCCACAGATGGTTTATGCCTGGACAGGAGCTGCTTCTGTCCTGAGCTCCGCTGGTTAATGGAGGTAGCAAATTATCTTTTCCCCATAGGTGCATAGTTTTTCCTTCCCCAAGGCTGGGAGGATGGCTCTAGGTGCTCACCAGGGTCTATCTGAGGCCCAGGGATTCAGCCTCTGAAGCCAGCTTGGGGTGGGGGGAGTGAGGTAAAATATACGGAAGTACTTAGCTTTTGCCGAGAGCGCCGTTCTCCTCAGGTTCCGGAGGTGTGAGTAGGCTGTGTGGCTGGTTGCTTCTCCCTGGGGAAACTGCAGCCCAACGCCAGTTCCAGCCTGCCACCAGCTGCCGCCACCACCGCTGCTTCAGGAATGGTGCCTGAGGGCTCCTTACGATTCAGGTCCGGTGACTCTTCTCTACTTCCGAATGGCCTCTTCCTCCCCCTGCCCCTCAGTTTGTTGTCTAAGCTTGCCTTTGATGCTCAGGGCTCCCAGCTTGTCACAAATATACTCGTTTCATTTGTTTTTTCAGGTCTTTGTTGTGAAGAGGGCTCCACGGAAGCGTCTGTCTATTCTGCCATGTTGGCTCCACCTCGATCAAGAGACTTTTAACTTACAAGTCAGTGATTTTCTATTTCCTTGTCCATATGTGGTCCAATTTTTCTTTGGGATTTTATACTGAGATATCCTTTTCTAAGATCTCCATATATTTTTCTTTTTTTTATAGAGTCAGTTCTGTGCATTTTTTCGCCCCGATTGTGTGACTAGAAGGTCTCAAGAAGTAGCTTTTGAAATACTTAATGAAAAAATGGGGAGAATGTAGATTAGTTGAAAGGAGAAAAACTGATAATTTGGAGAAAACGATAGAAAGTCAGGAGTACATAAAGCATAACAAAAGATTAATTTGCATCTGTCCTGATTTCTATTTAAAGTGCCACCTCTATTCTCATGGGCAAGGAACATAGAAATCATCTGTATTTCTTCATTCCATATGATTACTAAGTCAACAATTCTTTCAGGTTTTTCCTTGAAAACATATTTTGGATTTGAACTTTCTTCTCCATTTTTCCAACGTCATTTGGGGCTGAATTACTGCCACATTGCGTGTGTGTGTGTGTGTGTGCATGTATTTCTCCAACTATGTATTTAATACGTCTATAGTTCTTTCCGTGTTTTCATTTGAAACATATCTTGGATTTGAACTTTCTTCCATTTTTTCCAGCGTTATCTGGAGCTAGATCACACACACACACACACACACACACACACACACATACTCAGCTCTAAGAGGACAGACCTTTCTTCCCCTTAATGATTGTCATATCCCAGCACCCAATCCAGGCCCTGAAACAGAGTAAGTAATCAGTATTTTTAAAAATGAATAAATGGGTTAGTAGAAAATGGTAGGATTGTTTTGGTAGATGCTTTAGCTCCTTTGTCCATTAGTGACTGCACTCTCAGGAAGGAGTTGGTTCTTTCTATGCTCTATCCATTTGGTCTTCCATCCTTAATTCATGGCAGGTGAAAAGAGGAAGGTTAAAAAAATTAGCTTCAGTATCAGCTAGGACTTTGGCTCTAAGCAACAGGAACTGGCTTGCACTAGATAAAGTATAAGGGGAAATTTATTGTAAGGATATGGATGTTTTCATGGACCAGGCAGAGATGCAGCTGGACATGAAGAAGGGGCTAGAATGAAGAACAGTGAGACTTTTTTTGGTCAGTGGCCTTTTTTTCCATTTCTGAATGTTTGCTCCTATTATTTTTTAATTTAATTAATTTATTTATATTGTGGTAAATATATGCAACAAACCATTTACCAGTTCAACATTTTCACGTGTACAGTTCAGTGACATTAATTATGTTCATCATGTTAGTCAACTAATACCATTACCTGTTTCCAAAATTTTTCCATTACCCTTAGGAGAAGCTTAGTGTCCCATAAGCAATGAATTCCCCTTCCCCCTCCCTTGTATCCACTCCTGTTAACTACTAATGAACTTTGAGCTTTATGTACTTGCCTGTTCTAGATCTTTCATATAAGTGGGATCATGCAATATTTATTCTTTTGTGTCTGATTTATTTCACTTAGCATACTGTTTTCAAGGTTCATCCATGTTGAAGCATATATCAGGACTTCATTTCTCTTTATGGCTAAGTAATATTCCATTTTGTTCATGCATTTATCTGTTGATGGACACTTAGGCTGTTTCCATATTTTAGCTATTGTGAATAATGCTGCAATGAACATTGGTGTACAAACATCTGTTTGCATTCCTGTCTATTGTTTCTTTAATCCTGACGATCAGTTTTCTCTTTTGAAACATAGGGATGCCAGCTTATAGCTAGCTCATGGCTCCTGAGTTTGTATCTTCTCCATTAAATAGATTAACCTAGACTGAATTAGAATCTTGAAGTTCCACTTGCAAATCCCTAAAAGAGAGGGAACAGACAACCATAACCTGGGGGTAGGGTCAAGTTGTATAAGCCTGGCTTGTGGGGGTCGTGGGCTGAGGAGCAGTTAAGGGGACCTTGGGGGCACTGTGCAGATACCATGAACGGGTCTATTGTTACTATCATTAGCCAGGTCTAGTGCCAGGTGGAATAAGATGTTTTTATCCACCAAACGCTATTGAACTTTCTCCCTTAGAATATCCTTTCTGTACTCAATTCATTTTAGTTAAGGGTTTCACATGAATATTCACAAAAGGGCAAATATTTTCAAAACTAATGGGAGACCTCTTTAAAGTCTTAAAAAGCAAAAACGTACTTTGATGGCTAAGGTGCACTTGACCCAAGCTGTGGTCTTTTCAGTCGCCTCCTATACATGTGAAAGCTGAACAATGAAGAAGGAAGACAGAAGAAAAATCAATGATTCAAATTCTGGTATTGCTGAAGAATATTGAATATACCATAGACTGCTGGAAGAATGAACAAATCAGCCTTAGAAGAAATACAACCAAAATGCTCCTTAGAAGTGAGAATGGCAAGACTTTGGACATGGCATTAGAAAAGACTACTTACTAGAGAAGAACGTCATGCTTGGTAACATAGAGCGTCAGCAAAAATGAGGGAACTTCTCAGTGAAATGGATTGGCACAATAGCTGCCACAATGCACTCAAATATGCCAACAATTATGAAGATAGCACAAGAGCAGGCGACGTTTCATTCGGTTGTACATAAGATCACATCAGTCAAAGCCAACTCAATGACAACTATCAACAACAATAACAACAGAATGCCAAGGAAATGGGATTATATGGTAAAGTGTAGAGCTAATTTTAAGACATGAGCTTTGGAATCAGTGGTAACTTGTATTGTGGACACAGCTCTCCACTCTCTTTACTCTCCCTCAACTAGGGTTGCCAGATATAACTGGTCTGCAGGGTTATGTAAGTTCCATGAAATATTTGGGATGTACTTACACTAAAAATTATCCATTGTTTATCTGAAATTCAAATTTAACTGTGTGTCCTGTATTTTATCTGGCAATCTTACCCCCAACCCCACTAATTGTAACTGAAGAGAAAGACCTGAGTAAATTGAGTTATGTTAATTGTATTTCTTGAGGCTTTAGTGTTTTGGCACCTCTCAATTAAAGTAGTATGTTTGTGGGCATTAAATTGTGAATCATTTATTGCCTTGAGTGCATATTCCTGGAAGGCAGGGGTGAGACTAATGCAAAGAAGGGTAGATCCGTGGTGGTAATATTAAAACTGGGAATAAACATTTTAGTGTACCTCTTCCACCCTAAAATCCAAACAACCCAACCCTCAGAAGCCTCACTCAGTGGTGTTTAAAATTTTAACATCAGAGACTTATTCTTTTGCCTGAAATTTTCCTGCATACTGGCAAGATGAATATGTCCCCAGAAAGAACAGCTTCAAATCTCACCAGGTGTTCCACACCTTATCAGTCTTACTATGAATGAGTAGCATAGTTCCAATTGCTTTTTCAACCACTCAAGCAAAACTAACTGTGCTTCCTTATGTATTCCCACAGGCTCATTTGTTCATTCTACAAACTTTATTCAGCATTTAGTATGTACCAGGTATTTTTCTGGAGAGCGATGTCCAAGACGTCCCTGCCCTCACCTTTCACAGTTCTCAGGAATATGCATTAGAGTGGGTACTCTTTGCCTACCCATAGGGCCAGGGCATCCTCCAAGTGGGGCCCATTCTTTACTCATTTCTGAAACCTCAGCCTCTAACATAGCATCTCATGTAATTATCAAATCGGTACCGGGTGCTTGAAGAGTTTAAGAGTGAAAGGTTCCAGAAAGACTATGGCTGTATGGGCTGAAGATACCTTGCCCATGTTCATGATTTCCTGATTGGCTGGCCTGTTCCAGAGAGTTGGCTGCCATTCAGTCCCATATCTCAGCCCACGGTGCCTCTGAATTGCTCCAGGATAATAGCAGATTTCCTTGCTCCTTGGTAGACTAGTGCTAGAGACAAAAATATGGTGGGATAGCAGGGGGATGGTAGTGGTAGTGGAATGGAAGTGAAGTTTCCAGGGGAAAAAAAGCATTAAATTCAATACTAGGTTTGGACTGTCATTTTCTTTAGCTCAGCAGCTGTCTTAGAAAGTGTCTAGGGACTCAGACATGACATGGGGCAGGCAATTCACCTTTTCTGAAGGTGTTGATGGTCTCTTTGATTTCTGAGGAGGGTTCTCCACACTTCTGGCAGTTTGCTTCCTTCTGACTACTCCCTCTTGCATCAAAGCTTCATGAACTTCCAGAGCTAGAGGGAACAAAGAAGTACAGCCAGACTGCTCCTTAGAAGTGAGGATGGCAAGATTTCATCTCACGTACTTTGGACATGTTGTCAGGAGGGACCAGTCCCTGGAGAAGGACATCATGCTTGGTAGAGAGCCAGAAAAAAGAGGAAGACCTTCAATGAGATGGATTGACACAGTGGCTGCAACAATGTGTGCAAGCATAACAATGATTGTGAGGATGGCGCAGGACCAGGAAGTGTTTTGTTCTTTTGTACATAGGGTCGTTATGAGTTGGAACCAACTCTACAGAACATAACAACAACCTACTATAACTTTGACCCTGATTTTTTTTTCACAAGAAATTTAATAGATTTCTGGTCATAATCATTCTAAAATGTGAGAGTATGTTGGGCTTGCTCCATTCTGTCTGTAATGCCAGCTCAGAAATCTGGTGCAGGGGAGAAATTATGAACAGGCAGGGAGATGACTAATATAGTTTGGGAACCAAGAGGGTGATGGGAAAAATTGTCATCCTTCAGCCTACCTGAAGAATGAAGATAATTTGATCAGAGTCTTTGTACCCGCCCACTACTTTTCAGCAGGAACACAATCTCCTTTCCTTCCACTGTGTTTTGTGTTTTTACACTCAAGATTTATGGAAGGTAGAATCATCAAATGCATTTTAACATAACAAGATTTCCCCCAAAGGTAAATACCAAATACAACTATCTCTACCACTTGTTAGTGATGAGGAAGATAGAGGAAGACACAAGGTGCCTGCGATGATGAAAGTTTTGAAAGCATCTTTTCCATGAGTGCAGCGGGACACAACAGTATTTATTGGATGATTACATCTCTGGACAGACTCCTTTGTCATTCATAGACTGAGGCAGAAATTTCATTTCTTCCCAATTCCCTAGATCCTGGCTGCCCCAACAAAAAGGGCAGCTCCCGTTGACTTCAGGTATTCAACTTGCTAGTGTTTTAAAAAGCAAATTTCAAACAGATGATTATCAGTATGATAGAATAAGAGAGAGGGAGATAGATGCTGTTCAGAAGACATGTTAATGCCCTCCCCAGGCTCCAAGGCTTTCCTAGCAAGCTGACAGATGGGCCCATCTTGCTTTTCAGTCCTCCCTTGAGGTTGATATCTGCAGGATTTTTGTGATCATAAAAGATATTAACGTGTTTAAAGGAAATGTGCCTTCCACTAAAAGGCAAAGACCACCAGGGCATAAGCATTGCAAAACTCCTCCTCAGCAATGGAAAGCTGCCAATGCTATCGAAGGCATTTTTGCATCTAGATTTTTCCTTTGTCCTTGAGATTATTCCCAGGTGATGCTATGAATTTTCAATCACTTTTTAAAACAAACACAACCACCTTTTAAATAAACACAACCCCAGTCCTAAGGCAAGAGCAGTTGTCTTTCACCAGGGATTTTTTTTCTCTAAGATCTCTGCTCTACTAACGCCCTTGTATTTTGTTGATTTAAGAGTAGTTGCCTTCTGACATACGATACACACTTGTAGTTCTAACTCATGACCAAAAAAAGCAAAAATATTTCTGCAAATGCTCCCTGAATCACAGATGAGTTTTTAATTTTCTGAATAACTAAAAGAATATTTTATTGTAACCAAAAAACTCTAGCAACAGCAAATTCTACTCTGTGTAGTGTTGTTGGAACTTGTGTGCAGTGAATAATCAAACAGCAACATCCTGGAGATTAGCTCGTTCAACTGCAAGTGGTCTGTATTTGGGTTGGTGCTTCTTGCAATGACACTGAAAACTTTGTCACCTTCTTAATCTTTGCTGTGAGGCTTAGTTCTGCTTAACCCACTGCAAACAGTCCGTTATCACATTTAGAATTTTGCCTTTCTGCTGGAGGGACCAGTTTCTGGAGAAGGACATCATGCTTGATGAAGTAGAGGGTCAGTGGAAAAGAAGAAGACCCTCAATGAGATGGATTGACACGGTGGCTTCAACAATGGGCTCAAAAATAGCAATGATTGTGAGGATGGCACAGAACCAGGCAGCATTTCATTCTGTTGCTATGAGTCAGAGCCCACTCGACCATATCTAACAATAATAGCTGGCATGGGTCACTGTGTGTTCAGGACCTCTGAATCAATTCAGATACCCAGTGATGACCTTATGATCATCTATTTCAGCTAGACATCCAAACTCTTCAATAGTTGGTAAGTTCCATTGCCTTCCTTGTTTGACCATTGAAGGAGATGAACCCACTCTGATCCTCCACAGACTTCTGTACTGGGTGCAACATATCACCAAGTTCCTTCTGCTGTGGCAAAACAAAGTCCAATTCTTGGTCCAAACTTTTGTGAATGAGTTTTACTCTTCCTACCTCTCTCTGTGAGTTCTTTTTTCCATTCTCAGTCTTATCACAGATCCATGTGATCAGGTGCAGGAAGTCTTTTTCCTGCTTGTGCAGAAAAGAGCATAGCAGGTCTGGGATTGCTGTCCTTAGAAAGTCCTGCTTGCAAGGTTGGCCCTTGACTGGTGTCTAGGAACTTGGATTTTTAGGAGTGTCCCCACTCTTCTCTAACTGACAAGAGTGACTCAATGTGCCAAAACTATACGGACAATGTGGTTTATGCTGAACACCTGCCTTCTTTCTGGGAGTTTGGAATTAGGGTACTTGCTAGGCAGAGGGTGCCTATGTGACCATCCCCCAATAATAACCATGAGTACTGAGTCTCTAATGAGCTGCCCTGATAGACAACACTTTACACGTATTATCACAATTCGATGCTGGAGAACTTAAATGCATCATATGTGACTTCACTGGGAGGGGACTATTGGAAGTTTGTGCCCTATGATCCTTCGACTTTTACTGATTTTGCTTTGTATCCTTTAGCAGTTATAAATCATAGCCATGAGTATGACTGTGCACCAAGCCCTGTGAGTCCTAGTAAGTCAACCAACCTTGGGATGGTCTTGGGGATGCACTGGTACTCCAGCTCAGGGCTGCAGGCTCTCCATTTAATCACTCATCCCCTCCCAGGTTGCAGTGGCTCTGCCAGTTTTAGAAGTACAGGTCTCACTGTAGGTTGTGTGGAGGCAGCATCATCCTCATTTCACCTCTTTTTATGTTGAGGTATAATTTGTAAAAGTGAAGTGTTCAGATCCCATTGTTTAACTTTTGTGTACGTATCTTGAACAAATCAGCTCCTACTGAGCAGGAGCTCATGAGACTGGTGTTCCAGATTTTAATCCTGGGTCCTACAGCTGGAATGCAGTAGAGGCTGGTATGAGATGTGTTTGCAACAGATGAGGAAAGTGCACCCAAATTAAATGCTCCTGTGCCAGGTGTAGACAGGGGGAAACCCTGCAGAATGTGTGGTTGCTGTCTTTGCAGCATGCTGAGTGAGCCTGTCCACAGTGGCACTGTTGCCATTATTGTTGTTAGTTGCTGTTGAGTCGATTCCAACTCATGGCCACCCCATATGTGCAGAGTAGGACTGCTCCATGGGGTTTCCAAGGCTGTGACCTTTTGAAAGCAGATCACCAGGCCTGTCTTCTGAGGTGCCTATGGATGGGTTTGAACCAACGACCTTTTGGCTAATAGTTGAGTACTTAACTGTTTGTGTCACCTAGGGAGCCCCACAGAAGCACTAAACCAAAAACAAACAAACAAAAAACCCAAACCTGTTGCGGTCTAGTTGATTTCAACTCATAGCTACCCTATAGAACATAGTAGAACTGCCCCATAGTAGAACTTTCCAAGGAGTGGCTGGTAGATTTGAACTGCTAATCTCTTGGTTAGCAGCTGAGCTTTTAACCAATTGCACCACCAGGGCTCCCCACAGGAACACTAACCAAAACCCAAATCCATTGCCATCAAGTTGATTTTCTTTCATAGTGACCCTATAGGACAGTAGAACTGCCCCATAGGGTTTCCGAGGAGCAGCTGGTGGATTTGAACTGCTGACCTTTTGGTTAGCACCCCAAGCTCTTAACCACTGCATCACCAGGAGCATTAAAAAATACCTCCAAAATCAAATTGGCTCATGACTCCAAATTTTCAGTCACAGCTGCTGTTCCAACTCCTGGCTTCAGATTACAGATTGATATCCCGCAAATAAGACGAGTAAATTTTCCTTTTTTCCCTTTACTATGTGTCTCCATCCTCTTTCCTAAAGCTTGTTTCTTTTTTATTTTCCCTCTGTTTAGATTTTTTTTAAGTATCGGCTTTACTGCGGTTCCCAAGTGTCTTTGTGCCCAAGGTCATGGTTCTTATTATTTTTCTCCTTTTTTTTTTTAATAAGAACCCATAACTCCTACTCTGTCACCGTGGCCTACTCTTACTTATTTTTCATAAATTCTGGCACAAGATTTCAGCTATCTTTGGTGAAGACACATTGGAAGATAAAGTGTCCACGCACCTCCTGTTCTAAAGAAGAACGTTTTTAGTGGTAAATTTTACACAGTGGTATGGCACTGGGGGTCCAGCTTATACCTTATGGCAACATCCTCCTCTGGGAAGGCTGCTGCCTGCCTTTCTGTCTGCTCCTTTCTTAGTTTTCTCTCTACATTTTCTTTTTTGTGCGTTTGTGTACTCTTTCTCTGGGTCTCTAACTTTGATGATGAAGGTAGCTGCTGCCAAGCTGATTCTGACTCATGGCAACCTTATGTACAAAAGGAACAAGAAGTTGCCCATCCTGCACCATCCTTACAATCACTGGCATATTTGAGTCCATTATTGTAGCTATTGTGCTAATCCATCTCATCAAGGGTCTCCCATGCTCTTGCTACCTCACCAAGCACAATGTCCTCCTTCAGTGATTTATCCATCCTGATGATGTGTCCAAAGCAAGCAAATGGGACAATGTTCTGTTGTGATCCATAAAGTTTTCCTTGGCTAATTTTCAGAGGTAGATTGCCAGGCCTTTCTTCCTAGTCTGTCTTAGTCTGGAAGGCCCACTGAATTCTGTCCACCATGAATGACACTGCTCTTATTTGAAATACTGGTGACATAGCTTCCGTCATCACAACAACCTGCTAAACACCACAGTACGACAAACTGACAAATTGTCGGTGGTCTCTAATTTTAGGGTGTGTGTAAAATGTGAAACTTTTTGAAATGCATATTTCCAGGCCCACTCTAAGGGGTTCTGGTTTCGTGGGTATGCTATGGGGCCTAATAATTTGCATTTTAAATGAGATTTCAGGTGATTCTGAAGTGCCTGGCCAGAGAACCATACTATCAGATACCTGCCTCCCAACCCTCTTATAAACAAGTCTAGTCAATGGACATGGCAGGGGGCACCAGGGAAAGTGCTACAGGTGGCATCTAAACCCTGAATTGGTAAAAGTAAAATCAAAGTAGTTTTTCTGGGTTTGTTCTGGTTTTGAGAAATCAATGCAACAATGTAGATAGATAGTGTTCCTGGGGGTTCATTCATTCATTCTATTGTCTTCTGAGAACCCGAGCTGAAGCCAAGAATTAGAAGGCCTGTATCTGAGACCATTGCTGGGCTAGAGAGCAGTGCAACGTGAGCCCCAATTAATCCTGCTCTAGGTGACAAGAGACGGAACAGGGGAACACCCAAAGCAATTAAGCAACAAGTCAAAATTCTGTTAATATGATCAAGTGCAACACATTTGAAATTGATGAAAAATGAAATAAGAGTTCCAAGAAAGGGAAACATTATGGGCTACATGTAGCCAGGCAATAAGGATTAACAGAAGGTGACTTTTTCAATGTTGCTGATTAAAAAAAAAAAAAAAAACTGTGGTATAACATATGTAACAAAAATTTGCAATTTTAACTATTTTTAAGTGTACAATTCAGTGACGTTAATTGTATTCACCATGTTGTACAACCTTCACCACTATTGGCTTCCAAAAGTCTTTCATCACCCCAAGCAGAAACTCAATATCCCTTAAGCAATAACTTCCCATTCCCCCTGCCCCGCAGCCCTGGTAGCCACTGATAAACTTCTGTCTCTATGCATTTGCCTATTCTAGATATTTCACGTAAGTGGGATCGTAGAATATTTGTCCTTTTGTGTCTGACTTATTTTGCTGCTGACTTGAGTGAGAGATTTTCTGATAGATGTCAAACTGCCTCCGGGATCAAAACGGCTGAGTCACAAGTTTCAGGGACCCAGGGCACTTTGTGACTGCCCTCTGTGGCATTTGCTATGTCAAGAATTCCACTGTTGGAAATCCTTGGCCTACAAAATGCATCACCTCGTGAAGACTTTAAATGACTGGCTCAACACAAACAGAATGGAGCCTAGAGAAAGTTTTTATTATAACGATGGCTTTGAGGCTTTCTGGAATGATCAGGCTAGTGGTCAGAAAGGGACTTCAATACTGATTGTTTAACTTTCCAGGTCTGAGCTTGCAAAACTCTCACTTGATGGCAGTGCTGTCCAACAGAAGTAGAAGGGGAGCCACAAATCTCGTATTATCTGGTAGCCAGTTTAAAAAAGAGGAAGAGGAAACAGGAAAAATTAAATTTTAATATCTTTTTTTACTTAGTCCAATACATAAAAAATTTCGACATGTGATTGATATAAAAATTACTAATGTGATATTTAAAATTTTTTGTACCATGTTTTTGAAATCTGGTGTGTCGTTTACACTCATAGCACATCTCAACTTGGACTCACCATATTTCAGGTGCTCAATGACCACACACGGTTAGTGGGTAATGTATTAGACAATTACCACTACAGTCTTTGTGCTTCTTCTAAAGCTCTTTTCTTACAAAGATGATGCTGCCACAATTCGTGATTCCATCAACCACCATCTCAATTTGCATATTTAGTGGAGGTGGGATTTATAAATCACATTTCTGCTTTTTGTGCGAACGTAGAACTCTGTTCAAATTGTTGAACGGAATCGACAATTGGTATTGTTACAATATTCAAGTGTAGTTATAATACATAATTTAGAACCAGGTTATGAAAATGCAAATACCTTTCTAACAAACACTCAGTCATTGATTAGTACCTGTTATTAGTAACAGTTATCTTGCGTCACTGTTGTAGGAGCTGGAGGCAGAGCAAGGAGCAAAACAGACACATTCCCTGCCCACATGGGATACACATTCTTGGTAGGAGAGAAGGGCACTAAATAAACAAACAGACATGCATGTCAGATGATAATGGCTATGGAGAAAAATAGAGGAAGGGGGACAGTGAGTGCAGGGGTGAGACTTTACTTGCAAACCCCGACATTATCCAGTATTGATGTAAAGTCTTTCCTTTTTTTTCTCTGAAAATCTTACAGACACTTATATCCTCACTTTTTATCTCTTTACTCCCTAGTCTTCCCCAATCTAAAACTTATGTAATTAGAGGTAAGATACTTTGTTTCATTCTTTCTGGTGCAGATATTAAAATGTCCAGGGAGAATTATACAAGTGAGTTTTTGAAGTTCAAGGAAAAAGGCTTTTGAAGTATCTTGATCTTAACTCTGTTCTCTGTTTTTTGGAAGAAATGGGAAATGAAAATGAATGGTGAGGCCATTAGAGTACATGAAGATATATGATTATATCTCAGTCATAAAAATAATTTACTCTGATTATTTTTTTCCTTTCTGAGATAACCATGGCCCTATCACCATTCATATAATATTTATTGGATTTAAGTTTTGACAAATGTCTGAGATACAACTCAAGCTATATCAATCTTTAAAAGGACATTTATTTGCTCTTACAGCTACAGTAGCCTTGTGAGTCTAGAGTTCATACCTTCAGGCATAGCTGGATCCAGGTGCTCAAATGAAACCAGTGAGAATTCATGTTTACCCATCTCTCAGCTCTGCTTTCCACCACACCGCTTAATTCTCAGGCAGGGATTTCCCATGCGGGGGCTCATATGGTTTACAACCTACAAGCTTAGCAACCCCAGTGAAAACACCTTTTCCCCCAGTGGATTCAGCAAGGCTTTCAGGTGCCTCACTGGTCCTGCTTGGGTTATGTGCCTATTCATGGAGTATTTAGTGCTCTGATTGGCCTATCGTAGGCCACATGTTTACCCTTGGAGCTGTGGGTGAATCAGCCCTATGACTAGCACACGACCTGAGAGTAGAGAAGGGATGTTGTTATCATCAGAAAGCAGAATGGATGCTGGGAAGGCAAAAAATAGATGTTCACTTCATTGACCTAGCCATGACAGGTAGCAAGATATAGAGAGAGAGGCCCATGCTTCAAGCCAAAAGACTCGGAGCTGGGTTCTCTGTACTCTATAAGAAGTCACTTTGCATCCTTAGATGGCAATGTCTTCGTTTGTGGAACGTGAATGTTGTTACTTGCCCTGCTTAATTTACATGGTTGGTGAATCAGAACTGACTCCACAGAAGCTGGTGGTGGTGGTAGTGGTGGTGGAATAAATTAGGATCAAAGGTGTGAGAAATTTGCATATTTTAAAAATCAGCACAATTTTTTTTTTTATAATTCACAGTCATTGGTCTCTTTATCAACCAATTAAAATTCAAGAGACTAGATGAGAAATTGCTTTCAGTTCAAAGACTTTGAGTTATGGAAATTACAGCTATACAGGACCTATTTACAAAATATTTACACAAATGGATGTGAAAAATAGAATTTACTAGGATTTTAAAGTATATAAAGGAATATAAAGTAGCTCCTGTACTGTAGGAAATAGAGTGAGGGATTTTTCAGAATCTTCCTTCAACTTCTCTCTCTTAATTTCTCTTTCAACTTCTCTCTCTTAATTTCACTTTCTATTTAGGAGCAAAAGACCTTTTTAAAGTTTTAAAAGGCAAGATGTCATTTTGATGACTAAAGTGCATCTGATCTGAGCTGTAGTTTTTTCAGTCTCCTCAAATGCATGTAAAACCTGGGCAATGAAAAATAGAAGAAGATTGATGAATTCAAATTGTGGTGTCAGTGAAGAATATACCACTGACGGTCAGAATAGCGAACAAATCAGTCTTAGATGAAATACAACTGAATGCTCCTTAGAAATGAGGATGGAGAGACCTCAACTCACTTACTTTAGACATGTCATCAAGAAAGATCAACTACTAGGAAAAGATATCATGTTTGGTAAAGTCCACATGTCCTCCCTTCTGGCCTCAGGGTTACTTAGTTCCTGCCTTGGAAGGAAGTACACAAGTAGGTAACCAAAGGAGCAAGAAAATTTCTTGAGTATCTTCCTAATCATAAACACTCTAAACATTTTGGGTTAGTCTGGGTCCTCAAGGGAGCAGAAGCCAGGACAGGATTAAATGTCCAAGGTTTTACTGGAGGAAATGACTGTTAAAAAAAAAAAAAAAAAGGAAGCCAGGAAAGGCTGGGAGAGCCATCAGATTGCAGTTGCAAATCTGACTCTTGGTGAAGGAAAGAGGGAAGAAAGTTTGGTGGAAGCATCATAGACCACTGTGCAGTCCAAGGGTAGTTCAGCAAGGCCATTAGGGAGTCCCGTGTTTCCAGGAAGGGGTCTGCTTTAGCATCTCTACAACACTCAGCCATTGGCTGGGAGCAGTCCATGGGAGGTGGATTTCAGAGCGTATCAGTGGGGGCCCTAGGCGAACTATGTATGTTCCCTGTAGCTGGAGGTCTGTGAGGTGCATTCTCATGGCCATCACATCTTTTGTTCATTTTTTCCACTTATTTACTCAGTAGGTATATAGTGAGCATCTGAGATGTGCTGGAGGTCCTTGGTGGTGCAAACAATTAATGTGCTTGTCTGATTACTAAAAGGTTGGGGGTTTGAGCCAACCAAAGGCACTTCAGAAGAAAGGCCTTGTGATCCACTTTCAAAAAACCAGCCATTGAAAACCCTGTGGAGCACAGTTCTGCTCTGACTTACATGGGATCTCCATGAGTCTGAGTTGACTAGATGGCAGCTGGTTTTTATTTATTTATTTTTAATATATGTCAGGCACCACTATAGACACTGGAGATCTAGTAATAAAGAAGACACTCAAGGTCCCTGACTTCATGAAACTTGCCTTCCAGTGGTGTGATCACCACATTTCCATTTGACTGTCCTGGCTTTTGTGTTTATCTCTCATAGACATATATTATTATTATTTTTTTTAATCTTATTTCTGCTTATTCTGCACCCTGTGTTATCTCTGGCTTGATTGCTAAACTCCACACAATTTTGGGTAGCTTGGTCCAGGGATCAAGTTGGCTAGTCCCAATGATTAAGGTTCAGTGTTATTCCAGTGGAGGCAAAAGATCTTCTGTCCATCTATGGGCCCTGCCTGGAAAGTCCTCCTTCCAAGATGATCTAGTCAAAATTGGAAAAGGTGAAATCCCTCACCCTGGCATAATAAGACTGCTTGATTATAGCCTGGCTTTTCTATTTGATCTTTTTTCTCTCACTCCCTGTGTTCCAGCTACATTGACTTGTTTCTGTTTTTTGAACATTCCAAGTTCATTCTCTCCTTAGGGCATTTTATCTGCTGGAATGCTCTTAGTTTGTCTAGAAGATTCTTTTCTCTGGACCCCACCTTAAATATCACCTTCTCTGAGAGGCCTTTCCTGACCACTCAGTCTAAATCAGCCACTTTTTATTTATCATGTCACCTATTCTAATTCTCTTTATTAGAACCTGATATATATTTTTATCTCTTTGCTTAATGTTTTTATCCATGACTAGAACTGAGATTTTGGGATAGCAGCTCTGTAGTCTATCTTTACTCACTGTATTTGTAATCTAGAGCCTAGAACAGTCCTATTAAAAAATGGTGTTAAGTCTGACTTATGGCTACCCTATGAGTGTCAGAGTAGAATTGTACTCTGTAGGGTTTTCAATAACTGATTTTTCTGAAGTAGATCACCGGGCCTTTCTTCCCAGGCACCTCTAGGTGGACTCGAACCTCTAACAATTTGGTTAGCTGCTAAGCACATTAACTGACCGGACCACACAGGGACACCTTCTATTATATAAGGCCATCAATAGTTTCTTATTGAAAGAACGAAGGGAAATGGGTGGTTGATAGTTTAATAGCTTCAGGACCATAGAAATTGTCCACCAAGCCATTTGGCTTCCCAAATTTGCACAAAAATGATCCAGTTGCTGACTTGTCATCAGAGGGCTGGGACCATCTCAGAAGTTGAGAACTTCAGGTATCCTGGTTGGGTAGGATGGCCAAAATGTAGCAGCTGCCAGATTTTTTTTTTTTTATTCTTGTTTGGATCTGTCTTGTCACTTATTACTGAACCACACCGAGATTTCCCTTATCAAGTCTGATTAGTTCTCTTGGGAATACTACCTTAATCTAACTTTTTCTTCTCTCTGTTCCTGCAATAGTAACTTTCTTTTTCTTAAAGCAGCTATTAGTTACTGAGTACTTCCTATGTGCTATGAATTGTGCTTGATGTTGAGAATTCGGAGTTGAATAAATAGGGCCTTTGCTCTTGAGAGGTTTGCTGCGTACTGAGGGAAGCATGCTATAAAAGAAAAACGGCAAGAAGGGTTGTGAGGATACAGAGAATGGAATGCCTAGGTAATGCTTTCTCAACAGAGAAACATTTGCTCTGGGTTCTAAAGAACTGACAAGAGTTGATAAATCAGAACATACAGAAAGAATATTCTAGAGAGAAAAGCATAAAGAAAGAAACAGGGAAGTGTATGGTGAATTCAGGAACAGGGTAGCTAGAATATGCATGGAGGTGAGAAGAAGAAGGAAATGGGACTGAAGTGATAGAGTAAGGCCAGGTCACAAAAGGCCTAAATGCCGTATAAAGGATTTTCGACTTTATTCTGTAGTAGTGGTTGGGCTGAGGAAGGGTTATGAGCAGGGGCAGGCCAGTTTCAGAATGGTGCTTTTAGAAATATTGTGATGACAGGGTTGAAGGAGATAATGGATTTAAAAGGGGCTTTCAAAAACTGCCATCCTACAGTAAGGAGTGGTGGTTTTTATTGTAAGTAAAATCCCATACAGTGTAAATGTCTATTTAGATCAGGTCAATTAAAAAAAAAAAAAAAAAGAAACCTTTTATTACACAGATGATGCAAGTTTGAAGCAGAAAAAAACACAATTAAAAAAATGAGCAATAAGAAAAAATAAATCACCTATAATCCCATCACTCAGAGTTAGCTATAGCTAGGCGCGTGTGTGTGTGTGTTGGGGGTAGCTATTCTGTGCATTTGTTTTGAACATATCCTGTACGTATGCTTTCTTTCTTTATATCATGAACAGCATTCTACATTATATAAGTAAATATATATCTACTTCATTATTTTAACGGGTACCTGTATATCATGTTTAGTGAAGTAGGAGGTCAAAGACGATGAGGGGGACCATTGGTGAGATGGATTGGCACAATAGCTGTAACAATGGACTGGACCATGCCAGCAATCTTGAGGGTGATGTAGGATTGGGCAATGTTTTATTCTGTTGTACATGAGGTTGCCATGAGTAAGAATCGACTCAACAGCAGCTGTCTATATCTATCTGTCTGTCTCTGTTTATCTATCTGTTTATTTATCAATCATCTGGCTTCCTTCCTTCCTTTGGGTTTATGCACCCCTAACTAAGCCAATTTACTATTTTAAGATTATTTTGTATTTGGTATGAGAAACTCAGTGGAAAACAGGGAAAGGTTCATGGACTGTAAACTTAGGGCAAATGGAAAATTTTGAAGATTTCCAGGGAGGGGATTAACGTGACCAGAACTAGCTTGGCACAAAATCTCAAACTCTGTGAAGCTTTTCAAGAGCTTGTAGCCTGTTAGGCTTGAGATAGGGTGGGAAGATGACCTTGGGGGTTTCTGTGCATTCAGGGAACTCAGATGGCTTAGTTATTCTTATCTGCCTGCTGCCACGGCAGGAGCTTGGCGCCTAACACAGAGCTGCTCTGACTCTGGCGAAGATGGCTGGAGGCCAGAGGTGCTTTTGGGCCCTGGGTTTCCAAACCCCAAGCAGGTAGTCTTCAGACCAGAGGGTGCGAAACTTTCTGGACCAGCTACCCTGTTAGTAAAATATTGTTGGATACACATCTCATACATATGCATATTTATTTAAAAAATTACATTTAAGTTCTACTGTGCTAGACTATCTGCTGCACTGTACAACATACAGCAAAAAGAAATTTTAAAAGCATGACAGCAGGAATAAAACACTCAAAAACAAAACCTTTTTGCTCTCAGTTAAATATCATTATTGATATAGCATGTAAAAAGGGATTATACATTATTAATATTTTATGGAGATAAATGTGGTTGAACCATGCTTCACTATATGTTTTTCTTTTCTTTTTTTTTTTTTAAAAAAAAACCTTGGTTTAAGACTTTGATATTTATGGGTTCTCGTCCAAGTTCAGTTTATTTTGATATTTGTTTTTTAATGGCTATCAGAATGAAAAAGATCCTGCATGAATGAAAGAGATACTTTGGTCCAGTTAGAAGAAGGGTATAATTGGATGTACTTTGTAAACCATGATGTTCGTTTTGCATTTCCATCCACCACTTTACGTAAAGGTTTTGGTTGAAATTTAGCTAGCAAATTTCTATCTCCTTCAATGTCAATTAGCTCTTGTTTTATTTTAAAAATTGGGTTAAAGCCACTGCAACTCTGCACTTGGAGGACTTTTAAACAGGTTAGGAAATAAAGTTTTTATTCAGGACAATGTAGCAGCATGCAACTGGGAAATATTTATAAGTTTCTGTTTGCAAAATGCTCTCTCTGTGGTGTGAGACTTTATTTATTTTTTTAAATTTAAAGAAGATATTTTTTCACATGATTTCAATGTTTCACTTTTATCTTGAAGGACAGATTATTAAAAAAAAACTGTTATGTATTATAAACTGGCAGCCACTTGTCACCCCAGAAAATATAAAATTTGGAATTTTTTTTTTTTTTAAAAAAAAATAAATAGTGTAACTTAAATTTCAACAACTCTTTAGCATTTTCCCATAAAATAATCAGCAAATCTCTTCGTGGTAGCAAAGATTACTTTCATGATTGCTTCCTGCCTCATTACGGAGCATTATAAATATGCCAGTTTTCTAAATCCACAATGTCAGTGACATCCTGTTGTCGTTAGTTGCTGTTGAGTCGATTTCGACTCAGAGTGACCCCGTGTGGCAGAGTAGAACTGCCCCATTGGGTTTTCTTGACTGTAATCTTTATGGAAGAGATCGCCAGGTCTTTTTCCCACAGAGCAGCTGGGTGGGTTTGAACCACCAACCTTTCAGTTAGCAGCCAAGTGCTTAACTGTTTGTCACTGGGGCTCCTAGGGCATTATTCAAAAAAAAAAAAGAAAGAAAGAAAACAAACCTGTTGCTGTCGAGTAGATTCTAACTCATAGCAACCCTATTGGGCAGAGTAGAACTGCCCCATAGAGTTTCCAAGGAGCGCCTGGTGGATTTGAACTGCTGACTTTTTGGTTAGCAGCCAAGCTCTTAACCACTACACCACCACGGCTCCTAGGGCATTATAGAGACATAAATTTTAATATGTTGCGATACTCTAAACCAAAGAATCAAGAAAGGGCCCCACTCCGTACTCTTCTGAGCTGTGTCTGTGTACTCCATTTTTCTTTTAGGACTCATCACCTACTTTAGGGAATATGTGACCTCCTGACCTCAGACTGAGGGACAGGGGGTAGCCTGCATATTATATATTGTTGTTAGCTGCCGATGAGGTTGAGTCTACTCCTGACTCATGGCGATGCCATGCACAAGGGAATGAAATTCTGCCCTGTCCTTCATCATAGGGTTTTCACTGGCTGATTTTTGGAAGTAGATTGCCAAGTTTTTCTTCTTTGTCTTACTCTGGAAACTGAAACCTGTTCAGCATCATAACAACGTGCAAACCACCACTGACAGATGGGTGGCGGCTGCCTATGACATGCATTGGCTGGGAATCTAACCCTGGCTTCACACCTGGAAAGTGAGAATCTACCACTGAACCACCAATGCCTCATATATACTAAAACCCAAACCAAATCCATTGCCATAGAGTTGATTCGGACACATAGCAACCCTATTGGACAGAGAACTGCCTCATAGGGCTTTCAAGGAGCGGCTGGTGGATCCAAACTGCTGACGTCTTGGTTAGTAGCTGAGCTCTTAACCACTGCACCACTTTGCAAAGATTAATTTCTTCCTCAATTTTAACATAAAAATAATATAAAAAGAGGTCCTGGTGGTGAGAGGGACGAATAGGTGAAGCCCAGAATGTTTTTAGGGTGGTAATCTTCTTTTGCATGGTAGTGTCATGGTGGAGACAGGACCTCATGCATTTGTCAAAACCCATAGGACTGTATAATGCAAAGAGTGAGATCTTATGTGAACTCTGGATTTCAGTTAATCAATATTGGTTCATCACTTGTAGCAAGTGTTCAGGGCTTGGGATAGAGTACTTGGGAGCTCTCTGTACTTTCTCAAAATTTTTCTGTAAACCTAAAACAGCTCTAAGAAATAAAGTCCATTTTTTTTTTTTTTAAAGAGGTCCTGATTTATTTCCCTCACGTCCTCTAACCCTGCACATCTCTGGAGGTTCATGGACCTCACTATAGAGAGCTCTGCTTTACATGTGCTCAGAAATTGTAAAGGAGTGCACAGTCGTGGCTGTCACTCTTGTGCCAGCAACATGGGCAGACATCTCAATGATTTCTACATTCATTCAACCCATATTCACTAACCACCTGTGTTCTAGGTCCTAACAGGTGCAGGGGATAAAATGTTGAGTAAAATAGGCATGGTCCCTGCCCTCATTCAGTTCGTGTTCTAATGGGGGAAGCAAATGTTAAACAAAGAACCATGCAGGAATGAAACCAGGAACTTGGATAATTGCTATGAAGGCAAAGGCCAGGGTGCTTCCAGAGTGTTAGGAGGGCATGCAGGGTAGGCCCAGGGCTCAGGGTAGGTTTCCCTGAGGAGGAGCACTGAGGGAGGAGCATGAGATACCTGAAGGCAATGTGTGTGGTGTGTGTGAGTGCATATGTGTGAGTGTGTGTGGTGTGTGGGGTACGTGTGTGGGGGGGTATTTTTGCGTGTGATATATGTGTGGTGTGTGTGTTTTGTGTGTGGGGGGCGTGTGTTGGTGTATGTGTGTAGTATATGTGGGGGGTTTGTGTGGTGTGTACGTAGCAGGATATGTGTATGGTGTGTGTGCAGTATGTGAGTGTTGGGGAGGCTTCAGTGGGCTTGGAGAATAGTCTATAAGAGGAAACAGAATCTGCAAAGACGTAAAGATGGAGAGGCATGAAACTTTCAAGAAAAATAAGACAAGTGTAGCTTGGGAGTAAAGACGACGCGTCCAAGAGTTCAAGCTGCTTCAGGAAGGGCGGGTAAGCTTCAGGGCACGCAGACCTCAATCCTTAGAACAAGTGGACGCTGCTGAACAGATTTAAGTCTGGGAGTTAATTTCATTGGACAGACCTGGATTCAAGTCTCACCTTCTCTACACAGTAACTGTGTGACCTTGGGTACATCATCCAAACTCTCTCCACATCAGTTTCCTAATTATTAAATTGAAGTGAGAAGTATCTCACTTATGATGATGGTGTAAGGATTATACTTTTAAACACATGACACACTGGGCCAGTGCCCCAAATATAATAAAATATGAATTAAGTGTTTGTTCCTAGTCACTCCAGCCCACTCCTAGCCCACATGGCGTGCTTTTCCCAATTCAGTGCCCTTAAAAATAATACCACCTTGACTTGCAACTATACAAGTAACAAAAAGTTATTATGGAAGTTTTGGGAAAACATTGAGAAATATAATAACTAAAACAAAACTCACTTGTATGTCTCCAGTGCCTAGCACCATGGCTGGGTACAAAGAGTGCTCTGGATCTGTTCATTGAGTGAATGAATGAAGGTCACAGCCCAGATATGAGTGTCCTTGTTCCCCATTGGGCAGGCAGACCTAGTCTGTCCCAGGTGGTGGGAGTGGGCACGGTCATGCTTCTTGAAAAGCACGCCTGGGGTCAGCTGCTCCCGACATTTCCCAGCAGGTGACAAGCCTGTGGACCAGTCATTTCTTGGTGTCTGGTTCAGCTTGTACAATAGGGCCACCTCCAGCCCTGTCTTGGACAGTCAGCGAAGGGCTGCACTTGAGCCCCTGTCATAGATCAGGATTCAGACACTATAAATCACAGAAGGTTCATGCAAACAAAAAGGCAGTTGTTGGTTCTTGTGGCTGTGAAATCCAGAGAGGAGCCACTGGATGTAGGCATGGCTGGATCTGGGAGTTAAAGGGTAACAGTGGGTGTCTCTCTGGGCTATGTCTGTACTTTTTGTCAGCTTTATTCTTTCCTTGTTTCAGAGGGGCTCTCTCCACCTGGAAGAAGGGACAGTTATTGGCAACATTAGACCTGCATCCTTAGAGATCTTAATCCAAAGAAAGAGTAAGAGACATTGGAAGATTCTAGGCAAGGTTTCAAACTGGTCTTGGTTGTGTCACTTGCTCACTCTTTGGACCTTTTACTGTGTGGAGGGAGATATGCTACTATGAATGGCAGAGCTCAGCATTTATATATTTTGAACCTATTGTTCAGGTACCAGTGGGGTGGTTGTTGACAAAATCTGTAGGACCACACACATATGGTGGTGCTGTTAACAGAAGCAGGAGGATGAGAAACACATGGAACAAACTACAGCCGATGGCTCATTGGTCAAAAGGAAACAGAGGCCCTAAGAGGCTAAGTGACTTGTCCAAGTCTACCCAGTTACCTAGTGGGAGAGACAGAGTAGCTCTGGGTAAGCCTCACTCCTAGCCCTTTTGTCTGGACTTCTGCTAGATCTTAGCTGCAGAGACGTCATGGGCCAATGGGACTTTCTCAGTATGGAGAAGAAAAATAAGCATGTAGTCAAATTTTCTAAGAATATTCTGTCCCTCTGAGACAAAAACATCTGTCTAGAAGCCATGAGACCTGAATCTGGATAGATGATATCAGAGGAAGGAAAATGGGGCTGAGTTTGAGAAGGTTAGAAAAGCAACTATTTTTTTTCTGACAAGCAGCTATTCTCTCTCCTGTGCCTCTGGGATCCTCCTGTTGCCATTATTTCCACAACCTATCCCATTTTTTTTTTTTTATCCCATAGGAGGGACCATAGGCATAGGAAGGTGTGGCTGGGGATTTGCAAGGAATTCACCATCGAGGATATATTCAAGCTCTAAGTCAAAGAGAGAAAGTTGAGGTCAAGGTTGAGAAGATCAGAGTAGAAATGAAAATGATCTACTTGGTGAGGTTTGAAGGATGCTATATGTCAGGACTGAAAAATATATGGCAATTGTGATGCCTCTCCCTTCTCTTGTACCTGTAATAGACATCGCTCTTCTATCATATTACTGCTTCTTGTTGAGTCCCAATTCTCAGCACTGTGTTCCAAGTGGCCACTACCAAAGCTGACATGTAATTTGAAAGACATTTGCTATCCTTAATAGGCACTGTTGCCTTGAGAACTGGCACCGACTCTCCCCACCTGCTCCACCCCAAGGGGAGACACTGCCGTGAATTGGTTAGGCAAGAAAAGTTAATGGAGCCACTGTACAGAGTATTAGGTAACAGATTTGGGTCTTCATGTGGGTAGTCTCCTTTGAACATCCTTTCTCCCCAAGATTGGGAATTTGAAGGAAAGCCAGGCTCCTTTCTGCCTCTTGTGATGTTCTTCCCACAATGAAGCTAGAGAACAAGGCCATGTGCACCTAAACCCTCAGAAATCCTAGAAGGAATCAGAGTGAGGTCTGGAAAACAGAAGCCTCCAGAACCTGTCTAGTCTTGGCAAAGGCACTCTCTCTAACTCCTCCCATATCAGTCCAGTACCCCATGACCTATGCTGGGCCTAGACCAAGGTTTTAGTTGGAACTAAGCATTCTTTTACTTGGCCTTGCTTCCTCCCTGTCTCCCTTATTCTGTCTCTGCCTCACCATGAAAGGTGGTAGGTAGCTGGTGCTGACAGCCAAATTGAGAATTCAGAATCTCAAGCCATCTGGCTCCTCATCAGTGCCATCCCCATCATCAGTGCCCTCCTCATCAGCCTCCAGCTTGTGCTTCTGACGCCCAGTTCCATTCCATATAATGGGAACATTAAAGTCTATTGTCAAATAGAAATGGTTTCTGGACGGAGTTTCACTGTAACTCATACCACTGTGCTTAAGGGCTCTAGTTGAAAGTGTTCAAACCCAGGGTCTAAACTTGGTAGGGCCCTTTGAGCCCCTGTGTGGTACTGGATAGTTCAAGTCCCTTCTCTTCTCTGGGACACTGTTTCCTCATGTTAAAAATGAGGGAAATAGCTAAGATAATGTGTTTGAGATTTTTTCTATTCTGACACCCTAGAATTCTTTCAGTCTTTGGCAAATAGGGATCACCTAGAATAATCTCATGGTGCTGGGACTCTGGATGGATGAGTTTTGATGAGGGAGGTGGGTATAAAAGAAGCACTATTGAAGGTAGACATGCTAGGAATGGTAGTCCTAGGTGAAAACGGTGTTGGAGTGAATATTAAAGATGTAGATGTGAAGAGAGAATGATCCTGGAGACATTGGCCTTATCTCTGACCTTGGACAGATTATTTTGACTTTCTTGGTCTCAGTGACGTCATGGTAAAATGGAATGGGAAAGGGAAGTAGATTATATGTCAGGTGTCTTTCAGCTGTAAAGGACCCCATGTCTGTGGGCACTTGGAGGACTGGAGAATACTGTAGAGCAAGCATGCCTGGCATTGGAGCCCAGGGTCCCCTTACAAATGCTGGAGAAGGTGACCTCGGTCAGGCCTGTAGCTTCTGGAGTCTGGGGGACTTTCTACGGTGGCATATTACAAAGTGAAAAGGAAGGCTAACTCTGGCCTCAGAATGCCCAGGCTTTGCTATGTATTACCTGTGTGACCTTGGGCAAGTTTTTGGCCTATTTGTGTCTCATTTTTATCATTTGTGAAATAGTGATAATAATTGGATTTCTCTCCTGGGGTTGCTGAGAGGATTAAAGCTAAATGAAATAATACAAAGCAGAGAGTTTAACACATTGTCCGGCATCTGGTGCATGTTTAATAAACAGCTTTAATTGCTCCTTTAATTCTTATTATGCTTCCCTCCTGTCACCTGGAACGAACCAGCAGAAATTTTTAGTTGAACCCAAACTCAGCGCTAACAAAGAAAAACAACATTCAACTAAAATATGCAGAAATAGAAAAGTCTTTCCTTCTATTGGGTCTGTCCTGCAAAGCTCCACAAATGATCGGCTCCTCCAGATTTTTATGCAAGTCCTTAAGCATTTCTTCTTCATCCCCCCCAAATGCCACCTCTTTGCTCCAAATGAACCTCAATGCCAAATACAGAAAAGTCTTTTTAAAGAACGGCTCGAAGCTTGGTTGAAGCAGAAATATTAGTCTGTTAGAGCTTAGAATTTGCAAGGTACATGAGTCCAAAAAGATAAGGGTGTTAGGAGGTGCATTTCCATGTTGGAAATATCCTCAGGTTAATTTGAAGCCACTCACTAAAAAAAAAAAAAATTTATTTTTTATTTCTCCACTCTTGGGCACATTATTGTTGCTCAGCTGGCCAACTTGATGTCTTAAAATCAAACTCTTAATTAAAAAAACAGGAGAAGGGATTCAATATTACCATTTCTAAATCACCTCCAAATAAATAAGCATATGAGATACTTCTGGCTGCCTTTTTGGAAGATGAAAGGTTTTCTGAGAAAGAAGGCAGGGGTAGAGGACTCAGAGCCAGGGGATGGCTTCAGCAGTATGTGCAGTGAGGTTGCTCAGCTAGGAGTGGATGGCTGAGATTGAGTGGGTGCCTAAGGTCCCCGGGCTAGGGTGGGGGTGGAGGGGAGTGACAATTCTGGAAAACCATCCAACATACTTTCTGAAAAGATGTCAGATAGCTGCTCATGATGAACTTTAATTGACCTACTTCATTTTATGTTCCTCAAACTAGCACATGTGTATTCCCAGAGATGTAGGGTTCTGTGCTGAAGAGGCTTGTGAAGTCACAGAACAAAAATGCCACGTCACATGGTACCTTGGCATCCCCATTTAAAGGTTAAAATCAAGACTCAAAAACAATGAGGAGGATGGTTCAGTGAATGCACCTGTTTTGTGGTTAGGTTTTGTAGTTAGACAAACCTGAATCAAGTCCCGGCTCTGGCACCGTGAACTTGAGCAGGTGACTTAAACTCTCTGAATCTCTTCTGTGAAATAGGGGTAATAATACCTGATTCATAGGATTATTGTTGTTAGTCGCTGTCAAGTCAGCTCTGACTCAAGGAAACTTTATATATAATAGAAGAAAACATTGACCAGCCCTGTGCCATCTTCATGTTTGCTGGTATGTTTGGGCTCATCTTCCAGTAAGATACTGAACTGTTAACGATCCATAAGGTTTTTAATGGCTAATTTTCAGAAGTGGATTGCTAGGCCTTTCTTCCTAGTCTATTTTAGTCTGGAAGCATCGCTGAAACCTGTCCACCACAAGCGATCTTGTTGGTATTTGAAATGCCAGTGGCATAGATAGCTTCCAGCATCATAGCAACATGTAAGACACCACAGTATCACAAACCGAAAGATGGGTGATGGTCACAGGATTGTAATGAGGCTAAATGTAACTAAGTCCATCCTTTAGCACAATTCCTGGTACCTGTAAGTGCTCACTAAGTCCTGACTATTATAGGCCAGTGGTTAGATCAGAGATCATTTAGTTGCAAGCAATAGCAATCAACTCAGTCTAGCTCAGATAAGGGAAGTTTTATTGTAAGAATACAATAGACAATCTCAAAGGCAACTAAAGATGAGAAATACAATCCACCTGGTTCTGGGGGTCACTATGATTCGGAATCTACTCGATTGCAGCAGGTTTTATTCTCGGGTTCTGTGAGAGCTGACCTTGAGAGTCTAGAACGAGTAACTTTTTCATCATGCTTTTCTCTATGTCTGTGTTCCATTTGTCTCCTGGAAGTATGTGTTAGTTAATTTACCTCTGACATTTGGGGTATTTTATTGGAAAAGGTTTTTTTATTTTAGAAATTTTATTGTGTTTTAGGTGAAAGTTTTCAGTGCAAATAAGTTTTTTATTCAAAAATTTTATATACAAATTATTTTGTGACATTAGGTGCAATCCCCACAATGTGTCAGCGTTCTCTCCCTTTCCCTTTCTGCCCTTGGTTCTTTGTGTCCATTCATCCAGTTTTCCTATTTCTTTCTGCCTTCCTGTCTTTGCTTTTGGGCAGTTGTTGCGTTTGGTTTTGTGTACTTGACTGAACTAAGATGCATGTTCCTCATGTGTGTTATTGTTTGTTTTAAAGGCCTGTCTAATCTTTGGCTGAAAGGTGGACTTTTGAAGTGGTTTCAGTTCTGAGTTAGCAGGATGTCTGGGGATCACAGTTTTGGGGGTTCCTCCAGTCTCTGTCAAATCAGTAAATCTGGTGTTTTTTGTGAATTTGAATTTTGTTCTACATTTTTCTCCCGTTCCATCTGGAACCCTCTGTTGTGATCCCTGTCAGAGTGGTCAGAGGTGGTAGCTGAGTACCATCTAGTTTGTCTGGGCTCAGGCTGATGGAGGCTGTGGTTTATCTGCTTCATTAGTCATTTGGAGTAATATTTTGCTTGTGTCTTTAGTTTTCTTCTTTCTCCTTTGCTCTGAAAGTGCTTGGACCAATAAATGTATCTTAGATGGCCACTCCCAAGCTATTAAGACCCCTGATGCTACTCATGAAAGTAGGATGTAGAACATTTTCTTTATGAACTATGCTATGCCTATTGACATAGATGTCCCCTGACACTATGATCTCCAGCCCTCAGGCCCAGTAACTCTGTCCCTCAAGGTGTTTGGATGTGTCTAGGAAGCTTCTGTGACTTTGCTTTGGTCAGTTTGTAGTGGCTTCCCCTATATTGTGTGTTGTCTTTCCCTTCACAGAAGTTAACACTAGTCTACTATCAATTTAGTGACTTGCCCTCCCCTACTGTTTCTCTCACTCATAACCATCAAAGATCATTTTTTTTTCTGTGTATAAACTTTTTTTTTTGGTTTTTGTAATAGTGGTCTCATACTATATTTGTCCTTTTGGGATTGCTTTATTTCACTCAGCATAATACCCTCCAGATTCATCCATGTTGTGAGATGTATCCCTGATTCCTCATTGCTTTTTATTCCATTGTGTTTATGTACCATAATTTTTTTAACTGTTCATCTATTGATGAACACTTAGCTTGTTTCCATCTTTTTGCTATTGTGAATAATGCTTCAGTGAACATGGGTGTGCATATGTCTATTCATGTGACGGTTCTTATTTTTCTTTGATACGTGGGGAGACCCTGGTGGCATAGTGGTTAAGTGCTACGGCTGCTAACCAAAGTGTCGGCAGTTCAAATCTGCCAACCACTCCTTGGAAATTCTATGGGGCAGTTCTGCTCTGTCCTATAGGGTCACTATGAGTCGGAATTGACTCAACAGCACTGGGTGGGCATGATCCTAGGAGTGGGATTGCTGATTGTATGATATTTCTATTTCTAGTTTTTTAAAGAGGCACCATATCATTTTCCATGGTGGCTATACCATTTTACTTTCCTACCAGCAGTACGTAAGGGTTCCAATCTCCCTGGAACCTCTCCAACAACCTTTATTTTCTACTTTTTTATTCGTGCCAGTAATGTTGGGGTGAGATAGTATCTCACTGCAGTTTTGATTTGCATTTCTCTGATGGCTAATGATCACGAACACTTCCTCATGTGTCTGTTAGCCGCCTGAATATCTTCTCTGGTGACATGTCTGTTCATATCCTTTGCCCGTGTTTTAATTGGGTTGTTTGTATTTTTGTTGTTGAGGTGTTGAAGTATTCTATAGATTTTAGAGATTACACCCTTGTCGGACATGTCATAGCCGAAGAATTTTTCCCAGTCTGTAGATTCTTTTTACTCTTTTGGTGAAGTCTTTTGATTGTTTAATTTTTAGAAACTCCCAGTTATCCAGTTTCTTCTCTGGTGTTTGTGCATTATTATAGTTTGTATTCTCTTTATGCCAAGTATTAGGAATCTTAGTGTTGTCTCTATTTATTCTTCTATGATCTGTATAGTTTCAGGTTTTGTATTAGGTCTTTGATCCATTTTGAGTTAATTTTTGTGTATGGTGTGGGTCTTCTTTCATTTTTTTTACAGCTGGACATCCAATTTTGCCAACACCACTTGTTAAAGACTGTCTTTTCCCCATTTAATGAACTTTGGTCCTTTGCCAAAGATCAACTGACTATAGGTGGGTGGATTTACATCTGGGTTCTCAATTCTGTCTGTTGGACTATGTTTCTGTCGTAGCAGTACCAGGTTGTTTTGCTACCATGACTGTGTAGCAGGTTCTGAGATTCAGGTATTGTGTGTCCTCCTATTTTGTTCATTTTCTTCAATAATGCTTCACTTATCCGGGGTGTCTTTCCTTTTCTTATAAAGTTAATGATTTGGTTTTCCATCTAGTTAAAGAATGCTGTTGGTATTTGGATCTGGGTTGCGTTATATCTGTAGATTGCTTTGGGTAGGATTGACATTTTCACAATGTTGAGCCTTTCTGCCCATGAACATTGTATGTTTTTCCATTTATGTAAATCTCTTTTGGTTTCTTGCAATAGTGTTTTGCAGTTTTCTTTGTATAAGTCTTTTACATCCCGGGTTAGATTTATTCCTACGTATTTTGTTTTTGTAGAAGCTATTATAAAACTATTGTTTTTCTGATTTCCTTTTCGAAGTTCTCTTTGTTGGTGTATGGGAAGCCAACTGATTTTTGTATGTTGACCTTATATCCTGCTACTCTGCTGAATCTTTCTAATAGTTCCAGTAGTTTTCCTGTGGAATCTTTGGGATTCTCTGTGTATAGTATTGTGTCATCTGTAAGTAGGGTAGTTTTACTTCTTCCTTTCCAATGTGGATGCCCTTAATTTCTTTTTCTTGCCTTATTGCTCTAGCTAGGACTTCCAGCACAATGCTAAATAGGAGTGGTGATAAAGGGCATCCTTGTCTTGTTCCTGTTCTCAGGGGAAATGCTTTCAGCCTCTCTCAGTTAAGAATGATTTTGGCTGTTGGTTTTGTATAGATGCTCTTTATTATGTTGAGGAATTTCCCTTTTATTCCTATTGTAATGAGAGTTTTTATCAAGAATGAGTATTGGACTTTATCATATACATTTTCTGCATCAATGGAGATGATCATGTGATTCTTTTCTTTTGCTCTATTTGTATGGTGGATTACATTGATCGATTTGCTTTTTATTTATTTGTTATTATTGTACTTTAGATGAAGGTATACAGAACAAACTAGCTTTTCATTAAACAATTAGTACACATGTTGTTTTGTGGTATTAGGTACCAACTCCATGACATGTCAATGCTCTCCCTTTTCTACCTTGGGTTCCCTATTACAGCTTTCCTGTCCCAACCTGCCTTCTAGTCGTTGCCCCTAGGCTGATGTGCCACTTTAGTCTCATTTTTTTTTATGGGTCTGTCTAATCTTTGGTTGAAGAATGAACCTCAGGAGTGACTTCATTATTGAACTAAAAGGGTGTCTGGGGGCCATACTCTTGGGGTTTCTCCAGTCTCTGTCAGGCCAGTAAGTCTGGTCTTTTTTTGTGAGTTAGAATTTTGTTCTATATTTTTCTCCAGCTCTGTCTGGGAGCATCTATTTTGATCCCTGTCAGAGCAGCCAGTGTTTGTAGCTGAGCATCATCTAGTTGCACTAGACTCAGTCTTGTGGAGGCTGAGGTAGTTGTGGTCCTTTAGTCCTTTTGACTAATCTTCCTGTTGTGTCTTTAGTTTTCTTCATTCTCCCTTGCTCCTGAAGGGGTGAGACCAGTGGATTATCTTAGACGGCCACTCACAGGCTTTTTAGACCCCAGATGCTACTCACCAGAGTAGAATGTAGAACATTTTCTTTATAAACTATGTTTTGCCAATTGAGCTAGATGTTCTCTGAGACCATGGTCCCCACAGCCCTCAGGGAGTTTGGATGTGTTTAATGGAGCTTCCATTACCTTGCCTTGGACAAGTGGTGCTGGTTTCTCCAGTATTGCATACTGTCTTACCCTTCACCAAAGTTACGACTTATCTGTTGTCTATTCAGTGCTTTTCCATTCCCACCCCTCCGCTCCCTTGTAACCATCAAAGATAGTTTCTTTGTGTATAAACCTTTTCATGAATTTTTATAGTAGTGGCCTCATACAATGTCCTTTTTGATTGACTTACTTCACTCAGCATAATGCCCTCCAGATTCATCCATGTTGTGAGATGTTTTGCATGCAGATTCATCATTGTTCTTTATTGTTTCTTAGTACTCCATTGTGTGTATGTACCATTGTTTATCCATTCATGTGTTGATGGGTATCTAGGTTGTTTCCATATTTTTGCTCTTGTGAACAATGCTCCAGTGAACATGGGTGTGCATATGTCTATTTGTGTGACGGCTCTTATTTCTCTAGGATGTATTCCTAGGAGTGAGATTGCTGGATCATATGGTATTTCTATTTCTAGCTTTCCTAGGAAGCACCATATCATTTCCCAAAATAATTGTACCATTTTGCATTGCCATCAGCAGTATATAAAAATTCCAATCTCCCAGCAGTCTCTCCAGCATTTCTTATTTTCTGTTTTTTTTAATTCATGCCAGTAATGTTGGGGTGAAATAGTATCCCATTGTGATTTTGATTTGCCTTTCTCTAATGTCTAGTGATCACGAGCATTTCCTCATGTGTCTGTTAGCCACTTGAATGTCTTCTTTGGTGAAGAGTATGTTCATTTCCTTTGCCCATTTTTTCATTGGATTGTCTCTTTGTTATAGAGGTGTTGAATTTTCCTATAGGCTTCAGAGATTAGAACTCAGTCGGATTTGTCATAGCCAAACATTTTTTCCCAGTCTATAGGTTCTCTTTTTACCTTTTTGGTGAAGTCTTTTGACAAGCATAAGTGTTTAATTTTTAGCAGACCCAGTTATCTAGCTTGTCTTCTGGAGTTTTCATATTGTTAGTTATGGTTTGTATCCTGTTAATGTTGTGTATTGGGACCTCTAGCATTGATCCTATTTTTTCTTCTATGACTTTATAGTTTTTGGTCTTAAATTTAGGACTTTGATCCATTTTGAAATAGTTTTTGTATATGGTGTAAGGTATGGTTCCTATTTTCATTTTTTTGCAGATGGATATCCAGTTTTGCCAGCACCATTTGTTACAAAGACTGTCCTTTCCCCATTAGATGGACTTTGGGCCCTTGTTGAAGATCAGGTGACTGTAGGTAGATGAATTTACATTTGGGTTTTCAATTCTGTTCCATTGGTCAATGTATCTGTCGTTGTACCAATACCAGGTTGTTTTGACTACCATGGCTGTATAGTAGGTTCTGAGGTCAGGTAGTGTGTTTATTCTTCTTCTTCAATGGTGCTTTACTTATCCGGGGTCTCTTCCCTTTCCACATAAAGTTAATAAGTTTTTCCATCTCTTTAAAGAATGTTGCTGGTATTTGGTTTGCTATTGCATTGTATTTGTAAATTGCTTTGGCTAGAATTGTCATTTTCACAGTGTTGAGTCTACCTATCCATGAGCATGGTATGTTTTTCCGTTTATGTAGATCTCTTGTGGTTTCTTGCAGTACTGTTTTGTAGTTTTCTTTGTATAGGTCTTTTACATCCCTGGTTAGATTTATACCTAAGTATTTTATTTTTCTAGGGGCTATTATAAATGGTATTTTTTTCCTGATTTCCTTTTTGTCGTTCTCTTTATTGGCGTATAGGAATCCAACTGATTTTTGTATGTTTATCTTGTATCCTGCTACTCTGGTGAATCTTTCTATTAGTTCCAGTAGTTTTCTTGTGGAGTCTTTTGGGTTTTCTATGTATAGTATCATATCATCCACAAATAGGGAGAGTTTAACTTCTTCATTACTAATTTGGATGCCATTTATTTCTGTTTCTGGTTTTTTTTTTTGTTTTTTTTTGCCTTATTGCTTATCTAGGACTTACAACACAGTGTTAAATAGGAGTGGTGATAAAGGGTATCTTTGTTTTGTTTCTGTTCTCAAGAGGAATGTTTTCAGCCTCTCTCCATTAAGAATGATATTGGCTGTTTGTTTTGCATAGATATCCTTTATTATGTTGAGAAATTTTCTTTCTATACCTATTTTATTGAGAGTTTTTATCAGGAATGGGTGTTGGACTTTGTTGAATGCTGTTTCTGAGTCGATTGAGATGATCATGTGATTCTTTTCTTTCTTTTTATTTACGTGGTGGATTACGTTGATTGATTTTCTAACGTTGAACCATCCTTGCATATCTGGTGTAATGGATTGAATTGTGTTCTCCAAAAATATGTGTTAACTTGGTTAGGCCATGTGTAGTTATCCTCCATTTTGTGATTTTCCTATGTGTTGTAAATCATCATCTCTGCCTGTGGTTAAAAGGATTACTCAGGTCACTTCCCTGATCAAAAAGGGAGCTTCCCAAGGGTGTGGGCTGCACCACATTTTATCTCTTAAGAGATTTAAAAAAAAAAAAAAAGGAAAGCAAGCAGAGAGTTGGGGACCTCATACCAGCAAGAAAGCACCAGGAGCAGAGCATATCCTTGGACATGGGGTTCCTGCACCTGAGAAGTTCCTTGACCAGGGAAGATTGAGGGCAAGAACCTTCCCCCAGAGCCAACAGAGAGAAAGCCTTCTCCTGGAACCAACGCCCTGAATTTGGACTTGTAACCTACTAGACTGTGAGAAAATAAATTTCTCTTTGATAAAGCCATCCACTTGTGGTATTTCTGTTATGGCAGCAATAGATGACTAAGACACGTGGTGTGAATCCTACTTGGTCATGGTATATTATTTCTTTTGATATGATGCTGAGTTCTACTGACCAGAATTTTGTTGAGAATTTTTGTGTCTATATTCATGAGAGATATTCGTCTGTCATTTTCTTTTTTTGTGGTGTCTTTGTCTGGTTTTGGTATCAGGGTTATGTTGGCTTCATGGAATGAATTTGGAAGGATCCCTTCCTTTTCTATCTTCTGAAGTAGTTTCAGTAGCACTGGTGTAAGCTCTTCTCTGAATGTTTGGTAGAATTCTCCAATAAAGCCGCCTGGGCTGGGGCTTCTTTTTGTTGGGAGTTTTTTTTAAATTACCTTTTCAATCTCTTCTCTTGCTATGGGTCTGTTCAGATTTTCAACATCATTTTGTTTTAGTTTGGGTAGGTAGTGTGTTTTTAGAAATTTGTCCACTTCCTCTAGGTTTTCAAATTTGTTGGACTATAGTTTTTCATAATACTCTGTTATGATCATTTTTATTTCAGTTAGGTCTGTTCATTTGGGCTGAGGGACTATGACCTGCCAAGTAGTGGCAGAGGCTGTGCAGGGGGAAGAAGGGTGGGGGGTGGGAAAATATGTATCGCTGGTTACCACGTGCTCTGTCTCCTGATGGGAGCTCCTGAAGCTGCCTTCCTGTACTCCCTGTCTGCCCATGTTGGTGGCTGAAGAGTCCAAGATGGCAAATCTGTGCTGTGTTAGCTGATAGGAGATGTCCTCTCTGTATCTCTCTTTGCTCTCTCTTCTCTGTCAGTTTCTTATTCCATTTGGTGCTTGGTTGAATTCTTTATCTCTTCATTAGGGTTCCAGGATTGACATTTGTCCGTTTTACTCAGTTTTTCAGGTCTTTGCTGTGGAGGGATGGCGTGGTGCTTCTGTCTACAGTGCCATGTTGGCTCTGCCTCTGTTGATTGATTTTCTAATGTTGAATCATCCCTGCATATTTTGGTATGAAACCCATCTGGTCATGGTGTATTATTTTTTTGATATGATGCTGAATTCTATTGGCTAGAATTTTGTTGAGAATCTTTGGATCTGTATTCATGAGAGAGAGTAATCTGTAATTTTCATTTTTTGTGATGTCTTTGCCAGGCTATAGGGTCGCTATATATTCATTTCATAGAATGAATTCAGAAGTATCCCTTCCTTTTCTATGTTCTGAAATAGTTTGAGTAGTACTGGTATGAGCTCTTCTCTGAATGTTTGATAGACTTCTCCAGCGAAGTCATCAGGCCAGGGATTATTTTGTTGGGAATTATTTCTATTACTTCTTCAATCACTTCTCTTGTTATGGATCTGTTCAGGTCTTCAACATCACTTGGTTTTAGTTTGGGTAGGTAGTGTATTTCTAGAAATTTGTCCATTTCCTCTAGGTTCTCAAATTTGTTGGAGTACAATTCTTCATAGTATTCTCTTACGATCCTTTTCATCTCAGTTGAGTCTGTTGTAATATGCCTATCTCCTGTTTTTCTTTTGTTAGTTTGGCCAATGGTTTTTCAGCTTTACTTATCCAAGCCCTTTTTCCCTTTCATGGTGATTTGTTTCTCCATCTCATTAAAAAATGTCACTGGTATTTGGATTGGGATTGCATTGTATCTATAGATTGTTTCGGGTAGAATGGACATTTTTACAATGTTGAGTCTTCCTATCCGTGAACAAGGTATTTTTTTTTCCCCACTCATGTAGGTCTCTTTTGGTTTCTTGCAGTAGTGTCTTATAGCTTTCTTTGTATAGGTCTTTTACACCTCTGGTTAGATTTATTCCTAAGTATTTTATCTCCTTAAGAGGTATTGTAAATGCTATTGATTTGGTGATTTCTTCTTCGATATTCTTTTTGTTGGTGTAGAGGAATCCAACTGATATTTGTACATTTATCTTGTATCCTGATACTCTGCTGAACTCTTCTATTAGTTCCAGTAGTTTTCTTGAGGATTCTTTAGGTTTTTCTGTGTATAAGATCATGTCCTCTGCAAATAGAGATACCTTTACTACTTCTTTGCCAATTTTGATGCCCTTTATTTCTTTATCTAGCATAATAGCTCTGGCTGGGACCTCTAGCACAGTGCTGAATAAGAGTGGTGATAAACAGCATCCTTGTCTGGTTCTCTTTCTCAAGGGGAATGCTCAGTCTTTCTCCCTTTGCGATGATGTTGGCTGTTGGCTTTGTATAAATGCCCTTTATAATGTTGAGGAATTTTTCTTCTATTCCTATTTTGCTGAGAGTTTTTGTCATGAATGGATGTTGGACTTTGTCAAATGCCTTTTCTGCATCAATTGATAAGATCATGTGGTTCTTGTCTTTTGCTTTATTTATGTGATTACATTGATTGTTTTTCTAATGTTGAACCATCCCTGCATACTTGGTATGAATCTCCCTTGTTTTGTTGAGGATTTTTGCGTCTGAGTTCATGAGGGGTATTGGCCAGTCATTTTCTTTTTTTTGTGGTGTCCTTACCTGGTTTTGGTATCAGGGTTATGCTGGCTTCATAGAATGAGTTTGGGAGTGTTCCTTCCTTTTCTATGCTCTGACGTACCTTTAGTAGTAGTGGTGTTAACACTTCTCTGAAAGTTTGATAGAATTCTCCAGTGAAGCCATCAGGGCCAGATTTTTTTTTGTTGTTGGAAGCTTTTTGATTACCTTTTTGATCTCTTCTTTTATTATGGGTTTATTTAGTTGTTCTACCTCTGTTTGTGTTTGTTTAGGTAGGTAGTGTGTTTCTAGAAATTCGTCTATTTCCTCCAGGTTTTCAAATTTGTTAGAGTACAATTTTTCATAGTATTCTGTTATGATTCTTAATTTCAGTTGGATCTGTTGTGATATAGCCCATCTCATTTCTTATTCAGGTTATTTGTTTCCTTTCCTGTTTTTTTTGTCAGTCTGGCCGAAGGTTTGATGATTTTGTTTATCTTTTCAAAGAACCAGTTTTGGTCTTATTAACTCTTTCAGTTGTTTTTCTGTTCTGTATTTCATTTAATTCTGCTGTAATTTTTATTATTTGTTTCCTTCTGGTGCCTGAAGGTTTCTTTTGTTGCTCTCTTTCTATTTGTTCAAGTTGTAGGGATAATTCTTTGTTTTTGGCCCTTTCTTCTTTTTGGATGTGTGAATCTATTGCTATAAATTGACCTCTGAGCACTGCTTTCACTGTGTCTCAAAGGTTCTGTTAGGAATTGTTTCCATTCTCATTGCATTCTATGAATTTCTTTATTCCATCCTTCACATCTTCTATAACCCAATCGTTTTTGAACATTGTTCAGTTTCCATGTGTTTGATTTCTTTTCCCTGTTTTTTCTGTTACTGACTTCTAGTTTTTGGCTTTATGGTCAGAGAAGTTGGTTTGTAACATTTCAATATTTTGGATTTCATTAAGGCTTCCTTTATGGCCTAATATGTGGTCTATTCTAGAGAATGTTCCATGTGCATTGGAAAAGAAAGTATACTTGGGTGCTGCTAAGTAGAGTGTTCTGTATATGTCTATGAGGTCAAGTTTGTTGATTGTGGCATTAGGTCTTCCGTGTCTTTATTGAGCTTCTTTCTGGATGTTCTGTCCTTCACTGAAAGTGGTGTGTTGAAATATTGTATTATTGTTCAGCTGTCTATCTTGCTTTTCAATGCTGTTAGAGTTTGTTTTATGTATCTTGAAGCCCTGTTGTTCATACATAAATATTTAATATGGTAATATCCTCCTGGTGTATTGTCCCTTTAATCATTGTATAGTGTCTTTCCTTATCTTTTGTGGTAGATTTAACTTTGGAGTCTGTTTTGTCAGAAATTTGTACTGTCACTCCTGCTCTTTTTCAATTGTTGTTTGCTTGATATATTGTTTTGCATCCTTTGAGTTTTAGTTTATTTATGTCTTTAAGTCTGAGGTGTGTCTCTTTCAGGCAACATGTAGACGGATCGTGTTTTTTTATTGATTCTGCAACTCTCTGTCCCTTCATTGGTACATTTAGTCCATTTACTTTCAGCGTAATTTTGGACAGGTATGAGTTTAGTGCTGTCATTTTGATCTCTTTTTTCGTGTGTCGTTGAGTTTCTTTTCCCCACTTAATTTTTTGTGCGAGGTAGTTTATCTGTATATATCGTCTTCTCCTCTTATTTGTTGTTGTTGATTTTTTTTCCTTTCTTGCTGAGTCTTTATGTTTTTCTTGTATTTTATTTTGATGTGTAGAATTGTCAGTCTTCTTTGTGGTTACCTTAGTATTTATCCCTATTTTTCTAAGTTTAAGCCTAACTTTTATCTCCCTATATTTTATTGTCTTCCTCTGCATATGAAAGATCTATGATTACATTTTTAAGTCCCTCTTTATTGATTTAATGTCATCTTTTACATAATGATATTGCTGATTCCCTCTTTTGAGCATTTTTTTAATCTTGATTTATTTTTGCGATTTCCCTATCTGGGTTGACACCTGGTTGCTCTGTCCTGTGTTCTAGTCTTGGGTTGTTATCTGATGTTACTGATTTTCCAGCCAGAAAATTCTCTTTAGTATTTTTTGTAGTTTTGCTTTTGCAAATTCCCTATGCTTTTGTTTATCTGGGAATGTCCTAATTTCACCTTCATGTTTGAGAGACAGTTTTGCTGGATATATGATTCTTGGCTGGCAATTTTTTTCGTTCAATGCTTTATATATGTCATCCATTGCCTCTTGCCTACGTGGTTTCTGCCGAGTAGTTGGAGCTTATTGTTATTGACTCTCCTTTGTAGGCGACTTTTTGTTCATCCCTAACTGCTCTTAAAATTTTCTCTTTATCTTTGGTTTTAGCAAGTTTGATTATAATATGTCTTGGTGACTTTCTTTTGGGATCTACCTTGTATGGGGTTCGGTGAGCAGGTTGGATAGATGTCTTCTCATCTTTCATGATGTCACGGAAGTTTTCTGCCAACAAATCTTCAACAATTCTCTCTGTATTTTCTGTTATCCTTCCTTGATCTGGTACTCCAATCACTCGTAGGTTATTTCTCTTGATAGAGTCCCACATGATTTTTAAGGTTTCATCATTCTTAAAAATTCTTTTATCTGATTTTTCTCCGAATATGTTGTTGCCAAGTGTTTTATCTTCAATCTCGCTAATTCTGACTTCCAATTCCTGAACTTTACTCTACTGACTTTCTACTTAGTTGTCTAATTCTGTGATTTATTGTTAATCTTCTGAATTTCTGATTGCTGTCTCTCTATGGGTTCTTGTAGGCTATTAAATTTTTCCTTATGTTCTTGAATAATCTTCTTAATTTCCTCAACTGCTTTATCTGTGTGCTCCTTGGTTTGTTCCGCATTTTGCCTGATGTCCTTCTTGATGTCTTGAAGAGTTCTGTATGTTAATCTTTTTTATTGTACATCTGGTAATTCCAGGAATACATTTTCATCCAGAAGATTCATTGATTCTTTGTTTTGGGAGTTTGTTGAAGAAATCATGGCCTGTTTTTGTGGTTTGATATCAACTGTTGTCTCTGAGCCCTCTCTAAGTTATTGTATTAATTTATTTTATGTTTGCTTACTGTGTCCTAGCTTCTTACTTTGTTTTATTTTGATATACCTGAATAGGCTACTAGAGTGAGCTAACTTGATTACTGGCGCCTTTGAAGCACTAATGTCCTGTCACCAGTTGGCTACATCTGTTACCAGGTATATGAACCTAGGAGTCCATTTGCTATTCTTGTATAGATTTAGCTCAGGTGTCCAGGTAGTCAGTCACCTAGTGTGTGGTATAGGCTCTCACCTATGATCTTAGAAGAGGAGAGGTGATTGGTGTATGCACAGGTTTATTGTTGCAGCAGAGGGTCACACTATGAGGAAGGCAGTGGGCTGACAACCTTCCCCCAAGTGCTTGTGAGGAAGGCAAGTCTCTGTTCTCTAGAGTGCTCTGGTGGGTGGGATCTGCAACCGTACCATAGGCAATCAATGCTTTTAACTGTAAGGACTGGGAGGCACCACTTATCCTTGGACCCCTGTCACAGGTGTCTACGTGGTGTGGTTGGAGCCACCTGACCTCAGGCTCCTGCTGTGGGTAGGTGAGGGCCCTGTTTAATAGGCAGAGAAGCAACAAATGTCTATACCCCCACCACCACACAGCTGAAACAGTTACAGTCAGACCTCAAACAGATTTGCCCTTGCAATATAACAGCCAGATCCCATCTGCTGTAATGGGGCCACCTGGATCCATGCAGGGGTGAAAGACAAAGTCTGTGGACCAATTGTTCCTGGGTAGGATCTGCTTCTGCTCCGAGTTTCCAGATTAGGGGAGTTGGCAGAGTATTTTTCCCCCATTTGTTAATTTGTTCCTTCTCCAAGTCCAGGAGAATGGCTCAGGAAGTGCAGCAGGACCTATCTCAGGCCCAGGGAAATCAACTGTTATTGAAGCCAGCTGGGGCAGAGGGAGGTAGGATCAGATAGAGTTCTTTCAAAAGGAGGAACTATTAGATCCATGCAGTAAATTAGACAAAATCACTTATCTTGTGCCAAGAGCACCATTTTATCTCAGATTCCAGAGGCGTGCGTAGATCCTGTGCACTGGCTCAGTCCCACTGTGGTAGTGCCAGGGGATTGGAGCTGCACTACCTCACCTTCTTTCGCTGAAGCAGCAGTGTTCCGAATGCCAGCACTAGCCCCACTCTGGTCGCATCAGAGGATCAGAGGTGCCCCGCTTTGCTTGCCTTCTTTCATCGAAGCAGTGACGTTCCCAAACACTACCTCAAGTCCTGCCGTAGTCATACCAAGGGATCAGGGGTGTGCCACTTTGCTTGCCTTCTTTGGCTGAAGCTGCCATGTCTTGAACACTACTGCCAGTCCTGCTGTGGTTGCAGCTGGGAACTGGGGCTAAGGTGCTCCTGTCAACTTGACAATTCCTTGCTGCTTCTGCACCATTTCTCTCTCCCCCATCACTCAGTCCAATTTCTTAACTTTGCCTTTGATGATTAGGGTTCCTAGCTTGTCATATATATAATCGATTCACTTGTTTTTTCAAGGCTTTTTGTAAGAGGGACCACCAGAAGTATCTGACTACTCCACTATCTTGGCCCTGCCTCCCTTAGGTTTTCTTAATTATTTTCTCTGTGAGGCTGGAGCTGGTGTGTGGGGACGAGGGGGGACTTAGGCTGACAGTGGGCTGGTAGCTCTCAACCTGCAGTGGTTCGGTATGGTCCCACCCAGAAGGAGTAGAGGTGTTGTACAGGGCTAGGTGTGAGGGAAAAAGAAAAGGAAGAAATAAGGGGAAAAAAAGGCATGTCAAGAGCTAGTGAGTAGGGGTGGGGTAGAGCTGGGGTGACAGCAGACCAGTAGGTCTCTAGCCAAGCAGTATGGCATGGCCTGTTTCCCCATATGGAGGGTGTTGGGGTGGTGTATGGCACTAGATAGGAGGGAGAAAGAAAAGAAAGAGAGGGAAAAAAATGGTGCTGCAGAAGTGGTGAGTAGGGGCAGGGTGGGCCTAGGGTAATGGTGGGCCGGTGTCTCTCTAGCTGAGTGGCATAGAGTGGCCAGTTGGGAAGGGATGGGGGAGCCCTACAGGGCAGAAAACTGAGTGGTAGAAAAGCATTTTTTCTCTTGTTACTGGGTGCTCTGTCTCCTGCTGGGAGCTCCATGATGTTGCCTTTCTGTACTGCCTGTCTGGTGTCATTGTTGGCTGTGCTCCAAGATGGTGAGGCTGTGCTGTGTTAGTTGGCTGGGGACCTCCACTCAATTTGTCTCCTCATTCTCCGTTTTCCTTCAGTTTCTTCTTCTATTTGGTGTTTGATATAGTTTTTTAGCCCTTCACTTGATACTTAGGGTTCCAGGATTGATGTATTTGTTTTACTTAGTTTTTAGGTCTTTGCTGTAGAGGGACAGCATGATGTGTCTGTCTAGAGCACCATGTTGAGTCTGTCTCTTGGAAAAGTTTGAGGTTTGACTGAATGTGCTCCTGACACTGGATATAAAAGAGAAATAATGAACCGTTTGAGCAGAAGAGCCTCAGGTATTGTCGAGTCTGGGGTTGGCAAAGACATAGCAGAGGGGTTGTTACTCATACATCTTGCACCCATGACAGGCATCACCAATCAATCTCAATAGCCTTTTATGCTGAATTTAGAGTTGGCACCATAATCCTTAGCATGGTACTTCCAGGTACTTTCAGACAGACACTACATTTTGAATGGAAAAGTCTGGTGAGATAAAACTCATTTGTCATTCTTTATCCAACTCCTTTGTTATAGATGAAGAACTGAGGTTCAGAGAGGGCAAATGACTCACCCAAGGTCACATGACAGAGGTAAATTTAGAACCAAGCCTTCTTTAGTTGAGGGGGTAGAACTAACCCACAAGATAATGAAGTGCTAGGCCAGTGGCCGGGGCGGGGGCGGGGGGAGGGCGGGGGTTGAAAGACTCTGGGAAGGTTTTTAGCAGGGACTGTACCTATCTGGACCTAGATGACTTAGATAGGTGGAGAGAAGAGAGAACAGTGTTCATGGTGATGTACAGGTTTTCCTAAGTTGGGGAGAGGACTGGGAAGATCTTGCCTTTGAGGTAGGATTCTTCCATAAACTGCCATGGAAGAAGTGTCTGAAAAGCTTCCCTCCTGTCCTGGTATTTGCTGTAGGAGTCATTACTGTCGTATCTGTCCCTGCTTAGAGGCAAGAATTGTCCTGTGTGGGGGCAACCATAATCCATTGAATGGTCATCCTGATAATGACTAATTACTAATGATTAGACTAGTGACTTTGACACTGTGCAGGACACTGATTGATGCACTTAATGACGTATCTTGCTGCACCTTTTTGCTACAAGCAGAGACAGTACTGAGCAGAAGGTAGAGCTCATTCTGCTTTGGGAGAAGCATTCAGAGGGAGGAACACACCTCATTTCTTCCTTTAATTGGGACCAAGACTATGGCTTTGTTTGCTTGTGATCTCCATTTTTAAAAGTCTGCACATTTTAGTAGAGCTTCACTATGGCAGGTCTCCAGGCTGAGCTTACTAATTGGGATTTTCAAAGACAATTTCTGTTCTGAGTTGGATACTTGGGTGAGAAGATCTGTGAGAGAGGCTTTGAAGTGGAACCCAGTTGGGTTCCAAGCCCAGCTTCACTTCTTCTAGTGGTGTAACCTTGAGCAAGTTATTACCCACTCTGTGCTTCAGTTTCCTCCTCTGTCCAATGTAGATCATATGAACACTTACCCTGCAGGGTTGTTTGAGGATTCAATGGAACAAATATGGAGAACTCAGCAAAGCACCTGATACATGGCAGACCCTCGGTAAGTGATAGCTATTAGAATTTTATAATTAATTTGCTATTAGAATGTTCCCTTGATTCCAGGATTCTGCAATTTCCTGTGCCAAAATGCTTGGTGAATCCCATTGAAGGGTTTATAAGAAAGGGCAGCACTAGGTATTTTTCATTTTTACTACTGTATTCTTCATTCTTGAAAGGTTGTTGTTCTTGTTAGTTGCCATTAATTTGATTCTGATTCATGGTGACCCTGTGTGTAGATGGTAGCATTTGGTGAGCATGACTTGGCAGCAGAGTAAGGAAGGAATCTGAAAATGGAATGTTAAAACTAGAAGGATATTTCAAGGCCATGTATCCTTAGTTCAACTCTTCACTTATACAGATGAAGAGACAAAGCCCAGAGAGGCTAAGTGAGTTGCCCAAAGTCACACAGCAAGTTTGTTATAGAGGAAAAGAAAAGAAGCAGGTGAGAAGTCAAAGGTTGCCTACACTTGAAAATACAATGTCTTTTCTTACTTCCTGGTGGTTATTTCAGGCCCTGGTGGGGTAAGGGAGGATCAGAGAGATCTGACTCTAGATCCAAACTCTACCAATTAGTAGCTCTGTTACCTCCAACTTGCTTGTGAGGTTCAGTTCTCTCATTGCCAAACAGGGAATAATAAAGACAGAATTTCATAAGGTTGTCAGTGAGTTAAGTGAGATAAGACGTGAGATGTCTTGGGACAATGCCTGCTAAATAGTAAACACTCAGTAAATATCAGCAATGATGATGAAGATGACATTGATAGAATCCAGAAAAATAGATCTGAGTGGGTCAAAAGGAAACCAGGCAGAGGATTTGGGAGAAAGTTGGCATTTGTCTACCCCTCTTTTTTCTCCTTTGGTGTGGTATCTTTGGAGATGTAAGTTTGCCAAAAATGCTGGTGCATGTCTTCTGTTGCGGGTACTACTTACTTCCTCTGTGGCTGAGATGGAGGAGGGAGAGAAGGCTGAGATAACGAGCTGGGGCGTTGTTGTTGTTAGGTGCGATTAAGTCAGTTCTAACACATTGGGACCCTATGTACAACAGAAAGAAACACTGCCCTATCCTGAGTCATCCTCACAATCGTTGTTATGCTTGAGCCCATTGTTGTAGCCACTGTGTCAATCCATCTCACTGACATTTTTTCTCTTTTTCACTGACCATCTACTTTACCAAGCATGATGTCCTTCTCCAGGGACTGGTCCCTCCTGATAACATGCCCAAAGTGCCTAAGACATAGTCTCGCCATCCTTGCTTCTAAGCAGCATTCTGGCTGTACTTCTTCCAAGACTGATTTGTTCATTCTTTTGGCAGTCTATGGTATGTTCAATATTCTTTGCCAACACCACAATTCAAAGGCGTCACTTCTTTGGTCTTTCTTATTCGTCATCCGGCTTTCGCATGCATTTGAAATGATTGAAATTATCACGGCTTGGGTCAGGTGCACCCTAGTCCTCAAGGTAGACATCTTTGCTTTTTAACACTTTAAAGAGGTCCTTTGCAGTAAATTTGCCCAATGATATTTGACTACTGGGGTGGAGATGCCTGTAACTCTGTAGAACTGCAGCCAGGCAGACTGTAGTGGAATGGAATGCAGTGTGTGTGAAATGCGGTGGGGAGAGGATACTGGGTTAAGAATGTGCTAAAAAACCAGGGTTCACTTGGACAAGATGCTTCTTCTCTTTGAGTCTCTGTTCCCTACTCTATGGAAAGGATGTTCAGTACCTGCTGCATGCTGGGCACTGGGCTAGGTACAAGATTCAGTGAACATCCTGATCCTCCTTCAGTGTTAGAGCAGTCGCTATTGTGCTCACAGGTGGGGATGCAGTGAGGACCAAATAGTACTTGATGCTCACAGAAATCTAAAGCATTAGCAATTTAAATTATAATTAACAAATCAGTTTTTTTCCTCAGAGGAACAACAACAAAAAAGATTATCCTGGCGTATAATAAACAGCCAATCAGTGAGGATAGATGGATAGATGAGAGAATATATGAAAGAACCAATGCTGAAAGTGTGAAAAGTACTTCAGAGCAACTCTAATTTCCTTTGTTTTCTGGCTGTGTCAAGAAGTAGTTAAGTAGGAAAGAGGCAACAGATGCTATTAGAGGAGGTGACAAGATGCTCAAGATAAATTTCACCTTCTTCACCTGTTTGTTCAGGACCATGTCAGCCCCAGTGAGGTACGTATTATTTTCCAATTTCACAAGCCATCATTCTTCCCTTTTTCTTTTCTTTTCTGGCTTTCCATTCTTCTGTGTTCAGTAAAACCCTTCTGGCACTTGCTCTCATGGGGACATTGGCTGTTAGTCAAAACCTTCTTCCCTTCAGGGAAACAAAAGCAAATCAATACATGATATTAAACAACCTGAAGACCCTAGCGACTTAACACTTCACATAAATATCGGTCAGCCCTGCAGCTGTAGATGGTCTCTCTTTACATCTGTCATTTCCTCTGTCTCTTCTCTCATCTGCCCCTTGGTGTCTCCCTTGGAGTGGTTCAGAGAGGCAAAGACAAAATAAGCTTGGAGGAAATAACTAGAGGTAGAGCAGTCCCCATCACTGAAAACATTGAAAGGAAGGCCTAACGATCTGTCTGTGTGGGAGAGTATGCCATTCAGGATCTTTAAAATTGTAAGTGACAGAAAACTCATCTCAAGTAAGTAACAAAGAAAACTTAATGGTTCAGGGACATTTACTGTCTAGGAATAGGGCTGGCTTCAGGTATGGTATGATTCTGGGGTTCGAATGATGTCATTGTAAACCTATTTATTTCTCTTCATCTTTTGGCTCTACTTTCTTCTGCTTAAGCTTGCTTTCAGGCTTCAGGATGACAGCAGCAACTCAAGACCTACCATTTTCCTACCTGGTGAGAGATTAAGTCAGTTCTAACACATTGGGACCCTATGTACAACAGAAAGAAACACTGCCCTATCCTGCGTCATCCTCACAATCGTTGTTATGCTTGTGACACAGCAGAACTGCCCCATAGGGTTTCCTAGGCAGTAATCTTTATGGGAGCAGATCACCAGGCCTTTCTCCCGTGAACTCACTAGGTGGGTATGAATTGCCAAACTTTTCGCTATAGCTGAGTGTTTAACCATTGCGCCACCAGGGTTCCTCCAAACAGATGCCTAGCAAGACCCAATGAGAATCATTCCGCCATTATAATGTCACTTCTTTAGGTCTTGAAAGCTTTTCCTACATGAGTCTTCTTATTGTTCACATTTTAAGTTCTAAGTAAAAAAGTCTTTTGACTGGAAAAAACCAAGGGACCCAAATTTAGGGTTTGGGGTGGGAGCTGTGGGGTGTGCGCGGAGAGAAGGAAGAAATAGCTGAGCAGAGGATGCTGAAGGCCAAAAGGCTGAAGGCTGGGTGTGGTGTGAAAGTTGGGTCCCTGAGAAATTAAAACAATTATTAAATCTTTTAAGCATCCAAAATGAATTGACCATCATATAATGAAAAAAAAAAAAAAAAGAACACCCAAGTATTTTCCACCAAGTTTGGGACATAAAAGTTTATAGATAAAAAAATAAGCTTCTTACATGGCCTTTCCCCATTCCCTTCCATTCCCGGCATTAACCATGATAACATATTTAGTATTTCCATACTGCCTTTATATTTCTTATGTATATATGTATACATAAACAATGTGTAAACATTTTTGCATGTTGTTAAATCTTATGGAAATGGAATCATGCTGTTTGTATCTTTCTGCAATGTGCCCTTTCCCTTTAATAGTATTTTTGACATTTATTCATGTTGAAACACATAGCTTTAGTTTATTTATTTTTTATTGTGTGAAAAATGAGATTTAACAAAATGTTTGCCATTTTAATATTTTTAACATGTACAATTCGCTGCCATTAATTATATTCATCATGTTATGTGACCATCACCACTATCTATTTCCAAATTTTTCTACTACCCTTAAAAGAAACTCAGCGTTCCCTAAGCAAGACTCCTCTGCCAAATGGGGGTGGTAATAGTACTCATCTCATTGGTTATTTGAAGGATGGATGAGCTAATTCTTGTAACACACTAACACAGTGAGTAGCCTGGGCCCATAATAAGTGTTCAATACATGATAGCTATTAGCATTATTAGAAATCACATCGTCTGGACATTACCATCTTTCTCATCCTTGAGGACTCCTTTCTCAGGCAGGAGCTCATGTTTTGAAGTATTTTTTTCTGTGCTGAATAAACCTCATGAGTTAAGCAGCATTTAATTCTTTATTTCATTTTTAGCTATCAGAGCCATATGTGACTGCTAACCAGCTTCTGACTAGCAGAAGTGAACACTGAATTGATCTAATTCCAGCCCAAAACAAGAAGACTTGGTTTTTAGTTAGCCAGTGTGGCTTCATCACATGTATAGCTACCATCAGGGTTTTAGATGATTTGTCTTTAACCAGTGACCACTGTGACGACCTCTAGATTGTGACCCTAGGTCTAGCCCTACCTTTGTGTTTCACGGATGGAAAAAGTGAGGCCCCAAAGAAGAGCAGGAAACCTCTTATTGTTCCTTTATGGAGACATGGTCACTCACTTAGTGACCAAGTATGGCGTTGGTCCACATATCTGACTAATTGAAAGAGGGCTGTTCTGGTTATATATTGCTGTATAATAAATCTCCTCAAAGTTCAATGGTTTAAAAAAATAGTTTATTATCTTTCATGTTTCTAGGGGTTGACTGGGCTCAGATGGATGGGTTTCACTTGGGATCCCTCCCTCCATTGCAGTCATACAAAAGTTCAACTATGTGTCCAAGATGGCACCCTCACATGGCTGGCAGTCAACCTGAGTGCCTATATATGGTCTCTTCATGAAGCTTAGACATCTCACAGCATGCTGGCTAGATTCTGAGAGGAAGCATCTCAAGACTGAGTTTTCCAAGAGGAAGGCAGCAAAAATTCCCAAACTAGTTAAATGCTAAGCCCAGAATAGACATACCTTCACTTCCACGATATTCTACTGGTCCAGGCAGTCACAGGCCCACCAGATTCAAGGAGATAAGGTAGAATCCACTTCTTGCAATTCTTGATGATAGGGTGGCAAAGGAGATTTGGAAAGGAGTAAAAACTCCTGTCATGAAATCTCTTCTCCCCTTTTCTTCTAAGGAATAGTTGGTTTGCAAACATCTGTGGTCACTTGCTGAGGAAAATAAAAATTTTGGCCTTTCCTCCCTAGCTCTGTCAGTCCTGGGGGCATGCGGGAGAAGCAGCTTAATTCCAATTGGAAGAATCGTGGATAGAGTGAAAAGTCCTCTATTCTCTGGCAAAGCAAGAATATTAAATATTAAAAAAAAAAAAAAAAAAACACCTTACTGAACAAACCACGTGCATACTAATAACAGATGAAATTATTTTTTAACTTGTTTTTGGGTAACGTTCATACTAAAACATCCTGTACTTGAATTATTAAAAACAATGTTGAGTAAAGAATTGCTTAATTTAGTAAATAATTTTAAAGCAAGCCATTATTTTCTCCAAACTCGAATTTGCTGAAAGCACTCCAAGAATTTTATTATCAGCATGACTGCATAATGTAATTGTGTAATTAGTAACACATCTGACACTGTTGGAGAGATTTAGTTTTACTTAGGGCAAGAACAAAATGTAGTGCTGTATTATTTTTTAAGACTGCATGAGGGACACTGCCCTGTTTTACTGGTTGAAAAAATTTTTTTTTACTTCTCATTTTTATTTAATACACTGCATTGTGTATGGCTGAAGTCACAGAAAAGAACCAACATTTATTGACGTTGGGTCTGTGGATAAAGCCTAAGGTCTGAAACTGGCCTGATCTAGGTTTGAATCCTGGTGGTGACTCTTGTTACCGTTTTGTGTGTGTGTGTGTGTGTGTGTGTGTGTGTGTGTGTGTGTTTAGCAAGTTATATAACATAAATCTGAAATCCATTATTGTAAAATGGGAACAATAATCTCTATTTTGTAAGCCTGTTTAGACTCTTAAATGGGATAATAATGTATGTAGAAGGCCTGGGGATCATGCTGGGCAGGTAAGAGTACTAGGTTAAGTTCCTTTGTCTTCCCTACTAAGCTATATTGTCTGCTGTGAAATAGACTGTCTTATTTATTTCTGTATCTACAGCACCAAACCCATGATCTGGTACATGGAAGATGAATAATATACATAATTTGGTGATTAAATTCTTCTCTGAGCCCACCAGCCCCCTCCCAGTGCAGGTCAGTTTTTGAAATGAATGCTTGACTTTGTGAGTGGTTGGCTTGGATGGTCAGCTTAAGATCCATCTCAGGGGTGTTTTCTACTCCAGGCCAGGTCTGGTGAGTGCAGATGGATGAATTGCCAGGTTTTCACATAGATGCACTAAGGAAAGTAGCCTTTCAAGGAACCTACAACCTGCATTTAGAATGCCTTGAATTATCAGTTACAAGCTACATCTCACATTGACAAATTTCCCTCATACAATTTGATTTAGAGGGACAAATGTTGATTCAGAGAGCGGAGTTAGGAAGCTATTCCTGTAAACTCATGGAGGGGTGGTGTCTTCAGCATGATTGATGAGCTTGTCAGAGTCTTGGATGATAGTTGCTGTGTGGTAGGCAGAATTCTAAAATGACCCCCAATGATCCTTACTCTTGTATAATCTTGTCCACTTGAGTGTGGATGAGAACTGTGATTATGATGAAATATCACACCATGACTACATTACATGATACAACAAAAGGAATGTAACTAAGTTTACTAATCAGTTGGCTTTGAATTAATGAAATTGATGGACTGGCCTAACACAAGAATGCTTTAAATCTGGGTTTAGACTTTAGAGAAAGAGGAAGTAAGAGATTCTAAGAGTGAGGGGTTTTCAATATGAGGAAGATTCCATTGCTGCCTTTGGAAATGGTGGAGGCCACATGACAAGGATGAGAGAGTCGCTGGAGGAGCTGAGAGTGACAGCCTACAAGAAACGAGGACCTCGTTCCTACAAACACAAAGAACTGAATTCAGCCTACAACCACATAAGCTTGAAAGAGGACCCTGAGCTTCAGAAAGGAACATAGCCCAGCCAACTCTTTGGTTTTAGCCCAGTGAATTAATTGCATTGCGGTGAATCCAGTCACACTGAGCCCAGACGTCTGCCCTTTAGAAACTGAGATAATAGCTTTGTGTTATGTTGAGCCACTTTGTGATAATTTGTTGCACAGCACTAGAAAAGGAACTTACTCAGTAATTCTCATTGTGAGGTCTTAAGTTGAATTATTTCCTCTTCATAGTTGTTAGTTTCCTCACCTTTATGCAAGAGGGTAGTCTACTCGAGAACACTGGTTCTCATATTAATCGTGCACCAGAATCACCCAGATTGTGAGGGTGCAGCTTAAAATGCAGATTCCTGACCTTTCTCCTAATCTCCTGAATCAGATTACCTGGGAGTAAATCTGGGGGCTACATTGTTAATAGCTGCTCCCAGGTGATTCTGATGTTTGTGGGCCTGAATTCCACTGGGCACGAAATCTGCTGACAACCTGCAATAGTGATTTCTATGGTCCTTTCTGGCACAAGACAGGTAAAGTGATGGAGACGTCCTTTTTTCTTTCATTGTAGTAAGTCATTGCCACGTGCATGGAGGGCTCACTTGGTGTCAACCACTGTGCGAGGGCTTTATTTACTTTCTCTCAGTTAAGCATGGTAATTACTTGTCAGGTAGGCACAATTAGAGGAGCCCTGGTGGCACAGTGGTTATGTGTTTGGCTGCTAACCAAAAGGTCAGTGGTTTGAACCTACAAGCTGCTCTGCGGGAGAAAGACATGGCAGTCTGCTTCCTTTAAGATTTATAGACTTGGAAACCCTATGGGGCAATTCTACTCTGTTGCTATGAGTTGGTTTGGTAGGCACGATTATTAGCCAAACCTCACTGCAGCTTGAGAAGGCTGAGCTGGTTGACAAGGTGACACAGTACATGAGAGATGGAATTGAAATTTAAGCCCAGGTCTCCAGCATCATAAGTTGAGACTCTTAACTACTAAGCTATATTTTCTGCTATGAAATAGACTGTCATTCATTCCTGTATCTGCAGCACCAAACATGTGGTGTGGTACATGGAAGATAAATAATATACATAATTTGGTGATTAAATTCTTCTCTGAGCTCACTAGCCCCTGCCCAGTGCAGGACAGTTTTTGTAATGGAAATGGAAAGGGAGAGGAAGGCAGCTGGTGAGGACTTTTTCCATGACAGGACTCCTGGACCCTCCGCACCTCCTTATCCTGCTTCTCTCTTTCTCTTTCTATTCCAAACCCAAACTGCTAAGGCTGCCCGTCAACAAGACTCTGCTTTGGTTTAGACAGTTTTGCTGAGTGAGTCTTTGTATGGCATGCAGTATTCAGGTGGGGAGAGTCCTTGGGTGCTACAAATCCTTAAAACGTTTGACTGCTAATCGGAAGGTTTGAGTTTGGAGTCCACCCAGAGGTTTGGAAGAAAGGCTTGACAATCTACGTCTGAAAAATCAATCATTGAAAACCCTATGGAACACAGTTCTACTTTGACACTCACGGGATCACCCTGAGTTGGAGTCAACTTGACAGCCGTTGGTTAATGGTTTATTTAGATGAGCAATTGTAGAAGTTTAGAGCTGAAGTCCAAGGCTGGAATCAAGTAGGTATGATATGGGTTGGCTGCCTGACTCACCACAGCTGCCCTTTTGCATAGGGGTGGTCTTCTAGCTGCTGTTCCCATATCATGGAATCCTGGTCCTCGGGCCATAGCTGATTAGTATAGGAGAATGAAGACACTGAAAGCTGGAAACTTGGATCAGAAAGACTCTGATCCTGGTGGTCTATGTAGCCAAGTCTGCTCAACACCAGCGCTCTGGTAAGAAAGTCCACACACCTCTCCCTGCTGCCCAGGCCCCTGGATCCATGCTGCCTCCTGCCTTTCTGGAGCCTTAGGCTTTTACGTCTATTTGGTAGGATATTCCAGTTTGCATTAAGTTATCTTTTTGATTTAAGACAGCCCAAGTCAGATTCTATTGCTGGTAATCAAAAGAACCCCTGCTAATGGAGGAGTAGTGGCATTCTGAGGTGGAAGGAACCTGAAGCATCTTTGCTGAACTGTGCAGCCTGGCTGAGCAGGCAGAGACTGATCTGCCCTACAAGCAGCCTTCGTGTCCTTCACAGTGGACAGTGAGCCTAAATAAGTGTCACCATCTGTGATAACTACCCCATTCCTCTGTCCCTCCAAAATTGACTCAACCATAAAAATCCCAACTCTTCCATGTGAAAGAACTAAAAAAGTTGTGCCAAAAATATTTAAAATATCTTTCCTCTCTATTCCTGTCATAGGCTGGGTTCTGTAAAAAAAAAAAAAAAAAGAAGCAAAATCAGTGAAGTGTGTGTGACGTCTTGTCTTAGACAAGGGCAGAAACCCAGCTATCCTGGTCCTGGTAGCTCACAATCATTCCTCCCTTTGGCAGTTTGGAAAGCAGGCTGACATATGTCATCTCCTCTAAGCTCTGCCCCAAGCTGGGTGGTGAGGTAGTTGTGCCTCACCCTATCTCACCTATGAGGAGACTGCAGCTCAGAGAAGCTCCCAGCTTGCCCAGGAACACACAGAAGAACCAAGACTCAAAGCTGGGTCTTCTGACTTCAAAAGCTGGGTCCAGTCTGCAACATGACCCTCACACTCCGTGAAAGATTCAGGCAGTTGGTTGATAAAACATAGCAGCTGGCAGAAGAAGCAGTGAACAAACACCTAAGGGGAATCCTAAACAGTGGAGAGAGGAAAGCAAACGTTAAAAACCTATGGATGGGAAAAAAAAAAAGGAAAAGAAATAAAGCCATTTGGAAGTGCTCAGATGCAGTGGATGATTTAATAAGCCGTCTGTTCTGATCCATCTTGCTACCCTGCTCTCAGCAGGGTGCCGTATGGAAGCTCCTACTTAGCAATTATAAAGAATGATCTTGCTTCCTGTCTGGGATCTTATGATTTTTTTAGGCAGCTCAGCTGATAAGCTGTTTTTCTTGGGAAACAGAATTTGACGTGTATGTGCGTGTATGTAAGTGTTTTGCAGGGGTAGGGGACAGAGATTGGGATTGATCCCTAAAATCTTTCCACCCTTGTAACAACCCTTTTCCTGCTGATTCCTGGTACCTGGACACCAGGTTAACCTTCCTGCCTTCTACCTGATCAAATCGTACCCAGCCTGTGACCTTGGGACTCAGGTCCCTGCTAAGTAGTAACAAATTCATCAGACAAATGAATCCTTAGTCAAGATGGTTCCTATTCAGTTAAGGAAATTAATTCATTCAACAAATATTTATTGAGAACTTCTAAGAACATTCATGCTTTCATGGAGTCTGTATTCTAAGTGGTGAGGTTGATGGGAAGCAAGGAAACAAATAAATAGGAATTTCCAAGATGGGTAAGTGCTAAGAATAATATGATGACATCTATTTTGTTTGGGTGATTACAGGATTGTCTCTGAGATGGTGACATTTGAGCTGAGACCTGAATAATGAAAAGGAGCCAGTCATGGGGAAATCAGGGGGAGGAGTGTTCAGACATGGGGAAAAGCGAATGCTGAGGCTCTGAGGTGAGTGACTACCTTCGTGTGTTTCAGGAACGGGAAAACGTCACAGGGGACAGAGGTCGTGATAAGCCTGAGAGTAGCAGGGCCCAAATAATCCCAGACCTTAAAGGCCAGGGCAACCAGCTGGGCAACAGGATCTACTTTACATTTTATTGTGATACCCAGTCTTTGAATATTAGAGTTGCAGGGTGCTATAGAGCTCGATTATTCCAATAACCTTATTTTGTAGAGTAGAAAATAGAATTGCAGAGAGGAGAGGAGATATACCCAAAGTTCCAGGGCTGGTTATTTAGGCTGGCTAGGGCCAAGCACTGCTATGATTTAAAGTCTCCACCGCACCTCTTATGATGAGCAGTACTTCTGCAGGTATGTTGGGAACTGAATGTGTTGGGGAGATTGAGGAGGTATTGGGTTGGGGGGTATTGGGAGGGTTGGGTATTGGGCTGGGTGTCCTTTGGCGCTTTACAAATGATACAGTACAGGCAACATAACTGTACGGTATTGCCTCTTGAAAAGGTGGAACGAGACCCCCATCAGCTGGCTGCACTAGAGCTTGGGAGACATGGGCTTTGGTGCTGGCTCTTCCAACCTCTGTGTGAGCTCTTCCAGACAGCTCTCTCTGAGTATTGCTTTCTGCATGTGTTGAGAGGAAATAGGCTTTCCCTGCTGAACTCAGAGTTTTGATATGAAATAAACACATCAATTCTGGATATAGATGTACACTGGTATGAAACCTTCTTTTTACAGAAGGGACTATTGTTATTACTGTTTTATTAATCTAGAAAGCAAGACTCAGAACCCTGAACTACCTTGGGAAATTCTTCTGTTTGCTTTAGAATCCTTGACACTAGGTGAATAGTGGTACTCCCAGGTCTAAAATGGCCTACACGGTCTAGTTTTTAATATTTCTGGAAGGACATATTTTTTTAAATAATTTTTATTGTGCTTTAAGGGAAAGTCTACAAACGAGTCAGTCTCTCATACAAAAATTTATATACACCTTGCTATATACTCCTAGCTGCTCTTCACCTAATGAGACAGCACACTCCTTTCCTCCACTCTGTATTTCCGTGTCCTTTCGGCCAGCTTCCAACCCCCTCTGCTCTCTCTTCTCCAGACAAGAGATGGCCACATAGTCTCATGTGTCAACTGGATCCAAGGAGCTCACTCTTCACCAGTATCATTTTCTATTCCATAGTCCAGTCCAATCCCTGACTGAGGAGTTGGCTTTGGGAATGGTTCCTGTCTTGGGGTAACAGAAGGTCTGGGGACCATGATCTCTGGGGTCTTTCTAGGCTCAGTCAGACTATTAAGTCTGGTCTTTTTACGAAAATTTGCGGTCTGCATCCCACTGCTCTCCTGCTCCCTTGGGGGTTCTCTGTGCATTCCCTGTCAGGGCAGTCATTGATTGTAGCCAGGCACCATCTAATTCTGGTCTCAGGCTGTTGTAGTCTCTGGTTTATGTGGTCCTTTCTGTCTCTTGGGCTCATAATTACCTTGTGTCTTTGGTGTTCTTTATTCTCCTTTGCTCCAGGTGGGTTGAGACCAATTGATGCATCTTATACGGCCACTTGCTGGCATTTAAGACCTCAGATGCTACTCTCCAAAGTGGGATGCAGAATGTTTTGTTAATAGATTTTATTATGCCAATTGACTTAGATGTTCCCTGAAACCATGGTCCCCAAACCCCTGCCCCTGCTACACTGGACTTTAAAGCATTCAGCGTACTCGGGAAACTGCTTTTGGTTTAGTCCAGTTGTGCTGACCTCTCTTGTATTGTGTGTTGTCTTTCCTTTCACCTAAAACAGTTCTTTTCTAGTGTCTAATTAGTGAAAACCCTCCTCCCTCCCATCCCCCCCACTCTCATAACCATCAAAGAATATTTTCTTCTCTGTTTAAACTATTTTTTGAGTTCTTATAATAGTGGTCTCATACAATATTTGTCCTTTTGCAACTGGCTAATTTCACTCAGCATAATGCCTTCTGGAAGGATATGTTTATTGGGCAATTAATACGTGCCAGCCTCTGTGTTAAGAATTTTATGTATCTCCCTCTTTTTTTTTTTGAGCTTTATTTGAGTTATATAGATATATTTTGCACATCATACACTCACCCATTTAGAGTGTACAGTTCAGTGATTTTTAGTGTATTCACAGAGTTGTGAAACCATCACTACAATTTAATTTTAGAATATTTTCAACACCCCCTAAAAGCAATCCTATAAACATTATCGGTTATTCCTGCGTCCCCCACCCTGTCCCAGCCCAGGCAACCACTGTTCTACTTTCTGTTTCTATGGATTTGCCTATTCTGCACATTACACATGAATGGAATCATAAAATAAGTGGTCTTTTTGTGATTGGCTTCTTTCACTTAACATAAGATTTTTGGAGTTCATCAATGTTGTAGTGTGAACCTGAGTCCAGCGTGCTGGGGGCCACTTCTGGCCTCACGTCATCTGTGGGCTGTGCCTTGATCAGAAGGACTTGGGTTCCTCACGAGCTGTGTCTGGGAGTGAGCCATTCTTTTTTATTCCATTGTATGATAATATTCCATTGTATAAATATGCCGTTCATCAGTTGGTAGAGATTTAGGTTATCTCCACATTTTGGCAATATAAATAATGCTGCTAGGAGCATATATATACACGTTTTTGTGTAGACATATGTTTTCAGTTCCTTTGGGATATAGTTAGAAGTAGAATTGCTGAGTAACTCTATGTTTAGCATTTTGAAGGACTTCCAAACTGTTTTCCGAAGTGGCTGTACCATTTTAGTCTCCCACCAGCAGTGTATGAGGGTTCTAAATTTCTCCACATCCCTGTCAATTTGTTAATGTCTATCTTTTTTACTTTAGCCATCCTAGGTTCCTGGGTGGCACAAACGATTTGTGCCTGACTCCTAACCAGAAGTTTGCCTGTTTGAACCCATGCTGTGGCATCACAGAAGAAAGGCCTGGAGATCTGCTTCTGTAAGGATTATAGCTAAAAAAACCTTGTAGAGCAGTTCTGCTCTGTGACACCTGGGGTTGCCATGAGTTGGAACTGACTCAACGGCAATTTTTTTTTTTTTTTTGGTAGTAGCTGAATAGGTTTCAGCAGAGCTTCCAGATTAAGATGCACTAGGAAGAAAGGCCTGGCAATCTACTTCCGAAAATCCGTCAATGAAAACTCTATGGCTTCTAATGGTCTGCTCCACAACTGATCATGGGGATGGCACAGCACTCTGGGCAGTGTTCCATTCCATTGTGCATGGGGTTGCCATGGGTTGGGGGCCTTCCTGACGGCAGCTAAAAACAACAAGCAGGTGGAAAGTTGTATCTCATCGTGGTTTTTTGTTTGTATTTCCCTGACTAATGATGTTGAACACCTTTTCACATACTTATTGGAAATTTTTATATCTGCTTTGAAAAAATGTCTATTCAAATCCTTGGCCTGTTTTTTAATTGGGTTGCTTGTCTCTTATCGTTAGGTTGTAAGAGTTCTCTACATATTCTGGATATAAATCCCTTGTCAGGTATATAATTTTCAAATGTTTTCTTCCTTTTGTGGTTTTCTTTTTTCACTTTCTTGATGGTGTCATTTGAAGCACAAACGTTTTTAATTTTTATGAAGTCCAATTTATCTATTTTCTGTCTTTTGTCACTTATCTTTTATCTCTAAGATCGCCACTGTCTAGCCACAAAAATTTACTCCTGTGTTTTCATTTAGGAGTTTTATCCTTTTAACTCTTACATTTAGTTATATGATCCATTTTAAGTTAATTTTAGTATACATCGTGAGGGTCCAAATTCATTCTTTTGCATGTAGATATTGAGTTTTCCTAGCACCATTTGTAGAATATTCTTTTCCCATGGAATTTTTTGAATTCTTATCAGAAATCAATTGACTATAAATGTGAGGGTTTGTTCCTAGACTCCAAATCTACTCCATTGATCTATATGTCTTTCCTTTTGCCTGTGCCACACAGGCTTGATAACTGTAGGTTTGTAGTTGGTTTTGAAATTGAGAAGTATGAGTTCTCCAGCTTTGTTCATCTTTTTCAGGAGTGTTTTGACTATTCTAGATCCCTTGCATTTCCAGATGAATTTTGGGATCAGCTTTTCAATTTCTGGGAAAAAAGGGAAAAAACAAAAACAAATGACTAGTATTTTGTTAGAGATTTCACTGAATCTGTAGATCAATTTGTGGGTATCACCATCTTAACAATGTTAAATTTTCTGATCAATAAACATGAGATTTCTTTTCATTTATTTAGATCTTTTTGCATTTCTTTCAGCAATGATTTGCAGTTTTCAGTGTAAGTCTTGTACTTCTTTGTTAAATTACCTCCTAGGTATTTTATTCTTTTTGCTGCTATTATAAATAGGACCATTTTCTTAATGTCATTTTCAGATTGCTCATTGCTAATATATAAAAAAAACCCCATAGAAATGCCATTTATTTTTGTTTATTGATCTTATGTCCTGCCACCCTGCTGAACTTGCTTACTAGTGCTAGGATTTTTTTAGCAGATATTTTAGGACTTTCTATACACAAGATCACGTCATCTGCAAATAGAGATAGATTTACTTCTTTCTTTCCAATCTGGATGCCTTTGATTTCATTTTCTTGCCTTATCGCCATGCCAAAAACCTCCAGTGACAATGTCAAACAGAAACAAACATCCTCACCTTTTTCCTGGTATTAGGTGGAAAACATTCAGTCTGTCTCCATTAAGTAAAATGTTGTAGTTGTTAGTTGCTGTCAAGTCTGCTCAGACTCATGGGGATCCCATGTGCAACAGAACAAAATGTGGCCCAGTCCTGTGCCATCTTCATGGTTGCTGACATGCTCAAGTCCATTGCTGCGTCCACTGTGTATTTTGAGTGCCTTCCAAACTGGGGAGCTTATCTTCCAGCACTGTATGAGACAATGCTCTGTTGTGCTCCATATGGTTTTCAAAGACTAACTTTCAGAAGTAGATTCCCAGGGCTTTTTTCCTACTCTGTCTTAGTCTGGAAGCTCTGCTGAAATCTGTTCACTATGCGTGGACCTGCTGGTTTTTGAAATATCCTTAGTATAACTTCCGGCATCATACCAACATGCAAACCACCACGTTACAACAAACTGACAGGCAGGCGGTGGGCTAAGTGTAAACCAAAACCAAGCCAAACCTGTTGCTGTTGAGTCGATTCCGAGTGGTTAAGAGCTTGGCTGCTAACCAAAAGGTCGGCAGTTCAAATCCACCAGGCACTCCTTGGAAACCCTATGGGGGCAGTTCTACTCTGTCCTACACGGTCACTATGAGTTAGGGTAATGTGTAAGGGCCCTGAAAATCTCTGCCTGTAATCTGATCTAAACTAAAAAACCAAAACTGTTGCCATCGAGTTGATTCCAACTCATAGCAGCCCTATAGGACAGGGTAGAACTGCCCCATAGGGCTTCCAAGGAGTACCTGGTGGATTCAACCTGCCAGCCTTTTGATTAGCAGCCACAGCTCTTAACCACTGTGTCAATCTGATCTAAGGGAATCAGAAACAAAGGAAATACTGTTTTTTGCAGAAATCAAAGAGCTCACTTAGGAGAGCTGCTTTCCAACTTGTATTGATGAGGCAGGCTGTCCCGTTACTCGGTGTGCCAACCATCAACTGTTTCTTCCCTTGACTTCCAAAGATTTCATTTCAGGGTAATGATGATGATGGTGATGATAAATATTAGTAAGTGCAATGTAGCTGTGGGTAACATAAAAATTTAAAACATATTTTGAGGATTACTGTCATGGGGCTTGCTTTTATGAATTTCCAGTGGGGCTGAGCTACATAGTTGTGAGACTTTGGGGAAGTCCCCATCCCTCTCTGTGCCTCAGTTTCCACATCTGTAATGTGTGGGTGTTGGGGTAGGTCTAAAACCAAACAAAACCTGTTGCCATTGAGTCGATTCTGAATCACAGCGACACTATAGGACAGAGTAGAACTGCCCCATAGGGTTTGGGGTAGGTCAGTGACTCTCAAAATGTGGTCTCGGAAACAGTAGCATTAGAAACTCTAAGGGTGGAGCTTGGGACTCTGTTTTAGCCTGGTCTCTGGGTGAGTCTGATGCCTCCTAAAATCTGAAAACCTCTGCACTAGATAATCTCTAAGGTCTTCTAGCCTTGACTGCCTATGCTTGCTCATGAGTCCCATTGGATGAAATTGGCCTCGTGGGGGATTCTCAAGCGTGAGGGATGAAAACTGAGGGAGAGGGCTTTTCCTGGTTGCTCACCTCGCCTTTCAAAGTTTTAAAGCTTCCTTCTTATCCCTCCTTTCTCTCAGTGTTTTCTGATGGCAGGAGCCTATTAAAGCAGGGGGATTTTCCACAGGCCTGTTTCAAATGTCCTGGGTAGGAGTTTTAATTGCCAGACTTCACACTGAGGGTGTTAACATTTATTAAAGTCAGCTCCTCTGATTGCCTTTTAACGAGGTGGTGACTGTGCATGGGAGATAACACTGGGCCCGGCCCTGTGGGGCCTCAGAGGTGGCTTAGAATAATCAGGCCCAGGGAAAGCAGAAACCTAGCCCTGGTGCAGCAGGAGTGGGAACAAAGCATCAGCTCTCTGCATTGTTGCCTGGTGGCCAGGACCGTGCAGGGTCTGGGTGTTGTGCGATCAGGGTGGTTTCACTGAACAAAGAGGGCATGTGGGAGAGACGGGAAAGGCTGCTAATGTCCTGTCCAGGAAGAGCATTCCACAGGGCCTCCTATGCACTGAATTTGGACTTCTGCCTCTTTTGTAGTGTATATTTGAATCTTAACTCTTTGATGCCTTTTGGGAGAGGGAGTAAGAGTGGATGAACAATATACTTTTGGGTAGTGGAACGTGGACAATGCACGGTGGCCCCAGTTCTGACCAGACTTACTGCTGACTTGCTCCAGGCTCTGGCTTCCTGTTTGCTCTTACAACGTAGCAATGATTTTCAAACTGCATTCCCCTGGGCAGCCTGGGGTCTTGGGGACTCAGCCTCCTACTTCATCAGGACAGAGGCTTTTAGAGCTGAGGGACTTTTACTTCCCTGGGGGCTAAGATTTGTGGAGCACTCTCTGTTCCTTTCTCCCCTTCACCTGGAGTGACTTTGAGCTTACCTGGTTTATGCCAGGGGGGCCCTTGGTGACATGGATTGACACAGTGGCTGAAACAAAGCACTCAAATATAGCGATGATCATGAAGATGGCTCAGGACTGGGCAATGTTATATTCTGTTATATACATAAGGTTGCTGTGAGTTAGAACCAACCTGATGGTAACTAACAAGGACGATAAATGCCAGGGAGGCTTAGAAGGACATTCCCACTGAATAAAAAGAAAAATAACAAAACTATTGAAAACCACCATGCTAGATGGTTTCTATTGCTGTGAACTGAACTCACTCCAACCCCCACCTACCCCTTCTCTGGTTGCCCCTTTTGATGAAAGGCAGCACCATCCCATCAGTTACTGCTTCACTCACTCTGTTCTTCCAGCATCCAGTTTGTCATCACATGGTGTTGATTCTTCCTCCCCAGTGGCTCCAGAATGGACCCTCTTCTTTCCTTCCCCTCCACTGTCGTTGTAGCTCGGGCCTTGGTTGCCTCTTCCCTGGGCTTGGAATGTAGGCTCCTCACTGGTCTTTCTGTTTCCAGTTCTGCCTCCTCAAACCCTTCTTCCCTATGGCAGAGTGATCTTGCCAAATGCCAATCTGGGCAAGTTACCCACTGTTCAATGTCTTGTTTTTGCCCTCTAAGCCCAAGCTCCTGGTTTCGAGAGTTCTGTGCCTACCATGAGATTTGCCCACCTTTCCAGCTTTACCACTTGCATCTTTCCCTTTCTGCTCAGCCAACTAACTCTTTCTGGTTTCCTCAATACCTTTCAAGAGTTAGCTCAGGTGTTACTTCCTCTCTGAAGCCTTTCCTGACTCCCTAGGCAAAGTAAACTATCCCTTCCTCTGCGTATGCCTTCTTTAATGCTGTATTTCCCAAGGTTATAATTGTTTGCATTTGTCTTCCCGTCAAGCCAGTGAATCCCTCAAGGGTAAGAAGAGCATGAGCTATTTATCTTCATATCCAGATGTAGCAGGTACTTCATAAGCACTTTTATTTTTTATTTAAATTCAACAGGGGTCCCTTTCATCTCCTCCCACCTTGGTTTTCAAAGTGCACTGGCATTTGCTTTGAGATAAATGGTCAACATATAACTGAGGTCACCGTCGGTGCAATGTAATGAGCACCTGGATGGGAACCAAAGGGCCGAATTATCATGTGACTCTTCTCCTTAATTGCAGTATGACCTCGGACTAATCACTTGACTTTCTGGACATTAATTTCTCTACCTGTACATTTGACAATTTGACAGCAGTGAGAACTTTTGTGTCTTTGGCAAACAAGAACTGAGACTCAGTGCCAAGTTCTTCCTTCATGTATGCTACTTCTACTACTAATAATTTATCAAATTCCTGAGCATCTTCTAGACACTGTACAAAGACAAAGTTCTTTGCCCACCTTGTCTATTTAACTTCCCCAGTGATCAAATGAGGTAGGTATTATTAAGGATCCCTGGTGCCTCAGTGGTTAAGCACTTGGCTGATAAACAAAGGTTGGCCGTTCAAACCCACTACCTGGCAATCTACTTCTGAATAATGGCCAATAAAAACCTTATGGATCACAACAGAACATTGTCCATCTTTCTTGCTTTGGACTTGTCATCAGGAGGGATCAATCACTTGAGGGAGGACATCATGTTTGGTGAAGTAGAGGGTCAGTGAGGATGAATGAGGCCCTTGGTAAGAAGAATTGGCACAATAGCTGCAATGATGGACTAGGACATGCCAGTGATCCTGCAGGTGATGCAAGACTGGGCAGCATTTTTCTGTGTTGTACGTTAAGGCCACCGTGAGTTGGAGTTGACTCAACAGTAGCTATGTATGTATGTGTGTACATATCCATCCATTCATCCATCCACGAGTTTGTCTATCTAGCTAATTTTTTGCTGTGAAAATTAAGTGAAATAATTTATGTGAAGGGATTAAGGGATTGGTAAAAGGTAAACTACCATTCTAATATCATAATAATTATTAGTCATAAGCCATCATCCTAAGTGGTGGCTAAGTGACCTCTCTGCTTCTACCCTTGCCCCACTGAGTATTTTGTAAAATGGTAGCCAGAGTGTGCTGGATCTTAGATATTGTCATTCTCTGCTAAATTGCCAGTGGATCCCATCTCATTCAAAGTCCAGATCCTAATAACGACCAGCAAGGCCCATATCATCTGGCCCTGTGTCATCTCCTATCTTCACTCCAGCCACTCTCCTCCTCTTTGTTCCTTGAACATCCGGGCATGTTTCCATCTTTGCCCTTGCCCTTCTTTCTATCTGGCATGCTACTTTCCAGTGTATCTATATGGCTAACTCACTGCATCACCTGCTTCAGAATTTTACTCAAAGATCACCTTCCCTGGCCATTCTTTTAAAAAAATTCCATCCTATGTATTTTCCTTTTTGATTTTCTCTGCAACGCTTGCTACCATCTAACATAGTTTTTCTTTAACTTTTTTGTTGTCCGTCCCTGCACCAAATGGATATTTCACAAGGGCAAGGGATTTTATTTATTTACTGTTCTATCCTCACTGTTAGCACATTGCTTGAAAATTGTTGTTGTTAGTTGATGATGAGTTGGTCCCTAACTCATGACAACCCATATGCAATGCAAACAAATGCTGCCCAGTCCCGCTCTGCGCCCATGATCAGCTTCCTGCTGGGCCATTGTGATCCATAGGTTTTTTTTTTTTTTTTTTTATTGTGGTAAGAATATACATAACAAAACATACGCTATCTCAACAATTTCTCTGTGTACAATTCAGTAATATTGATTATATACTTCAAGTTGTGCAAACATTCTCACTATCCTTTTCTAAACTATTCTACCACCATTAACATAACCTCAATGCCCTCTAAGGAAGTCCATAGGATTTTAATCCCTAGTTTTCAGAAGTAGATCATCAGGACTTTCTTTCTATTCTATCTTAGTCTAGAAGCTCCACTGAAACCTTTTCAGCATTATAGCAGAATGCAAGCCTTCACTAACAGACAGGTTGTGACTGCGCATAAGATGCATTGTCTGGAAATAGAATCCTGGTTTCTCTCATGAAAGGCGAGAATTCTACCACTGAATCACTAATACTTCATGCTTGACAGATAAAAAAAAAATAGCCCGTGCTTAATAAATATTTGTCAAGTGAATAACAGCAGTTATAATTTCATTAGCCCCATAAAGCTACCTCCAGGGCACACAGGAAATGCATAGCATTCAGTTTAATCCTTGGTAGATTCATTCATTTCATGTGGTTTGATCCAATCAATGTTCAGCTGTTTCCACTGGGCAACTAAGGAGGCAGCATACTGAAGTGATTAAGTGGTTGGATTTGACGATCAGACCCAGGTCAAGTCCGCTGTCTACTTTTTACTAGCTGTGTGTAATCTTTAGCAAATAATCTCTCTCTCTGAATGCTGACTTTCTCATCTGTAAAATTATAGTTTCTACATTGTAAGGTTGTTGTGAGGATTAAATGGAGGATTATCATCCAGTTGGAGTGTATGATAAATTGTTGGTTAATGTTTGCTATTTTTATGTCAATAACAGTATAATAACAATATCATCAGCATCTTCTAAGAGTACATAGAAGAGAGCATTATTTTATTGGCCACTTTTTTGTGTGTGTGAATTTGCTCAGATTTGTCCCAAACATGTCTTTTTTTTGAAACTTAATATTTTCTATTATTAAGACAGTGTCTTAGGCTGTGTTCTCTAGAGAAGCAAAACCAGTAAAGCCTATAAATATATACAGAGACAGAGATTTATATCAAGGAAACAGCTCGCTCGATTTACAGGCTGGAAGATCTCAAGTCTGTGGATCAGGATAGAGGCTTCTCCTGTTTCACGTAGCTGCAGGGGCTGGTGAACCCAAGATCAGCAAGTTGGAGAGCAGGGATCTTGTTCATAGGCTGTGAAGATCAATGAATCCCGAGATTGTCAGGCAAGACCACAAGGCTTCTGCTGATTCATGTAGCTGCAGAGGCTGGCGGACCCAAGATCGGCAGGTTGGAGAGCAGGGCTCTTGCTCATGGGCCATGAAGATTGAGGAATCCTAAGACTGGTAGATAAGCTGGTAGGTCAAGTCCCAAGAACCAAAGATCAGAAGAACAGGAGGCAGCTGCAGGATCCAGAGCAGGGAAAAGCCAGAATGTCCACTTATATTCAGATGCAGGCCACATGCACAAGTAAACTCCCTTTCAACTGATTGGCTACTCACAGCAGTCCCCATCATGGGAATGATCGCATGTAAACGCTGAGAATCATGGCCCAGCCAATTTGATACAAATCTTAACCATCACAAACAGGCATATCATTTTCTTTTTCCCTTCTTCCTTCACATTCTTTTCTTCTTTCCTCCACTCCAGAAAACCTAAATATTCATACCATCTCTGCTACTTCCTGGCCACTTGTCTTGACTGTAGTCACTTTGCTACCATAAGCCTCAGTTTCCTCATCTGTGCAGTGGGGTTAAAAATCCCTGCCCTGCCTGCTTTGGAAAGAGATTGAAAAGGCAAATTGAGAAGCAGAATGTGAGCAGTGAACTACAATGAGCCCTACTCATATCAGTCCTGCTCATCATTTTTATTACCTCTTGCAAGCAATGGGTGTTCTTGAATGCCCAACCAAGCTGTCCATTCTAGTGCATTCTGGGGAATTGGACACAGCATGTGCACACTGGGAGCAGCTTACTCCTTTGTCTCTGATTCTGTGGGTTTATGATAGATGCCCCCTCAAGCCAAGATCCAGTTTATCTTTGGAGAACCATTTTAAAAAAATGTTATATCGGAGAATACTTTCAGTTCTGCAAAATAATTTAATTTTAATTATTGATGTGACTTGAACCTGGCATTTTGGATTTGTTTAGGCCTCTTGAAAACTTGAAGATTTCTCAACATTGTGACGGCCCTAATTTATTATCTGGCTAGAGGATTTCTGCATCAGGTAAACATACTGTAATTCCATTATTGCAGTCCTTTGGAGAAATCAACTGTATTCTTGGTGCTGAACTGGAAAATTCATCAGCCGGGAGAGAGTCAGGTGGTGAGTGCAGGCCCAGAGATGGTAATTAGGGGCAGGGAATCAAACTTGGTTCTCTTTTTCCTTGTCAACTGTGTCTTTAGGGCCCTGCAGAATTGAGAACTTAACCGTCTGTCCCATCAGATTTAGAATATTAGAAAGAGGGGGGAAAAAAAAGAGCCTCTAAGAAATCAGCTAGTTCAGGAATGGTAAATGGGTTTCTTCTTATGTGCCAATAAACGGGTGATGCTTGCCTGAAGCAAGTTGTTGAGATTTTTAGTCCATATCCATTTATTTAGCAATTTATTTTGCATTGTACCAATCATTGTTCTAAGCCCCTTAATTTGTGTTAACTAATTTAATTCTAGCAACAGTGCTGTAAGGCTGGCACCATTAATGATCCCGTCTCTAAAGATGGTAAAACTAAACTAACTTGCCCCAAGTCGCACAGCTAGTGAGTGGTGGAGCTAAGATTCAAACCGAGGCAGTCTGATTCTTGTTCTCTAATAGTTTGTGAGATGCTTGGCCCAGAGTCTGACAAACGATAAAAACTGGCGAGCCTGGCTTGGATGGATACTGTTGTTGTTGCTGTTGCTATTATCACATGAGGCTCCATAGATAATCATGCATTTTCAACACAGGAGATGTTGAAGTAGAACATGCCTTCTTTGCCTGGCTACCTTTTACTCATCCTTTACCAGTTATGGCGTTGAATCTGACTTATGGGGACCCCATATGTTACAACGTAGAACCGTACTCAATCAAGGCTGTGACCTTTCAGAAGCAGATTGCCAGGCCTTTTTTTCTGAGGAGCCTTTAATTCCCAACTTAAATTTCCTTCCAAAAGAAAATTTACGTGACCCACCCCAACCATCCCTTCTGGTCTGAAAATTTATCTCCTGTTATAATGTCCCATTGCATTCTTTGCTCTTCCTTTTTTCACACTTGCCTCAATTTGTAATATTAAATATTTATTTGTATCGTTTGTTTACTGTCTATCCTCTCCACTTGTATAGGGTTTGATGCTGTTCTTGGAGACTAGCAGATGATGAGCACTCAGTTATTTACTAGATGAAGAGGCTGACTTACCACTTAGCTGGAATGCCCTACAGTAGTGTTTTTCAAACTGTGGGTCATGACCCTTTCCTGAGTCTTGGAACGAATTTTGTGGGTCTTGACAGCATTTAAAAACATGATAAAGAAGAGCAAGTATCGGAGTACTTCACACGCAGAAAGGATGGATATTATTTTGTGGAGCTTTTATCACATATACAGCCATGCATCACTTAATGTCCATGATATGTTCTATGAAGTAGGACATTACGTGATTTGGACATTTTGTGAACACCATACTATATACACGCAGTCCCCGAGTTATGAATATCTGACTTACATTCAATCTATAGTTATGAACCAACCTCTGTAAAGCCTATTGTATTAAAAATTTGAGGTACATACAATGGTTTATAATAACAGGCACTTGGCAGTGCAATCCTTTTGTATACAAGAAACATGAGACACATGTGTTGTGTGCTGGAAGCCGTTGGGTTTGCTAAGTCTGCTATGTCCTGTTCTCTGATCGAGACTTCTGAACTTATGGGACCACAGACATATATGTGGCCAGACGTTGCTAGAATGGACATTATGTGGCACATGATGTACTCACATACATGTGGTGCTTGTATATTGGGTCAGGTGTAAAGTGCATTTCTGTGCATTACAGCCAGAAGGTTTTCAAAGCCCTGGTTTATGACAAATTCCCGCATCAGATGGGGGAGTCAGACCTGGTGACCTCTGAAGTCTCTCTCCACTGATGTTGGGGGATCTATAGGCCAAGAGAGGGCATTTGAAGCCCAGGGCTAATTCCTCTCCATCTGACGCATTATATTTTTCAAGGCTATTTGATTATGCCTGGCTGCTTTGGAGGCGATCTCTCTCATTCAATTAAGCTCATGCTTGCTTTTCAGCCTGCTAAATGAAGCCTTTGATCACAATCGAGAATTCACTGTTTCCGTTGGTATTATAGTTCTAAATTTGCCTATATCCAACAACCGCTGATTCTAATTGAAATGGAAGGGCTGTAGGGTTTTTTTTTTTTTTTTTTTCCGTTGAGATTTAATTGTGTTTTGCTCCTTATGTATCGTCAACTGCTGGTCTCTTTTTAAGAAGAAAAGGGGGTAGTGTTTGAGCACAATATGACACTGCTTTATGACACTGGGCTAAGCTGAGCAGTAGGTTATAGCCTTCAAGATCTACTGTCTCTAAGGCAAAGGCTTGAACCAGGAAACAAATGGGATTTTATTTTTTTTCTTTAAGATCTATGTTCCTTAGTGGTAGATTAAGAAAATTCCTGGCTACATTCATGTGTCATCTTTGCTTCTGCCACCTACAATCTTGCCACCTTACCTGTGGTTCATGGTTCATCAGTACCACCTGAAAGCTCGTTAGAAATGCAGATCTCAGGTTCTGTCCCAGACCTGCTGCATTTGAATCTGTGTTTTTACAGGTTTCTCAGATAATTCGTGAGCACGTCTCAGTTTGAGAAGCATTGTCCTGCCCAAGCCCAGAATAGCGACTGACATACTGTTGGCATGAGTGAATGAGTAATTGAATTTCTTGAGAAGCAGAGGTATGAAACCTGGGAATTCTGCTACCAGAAAGTTAGTTTGGAAAAACATGATTAGAGGAAAAGCAAGAAGAGCGATCACACGGGAGCGGTGTGAAGTTCCGGAACACTTCATTTCCAGTGACTTATCATTTCTGTGGAAGGGTTAGGGCCTACGTTCCAGACCTTATACTTTTTCAAAGAGCCTGATGCTGGCTGAGAGGGAAGAGCCAGGCCTTGGGAGGAGCAGCAGCTCCAGTGAGTCCTATGAGATGCTTGATTAGCCCTTTCCAGTTAGCTAGATTGCCCAGGGCATGGGATCTGGAGACAGAGCAGAGGTCCACCCCGCTCTGTCACTTATTAGCTTTGTGATCCTGAGCAAGTCTCTTACTCCAGGACCTCAGGTTTCTCATCTGTAAAATGGGACCATATGGCACTTCCTCATGGAATTGTTGAGAGTATGAAAGGAGACAGTGCTCGATGAGCAGCTAGCACCGAGTCTGGCACAGTGCATTTAATAAATAGTAGCTTTTTTTTTTTTTTAGCTGCTACTCTTGCTGTTGCTCTTGCTGCTGCTGCCTCTTGCTGTCTTGAATTCTGATGTGTGCTCTTACCTTGCCTAGGTTTTAAAATTACCATGCACAGTTTACATATTAATGCATGCCTCTTTCAGAAGCAAGGCTGTTTGGTCAAAATCTGGTATCCTTCCAAGCAGGTTCAGAGGCCTGGAGAGGTCCTATTATTTTTCTAATTATCCTTGCACGAATATAAATCATTCCAAGGTGAGGGGAGGAAAAGTCACCCTAACCTGGCCGGGCTCATTTTCTGGTAAAATGCATTCTCCAAAGACTACAAATTCCGGCCTCTCTGAAACAGTACCTAAAATGAAACACGCCCCTCGCTTCGCTCCACCGCGGACCCTCTGTGCTTCTGCTCAGCTGTGGCTCTCCTGTCCCAGTTAGGCTCCCGCCCCATGTACTACATTTCAGTAGCCTAGTTTAGTCCAAACCTCTCAACCAGATAGAGAGAAGTGTTTTCAATTAGCAAGATCTCATTGCTGAGGGCACTAAGAGACAGTTCTTCTTTCTGGAGCAGAGAAACTAATTGAACGCATGTTGGGTATTTGCTGGAGGAGGAAGTGCTTCACCAAGCTTTTAGTGCTGCCATGCTCACTGGCCTGGGACCATTCCAGCCATGAGATAATCATTTAAGGGCATCTAGTCCCGTCTCTCTGGATACGTAAATCCCCTCTGCAGTAGCCCTGGCAGTAGCCATTCTGTCTGTCTGGATATGTAAATCCCCTCTGCAGTAGTCCTGGCAGTAGCCATCTAGCACCTCCCTGCACATCCTACATGGCAGCCCATTTCGTAGTTGGACACCCCTGGCATTAGAAATTTAGAGTTCTTTTTTTTTTTTTTGTGCTTTAGGTGAAAGTTTACAACTCAAGTTAGTTTCTCATACAAAAATTTACACACACATTGTTACGTGACCCTAGTTGCTATCCCTGTAATGCAACAGCACACTTTCCCTTTCCACCCCAGATTTCCCGTGCCCATTCAACCAGCTCCAATCCCTTTTTGCCTTCTGCATTTCTCCTCCAAACAGGAAATGCCCATTTAGTCTCAACTAAGAAGCACATCCTTCGTGAGTATCATTTTATGTTTTATAGTCCAGTTTAATCTTTATCTGAAGAGTTGGCTTCAGGAATGGTTTTAGTTCTGGTCTAACAGAGAGTCCGGGGGCCATGTCTTCTGGGGTTCCTCTAGTCTCAGTCAGACCATTAAGTCTGGTCTTTTTATGTGAGTTTGAGTTCTGCTCCCCACTTTTCTCCTGCTCCATCAGGGACTCTTTGCTGTGTTCCCTGTCAGGGCGATCACTGGTGGTAGCCTGGCACCATCTAGTTCTTCAGGTCTCAGGCTGATGGAGTCTCTGGTTTATGTGGCCCTTTTTGTCTCTTGGGCTAATATTTTCCTTATGTCTTCGGTTTCTTCATTCTCCTTTCTCCAGGTGGGTTGCCACAAATTGATGCATCTTCAATGGCTGTTTGATAGCTTTTAAGACCCCAGAAACCACTCACCCAAGTGGGATGCAGAACATTTGCTTAATAAACTTTGTTATGCCAAGTGACCTATACGTCCCCCGAAACCACTGTACCCAGAACCCTGCCTCTGCTACTCTGTCCCTTGAAGACCTTGGTTGTGTTCAGGAAACTTCTTAGATTTTGGTTTAGTCCAGTTGTGCTGATTTCCCCTGTATTGTGTGCTGTTCTTCACTTCATCTAAGATAATTCTTGTCTACTATCTTAGTGAATTCCCCTCTCCCTCCCTCTTCACCCTCATAACCATCAAAGAATGTTTTCTTCTGTGTTTAAACCTTTCCTTGAGTTCTTATAATAGTGGTCTCATGCAATATTTGTCCTTTGTGAATGCTAATTTCACACAGCATATTGCCTTTGAGAGTCATCCATGTTATGAGATGTTTCTTGGATTCATCGTTGCTCTTTATCATTGCTTAGTATTCCATTGTGTGAGTATACCATAATTTGTTTATCCATTTGCCTATTGATGGGCACCTAGATTGTTTCCATATTTTTGCTATCATGAACAGTGCTGCAATGAACATGGGTGTTTATACATCTATTTGCGTGATGAGTCTTATTTCCCCAGGATATATTCCCAGGAGTGGGATTGCTAGATTTTATGGTACTTATATTTCTAACTTTTTAAGGAAGCGCCAAATCCATTTCCAAAGTGATTGTACCATTTTACATTCCCACCAGCAGTGTGTAAGTGTTCCCGTCTCTCCACAACCTCTCCAACATTTATCATTTTGTGTTTTTTGGATTAATGCTAGCCTTGTTGGGATAAGATGGTATCTCATGATAGTTTTGATTTACATTTCTCTAATGGCTAGTGATTGTGAGCACTTCCTCATGCATCTGTTAGGTGCCTGAATGTCTTCTTCTGTGAAGTGTTGGTTCATATCCTTGGCCCATTTTTTATTTTTATTATTTTTTTAAAATTGTACTTTGGTAAAGTTTACAAAACAAACTATTTTCTCATCAAACAGTTAGTCCACACATTGTTCTATGACATTGGTTAACAACCCCAAGACATGTCAACACTCTCCCTTCTCAACCCTGGGTTTCCTATTACCAGCTTTCCTGTTCCCTCCTGCCTTCCAGTCCCTGCCCCAGGGCTGGTGCCCCCTTTAGTCTTGTTTTGTTCCATGGGCCTGTTCAATCTTTAGCTGAAGGGTGAACCTCAGGGGTGATCTCATTACTGAGCTGAAAGCGTGTTCAGGGGCCATACTCTCAGGGTTTCTCCAGTCTCTGTCAGTTGGTCCATTTTTTTTTTTTTTATTAAGCTTCGAGTGAACATTTACCATTCCAATCAGTCTGTCACATGTAGATTTACATACATCTTACTCCCTTCTCCCACTTGCTCTCCCCCTATTGAGTCAGCCCTTACAGTCTCTCGTTTCGTGCCAATTTTGCCATCTTCCCTCTCTCTCTATCTTCCCATCCCCCCTCCAGTCAAGAGTTGCCAACACACTCTCCCGTGTCCACCTGATTTAATTAGCTCACTCTTCATCAGCATCTCTCTCCCCCCAACTGACCAGTCCTTTTGATGCCTGATGATTTGTCTTCGGGGATGGTTCCTGTCCTGTGCCATCAGAAGTCCTGGGGAGCATTGTCTCTGGGATTCCTCTAGTCGCAATCATACCATTAGGTGTGGTCTTTTAATGAGAATTTGGGGTCTGTATCCCATTGGTCTCCTGCTCCCTCAGGAGTTGTCTGTTGTGCTCCCTGACAGGACAGACATCGATTGTGGCTGGGCACCAACTAGTTCTTCTGGTCTCAGGATAATGTAGGTCTCTGGTTCATGTGGCCCTTTCTGTCTCTTGGGTTCTTAGTTGTCGTGTGACCTTGGTGTTCTTCCTTTGCCTTTGCTCCAGGTGGGTTGAGACCAATTAATGTATTTTAGATGGCCGCTTGTTGGCATTTAGGACCCCAGGCGCCACAATTCAAAGTGGGATGTAGAGTGTTTTCATAATAGAATTGTTTTGCCCATTGACTTAGAAGTCCCCTCAAACCAAGTTCCCCAGACCCCAGCCCCTGCTTCGCTGACCTTTGAAGCTTTCATTTTATCCCGGAAACCTCTTTACTTTTAATCCAGTCCAATTAGGCTGACCTTCCTTGTTTTGAGTGTTGTCTTTCCCTTCACCTAAAGCAGTTCTTATCTACAGATTGATCAATAAAATGCCCTCTCCCTCCCTCCCTCCCTCCCCCCTTTGTAACCACATAAGTATGTGTTCTTCTCCGTTTTTTCTATTTCTCAAGATCTTATAATAGTGGTCTTATACAATATTTGTCCTTTTGCAACTGACTCATTTCGCTCAGCATAATGCCTTCCAGATTCCTCCATGTTATGAAATGTTTCAGAGATTTGTCACTGTTCTTTATCGATGCGTAGTATTCCATTGTGTGAATATACCACAATTTATTTACCCATTCGTCCGTTGATGGACACCTTGGTTGCTTCCAGCTTTTTGCTATTGTAAACAGAGCTGCAATAAACATGGGTGTGCATATATCTGTTTGTGTGAAGGCTCTTGTATCTTTAGGGTATATTCCGAGGAGTGGGATTTCTGGGTTGTATGGTAGTTCTATTTCTAGCTGTTTAAGATAACGCCAGATGGATTTCCAAAGTGGTTGTACCATTTTACAATCCCACCAGCAGTGTATGAGAGTTCCAATCTCTCCGCAGCCTCTCCAACATTTATTATTTTGTGTTTTTTGGATTAATGCCAGTCTAGTTGGTGTGAGATGGAATCTCATCGTAGTTTTAATTTGCATTTCTCTAATGGCTAATGATCGAGAGCATTTTCTCATGTATCTGTTGGCTGCCTGAATATCTTCCTTAGTGAAATGTGTGTTCATATCCTTTGCCCACTTCTTGATTGGGTTGTTTGTCTTTTTGTGGTTGAGTTTTGACAGAGTCATGTAGATTTTAGAGATCAGGTGCTGGTCTGAGATGTCATAGCTAAATATTCTTTCCCAGTCTGTAGGTGGTCTTTTTACTCTTTTGGTGAAGTCTTTAGATGAGCATAGGTGTTTGATTTTTAGGAGCTCCCAGTTATCGGGTTTCTCTTCATCATTTTTGGTAATGTTTTGTATTCTGTTTATGCCCTGTATTAGGGCTCCTAGGGTAGATCCTATTTTTTCTTCCATGATTTTTATCGTTTTAGTCTTTATGTTTAGGTCTTTGATCCACTTGGAGTTAGTTTTTGTGCATGGTGTGAGGTATGGGTCCTGTTTCATTCTTTTGCAAATGGATATCCAGTTATGCCAGCACCATTTGTTAAAAAGACTATTATTTCCCCAATTGACTGACACTGGTCCTTTGTCAAATATCAGCTGCTCATACGTGGATGGATTTATATCTGGATTCTCAATTCTGTTCCATTGGTCTATGTGCCTGTTGTTGTACCAGTACCAGGCTGTTTTGACTACTGTAGCTATATAATAGGTTCTGAAATCAGGTAGGGTGAGGCCTCCCACTTTCTTCTTCTTTTTCAGTAATGTTTTGCTTATCCGGGGGTTCTTTCCTTTCCATATGAAATTAGTGATTTGTTTCTCTATCCCGTTAAAGTATGACATTGGTATTTGGATTGGAAGTGCGTTATATGTATAAATGGCTTTTGGTAGAATAGACATTTTTACTATGTTAAGTCTTCCTATCCATGAGCAGGGTATGTTTTTCCACTTAAGTATGTCTTTTGAATTTCTTGTAGCAGAGTTTTATAGTTTTCTTTGTCTAGGTCTTTTACATCCTTGGTAAGATTTATTCCTAAGTATTTTATCTTCTTGGGGGCTACTGTGAATGGTATTGATTTGGTGATTTCCTCTTCGGTGTTCTTTTTGTTGATGTAGAGGAATCCAAGTGATTTTTGTATGTTTATTTTATATCCTGAGACTCTTCCAAACTCTTCTATTAGTTTCAGTAGTTTTCTGGAGGATTCCTTAGGGTTTTCCATGTATACGATCATGTCATCTGCAAATAGTGATAGCTTTACTTCCTCCTTACCAATCTGTATACCCTTTATTTCTTTGTCTAGCCTAATTGCCCTGGCTAGGACTTCAAGTACGATGTTGAATAAGAGCGGTGATAAAGGGCATCCTTGTCTGGTACCCGTTCTCAAGGGAAATGCTTTCAGGTTCTCTCCATTTAGAGTGATATTGGCCATTGGCTTTGCATATATGCCCTTTATTATGTTGAGGAATTTTCCTTCAATTCCTATTTTGGTTAGAGTTTTTATCATAAATGGGTGTTGAACTTTGTCAAATGCGTTTTCTGCATCAATTGATAAGATCATGTGTTTTTTATCTTTTGTTTTATTTATGTGATGGATTACATTAATGGTTTTTCTGATATTAAACCAGCCTTGCATACCTGGTATAAATCCCACTTGATCAGGGTGTATTATTTTTTTGATGTGTTGTTGGATTCTATTGGCTAGAATTTTGTTGAGGATTTTTGCATCTATGTTCATGAGGGATATAGGTCTAAAATTTTCTTTTTTTGTGATGTCTTTACCTGGTTTTGGTATCAGGGAGATGGTAGCTTCATAGAATGAGTTGGGTAGTATTCTGTCTTTTTCTATACTTTGAAATACCTTCAATAGTAATGGTGTTAAGTCTTCTCTGAAGGTTTGGTAGAACTCTGCAGTGAAGCCATCTGGGCCAGGACTTTTTTTTGTTGGAAGTTTTTTGATTAGCGTTTCAATCGCTTTTTTTGTTATGGGTCTATTTAGTTGTTCTACTTCTGAATGTGTTAGTTTAGGTAGGTAGTATTGTTCCAAGAATTTATCCATTTCTTCTAGGTTTTCAAATTTGTTAGAGTACAATTTTATGTAGTAATCTGATATGATTCTTTTGATTTCATTTGGTTCTGTTGTGATGTGGTCCTTCTCGTTTCTTATTCAGGTTATTTGTTTCCTTTCCTGTTTTTCTTTAGTCAGTCTAGCCAGTGGTTTATCAATTTTGTTAAATTTTTCAAAGAACCAGCTTTTGGCTTTGTTAATTCTTTCAATTGTTTTTCTGTTCTCTAATTCATTTAGTTCAGCTCTAATTTTTATTATTTGTTTTCTTCTGGTGGCTGATGGGTTCTTTTGTTGCTCACATTCTATTTGTTCAAGTTATCGGGACAGTTCTCTGATTTTGGCTCTTTCTTCTTTTTGTATGTGTGCATTTATCGATATAAATTGGCCTCTGAGCACTGCTTTTACTGTGTCCCAGAGGTTTTGATAGGAAGTATTTTCATTCTCGTTGCTTTCTAAGAATTTCCTTATTCCCTCCTTGATGTCTTCTATAACCCAGTCTTTTTTTCAGGAGGGTATTGTTCATTTTCCAAGTATTTGATTTCTTTTCCCTAGTTTTTCTGTTATTGATTTCTAGCTTCATTGCCTTGTGGTCTGAGAAGATGCTTTATAATATTTCGGTGTTTTGGATTCTGCAAAGATTTGTTTTATGACCTAATATGTGGTCTATTCTAGAGAATGTTCCATGTGCGCTAGAAAAAAAAGTATATTTTGCAGCAGTTGGGTGGAGAGTTCTGTATAAGTCAATGAGGTCAAGTTGGTTGATTGTTGTAAGTAGGTCTTCCGTGTCTCTGTTGAGCTTCTTACTGGATGTCCTGTCCTTCTCCGAAAGTGGTGTGTTGAAGTCTCCTACTATATATGTGGAGGTGTCTATCTCACTTTTCAATTCTGTTAAAATTTGATTTATGTATCTTGCAGCCCTGTCATTAGGTGTGCAAATATTTAATATGGTTATGTCTTCCTGATCAATTGTCCCTTTTATCATTATGTAGTGTCCTTCTTTATCCTTTGTGGTGGATTTAAGTCTAAAGTCTATTTTGTCAGAAATTAATATTGCTACTCCTCTTCTTTTTTGCTTGTTGTTTGCTTGATATATTTTTTTCCATCCTTTGAATTTTAGTTTGTTTGTGTGTCTAAGTCTAAGGTGTGTCTCTTGTAGGCAGCATATAGATGGATCGTGTTTTTTTATCCAGTCCGTGACTCTCTGTCTCTTTATTGGTGCATTTAGTCCATTTACATTCAGCGTAATTATAGATAAGTAAGTTTTTAGTGCTGTCATTTTGATGCCTTTTCCTGTGTGTTGTTGGCCATTTCATTTTTCCACATGCTTTTTTTGTGCTGAGACGTTTTTCTTAGTAGCTTGTGAGATCCTCATTTTCATAATGTTTAACTTTGTGTTTACTGAGTCGTTACGTTATTCTTGAGTTATGGGATTGATATTCCTTTTTGTGGTTACCTTTTTATTTACCCCTATTTTTCTAAGTAAAAACCTAACTTGTATCCTTCTATATCGCCTTGTATCACTCTCCATCTGGCAGTTCAATGCCTCCTATATTTAGTCCCTCTTTTTGATTATTTTGATCGTTTATCTATTGATTTCCATGATTTCCTGTTGTGTGTATTATTTTGTTTATTTATTTATTTTTTAGAATTAGTCTTAATTTGTTTGTTTTTGTGCTTTCCCTATTTGAGTTGCATTGATATCAGGACGTTCTGTTTTGTGACCTTGTATTGTGCTGGTAACTGATATTATTGGTCATCCGGCCAAACAATCTCCTTTAGTATTTCTTGCAGTCTTGGTTTAGTTTTTGCAAATTCTCTAAACTTGTGTTTATCTGTAAATATCTTAATTTCTCCTTCATATTTCAGAGAGAGTTTTGCTGGATATATGATCCTTGGTTGGCAGTTTTTCTCGTTCAGTGCTCTGTATACGTTGTCCCATTCCCTTCTTGCCTGTGTGGTTTCTGCTGAGTAGTCTGAACTTATTCTTATTGATTCTCCCTTGAAGGAAACCTTTCTTTTCTCCCTGGCTGCTTTTAAAATTTTCTGTTTATCTTTGGTTTTGGCAAGTTTGATGATAATATGTCTTGGTGTTTTTCTTTTTGGATCAATCTTAAATGGGGTTCGATGAGCATCTTGGATAGATATCCTTTCGTCTTTCATGATGTCAGGGAAGTTTTGTGTCAGGATTTCTTCAACTATTTTCTCTGTGTTTTCTGTCCCCCCTCCCTGTTCTGGGACTCCAATCACTCGCAAGTTATGCTTCTTGATAGAGTCCCACATGATTCTTAGGGTTTCTTCATTTTTTTAAATTCTTTTATCTGATTTTTTTTCAGCTGTGTTGGTGTTGTTTCCCTGGTCCTCCAGAAGTCCCAGTCTACATTCTAATTGCTCGAGTCTGCTCCTCTGACTTTCTATTGCGTTGTCAAATTCTGTAATTTTATTGTTAATCTTTTGGATTTCTACATGCTGTCTCTCTATGGATTCTTGCAACTTGTTAATTTTTCCACTATGTTCTTGAATAATCTTTTTGAGTTCTTCAACAGTTTTATCAGTGTGTTCCTTGGCTTTTTCTGCATTTATCCTAATTTCATTTGTGATATCTTTAAGCATTCTGTAAATTAGTTTTTTATATTCTGTATCTGATAATTCCAGGATTGTATCTTCATTTGGGAAAGATTTTGATTCTTTTGTTTGGGGGGTTGGAGAAGCTGTCATGGTCTGTTTCTTTATGTGGTTTGATATGGACTGCTGTCTCCGAGCCATCACTGGGAAACTAGATTTTCCAAGTAGTCGGCTAAAAAAAAAATGCAGTCAGATCCCTATCTGAATTCTCCCTCTGGCTCCGGGTATTCAGATGTTAATGGGGCCGCCTGGGGAGGGTGGGGGAGGGATCTGAGAGCTAGGAGTGTAGCACCACAGAATATAGAGCTGAACACCGTTCACGCTCCGCCCCCGTTCGCCAAAATCCGGGCGGGACGGGCCCCCGGCTAGGATACTGCTTTCCTTGCTCGGAAACCAGTCACTTCCTCCCGGGCCAGTTGGTCTATTTTTTTAATTGGGTTGTTTGTCTTTTTGTTTTTTGTAGTTTTCAGATTTTAGAAATTAGACCCTGATTGGATATGTTGTAGCCAAAAAATTTTTCCTAGTCTGTAGGTTGTCTTTTTACTCTTTTGATGAAGTCTTTTGATGAGCATAAGTGTTTGATTTTTAGGAGCTTGCAGTTATCTAGTTTGTCTTCTTGTGTTTGTGAATTGTTAGTTATAGTTTGTATTCTCTTTACGCCATATAGTAGGGCTCCTAGCATTGTCCCTATTTTTTCTTCCATGATCTTTATCATTTTAGATTTTATATTTAGGTCTTTGATTCATTTTGACTTAGCTTTTGTACATGGTGTGAGGTATAAGCTTTGTTTCCTTTTTTTTTTTTTTTGCAGCTCCAGTTATTTCAGCACCATTTCTTAAAGAGACTGTCTTTTCCCCATCTAATGGACTTTGGGTCTTTGTCAAATATATCAAATGCTCATAGGTGAATGAATTTATATCTGGATTCTCAATTCCATTCCATTGGTTTATGTACCTATTGTTGAACCAGTACAGGGCTGTTTTGACTACCGCGGTGGTATAGCATGTTCTAAAATCAGGTAGTGTGAGGCCTCCCACTTTGTTCTTCTTCAGTAAATCTTCACTTATCAGGGACCTCTTCCCTTTCCATATGAAGCTGGAGATTTTTCTCCCTCTTATTAAAAAATGTCACTGGAATTTGGATCAAGATTGCATTGTATCTATAGATCACTTTGGGTAGATTTGACATTTTCACAGTGTTGAGTTTTCCTATCCATGAGCCAAAAAAAAAAAAAAAAAAATCCCAAACCCATTGCCATTGAGTTGATTCTAACTCATACCGATCCTGTAGGTCAGAGTAGAGCTGCCCCATAGTTTCCAAGAAGCGCCTGGTTGATTCAAACTACTGACCTTTATGGTTAGCAGCAGTAACACTTAACCACTATGCCACCAGGGTGTCCATCCATGAGCAAGGTATGTTTTTCCATTTGTGTAGGTCTTGTTTGTTTTCTTGCAGTAGTGTCTTGTGGTTTTCTTTGTATAGGTCTTTTACGTCTCTGGTTAGATTTATTCCTAAGTCTTGTATCTTCTTGGGGGCGACTGTAAATGGTATTGATTTGGTGATTTCCTCTTCGATGTTCTTTGTTGGCTAGAGGAATGCAAATGATTTTTGTATGTTTATCTTGTATCCTGATGCTCTGCTGAACTCTTCTATTAGTTCCAGTAGTTTTCTTGTGGATTCTGCAAATAGGGATAATTTCACTTCTTCCTTACCAATTTGGATGCCCTTTATTTCCTTTTCTTGCCTAATTGCTCTGGCTAGGACCTCCAGCACAATGTTGAATAAAAGTGGAGATAAAGGGCATCTTTGTCTGGTACTCGTTCTCAAGGGGAATGCTTTCAGACTCTTCATTTAGAATGATGTTGGCCATTGACTTCCTACAAATGCCCTTCATTATATCAAGGAATTTCCCTTCTCTTCCTATTTTGCTGAGAGTTTTTTTTATCATGAATGGGTGTTGGACTTTGTCAAATGTCTTTTCTGCATCAAGTAATAAGATCATGTGGTTCTTGTCTTTTGTTTTATTTATGTGATGGGTTACATGGATTGTTTTTCTAACGTTAAACCGTCCATGCATACCTGCTGTGAATCCCATTTGGTCATGGTAAATTATTTTTTTGATATGTTGTTGAATTCTGTTGGCTAGAATTTTGATGAGGATTTTTGCATCTATGTTCATGAGGGATATTGGTCTGTAATATTCTTTTTTTGTGATGTCTTTTTTCTTTACCTGGTTTTGGTAACAGGGTTATGCTGGCTTCTAAAATGAGTTCGAGAATCTTCCATCCTTTTGTATGCTCTGAAATACCTGGTGTTAACTCTTCTCTGAAATTTTGTTAGAATTCTCCAGTGAAGGTGTCAGGACCAGGGTTTTTTTTTTTTTTTTTTTTTTTTTGTGTGGAAGTTTTTAAATTACTTTTTCAACTTCTTCTTCTTTTAAATAGGTTTACTTAGTTGTTCTACCTCTCTTTGTGTTAGTTTAGGTAGGTGGTGTGTTTCTAGAAACTTTTCCATTTTCTCCAGGTTTTCAAATTTGTTGGAGTACAATTTTTCATAGTATTCTGTTATGATTCTCTTAATTTCAGTTGGGTCTGTTGTGATATCACCCATCTCATTTCTTATTTGAGTTATTTTCTTCATCTCCTGTTTTTCTTTTGTCAGTTTGGCCAGTGGTTTATAGATTTTTTTGACCTTTACAAAGAACCAGCTTTTGGTCTTGTTAACTCTTTCAATTGCTTCTATTCTCTATTTCATTTAATTCTACTCTAATTTTTATTATTTGCTTTCTTCTGGTGTCCAAGGCCTTCTTTTGCTGCTCTCTTTCTCTTTGTTCGAGTTGTAGGTTAATGTTTTGATTTTGTCCTTCTTTTTTCAATGTGTGCACTTATTGCTATAACTTGACCTCTGAGCACTGCTTTTGCTGTGTCCCAAAGGTTCTGGTAGGATGTGTTTTCATTCTTACTTGATTTCCGTGAATTTCTTTATTCTGTCCTTAATTTCTTCTGTAACCCAATAGTTTTTGAGCAAGGTGTTGTTCACTTTATCTGTGTTTGATTTTTTTTTTTCCTTGCTTTTTTGTTATTGATTTGTACTTTTATGGCTTTATGGAGAGAAAAGATGCTTTTTAATATTTCAGTGTTTTGGATTCTGTTAAGGCTTGCTTTGTGGTCTAATATGTGGTCTATTCTGGAGAATGTTCCATATGTGTTGGAAAAGAAAGAATACTCTGCTGCTGTTGGGTAGAGTATTCTGTATGGAAACCCTGGTAGCATAGTGATTAAGTGCTACAGCTGCTAACCAAGAGGTCAGCAATTTGAATCCGCCAGGTGCTCCTTGGAAACTCTACGGGACAGTTCTACTCTGTCCTATGGGGTTGCTATAAGTTGGAATTGACTTGACAGCAACAGGTTTTTTTTTTTTTTTTTGGTTGGGTAGAGTGTTGTTCATATGTCTGAGATCAAGTTGGTTGATTGTGGCATTTAGGTCTTCCATGTCTTTACTGAGCTTCTTTCTGGGTGTTCTGTCCTTCATTGAAAGTGGTGTGTTGAAGTCTCCGGCTATTATTGTGGAGCTGTCTATCCTTATAATATATAAATATATTCTTTTTTAAAATAATTTTTATTGTGCTTTAAGTGAAAGTTTACAAATCAAGTTAGTCTCTCACACAAAAACCCATATACACCTTGCTACACACTCCCAATTACTCTTCTCCTAATGAAACAACCCACTCTCTCCCTCCACTCTCTCTTTTCGTGTCCATTTCACCAGCTTCTAATCCCCTCCACCCTCTCATCTCCCCTCCAGGCAGGAGATGCCAACATAGTCTCAAGTGTCCACCTGATCCAAGAAGCTCACTCCTCACCTGCAACCCTCTCCAACCCATTGTCCAGTCCAATCCATGTCTGAGGAGTTGGCTTTGGAAATGTTTCCTGTCCTGGGCCAACAGAAGGTCTGGGGGCCATGACCACCAGGGTCCTTCTAATTTCAGTCAGAAGATTAAGTCTGGTCTTATGAGAATTTGGGGTCTGCATCCCATTGCTCTCCTTCCTGCTCCCTCAGGGGTTCTCTGTTGTGTTCCCAGTCAGGGCAGTTATTGGTTGTAGCTGGGCACCATCTAGTTCTTCTGGTCTCATGATGATGTAGTCTCCGGTTTATGTGGCCCTTTCTAACTCTTGGGCCCATAATTACCTGTGTCCTTGGTGTTCTTCATTCTCCTTTGATCCAGGTGGGTGGAAACCAATTGATGCATCTTAGATGGCTGCTTGCTAGCATTTAAGACCCCAGATGCCACCCTCCAAAGTGGGATGCAGAATGTTTTGTTAATAGATTTTATTATGCCAATTGACTTAGATGTTCCCTGAATCCATGGTCCGCAGATCCCCGCCCCTCTACGCTGGCCTTCGAAGCGTTCAGTTTATTCAGGAAACTTCTTTGCTTTTGGTTTAGTCCAATTGTGCCGACCTTGCCTGTATTGGGTGCTGTCTTTCCCTTCACCTAAAGTAGTTCTTATCTACTATCTAATTAGTGAATGCCCGCCTCCCACCCTCCCTCCCTCCCCCCTCTCGTAACCACAAAAGAATGTTTTCTTCTCAGTTTAAACTATTTCTCAAGTTCTTATAATAGTGGTCTTATACAATATTTGTCCTTATGCAACTAATTTCACTCAGCATAATGCCTTCCAGGTTCCTCCATGTTATGAAATGTTTCACAGATTCATCACTGTTCTTTATCGATGTGTAGTATTCCATTGTGTGAATACACCATAATTTATTTATCCATTCATCCGTTGATGGGCACCTTGGTTGCTTCCATCTTTTTGCTATTGTAAACCGTGCTGCAATAAACATGGGTGTGCATATATCTGTTTGTGTAAAGGCTCTTATTTCTCTAGGATACATTCCAAGGAGTGGGATTGCTGGATCGTATGGTAGTTCTATTTCTAGCTTTTTAAGGAAGCGCCAAATCGATTTCCAAAGTGGTTGTACTATTATACATTCCCACCAACAGTGTATAAGTGTTCCAATCTCTCCACAACCTCTCCAGCATTTATTATTTTGTGTTTTTTGGTTTAATGCCAGCCTCGTTGGAGTGAGATGAAATCTCATTGCAGTTTTGATCTGCATTTCTCTAATGGCTAATGATCGTGAACATTTCCTCATGTACCTGTTAGCTACCGGAATGTCTTCTTTAGTGAAGTGTCTATACATATCTTTTGCCCATTTTTTAATTGGGTTATTTGTCTTTTTGTAGTTGAGTTTTTGAAGTATCATGTAGATTTTAGAGATAAGGCGCTGATCAGAAATGTCATAGCTAAATTTTTTTTCCCAGTCTGTAAGTAATCTTTTTACTCTTTTGGTGGTCTTTGGAAGAGCGTTAAGTGTTTGATTTTTAAGAGCTTCCAGTTATCTAGTTTTTCTTCTACATTCTTTATAATGTTTTGTATACTGTTTATGCCATGTATTAGGGCTCCTAACATTGTCCCTATTTTTTCTTCCATGATCTTTATCATTTTAGATTTTATATTTAGGTCTTTGATCCATTTTGAGGTAGTTTTTGTGCATGGAGTGAGGTATGGGTCTTGTTTCAGTTTTTTGCAGATGGATATCCAGTTATGCCAGCACCATTTGTTAAAAAGGCTGTCTTTTCCCCATTTAACTGTTTTGGGGCCTTTGTCAAATATCAACTGCTCATATGTGGATGGATTTATATCTGGATTCTCAATTCTCTTCCATTGGTCTATGTATCTGTTGTTGTACCGGAACCAGGCTGTTTTGACTACTGTGGCAGTATAATAGGTTCTAAAATCAGGTAAAGTAAGGCCTCCCATTTTGTTCTTCTTTTTCAGTAATGCCTTATTTATCTGGGTCCTCTTTCCCTTCCATATGAAGTTGGTGATTTGTTTCTCCATCTCATTAAAGAATGTTGTTGGGATTTGGATCGGAATTGCATTAAGTATTTAGATCGCTTTTGGTAGAATAGACATTTTTATAATGTTAAGTCTTCCTATCCACGAGCAAGGCATGTTCTTCCACTTATGTAAGTCTCTTTTGGTTTCTTTCAGAAGTGTACTGTAGTTTTCTTTGTATAAGTCTTTTACATCTCTGGTAAGATTTATTCCTAAGTATTTTACCTTCTTGGGGGCTACTGTAAATGGCATTGATTTGGTGATTTCCTCTTCGATGTCCTTTTTGTTGGTATAGAGGAATCCAACTGATTTTTGTATGTTTATCTTGTATCCCAATACTCTGCTGAACTCTCCTATTAGTTTCAGTAGTTTTCTGGAGGATTCCTTAGGGTTTTCTGTGTATAAGATCATGTCATCTGCAAATAGAAATACTTTCACTTCTTCCTTGCCAACCTGGATGCCCTTTATTTCTTTATCTAGCCTAATTGCTCTGGCTAGGACTTACGGCACAATGTTGAATAAGAGTGGTGATAAAGGGCATCCTTGTCTGGTTCCCGATCTCAGTGGGAATGTTTTCAGGCTCTCTCCATTTAGGGTGATGTTGGCTGTTGGCTTTGTATAAGTGCCCTTTATTATGTTGAGAAATTTTTCTTCTATCCCTATTTGTTGAGAGTTTTTATCATGAACGAGTGTTGAAGTTCGTCAAATGCCTTTTCTGCATCAATTAATAAAATCATGTGATTCATGTCTTTTGTTTTATTTATGTGGTGGATTACATTAATTGTTTTTCTAATGTTGAACCATTACCTGGTATGAATCCCACTTGGTCCTGGTGAATTATTTTTTTCATATGTTATTGAATTCCATTGGCTAGAATTTTGTTGAGGATTTTTGCATCCACATTAATGAGGGATATAGGTCTATAATTTTCTTTTCTTGTGGTGTCTTTACCTGGTTTTGGTATCAGGGATATGGTGGTTTCATAGAATGAGTTTGGTAGTATTCCGTCCTTTTCTATGCTCTAAAATACCTTTAGTAGAAGTGGTGTTAACTCTTCTCTGAAAGTTTGGTAGAACTCTGCAGTGAAGCTGTCTGGACCAGGGCTTTTTTTTTGTTGGGAGTTTTTTGATTACCTTTTCAATCTCTTCTTTTGTTATGGGTCTATTTAGTTGTTCTACCTCTGTTTGTGTTAGTTTAGGTAGGTAGTGTGTTTCTAGGAATTCATCCATTTCTTCTAGGTTTTCAAATTTGTTTGAGTATAGTCTTTCATAGTAATCTGATATGATACTTTTAATTTTAGTTGGGTCTGTTGTAACATCACCCATCTCATTTCTTATTCAGGTTATTTAGTTCCTCTCCTGTTTTTGTTCTGTCGGTTTGGGCTGTGGTTTATCAATTCTCTTGATTTCTTCAAAAAACCAGCTTTTGGTCTTATTAATTCTTTCAATTTTTTTTGTTTTCTATTTCATTTAGTTCAGCTCTTATTTTTATTATTTGTTTTCATCTGGTGCCTGTGGGTTTCTTTTGTTGGTCTCTTTCTATTTGTTCAAGTTGTAGGGATAATGCTTTGATTTTGGCCCTTTCTTTTTGGATGTATGCATTTATTGATATAAATTGGCCTCTAAGCACCACTTTTGCTGTGTTCCAAAGTTTCTGATAGAAAGTGTTTTCATTCTCATTGGATTCTCTGAATTTCTATATTCCATTTTTTTTTTTTATCCTCAATGTCTTCTATAATCCAGTCTTTTTTGATTTCTTTTCCCTGCTTTTCGTGTTATTGATTTCCACTTTTATGGCCTTATGGTCAGAGAAGATGCTTGGTAATATTTCAATGTTTTCGATTCTTCTAAGGCTTGGTTTATGACCTAATACGTGGTCTATTCTAGAGAATGTTCCATGTGCACTAGAAAAGAAAGTATACTTTGTTCCTGTTGGGTGGAGTGTTCTGTATGTGTATATGAGGTCAAGTTGGTTGTTTGTGGCATTTAAATCTTCCGTGTCTTTATTGAGCTTCTTTCTGGATGTCCTGTCCACCGAAAGTGGTGTGTTGAAGTGTCCTACTACTATTGTGGAGCTGTCTATCTCACTTTTCAATGCCAATAGAGTTTGTTTTATGTATCTTGCAGCCCTGTCATTGGGTGCATAAATATTTTATATCCTTATATCATCCTGGTATATTGTCCCTTTAATCAATATATATAGTGTCCTTCCCTATCTTTTGTGGTGGATTTAACTTTAAAGTCTATTTTGTCAGAAATTAATATTGCCACTCCTGCTCTTTTTTGATTGTTGTTTGCTTGATCTATTTTTTTCCATCCTTTGAGTTTTAGTTTGTTTTTGTCTGTAAGTCTAGGGTGTGTCTCTTGTAGGCAGCATATAAACAGATCTTGTTTTTTAATCCATTCTGCCACTCTCTGTCTCTGAGCCATCTATAAGTTATTGTATTAGTTTATGCTTGCTTACTGTGTCATAGCTGCTTGCTTTGTTTTGTTTTGGCATACACCTATGGGTTAGTTGAGTGAGCTAGCTTGATTATTTTTGCCTTTGGAGCTCTGGTGTCCTGTCCCCAGCTGGCTAGAGCTGTTATCAGGTATATCAGTCTAGGAGTCCATTCAGTTTTCTTGTATGAATTCAGCTCAGGTTTCCAGGTAGCTGATATCAAGTGTGTGGTACGGGCTCTGTCCTACAGTCTTAGAGGGGCAGGGGTGATTGGCGTATATACCGGTGTCTGATTGCAGCAGGGGGTCATGCTCTGAACAAGGCTAGGGGCTGAAAACTGACCCCCAAGTGTCTCTGAGGAAAACACGTCTCTGTTCCCTAGAGCGTGCTGGTGGGTGGGTTCTGCAGAGGGACCATGGGCACCCAAAGTTCTTGATTGTAAGGACTGGGAGGTACCAGTTTTCTTTGGACCCCTGTCACGGGTGGCTGGGTGACCTGAGTGGAGCTACCAGTCCTCAGGTCCCTGATGTGGGTAGGTGAGGACCTTGTTTAATAGGCAAAGCAATGTCAAACACCCACCTCTCCACCCCACAGCTGAAATGGTTGGAGTCTGCCAACAAGGGCGTATTCTTCCTAAATAGGCCCACATAGGTCCATGGAGAAGGGAAAGGTGCTCAAGGTCCACGGATGGTTTATATCTGGACAGGAGCTGCTTCTGTCCTGAGCTCCCCCGATTAATGGAGCTAGCAAATTATCTTTTCCCTCCAGTTGCAAATTTTTTCCTCTCCTGAGGCCGGGAGGATGGCTCTAGGTACTCACCAGGGTCTATCTCAGGCCCAGGGATTCAGCTGCTGAATCTGGCTTGGGGGTGGGGGGGGGGGCGTGGTAAAATATACAGAAGTACTTAGCTTTTGCCGAGAGCACTGTTCTCCTCAGGTTCAAGAGGTGTGAGTAGGCTGTGTGGCTGGCTGCTTCTCCCTGAGGAAACTGTGGCCGAACGCTAGTACCAGCTGACCCTCACAGCTGCTGCTGCTCCGGGAATGATGCCTGAGGACTCCCCACTATTCAGGTCCCATAACTCCTCTCCACTTCTGAACGGCCTCTTCCTCCCCCTGCCCCTCAGTTCATTGTCTAAGCTTGCCTTTGATGCTTAGGGCTCCCAGTTTGTCACAAATATACTTGTTACACTTGTTTTTTCGGGTCTTTTTTGTAAAGAGGGCTCGACGGAAGCATCTGTCTATTCCTCCATCTTGGCTCCGCCTCTCTATAAATATATTCTTATGTGCTTGTATAACCTTCTTAAGTTCCTCCATTGCTTTGTCTGTGTGTTCCTTGGCTTGTTCTATATTTTATCTGATCTCCTTCCTGATCTCTTGAAGAGCTCTCTATATTAATCTTTTGAAGTCTACCTCAGGTGATTCCAAGATTTTATCTTCCTCCTGGAGGTTTCTATGCTCTTTGTTTTGGTCACTTGCTGAAGTCATCAAGATTTGCCTCTTTATGTGATTTGAGATTGACTGTTGTCTCCGAGTCATCAATAAGTTATTGTACGTATTTACTTTATGTTTGCTTACTGTGTCCTAGCTTCTTGTTTTGTTTTGATATGCTCAAATAGGTGCTTGTGTGAGCTAGTTTAATTACTGGTGTCTTTGAAGCTCTCATGTCCTGTCACCAGGTGGTTAGAGCTGTTACTAAGTTTGTGAGTCCAGGAGTTCATTTATTTTTCTTGTGTGAGTTCAGCTCAGGTGTCCAGGTCATCAGTCACTGAGTGTGTGGTGCAAGCTCTCACCTACAATCCTAGATGGGCAGGAGCGATTAGAGTAGGCACAGTTGTCTGGCTGTAGTAGAGAGTCATATGTTGAGCAAGGTAAGGGGCTGACAGCTGCCCCTGAGTGTTTGGGTAGAAGGTGTATCCCTGTTCACTAGAGTGTGTAGGGGAGTGGGTTTTGTGCCCAGACTTTGGGAACCCAGTGCTGTTGGATGCAAGGACTGAGAGGCATCACTTATTCTTGGACTCCTTTCGTGGGTGGCTAGGTAGAGTGGGTGGAGCCAACAGTCCTCAGGCCTCTGATGTGGTTAAGTGAGGACCCTGCTTAATGGGCAGGGCGGTGTCAAATGTCACGAATCTGCCACTCCCTCTTATAGCTGTTGCAGTTGAAAATAGGCTTCGGGTAAATACCCTATTGTATTGTGCTAATGAGAGCCTACACTGTTTAAATGGGACCTCACGGATGTATGTATTGGTGAAAGGCAGTCAAAGTTCTTGGACCCCTTATGCCTATGCCTAGGCATAGGAGCTGTGCCTGCCCTGAGTTCCCAGCTTAGGGGAGCTGGCGGATTATTTTTTCCTGTTTGTTCATTTGTTCCATCTCCAAAGCCGGAAGAATGTCTCAGGCTGAGTGGTGGGTCCTACTTTTGGCCCAGGGGGCGCAGCAATCCCTGAAGGCAGACCCAGACCTGGAGCACAGTGGGAAGGGGACAGGTAAATGGGAAAGAGGTATTTCCCAAAGGCAGAAGGGTTTTTTTTCTGCATGGAAGTTTAGATGCTTGTACTTACCTTTCGCCAATTCAAAGCTGCTTCTTCCTGGTTCTGGAGGCTTGAGGAGACTCTCCGCCGCTTGGTTTCTCCTGACTTGGAAGACGTGTCCCAAGCAGTACTGCTTGCCTCAGCCTGTGTGTGCTGGCTGATCCAGACTGCAGCATGCTGCCCAGGTCAGGTCTGGCAAATCCTTGCTGCTTCTGAACTATCTCTCTTTCCGCCTGCCACTAAGTCTGGCTGAACTTTGTTTTTGATGTTCAGGGCTCCTAGATTGTCATATATAATTGATTCATTTGTTTTTTTCGGTTCTTTGTTGTAAAAGAGACTACAGGAAGACTCTGACTACTCTGCCATCTTGGCCCCACCCTAGAATTTTTTTTTATGTTGAATACAACTTTGGGTTCTGTTCACTTCTTAAAAAACTATTTTTGTTGAAAATATACACAGCAGAACACATGCCAATTAAAAAATTTCTTACATGTACAATTCACTGACATTGATTACATTCTTCAAGCTGTGCAAACATGCTCACTTTCCTTTTCTGAATCCTCCTTCCCCCAATAACATAAACACACTGCCCCCCAAGCTTTCTATCTCTCCTTTCGAGTTGCTGTTGTCAATTTGGAGTGCTGACCACTCTTCATTATTATATCCTCCTAAACTCTCATTATCACAGTCACTACTCTTCAATGTCCTTCTGTTTTTCCATTTCTTCTTCCACCCCACCATACATCAAAATTATTAAAAAACATGAAAATGAGAGTTGCGGGGGTGAATTCATTTATTCCTTCACTTATTCATCCAATAAATATTTATTGTCTACTATTTGCCAGACATTCTTCAAAGCACTGGGAATAGAGTGACAGGCAAGGTTCCTACTTTCATGGAACTTTTAGTCTAGTAGTGCAGACAGATGACAAAAAAACTAATAAAATAGTTGCAGGGTGACTAGTGCTTTGGTAGAAATAAACAAGGAGCAATAATAATGAATATTCTGTGTGTATGTGAGTGTGTGAAGAAAGGTGGGATAGAGAGATAGAGAGAAAGAGGGAGAGAGAGAAAGGGAGAGACTGGAGATGATTGATTTTGCTTTAAATGGAGTGGTCAAGGAAGCCTTCTTGGGCAGGTGATATTTGAGCATAAACCTAAAAGAGAAGGAAGTATGTCATGCAAAGGATTGGGGGAAGAGCATTCTCAGTAGAGGAAAAAAGAAGTACAAAGACACCGAGAGGCAAGAACTTGGTGTGTTGGAGGAATAAAAAGGGCGCACCAAGGGTGGAGCACAAGGAGGAAAGGGGAGAATGGTGCAAGGTGCTGATGGAAAGGGGGGCAGGACTAGCCCTTAAAGACCTTACAGGGAAAGGAGTTTTGTTTTTGTTCTATCTGCAATAGGAAGTCACTGGAGGGTTCTAATGGGTGGTGATGGTATGATTTAAATTTAAAAGGAGCACTTTGGCTATCCCTTTGTTGAAACATCTTAATTGATATTCCATCAATTCCTGGAGCCTTGTTTTTCGCCAATGCCTTCAGAGCAGCTTGAACTTCTTCCTTCAGTACCATTGGTTCCTGATCGTATGCCACCTCTTGAAATGGTTGAATATTGACTAATTCTTTTTGGTATAATGACTCTATGTATTCCTTCCATCTTCTTTTGATGTTCCTGCATCATTTAATATTTTCCCCATGGAATCCTTCACTATTGCAACTTGAGGCTTGAATTTTTTCTTCAGTTCTTTCAGCTTGAGAAACACCAAGCATGTTCTTCCCTTTTGGGTTTCCATCTCCAGCTCTTTGCACATGTCATTATAATACTTTACTTTGTCTTCTCGAGGGGCCCTTTGAAATCTTCTGTTCAGTTCTTTTACTTTATCAATTCTTCCTTTTGCTTTAGCTGCTCGATGTTCAAGAGCAAGTTTCAGAGTTTCCTCTGACATCCATCTTGGTCTTTTCTTTCTTTCCTGTCTTTTCAGTGACCTCTTGCTTTCTTCATGGATGATGTCCTTGATGTCATTCCACAACTCGTCCAGTCTTCAGTCACTAGTGTTCAATGCATCAAATCTATTCTTGAGATGGTCTCTAAATTCAGGTGGGATATACTCAAGGTCATATTTTGGCTCTGGTGGGCTTGCTCTGATATTCTTCAGTTTCAGCTTGAACTTGCATATGAGCAATTGATGGTCTGTTCCACAGTCGGCCCCTGGCCTTGTTCTGACTGATGATATTGAGCTTTTCCATCGTGTCTTTCCACAGATGTAGTCAGTTTGATTTCTGTGTGTTCCATCTGGCGAGGTCCATGTGTATAGTCGCCGTTTATGTTGGTGAAAGAAGGTATTTGCAATGAAGAAGTCATTGGCCTTGCAAAATTCTATCATTCAATCTCCAGCATTGTTTCTATCACCAAGGCCATATTTACAAACTACTGATCCTTCTTCTTTATTTCCAACTTTTGCTTTAAAATCACCAGTAATTATCAATGCATCTTGATTGCATGTTTGATCAATTTCAGACTGCAGCAGCTGATAAAAATCTTGTATTTCTTCATCTTTAGCCCTAGTAGTTGGTGTGTATATTTGAATAATAGTCGGATCAATTGGGATGTTTCAATAAATGGATGCAGCGCTGGAGGTGCTCACTCACCTATGCCAAGAAATATGGAAGACAGCTTCCTGGCCAACTGACTGGAAGAGATCCATATTTATGCCTATTCCCAAGAAAGGTGATCCAACCAAATGTGGAAATTATGGAACAATATCATTAATATTACACACAAGCAAAATTTTGCTGAAGATCATTCAAAAATGGCTGCAGCAGTATATCGACACAGAACTGCCAGAAATTCAGGCCGGTTTCAGAAGGGGACGTGGAACCACGGATATCATTGCTGATGTCCGATGGATCCTGGCTAAAAGCAGAGAATACCAAAAGGATGTTTACCTGTGTTTTATTCATTATGCAAAGGCATTTGACTGTGTGGATCATAACAAATTATGGATAACATTGCGAAGAATGGGAATTCCAGAACACTTAATTGTGCTCATGAGGAACATTTACATAGATCAAAAGGCAGTTTGGGCAAAACAAGGGGACACTGGTTTAAAGTCAGGAAAGGTGTGCGCCAGGGTTGTATTCTTTCACCATACCTATTCCATCTGTATGCTGAGCAAATAATATGAGAAACTGGACTATATGAAGAACACTGCATCAAGATTGGAGGAAGACTCATTAACAACCTGTGTTATGTAGATGACACAACCTTGCTTGCTGAAAGTGAAGAGGACTTGAAGAATTTACTAATGAAGATCAAAGACCCCAGCCTTCAGTATGGATTGCATCTCAACATAAAGAAAACAAAAATCCTCACAACTGGACCAATGAGCAACATCATGATAGATGGAGAAAAGATTGAAGTTGTCAAGAATTTCTTTTTACTTGGATCCACAATCAACAGCCATGGATGCAGCAGTCAAGAAATCAAAAGATGCATTGCGTTGGGTAAATGTGCTGCAAGGGGCCTCGTTAAAACGCTGAAGAGCAAAGATGTTACCTTGAAGACGAAGGTGCGCCTGACCCAAGCCATGGTATTTTCAATCGCATCATATGCATGTGAAAGCTGGGCAATGAATAAGGAAGACCGAAGAAGAATTGACGCCTTTGAATTGTGGTGTTGGTGAAGAATATTGAATATACCATGGACTGCCAGAAGAATGAATAAATCTGTCTTGGAAGAAGTACAACCAGAATGCTCCTTAGAAGCAAGGATGGTGAGACTGCCTCTTACATACTTTGGACATGTTGTCAGGAGGGATCAGTACCTGGAGAAAGACATCATGCTTGGCAAAGTACAGGGTCAGCAGAAAAGAGGAAGACCCTCAACAAGGTGGATTGACTCAGTGGCTGCAACAATGGGCTCAAGCATAACAACGATTGTAAGGATGGCTCAGGACCAGGCAGTGTTTCATTCTGTTGTGCATAGAGTTGCTATGAGTCAGAATTGACTCAAAGGTACCTAACAACAACAACACCCTAGCTATATGTGGATTCAGGGTGGAAAGGAACTAGTGGGAGGGTCAGAGGGGTGCTATCAAAGTATTTAATTACAGCTGTGAGGATGGATTTTAACTATATGTTTGGAGGTAAATATGCCAGGACTTGGTGATGAATTGGATGTTGTGGGTAAAGGAAGGGTGACTTCTCTTTATCTTTATCCCCTGGGCTCTGAAAATGACATTAGATGGGAATCTGTGAGAAAGGAAGGGAGGAGTCAGCTGCCTTTGGCAATCAGTGAGAACTGGGGAGCTCTGTTCCTGGAAGAGATTTCATTTTTCACCTGAAGGTGTTTAAAGACATGGTTACTGTATGGATGAACATAGAATGTGCCAGAAAAGGTCTTAGAGACCTAGATCTACCTTTTTAATGAGTAGATGAGTCAAAAGGAAAGAGACAAAGCTATAGTCACAGAGCAAATTAATGGCACAGCCAAGACTAGAATCAAGTTCTTCTGGTGTCCAGGCTAATACTCTTTCCACTACCCCACCCTAAGTAAGTGTTCTTTGACTGGGGTATTAAAGATCATGGAAACAAGAAGGCCAGCTGAGAGGATCCTAGGTGTATTGGTCATATTGTACACTGCACTGTAAGCTTTACAAGCATGGGGATGAACTCTGTATACTTACCACCTGGCACAGTGCCTGGAATACATTAAGTGCTTGCTGAATGATTGAATAAATGTTTCAGAAGCTGTGAGCTCACTCACAGGTATTTTCTAAGAAGTCCCTTCTGGTGATTAAATGCTTATCTCGTTTGGGGCTGGAATCATATCAATAGGCTATTCAGACCAGAAATCAGATAGTCCCTCTCCATTCTACAGTGGTAGGGTCCCCACATCGAGATGAATATTCCTTAGATTACATTTTGGAGAATATAGCAAATTGGGTGGTCAGGGAACTTGGAATAATATGGAATATTTTTAAAAGAGCTGGCAATATTGAACCTGAAGTAGATCAAGGCAGAGTTTGATTTGCGAAAGGCGGTCTTGTAGAAAATGGTCTGACTTATTTTGGGGTATCTCAGATAGTAGAACGAGAACAAATCTGTTTTTCAGGAAGAAAGATTCTGGTTTAGGGTGAGAGAACAAAAATACAGAAAATGTAGTGAGTTTCTTAGAGTCAGGTAGAGGAAATGAATTGGCTGACAATGTATTCTTGCTTAGAATGTTGTGAAAGTGGGTCCTTGATTTTACAGTGGCTTTTTTTTTTTTTTAGATTAGATGCTATGAGGTGGCTATGAGTCAGAATTGACTCCACAGCAACAGGTTTGACTTTGTTTTGGTTTAGACTAGGTACTTCCTCAGGTCACTTTCCATCCTGTGATCCTAAAACTTTCTAGAAAGTTAGCATTCATTCATCACCTACTCTTTGTCAGGCTCAGTGCAGAGTATACATGGGTGAATAAAACACACCTAGTCTCTGTACTCTTCAGTTTATAATTCAGTAGCGTAAATGAGATTGTCCATTTGTTCCCCTGTGATTTTGGAGGCCTTTTGAATTATACCACAAATCCTCCTCGATGGTACAAAATATCTTCATTCCTTACTGTTCTTTACAGCCAAATCCAGTGTCAAATGGTTGCCCAGAAAGCCCCATGTAGGATATCATGGGAGAAAGCATAGGAAGCTATAACTTTTTTTTCCCAAAGTGAGCTTAATTGCTTAAAAGCCAGCTGGCTTCCAGGGTCCTGATGCCACCTTTTTATTTCCCTACAAATGAAGTTCTTCTCCACCCTGTTCCTTCTCTGCACATCTCTGCCAAGAGCAGGCTCTGTCTACAAGTACGTTTCAGTGACAATTATAGTGGATATTGTTCCAAGCACAAACTTTGCTGGAGCCAGGGGACTGGTAATAGTGTGAGTCATGCATATTGCCTTCGAGAATAGCGACAATGGGAATATGAAGGCTTCTCTGGCCAGGCTTTCCTCCCTGGTGCTACCCCCAGGCTGGGTGTGTGTTTGAAGGAGATAGCCAAATCTCATTAGAAACAAAGAGGCGGGCCCTAGGCTGCTTTAGTTCCTTCTGAATAAGGTGTGGTCGCTGGAAATTTTCACTCTCTTTTGCCCTTTTTTTTTTTTTTTTTTTTTGCCCTGGGTGGTTCACGTTTCATCCCATTCACATTTGAAATCTATTCTCATGGAAGGGATCTGCCAGTGGGGTACTGCACCTAGGCAGAGCACAGGTTCGTGCTGTGTCTGTCTGCCCTATTCATCCTCTTTTTTGTTGCTTAAGTTGATTTCCTGATCAGGCAGATACTCTTTTTTTCTTTTTTTTTTTTTTTGTTACCAGTTTCTTTGGTCTTGTTCTATTTGCTCCTTCAGTCACATTAATCAATAAACAGGGCTTGAGTTCTAGGCTGAGATTCTTAAATCCCTTCTAGGCAATTCTCATCATGCCCCTTAAGTGACAGGTGATCCTTCATTGGGGATCACTAACTCTGAACCCTGAAAACATATTTGTATAACTTATCATCTGTCCAGAGCTCCAAGCCCTGGGTTTTCTCTCTTTCTTCTGTCCTTGGAGAAGCTCTGAATTGCCTTTCATAAGGGGCACCCATTCAATTACTGCATTTATCTCTGGCCATAGTGCTCAGACTTCATGGATAAAAAAACTGAGAAGGTATTTATACCACTCTATAAAAAAAAAAAAAAATTTTTTTTTTTATATCCTGGTGGCGAAGTGGTTAAGAGCTCAGGCCGCTAACCACAAAAATCGGCAGTTTGAATCCACCGGCTGCTCCTTGGAAACTCTATGGGGCAGTCATACTCTGTCCTGTAGAGTCGCTTTGAGTCAGAATTGACTCAAGGGTAAGGGGCTTGGTTTATATATTATCTTATTTTAAACTTTAAAGTGTTTATTTTGACAGCAGCACACAAAACAGGGTAATAGGTACAATTCATTTATTATTCCACAAACATTTGTTGGGTACCATTTTGCTCCTTGGAAACTTTATAGGACAGTTCTACTCTGCCCTGTAGGGTTGCTATGAGTTTGAATTGACTTGACAGCACACAACAACAACATGATAGCGTAGTGGCAGGCAGGCATGTTCTGGAGTCGGAACAGTTCAAATCCCAGCTTCATCTTTTTTCCCATATGTAAATTAAAAGAAGTACTAGCATCTCTAAGCTTCAGCTTCCTAATCTGTATAATAGAGTTAATAACAGTACCTATCTCAAAGAGGATTAAATGAGATAATGTATATTCAGTGTTTGGTGCATAGTAAGCATGTGATACATGTTACGTATTAATAAGTCTTATGTACCAGGAATATAGAGACTTTCTTGCCATGAATCCTCAAGTAACTGAGTTGGGGCAAGGGTTAAAGGAAATGAAACCCCTAAGTACAATTTGAAGATAGTGTTGCTAATTATAAGTTTCTTTTCTCTAAATATTTGCTTGTTTATCTTTATTCCATCTTTGTACTGCCCTAGGTCTTTTCATAGCTATTGAACCCCATCTGTTCTCGTTTGTATTCAGCTGCTATTTAGAATATAAGTGTTAATTATCTCCTTAACACCTCGCTGCTACTAATTTTGAGCACTCTGTGTTCTTGGTTTTTCTGGTTTACCATCTGCCCAGGGTCCCATACCACTTGTCTTCATTATCTCTTCTGCTGTTTTAGTGGTTTTTGGCTCCCTTTTTAAAAAATATCTTTAAAATAACCTCTCCAACTATTATTTTTGAATATATACTTTTTTCTTCTAATTATAAAAGTAATTCTCATGATAAAAATTGGAAAAATGCAGGGAAATAAGACTCCAGCCCTTCCATCGGGAGAAAACAATTGATTTATACATTAAATATATCTTTCTAGTCTTTTCCCCCCAGAAGCCTATATATGTGTTTTCAATCTAGGATCATACATATCGGATGGGAGGTTTTTAGCTATAAGTAACAAAAGAACCAACTCACACTGTCTTGAGGAAATAGATTAGTTCACATAACTGAACATCCAGAGATAGAGTAGAATTTCGGATTATCTGAATTATCTTTGTAATCCTCTCAGTTCTATCATCTTCTGCTTCAATGAACAAACTGTGAGTGTCATGGCTCAAGCAATTCTAGGCATTACCTCTCTATACAAAAAGTCCAGGTGAAGAGGGCTGTATGTTCCCACAGATTCCTTTAAGTGGAGAGTGCTTTTCCCAGAAATTCCTAGCAAATTTCCCTTTTTTATCTTATTGGCCCCAGTTAGGTAATTTGCCCATTTCAGCCTGATATTGTAAAGGAAGATGGGCTTATAATAACTGGCCTCCACCACTGGCTTTCAAACTTGGGTGTGTACCAGGATTCCCTTGAGGATTTATTAGAACACAGATTGCTGAACCCCCATCCCTTGTGTTTCTGATTCAGTAGGTCAAAAGAGTATCCAATAATCTGCATGTTTAACAAGTTCCCAGGTGATGATGACATTGCTGCTCCAGAGACCATACTTTGAGAACCACTGGCTTAGACAAATCAGAGCCATCGTTTTGAGATGAGTTCAATCTCCCCAAATATTATTTTGTGGCCATGGAAAATAGGAATGATGAACTGGATGGTAGGGAGAAAATTAAGGTACCCACTATGTATCATATATATCATTTCGTATATACTTCCCCCATATCATAAAAAAAAAAACCTTCACATGTATGGCTTTTATTGATAATAAACCATGGTGCTTACATACAATACAGTATTACTTAACTAGTCTTCTGTTGTTGAGTATTGATGGTTTTAGTATTTTGCTGTTATAAATTACACAGTAAGTAATGTCATTGCACAAAAACATTTGTGTGCTTCTCTGATTATAACCTAAGGATATATTCCTAGAAGTAGAATTACTCTTCAAGCTATTTCTATCTCACTGACTCAGGGATCTTTTTTTCAAGGGAATAAATGTTCCATTTTTTCTCCTGGCTTCCTTAAAGGGCCAGGATGTTATATCCTGTCTACACTGAGGAAATCATGTCACAGAACAAAACCATTTGGGGTCAAATTGTGGAGGAGGGCAGAATAACTCAGTAAGTGGAAATGGTAAGAGAATTGGTCTAGACATTTGAGAATTCAGGATTTGATCAGGGGGCAGGAAGTCACGTATAAGGATACATCGAGTAGTAGAAGATGAAGTTGGAAAGGAGACTTGGGTCAGTTTGAAGTTGATTTTTTTCTTTTGAGTATGTTTTCTAAGCTTTAGTCATTTGCTATACCACTTTTATAATTTTTGTTGTATTTGTGTTCCATCTGTATTATTATACGAATTTTCTTTAGTCAATTCAATTAAATAAATCAATTTATTTTTAAAGAAACTCTATATCATGAGGATTAATAGAAAATCATTATCAGTTACCATAAATAGAAAACAATCATAAACTAATATAATAGCAATGTTATTAAATTCTAACTCAGTATTGTTGGCTGCTACAAGCACTGAACCTACAGTCTGCTCTGTCTTTGTTATGAGGCAGATGAGCATGTATTAAGAATGCTAGCCAAATAGAGATTCTTTTCTTGAATTAGAAGAAAGATTAAAAGTGGTACTGAAAAGGAAATAACTTTCTCATGGTGTGAGTGAGTGCAATTTAATCTCAAATTGTGTAGTCCCTAAAATCAACAACATCCCACTTGTAGGGCACGCTAGGCTAATATGTCTCGAACCACAAAACTACATGGACAGCTTGTTAAACAGACCTGTGGAATCAGAATCTCTGGGGCTCATGGGGGTTGGGCCCAGAAATCTGCATTTTAGCAAGTCTTTAGTTTTTTTTTTTTAGTTAATTCTCATGCTCAGGTAAATTGAAAGAAGCACAACTAGGTTATAGAGAGCCATGAAGTTTTATCTATGTATTTAAATCTCCTTTATTATAAAATATTTTATTTGATAATAATTTTAAATTTACAGAAAAGATGCAACAGTGCAGACTTTTTACTATACATTTTTACAGATTTATTAATTCTTAAGGTTTTCTTATTTGCTTTATTACTCTTTCTCTGTATGCCCTGTCATCTCTCTTTCTCTCTCTATATATACATTTTTTCCCCCTGAACTATTTGAGAATAAGTTAGATCCATCATGTGATTTTACCCTGAAGTACTTCATTGTGTATTTTCTATGGATAGAGATTTTCTCTTACAGAGCTACAGTAGAGTTATTAACTTCTGGAAATTTAACATTGATATGTTTATCTATAGCTCATATTCCAAGTTTGTCAATTGATCCAATAATGTCCTTTAGAGCATTTTTCCCCTCCAGTGGAGGATCCAATCTCTGATCACATATCATATTGTCATGTCTTCACAGTCTCCTTTAATCTGGAACAGCTCCTCAGCTTTTCTTTATCTTTTACAACATTAACTTTTTTGAAGAATATAGTCCCTCCTCCTTTGTAAAAGAATGCTTATTATTTTGGGTCTATCTGATGTTACCTCATGATTAGAGTCAGGCTATGCATTCCTGGCAGGAATACTCCATAAGGGTTATTGTGTCTCCCAAGGTACCACACCCAGAGGCACACAATGTCCATCTGCCACTTGTTGGTGAAGTTAATTTTGATCACCTATCAAGGTTTTTTTTATCAAGGTGTTGGAAACCATGTTGGCGTAGTGGTTAAGAGCTATGGGTGCTAACTGAAAGGTCGGCAGTTAGAATCTACCAGGTGCTCCTTGGAAACCCTATGGGGAAATTCTATTCTGTCCTATAGGGCCGCTATGAGTCAGAATTGACTTGATGGCAACAGGTTTGGTTTTTTTGGTTTGTCAAGGTTTGTATGATTTCTTCATTGTATATTTATTATTTTTTCACTTGTAACAAAAAAGTAATCTGTTGGGGGAGAAGCTTTAACACCAAGAAAATGTTCTTCATCATTAAGCATGGATGTGCTAGGATCAGCAATGTGGAAAACATACTGAATTGAAGAGAAAGGTAGACAGAGAAGCTAGCTAAGAGCCTATTGCAATAAATCAGATAAAAAGGAGAGTCCTGAAGATACCAAGGTTTGGGAGCATCTGAACAAAGGAACAGTTCAAACTGGAGAATAGATGCAGTTGCCCAGATAATCCTGGGTCTCAGAGGCATCATTTCCATTGTTTATTTGGTCTGTTTTGGTAAGTATTCTACATGAACTTGAAAATAGTGTGTGTTTTTGCAATTGTTGGACACAGCATTTTACATACATTAATTATGGCAGTTATGTTGTTGAATTTTATATTATTATTGTTCTTTTTGTCAGTTTATTTTATCAGTGACCAAGGAAGATGTGCTAAAACCTCCAACCTAAGACTGTGAATTTTTCTATCTTTTAGTTTTGTCAGCTTTTGCTTTATTTTAATGGTAAATAAAGCTTTTGTTTCCTTATTTGTTAAGAGAATGTCTTGTAAACAGCATATAATTAGGTTTTGCTTTTTTTAATCCAGTTTGACAATCTGTATCTTTTTATTTAAGTATTTAGTCAATTTACATTTAGTTACTGAGATGATAAAAAAAAAAAAAACGGGTTTAATTATATTATCTTGCTATTTGTATCACCCTTTTTTTGTTTTTGTTTTGTTCCTTTATTTTTCCTTAAATATTTTATTTGGGATTACTCAGTTATTTTTATTATTGCATTTGTACTCTTCTATTAGCTTTTTGGAAACCCTGGTGGCATAGTAGTTAAGAGCTATGGCTGCTAAGCAAAAGGTCAGTGGTTCGAATCTACGAGGTGCTCCTTGGAAACTCTTTGGGGAGGTTCTACTCTGTCCTATATAGGGTCTCTATGAGTCAGAATTGACTCGACAGCAATGGGTTTCAATGGGTTATTTGCTTTTTAGTTAGACATTGTTTTATTATTCCTTTAGTGGTTTCCCTAGAAATTACACATCCTGGATTTTTTTTACAGACTCTTTTAGATTAGTGAAGCCCTGGTGGTGCTAACAAAAAGGTTGGCAGTTCAAATCCACCAGCCACTCCTTGGAAACACTATGAGGGAGTTCTACCCTGTCCTGTAGGATTGCTGTCAGTTGGAATCGGCTTGACGGTAATGGATTTGGGTTTTTTTTTTTTTAATTTTAGATTAGCACCTTTATCATATCCCAAGTGATACAAGGACCTTGCAGCAGTTTAATTCAACTTACCCCTCTTGCTTTTGTGCTATTGTTGCCGTGTATTTTAGTTCTACATATATTTTAAATACAGACAAGAACACTGTTTTTGTTTCTAAAAAAAATTAGTCAATATTTATTTTTGTATTAACCCATGCACTTACCAGTTCTGTTTCTCCTCATGCCTTCCTGTAGTTCCATGTTTCCCTCTGGAATCATTTTCTTTCAGTCTGATAAACTTTCTTTAATACTTCTTTTAGTGCAGGTCTTCTGGTGGCAAAGTATCTTAACTTTTATTTGTGTGAAATATTCTTTTTTTCCTTTTTGCTTTTAAAGTATAGTTTTGCTGAGTATAGAATTCTACGGTGACATTTTTTACACGCAGCACTTTAAAGGTCATTATATTGTCTCCTGGCTTCCATTGGTCTGCTAAAAAGTCAGTTATCTCTTTTGCTAGCTTTAGAAAATTCTCAGTCAGTATTTCTTCAAATATTGCTTCTATCTCATTTTTTCTTCTGTTCACTTCTGGGGCACTGCATTAATGTATGTTAGACCTTTACCTCCTCTCTTGTGCTCTTTCGCTCTCCTGTCTCTTATGCTCTTTTTCATATTTTTGACTTGCTTTTCTCTCTGGTTATCAATTTGGATATTTCCTACTGACTTATATTCTAGTTCACTAATCCTCTGCTCTCCCATTTCTAATCTGCCATTAAACTCACATTTCAAATTCAAAATGTCATTTCCATTTATGATGTTTTTCAGTTCTAAAATTTTCATCTAATTCTTTTTTTTTTTTATAGATTCCAGGTCTGAACCATCTGTAATAGTTATTTTAAAGTTTTTGTCATCTATACTAACTGAACCATCTGTGGGTCTCTTTCTATTGGACTTTTCTCTTGTTTTAATCTTTTTGTCTTGTTTTTAGCATGCTTTGTAGTTTTATTTTTGGATGAAGGATGTTGTAGATAAAAAGTTATAGAGGTTCTGGACAGTTATCTTTCTCCAAAGAAGTTAGATTTTCTGCTAGCCAGCAGATAGAGTGTAGTTGCATCAATTTGATCTTGTCATAGGTTGGTTTTAGGCTCTCTTATGACTGGCCTATTTCAGTTTTGCCATTGTTCCTAGGGTGTGGCTCTTATCCCTAGGATGCAGCCCTTATGGTACTTCAGGATATTTACCAAGATCTATCAACCTCAGTGGGGCTTTAACTCCAAATTCTATCTGTTCAGCATGTAGTGACTGAAATATCTGCTCAGATTTTTAGGCTTTCAGTTGGCATGCCTTTTTTTTTTTTTTTGTCCTGCTAGGTGTCTTAGAGCCTTGCTCTGCATAGTACAGCTTATTGTTGTTGTTATGTGCTGTCAAGTCGGTTCCAACTCATAGCAACCCCATAAGACAGTGTAGAACCGCCCCATAGGGTTTCCAAGGAGTGGCTGGTAGATTTGAACTGCCGACCTTTTGGTTAGCAGTCAGGCTTTTAAACCACTGCGCCACCAGGGCTCCCCATGATAGAGCTTAGAATGTGATTAATGATTTGAGAAAAATTTCTTCCCAGTGTCCAGTGTGATTCTATTTTCTCTGAGACTTTCCCTTTAAGTCTCAGCTGCTTTGGCAGTCCTGAATGCTGACCTTTGTCTCTTCAGTCCAGTAAAACTGTCATTTTGTACTTGGGCTCTATTTACCTGCACTAAACATTAGAACATGCTCTCGGGGCAGGCGGGGGAGGGGGGACAACAATGATTAGCCTATTTTCAGAATCTCTGCAAAATCATAACCCCTCATGTTCTGGCATTGATTGCTCTGCAGTACCTTCAAACATTTCTTACATGTTTTGTGCAGATTTTATAATTGTATTTGGCAGCAGTATTAGCCCAGTGGAAGCTATTCTTTAACGGCAATGCTTGAAAGTTTTATCTCTGTTTTAAGTGAAGATATTGAACCTTAGAAAAGTTATGTAACTTGTCCAAGGTCCAATGGCTGGTAAATGGGAGAGCTGGGATTTAAACCTAGGTCTTTCTGGCTCCCAAGCCTATGTTCTTAACAACTACACTCAATTATATCTCCCTATCATAAATTTTTTATCATAATAGTTACTATGTATTGTGTACCTATTAGGTGCCAGGCAGTGTTAGTTGCTTTCCAGGTATTTCTTATCTTTACAAAAACCCAGTAAATAGGTGGCGTTATCCCTATTTTACCAAAGTGTTAACTGAACTCAGAGTTCAAGGGTCTTTTTCCATGTTGTTGAAAACATAAATGGCCATGTATGGGTCTGAATTCAATTCTTTTAGGCTCCAAATGTTTGTACAATCCACTACTCTCGTAGTAATTGTTAGATGCATGTACTTGGCCAATAACTTCTCTGAGCCCTGGCCGTCTAAATTTTAACATGTGAATACTGATTATTGTTTGGACTATCTTATAACGTTGTTTTGGTTTGCAAACGAGATCGTGGGTGTGAAAACTTACTCTAAAGGCACATGGTATTGCACAGATGTGAGTGGCCACTGGTGGATCGTTGTTTAGCTCCTGCTTCAATGTTACTTATCCAAAGATGAGTTTATCTTCTCCTCTGCATACCATGATTTTCCTAATTTTTATTTTATTTGACCAAGTTTCAACAAATATGCATTCAGAAGCTACTATTTGGTTAACGCTCCAGGACAGACAAACAAACAAATGCCTGTGGCTCAGCCTCTGTCTTCTATGATTCTAATAATCTCATTAGAGAAGCCTGGGATTATTATAGTATAATAAAGGTAAATAAATTAAATACTCTGTTAAACATAAACAAATGCTGAAATGTGTGGCACAGTCACTTCTGTTTTGGGTGTTCAGGAAAAGTAGGAAGAACTTTCAGAGGCCAGACTTTACAATGGCTGCTTGAATTTGAATCACAGTTTTATTTCTTACTAGTTATATGAACCTTTGTAAACCCTGGTGGCGCAGTGGTTAAGAGCTATGACTGCTAACTAAAAGGTCGGCCATTCGAATTCACCAGGCACTCCTTGGACACCCTATGGGACAGTTCTACTCTGTCTGTTAGGGTTGCTATGAGTCGATATCAACTCAATGACGATGGGTTTTTTTTTTTTTTTTATATGAACCTTTGGCAAATTTCTAATCCTTATAAGCCTTGTCCCTTGTCAACAAAATGGAGATTATAACAATACCTACCTGACAGAGATATTGTGAGTAATTTATCCATATAAATATTTATCATAGTTCTTGCCTTAATAAAGGCTTTCTATAATTCTTAGTATCAATTTTAAATTTATTATTAGTTGTTATTACTGAATATCTTTGAAAGTTGTTAGGATTTGGTTTGAAGAGGTGAAGTATCCTGAATGGTGGAATTATTTGTAGAAAGACAAGAGCCCATTCTCAAGAGTGCTAATCAGAAATGGGCAGGAAAAGGAACAGCCGGACATGTTTGTGCCCACAATTTGGAAAACAGTCATTGGCCACTTCATTGCACATGGCACCTGCCTCCCTAATTGTTTGCTAAGCCCCCTGCTATCACCTAAGGATACGAGAATTAATGCAGAAGAAACAAGGAGAGTAAGCAATGCCATTTTTCTCTAAGATTCTCACCATTCATTCTCTGTTTCTAGTGGTATCTTCCAGAAACCTTCAGAATTATAAGCTCTGTTTCTCCTTGCCTTTCCTCTGGAATTCCCATGGAATTGACAGTTGCCTGTTCTGGGGAGTTAGGTTCACTTGTCTGTAAGATGAAGTCTTACATTTCACAATGAGTCTGTTCATCCTTCTAAACCTACAGCTCATAGAGTAGCGATCCAAAAAATGCCTACCCCATATTCACATTGTGTTTAAAATTCACTAGATGATATTGGGAAGTTGTGACTGGCAAATTAAAATTAAAGGAGTGATTTCACCTAATATTGTCACTCGCTGGGGGGCAAAATTTAAAGCCCAGACTTGAGAAGTTGTTTTGTGGGGTAAGGAGGATGGACAGTGGCAATCTGTTGCCAAGGGCTCTACATCTTCTCCCCTTATTGCTGAGTTTTTTTTGGGATGACATGGGTGGGGTTGGACCTTCTTCTGTGTTCATAGCCTGGCAGTGTACCTGATAACACCAGGGTCGGGCCAATATTAAGAAATTTGAGAAACATGACTACTTCAAAAGAAAAGCAACAGACTGAATTACATAGTCCGTCAGAAACAGAAGTATCGGGAAAAAACAAAACAAAACAAATGACAAAGAATTCCAAATTAACCTAAAAAAGAGATCAGGGAAGATATTAAAAGTATGAAATAAGAAAAAGAAATCACAAAAATAGCCAATCAGATATCTTATGTATATAAAATATGAGTTTAAAAAACCTCACAATAAATATAAAGAAAATGGATTCAGAGAAGGAGTGAATTAGTGAATTGAAGGGCTAGTTTGCAGAAATCTCTTGGAATCAGAGAGAACAAAGAAACTCAAACCCATTGCCATCGAGTTGATTCAGGCTCATAGTGACCCTGTGGGACAGAGTAGAACTGCCCTATAGAGTTTCCAAGCCTGTAAGTCTTTTTAGAAGCAGACTGCCACATCTTTCTCCTATGGAGCAAGATGGGTTCAAACCGCTGAGTGGGTTCAAACTGCTGACCTTTTGGTTAGTTGCTGAGGATTTTAACCACTGTGCTACCAGGACTCCTTAAGAACAAACTAAACGGGAGTTTCATGAGCCATATAGTCTCACTTTATCCTTGCCAGAATTTGGTATTGTCACTATTTTATATTTTAGCCCTTCTAATACATGTGTAGATATTTCATTATTACTTTAATTTGCATTTTCCCAATGGTTAATAATAGTCAACATTTTTTCATATGCTTATTTGAATATCCTGTATATTCTCTTCAGTGGATTGTCTATTTATGCCATTTGCCCAATTTTTAAATTGGATTGCTTGGGGTTTTTATGCTAAGTTTTAAGAATTCTTTATAAAGTCTAAATACCAGTCCTTCGTGAGATATGTATTTTGCAAATATTTTCTCCCAGTTTGTAACTTGTCTTCTCATTCTCTTTCCAGGGTTTCTCACAGAGCAGACATTCTTAATTTCAGGAGCTAAGGGAAACTGAAGATAAAAGAAACAGGGATAATATATGAATAATAGGAGTCCCTGAAAGAAAAAGAAATGAAAATGTAGGGGAAGAAATATTTCAAGAAATAATAGATTTTTTTAGGTAAAAGAAAGGAAATATTCAATATTAAGACAGTGTGATATTGGCAGAAAAATGGACATATAGATTGATGGAACACAAAGAGTACGTAGAAATAGACTCCACAAATGTACCCAACTGATTTTTGACAAAGATGCAAAATCAATTCAGTAGAGGAATAACAACCTCTTCAACAAATGGTGCTGGAGCATTTGGACATCTAGAAGCAAAAAAATAAACCTTGACCTACTAAACCTCACATCTTATACAAAAATTAACTCACCTGAACTTGTGGATCATAGACTGAAATGTAAAACTGTAAAACTTTTAAGAAAATAAATGCAAGAATTTTCAGGATATAGGGCTAAGAGTTATTAGACTTGACACCAAAAGTATAATTTATAAAAGTAAAAAATGCTAAATTAGGCCTCATTGAAATTAAGAATGTTTGCTCTGTGAAAAAGCCTGGAAAAAGAATGAAAAGACAAGCTACAAACTGGGAGAAAATATTTGCAAACTACATATCTCACAAAGGACTGGTATCTAGACTTTATAAAGAAATCTTAAAACTCAGCATAAAAACCCCAAACAATTCAATTTAAAAATGGGTGAATGGCATAAATAGACAATCCACCGAAGAGAATATACAGGATATTCAAATAAGCATGTGAAAAAATGTTGAATATTATTAACCATTGAGAAAATGCAAATTGAAGTCATAATGAAATATCTACACAGGTATTAGAAGGGCTAAAATATAAAATAGTGACAATACCAAATTCTGGCAAGGATAAAGTGAGACTATATAGCTCATGTATTCGTGGTTGAAATGTAAAATCGTACAACCACTCTGGAAAACAATTTGGCAGTTTCTTAAAAAACTAAATGTGCAACTACCATGTGTCACAGCAATCGCATTCCTGGGTGTTATCCCAGAAAAATGAAAACTTATGTTCACACAAAAACCTATGCACAATTGTTCAAGCAGCATTTGTAATAGACTAAAACTGGAATCAGCTCAGACAGTCTTCACTGAGTGAAAGGTTAAACAAACTGTGGTACATCCATATCATGGAATAAAACATGCTGCCATTGAGTTGATTCCTACTCATACTGACCCTGTAGGACAAAGTAAAGCTGCCCCATAGGGTTTCCATGGCTGTAAATCTTTATCGAAGCGGACTGCCCCATCTTTCTCCCATGGAGCAGCTGGTGGGTTTGAACTGCTGATCTTTCAGGTAGCAGCTGAGTGCTTAACAACTGCACCACCAGGGCTCCTATCGTGGAATACTACTCAGTGATATAAAGGAATAAACTCTTTTTTTTTTTTTCCTACCTCACACTCTCATTTTATTTTTTTCCCTCCTTACCCCTCCCCTTCCTAGTAACCATTAAAAATTGTTTCTTTCTGTTTTTAAACATTTTCGTGAGTTTTTGTAACAGTGGTCTCATATAGCATTTGTCCATTTGTGATTGACTTATTTCACTCAGCATAAAGCCCTCCAGATTCATCCATGTTGTGAGATGTTTCACAGATACATCATTGTTCTTTATTGTTGCGTAGTATTCAATTGTACATATGTACCATAGTTTGTTTATCCATTCATCTGTTGATGGACACTTAGGTTGTTTCCTTTTTTAGCTATCGTGAATAATGCCACAATGAACATGGGTACGCATATGTGTATTTGTGTGATGGCTCTTATTTCTCTAGGATACATTCCTAGTAGTGGGATTGCTGGATCATATGGTATTTTTATTTCTAGCTTTTTAAGGAAGCACCATATTGTTTTCCAAAATTATTGTACCATTTTACATTCCCACCAGGAGTGTATAAAAGTTCCAAGCTCCCCACAGCCTCTCCAATGTTAACTATTTTGTTTTTTTTGGTTAGTGCCAGTAACATTGGGATGAGATGGTATGCCATTGTAGTTTTGATTTGCATTTCTTTAATGGCTAGCCGACTACATCTGTGTGTGAAAAAGACAATGGAAAAGCTCAATATCATCAGTCAGAACAAGGCCCTGGGCTGACTGTGGAACAGACCATCAATTGCTCATAATGCAAGTTCAAGTTGAAACTGAAGAAAATCAGAGCAAGTCCACAAACCAAAGTATAACATTGAGCATATCGCACCTGAATTTAGAGGCCATCTCAAGAATAGATTTGATGCTTTGAACATTAATGAGTGAAGGCCAGATGAGTTGTGGCATGACATCAAGGACATCATACATGAAGAAAGCAAGAGGTCATTGAAAAGACAGGAAAGAAAGAAAAGACCAAGATGGATGTCAGAGGAGACTCTGAAACTTGCTCTCGAACGTCGAGCTGCTAAAGCAAAAGGAAGAAATGATGAAATAAAAGAAGTGAACAGAAGATTTCAAAGGGTGGCTTGAGAAGACGAAAGTATTATAACGACATGTGCTAAAGAGCTGGAGATAGAAAACCAAAAGGGAAGAACATGCTCGGCATTTCCCAAGCTGAAAAAGCTGAAGAAAAAATTCAAGCCTTGAGTTGCAATAGTGAAGGATTCTATGGGGAAAGTAGTAAACGACTCAGGAAGCATCAAAAGAAGATGGAAGGAATATACAGAATCATTATACCAAAAAAATTAGTCGATGTTCACCTATTTCAAGAGGTAGCATATGATCAGGAAGTGATGGTACTGAAGGAAGAAGTCCAAGCTGCACTGAAGACTGGCAAAAAATAAGGCTCCAGGATTTGATGGAATATCAACTGAGATGTTTCAACAAACGGATGCAGCACTGGAAGTGCTTACTTGTCTATGCCAAAAAATATGGAAGACAGCTGCCTGTCCAGCTGACTGGAAGAGAGCCATATTTATGCCTATTCCCAAGAAAGGTGATCCAACCAAATGTGGAAACTATAGAACAATATCATTAATATCACACGCAAGCAAAATTTTGCTGAAGATCATTCAAAAGTGGCTGCAGTAGTATATCGACAGGGAACTGCCAGAAATTCAGGCCGGTTTCAGAAGAGGACGTGGAACCACGGATATCATTGCTGGATCCTGGCTGAAAGCAGAGAACACCAGAAGAATGTCTACCTGTGTTTTATTTGTTATGCAAAGGTATTCGACTGTGTGGATCATAACAAATTATAGATAACATTGTGAAGAATGGGAATTCCAGAACACTTAACTGTGCTCATGAGGAACCTGTACATAGATCAAGAGGCAGTTGTTCAAACAGAACAAGGGGATGCTGTGTGGTTTAAAGTCAGGAAAGGTGTGTGTCAGGGTTGTATCCTTTCACCATACCTATTCAATCTGTATGCTGAGCAAATAATACGAGAAGCTGGACTATATGAAGAAGAACGCGGCATCAAGATTGGAGGAAGACTCATTAACAACCTGCGTTATGCAGATGACACAACCTTGCTTGCTGAAAGTGAAGAGGACTTGAAGCACTTACTAATGAAGATCAAAGACCCCAGCCTTCAGTATGAATTACACCTCAACATAAAGAAAACAAATATCCTCACAATTGGTCCAATGAGCAACATCATGATAAATGGAGAAAAGACTGAATTGTCAAGGATTTCATTTTAGTTGGGTCCACAATCAACAGCCATGGAAGCAGCAGTCAAGAAATCAAAAGACGCGTTGCATTGGGCAAATCTGCTACAAAGGACCTCTTTAAAGTTTTGAAAAGCAAAGATTTCACCTTGAGGACTAAGGTGTGCCTGACCGAAGCCATGGTATTTTCAGTCACATCATATGCATGTGAAGGCTGGACAATGAATAAGGAAGACCGAATGCAAGAGAATTGATGCCTTTGAATTGTGGTGTTGGTGAAGAATATTGAATATACCATGGACTGCCAAAAGATGAACAAATCAGTCTTGGAAGAAGCACAGCCAGAATGCTTCTTAGAAGCAAGGACGGCGAGATTGCATCTCACGTACCTTGGATATGTTGCCAGGAGGGCTCAGTCCCTGGAGAAGGACATCATGCTTGGTAAAGTACAGGGTCAGTGGAAAAGAGGAAGACCCTCAACGAGATGGATTGACGCAGTGGTTGCAATAATGAGCTCAAGCATAACAATGATTGTAAGGATGGCACAGGTCTGGGCAGTGTTTTGTTCTATGGTACATAGCGTCACTATGAGCCAGAACCAACTTGATGGCACATAACAACAACAATGGCTGGTAAACATGAGTATTTTAAAGGAATAAACTCTTGATACACACAACTTGGATGAATCTCCAGGGAATTCAGCTGAGCAAAATATCCAATGTCAAAATATTAATACTCTGTAAGTCCATTTACAATATTTTTTAAATGAGATAATTTTAGAAATGGGGGACAGATTAGTGACTGCCTGAATTTATGACGGTGATGGTAGCAGGAGTGGGAGGGAGGTGGGTGTCATTACAAAAGGGCAACATGAGATATTCTTGGGTTCATGGGTGGTACTTACCTTACATTGTTGCAGCCTTGGAACTGTTAATCTTGACCGTGGCGGTGAATACACAAACCTACACAGGTGATGAAATTGCATAGAACTTAATGTATGCACATGTACTTAATGCACTAACAAGGGCAGCTTACCCAATAGGCAAGGTAAGCATGGTGCTTGCCTTGCTTACCAGATCATCTGTAATGAAAAATTTCACATTTCCTCACCACATCGAAGATTCTTTTTCTAGGTATGGCTGGCATCTCTTTCTCCTAGTCCCATAGCACTATCCTACAGAATCAAACCTCTTTTCAAATTTACAATTCCTGACAGGATTACCCAGTGAGTGAGGTAAGCATGGGCTTACTTGTGCTTACTTTCTAATCTGTAGTGACCAATCTGTAGTGGTGAAGCCTGTGTGAAATTGGTCACTCAGATTAGGAAGTAAGCACAAGTAAACCCGTGCTTACCTTGCTTATTGGGTAATGTGTTTCTGCATGAGTACAAGAAAAACTGGGGAAATCTGAATAAAATGTGTATATTTTATCAACGTCAATATCCTGATTATGATATTGTAGTATAGTTTTGTTGTAAAATATTACCATTATGTGAAACTTGGCAAAGTATACAAAATCTCTCTGTATTATTTCTTATAATGGCATGTAAACCTATACCTATTTCAAAAAAAAAAAAAAAAAAGATAAAAGATCTCACATTGAAATAGCTTATGGGGTGCCAAAGAGAAAATAAGAAAAATCCTGTACCTAGGAATATTATAAGCCATATCTAAGAATATAAAAGACAAAGTAAAATCCAGATATATTTTGTTGGCAAGAGCTATACTTAAAGCATATACTAAGATGCATGGGTTGAAAGTAAAAGAATAAATTAAAAAAGACATATTAGGAAAAGACTAACCAAAGAATACTGGTGTAGTTATATTAATATTGACTTTAAATAACAATAGATTTTATAACATCAAAACATTTTATCATAACTAATATATAAATAGCAACATAATGATGAAAGAGTCATTCACCAGGGAGATACAACAATTTAAGTACAATGCAATTTTCTCAAAGAATATGATGCAAAAATTGATCAAACTTCAGGGAGAAATGATAAATCCACCATCATCACGGGAGATTTTAATCTTTCTCTGTCTTGATTATTGATTGATAAAGAGACGAAACAACAACAGCAAACAAAAAAGTCAGCAAGAGTATAGAAGACCTGAACTACCCAATTAACAAGCTTCACATGATGTACATAAATGGCAGACAAAACAAATGAATTATATTGGCATTAAACAATTCAATGAACCTTAAAATACAATCTTAAGTAAAAACATTCTAGATAATCACATACAGCATGATGCTTTTTTTGATGTGAAAAATAGTCAAATAAAATAAATGATTATTAGAAATATATACAGACGCAATAAAATAATATAAAAAGGAAAGCAGAATGATGAGCTTGAAATTCAGAATGATGGTTATTTTGGGTGGAAGGAAAGGTAGGAGCTGAAGGAGTCGATGTGCTTAAATGCAGAGTTTTGTCCAAATCCTAGCATTTATTGAGAGTTGGGGTTCACGGTCGGTATTTACATTTAAGAAGAACCAATTAAAGAACTAGCCATATAGATAAAACCTGGCCATGCATTTTAAATGTGTTTTATTTAGATTGATTTGGGGAAAGTCAGGGAAGAGTTCCCAAAGGTGCTTACATTTGAGCTACTACTTCAGACCGCAGCAGAAATCCATCATGTAATAAAAAGAGGAAGGTCATTCCATGCAGATGAAACAGCATAATCAAAGCATTAGAGCAGAGAGAATTTGGTATCTGTTGGAGGATATTCCAGTAGTCTATGTAGTTGTTAATGAGAACCTGCCAAAACTGAGGAAGTGGGAATAGAAAACGTGAAATGGATGTAATGTTGTTGTTAGGTGCTGTTGAGTCAATTCTGACTCATAGCGACCATATGTACAACAGAATGAAACACTGTCCAGTCCTGCACCATCCTCACAATCATTGTGATAATTAAGCCCGTTGTTGCAGCCACTGTGTCAATCCATCTTACTGAGGGTCTGCCTCTTTTTCACTGACCCTCTACAAAGCATGATGCCCTTCTCCAGGGACTGTGCCCTCCTGATAACATGTTCAAAGTATGTGAGAGGAAGCCACCCCATCTTTGCTTCTACGGAGCATTCTGGGCATACAGCTTCTAAGACAGATTTATTCGTTCTTTTAGCAGTCTATGGTATATTCAGTATTCTTTGCCAATACCACAATTCAAAGGCGTCAATACTTCTTAGGTCTTCCTTATTCATTGTCCAGCTTTCACATGCATGGGAGGTGATTGAAAACACCCTGGCTTGGGTCAGGCTCACCTTAGTCTTCAAGCTGACATTTTTGCTTTCCAACACGTTAAAGAGGTCTTTGGGAGCAAATTTATTCAATGCAGTATGCCTTTTGATTTCTTGACTGCTCCTTCTGTGGGTGTTGATTGTGGATCCAAATAAAATGAAATTCTTGACAACTTCTATTTTTTCTTCATTTATCATGATGTAATCAGCAGTTTGGAAATAGAATTTCCATGATTTCATGGCAAATCAAGTGGAATAATACTCAGGACTCTGCCTGTCACATAGTAAGTACACAGTAAAGGGAACTGGTTGTTCTTATTACCTATCACGGAATAAGAAGGTGATGCCCATGTTTCTCACTTGGCAACAGAATAGATGTTGATGCCATTTTCTGAGATGACATGGGAAATAGGAGGGTTTGTAGAATGATTATGAATCATTTATTTATTTTTAAATTGTGCCTTAAGTGAAAGTTTACAGTTCAAGTTAGTTTCTCATACAGAAATTTATATACACATTGTTATGTGACCCTAGTTGCTCTCCCTATAATGTGACAGCACACTCCTCCTTTCCTCCCCTCCCCATACTTTCCAAGTCCAATCAAACAGCTCCTGAACCTTTTTGCCTTCTTATCTTGCCTCTGAACAGGAGCTGCCCGTTTAGTCTCATGTATCTGCTTGAGATACGAAGCACTCTCTTCACGAGTATCATTTTATGTCTTATAGTCCAGTCTAATCTTTGTCTGAGGAGTTATCTTCGGGAATGGTTTTAGTTGTGGGCTAACAGAGAGTCTGGGGGCCATGTCCTCTGGGGTTCTCCAGTCTCAGACCATTAAGTCTGGTCTTTTCACTAGTATTTGAGTTCTGCACCCCACTCTTCTCCTGCTCTGTCAGGGGCTGTCTGTTGTGTTCCCTGTCAGGGCAGTCATTGGTGGTAGCCTGGCACAGTCTTGTTCCTCTGGTCTCAGGCTGATGGAGTCTCTGGTTTATGTGGCCCTTTCTGGCTCTTGGAGTCATATTTTTCTTGTGTCTTTGGTGTTCTTCATTCTTCTTTGCTCTGGGTGGGTTGGGGCCAATTGATGTATCTTAGATGGCTACTTGCTAGCTTTTAAGCTGCAGATACCACTCACTAAAATGGGATGCAGAACATTTTCTTAATAAACTTTGTTATGCCAGTTGACCTAGTTATCCCCTGAAACCATGGTCCCCAGACCCCTACCCCTGCTACTCTGTCCCTCAAAGTATTTGGTTGTGTTCAGGAAACTTCTTCGCTTTTGGTTTAGTCCAGTTGTGCTGACTTCCCCTGTATTCTGTGTTGTCCTTCCCTTCACCTAGGATAATTCTTATTTACTATCTAGTTAGTGAATACCCCTCTCTGTTCCTCCCTCATAACCCTCATAACCATCAAAGAATGTTTTCTTCTGTGTTTAAACCTTTTCTTGATCTTATAATAATGGTCTAATACAATATTTGTCCTTTTGCGACTAATTTCACTCAGCATAATGCCTTCCAGATTCAACCATGTTATGAGATGTTTCGTGAATTCATTGTTGTTCTTTATCTTTGCATAGTATTCCATTGTGTGAATATACCATAATTTGTTTATCCATTCGTCCATCGGTAGGCATCTCATTTGTTTCTATCTTTTTGCTACTGTGAACAGCGCTGCAAGGAACATGTGTGTGCATATATCTATTCCTGTGAGGGCTCTTATTTCTCTAGTATATATTCTAAGGAGTGGGATTGCTGGATCATATGGTAGTTCTATTTCTAGCTTTTTAAGGAAGTGCCAAATTGATTTCCAAAGTGGTTTACTATTTTACATTCCCACCAGCAGTGTCTAAGTGTTCCAGTCTCTCCACAACCTCTCCAACATTTACAATTTTGTGTTTTTTTGGATTAAGGCTAGCCTTGTGTTGAGACGGTTTCTCATTGTAGTTTTGACTTCCATTTCTCTAATGGCTAATGATCATGAGCATTTCCTCATGTATCTGTTAAGCATCTAAATGTTTTTTTTTTTTGGTGAAGTGTCTGTTCATATCCTTAGCCCATTTTTTAATTGGGTTGTCTTTTTGTTGTTGAGGTTTTGCAGTATCTTGTAGATTTTAGAGATTAGACCCTGATCAGATTTGTCGTAGCCAAATATTTTTTTCCCAGTCTGTAGGTAATCTTTTTACTCTTTTGATGTGCATAAGTGTTTGATTTTTAGGAGCTCCTGGTTATCTAGTTTGTCTCCTGGTGTTTGTGCATTGTTAGCAATGCTTTGTATTCTATTTATGCTATGCATTAGGGCTCCTAGCATAGTTCCTATTTTTTCTTCCATGATCTTTATCATTTTAGATTTTGTATTTAGATCTTTGATCCATTTTGAGTTAGTTTTTGTGCATGGTGTGGTTATGAGTCTTGTTTCATTTTTTTTGCAGGTGGATATCCTGTTATGCCAGCACCATTTGTTAAAGACACTGCTTTTTCCCCAATTAATGGTCTTTGTGTTTTTGTCAAATATCAACTGTTCATAGGTGAATGAATTTACATCTGGATCCTCAATTCTGTTCCATTGGTCTGTGTGTCTGTTGTACCAGTACCAGGCTGTTTTGACTACTGTGGCGGTATAATATGTTCTAAAATTAGGTAGTGTGAGGCCTCCCACTTTGTTCTTCAGTAATGCTGTACTTATCCAGGGCCTCTTCCCTTTCCACATGAAGTTGGTGATTTCTTTCTCCATCTCATTAAAAAATACCAATGGAATTTGGATTGGGATTGCATTGTATCTGTAGATTGCTTTGGGTGGAGTAGACATTTTCACAAGGTTGAGTCTTCCTATCCATAAGCAAGGTATGTTTCTCCATTTATGTAGGTCTCTTTTGGTTTCTTGCAGTAGCGTCTTGTAGTTTTCTTTGTATAGGTCTTTTATGTCCCTGGTAAGATTTATTCCTAAATATTTTATCTTCTTGAGGGCTACTGTAAATGGTATTGATTTGGTGATTACCTCTTCGATGTTCTCTTTGTTGGTGTAGAGGAATCCAACTGAATTTGTACGTTTATCTTGTATCCTGATACTCTGCTGAACTCTTAGTTCCAGTAGTTTTCTTGTGGATTCTTTGGGTTTTTCTGTGTACAAGATCATATCATTTGCAAATAGAGATACTTTTACTTCTTCCTTACCAGTGTGGATGTGCTTTATTTTTCTTGCCTAGTTGCTCTGGCTAGGACCTTCAGCACAATGTTGAATAAGAGTGGTGATAAAGGTCATCCTTGTCTGGCTCCTATTCTCAGGGGGAATGCTTTCAGTCTCTCTCCATTTAGGATGATGTTGGCTGTTGGCTTTGTATAAATGCCTTTATTATGTTGAGGAATTTTCCTTCTATTCCTATTTTGCTGGGAGTTTTTACCATGAATGGGTTTTGGACTTTGCCAAATGCTTTTCTGGATCAATTGATGAGATCATGTGGTTCTTGTCTTTTGTTTTACTTATATAATGGATTATATAATTGTTTTTCTAATGTTGAACCATCCCTGCATACCTCGTGTGAATCCCACTTTGTCCTGGTGAATTTTTTTTTTTGTATGTTGTTGAATTCTATTGGCTAGAATTTTTTTGAGGATTTTTGCATCTATGTTCATGAGAGTTACTGGTCTGTAATTTTCTTTTTTTATGCTGTCTTTACCTGGTTTTGTTATCAGGGTTATGCTGGCTTCATAGAATGAGTTTGGGAGTATTCCATCATTTTCTCTGCTCTGAAATACCTTCAGTAGTAGTGGTGTTAACTCTTTTCTGAAAGTTTGGTAGAATTCTCCAGTGAAGCCATCTGGGCTAGGGCTTTTTTTTTGATTGTTGTTGGGAGTTTTTAAATTACCTCCTCAATCTCTTCTTCTTCTTCTTTTTTTTTTTTTTTAAATAGGTTTATTTGGTTGTTATACCTCTGTTTCTAGGAGTAGGAAACGACTCAATGGCACTGGGCACTGGGTTTTTTGGGTACCTCTGTTTGTGTTAGTTTAGGTAGATAGTGTATTTGTAGAAATTTGTCTATTTCTGCTAGGTTTTAAAATTTGTTAGAGTACAATTTTTCATTGTATTCTGTTGTGATTCTTTTAATTTCATTTGGGTATCTTATGATGTTCCCCATCTCATTTCTTATTTTGGGTTATATGTTTCCTCTCCTGTTTTTCCTTTTTTCAGTTTGGCCAATGGTTTATGGATTTTTTTGATTTTTTCAAGGAACCAGCTTTTGGTCTTGCTAACTCTTTCAATTGTCTTTCTATTTCATTTAATTCTGCTCTAATTTTTATTATTTGCTTTCTTCTGGCACCCAAGGGCTTCTTTTGCTGCTCTCTATTTGTTTGAGTTATAGGGTTAATGTTTTGATTTTGGCCCTTTATTCTTTTTGGATTTGTGCATTTATTGCTATAAACTGACCTCCGAGCACTGCTTTTGCTGTGTGTCAAAGGTTCTGGTAGGATGTGTTTTCATTCTTACTTGATTTCTGTGAATTTCCTTATTCGGTCCTTAATTTCTTCTATAACCCAGTAGTTTTTGAGTAAGGCGTTGTTCAGTTTATGTGTATTTGATTTTTTTTTCCTTGCTTTTTCTGTTATTGATTTCAACTTTTATGGGTTTATGGTCAGAAAAGATGCTTTGTAATATTTCGATGCTCTGGATTCTGTTAAAGCTTGCTTTATGGCCTAACATATGGTCTATCCTTGAGAATGTTCCGTGTGTGTTAGAAAAGAAAGTATACTTGGCTGTTGTTTGGAGTAGTGTTCTGTATATGTCTATGAGGTCAAGTTGGTTGATTGTGGAATTTAGATCTTCTGGGTCTTTATCGAGCTTCTTTCTGGATGTTCTGTCCTTCACCAAAAGTGGTGTGTTGAAGCCTGCTACTATTATTGTGGAGCTATCTCTCTTTCCAAATCTATAGAGTTTGTTTTACGTATTTTGGAGTCCTGTTGTTGGGTGCGTAAGTATTTATTATGGTTATGTTCTCCTACTGTACTGACCCTTTAATCATTATACAATGTCCTTTATCCTTTGTGGTGGATTTTGCTTTAAAGTTTATTTTGTTAGCGATTAATATTGCCACTCTTGCTCTTTTATGATTGTTGTTTGCCTGGCATATTTTTTTCCATCCTTTGATGTTTTGTTTGTTTGTGTCCTTAGGTCTAAAGTGGGTCTCTTATAGGCAGCATATAGATGGATTGTGTTTCTTTAAATCTATTATGCCATTCTCTATCTCTTCATTGGTGCATTTAGTCTATTTATATTCAGTGTAATTATCGATAGGTATGAGTTTTTTTTTTTTAATGAGTTTAGTGCTGTCATTTTGATGTCTTTTTTTTTGTGCATGGTTGATGGTTTCTTTGTTCCACTTAAATTTCTGTGCTGAGTCATTTTTCTTTTGATTTTTTCATTGTTGTTGCTTTTGTAGTTGCTGATTCTTTATGTTTTTCTTTTTTTTATTTTGATGTGTAGGATTGTTAGTTTCCTTTGTGGGTTACCTTAATATTTACCCCTATTTTTCTAAGTTTAAACCTAACTTTTATTTCTTTATATTGCCTTGACTTCCTCTCCGTATTAAAGATCTATGACTACATTTTTTAGTCTCTCTTTTTTGTTTTAATGGTTTTATCTTTTACACGTTGATGTCTCTGTTTCCGTATTTTCAGTTTTTTAGCTTTGATTTATTTTGTGATTTCCCTGTCTGGGATGGTATCTGCTTGCTCTGTATTGTGTTCTAGTCTTGGGTTGTTGTCTGATGTTATTGATTTTTTTAACTGGAGGACTTTCTTTAGCATTTCTTGTAATTTTAGTTTGGTTTTTACAAATTACCTAAACTTCTGTTTATCTGGAAATGCCCTAATTTCACCATCATATTTGAGAGAGAGTTTTGCTGGATATATAATTCTTGGCTGGCAATTTTTTTCCTTCAAGGCTTTATATATGTCATCCCATTGCCTTCTTGCCTGCATGGTTTCAGCTGAGTAGTCTGAGTTTAGTCTTATTGACTCTCTTTTGTAGATGACTTTTCATTTATCCCTAATGGCTCTTAAAATTCTCTCTTTATCTTTGGTTTTGGCAAGTTTGATTATAATATGTCTTGGTGACTTTCTTTTGGGATCTACCTTGTGTGGGGTTTGATAAGCTTCTTGGATAGATATCTTCTGATCTTTCACAATGTCAGGGAAATTTTCTGCCAACAAATCTTCAACAATTCTCTCTGTATTTTTGTTATCCACCCCCACCCCTGCCCCATTCTGGTACTACAATTCACTCATAGGTTATTCCTCTTGATAGAGTTCCACATAATTCTTAGGGTGTTTTCCAGTATTTAAAATTCTTTTATCTTATTTTTCCTCAAATAAGTTGGTGTCAAGTGCTTTATCTTCAGTCTCATTAATTTTAACTTCCATTGCCTCAGTTCTGCTCCTATGACTTTCTATTGAGTTGTCTAATTCTGAAACTTTATTGTTAATCTTCTGGATTTCTGTTTGGTGTCTCTCTATGGATTCTTGCAGCCTGTTAAATTTGTCATTATGTTCTTCTATAATTTTCTTAAGTTCCTCTATTGCTTTGTCTTTGTGTCCCTTGGCTTGTTCTGCATTTTGTCTGATCTTCCTGATCTCTTGAAGAGTTCTGTGTATTAATCTTTTGTATTCTATCTCTAATAATCCCAGGAAGCTCTTTTCATTTGGAAGGTTTCTTGAGTCTTTGTTTTGGGAGCTTGCTGAAGCCATCATGTTCTGCCTCTTTATGTGTTTTGATATTGACTGTTTTCTCTGAGCCATCAATAAGTTATCATATTTATTTATTTTAAGTTTGCTTACTGTGTCCTAGCTTCTTGTTTTGTTTTGATATGCCCAAATAGGCTGCTTGTGTGAGCTAGTTTGATTATTGGTGCTGTTGAAGCTCTAGTGTCCTGTCACCGGGTAGTTAGATCTGTTACTAGGTATGGGAGCCCAGGAGTCCATTTATTTTTCTTGTATGAATTCAGCTCATATTTCCAGGTAGCAAGTGTGTGTGTGGTGCAGGTTCTCACCTACAATCCTAGACAGGCAGGGGTGACTGGAGTAGGCACAGGCATCTGGCTGCAGTAGAGGGTCATGTGCTGAGCAAGGCAGGTGGCTGCCCCAGAGTGTCTGGGAGGAAAGTGTATCCCTGGTCCCTAAAGTGTGTAGGTGGGTAGGTTTTGTAGCCAGACTATGGTTATCCAGTGTTTTTGGCTGTAAGGACTGAGAGGCACACTTTTTCTTGAACCCCTGTCGCAGGTGCCTAGGTGGCGTGGATGGAGCCACCAGTCCTCAGGCCCCTGATGTGGGTAGGTGAGGACACTGCTTAATGGGCAGAGCAGTATCAAATATCATGAACTTGCCACTCCACCATATAGCTGATACAGTGAAGTTAGGCTTCAGGTATATACCTTGTTGTACTGTGTTAATGAGGGCCTATGCTGTTGAAATGGGCCCACAGAAGTCTATGCAAGAATGAAAGGCATTCAAAATCCGTGGACCCCTTATGCCTGTGCCTAGGCAATGGAGCTGTGCCTGCCCTGAGTTCCCAGCTTAGGACAGCTGACAGATTATTTTTTCCTGTTTGTTAATTTCTTATCTCTCTAAGGCCATGAGAATGGCTCAGGGCATGTGATGGGTCCTACTTCCAGCCCAGGGGAAACTGCAATCACTGAAGCTGGCCCAGGACCTGGTGCAGAGCTGGGAGAGAGCAGGTAAATGGTTGAAAGTTTCTTCCCAAATGGGGTGTTTTTTGATCTGCTTCGTAGGTTAGAAGCCTGCACTTATCTTTTGCCAAATGAGTGCCACTTTTCACTGGTTCTGGAGGCTTGAGTAGACTCTCCACAGCTTAATCTCTTCCTATGTGGAAAATGCATCCAGAACACCACTGCTTGCCTCACCATGCAAGCCAGCCAGTCTGGCCTGCAGGGTGTCAGTTCCTGCCGGGTCAAGTCTGGCAACTCCTTGCTGCTTCTGAACCATCTCTCTCTCCTGTCACTCAGTCCAATTCCTTAACTTTGCCTATGATGTTCATGGCTCCTAGATTGTCATATACAATTGATTCATTTGTTTTCTTGGGTCTTTATTATATGAAGGACCACCAGCAGCATTGGACTACTCCACCATCTTGGCCCCACCTCCTGAATCATTTGTTTTAGATATATTGAGTTTTAGGTACAGTCCATTCTGTTATAATGTGACATATGTGTTTCTAAAAATCACTGTGCTATGCAAAATTGTGCAATTAAAAACCACAGAGCTTAGAGGAAAATGAAGTTAGGTGGTGGTGTTGTTGAGTGCTGTTGAGTCAATTCTGACTCATAGTAACCCCATGTGACAGAGTAGAATGTCCCATAGGATTTTCTTGGCTGTAATCTTTACAGAAGAAGATTGCCAGGTCTTTTTCCTGTGAAGGCTGGGTATGTTCAAAATGCCAGCCTTTCAGTTAGCAGTTGAGTGCTTAACGGTTGTGCCATCAGGGTTCCTTGAGGTTAGGGGCACAACACTTAAAAAATTTATTAGTGATTTATATTTGCAAACAGAATTTGTTGTTGTTACTATTGAGTTGGTTCTGACTCATGGAGACATTATGTGTAACGGAATGAAACATTGCCTGGTTCTGTGCCATCGTCACGATCTTTGGTATGTTTGAGCTCATTGTTACAGTCATTGTGTCAATTCACCTCATGGAAGGTTTTTCTTGTTTTCACTGGTCCTCTACTTTACCAACCATGACATCCTTTTCTAGCAATTGATCTTTCCTGATGACGTATCCAAATAAAAAAAAGAACAAACCCATTGCCGTCAAGTCTATTCTGACTCATAGTGACCCAATAGGACAGAGTAGAACTGCACTATAGGGTTTCTAAGGAGTGCCTGGTGAATTCAAAATGCTGACCTTTTGGTTAGTAGCCGTAGCCCTTAATCACTACACTACCTGTCCAAAGTAAGCAAGAGGAAATCTTTCTATCCTCACTTCTAAGGAGCTTTCTGGCTGTACTTCCTCCAGGGCAGATTTGTTCATCCTTCTGGGAGTCTATGGTATATTGAATATTCTTTCCAACACCACAATTTGAAAAAAACGATAGAAACCTGATAAAACAATAGCATAGTTATGCAAATGTTAAATGGTTAAGAAAGACATAAAATTTGCACTAAACATGGTACTTTACCTTGAAAAAGACCTGAAGTTTTGCTTGTGGAAGTGGGCATTGGAGACTGCAGCTTGTGAGTTATTGTGAAGTGGAAGGAGGGATATCTGTAATTGGAAGGAAAGTTGTAACAAGAGATGTGAATGGGTGTGGCTCATAACACATGCAGTGAAATGGGGTAGCTGGTAGAGGTTCAAGTTGAGTGCCACATGTATGTTTTGTGTATTCCTACATGGCTCTTTTGAGTGGGGCACAGTTTTTGGCATTCTCCTTAGTGTTTCTTGCAGAGGAAATTGTGCTTTAGCAAATGTGAGTTTTGTGTTATGCTTAAATTGTTCCCTAATGTATCGACCATGTTGGGAGAAGTTAGTGTTTTCAAAACAAGCATTATAGTAGAACTTACTGTCCCTGTGGGACATCAAGAAGAAATTAAGGGAGAGATAAAGTATGTGAAAAGCCTTTTAAAAAGGCACCTTTCTTAACCCAGGAATGTTAGCTTTAAGAATTTGTCTTAAGGAAATATTTAGATATGTTATTCCATAACAGTTGTTTAGAATAGTGAAAAATTTGAAACAAGGTTAAGTTCAACAATATGGAACTGCTTATGATCATCCACTTAATGGAATACTATGTAGTCATCAAAAATAAATTGGTAAAAGAACATATATCGATGAGATAATATTTATGATATGTTGCCAAATTTGAAATGATTGTTTCACAAGATTCATTATAGAAAATCATTTTGTAAAACCTGTAATATATACAGGTATAGAACAAATACTGTAAAGACATTCTAACATTATCTTTGGATGGTGGGATTATGCATCTTTTACCTTTGTATTTTTTCTTTTTTCTTAATCTTTCAGCAGTGAATTCGTAGGTTTAAGAAGAAATACATCAGATTATTTAAACTGAAAAGTACAGCTTGGCTTAATTCAGGATGCATTTGGTGTCTCTAGGACCCATTTTTTAGCTCAGCTTCCCCAGGGTTTCTCCATGTCTGGCTGCCCATCTCCATTCCCATGTTGGGTGGAAGAAGGCTGCTGGATCATGTATAGAGGAAAAAGAGCCTGTGTATCCTTTTATTATTAGAGGAAAATCCTCTTAGTTTTTAAAAAGAATGAACAAAGGCATTATTGATGAAGCAAAGTCCCAGAAGTCAAAGTCAGGAATGGGTCCAGAGTACCTGGGGGGGAGCTAGCCTGGGATAGCAGGAGACAATCTTTTTCCCCTATAGCAGAAGGACTGCTGCGTGTGAATACGGATGGATTTGCACATTTTCTTCCAGCTCTAATTAGTTTCTGCTCCTCCAGAGATGGGACATACCTCCACATCCCACTCCAGCCTAATTGCCATTCTGATTAGGGATCTGTTTGTCATGTTTAATTAAATCACCTTTTCTGGAAAATGTGATACTTTGTGTGTGTGTTCAACCATTAGGGAATCAACTGGACACAATCTTTTAGCCAGCTTAATGTCATTATCATTAAATCTGTCCTCGGCCTTCTCTAGCAGTGTGATCTGGCTCCTTTCTACATTGTCTGCAGTGTAATACAATACAATGACCTGCAGCAGAGAGTAGACCATGCTTAGGCCGTGAGGAATATTGTGTATGTTGAAAGCCTCTTCAGAACCTGAAGCTTTCTGTCAAATATGGTGACATCTGAGGGTCCTGCATTTGGCAAAGATTCAGAAGGAGTATCAACATCATGTTGAGGATTGATCAACATCAACTTATGTTTATTGTGAAATTTCTATATCCTAGAAGATTAAAAGCAAAGACAGTCCATCTGGGGATAAATTTATATAGACCCGGATGGAATGACATTTAATCGAGTGAATGTTTATAAGGGTTAATCAGAGGGCACTTTTAATAAAGTGTTAAAAAGCAAAGATGTCACCTTGAGGACTAATCAGAGGGCAAGGTCACCATGGCTTGTGGACCACTTGTTTCCACTTCAGACTCATCAGGGGTGTTAAGAAGCAGATGAATCAGAATCTCTGGGAAGTCGCTCAGCATTTAAAATATGCATTCTTATTCTCCCTTCCCTTTCTATACATTAAAGGATAAGAATTGTTGACAAAGGGTCTCCGGGGAGGCTTTATGGAAAAGGTGAGACTTGATCTTAGTATTGAAATATGGAGAGAAGCAGGAAGGGGTTTCCAAATATAAGACAGCCAGGTGCAAAGGCAGAGAGGTGTTGCACCAGGCTCATTCTGTGGGCAGCTAGAAAAGCATTTCTGGAGCAAATGGTACTATTTGCAGAATGTGGATGATAAGACTGAAAAGAGCTATTGAGACAAATAAAACACTAGCAATTCCCTACTTTTGTTTGGTCTCATGAGATATATAAGAATTATAATTTTTATATGCACAACACACTATTATAGGCACATGTAGACTTTGATACCACCTCCCAAATCACGTTTTCAGGAAAATAAAGCAATTAGTGCCATGATCTTTCTTTGTTCTGGTATTCATAAAAGAATTTAACAAGCATGCAATCAATGAAATGAACCACTTAAAGTTCTTAAAACATTACCATTTATAAGGACAAGTAAATGAACTAATTTAATCTTTTCACAATTAAATTTTATTTTAGGAAGAGTCTTGGGTTTTATTCTCTTTAGGTGTCCATTCTACTTCTATAAAAGTGAGAATATCCTCTGAAAGAAGAAGCATAAATAAATTGTTATGTTGTTAATAAAACACATAGAATTTATCAGTTTTACTATGTTATTAATATACATATGTTCTTGCAAATTTTGCTTAATCATCACTATGCATTTCATGGAGTAATGGCTGTGTCAATAATACTATGTATGCTTCAAGTATTCTTATCCATGTGCAATGGAGCGGGAGAGAAATTGCTCACTCTTCCTTCACCTATCTCTGCTGTTGTCCTTAGTAAACGTTGCTTACCTCTTCAGTGTTGTTCAGGAGGTTTGTTAGCCATTGAAAAATTCATCAGCCCCTGCGTTGAGCCTGCTATGTAGAGATGACCACATGAGAAGCAGCTCAATTGTATTTACACTTGCATTACACTCTTGTGATTCAAAGCTGTAGTGAATTTTCTCTGCCACTGGCAGCTTAATGTGGATGATATGCCCTCCTAATCATTCAGTGAGTTAGCTTTTGGTAAGTTAATTTTTTCTCTGAATTGGCTTTGGCTCTCCTCATTTTCTATATTTTAAGACATGGTATCCCAAATATCAAAAGACACATTGCACTGGGCAAATTGGCTACAAAAGATCTCTTTAAAGTGTTAAAAAGCAAAGATGTCACCTTGAGGACTAAGGTGTGCCTGATACAAGCCATAGTGTTTTCAGTCTCCTCATATCCATGCAAAAGCTGGACAATGAGTAGTGAAGACAGGAGAAGAATTGATGCCTTTGAATTGTGGTGTTGGCGAAGAATATTGAATATACCGTGGACTGCCAAAAGGATGAACAAATATGTCTTGGAAGAAGTACAACCAGAATGCTCCTTGGAAGCAAGGACGGTGAGACTGCGTTTCAAATACTTTGGACATGTTGTTAGCAAGGATCAGTCCATGGGGAAGGACATCATGCTTGGTAAAGTAGAGTGTCAGTGAAAAAGAGGAAGACCTTTAATGAGATGGATTGACACAGTGGCTGCGACAGTGGGCTCAAGCACAGCAACAAGGGTGAGGATGGCATAGAACTGGGCAGTGTTTTTCGTTTGTTGTACATAGGGTCGCTATGAGTTGGAACTGACTCGTACCCACCAACAATATTCCAAATATACTACAGTAAGGCCCCGGGTTACAAATGTCAGGTGTACAGATAACTTGTACTTGCCCCTGCCCTTTAATGATATGTAAATTTGCCCTCACTTTGAAACAGTTGAACCAACCCCTATTTGCAACAAATTCTTCAACAAGATCACCTTCATTTGCTGCATGTGCAGCTTTTAAACCATTGAAAAAGCATTGAGCCTTCTATTGCTCTAAAGTAAGGCTAAATAAAAACTGTATGCACCTGTTCTGACTTACCTACAAATTCAACTTAAAGACACACTGAGGAACGGATCTCGTTTGTAACCCGGGTACTGCCTGTGTCTAAATTAGGCAAAAGTTTATTAAGCTGTTTTAATAAGATGAGGTAACAGAAAGTTAATATATACAGTCATGTGCTGTATAATGTCTGTTTGGGTAATGTCCAACTGCATACGTCCATGGTCCCATAAGGTCATAATACCCAAACCAAAATCAAACCCACTGCCGTCGAGTCAAATCAGACTCACAGTGACCCTATAGGACAGAGTAGAACTGCTCCATGGAGTTTCCAAGGAGCAGCTGGTGGATTTCAACTGCTGATGTTTTGGTTAGCAGCCGAGCTCTAGTTCAGAAATTCTGATTGGAGAAGGGGAGATAGTGGAGTAACCAGACGTAATGAACAATATGTATCTCATGTCTCTTATATACAAAAGGAATGTGCTGCCAGGCGTATAATAAAAAAAAAAAAATAGTACAGTACGTATATAACCTATAACATGTATGTCCTGATAGTCATAATAAATGCCAATGTTACTGACTTATGCATGTACTGTACTTTCTATCATTATTTTAATGTGAACTTCCCTACTTACAGATAGAAAGTTTACTGTATAACAGCGTGTACTTTGACTCGTAGGCAGCAGCATCTAATTTTGTGGATCATGTGTCTTTTGAGTGTTGTAGCCTTATCCCTCTGTTTAATTTTTTTTGAAAATACTACTGCGAAATGTATAATGGCTCCCAAACACAGCAAAACCAGTGCTAGTGACAGCAGCAGCAAGAGGCAAAGGAGAAGCATCTACCTGGGGGTGAAACAAAAGGTATTGCCTGTAGTTTTGCTGGGGATATAATATGGTGTTCATGCAACGTCCAAATGATGTAACATCCTATTTCACAGAACGCATTGTGGATGTTAAGTGACACATGACTCTATAACTTAACCTGGGAGTAAAACTCCAGAAAATCGAAATCACTGTAAAGTCAAATTCATAACACAACCCAAACACCCACTGCTGTCAAGTCGATTCAGACTCCTAGTGCCCCCATAGGGTTTCCAAGGCTGTAAATCTCTATGGAAGCAGACTGCCACATCCTTCTCCTGAAGAGCCACTGGTGGTTTCCAACTGACCCTTCAGTTAGCAGTCTATCACTTTAACCACTGCACCACTAGGGCTCCTTTCATAACACAACAGTAATTCCTAATTGTCACAAAATGAAAATATACGTAGGGGGCCGTGAGTCATATAAATTGCCACTTTGCTGGCTAAAAAATTTACCCATTATTTTCTCCAACTTGATAAAGTATATCAGAACAAATCAGAGGTAGTGACTTTATTATAAGGATACCCTGTATCTGATCTCATATATAAAATGAATGCATTGTTTTGCAATCTTCAGTAGCTTAAATGCTTTTAGTGTTATGATACTTAGTGCTAAACTTCACAGCTGGTGGCAACTACCCACAGAACTGACATGTAATTTGTAGGGTATGCAAGATGGATTGGGGTGGGGGGTGGAACAGTGAGACCAATGAGAAGATAATTTCAATTACGCAGGGATAAAATGATGTGTACCTTCTTGACCATTGGTGGTGGTATTTGGGATGAGGAGACAGATGAGAGAGAGAAAAGGTGGCAAGAGGTCTTTGGAGGAAGCCAGTAGGAGGGAAGATATGTCTTCTCTAAGATAGAAATATTTTCCAGTGGTGGCCTGTCTCCTGAGGAATGTAAAAAGAACAAATTGGGGCAGTAATACGCTCTGTGTGGCAGCAAATATTCAGGTTACCCTGGGGAGAGACATGAAAAACCCCTGTTTGTGAAGAGTACAAGTCATTTCCATCTCCCTGGGCTGAGTGAAAGCCCCAGCTGTGTGATTTCTTACCCAATTATGGGAACTTGCACAGCAAATGCAGTGCATTTAATGCAAGGCCACAAATCTGAGGCAACTTTCTGCTTTGAAGGTTTTCTTATTTCATCTGTGATTTCCTTTTTACAGTTTGCACTTATGGGGACATAATGGTGTCAAAACACACTTTAAGCCATTTTCCTTTTGTGCTTCAGCCTCCATTCTGTTTCCTGAGAGGCTCGTGACTGGCAGGTTGGGGGGTTACTATTCAGATCCTGCAGCAAGGGCACTGAACCAGGCCCCAGAGTAGCCATGGCTGGCCAAGGAAGTGTGGCTATCCTGCCCTGGCCTTCTTAGTTGAATGCTTGTTTCACCAGTGGAGGAGCGTGGCCTGAGGTTTGAGGTCCGTTTGAGTAGAGAGAGGTCCCTGGGTGGTGCAAGCAGTTTGCAATCAGCTTCTAATCTAAATGTTGGTGGTTCAAACCCACCCAGTGGTGCCACAGAAAAAAAGTCCTGGTGATTTGCTCTGCAAAGATTACAGGCAAGAAAACCCTATGGAGCTGTTCTGTGCTGTAACACACGGGTTCACCATGAGTGGGAATCCGCTTGATGGCAATGGGTTCAGTTTTTGAGCAAAGAGAGGTTGACTATGCAAAATTGGGTGCACTGTAAAAAATCACTGAAACTCTTCAATGGTCTTCACTTTCCTTCTATTTCTGGTTTTGTCCAGTGACTATTTGGGCCTCTTACCTTGAACTATGAGGACAGCAATTAATGCCTCTTCTGCCATGCTCTGTTCACAGAATTTACTATACTTCCAATTTACCCAGATTGCCTAATCTGATTATCTGCGGGCATGACTTTTAATGACCCAGGCCAAAGCAAAACCAAACCAAACCAAACTCATTGCCATCTAGGCAGTTCCTACTCATGGCAACCCCAGTAATTTAGCGTGGCCATCATGAAATAGTTTGCCCCTCAACCAGGAGGCAGGAAGGGACCTCCTCTTCATTCTCTTCCTTACTTTCCTCCTTCCAAAATAATATTGGTAGTGGTAAAAAGAATTAAAATAATTCTCAAAAATCACATTCAAGGAGAATAATAGAAAGGATTCATTTTCATCCCCAGGTAACAGTAGGGACAGGGATGTTACTGTCTAGGCCAGATGGGTGTCCTGGGTGAATATCTCTGAATGTAACTATGGTGGGCTGAAAATTGCCCTACCCCCCAAAGATAATGTCCATGTCATAATTCCTGGAACCTGTAAATATTACCTTATTTGGAAAAAGAGTCTTTGCAGATGTGATTAAGTTAAGGATCTTGAGATGAGGAGATCATCCTGGGTCATCTGGGTACATTCTAAATCCAATTACAGGTGTCCTTAAGAGGGAGGTAGAGGAAGATTTCACACACATAGAAGAGGAGGAAGTAAGTGACCATGGAGATAGAGAATGGAGTGATGGGGTGTAAATCAAAGAATGCTGGCAGCCATGGGGAGCTAGAAAAGGCAAGGAATGCATTCTTCTCAGAGCTTCCAGAATGAGTGCGGTCTTGCTGACACCTTTGTTTTGGTTCAGAGAAGCTGATTTCAAACTTCTGGCCTCCAGCACTGTGAGAGAATAAATCTCTGTTGTTTTAAACCACCAATGTGTAGTAATTTATTGTAGCAGTACAGGAAGCTAATACAGGACAAAGCTGTTTGATTTACACATGGCTATAAGGAGTCCACAATTGGTGCAAATGGTTAAGCGTTGGACTACTAACTAAAAGGTTGGTGGTTTGAATCCACCTGAGGCACCTCAGAAGAAAGGGCTGGTAATCTGCTTTCAAAAAATTAGCCATTGAAAACCCTACGGAGCACAGTTTTACTCTGACACATATGGGGCCTCCATGAGTCAAAATTGACTTATTGGCAACTAGTTTGGCTTTTTTGGTACTTAAGGGGCTAGAAAGGTCCTAGTTTCTAGGTATGTGTTTTGGCGCACAGAAAAATTTGAGAAAGCAAAAGGTGCAGGCAGCATCTTCCTAATACCCTGCTCTTCGTAGGATCTAAAAGCTAGATGTGGAAGCAGCAGCTTTAGATCATGTAGTCCTCATCCTTTCTTCCATAGCTTCCCTCTAATAACTGAGTACCTACCATGAATCAGGTACCCTGCCAGGCATTGACTCTCGACTTTTCCCCTTTTCAAAACATTTTCTTCCTTATAAGTTCAATCTTTCTCACCTGGTGATGATCTTGAATCTATACCATGTGAGTGAGCCTCTTTGATAAGGAAATACACAAAAAAAATAGGCTAATAAAAATAACTGAGTTGGTAGGGAGACTCTGCCATGCCTTTCATTTCTTCCAACAACAATCATAAGCTGCCAACTTGCCATTGCTATGGAATTGGGTCAAATCAATAAAAAACATTGATAGACTATGCATTGAGTTGAAAGCAAGGTCTTGGCAATGGAGGAAGAGCAGGAAAACATGTAACCCATGGAATGGGAAAATGGCAGATCAAAACAGTCATCCCGGGGCAATGGCTAGTCCTTTTTTCTGAGTCTCAATTTCCCCACCTGCACAGTGAAGTATTTGGGTTAGGGAACTTTAATCCTACAGCAGTAGAGAATTTAAAATGTTATATGTTATGGGGCAGTTCTACTCTGTCCTATAGGGTTGCTATGAGTCGGCACTGGGTTATATGTATGAGGGACATTATAGATCACCTTTTCTGTCCCAGACATTTTACAGATCAGAAAAGTGAGGCCCAGACTGTACAAATGACTTGTCCAAAGTTACACAGCAAGGCGTTGGTGAAGTTAGGATTAGAATCTAGGACTTGGGGCATCTGGTCCAAGCTCTCTCCATTATTCTATGGGTTTTTAGTAGAATTTGTGCCTAGATTTGTTACTGGTTTCAGGGTTTTTATAAACCCCCTGAATTTGTATGGGAAAATTTTGTGAATGTCTACACATTTTAAATGGAAACCCTAGTGGCATAGTGGTTAGGTGCTATGGCTGCTAACCAAAGGGTAGGCAGTTTGAATCTGCCATTGCCTCCTTGGGAACTCTTTGGGGCAGTTCTACTCTGTCCTATAGGGTCGCTATGAGTTGGAATTGACGCAATGGCACTCAGTTTGGTATGGTTTTGGTTATACATTTTAAAAATAAAAGCCTTCACTGTGATCTCCAGAAATGATTAAGGACCTTTCAAAAGCCACCCACCCCATTAATTCAACACAGGTTTAGGCATGCCAGGCACTGTTCTTAGGCACTTGGAATGGAGCAGTGGATGGAGCAGACAGAAGTCTCTGTCCTGAAGGAGCTTGTATTTTTACAGGCTGGGAGACAGACAATTAACAAATGAAATGTATGTCAGATGATAGGCGTATGGAGAAAAATGAAGTAGGGATAGGGAGTGCAGGGGACCACTTCTGCTTTAGACAGAGTGCCAAGACTCCTTCCCCTGAAGTTCTGGTGCACACCATGATGGGACAAATGTGGCGAGCTGTGCTGTGGCCATTTTACAAGAGGCAGCTAGAGGCAGAGATAATTTCCTCAGAAAGGCCCTGATCTGGCTCCCTTTCAGGAATGCCTGTGCCCAGAAAGTGAGTGACTTGTTCTCCTGTGTCACCTGAAGCTGGTTCCTGGACCATCATTATTCATAGTGTGCCACATACCATCTACTGCCAGAGATAGGAATAGGTTCTGTGTCAGCATTATTTTTGATTTACTGCCTCATTGCATCCCAGGGAGAGGGGGATGACAGGGTGGGCAATGGGGCAGAAACAGCAGTTTACACAGGTGCTGCGTTTGGGGGCAAGTAAAGGATAAATTTTAGTGGTTGGGATGCTTCTTTTTCAAAACATTTTGAGCTTGATTTGATCCACATGTGGTTCTTAAGAAACATGGCAGGGATGGTTAATACCATTTTAAAGATTTACCATGAAACATGCAGAGAGATGAAGGGACACTGGGGGATAGCATGCAGTTTAGAGGCAGGGCCAAATTAAAATCCAGGTCCTCTCATCTCTTTGCAATTGACCTTGCTCCATCCACATCCTTGGGGCCATACCTGCCTCTTTCTTTTCCCTTATACTCCACTTCCAATCCAGCAGCAAATCCTATCTCTTCTCCCTGGAAACATATCTTGAACCTGACCTCACTGTCTTTACCATGACTGCCTTAGACCAGACCATCCATTATCTCTTGCATGGATTGTTGCAATAAGCTGCTAACTGATCCCCTTGCTTTGACCCTTTTCCTCCCCTACTCCTCCAATCTCTTAGTCCCTTCTCCACTCAGCAACCCAGTAGCCAAGAGAGACTCTTTTAAACAAAAGTCAAATCAAGTTATTCTCTGCATAAAACCCCCTAATAGTTTTTCATCTCTCAGAATAAAAGCCAAAGTTCTCCCTGAGATCTATAAGGCCCTGCGTTATTTGACCTCTTGCTACCATTTTCTTCCAATTTCCCACTATTTTCTCTTTTGGTCCTTCGGTTTAAGCCACGTTGGCCTCTTTTCTATCCCTTGAATTTGACAAATGCATTGCTATTTCATAGTCTTTGTATTTGCTCTTCCCTCTGCCTGGAACTTTTTCCCCCAGATATTTTAGGGACTGTCTCCATTACATCATTTGCATCTCTGCTTTTAACGTACTTGGCTGCTAACCTAAAGGTTGGAAGCTCAAGTCCACCTGAAGGCAACTCAGAAGAAAGATCTGGCAATCTACTTCCAAAAAATCAGCCATCGAAAACTCTATGGAGCACAGTTCTACTTTGACACACGAGGTTGTCCAAAGTCAAAACTGACTCAATGGCTATCTGTTAACATCCATAAGGAGAGTGACTTGGCCTTATTTAGTATTCTATCCCTAGCGCCCTGTAGAATGCAGGCACATAGTAAGCGCATTTATTTGTTGAACAAATGAATGAAAAAATGAAAGTATCCCTCTAACCAAAAACATTTATTGAGGATGTTCAATGGTGATGATTTTAATGATATAACAACAACAAAAAAAAAACCCAGATAGAGGCTAACATTTATTAATCACTATTGCCAAGCACTATCCAAAATACTCATTTTTTCACCTAATTGTTAACCCTATTTTATAGACAGAGAAGCTGAGGCTAACAGAAAAGTTACCTAATTTGCCAAGGGCATGTACCTACCAAGTGGAGAAAACTAAACATATTTAAGAAAAGAAATAGAAATAATGTTTTAAATTTACCTTCATTTTGGAAAGGTATTTTTTGTGGGATATAGAATTCTGGGCTGACTTTTTTTTTTCCCCTAGCACTTTAAAGGTATCATTCCAGTTTCTTCCAATCTCCATATTTCTGTGAGAAGTCAGTCAGCGTTTTTACCATTATTCCTCTGGGAGTTGTGTGTCCAATTTCTCTGGTTGCCTTCAACATTGTTTTTTTATCTTTGGTTTTCAAAAGTGCACTTAGGGTTTTTTTTTTTTAATTGTGGTTAAAATATACACAACAAAACATTTGCCAATTCAAGAATTTCTACATATATAATTCAGTGACGTCGATTACATTCTTCTTCTAGTGCCACCATTATCAATACCCTTGTCCAAACTATTTCACCACAATTAACGTAAACTCAATGCTGCCTAAGCAAAAGCCCCCCCTTTCCCCCTTCCACTCACCCCTAGTAACCATTAATAATCTTTGGTTTCAATATATTTGCTTATTTCATATAAATGAGATCATAGAGTATTTGTCCTCTTGTGACTGAATTGTTTCACTTAGCCTAATGTTTTCAAGGTTCGCGATGTTGTGGCATGCATCAGGACAAATTCTCCTTGGTTTTTCTGAGCCTCTTGGATGTGTGGAATGCTTTTTAGGTTAATTTTCAGCCATTATTTCATCAAATATTTCCTTCCTGCCCTAGTTTCTCTCTCCTCTTCCTAGATCTGATTGCATCATTTGATGTTCCACAGGTCATCAAATATCATCAAATTTTATTTTGAATATTTTTTCTGTCTGGGCTTCATTATAATTTCTATTGCCCTTATTTAAAGTTTACTGGTCTTTTCTTCTCATTGCCTAATCTGCTATTAATCTTATCCAGTGACATTTTGATTTCTGATATTGTTTTTCAGTTCTGGAATTTCCTTTTTTTCTTTTTTTTTGAGTTTCCATCTCTCTGCTGAAATCTCTCACCTATTCACCCATTACTCCATCTTTTCCTGTAGATTCTAAAAACATACTTACCACAGTTATTTTTTAAAATAAGTCCTTATCTGCTAGTTTCATTTTTTGAAACTTTGTGTATCTCTTTCTATTGACTAATTTTTCTCTTGACTGTATGTCACTTTTCCCAGTTCCTTCTGATGTCTAATAACTCTTTGTGTTCCTGGACATTTTGGATAATATTTTTTAGAGCCTCTGCATTCTGTTAGCTCCCTCTGAGGGTATTGAGTTTTATTGTAGCAGGGAGTTAACTTACTGGCGGATTGTCTTAACCTTTCCAAAGCTTGTTTTTATGCTTTGTTTGGGCAGGTGTATTTTGAGTTTGTCTGTAGTCTTGACCATGGTTTTTACTCATTAAGATGTGACTCTTCTAGTGTTTCAGTGGAAAGACTAAGATGTTTACCAAGACCCCATAACTTAGCGGAACTTTAATTTCAGACTGTTTCTCTTGTGATGGACAGATCAGGTGCTCAATTCTTTCAGCCTTCCAGCTATTGTTTCCCCTTCAGCTCCTTAAAGTCACATCCCATTCATATACAGCTCGAAGATCAGCCAAGAAATTTGAAGGTTGTTTATATGCATATTTTGGGGGCTCTGTTTTTTGTTTTTTCTATGAACTTTTCCTTTTCTGGATTTCCCCCTCAATTTCCAGACACTTTGGCAACTTTAAAATTGCTCCTCAAACCCCTCAGGCTGATAAAACTTGAGCTCTCTGTTTGGACTTTATCCACAATGCATTTTACCTTGTGGACTGAAAAATGCCTTCAGGGTAAAATGCAAATAATTGTGGATTTCAACAATGGTAGGTCCCTTCTTTCCAAGTCTGAATTTTCTTAGTTTCTTCCTGCTTTCGCTTGCTTTCTGGAGTTTTCAAACTGTTGTTCTAAAAATTTTTCTAGAGTTTGTATTTATCGTCAGAGAAGAGTTAGTTTGATACAAGCTACTCTGCCATTATTGGAAGCCATTGATTTTATTTGTATAAAATATTATAAATACAAATACATTATAGAATCATAATGTATGAAGTGCTAATAAAAGCATATATACACTTGTGTGATAGTACAAAGTAGGGAGAAAGATTAGCTGAGTCAAAGGATAAGTTAGAAGACGATTTCACAGAAGAGGTAATATTTGAGCTAGTTCTCAAAGAATGTATAGGTGTTTATCAGGAGGCAGAAGGAGATATGAAGAGAGGAGCATGAACTAAGTCAGAGACACGGAAATGATTGAGAAGTAGTTCCTTGTGACACAGAATGAAGGTTTGTAAGGGGAATTTAAAAGAATGATAGTCTGTTACCGGAGAATGGCCTTGGTTCTTGTCTTTGGTGTAGGAAAGAATTCAAACACTGAGAAATAGTGCCAAGCAAGCAGAGGTTTATTAGCAAGCAGAGGGTTAGTAGTAAAAGTACACTTGACTAAGAAGCTTCAAGCAGGCTACTCAAGTAGAAAGAATCTGAGTGCCCCCATAGTCATTTTCTTAGGGTTTTATACCCTTTTTATCTGTCTCTGTTAACATTTAAAAGCCAGGAAAAATCCCCTGTGAAGACTATTTCCTTGGCTTAAGGTTTAATTACTAAGTTAGGGATCTTATCAAGTTAGGGACTTTATCAAATCAAAGACCCCTGTAAAGATCATTTCCTTGGCTTAAAGTTTAACTATGTAGGGACCATCTTATTGAGGAATATCACCACCCCCTGCCTCTTCCTCTTCCCGAGTGCAAGCTCTTCCCCTCCCCCTTACATAACCCCTCTTGTTTACAAGTGAGGAAGCTGAGATTTAAGGAATGGTCATCCAGATAATTAACTGAATCTCTGTCAACAGCCAAACTTTCTTTGATTCCATTTTGTTACAGTATGGACTGGGCTATGTATGATGGTGGTATTTTTTCCTGGGCCTGGTATCCATGGTCTTCTGGTAACTGGCCCCATTCTGCATAGCCAACATCATCCCTGTCCACAAGTGTTATCATTATCTTCCACTCCTAGGGTGCTCCTGTCTGCATCCTAACCTTTGCTTCTGCTGTATCTCCTACCTACTCAGTCTCCTTTTTTCTCTTTTTCCCTTTCATAATTTCTTATAACAAACACCTGAAGAGCATCTACTGTTTGCCATGCATTGTTATAGGCAATAAGATTGCCATCATGAAAGTAATATGGTTCCTGTTCTGTAAGAGTGTGATGGGAGAAGAAGAGTGACCAATTAACCATAACGTAGTATGATAAGAACTTCGATTAGGATAACACCAGGGGCTGTGGCAGCACGGTAGAAAGGCACTCAATACATTTGGAATAGGGGGTGTGTGTCACAGAAGAACCTTATGGAGCAGTTCTACTCTGTTCTGTTGGGCTGTTATGAGTCTAAATTGATTCGATGCCAATGGGGTTCCACTCCATGGCCCTGGTGGTGCAGTGGTTAAGCATTTGGCTGCTAACCAAAAGGTCAGCAGTTGGAATCCACCAACTGCCCCTTGGAAACTCTATGGAGGCAGTTCTACTTTGTCCTATAGGGTTGTTATGAGTTGCAGTCGACTCAATGGCAAGGGGTTCTAGGGGGGTTATCAAAGAAAAATTGCTACAGGAAGAGCTGTGCAAAGAGCCAGATGACAGCTGGGAGGGGAAGTATTCCAGATAGATGAAAGGGAGAGTGGCAGTATATACCACTAAAGGCCCCAAGGGTGGCGGAAATGCCCTCACCTGGGAGGTGGTTTCCCATCTACTGCCTGTGGTGACACTTATAGATGAGACACATTTTCTTAACAAATAAGAATCTAATGGGCAAGATCTTATCTAATTACGCATTCTGCATTAAGTTGTGCCTCTCCATGCCTGACACTGCTGGCGTAATTAAACTTAATGTACTTTTAATGATGTCTCCTTAACTCAAACATTCACATGCGATTAGCATCAAACTGGGATGAGCTGTCACAGGTCCAGGGGATGTTTTTGACCATACGCTCCATAAGACTCAGGTTCAGATATGAATGAATAATGGACTTCAAGGCTCACAAACATTGGCTTGGGGACAAAAATGGCTTGTAATGATAGTTGCCCTAATTTGGGTCAACAAAATGATGCCCTTTTCTAGTTTGGCTTAATTTTTAGGTCTCAAGTCACTGAAATCCTTACACAGTGTAAACATTGTTCTGTTTTGGACCTGAGCTGTTGGCTGGCTAATAGTGTAGAAAAGATCAGAAAGGCATTTGGGTGAGGGAAAGTGCACTACACTGGGAGACAACATATCTGGGCTCTGGAGTAGGCCGTACCTTACCTTGCTTTGTGATGTCTGGCAAGTAAAACCCCCTCGTTGAGTCCTACTTTCTTTATCTGTAAAATGAAAGGGTTAAACTAGATGGCATTTAGGATTCTTTTCAGCTCAAAAGATTGTCGTTTAATTAGGGTCTTCCTGCCACTAGTCTCTTCTTTACCTCCACTCCATCCTCCTTACTATTTCAACTAGTAACTTCCAAACAATTTATCTATGTCACTCCTCTCCACAGAAATCTTCCATAAGAGTAACAAGTACCAGTATATATTAAGTATTTTACTCTACTTTAGATATTTATAGGAGTCCCTGACAGAGAGTGCCTTTGAATTACGGTGTTGGGGAAGAATATTGAATATACTGTGGACTGCCGGAAGAGCGAACAAATCTGTCTTGGAAGAAGTACAACCAGAATGCTCCTTAGAAGCAAGGATGGCAAGACTACGTCTCACATACTTTGGACATGTTATCAGGAGGGACCAGTCCCTGGAAAAGGACATCATGCTTGGCAAAGTAGAGGGTCAGCAAAAAAGAGGAAGACTCTCAATGAGATGGACTGACACAGTGGCTGTGGCTGCAACAATGGGCTCAGATATAGCAACAATTGTGAGGATGGCGCAGGACTTGGCAGTGTTTTGTTCTGTGGTACATAGGGTTGCTATGAGTTGGCACCTGACAACAACTGGGGAGTGCAAATGGTTAATGTGCTCTGTTGCTAACTGGAAGGTTGGAAGTTTGAGTCCACTCAGAGGTACCTTAGAAGAAAAATCAGCCATTGAATATCCTGTGGAGCATGGTTTTACTCTGACACATATGTGGTCACCATGAGTCAGAATTGACTTATGGCAGCTTTTTTTTTTTTTTTTTAAGGTGTTTGTATTTGTTATCTCACCTCCTCTTCAATAGCCCTGAAGTTTGAAGTTTGGTATTTTATCAGTTTTACTGATGAGGAAACTGTGATTCAGATGAAAGGAATTTCTTAGCTCCAACTGCTGGAAAGTGGTGGAGCCAAGATTAAAAGCCTGCACTTATCTCAATACTGTGCCCCTGTTCAGATATTCATTTTTGTCAATAAAATAATGTAGAAGTTGAAGCAGATATTCAAAGCCCTTATAGTCTCATCCAAGTTTAGTATTTCTAACCTTATTTCTCCTTTCACAGCCCATTTCTTGCCCCCTCCTGTCACCCCTCAATGCCAGTCTATTCACTGCTCCTCCCTTGCACTCTGGCATACTAGCCTCTGTACTTTTGCTTAAGCCTTTTCCTCTGCTTGTCTTACCTATCTCTGTTATATCGTCTCATCACAGCTACAAGTACCAGTTCAGATCTCACCTCTGCCAAGATTCCTTTCCCAATTCTTCATGTTTCCTTCCCCTAATTTTCAAAGCACATTGTTTCTATCTCTAGAGCAAGAAAGGCTCTGACGTGTCATAATTGAGTTATCCATTTATCTTTCTTTCACCTAACATGATTATGAATTTCAGAGGGTAAGGGCTGTTATTATGCCGTATTCTCTTCCGTTGTGCCAGATATGTAATTCAAAGCTTATCACATAGTAGACTCTGCACAGATGATGTTCAAACTATTTGACAACTGGTATGGCATGTGTGCACCAACCTATAATAATGGACTCTGAAAAAAAGAGGAAGAGCTTTGGCTATGCTGTTGTGTACATGTGGAACATGAACCCTACCCTGATGCACAAAAAGGAAATTGCAACAGCCAATCAGAAAGACTGCCAAATGTATTTCTTGTTAATTCCCATCCGTTATACCACATTGACTCCAAAAACATCTACTGCACTTCCTTTTCTAAGGCAGTCTCCCTTCCAGGTACTCTATCTCTGATCTCATCTCCATTATACTCACCATACCCTAGACCTCTGTTCCATTCCTCAGACCTTCAATTTACTCCAGCCTCAGACCTTTGCTTTCCATTTCCCTCTGGCACAGAAGGAAACCCTGGTGGAGTAGTGGTTAAGTGCTACGGCTGCTAACCAAAAGGTCAGCAGTTCGAATCCACTAGGTGCTCCTTGGAAACTCTATGGGGCAGTTCTACTCTGTCCTATAGGGTCAGTATGAGTTGAATCGACTTCACGGCAGTGGGTCTGGGCTGGCACAGAAGACTCTTTCCCCAGATCTTCCCTTAGCTTGCTCCTTTGCATTGGTCATCTTTCAGCTCAAATATCGTCTTAGAGAAGCTCCCCTGGCCATCCTACTAAAGACCGTTTCTACCCCTCCCTCACCCAATCTATCATACTACTCTGGTTGTTTTTTTCACAGCACCTGTTACAATCTATTTTTTTTGTCTGATTATTGGCAGATTGATTTTCTATTCCTCATCAGAATGGATGTTCCTTACAGGCACAGACTTTGGTATTTTGTTCACAGTTGTATACCCAGCTGCCACAAAGTAGGTGCTCAACAAATATAATTATTTATTAAATGAATAAATAAACAAATGTGAAAATGAATTAATATCAAAGAGAACCTCTTGCACTTGAAAATTATTAGTACTAATACACATGGGCACTCTGCTAGCCACTGGGGCTTACAGGGATGAACCAAGAAGCTGATCTGGCAAGGCTCTTCAGTTGTAAAGAACCCCCTCAAGTTGCCTCTGCACTGGAGGGTTTTTACTAGGAAGAGGCATCATGACTGTATCTTGAAGTTGAAATTTTCAGGATCTAAGTTGGGGCCTCCTAAACCAACCTGTGTTCTCATGTTTACTCTCTGTGCATCTGCCTCAGCCTTCTCTCTCTACCATGTATAGTCATTCCCCACCCTCCGTGTCCATTTAATTTCTGCATAAATTAAACTTGCACATGGCTTGGGCTTGCCATGACCCTAACTTGACTCCAAGGCCTCCTTTCATTGTCTTGGTCTATCGACAATTCTCTCATTCTCTGCCTTCCCTATTTTGTTTTTCCAGAGGGGACAGACATAGATGCCAGGCCACGAAAGGTAGCCAGCTAGCCTGTGGATTGGCTCTACTTGGGTAATGTCCAGCTTCTTGGGCAGCAGAAGTTGTGGGCAGGACAGATTCTCATTGGCCAGAATAAGAATGGGACAATGATTGACAGCCCCAGCTCAGCATCCATTAGGAAGATAAGATAGACACAAAATAACTATATTACACAGCAAAACAGGAGGATTCTATAACAGTGATACAGTGGTATTGGGAATCAGAAAAGGGAGAGTTTACTTCATGCTTATATCGGGCCATTGACTCGTTTTCATTTTTAGGAACAATTTTCAGGAAACGTAAATAAGAAGTTCCTTGGAAAAAAACAGAAAAAAAGGGATCACATCTAAGTCTGAAGTTCTATTTGTCTTAAGTCAAAAGTTACATTTTGATGAAAAATCTGGATTATTATTTACATGTATTTGTCCTATATATATTTAAAAAGCAATTGTGATTATTGCATAGACTATTTAGCTTTAAAGACTTCTTTAAAAATGCTATATTAATGACTGATTTTCCATTGAATGTTCTAAAAGCAAGCTAGATTTGAGTTGAGGATTGTATTAATTAGGGCATGCCAGATTATAGTAACAAATAAATATAAACACATAATGGCTCAACAAAATAGAAGTTGGATTTTGTCTCACAGTCAAAAGAAGTTCTGATGCGTGAGATATAGTGAGGCAGTTGCCTCACAGCCGTGCAGTCATTTGCTGTTTGAGGAAAAGAGCATGGAGTGCTGTGTATGAGGTTTTCTGGATCAGGTCTGGAAGTAGCACATAGGTCCTCTGTTATCTTTCATTGGCTAAACTCAGTCACATGACCACATCTAACTGCAAGAGATGCTGGGAAATGTAGTCTAGGCATGTGCCTCGGTAGAAGAGAAATGGATTTTAGTGAACAGTTTGTAGTCTTAACCATTTTTTAAAGAAGAGTAATCTAGAAATTAAGAAGACAACATAAAAGATTTTTCTGTTTTCTAAAATAAAAAAAACAGGTAATCACTTATTTTCTATACTTTCATACAGCTCATTTCCCTTTTTCTTTCTTGGTTAAATTTAAGCATGCCAGAGGTAAAATGGACCTAAAATCCCATTGCTCTTAATATACAGATGAGGTCCAGGGAAATTTTCTCCGAATACTTGTTTTTCGTTGAGCTCTTTGTCATCTTACCCTCAAAGCAGAAGAAATATCTAGTTGGAGAAACTCTGGGATCTGTGTTTAGAAATTAAGAAGAGATCTAAATTCAACAACTGTTGAGAATCATAGGCTCTTGGCATTAGATGGGGATGCAAACTGACCTTCACTGCAGTCATTTATTCTGCAGAATCTCAAATAGTCATCTAAGTTCTACTCTTTGGGGACACTGAAAACAAGTCCGTGTCTTCTTTTATCTAACAACTCTGAGGAGAGTGTATTGGTTCTCGGGCAGTAAATGAAGTTTTAGGGCCCTACCAAATTGTCTCTGAGGGCATCACCTTGGGCTAGGAGGAGGACTGAGCCAGGGCTGTATCATGACTTCTGTGGACCCCTTACTCCATAAAAAAAATTAAAAATTACATTTTAGGACTGCATCAGGATAAATAAAAAAAAATAAATACAGATGGGTTATATTAATTTGACCTAAAAGTTCATTTTTTCCTTCTGATTTTAAAAGAAATGAAAATATTTTTGTAGGTCCTGAAAGTACTGTAAACCCTAGGAGATGTGCTGACTGCACCCAGGGGATAAGTCAACCTTGGGCTAAGCTTGCCCCTCCATCCTCATCAAAGATGCTAAAAGTGAAAATGTGTGTCTTAGAATTGATGAGAAACAAAATTGCCAAATCACAGATGAGAAAACTTAGGTGTGAGAAGGGGATTTACAAGGTCCTTTGGTAGGTGAGTGACAAAACCTGGATCACTCTTCACCCATCTCCTGCCTTTTCCACTCATCCATCCATTCATTCACTCATACATTCCATGTTTAGTGAAACCTACTCTGTTTCAGGCACAGTACACCACAGCATCCCACAACCACTTGGTCCTTAGGGGTAGGGTAAGTATTGTTATGTTCATTTCTCATATGAGACACCCTGGTCTCAGAGTTGGGCATGAGGTTTTTCCATACTGCTTTTGCTCAGGAAAACAAGAAATCAACCTCTGTTATACAACTGCCTGGTACCAGCACCCCCCTTGAGCCTGGTATAATGAACAGCTTTTGTTTTTTCAAGATCTTAGATTTTTATGACTCATGATCAGGTTCCATTTCTGCCTCACCCGATCAATAAAATATAAGAAAGAAGGCGCTTAGCATAGTTATCACAACCTTTTCACTTTAAAAATAACTCCAGTGCCTGGGTGGTACATATGTACCAAGTATCATGCCAACAGGGCTGTTGGTATCCCCACTTACAGATGGGGAAACAGACTTGATGAGATCCAGGATTTGAGCCAGCCTGTCTGACTTCAGGCCTCCCATTCTTAATTGGTAAATTCTTCCACCTACCTCCTTTCTACTGACTCTCTTACACAATGTTCCTTTTGAAGCTGCTTACGTCTTCTAGTTTTAACCCCCGTGACCAAAGGTAGATAGGTAGGTAGATAAAAAAAAAGCTGCTATCAAATTGATTCTGACTCATGGCAACCTTATGTACAACAGAACAAAACGTTGCCTGGTCTTGCACCATCCTTTTGATAGCCAGCACGTTTGGGTCTGTTGTTGTGGCTACTGTTCCAATCCATCTCACTGAGGATCCCTCTTACCCTAGCTGGCTCTCTACTTCACCAAACCTGTCTCCCTCCAGAGGTTGATCCCTCCCGATGACATGTCAAAGCAAGCAAGTCGGACAATGTTCTATTGTTATCCATAAGGCTTTCATTAGCTAATTTTCAGAAGTAAATCACCAGACCTTTTTTTCCTCATCTGTCTTAATTTGGAAGCTCGACTGAAACCTGTCCACCAGGGGTGACCCTGCTAGCATTTGAAATACTAGTGGCATAGCTTTCAGCATCACAGCGACATGTAAGCCACCACAGTAGGACACACTGACAGGTGGTGGACGATCAAAGGTACAAGAGGTTATCCACCTGCTGAATTAATTCCCACAAATAAGTCAGCTCTTGGTCATCGTGAAGATATAGAATCCCACTTACCACCCAAATCAGCAGGGTCTGAGTGGCTGAAGAGAGCAAAGTTCATTTGCTCAGGTCCTAAGCCGTCAACCCCTCAGAGTCCTTTAGGCAGCAAAATGCCCGTGGCTTCCTTCCCTCTATAACTGGGTAGCACAGAATGGAATCCCTTTCCTTGAAACCTCTGTGGCTGATGGAATTAAAAAAATGCATTCATAAAGAAGCTTTTTTACTTCTAAGTCTAAGCTAATTTTCAAGATGGTAAAGTGTTATGGTAAAGTTATTGAAGTGTGATCAGGAACCCCTGGTGGCACAGAGGTTAAAGCTCTCTATTGCTAACTAAAAAGTCGGTGGTTCGAACCCACCAGCTGCTCTGTGGGAGAAATATGTGGTAGTCTGTTTCCGTAAAGATTTACAGCCTTGGAAACCCTATGGGGCATTTCTACTCTGTCCTATAGGGTCGCTACGAGTTGGAATTGACTCTATGGCAGTGGGTTTGTTTTTTTTTCTTTTGGTTATAGAAATGTAAATATGCCCATATATATTTATAAGCACATGCAAAGAGGTCTGAAGGGACCAGCTCCAATGTAGAAACCATGGTCCCTTCTGGAGGCGGGAGTGGGAACGGGGGAGTTCCAATCTTTATGAGGCATATTTCTCTATGGTTTTCTTTTTTTTTCAATGGACAATTGCTTGTTTAATTTAAGAAATTAAACACCAAGAAATTTTGCATTATGGAGAAATGGATATGATCTTGGATAGTCTCGGCCTCTCTGGGTTTCAGTTTTTTCATTTTCAAAATGAGAAATTAAACGATCTCTAAGGGCCCTACCAAAGCACAAGCACTAATGTTCTCCAATTCTTTCTATTTTATTTTATAAACAGCAGCCTGTGTCAATGCGTAGATCACTGACAGGTTTAGGAGACTACTATAATTGGCTTTTTAGGAGTAAATAAACTCACGCACTCAATTTCTTCTGCCCCCAGAAACTGTGGAGCATTGCATCCAGCTCATTCATTCCACAGATACTTATAGAGCACGTGTTATGGGCCAGGGAGTATTCTAGATGCAGACATCAGAGCAGTGAACGAGCGAGATGAGGTCCCTTCCCTCATCAGAAACAAGACAGAAAACAAACAAGGAGATTAAAAATAAAAGTGGAGTCATTACAGAATTCGATGAGTGGTATGAAGGCACCAAGGGTATATGGAGGGAGGGTATCAGGAGATATCCTTTCTGAGAAGGAGACATCTGAGCAGAGATGTGTTGGGTAAGCATGAGCAGGTTTGGAAAGAGCTTTGGAAAGGGCACTCCAGGAGGAGGGGTGGGTACAAAGACCTGAAGGAGGGAAGGGTTTAGAGAAAGGAGGCTGGTGAAGCTGAAACACAGTGAGTGAGGGAGAGAAGGAGATGAGTGAGGATGGAGGGCAGGCATGGGCCAGGTCCTTCAGACCTGCAGATCCTATGGCTCTGAAATTTAGATTTTCCTATAAAAGCCAAACTAAGGAAACCAAATCAGTTGCCGTAGAGTTGATTCTGACTCATGGAGACCTCATGTGTTTCAGAGTAGAACTGCATTCCACGGGGTTTTCAAGGCTGTGACGTTTTGGGAGCAGATTGCCAGGCCTTTCTTCCAATGGTGGGTTTGAACTGCCAGTCTTTCAGTTAGTAGTCAGGCACTTAACCAATTATGCCACCCAGGGACTCCTACTCTAAGAGCAAAAAAAAAAAAAAAACAAAACTCTTTGCTGTCGAGTAGATTCCAACTCAAAGCAACCCTATAGGACAGAGTAGAACTGTCCTATAGGATTTCCAAGGAATGGCTGGTGGATTCGAACTGCTGACCTTTTGGTGAGCAGCCAAAGCTTAACGACTACGCCACCAGTGTTCCACTCTGAGAGGAGTGGATATTGATGAAAGATCTTGTAGCAGGAAATGATGTGCTCTGACAAGGCCATCAGCAGTGGTAACAGGGAGAAATGGAAGGACTCCAAATATGTTATGAAGTAGAACTGACATATCTTAACAATGGAGTCGATGAGGCCAGTGAGAAAAAAAGGGAGAAATGGAAGGTGCTATAGAACTAAGCGGCTATCCTGACTACAGGGAGCTACAGTCAAGGGTGGGGGCTCAGATCAAAATGTTATTTTAACAGTCCCTTCTTTTTTTTTTTAGGTGGCACAGGTGGTTAAGCACTGGACTGCTAACTGAAAGGCTGGTGGTTCACACACATCCAGAGATGCCTGGGAGGTAAGGCCTGGTGGCATGCTTCCGAAAGGTCACTGCCTTGAAAAATGCTGTGGAGAGCAGTCCTACTGTGCACACTTGGGGTTGCATGAGTTGGAGTCAACTTGACGGCAACTAACAACAAACAGCGACTGTGATCTTTGCCTATTGCTGAAGGGTGTGTGTGTGGTGGAGTGTAAGACGTGGCCTTGATCTCAGGGAACTTAAGGGCATTTTTAGGCTGGTGACATACACACAAGAGGCAGCTGTAGCTGTTTTTTAAAAAAGGGCCTGCAAATTTTTTGATGTCCCTTCCGTTGAGATGTGGCATCTATGTCCCCTGTCTTTGAATCTGGGTGAGCCTGTGACTGCTTTGACTGAGAGTGTACGGTGGAAGTGATGCAATGCGACTTCACACACCTGGCAAAAAAAAAAAAAAAAAGTAATGCCTTGTTCATGGAATACTCATACCTGAAGCCTGAGCCTCGGTGTAAGAAGTCTGTCTGACTACATGGAAACCACCATACTATGAGGAAGCCCAAGCCACACAAAGAGGCCAGAAGTTGGCAGACCCAGCCTCTGAGTCATCCCAATACAGTTGCCAGACATGAGAGTGAAAGAACCTTCAGATGATTTCAGGCTCCCAGCAGTGAGTTACCCTTTGTCTTCGAGTCTTCCCACATGAAGTCCTTGACGTCAGGTGCAGAGAAGAGCTGCACCTGTGGTGCCCTGTATAAATTCCTGACCCACAGAATCTGTGGTGTAATAAAATGGTTGTTTTAAGCCACTGAGTTTTGGTGCATTTTCTACACAGCAATAACTACCAGGGCTGCCATCTAGGTTGGTAAATCCCTTGACTGGAATATTTAGGAGAGCTGAATTTTAGACCTGACTTTGCACAAAATCACTCATTTTCAGTTTTGATCTAAGCACAGATTATTTACACTTTTTGGGAATTGGATGCTAACTTCTCTTGATGCCATCATGAGTGACTCAGGAAGATAGAACAGTTTCAGCACCCTGAACCCTGGTATTCATAGACGTGGTGGCCTCTGAGGGGGCACTCTGTCATACGCAGAAGCAGCCCGTGTAATCACCTCAGACTGCCTCCATGGTCACAGGGGGCAGATTTCCCTCTGTCCTTCTACTTTCCCTCAGGGATCTTGGGCCTTGGAAACAAACATCCGGGAGGGCTATAGGAGTTCTAGACTCAGCCTCTGCCACCAACTCACTCTGCGACATTAGACAAACCCCATTCCTTCTCCGAGCCCCAGTTCCTTATTTGTGAAATAGGGATTTGCACAAAGCAAGAGCTAAGAGGCCTTTTGGAAGCCAATTGAGGAAAAATAAAATTATGAAAGGTTTTGGCCATTTATCTTTCTCTAATTCAAAATGAAAATGGCTTTTTTTGAGAACTAGAAGCCATACAGAGGTTCCTTAACTCCTTCTTGTTATCATAACAAGTAACTAGTTGCCATTCCAGTGGATTCTGACTCGTGGTGACCCCATGCATGTCGGAGTAGATCTGTAATCCACGGGGTTTTCAATGGCTGATTTTTAGAAGTAGATCATCAGGCCTTTCTTCCTTGGCACCTCTGGGTGGACTATACCCTCCAGCCTTTCAGTTAGCTGCTGAACGTGTTAACCATTTGTACCACCCAGGGACTCCTTGTCATCATAACTAACATTTATTACTAGGCTGGTAGGTGATGCCGGAATGAACAATGTTTTATTTCAGACTTTGTGCAAAGTACTCTACATGCTCAAGGTTATTTAGTCAATTCGGTAAATCTTTGTGGTAGGCATTGTAATCTCCATATTTTTTTAAAAATTTTGTGATTTAGGTGAAAGTTTACAGAGCAAATTAGTTTCCCATTCGATAGTTTGTATAGAAAATGTTTTATAACGTTGGTTTCATTCTCCATGATGTGTCAGCTGTCTCCCCATTTACGCCCTGGGTTTCATTGGGATTTTCTACCCCTTCGTGCCTTCTGATCTTTGCTTTTGGGCAAACGCTGTCCTTTTGATCTTGTGTAATTGATTGTTCTAAGGAACATGTTCCTCTCAGGTGTTAGTGTTTATTTTTTGGGCCTGTCTATTGTTTGTTTGAAAGGTGGTCTCTGGGAATGGCTTCAGTTCCAGGTCAGAAAGGTATCTTAGGGTCATTGTCTTGGGTGTTCCTCTAGTCTCTGTCAGACCAGTAAATCTAGTTTTTTTTGGAATTTGATTTTTTGTTCTACATTTTTCTCCTGCTCTGTCTGGGACCCTCTGTTGTGATCCCAGTCAAAGAGGTTGGTAGTGATAGCTGGGTACGGTACCATCTATTTCTCCTGGTCTTGGGGAAGTGTACGCTGTGGTTCATGTGGTCCATTAGTCTTTTAGACTAAACGTTCCCTTGAGTCTTTGATTTTCTTCATTCTCCTTTTCTCCAGATGGAAGAGACCAACAGTTGTATCTGAGATGTTGCTCACAAGCTTTTAAGACCCCAGACACTACTCACAGCAAAGCAGGATGCAGAACATTGTCTTTATGAACTATGTTGTGCCAATTGATGTAGATGTCCCTTGAGTTTATGGTCCTTTGCATTATCTCCATTTTATACATGAGGATCAGAGGCTCAGAGAGGTTAAGTACCTCCCCAATGTTGTCCAGGAATCCCTGGGTGGTATAAGTGATTAAGCTGAGCTCCAGTCACTGAGGGTGACAATGATGAAGGCACACCACGGCCACCTTCTTCACTCCTGCCCCACTCCCCAGACCACAGATTATTTGAGGACAGGAGCTTTTCCCTCAATACCCCCAACTCCTGATGAAAGAACAGAAGAGAAAGATGGCTTCTGGCAATTGAATAACATCTGAACCCTCTAACCTGCTGGTCAGGTTAGGCCCTGGGATCCCACAGACTTGGCCCAAATTTTGGCTCTTCCATTTAATAATTTTCAGCATTGGGCAAGTTATTTTCTCTTTACCTCAGTTCCCTCATTTATAATATGGGGATAATAACAGCCTCTTTACTATCTAGGGTTTTTGTGAAGATTAAATGGCATAATGATGCAAAGTGCTTAACACCTTGGTCATTAAATGTGGACTGCTATTTCCATCAACATCTCTAAGATGAGGGAGTTAGTGATAATAAGATGTCAGGGGTACACTTTTGGGGTAAAGCTGGGGCATCACTGGAATGATAGGAGGAACCCAAAGCATGGGAATAATAGTAATAATGCTACTACATAATTTGTGTAGCACACTGCGATTTACAAAATGCTGTCGTGTGTGCATTTTATTTATATATATGTATGTGCGTATACATACACACATACGTATTTGTTGTTAGCTGCCATTGAGTCATAGTGACTCATGGTGACTCTATGCATAATGGAGAGAAATGCTGTGCCCGGTCCTCTACCATCCCCATGCTAGGTTGTGGATCTGACCGTTCTGATCCATAAGGTTGTTATTGATTTTCAGAAGTAGGTTGCTGGGCCTTTCTCCTGGTTTATCTTAGTCTGGAAACTACACTGAAACCTAGTCAGCATCGGAGCAAAGTGTAAGCCTCCACTGACAGACAGGTGGTGGCTGCTCTTGAGGGACATTGGCTGAGAATTGAATCTGGGTCTCCTGCATGGAAGGTGAGAATTCTACCACTGAGCTACCAATGCCATATATATGTCTATCTATCTGTCTGTCTGTCTGCCTGTCTCATCTATCTCATCTATCTATCATCTCCATGTAGCCTTACATTCCTGGGTGGCACAAATGGTTTGCACTCAACTACTAACTTAAAGGTTGTCTTTTGAACCCACTCAGCAGCACTGTGGAAGAACGGCCTGGCAACCTGCTTCTATAAAGATTACAGCCAAGAAAACCCTGTGGAGCAGTTCTGTAACACATAGGGTCATCATGAGTTGGAGCTGACTCAATGGGAATGGATTTTTTTTTTGTTTGTTTATTTGCTTTTTGATTTGTTTTTTATAACGTTAGTTGATCCTTGACATGGCCCTAGGGAATGAAGAAACTATGTCACATGACGCAACATTGAAGACTGTAGAGATGTTTATCCTGAGGAGTAGAGAGTAGGAAGAAATGAGGATTGCCCTCAGAACTCTGGGGAGAAGGAAACCACTTGGGAAGGAAAACCAAGAACCAGTGGCTGGGTCAATGTCTCATTATACACTGTGTTTTCTACAGTCAGAGCAGTCTAAATGTGGGCATGGCTACCTGGGGGCGGTGGTGAGTGTCCATGATCCTGGAGGTATGCAAGCAGGAGCCATGTGCTGGGTAGTAATCATCCAGTCCAGCTCCCAAGCTGTCTTTTAATTGTGAGAGACCAACCAAAAAACAAAACCAAACCCAGAGCTGTCGAGTTGATTCCAACTCATAGCGACCCTATAGGACAGAGTAGAACTGCCCCGTAGAGTTTCCAAGGAGCACCCGGTGGACTTGAACTGCCAGGTTAGCAGCTGTAGCAGTTAATCACTACACCACCAGGGTTTCCTGTGAGAGACCAGGATTGTGTAAAATTTCACATGATTAACTCAACAGGTAGGAAATGATAATCCTAAGAGTCCTGGAGATCTGCGATCTCTCTTCACTGGGCCTTCCCTGGCACAGGTGTAGCTGTACCTTCATAAAGAGATTAAAGCGTCCGGAATATCACTGCTGTGGAGTTGGGCCAGTGAGTCTGGTGCTGCCTGCAATCTTGTGACTTGAATCTTACATATGCTTCTTGCCATCACGGGTCCTGCTAGGCCGGGCCGCTAGAAGGATGGGCAAAGAGGGCTCATTCTGCCAGTGCCAGAAAGGCAGGGGGCAATGGATCATGTGGGCTCTGGCAGAATGTCAGCCAGTGGGGAAGGAGCAAGTGGCAAGACAGATGAGAAAAGGGCAAATGGACTCACACCTGCAGGTGGGCTGAGGGAGATTTCTAGCCAGGCTAATGGCACTTTGTGGGGGTAGGGCATGCCAAGTTGAAAGGAAATGGTGCTGCCGACACTTGTGTCAGGGCTGTGGGAGGAAGAGCTTCTGCAGACTTGACCATTTAATGAGTCTTGGTTTTCTGTGGCAAGGAAAAAGGTGGTGTTGCATGCAGAGAGCTTCAAAGCGCAGTCCTTCTGAGATACAGTCTTTGAATTGAATGATCCATTAATTAATTCATTAATTATTGAGTACTGAACATGGGTAAGGCTTGGTGAGATAGTGGTGTGGGAAGATTTCTGGGGCTGGATTTAAAAGTTCTGGGTTGGCCTTAGGAAAAAAAATAATAAATTTTTTTTTTTTTTTAGGGAGCCTATTAAATCCATCTGAGCCCCACACCAAAAAACAAAACAAAACTCAAACCCATTACCATTGAGTTGATTCCAGTTCATAACAACCCTATAGGACAGAGTAGAACTGCACCATAGGGTTTCAAAGGCAGTAATCTTTATGGAAGCAGACTGCCGCATCTTTCTCCCATGGAGCAGCTGGGGGGTTCAAACCACTGACCTTAAATTTCTAGTGATGGCAGCTAAAATGCCTGTCCTGCCAGACTATCCTTTAGTTTGGCTTTGCCTACAAACAATTTTAGTTTACTTCCTTTCACTCTTTTTGCTTGTAGGGCCAGCCCTTGTCCAGTGGCATTCTTGAGCTAGCTGTCATGTGCTTTTACTTTCTTCCTCCGCATAAAGAACGTACTGGATTGAATAGTGTCTGACTAAAATTCATGTTCGCCTGAATCTTGTGAATGTGACCTATGTGGAAATAGGGTCTTTGCAGATGTAAGGTCTGGATTAGGGTGGGTCCGAAATCCAATAATCGGTATCTCTATAAGGAGAGGGGCAAGTGGACACACACACACACACACGGAGAAGGCTATATGATGATGGAGGCAGAACACACACACACACACACACACACGGAGAAGGCTATATGATGATGGAGGCAGAGATCGGAGTGATGCAGCTGCAAGACAAGGAATGTCAATGACTGCCAGTAACCACCAGAAGCTAGGAAGGGGTAAAGAAGGATTCTTCCTTAGAGCCATCAGAAGGAGCACAACCTGCCTGATGTCTTGATTCCAGACTTCTAGTTTCCAGAATTGTGAGAGTAAATTTCTCTTGTCTTAAGCTACCCAGTTTGTAGTCCTTTGCTATGGCAGTCCTAGGAAATTAATACAAGAGGTAACACACCACCAGCAACTTTTTGGGATTCTCTTTTGGTGGACTACAGAAAGTGTCAGATCCTGAGTCAATAGGTTCATACTCCAGTCCGGCTCACCTACTTTGGGCAGCCTCTTCATCTCCTCAAGCCTCAGGTTTTCATTTATAAAATGTGTATCCCAGTCTCTACTCTGTCCACTCTTCAGGACATCACTATGCATCAAGACAGACAATAGTTATGAAAGCTTGGCAGACTGTAGAATTTTGTGGTGATGTGAAAGATTATTACTCCTGAGGAACCATCACTCTAAGCAAAAGGACCAAGCCAGTGGAGTGAGTGGAATTTTGTGTATGAGCCAACAGGTGGGAAAAGATTATTCAGAGACTTCTGAAACCACTAAACTGCAGCTTGGCCTTGCTGGACCGGGTGCCAGTATGCTTTGCTTCTATTAATTTTCTCTGTATGCACTCCCTGCTTATCTATGCAGCCTCCCTCTAGCCTTTATGGAATTTATGCATTGAGTGCGTTTCTTTTTCATCAAAGGGAACACATTCAATGCCAAGTTGATAGCCAGCTGCAGGTGTCCAGGCTCTGCTGTAGAACAGAAATAAGCACGAGGATTAAAAGCTCCCCTTCTCTCCCTGAAATGATTCAAGGTGAAAGAATAGGGAGAGACCGTCTGCTAATATACTCTTTCCCAAAGGATGGAAGAAAATAAAATTTTATGGACAGAAAGGAACCCCTTGGAGGTCTTATTTACCGCTTCCTTAACGCCAAATCTTTTTTTCAGAGAGCTTTCAATTATGAGTCAACACTCACACAACCCCCCAGGAGACAGGTTAGCAGGAAAGTATTTGACAGCAGAGGAGGAAATGGAGGCTGACAGATGTCAGGATGGTGACATTGGCTGTCTCAACACATGCAAATAGGTTTGGACAGAAAAAGTTTCAATTCAGTCAAACCAGTTTGAAACCAGTTGCTAGTCGTGGCAACACTGGTGAGAGCTCAATAACTGACTTTCTTTTTCATAAGTTACTATATGGTTCATAGCTGGCCACTAACTGATACATCAGAACTTTTTTGTTGTTGGAGATAGAAATCTAACTCAAAGTAGCTTAGGCAAAAGAGGAGACTGATTAGCTTGTGTCGTTGGAGAGTTCGGCTCAGGGCTGGCCTCTGGAACAACTGGGTCTGTCAGGACTGTTTCCCATGTGTCAGTTGGCTGTGTTATCTCCTAATGCGGAAAGGTTTTTTCTACATGATTCAGAAGACAGCCCTAGGATACTTTGTGCTTGAACTTAAAAAGTCAGACTACCTTTCTATTCAAACTCCAGATTAGGAAAAAAAAAAAAAAAAAAAAATTCCTGGGGAAGAATTCTAATTGGTCAACTCGGGTCACAAGATCATGTCCAGCCCAATTATGGTGGCAAGGATAAAACTCTTGTCTTATAAGGTCGCTATGAGTCGGAATTGAGTGGATGGCAGCAGGTTTGTTTCTTTTTAAATAATTGCTTGGGCTGGTTAAAAGGCAGGGCATGGTACTGAGATTGGCAGCACAACCAGGACCACACAGTTAGAGGGTGGTAGGAGCAGCTCCCCAAAGAAAGAGGTGCCAGGCAGCCAAAACCCACAGATTTCTACTACTAGTGTTGCACTGGTTTCTTTCTAACAGTTTTCCAATGGCTGAGAAGTTAGTTTCTTTAACATGAATATGTGGTTTGTGACCAGTTCATCAAGCTAATTAATCAGATTAAGTTGACAACTTTTATTTTTCCCCTTTAATTCAGTTTCACTGTGAAAACAGGCCCTCCAGGTCACAAAGTTTTTTTTTTTTTTTTTTAATTTTTTATTGTATTTTAGATGAAGGTTTACAGAACTAGCTTCTCATTAAACAATTAGTACACATATTGTTTTGTGATATTGGTTTCCAACCCCACGACATAACACTCTCTCTTTTTGACCTTGGGTTCCTTATTACCAGCTTCCCTGTCCCCTCCTGCCTTCTAGTCCTTGCCCCTGGGCTGATGTGCCCCCTTTTGTCTTACTTTTTTTAATGGGCCTGTCTAATCTTTGGCTGAAGGGTGAACCTCAGGAGTGACTTCGTTACTGAGCTAAAAGGGTGTCTGGGGACCATACTCCCGGAGTTTCTTCAGTCTCTGTCAGGCCGGTAAGTCTGGTCTCTTTTTGGGAGCTAGAATTTTGTTCTATATTTTTCTCCGGTTCTGTCCGGGACCCTCTATTGTGATCCCTGTCAGAGCAGTCAGTGGTGGTAGCTGGGCACCATCTAGTTGTACTGAACTCAGTCTGGTGGAGGCTACAAAATGTTTTTTTGAAAGAAAAACTGAAATGGCTTTTTCTGATCATAGTTTTAAGGCAAGACGGAAAAAAGATAATGAGCTATTTGTGTCTAAAATATCTAGATTTTTTTTTTAATCATTTTTTTTTTTCCATTCCGGAATTGTCTAGGTAACTGCTTAATCTTTCACTTCAAACTCCATATACTTCCGACCTCAGGCTTCTATGCTGAATAACCAAGTTCAGCTGTGTCCTCATGACTGCTTTTTAGGTGTGTATATTATATTAAAACAAAAACCAACCAGTTGCCATCGAGTTGATTCTAACTCATGGCAACCCCACATGTGTCAGAGAGAAACTGTGCTCCTTAGGGTTTTCAGTTGCTGATTTTGCCAAACTAGATTTTTTTTTTTTTTTTTTTCTTAGATTGCTAGGCTGTTATTCCAAGGCACCTCTGGGCGGACTCTAACCTCCAAATATTCAGTTAGTAGCCTAGCGCGTTAATGGTTCGTACTACCTAGAGACTGCACATTAAAACAAAACCTTCCTAATTGTAAAATTGTGCCATTTGCCTTCAACATCCTCTAAGTTTCATTCTGAATTCTTTGCTTACCTCCCTGTGTACCCACCCTATTCTTTAAGGGCCCCTGTACTATCTCCATCAAAAGATATTATTGAGAAAACACCTTAAAGCACACATTTAAGTCCAGTTTACTCTGTCAAACATATTTCTTTTGAAGGAAATTTCAAGGGAATTTATCAAGGTTCGTGGAATAAAAGACTTTGTCCTGGATACGATATTTTAAATCAGGGAATATTTTTGGCCAAGGGAAAATTTTGTCATGATCTTGAAGTCCTGCCATATAAGTATGTGTCTACTTCATTTAGATTTGCGATTAGACTTGGTTACAGTTTTCAGCTGCCTGTCTCCAAAACGAACCTTCCGCAGATTGTGGCCCAGTTTATTCAGCTACATTTGAGTAGCTCTTTTTTTTTTTTTTTTTTTTTTATGGGGCTAGATGGAGCCCTGGTGGCACAGTGGTTAAGAGCTTGGCTGCTAACCAAAATGCTGGCAGTTTGAATCCACCAGCCACTCTGGAAGCCCTATGAGGCAGTTCTACTCTGTCCTGTAGCGTTGCTATGAGTTGGAATTGACTTGATGGCAACAGATTTTTTATAGAGCTAGAAAAAGCCAGCCATTTTAGTTTTTTTTTTTTTTTTTTAGGTAAAAAAGCCAGCTACATGCAACTTTTAGGTTTGAGTGTAAGAAGACCTCTTTGTCACATGTAAAGTACCCTGGACTTTAAGCCAGGATTGTTAGCTTGTAACTAGACTTAGTTTTACCAGGAACTTGTTTTGTGAGCATAGCAAGTCACTTATTTTTTAGAGCTTCAAGTTGACTTATTTATAAGACATACTGTTGCTCATTTCCATCAAGTCCATTCCAAATCATGCATGGCAACTCCATGTGTTACAGAATAGAACTGTGTGCTCCATAGTGTTTTCTTGGCTATAATCGTCACAGAAGCAGATTGCCCAGCCTATCTTCCACAATACTCCTAGGTATGTTCAAACTGCCAACCTTTAAGCTAGCCGTCAAGAGCAGAATATATAGTTGGATAAAATAATGATTAGATAATTTCTCGTTTATTTATATAAAATACTAACAGGTAGAAATGCTAATATCTATTTCTAGGGATATTGTGAGCATTATATCAGACAACTTAATTCCTAACACAGTGTAGATGTTCAACAAGTGTCAGTAGTAATGGTTATTGCTATTAATGGTAATGATTCCACCATATAATTTCTATAGCTTGGTGTTTATGGTCTGATTTTGTGTGCTGTTTTTTTGTTGGTAATGGACTTACTGCATCAATAGTCCAAGTAAATATATGTCGGACCTTTGCATACATCCAAGGAGCTCCTGCCATGTGAACCACAGAGAAGACACTGTTGTCTACATTTCACATAGTCCAAAATACCCACAGTCCTTCAGGTATGGAGAATGTTCTACTATGTCATGGTTTAAACTCTTCGGACTTCAGTGAACTTCCCTAAACGCAACCTCTTCTTTGCCTAAATTCATAGAATTGTTCATCTTCTCTGCTGGTTTACCTGATTTAGGGTTCTTGCCCCTTTCCTATTCAGCCTTGTGTTAATATCATCCACATCCCAACATGCAATTAGTATTGAGATGCTGTAATTATATAAGACAGGGTTTCTCAACCTTAACTATTGACATTTTGGGCCAGATAGTTCTTTGTTGTGGAAGTCTGTTCTGTGCATTGTAGGATGTTTAGCAGTATCCCTGGCCTTACCCAACTACATGCCTGTAGTAACCCTGCAGCCCAGTTGTGAAAATGTCTCCGTATATTGCAAACGTATTCTGGGGTGCAAAATTATCCTGGTTGAGAACCACTGATGTACGGCTACAACCAAGCAGATTCTTAGATATCAATTAGATTAACCCGTATTCCTTCGTTTGACAAATACAGACACCTAGGTCCCAAGAAGGGAAATGACTTGCCCAAGGTTACACAGCAAATTGGCAGTGATGTAGGCAACAGGCTTCATATCTTTTAAATCTTAGTGTGGTGCTTTTCCTTACCATGGTGATATCTCTTTAGGAAGAGATCAAGTAAAGTGGAAAGCTAGTAAGATAGACTTGGATTAGAACCTAGGCCAAGCCATTGGTTGGTTGCATGACCTTAGGTTCTGGACCTCTCTGAGCTTTCATTTCCTTCTATGCAAAATGGGGGTGATAAATACCCACCTCCCAGGATGGTTTTGAGGACTCAATTAGATGTATATGAAGCCCTAGGACCCAACCTGGTATACAGTTGATGCTGAACAAATGCAGGTTCCCTCCTTCCTTGAAGTTCTGTAAAAATGGCATACATAGTATCAAGGAGGAAGAGCTAGGTTTTTCTCCAGTAGGACTCAGAGAGAAGTAGAGGCTAATGGGAAATGCCTTCCAGTGGACTGTGTTAAAATGTAGGTGATGGAATTTGGTGTCTATCCTGAAAACAACCAAGTAGTTTTCCAGTTTGGAAAATAACTGGCTGTGTTGATGACTGACTTATTTGACAAAGTTGTTGTTTTTCGTCTTTCCTGAGGAGGTACATCTCTAAAGATTTTCTTATCTTTAATGTTGTGTCTCTCCCTTCCCTCTGCAGAATGAATGCTATGCTATCACAAACATGCCTAAAGGGCAAACGAGTGTTTAGAGCTGAAGTTGAGGACTGTGTCTTTTCCTCCTCTTGTAACAAATGGATATAATGGCATTGTCTTCCTTAGGGCCATGGAGATTGGCTGTCTTACTTATTGATTCTAGGTGGAATAACGTGAGATGCTGAGAGGTCCAATACCTGTTCAGCTTTGCCTTCATCCCTGGCCTTTGTCACAAGGCATTCTTCTCACAATATAGGATGTTCCCAGAGAAAAAAGATTAAAAAATTTGACTGGTATCAGGTTACCTAGGTCTGGCCACTGATAACACCCCTAATATACTGCTTTTTTATTTTCAAAGAAGTTTTCACAAACATTTCCTTTGATCCCAGGATGGCCTAGTTGCAGTGGTTTTCTACCCTGGCTGTGCATTATAATCACCTCGGTGTTAGTAACAAAACAAAATAACCATAATTAAAAAAACAAAACTAACTATGCCTGTGCTCCATCTCAGACTGACTAATCAGTATCTCTGGTGATACTTATTTTGAGATGAGATGCCCCCACTTCTTTGATGAGTAAAACGAGGCTCATGGTAGTCAATTTTCTTGTCCAAGGCTGTAAAGGGCAGAGCTGAGAGAAGCCAGGTATTATGAGGCCTGCTTCACTGGCCTTTCCCTGGAAGTACATGCTTCTTTACTCACGATGGGACCTTGGAAAAGTAGCTTCAAGAACCTCAGTTTCATTATCTGCAGAAAAGGATAGGAATGCACCTCCAGAGACACTGTTTCCTAGAGAGCACAGTAGCATTTGGTAAGGAAAGAACTTGCCATCTTGTCTCTTAATCAGGATAAATTGATTTTTGACATTATTTTAATTTTGGTATCCATACCCATTTCTACAGGGCCTTGCTGACCCCATTTTAGTAACTATCAGAGTGTTACTGATCAGATAACATGAATGGGGCTATCAAAGATGTAAGGAAAAGCACCAGCTGAACTTGTCTTCTTCAGTCTCTGCTCCCCCTCTGCTTTGCACACAGATGACATCCAGTTAATAGTGTTGTGAACTATAGGAATCTGGGATGGAAGAAAAATCAGAAGATATGTATTTCAACTTTCACACTTGTGGGATCTCCTTGATAGGGACTTATCCCAACTCCAGGGGCAGACTAATTCTACTATGGGGCTACTTTAGCTGAACCTAAATTCATGGCCTTATAATTCCCAGTGCTAGTCCTGGTCTTAACCACACAAAAATAGATAGCTCCATTTTCCCCACAATATCCCTGAAGATACTTTTGCAGGCTGAATCAACTATTCCTCATGGGAGCTGTTTTCAGTCCTTTCCCCTATCTGCTTACAGTTCCCTAGTCTAGGTCTAGGTTTGTGATATCCCTTAATTTTAAAGGTCCTGTAAGTGAGACTCTTCCTCTTCCAAATCACTGTGATGATATATAAGGTATGAAATATGCTTAACATAATGAGTGCTCAATAGCTGGTGACCTCTGCTGTCATCCCCATTACGGTCATTATCCAGACTTTGATAGTAAGGTGACAGAGATCAGTATTCTCCAAGTGCAAGCTGGTGTTAAGTGCTTCTCCACCAAGAGTATTCCCGATGCTTTGTTGTTGTTAGATGCCATTGTGTTGATTTTGACTCCTAGTGACCCCATGAGACTGAGTAGAACTGTCCCATAGGATTTTCTTTTCTAGACTGTAATCTTTAGGGGAGCAGATCACTAGGTCTTTCTCCCATGGAGCTGCTGTGTGGGTTCAAGCCACCAACCAGAGCTCCTTAATGCTGGGAGTAAATCTGTGTTGATAACTATAAGTGGGTGAGAACAATGACTGGAATTTTACACAAGCCTGCTAGTTTATTTCCCTTTTCCCAGTACTTCTCTACTATGGTAGTGGCTGCCTGAATTACCACTGTTAGAGCTTATTCATTTATTTTAGACCTCTGGCTTGTATTAAAAGGCAAAATTCCTTGGAAAAGAAAACACTTGACACTGTTCTTAATCAACAATATCTAAATGTCAGCAAGTGTCAGATCCTTTATGGAAAGCCTATCTTGCTTGAGAAAAGGAAAGCTTTCAGGCAAGAATGAGAGTGGTGTATTCTGAAGACCAAGATTTTCTACTTATTAGCCCAGCCTAGATTTGTTTCTGGCTGTGACTCTGTCCACATCACAGATATACCTGGATTCCAGTTTGGGGACTTCTGAGAGGCATTCCTTGTGAGCCATGCAGTTCCCCAGAGATACCGTGATGGCTACATGCCAAAACTTTCTCTGTATGTGATAAGAACTGCGGCCCCTGACAACTCAATACCACTCTTTGTCTTTTTTTGTTATCCTATTTGGATGAATCACTCACAGTGATCTATTTCAGCTGAAAGGGCTTGTTTGAGGCCTGTTCGTCAGTGAGACACAGTGGTTACCCTTAAAAACCTACTGGACTCAGGCTCACAAATTAAGGGAATAAAAATCTCTAGGGCACCAGCTTTAGAAATGGCACAAAACGGAATGGACAAAAATGAAAAGTAGATAATGGATCCACAGTGATTTAATTCTCGGTGATATTTTCATTTTATGCAAATACAAAAAAAGAAAAAAAAAAAAACCTGTCTATTTGAAATAAAAACAGGAGCCAAAAAAATATTTAGTGCCCAATCAAGCAAAAATCCTTTCACACATCTGCCAAGAGAGTTGAAACAAATATAGATGTTAAATAAAAGGCCCGGGTACCAAAGAACAAAATTTAATGAAAGCCAGAACTGTTAAGTATGGATTCCTGTTGAGAAAAATGTCAATCTCTCAGTTTTCCCATTGCTCTATTTTTAAGAAAAGTGTAGTAAAAATACATAATACAAGTTAACTTTTTTCTTGCTTTTGTTTTCCCCTTCACTCCTCATTGATGAAAAGCATCTTCTACTGGAGTCTTGGACTCCCACATAGCATAGGCCCTCATTTCTAGCAAAGGCAGTCTCTCTTTTTCAGATCATGTTACCGGTGGGCTCAGTGGCTGGAAAGGCATCTTACCAGGCCAAAGGCAAAAGGTCTTTGAAGCATGTTGATGGTAGGGGATTGTTTCCAACTTCTCCAAAATGCAGACTCTCCCTAATGCTGGGGCATACCAGATTCTGCAGTAGTAGGGTAAGGGCTGAGAAAAATCTGGTATTGGTACAAGGGCATGGGTTGGGTAGGGGGCAGGGTGTCAGCTGGTAGTAGCAGAAAGCGATAATCCATCTTGAAGGTCCTGGTTCATGTACCATGCCTACATTGACATATGAGAGATTGAACAACAACACTTGAGTTGACAGGTGAAGAGTTTCATTTTGGGATGGTTCTTTGTTGTGGCTGATGGAAGGATAACAGGAGAGACACAGAGATAGTGGGTGTCCACTGAAACAATCCACAGATAAAGCCAATCATGCTGCACCTACCCCTAGGTCGATTCCAAAACCTTTAGCTTGTCAATTGCGAATGATAACCCCTAGCAGAGAAGACTGGTTAGAAGTAGAGAGTAACGGAACAAGCCAGAGTATGGTTATCAATAAAAGCGAATGACACATGGCACATACTGATTCATGCACCTAGGAGAGTGGCTGCTGGAGAGCTGGAACCCAATTGCACCAAGAATGAGAGTTGAAATCTCCAAGAAAGCTGCGTATCAGGGACTTGGTACAGCTCCCTCAACCAAAGTTACCGTCAGCCTGGGCTTCTCTTCATGAACCTTGTCACTTCTCCACTCTTGATTTTGTTCAGCTTTATAGACACAATTGTAGGTATATTGATTCTGGTCATTAGAATACAATGTCCTCATTCTGTCTTAACCAGGTTGAAGGTCAGCCTCCTTGGGCTAGAAGTCAGGGTCAGGGATCTTAAAGTCTCCCAATGTCATTATCAACTTAATCCATATCTCTATTCACTTTCAAATAATTCTACCTTGGGCATGGCGTCTTGCTTTATAAAGGTGATAGATTGTTATCTGGCCACATGCTAAATTAACAATCTTCATATTGACATAAAAACCCAAGTTGTCTGTGTCAGCAAAACCCTAAGCTTCATATCTGATCTCTCAAACCTAGGACAGGGCACATGATGGAAGGCTCTATTGCTTTTGGGCTTTGATGGGGATTCCTCTTCCAAAATTCTTCCATCACCTTTCTTTTGCACTTAGCACAGCATTTCCCCCATATCAGAGGCTCTGCAGAGAAAGAAGGTGTATTCCACAGTGGGGTTCCCTGCTCAGATGTCAAGCAAGGGAAAAGTGAGAATCGGGGGTGATACCTCTCTGTCTGTCAGCAGTTGCCAAGGCTCTACTTGGTCCAAGAGGCCGAATGCCTTTCAGCTTCCAGGGTGCCTTTGGACCTCAGCATAGCAGAAGTACATGCTACTCAGGGTTGAGGATGACACTGTGAAGAACCATACTGCTCCATCTAAGACCGATGAAAGGCTCCTACACATCAAAGGAAGCTTTTCTGAGCCTCCAGCAGTAGCTTCATGAGTCCTCCTTTGATTGCACATCTGCCCTTGCCCTCTCCAACACCCTCATTCTGGGCTGCTTTTCACAAGCAGTCTCAACTCAATCAGGGTTTAGGCAGTGTCCATGAGGGGAAGGCAGCCCATTCTTCTAACAACAACATCTGTCTCCATCCACGGCTTGGGGCTAGGAGTGGAGGGTAACTTGGAGAGCCCCCATGGCAGATTAGTTTGAAGGTTGCATTTTTTTCTTTTTTTTTCCTTTTGCTTGCTTATAAGGTGGAACAAATCTTGAATCCCAAACCTAAAAACTGAAGAGGGATGAGCAGGGCGTTGGGAGTAAGTAAGGAGAAGGAATGGGCATAACAGAACCTGCAAATCATGGATATTAGTAAGAAAAAAATATTGCACACACTAAGACACATTAACAGCCAAATTAAAAGAACACAGTACAGTTTCCTCATTAGTGTTCCAGTGACTCCATTTTCAGAGACACAGACTTCATTAGACAGGGTTATTCTCCTCTTATTGCAGTACAAATTGTTATCATCCCCACTTAGCAAATGGAAAAGGGTGAAAGAACATCAAAAAAGGAAAAGGGACAGGAAAGTGTTTTTTTAATTCTTCAGGAAAATCTGTGGGATCATCCTCCCTGTGGTCGTGGTGGTTGGTGGCGGTTGCGTTTCATTTTGTTGTTGTTTTTGGCACTGAAGGGTTTGGGATCGGGCAGGGGGAGCCTGAGCCTACTCCCCAAGGGGTCTCCATCTGCTCCAGTTACAATCCTGTGGCTCCCAAGGGCATCCCTGAACTGTGGCTCATGCAGGGGATCGATTGCATGGACTTAGGGAAGTCGTGGCTGACCACCCGACCATTTTCTCCACTGCCGCTGCCGCTGGCTCCTGCCCCGCTGTTCCGGGGAAGAGTCGATGTCCGTATGGCTTCGTTGATGGATTGCTGTGGGATCAAACAGAAACCCTTTTCAGGAGGACCGGGGGTTCTTCCCCAGGTCCTTGGCAATGACTGGCAAGGAGGAGTCAAAACTGGACCTAAAATGTCACCCCAACTGTCCTCTCTGTCCAACTCCTTTCCTAAACTATAATGCTAATCTTCATTTCCCATGAACCCACAAAACTGTTCTGCGGCTATGAACAAGCCTGATCTTCTCTCCCTTTACTGAGTGTGCTGGACTGGGTCATCTTGAAGATCTTTTCTAGTTCTTAACATTCAGCGATTTCTAAAGGTGGAATAATTTCATGATATTGTTGATGATGATACATGTAGCAACATGACCAAGTAGAAACACTTCTGGGAATGGGATGCAGGAAACTTGAGTTCTAGTTCTGGTTCTGACATTAACTATCTCCTTACCTTTCTAACCAAAAAAACAAACCAAATCAGTTGCCTCTGAGTCAAGTTGATTCCGACTCATGGCGATCCCATGTGTTTTAGGGTAGAATTTTGCTCCAGAGGGCTTTTAAGGGCTGTGACCTTTCAGAAATAGATCACTTTCTTCCAAGGTGCCTCTGGGTAGATTTGAACCACCAACCTTTTGGTTAGTAGCCAAATGTTTACCTTTTTGCACCACTTGGGGACTCCCCTTAAACCTCTCTAGACCTTCCTTAATTGCCACCTCTGTAAAATACGATGATCTATGCACCTGCAGAGTTTTAAGAGCAAGAATTGTGCTACTCCATGAGAATGCTTTGAATTTTTTTTTTTTTTTTTTTAAATTGAGGATATATTATCACTGGGCTAAACGTAAAAATTCATTTGATTTACTTCAGGAAAAATGCTATCCTACCTCTAACAGCATTTGTTAAGGGAATGCAGGACTAGTTTGAATAACATGCAAAATGTAATTGGAACTGGGCATGAGCTAAAGAAAATGAGAATGCATCCCAAAGATCACTACGTGTCAACTGCTTCCCATCAGTATATATAACCTGCCCTTCTAGATCAACAGATCAGACCAGTGCTGCTAAGCTTGTAATGTCTAGAATGTTGGAATTCTAGAGCTGAAAAGGACTCCAACAGTCACCCCAGGATCAGATGAGTTAAGTGGAATATATAAGACTACAAAATGGAATTAGAAGCATATCCTATTAGACAAGGGGAAAGGTTCTGTTCAAAGCTCCTTTGGAGACAGAAACTTCATCACATGAAATACAAACTCTCAGCTGGTCCTGCTCCCCCATTACTTTCCATTAAGAGACAGTCACAGAATTTTTGAGGTGAGGCTTGATATAGACCAACCTAAGGGAAGGGAGAAGAATTGTCTATGGGTTGGGAGGTTTCTTCTAACACCAACCCTACCTTCACTTCAAGGCTTATTGTGTTCTCACCTGCTTCCTGAAGGCTTCCTAGACTATACCAGCTTACTGAAGGTGCTGGCCCCTCTCACTTAGTACTGCTGATGCATCAGTATGCATTCTCCCGTGATGATTCTGCTTCAAGTATGTAAGTTTTGTCTTTAGGAGTGCTCACTGTCTGGAGGGGGGCAAGGGCTATGTCTTATCCACATTCAGATATTTCCCAGAGTGCCCAGCATGCAGCTAAATACTTAATATTCTTGAATTTGATCTAAGAAAAGTCAACCATTTAGAATTCTCAAAAAGTCTATGGCTTTTCCCCTTCCATACTGCCATGATTCTAGTGATCAGAGAAGCCAGTCAACCCACTGTGGCCAGACAGATACATGCCACGGCAGTTTTAATCCAGTTTTTGTCCTTTCTGCTGTACTATGCTGGGAGAATCCTCTTACAACTGGCAATGCTGACAATGGTTACAAATTTTATTTCCTTTTAAAATCCATGATTCAGACACATTTGCCTCATATGATGTATCATCTGCGCTGGTTCTGTCTCCTCTTGAAACCCTCAGACTTGATTTATCTAAATTCTTTCTTGGTTGTCATCCACTCAAGAGGAAGTGCCACATGGACTGTGTTCTGTTAAGTCAAAAGCCAAATAAACACCCCTGAGACGTTATACCGAGAACACATGAAAATGATGAAAATGAAAACATGAGGAATTATTACTCATTCTCACCTAAAAAATGTTGAAAACAACTTTTTTTTTAGTGGGAAGTAATGGAAACTTCTATAAATTAGCTTGAAATGTCTATCCTCTATGATTTTTTTCTCTGCTACATTCTCTTAAGGAAAAAAAAAAGTTTAAAGTCCACATAAATCACCTCGGGCTTCATTTCTTAAAAGGTCTCACACATTCCCATAATAGATCATAGAAGTTGCTGGTACTTCATGAATTTCTCTTAAAGGAGAAGATCGATGGTACAGTCACAAGTTAATGGTATAAGTCTGAGATAACTTAGCTGGGCATGTACTGTAATACAAACCTCCAAGGCCACATTATTAGAATTGGCTTTCAGGGATGCTGAGGGCTTCTCGTGGAAACCCTGGTGGCGTAGTGGTTAAGTGCTACAGTTGTTAACCAAACGGTCGGCAGTTTGAATCCGCCAGGCGCTCCTTGGAAACTCTATGGGGCAGTTCTACTCTGTCCCATAGGGTTGCTATGAGTCGGAATCGACTCGACGGCAGTGGGTTTGGTTTGGGTTTTGGAGGGCTTCTCAGAGCCAATGACTTCATCTCCCTATTGACAGTAGGTGCTACCTGCTTAGTGGCTTCCTTCCTAATACTGTTAGGGAATCTCAGAAGAGATGAATAGCCAAAAGGTTGGAACGGAGAGCCATGCTAAAAATCAACTACATGAAACCTGTGAGAGCTGGAACTTGGCGGGACTACCTTGTTTTTACAGGTCTCGAAAATTTTCCACCTTTGGCAGGGTGCAGTCTTACTTACCACTTTTCTATCACTTGTTTTAGTGGAAAATATTTGTTTTTCTTCTCTGACGGGTTTCTGCCTTACACATGTGTTCTAGCTTTCACAGGTTTTACTGTGGTTCACTAGTTTGCAAACTTGGCTGCATATTGGAATCACCTGGAGCATTCTGAAAATAAAACACTGACACCTGAGTCCTACCCAGAGCTGCAGATTAATTGGTCTGGGGTGTGGCCTGGATGGCTGGAGTTTTAAAACCTCCTCAGGTGACTCTAATATGCAAAACCAAACCTATTACTGTGGAGGTGATTCTGACTCACAGCGAGCCCTGTAGGACAGAGTAGAACTGTCCTATAAAGTTTCCAAGGAGTGCCTGGTAGATTTGAACTGCTGACCTTTCGGTTAACAGCCGTAGCTCTTAACCATTACAACAACAGAGTTTCCTCAATCTAATGTGCAAGCAAGTTTGAAAAACACCAATCTAGTTTATCCTATTCATTTTATAGAGAAACTGAGGACTTAAAATTGACTTAAGGCCAGGGGCCTAACTATGGAAAATAGCGCCTACAATAATTAGTGTTAAATTGCTGAATGATATCTCACAGCTGGCATGGAAACTGTGATGGCCAATAGAAACTGCTAATTGGCGGGCACTGCCTCAAGTGGCACCCTACTTGTCCCCCCACACCCTTGTTAGACCTCTGCTTAAGGGTACAGGTATATGTAACCTAGTGACAAAGTGGCAGGACCCGTGATAAGCTGATGTTTAAGCTTATGTCATTCCTCCCCTTGCTTTTGAGAAACAGAATTTTCCATTGTCCACCCTTGACAGACCAGCCATTCTTATAGTTCATCCTTGTCTTTGTTGTTTTTTTTTTGAAATGGATACTCAGAAAAAAAGGATGAGTGAAAAGTCCAACCCCAAATTGGCTCTTTGGAGGCTCATTTCTCTAATGGTGATTACATCCTGACTTTTCAGATGCTTGCCTTTCTGAAAAAAACTCTGCCCAGCCTCTGTGCATCACCGAACATCCTAATAAAAGCTCAAACCTCAGTGATGACCTCATCATGGCACATGTGCTCAGAACCATAGTGACCACCTGCCGTGGAGGATGCTCCCCTGTGCTATCAAGCCTCTCAGCTGCTCACTAATTCCAGGGAAATGTGAGAGGCTTCAATTGCTGTTGCTTCGATACATCCCGTGTTAGCACAGCCACATATAATTATGAAAGGACAGCGGCTCTCCTGGGGGTGGGAGAGGCTGAAGATTATTTTCCTTTGGGAGCAAGGCAGTGAATAATACAGACCCTTGTTTCCTAAACATTAGCTAAGAACTCAGGTTCCAGTCTGTTTTCCCAGGCAGAAAGAAGGGAGAGGGGATCCGAGCCTTTATTCAATTTAGAATGTGTATTAGGTTATATATTTTTGAGATTACCTGCCAGTTTGAATTATACTCGAATGTTAAGAGCTGCCTGGAGTCCCCCTGTAACCCGCTGATTCTCACATGGTCCCCCCTCCCTTAGCCTTTCTGTATTCCGGACTCCCTGGGCTTCTTCCCATTTCCAGGCAGGAGTCTGTGACACTTGTGGATCCTTTGCTAACAACTCTCACCCCCTGATTTATTCCTCTTCATGCTTCAAGCCTATTAAACATCAATTTCTCAGGGAAGCTACTCTCACTTCCCACGTCTCCTCCCTGTTCAGGACCAGCCCTGTGCCCTATACTTGGCAGCACCAGCCATCTGTCTTCATAACACTTATTGTACATGTACGTATTTGCATATTTTGATCCTCCCCATCAAACTCTCAGGTTCCTAAGAATAAAAACTGTGTCTGTGTCCCCAGTGCCAAACAATGGCTAGCACCCGGTGGTGTTCAGTGTGTTTTTGTGGAAGAAATGCCTGCAGGATCCTTCCCACTGTCCTTGTGACACTTGATATCTGTCCTGCTCATGTGGCATGCCAAAGGGGAAAGAGAAGCAACAAAGGAAGGGGTGTATGCCATGGCTAGGGGCTGCATCTTATTATTACCAGGCACTGTGGCCAGGCCTAAAGGACCTGGTGATCAAAAAGAGGGTTGCCAAAAATTACCTGTTGCTATGTGTGGTTAAAGCATTCAGCTGCTAACTTAAATGTTGGGTGGTTCAAATCCACCAGCTGCTCTGTGGTAGAAAGATGTACCAGTCTGCTTCCATAAAGATTTACAACCTAGGAAATCCTATGGGGCAGTTCTACTCTGTCCTACAGGGTTGCTATGAGTCAGAATCGACTCAATGGCAATTTTTTTTTTTTTTTTGTATATTGTGGGAATAAGGAAGACTGAATAATTGATTCATTTGAATTATGGTATTGGCAAAGAATATTGAATATACCATGGACTTCTAGAAGAGCAAACAAATCTGTCTTGGGGGAAGTACAGCCAGAATGCTCCTTGAAGTGAGGATGGCAAGACTTTGTCTCATATACTTTGGACATGTTCTCAGGAGGGACCAGTCCTTGGAAAAAGACATCATGCTTGGAAAGTAGAGGGTCAGCAAAAAAGAGAAAGACTCTCAACAAGATGGACTGACACAGTAGCTGCAACAATGGGTTCAAACATGGCAACCGTGTGAATGGCACACGACCATGCTGTTTCATTTGTTGTATACCGGGTCCCTAGAAGTTGGAACTGACTTGACGGCACCTAACAACAACTGTGTGGTTGGGGCAGGCAAAAGAAATTTAGGAGAAGCACTTTGGCTAATACCAACGGCTTTGTGGAAGCCATGTGTAAGGTCTAATTCCTGTTCCTCTAGCTTGTAGCTTGTGCAAACTTGGACAAGATACTTAGCTTCTCTGAACTCTTATTTCTTCATCTGTAGGACTGCAAGAACAACACATTACAGGGTTAATGAAAATGTATATAAAAGCCGTTTGAACATGGAAGTTACTAAAAAAAGGCCTTGCCTTCTTCCTTCCTTCTCTCTCTTTCCCCTGTTCCTTGGTCCTCTCTTCCTTCTCTCATCTATGCAGAGCAAGAAAAGGCTCTGTAGACAGGGTTGGGAATGGGGGGCTGGTCTTGAACTAAGTTAGGGGTTCAGGGCCTTAAGAGTTAGCCATATACTGTGACCAAGGAAAGAAATAAGAGGAAAGACTCTCACCAAAGGCCTTCATCACATCACTGTAGGCCTCTGTGTGATGTTGGGGGCTGCAATTATGGAGCTACTTGCCTTTGGAGAAGGCAAAACACAGAATAATAAAGAGAACTGCAAAAATGGAAAGTCTGAGAAGCAAGCGGGATGGGTTCCATTTATCTTCTTTGGATAAGAGGTGAGTTGATGGAGCTTTGGAAATTAAGGGCAGGATTGATTAATAAAGACAGTAGAAGTATCTTTTCTGCAGTTGGAAGATTAAAAGTTCTATTAGGAGTCTCAGTGAGTTGGGCAGAAGTCATGCCAACCAGTGGAATTATGTAATTAATGAAGACTGTGATGGAAGACCTTGAATTAATGATTCCAAGAAACCCTGATATTGGTGCCTGAGAAATTAAACATCTTCATTGTAAAGGGAAGGGTGAGAATGTCTCCAAGAGGTGATGTCATGATCCGGCAGCCTCTTCTAAGGCTTTTTGTCTTAACCTAAACGTTGTGACTTCAGTGGTGAGGTCAACACTGTCCCAGTGTTAATAGGATCCCAGTCTTTAGCCACCCTGGTACCACCATCTGGTACTGGTCATGACCAGTGGGAGTCATGGTAATCCTACAGGAAGGGCTGGGGGCCTGGTCTCATCAGATTTTATAGGCACAAACAGATGGCCCAAAGCCACCTTGAATGTGTTGCTTTTACTTCTCAGGCTGGGTGATTTTGATGGTGGGATTTTCTTAACACGAGAGCAGCTCTCTCCCATGGCTCGTTTCATCCTCCAAGAGAGTCTCTCTTCTGTATACAATTTTACATTAATTTTACTAGTACTTATCTAATGTGTCTGAGAAGTCCAAAGAGAAATCAGACATAGCTTCTTACCTTACGGAACTCACAATCTAAATAGCTCAAGAAACCTAGCACATTTAAGTGGGGGCAATAAAATGAAAATTTTAAGGAGGATGTAGGTGGCTGCTAAATAATAATAATAACGATGATAAGAATAAAATGTTAGCTATTATTATTGACGTTGTTATTATTTATTGAGGGTTTACTATGGCCCTGGTCTTCTGGCAGGCCCTTCATAACCATTTTCTCATATAATCCTCACAACGATTCTATGGGGTATGTTCTACCACTGTACCCATTTTACAGAAAAATAAAATGAGGATCAAGTTACTAAAACTTGTCCAAGATGACACAGTAAGTAAAGCAGGCAGGACTGATGCCTGGGCTGGGCTCTGGCACCTGTGCTCTAGACCACTACCCTGCACTGTCTCCTGGGGGAGCAGTGAGAAGGAGCACCTCTGACCAGTCCTGGGCCAGGCCTGGACCCCTACTTTGTGTCATTGCCCATTTTAAGGTTGGAGTACAACCAGCTCTTCTCCTGCCGCTCTCTTTGACTCTGGAGTGACCTTGACTCTCTTTGAAAGAGTAAGATAAGAGATTCTTTAGGCTTGTGATTTGGATGGTGTCATGGATTTAACTGTGTCCCTCCCAAATATGTGTCAACTTGGCTAGGCCATGATTCCCAGTATTGTTATTGTCCTCTATTTTGTCATCTGAGGTGATTTTCCTACGTGTTGTAAATCCTATGTCTACGATGCTAATGAGGCAAGATTATAGGCAGTTATGTTAATGGGGCAGGACTCAATCTATAAGATTAGGTTGTGTCTTGAGTCTTTTGAGATATAAAAGACAGAAGTGAGCAGAGAGACATGGGGAACTCCTACCACCAAGAAGTCAGAGCTGGAAGCAGAGTGTGTCCTTTGGACCCAGTATACGTGCACTGAGAAACTCCTGGACCAGGGGAAGATTGATGACAAGGGCCTTCCTTCAGAGCCAATAGAGAGAGAAAGCCTTCCCCTGGGGCTGGTGCCCTGAATTCGGACTTCTAGCCTACTAGACTGTGAGAGAATACATTTCTGTTTGTTAAAGCTATCGGCTGCTAACTGAAAGGTTATAGCATTTCTGTTATAGCAGCACTAGATAACTAAGACAGAATAGGCAAAGAAACCTTTATTTAGGTACTAGGGATCTCTGTTGTGTCTAGTCAAGCTCTCTGAAGGTCTGCACTGGGTTTAGGGTATGAGGCCCACACCTTTGCTATGCTTTGCCCTTTATGCAATCACACTTTCCAAGAGGATGCGGTGGTGGGGAAGCTGGTCAAAGGTAGGACTGAGGTGGTCCTAGTTCCCCTGGCCAAATACCATCACACTACCATCCCTTGATTGGCCCTTGTTAATATTTCGTAGGGATGTAGCATTTTTATTAAATGAACCCTCTGTGATATAAGATTGGACCAGGGTATTCTCCACTGAGGACCAGCCCAAATAAAGGCATGTGGGAGGGAAGCATGGGCTGGGCTTGGGAGCATGGAGTGTGTGAGGAGAACACATTGCCTGGGAGGGGAAGGAATGTTGGAGCCATGATGTGGAAATTCTGAATGCTAGGACAGAATATCCCCTCCTACCCTCGTGTACAGAATGGGATACAGTGTTTTCAAACAGGCGGAACAAATAGTCAGAGAGGTCTTCTTCCAAGGTGACCTGGAGGTATTCATGATCCAACAGTGGGTTAGCTGAGCTGAGGAGTGATAGTATGTTGAAAAGTGGGCTTCTTAGGGCACATTCTAGGGGAGCAAATCCTGCCAATGGCTTGTATCTAGTCAAAACAAGGTAACAGCCTAGGTCACCACGCTATCACAAGATGTCATCTGTGACTGTGCACTTCTCCCCCTTCTCTTGGCCTAAATCCCACTCATCCTTTCTTTCAGATTCTGTGTCTTCCTGGAAGCCTTCTCCAGTTTCTTTCTTCTCTAAACTCCTACAGGCTTTCCTGTCTAGACCATAGGTTGCCTCATTAAGTAATTTTTCTGGGCCCATTCTTTGTTGATGTTCAAAGATACTAAAGGCACAGACTGCATATCTCATCTCTCTGCCTCTCCCAAGATACCTTGCTTATGGTGTTGTTCACATGGTTAATATTTCCATAAATATTTTCTTAATGAGGCTAAATGATTGAAATACGAGGGGTGTTGAAGGAATCCCCGGGTGGTGCAACCAAAAGGTTAGTGTCTCAAATCTACCCAAGGTATCTTGGAAGAAAGGCCTGGTATACTTCTGAAAGTATACTTCTGGTATACTTTCACTCACTGAAAACCCTATGGAGCACAGTTCTACTCTGACACACATGGGATCACCATGAGTCAGAGCTGACTTGACAGCAACTGGGTTTCTTTGTTTTGAAGGTTATTTATCCAAATTCCCTTTGGGTGCTTCAATTTATAGTCTTGCCCAGGGTTATTCAGCTTCTGCTTGCATACCCCCAGTGGTGGGGAGCTTGCTACCTGCTAGGATAGTCTATCACATCTTTGGGTAGTTCTATTAGAAAAGTAATCTTGTTTATTGCGCTTACATCTGTTCCCTATCGTTTGCAGTCATTAGTTCTTTGGGGCCCCATAGAACTAGTTTGTTTTCTTTCCCCCTTGAAAAGTCTTCATATTTTTATAGACAAATCTCACATCCTCCCCAATTCTCTTCTCAAGGTTCCTTCAGCTATATTTGATGTGGTTTGGATCCTCTAACTAATCTGTTCACCCTTGTCTGCATATACTTCTCTTTGTCAATGTTCATCTTATACTGTGGTGGCTAAGATAGAACCCAATTCACCAGGCATGTAAGATCAGCACAGAGCACAGGGTAGATATCCCCTCCCTTGTTTTGGGAGGTATACTTCTATTGACGCAACAACTATTGTAGTGATCGCTCTTGGGCCAAGCTGTGCTGACTGTCCACACAAACCGCTAACCTTTATCTTACTACCTCATCTCTGGCTGATGTAGTTGTTTTCTTGGGCTATGTCTCTGACACATACCACTTTCCTTCCTTTCTCATGGTTGCCTCCCTGTCACCTTCCTCCTAATAGCTTTTTTTACCTCTTGCCTTGGGCTGACCTAAATCTCCTGTCACTCCCTACTTTCTCTAGCAAAGGGACCCCATGAAACTCAGTTGTATCACAGAACAGGTTAGGAAAAAGGCCTGGGAAGACGATGCCACCTTCATCCTCTTGGATTCACTACGGGATTTGTAGCAGAACTCGATTAAGGCAACCAGCATGGCTAGTCCAAGTCCTCCGATCAGGATGTAGAACACTCCCGCCACATTGCTGAGGCTCAGAGCGCTTGTCTTGTCCTAGGAAAAGGAGGAAGGGGACGGGAAGGGGAAAGAGTAAAGTGAGCCAAGAGGCTAAAGCCCATCCAAGCAACAACATATTTACACACATACACTCAACCCCATAACCCTCTTTAGCATTCATAATAGTTAAACCCACACCCCAGTGCCCTCGAGTCGATTCCGACTCATAATAGTTAGAAAGGCTTTTTATTCATTGCCCAAGTGTAAAAACAGTCCCCAAGAAAAAAAAAAAAAACGTATCTAACAAATTTCCCAGCATCCTTGATTATGTTTAATTTATAATTACATTCCTCCCCTCCCCAAAGCTTTTTCTAGAGTGGAAGATGCCCGCCAAAATCCAGGGCAGCTTCTACCAACACCTACACCCTCACACCTACCCCATTCTTTCAGAAAACCTTGTCCCTTCCTTTTTACCACAGTTCCTGCCCCCCATTCTTACCCAGCAACACACTGTCTTAGCTCATTGTTTATGTCTCTGAGCATTTTTCTGAGAACTGGTACTTAAAATGAACTTTACCCTAGACCTGCATTGCTCTCAATACAATAAGACACTTAAACCCCCAGAAAGGACACTTATCATATGTATAATGAAGACCAGCTGATGTATACCTTTAACTTACTGCTCTGAGTCCCAATTTATGGGGGAAAAAGAAAAAAAAAACACTAAAAGGGCTTGAAATAGTAAAAAAGGCACTGAGATAGAAAAATGGCTCTATTAAATTCTAATAATTATACTTAATTGGTGTCATTTCTCTATTGGAAGTGCTTGCTAAAACATACTGGAAGTAGACCAGGTGGCTAATTTTAAAAATCTCTGTTGCCTGCAACAAAGGATCTTGCACTGGCTTTGGATGGTCAAGGACATGGAGCAGGGGGCTTCATTCCTAAGGGCTGGGAAACAAGTACTCATGTCTAAGAAGTGTGGACAGAGCTCACCCTGTGGAGCCTGAGAAAGGCCATAAGTCTGGTGAGACTATCCCTGAGTTCTGTCATCTCTTGTGGGTTCACAATGCTGAGGGACAACACCTTCCCAAGTGGTGAGAACAGTAAAACAAAAACTGGTGGTCATGTTGGGAGGTAAGGGCTCAGAGAGAGGGGACAACCTGCTCAATCAGATTTTTGACACAAGTGAGAGGATACCTTTAAATTTTAGAAGCATATCATTCCCACATGTCATGGTGGCTTTAACACCTTTGTTTACATTGTTTTCTCAGGTAAAACAAGAGTCCCATTGAGTTGAAATGCATGCCTCTACTGGCACAGGTGCACACCATAGTTGGCTGGTTGGTGGTACTGGGCAGGACATGGCTTTTATACTTGTTCATGTGCTCTTTTTCAGGTGGGGATGTAGGCTAGCCCCACAAGGGATGGGCTGTGTTGCCCTAGGGACACCTCTGACATCTGCCTGTTTGAATCTGGATATGTGAAAAACGGGGCTTCTACTGACCAAGTCAGTAGCCTCTGCCCTAGTTCTACAGGTGCATTGTACAGGATTCAGCTGGGTTGAGCATGGGTTCTGCAGCTGTCGAACAGCAGCATGCCCTCCCCCCCATCCCAGAAGCAGCCTTGGCCAGCAGAACTACACGATTTATCTAAAGCACGCCCCTTGGTGGCTTTCTGTATTGCTAAAGCAGATAGCTCTTGAATATGGGTTACACTTGGCAAGGCATGGCCTGGCTTTGGAAGCAGTAGAAATGACTATCAAAGGGGCAGAATTTTTCCTGCTCTGGTATAATGGCTTGATAAGGGAAATGTGCAAAAATGAGTTTGGTGCTTGGTTCAAGAGTAGGTCGAACAAGTGAATTCCCACTTGGTGTAATTTGCAGAGCACTCAAAATGTCTCTCTGTTTTCTTTTCAGGGGATGTGAAATTCTGCCTCTGAAGAGTAATTGTTTAGATTCCTTGGAAGACTTATGGTTATCAGAACTTACAGTTATGTTCTATGTGGACTTGGGTATGGGTAGTGTGGTGGGGCATTATAACATATTATCAGCTTACACTTTAGCAAGGAGTGATCGACAGTAGTGCTTAGAGGTAGTGGATGCAAAACAAAATTGAGGGAAAGTGGTAGTCAAGAAGGCTGGCATATAAGGAACACATCCTGCTGACTTCATAAGTGATCAATCTTTCAATAGCTGAAATGCACCTTGACTCCTTGGTCACCAAGGCTGCTTCCTTCCTCATGGCTTTTTCCCAGTTCTCGGTATAGACTGCCTTCAAGGATAAGGGAGTGGCAGACATCTGTTTTCTGTTGCTATCTCCAACAGTCTTTTCAAGTGTAGCTGCCTCCTTGGCCTTCTGATGTATCTGGGGAAGGAAGATCTTCATATGGGAGTGGGGGCCATATGCTATATAACTACAGGATGAAGAGGGCCCAGTGACCGAATGATTATGTCTGGAGGTGGAGAGCATCCACACTTCAGAAGGAGGTCTCTGGTCCATGGAGATAGTGGGGGGAGGATGCACATCTCACACAGCCAAAGAGCCTAAGATGACTGCCACCTCTTGCTAAACAAATACTATCCTTGACTCATCTTTATGCCAAGATGATTCTGTAGTAGCAGGATCAGAAAAGACCTATGGAGTGAAGTAGTACCTGGACCCTATCACCATTCTGATCAGAAAGCAAATTTAGATGTAGCACAGCTGTTTAAATTTGGCATAATTTGATAAGGTGTGGGATGAAGGAGTACTGTTGGTATCTTCTTAGCCCAGACAGTAGAGGGGTTTACATTTAGGCAAGGCTTTGTGACTTTCCTTATGTGTGCCATCAGCTTTGTGGTAGCATCATCCTTAGGTTTTTCAGTTCATTCTAAGGATCCCCAAGACCACGGTCTTCTGTTCAGTTGCTGTTATTGACTCTCTTTGACTCATGTTGGGGCATCCTGGGGGTGGGGACAGAAATCCTTTTTATTTGAGGACCAGAGCTCTGAATCCTCCTCTGACTGAGTACCCATACAAGAGGGGGGCTTCCTCCTGTGTTTGAGAACAAAGAGCTTTGTTCACAGTTCACAGGCATGCCACACGGTTCCCAGTTCTGACTAAAGAAAAGTGAGAAATGGAATTTGAGACTCCTGAGCACTCCTCTGGGAGACCCCATTCTCCTCCAATCCCATAGCAGCCATACTTCCAAAAAGCCAGGCAGCTTGTTGGTGGGAGTGAAAATGTCACAACTTGTCTCCCGCCAGGAGGGGGGAAAGAGAATGACAGTACAGGGAAGAGTGACAGGTGAAAAGAAAAATCCCATCTTTCAGAATTGTTGGGCTTGTTGCCATGGTGATGAGGCCCCCCTTCATCTGTTCCCCTTAATCTGTTATCTTGATTTGCCACCTCCCCCATGTTGAAGGAAGGTTTTTTTTTTAAAAATGTTTCTTTTTACTCTTCCCACGTTATTGGGGGGCTGTCCCAGACTCTGTTTGTGAGTTAACATCCCTTCCAAGAATATGGAGCTGGCTGAAGCCTTCTTGAGGAGGTTTGAGCCAGGGCTGTGGCAGAGAGACTTGAAGCTTTCTTCATGGCAGAAGTAGGAAGCTCTGGAAGCCAT